>NC_068969.1:19922550-21307643 GCF_026419915.1 Harpia harpyja
TCATCGCAGAGTTCAATGTGTGATGGGGCCAAGTGTGTACTGAAGCATTTACCGATTCCAAGCGACCTAGCTAACGTAACTGGAAAAGTCAAGGGAGGAGCTGGGATAAGGCACCCATGTCCCCTGCCATGCCTCTGAGCCACTCACAGGAAGGGAACAGGATGAGGAACCTATTTTCAGCCCTGGTATCTGCAGCTTATAAACACCCACTGAAAATGCAATGCCTTGTCAAAACAGGTGAGAGCCAATGCTTGCTGACGTTCCCATTCCTCCAAAGAACTCAGCCACGAGATTGGGGTTTTTTATTATTATTTTTGAGCGGAATATTTACACATCTGACTCTAAATAGGCTTTGGCATTTCTGCAAAGGGACCGAATGGACGACCTCACGATCTTGAAGAGCAATGGGATCAGCCCAGCTGCCCTCACCCTTCCTCCGGAGAGGCATCTGTAGCAAGGCAGGCAGACCATAGGGAATGGGTTTAGGAGGGACGGACCCTTACAAATACAGTATTTTCCCCAAGGAACCAGAAAGGAATAAGATGGCTACAGCAGAAAGGTCGAGGAACAAGAGAAGTGCCCGGGCAAGACCCAGCGAGGGGAAGCGAGGAAGAGCGGAGCCTGCAGAAGGGTTTACGTTGCCTTTGAAGAGAACTATTCACGCTGTCAGGTAAAACCAAAAATCTAACCCGTGGGAGGACAGAAGATGCTACCTTGAAGAATCTGACTATTACAGGATTAACAGCTACAATCCTTCCCTCTGAGGACACCGAATGCCAAAATCTGGCCTGAGGCTTTTAGGTGCTGAAGTTTGTCCAGGCGTGTCCGTAGGAACTCTATAACATACAGAGGAGAATACTGTCCAAACCTGTATTATCTAAACATAGGTGTCGTTAAAATATTGAATATTTCGGGGGGGGGGGGGGGGGGGGCAGAATACAGAGGAACACGAAGCCAAAATACACACACTTCCTTTGGGAGTAAAATGTGCCCCTCAAACACTTCAATTCTACTGTACAATGTATTTATACCATGTTTAAAAAACATTTGTCAAGCATATAAAAAAACCCAGAAGTTCACTGTCACACAGCTTAATTCCCTATATTCTGCCTACAGGCATACATAGGGCCAGTTTGTTAGGGGGTGGAGGTGTGTAGCAAAGCACAATCTAGCGAGACACGACACCATAACGGTGAACAATAAAAGCAAGCGCAGCATATGTGCTGGACATTTGGTGAAAATAACCCAGCTACAGCTCCGACTTTGGTAAATTTTCTTGTGCATAAGTTGGTAATTCAGTTTCTGCTGTGATTCAGCTCAGCCAACAATTAGGTTGTTCGCAACCCCTCTAATTATTATTTATTTAGGAACGCAGAGATTGTAGGGAATATATCTTTACATTTCAACTCTCTTTTTCTGTAGACCCCAACAAGCTGTAATCTGGGGGTTTTCTTCTTTGCTTCTCTTAATGTTAAGGCTTTTTCTCTGTCTAGCTGCTAAGATTTTCCCTGGCTATAAGATCTGAAATGGTAGCAATAATTATATTTCCTATTTTATTACTCATAATTGCCCCTTTGATCAGAATCCTATGCCGTTTAACCACATTTATATGGTCATCCCGCACATGGGTTCTAAATACAGAACAAGCCATTTTCCCAGGGAAAACTACAGGAGCTGGGTTTCCCTTTACTGCACACACATGGAATCCCGTACACTTGGCACCAATTTAGCTTATTATCATTTTATTCTTCCTTTTCATATTTGTTTCATTGTAAAAGCAATGTAAAGTTCCCCATTCGCTGGGAAAGACTGCTCGTTCCTTTGTATTGGCTTCCTTCACCCAGCCTGTAGCGCATCCACCCAAATTCAACCTTGCCTTTGCAAAAGGAGACAGCAACGAACGCAAGAAATATCCCACAGCTGGAAGGGCTGAACTATGGGTCTCTAAGCTTTGCTGAACATACACTGCAAGCCTTACCTCAGCGTGAAGCCTAGGAAACTTTTCATACATAACCTTTTTGTGCCTCCCAAAGTCCAAGGGTAAATTCTGTTTGCAAAGAAGCAGGCGAGTCTCCCCAGCTGGCAGACTGCCTCCAGGTTGGTCTCGCACAGGCATCTGTGCAAGGAGCACAAGACTGGTTGCCCCATCTCTGACAGCTCTGGCCTTGGCCACCAAGCACACATTTGTTGGAGCCACATCAAGAAACCTTCCTTGCTTGTGGCTGGCCTTTGCACACTGTATCCCTGCAGCAGAAGAGCACAGGGCCAGCAGACACTGCCCTTCCCCCGTGCAAAACAGAAGACCATTGCCTGGGACCATATGGTTGTTAATAATGGTAAAACCCTGACGAACTTTAGAGAACTCAAACAGAGCTGCTTTTGATTTAGGCCATGCACCTGAAAGCAGTATTTGTTTCAGTCAGCTTCCTCAAAGTGATGGTCTCAGGAAACTACATAAGCAGCCCAGCTCAAGAATTTGCAGTTCTTTGGAAAAAACATGGTCTTTTGAAAGGCCATCCTTAGGGTAAGTGTTTTATTTGGAGGAGAAGCCAACGCGAAGCCAAATTCAACACAACCAGAGCTGAAGACTTGTACCTGAAGCAGGCATATGTCGCAGGGAAGAGCCGTTGACTGCGCAGTGTGTGGATACCAACACTGCTGCCCCATACAGTCCCCAGGGGGTACAGGCAGAAGAGAAGCCAAGGAAGGGGCTGAGTGGTTTATCCCAAGTCCTTTTACTAACAGCTTTGCTTGATAGACTTGACTTTTCTGCTTGAAGCATGTTTTTTCAATGCGATTTCATCACATTGCTTTGTCCACTCAGCCAGTTTAGACAGACATTCATATTCTCCAGTCACAGGAAAAAATGCTGCTGGAAGTGGGTATGTGCAGCCAAAAGAACTAAAGGCTTATAGGTTAAAGAAACCCCAACAGCTACTTGACTTGTACTATTTTAGTTTTTGCACACGCAGGACCAGTAGCAACAGGCAGGCTCACAGGGACTTCTAAAACATCACCCTTTTCAGGACGCTCTCCGTGTGAGCCAGCCGCCTGCCATTGGGAACTGCTAGGAGGGTCTCTCACGTGGGAAAACTAAAGCATCTGTGGATACTTCCCTGGGTTTCTCATCACAGATACCTGTCCACCATCTACAGCCACAAAAAGATGCATTTACAAATAGGAACAAACTGACAAGCATGGGAACAGGGAATCTTCGCGCTCCAAAACTTAGTCAACTTGGTTCAGTCAGACTTGGAAGGGCAACAGCTTAGCACCCGGGTAATTTCAGTGACAGACAACTGTTCTCCTTAGCTATTGGTAAATACAATCACAAATTCCTAGAGCTTTTCCTCTGGATACCAGTAAGAGACTCTATGCTGAAAAGCATTACAGAGATAGAGATCAGAGGTCTATTTTTGTTTCTATGTCTTGACGCCCGTGACTTTGATGGGGTAAGTATATTAGCATATGATAAATTACTCTTTAATCTGTTGTAGTTAGAATTCTGGAGAGAGGTTCAGTGGCTTTGCTCTCAACCATAAGTATTTCTGTGAAGAAACACTTGTTTTGCTGGAAAAGGGTAAGAACAAAGCTATTTGTAAACAAAGCTGTAAAAGGAGAAATCCATCTCCCATGAAGCTCAAAACTCCCCGAAATAACTTTCTGCAGAGAGCTACCATTACCCAATGTGAAGAACTTCTTTGAACCCAGCCATCCTGAATTACACAGAAACACTCAAACAGGGCTGCACAGCACATCATCTGAACTGGTATCGCTTTTAATTTCCCACCCGATTGGGTTGAAAAGGTTCGTATGTTGGAAGTGTGGAAGGAGAAACTTACTGAAAATTGCAATCCAGGATCAGATTAAAGAGGGAGGATGATACAGGGAAAATCTTCTTCATAAACGAGTTTCTTTATCCAGAATAAACTCAAAAGGTCCTGTGAGGGGAGGAAGGATATGTGTTTCCTTAGGAAAAAGAGGGTACAAAAAACTATGCCTGAAACCTCCTTTGTGAAGACAACTCTTACAACACAGTTTCTTTAAGGGCAAGATATTGAAATCACTTTGGAAGAAATATTTTTATCTCCCAAGAAGATTAACACTGAAGTTTCTGCACAGCACACTGTATCACTGTTACATCCATGGAACACTAAAAAGCACCAAAAGAGACTCTCTTACCCCACCTCTCAAGTCCATCCTACCGTCATCTGTCTGCTTGGGCCAGAAATCTTGCCATGACCCAGGAGAGAGATGCTCAGCATACTCATTCCTACAGAAGCTGAAGACACAACACCTTTGCAGCCTGTGACATCCTAAAGCAACACACAGATTATCTTTAGAAGAAAGAGAAAGGGTTAAACTATAGGAAACTGCTAAAATAGATGAAGTCAAGAACTCTTTTTTCATGAGCTTTAAAGGCTGAAATTATCCACTACTATACTAGAGTATTTCTGACCTTCTGGAGTTCCTGGGGAGAGCTTGGTCTGCATTGCTCTGTGTTGCGAGAAACCCCTTCTCCCCCTGCGCCCTTGGGTGGAGTCAGCTTGTACCCGGTTTCATCAGCAACCTGAGCAGCTCCAGGCTCGGAGCAGAAAGGGCAAGGGAATGGCTGCTGGGTTTTGTCTCCCATGTACACTCATGTACAAACCCCATGTCTGGGCTGACAGCCTCAGAGAAGGAACTAGGGAAGCCTTTCCTCTCCTGGGCACATTTTGCTTCAGAGGTGGACCCCAAGATTTGACACTGCACTCTGATGTAGTGCACCCTGAAGAACTGGCTGGCATATGTCACCACCGCAGCTCTCGCGTTATGGGCAAAAAGCAACGGCTCTGTGAAAGCCAAGAACCACGCCATGCTCTGTGCTTGCACTTGTCCCCGTGGATGCTCTTCCTTCCACTGGCCATGCGTAGAAGAGTTACACAAGGGGAACCGAAATCCTACATGCCAGCACAGTTGGTGGCCAGAGCAGTAGGCTTGTTCGGAACGATTACTGTGGTTTTGACCCAGAAGCAGGGGGTACAAATTCAGCAGCGCAGTTAGACTGCCGTCAGGCAGTGCTTCGCTGCAGCACGGCCGCAGCCAGCACATGTGCATGGTCAGGCTACCATGGAACGGCTGCTGGAAAACAAAATGGCATGTGAGAAATGCAGCACTGAGACCAAGTGTAGGCGAGAACCATAAAAACTGAAGTCTCATTAAACGCTGGACAGTTGGTAAACAGCGGACCCTCCCATTTGTTTGCTGCATACCGTAAAGGGGTGGAGGCAGGGGTGACGTGTGTGCTTTGGAAATCGGCAGTTTTTACACTATTCACCCAGGAAGTTATTAACTTGCATGTTTGTGGGCAACTGCACAAGCTATTTTTGGTCATGGGACCCTGTGTAAGGAAAGGATTGCAAGGTTTTAATAATGATCTTTAGTTAACTTGGTTACCCACACAACAATGGCTTTCCGAGAGGCCAACTGCTGCTAAAAACTTGAGACGGGCTTTACTTCCAGAGGTATTAAACTATGAAAATATCTAACCATAATAGTAAGCAGCTATAAAAAGAGCCCTGTTTATTTCACATGATTTCTTTGTATGCCACAGTGTTATGAGAATACTTTAGCTCAATGACAACATGGTAAATTGGAAAAGATTAACCGTTTAAGTCAGCACTTACGCAGTTCATTTTTGCTTGGTGTTGGTGACTTTTATTCTTTCCAAACCCAGGTTTTCACTAGTATCGGCAGGCATAACAACATATGAATACCGTTTCTTGAAATTTAAATTCAAAATTAACTTGGTATTAAGTTCAACTCATGTAAAGGGCCACAAAAGGAGAAACAGAGGATTAAACAGAATGAAAAAAACCAATAATGCAGACTTCAATTTTGCGTCGCTGTACATCACGTGGGTAGATTTGGAGCCCACATACCCCATCTGAGAAATAATCTGCTATCTCCCATCTCTACAATATTGTAAATTGTATCCAATAACTTTTCTGCAACAGTGGAGCATCACAGAGTATCCTACAGAGAAGGTCAAACCCTCTGTGTTCTACTATAGGACTATGATGGTGTTTTGGCTTACTCCCGAGAAACACTGTAAGGCCTTACTGAATCCCTTCCACTACTAGGGCACACCAAGAAAAAGGGGGAAAAATAAAGATTGCATTTGTTTCTGGGAAGACCTGCACTGCTCCATGGAGAGGACACTTCCACCCTTGTTAATCCCGGCTTCTTAAAGCAACACTCAGTAAGATAATGAATCCTTTAAATGTTACATCTTGTGTCTTGCATTATTGTGGTGCAGCAACTCTCCACATCAAACAGTCATCAGCACTATTACAAAGTGGGCTTATAAGAGACTGGCTGAAAAGGCGCTGTGTGAAAAGAAGTGGAAAATTAAAGCTGAAGCAGCCGAAGAAAGGGCTTAATTTACTGGCATGTACAGTATGCAAATGAGATTACTCTCAGCTTAACTGCATCATTTATGTCCATAATAACGGCATCATCATTACAGGGCTCAAATTAAATTACACCATAATTAGCATATCAAAGTGATTGGTTAAAGTTTAAAACAAATACCCAATTTTGTTAATGAACAGCTGTAATTGTCATGTACACTTCAATGAAAACTCCCTAAACAAATATATGTTTTAGAACAGAGAAAGATTTTGAAGCAGACAGGTCTGCAGCGGAGGTAAATTGCCTAAAAAAGAATGACACAGACTATTCTATTAATGTTAATATATGCTCATCGTTTTCAGGTAATAAAACATTCTATCAAAACAAGCCTTCGCTTCGTATTTTTTGCCTCTCCGACTCCTCCACCGCACCGGCAAGTGTCAGAGGGGAGACGTGTCGGCCGTGCCCAGCCTGCCCCACGCACGGGACGTGCAGGGCACCGCGGCCCCCAGCCACCCACCCACCCACCCACACGTGGCGAGGGTGAGAAGGGAGGAAGAAGAAGATGTCTTGCTCATTCTACCCTGTAGACCAGGGTTGGAGTAAGCCGATGACATGATAACACATTAGGCAGCCTACAATTCAATTTACTCTAATCTAATCATAGCTACGCAGCAGTTTCAGAGGTGGAACTGCACCAGAGAAGTTTTTGCTGTTCTCGTCTCATTAAAATAAATAGGGAGGTGGGACCAGCGGGTTTGTCACTGTCAGCCTGACAGCCAGCAATACATTTCCATAGATCCATCACTACAAATGAACACAGTAAATACACAGTTTAAACACTCCTGAGGCAGAAGGAGCTTTAACACGCGAGCAAGCCTGCCCTGTGGTATTTTAACAGCACAGGTGAGCTCTAGCGCGCTTGGGGTTGGTAGGAACCCTAAGGGTACCAGGCCAGAGGAGCCCAGTGCCACCTTGCACACGCAGAGGAAAATAATCCCTCTACGTCCCCCAAAATGTTTACACTGATATATTTGATTATGTATTACCCAGTATTATAGGAAGCGACACGGGGAAGTATATTTTCTGCTAAAATTGGGAATGCACTTTCAAATATACTTAACAAGGAAACCGAATGTCTTATTAAATCCGTATTATCAAAACACTGTTCAAAATTTAAAGAAAGTAGCTTTTCATTTTATTCATCGAGGAATCCATTAAAGCCTAAGCTCTGAAGTAGTATGTAAATTATGTGCCTTTCAAGGTAGAGCTAGGGCAAATTCACTCCATCAACTAATGATGAACCTCATTATGTGCAGGGAGTATTCATAATGAGGAAACAAGCCACCCGCCATTCCATGTTCTAACATAAATCCCTGTAAAATGTGAATATCTCCACGTCTAATTAAAGGCTACTAATTCCTATCATCCCCTACATGGCCCAAAAAGCAAAAACTAGAAATGCATTTAAAAAGACACCCTTTGATTTTACAAAACACTTTTATTTGTGTTTATCACCAGCGAGTTGCAATGTAGTTTTTTAAGAAAAATCAATCCCAGCTTTATAGGATAAAAGTTTGGGGACACAAAAGTTTATTTACATTATCTGACTTGGTCTTACATTCTAAAAAGAGTTTCTGATTAGCACAGGTCAGGCAGCAGAGCTTAACAGAAAAAATAAATAAGGCAGAGAAAAGAAATCTCCAGGAATATGTAAGAAATAATATTTTAAGGGGGGAAAAAAAAAAAGAAAAAAAAAAAAAAGAAGGGAAGAACAGCTCAGCTATCCAGGTTTGCTCTGGAACTAAGACTTTCTAAAAAAAAAAAAAAAAAAATCTGGAGATCCCATAATAACTGGGGAAGGCAGGCAGCAGTCAGGAAGAGGGAGAGCCAATTAAGCAACCAAGTACACAACAGGTATTTAAAAGATTTTTTGAATGATACTCAATTTAGGAAGAAGCTGCTTCCCTTCTGAAATCCTGTAAGAATTAGGGATTGAAGACAATGCTGCGTAATACAGGCTGGAAGAAAACTGCTCTTCCACAGACTTACCTAGATTTGATATTTATACCTACAAGCGCAGTGTCCGCTCACACGATCAAAAACGTATTTCTTATTAAGTTACATAATACCCATCGTATCTATCACTGTGAATTCATTTGCTCTTGCACTGAATTATGGATTTGCTCTCTGTACTTCCCAGCATAAAAGTGGACAGGTTTGCCGACTCCCCTGAACAGAAGACGCACCACTGTTTCTTTTTTACTGCTCTGTATTAATATTTTCCTATGTTTTCAAAACAAAGCGAGATGCACTGCAAAACCTAAGAGCGTTTCAGTTTGCAGGAAAAGCATCCACTGAAGCTGAGTAACATATAGGCTTAAAAAAAAAAAGGGGGGGGGGGGAAGGAAAGGAAAAAGATGACATAAAGGGATGGTTTAAGAAATGTGATAACTCCTCGCAGGGCACAGAAGCACTTGGACAGTCGCAGAAAAGGCTGCGGTACCTTCAGATTATGTCAACCAAAAAGTTGAAATCCTCGTGTAAAAATACCCCTCACGTTTCATCCCTCGAAAAGCTTATTTAGAATTCATAGAAATTCATAGCTGCTAAGAGGAATATGTGCACATAAAATCACAAATGCAAAAAAAAAAAAAAATCAATATTTAAAATAATAAAATAGAGCACACAGATTAAAGTATTTTAGCAACGCAAATTTTCTAGAAATAGCAGGGCATTTTACGGAGGGGGGGGGGGGAGGGGGCTCCAGCTTCTTTAAGTTGCATAAAAATAAAACTACGCTCCATAAAGCTGCTCCCCTGCACGCCCGCTCATTCCTCGACTCCACCGAGGGGTTTTGGTGGTGGTTTGTTGTTCTTTTTTTTTCGGTTTTTTTTTTTTTTTTTCTTCCCCTTCTCCTTTTAGGTCAACCAGTCACTGCACTGGGAAGACAACCCTCCAAAAATAACTTGTCCCTCCCCCGGAGCGCGGAGTTGAACAACCTACCTTTGTTCTGGCGCTGCAGATAACAACCCGGCACCGCCGCGGGAGCCGCCGCCGCCGCGCAGCGGAGCGGCCCGGGGGGCTCCGCCGGGCGGCACCTGGCGCTGCGCGGCCGCGGAGCCGGCCGGCCGCGGGGGGCCCCCTCCGCGCTTCCCCCCCCTTCCCTCAAACCCACCCCCCTCCCTCCCCCCCCCCGTCCCCACTCGCGGGATGATCCGCGGGCAGAGACGATCGCGTCCTGCGCGCCCCGCCGCCAAACACCCCCCCCCCCCCTCCCCGCGCCAGGCACCGCGCAGGTTACATACGGGGGGGGCCGGGTGCCGGGAAGGAAGAGTTCTGCAGGATTTATTTGACACTTATTTTCCGGGCAGCCCTTTTGTGGAGTTGCGCCGTTTGTTTCTTATTGTCTGAGCAGCAGTTGGAAGCGTCTCCCCGAGGGGGCCCCTCAGCCCGGCTCGGCCGCTTTGACAGGGAGGTAACCATATTAGGATGTGTATGGCAAAGTAAACAATAACATATTTGCAATGAAATGGAATTTTTTTTTTTTTTTTTTTCTTCAGCTAATGGTGTTGGTGTCAGTCCTGTTTTTAGCCCTTTCCCGCTAGTTTTGTTTTCCGGCTGAAACAGGCCATCTTCTTTACAAAATTAAAAAAAAAATTAAATAAAAAATAAATAAATAACAAGAACGCGGGGGGAGGCAAGTGGTACCAGCTTCCCAACTGCTCACCGCGAGACTGCTGAAAATGTTTTGGGTCACAGCGGGGAAAAGGAGGGGGAGAGCTTTTGACGTCCAAATAAAGACATGTCAGTTTAAGCATTGGGGGGGAAAAAAAAAACCCAACCAAATACGATAATGCCCGCGTGCATTTCCGAGACCCACGGCAGAACAAGGGGCTGAGTGGGGATGGGGAGGATAGGCACTAAAATTGCAGTTTTGAAAGCAGGGAGCAAGGAGATTAGAAAAGTCTAGTCGCATTTTACACAATCGCAGCAAACTGGTGGGATGAGCCAAGTTGTGCAAACCCCTGCAAGTCTGCTGGCTTTAAAGCTTTGAAATCGCTAGTTTTACAGGATAAAGCACTTTAAGCAAATTGTAAAATGCAGGTGTCAAGTTATTCGGTTTAATCAGAAACAGAGCTCAGAGCTGTCACCATGCAAAGGTTCTCTGACCAGCACGGTCGAGAGAAAAGTTCTGCAGCAGGCAAACACTTTTAAGTCGAACAGTATTATTTTAATACCTCGAGTCCACGTCCTAAGCAAATTACCAAGAACAAGTGTAGCATCTCCTCGCACCGAGGGATGAGGCAGCTGCTGGCGAGCGCTGCATGCCGAGGCTCAGCACTAGCAGTCAGCCTGCGAGGGAATTACAGCTATGAGACGAACAAGTTTGCACGTCTTGTTGACAGCGGATCGGGGCAGCTCTCTGGTGCAACAGTCCAACACAAGCTGTTGAACTGTTTGTGCCACCAGTTAGCATCCTCCGCCGCTCAACGGCCGGCAAAATAGAGCGCTCCTCGGGAAAGGGCTGACAAAATAGATCGCTGATGCTCTCTGTCTGTACCAGGCACCGGCACGATAAGATACGCCGTGAGGAGAGGTTTAAGGTAGATAGGCAAACAAAGTTGCTATGAGATCACGCGCTTAATTTAGAACAAAGGCAATGTTTCTCTGACAAATATGATGCACGCTTACTCTGCCAAATTCGCTCATACTCGGCTAATCCGCAGCAATCAGAACATCAGTGGTACCTACATCTAATGGTACCTACAAGCATCTCTCTCTGCCTTTCCACAGGGCGTAAGCCTGCTCCGTTAACACGCTTTAAATTTTTCAACCATCTTGTTTAACCTAAACATCTATACAATTACATAGCGCGTTACTCATCTATGCTGCGTGTGCGACCCCCCCAACAAAAATAAAAAGTTAACTTAACAGGCTAATATCAAAATCAATAAATCACACGACCAAGTAGCAGTTCAAAAGTTCAAAGACATGATGGCCAGTTCACTACGTCGTAGCACTCAACCAATAATAACTTGACTCCATCACTCCTCATAGTATAGACAATTTCATAGCATCATTTTCATTAGCCTGTCTCACTGAAAATTGCTAGCTATTTATGTATACGCTAAAATAAATTAGCCATTTCATCAAGCACTGTGATTCTTATAAAATACATTAACACAATACTCAATTTTCCAGTTGGAGTAAATAAATAAATCAATAAATTCAATACAGAGTAATTTTTTTTTTTTATTTTTTTTTATTGTGGAGCTTCAGCTCTCAGCATAAGTGTGTTTATTGGGTTTATTTGTTTCAATAAAAATTGAAATGGGCCAGTGATCTAGCAGTAAGATCTGGGGGAAAAAAACCAACTCAGCCCTATCTAATATTAAGAAAGTATACTCTGCAGTTCAGCCAACTGGTAATATATAATTTTTGGTCAAAAATCATTTTCATTACAGTTATTAAACAGCCACTCGATTTTGAAAGGTTATTCTCTCCCCTCATGAACCTTCACGAGGAGGAGCCGTATTCTGCAGCCCAGTGAGAAGCCCCTGGGCTCCGGTCCTGCCGAGCCCATCCTGCCGGGCTGGGGGCAACCGCGTACCGCTTTGGTAGTGCCATGGAGAAATTGGGTGTGGAAAACTTACCAGCACTCACGTTTGCTATTTTTAAGCGCTCACAGAATATTATATGCAGCATGGCTGCGGGTAGAGGCATTTGACATCAGAGATAAGATGGCAGGAGTGGAGGATGGGGGAATGTGGGAGAAGAGTTCATGGACACCCCCAAGAACTTGACCCTTGAAGAGGGCTGTTGTCTCTGGCTCTTTAGGTCTGTGTTGCCCCGTAAGACACGGCCAGTAGGTTTTATGGCTCAGCGGATCATGGGTAAGATTTGGTGACGACATCCTACGGTGCAGCTCAGTGCATCCTTTGGGGACCTCGTATGTGGCTTACGGCGGCTCATGCTCTACAGAGAAGCACCTTACTGTGTTAGCAGTCCCCATGCCTTGGGCAAAACACGCATCACGTCAGGGGCTGGGCAACGGGACAATTCAGGATTTGGCCCAGCAAAACGCTCACACGTGGACAAGAACACAGACCGCCTCGGCCCTCTGGCTACTGTAACCTCAGACCGACAGAGGCAACCCATCAACTCCTCCAAAAGTCTCATAATCCTGGTAACGCAGCACTTCTCTGCAAGTCTCACGCTTCCACCACAAACCACAGGCTTTACCTGCTCCGTGATGAGGACAAGAACCTACAAGGAACCAGGAAGAAATAAAATATACCCCTTGTGACATGAATCGGTGTTGAATCCAGCCTTAGCAGTGAAAAAACAAATGTATTAACTAACACAGACCATTTAAGCCCATAATGGTTTAACATAATTCCTTTCAAAAGGCTGCATGTGAATAGCACAGTTTGTAAACTGCTTGGTGGTAACAGGAGGGTACTTCTGGTTCATATTCACTCTTTAACCTAAACAGAGGGAAAGTAAACATCAGGTCTCAATTTTAATGACTGACTATAAATAAAAGCTCTTACGCAAAATGCACAGTTTGCGAAGACAACGATTTTAAGTATGATGTCACTAGTGACCTACTGAACTACATGGCACATGTCAGACAGACGCCTGTTTCTTAAATTGCAATAATAAATTAGTGGCCACAGAATCTGTTCTGTCAAGAAAATGTGAAGCTTTCCTATTCAGATAAAAGTTTAATGACTGTTTCAGTTTAGGTGCATGAGTTAAGATTACTGTTGATGGGGGGGATCGACGGCAGGGCCAGCTGCTCCGCGCTGTAAATACTGCACGCTGTCAAATGGAGGCTCCTCGGCCACGGCCACGCAGAGGCCACCGCGCTGCTGAGCCTCACTGCGTTAGCACGAAAACACCAGCTGCAAAACCAACGCACACAGCTGCAAGTTTCCACAGTGGCTTTTGCAAGTGTCCCCAAAATTCCCTCTCCTCTACCACTGAAGATCGACCTTCTGACCTGACTCTGCAATGAAACGGGCAGGAGCAGGAGGCATTTCTTCCATACCTTAGAGGTGTCATGGAGCCGTATCGAAGGACTTCATGCTCGCTCGGGAGTGAGCAGCAAGGCGCATCCCATGTGAGTGCAAGAGAAGAGCTTCTCCTTTGTCTTTCTCCAACCCCTGTGCAGTATCCCTTCACCCCAACAGGATCCAAGCCTCTGACACAAATGGAAGGCTTTCGTCTAACTTTACGCTGATTAAAATACTACTATTTTAAAATACAATACATGCATACTTGTACAGAACCTCCCAGCACTGTGCATGGGCATGCACACATACAGTATCCTATAGGTGTGACCACTAACACCACCCAACGTACCACATCCCATCTTAACTACCTTGTTTTCAGTTACTAGCAAAATTTGCCCAATTTTAACCATTCGCACTCAACATTCCTTGCTGAGCATTCTGCCACGGGCCAAATTCTGGCAAAAAGCTTAATCCAAAACTCCCAAGATACTCCTGAAAACAGAGACAGGGAGCATCACTGATCTACCTTGGTGAGCAACCCTCATCACCGCTTCTTCGGGAAGCCACCGAGCTCCCACGCGTTGGAGCACAAGTATGAAAACAAGCAGGTGAAAGACTTCAGTGGGAGGTAGGTGGGTGGCACCGTTCCCCACCGACTGCCTCCTCCTCCTCTTCCTCCTCCTCTCTGACCCCCAGCCTGCAGGCAGGGGTAGAGGAAGCCACCTGATTTGAATAGAGAGGAGACATCGCCAGCTCAGGAAGCAGGAAAACAAGCAGACGGGGACAAGGAGGCCAGAGAGAAATGAACCATGACTGCCTGAGCATGTCACCCCTCTCATGGCTGGGGTTGCATACGTTTTTTTTGTCCGTTACAGAGGAACTAGAGGGTTTAGTCCAGTTTGGGACACTTTTGGAGACCTGTAGCTTGGCCAACCTGAGATCAAGTTGTGCAGCTATGTCCAAAGCAAAATCCCCAACTTCAGTGTGACCTTCCTCCCCCCATTTCCACATTGTAGCCCCAAAACATGGAAAATCCTAAGGCTGCTTAGCTAACGGGTGTTAAGTGTGTTCTCACACAGCCAGGCAGCATCTATTTCTCTAAACCTTTTCTGAGAAACAGCTGCAAGGTCTTAGTGGAAAGTTCTGGACATAGAAAACTTCAGTCCAACTGGGTTGGCATTTCATCGTACTGGGAACAACAGGGCTTTTCAACAGGAGGTGTGGGTCACTCGACCCTAGAAGTCTTTTGGTTTTGTTTTGCTTTTTAAATAGGAACAACATCAGCCTCTTTCTCTGTGTCAATAAAGAAAGTAGAAATTACTTTTTTTTTTTTTAAACGCTGTTTTGCTGGTTTCCCATGAAACATCAACTTTGTTTTCTCATATATTATCCTATGCACAGAACTGGAAAAAAGCTTTATGCAAAAAAACCCCAATATGCAATAAAACTATGTAACGAGCACCATACAGGAGGGAGTAATTTATCACTAAGGCTTTCCGCATCTGCCTAATGGGTCCATGCCCTTCAGCAAACAAAGGCATATTGCCTTCTCCTCCTTCCACCCTCCCTGAAAAACAGAACCCAAAAGCAACCCCCCCTGCCCCTGTTGCCCAGCTGACCTGCCCGCTCCCCATGAGGATGCAGGCAACGCCTCGAGCGCAGCAGAACGGTCCTTCCGAATTCGGCATGTCCCACCCGGGAAGGGACGGGCACAGCCCCCTGGTGCTGCCAGGCCGTGCAGCGGCTCTCTGCTCCAACGCTTGCAAAGATTTCTCGGCGGGTAGAGCTCCGAAGGAGCTTGAGCTTATGATAAGCAACGGCATACTTAACAGTTACATATTACTGTTCATGATAATGCAGTATTTCATTTGGGTGATTTAGAAGTCCCTCTTGACCAACTTACAGTGAGACACCAAACGCTTCATCAATCACAACCATTTTTATTCACAATCCAGTGCAAAAACTACAGGGAGAGTTGAATTTTCAGCAACTCATTGGGGAGGGTATTGCTACTAGCACTGAAAATCCTCCTATCTCACCAATTTTTATGTTAGATTCAAATGTATTTTCTTTCTAAGCAGCATTCCATTTTCCTGCCTCTCTCTGCCGTGTTTCTTATCGTGGCAGGGTGAAAGAGTATCCAATTTAATATCTGTTTTGCAGGACAGGAGATTTTTTCGTATCTTATGCACTAAGGAAAGCTGCAGGGGATGGCTTAGCAGGCTGAGCATCAGGTTTTAAATACGTAGACTCCCTGGAACCACAGATCCCATCAGGTCGACTGAGCCCTTCATGTTTCTGGGGTAGATAAATTAAGTGTCATGCTGTTTACTTTGTTGGGATCTTTCCGATGAGACCTCTGCGGTAAAGGTCCTGTCTGTTCTGCATGGAGTTGAAGGTTAAAGTCTCGTGGTTACGGCATAGCACCGGGTGCCACCTTGATCTCACTAACACTAATGGCAATTCTGCCATTTCTGTTAAGAGAGACATTCCAGGGATCTGTTCCCAAAACTTGCTGCAACGTTACTGGATGACTGAAAATTATTCAACGGCTTATCTGCCTTGGTTTTGGCGACTGTTAAAGGGGAAAAAAAAAATACATATACACCTCCCAGATGTTTAATTCATAAGTTATACAAAACTGTCAGATCTATGGATGACAGAAGAGAGATATTCATCATTTTTACAGCCTGATTTCTCTGGTTGGAGGTAACCCTATGTTTCTGCAAAGTCACACCCTCTTCCCACTCCTCTGCACTGCACGAAGCAGCGGCCAAGCCCACCGACATTAATGGTTCACAACAGAAGCCCTCTAGTAAGAAATTGCTGGAGAGAAGTAGTGTGAAATAATCGTAAAAGACAAAATGTTAATAATAATCACAAAAGTCACAGTTTTGACGGACATGTACAGAGGCATGCACCCATATTCACAGACACACACAAAACCCTTCTCAACCTTGGACATTCAGAGAGGACCCTCTATCTACAAAAAGGTTTGATTCGTGGAGAACAGACTCAGTATTGAAGAAAACAGGATGCTTTGAGGAAAGCACCTGTAAACATGCACTTGGAACCTACTCCTGGCCTTACTCTTTCCTTCCTAGCTACCACTATTTTAATGGATTTAGATACACAGAAGATTCTGGGAAAGGAGGATGAAGGGAAATAAAATGTAACAATAGAAAAAAAATGAGTTCTTCAAAATCATTTCCCTTTTAAGTAGAAATTAAGCAGAAAACTTATTTCCTTTTGCACTGGTTAGGGAAAGGTCTTTTGATTTGTTTCCACAACAGCTGACAGTACACATTCCCTGCTTAGGGTACCACAAACAATAATTAACACTCCTAAAACGTTGTGTGTTATGATGATGTACCAAAGGTTAAATGTGACTGTTGGCTGTACTGGCTGTAATTCCTTCTGAGGTGGTCTAGTGCAACTCCCACATTTTCCTCCCAAACTACCCAAGGACCTGCTGGAGCTCCAGCACAGCACCGCATAAGCCTACAGACCTCACTGGGATGAGGTAGGAGAAGAGACAAGAAACAGTCCTTCAGCCCAGTTGACACATCGGTACCTTCAAACTGGTTTTTAATGGTTTTTGGCTAACCAGCAGAAATAGTATCAAACCATTTTTTTAAAACAACTCATATTCAAGCTAAGATATCCAACTTGCAAACATATTATTTGCATTGTAGAAGGGAAAAGCTCCACCATGGAAAGGGACCAGACAAATAATTCTGGGTGGGGCCTGTTTTTACTGCAGTGTTTCCTACATATGTCTTTTAGAGGCAGGACAAAGACCTTTAGAAAGGGAGATCAAGATACTCCCTGCCAAACCTTTGCAAACCAAACCAAAGCAAACCCAACCAGTGGAATCTGCTACAAAGAACAAGAACTTTGCCCGAAATCCATCTCTTGATCCTGGAATCTCACTGTCTCTAAGTTAGGCACTCCAAAACCGTCCATCAGTTTTAAATGCCTTGGTTAAGGACATGAAGGTCTGCCCTACATACTCCAGCTGTGGCAGAGGACAGAATTAAAGTAGAAAAAACAAGGCAGGTCAGCAGGTGGCTGTCCAGCAAAACTGAAACATTCACAACAGAGCTTCTCTTCTAAAAGTGCTTTGAAACAATTAGTACAGCACCTCGTTAGCTCACTCTTTAAAGTAAGTTGGACAAGAAAGGACATAAACTCCAGAAAAAATTCCTGTCCACCATGAAGCCCTTACAAGACGGCTGGCTTACAGGTGTGTTTCCAAACTCACAGAGCATCGCAAAACCCGTAAGAAAAAGGGGTGGGAACAAGAAGATGGAGGTGCCATCTCCCTCCCACACGCACATCTCTTGGCCCCAGGGACACAAAATCAGCATCGCAGCTCAGCCCTTCCGTCTTTCTTGGCTCACTCTAACAAGATGTCCTCCATATTCCCATCTGCCCTCTTTTTGCTCTTTGCTGAGGAAAACACAACCGGCCCAAAGTGTTGCTGGCTGCTACAGGCGCTGGCAGCTCTTTTAGCAAATAGGCAAATCCTTCATGTCCAGCATGTCCCTGAATGCTCTGAACCACGTCCTGAGAGCCTGGCTACAAGTCCCAGCACAGGCAGAGTGAAGCAGAAAAGAAAATCATCAGCCTTGACTCTAAGCTCCTGTTTCAGTGCTTCAAGTCACTAGTGGTCAGCAAGGAGGCTTTCAGATGTGCTGGTGTGTTCGGAGGGAAAAAGCAGGAATAAAAAGTAGGAGTCAGGGCTGATGCTGTCCCTGGCAGTGGGCTCCCAACAGGGCTCTGATGGCTGGTCACAGCCGCTACTTCAAATCAACAAGCAAACCGAAGTGAAAAATGGAAAAGACAAGGTGGATTTTAGACGAAAGTGAAATATCCCTCCTCTCTATCAGGTCTGAGGGGTAAAGGACGAAACAGGATGGAACTGGTTTTGGTTTAAAGCTGCAAAGGAATCGCAGTGAGAGAGCGCTTACAGAGAAATGTATTTTCATGTAAACTTTTATGCACCCATCCCTTGTAACTGGACATCAGGGAAGATGTTAATAAACATCAGGGTGAGAAAAACACAGTTTAAAAAAAAAAAAAAATCAAACTACAAATCCATCTCTTCCAAGATCTTAGAAATAGCTCTGCAGCTATATACAGCAGGGAGCTGAGCACACTCAGATACAAGTTTGCATCTTAAACATAAGCACACATACATACAAACAAGGTTTTGCAGACATTTGTTAGCTGTACAACAAGATTTTCCAGGGTTGGTGCTACAGCTTATGTTACAGTGCTTGTAATATAGCTGCAGATCAGCCCCCCAAGCAGGGGCCTTGGAAAGAAGCTGAAATAGCGACGGTTTGTGTTGCTGGGGTTATTTCTGAGACACAGTTGCTGTTTACTGTGTTTCTATTTCCAATCAAGCTGCAAAGTCCACCCATAAAACACGAGGAGGCATTTCTTTGGGTGTGGGACAGTGCAACACGCACACAAGGAGGACCAGCTCTTCAGCTGCTACCCCTGGGCAGAGCTCCACTGAAATACTCTTAGCCTGATCTACAGCAGAGTATTTGGCCCACGAAGAAGAAAACTATAGTCAAAATCCCCAGTTACGAGGCTTCTCTCGGTATATATTTATGCACAAAGCTCAAATAATTTAATACCATGCCTCACTAATCATGTGAGTGCACAATTTTTGCAGGGGCAAACGGTTCTTGTGCATTTATATTGTGCACCTCTTGCTCCTGGCTTAGAAAAGGTGCCTCATAAACTTACTGGCACTTTTAAAGGTGGCATATATCTATCTATGCCATATACAATCCAATGTGATTAATTGTAGGCTCCCTAGGAGAGATTAACCTACTCTACAAGGAGTCAAAAACTACTGGTAACGATGGCAAATCACAGCATATGGCCAACTGGACAACTTCATTCCACTTCAAAGGGAAATTAAGTAATACACTCTGGGGTATGTTCTCCTCGTTACATTTGCAAATCCCCATTAATGCTAACGATTGCACAAGGTGTAAGAAAAATGCTACAAACACATAAAACAAAGCAAGATCGGTCAAGAATATGCAAAAGCATATGCAAAGGGATCTAAAGAGCATTCAAACATAACACAGCTTCCTTTTTCTTCCTTTCTTTCCTTAAAAGCAAGAAGCGTGCAGGATTGCAAAAACATATCATTTGCCAAGAAATGTACAAACTACAGCTCATGAAAAACAGTGAAATAGAGACCCGAAATTCAAGGCCAGTGCAAGTTCATCATCTTAACTGGAGATCAGAAAATTGGCTCCTAAAGTAAAAAAAAGAACATCAATTCCATTTTTTCCTAAGAAAACCATTTCCTACCAACTTTGAAAACAAGAATGCCTGCAGTGATCTGACTGGACTCTCTGTGACGGTTTTGGCTTGGCTCCCTTACCCCTCCTCAGCTGGGTGGCTAAATGTGAGTCTAACCACGAGGTTCCGAAGGTTCTCTTCTTATTAACCTTCCACTTCATGCTTCCAATTTTAGACAGGAGTAAAACCGTCTTTCAGAAATTTCACTTATTCTTAGTGACTTCTGAGGTGAGAGTTCACATTTCTGTCCATATCCCTGATGCTAGACTATTGCAGAAAGACAATACTGAGTTAATACACTGGACAACACAGAGTTAATATATTGGGTTTGGCCTTTTTCTACTTTCCTTGGGGGTTTTTTTATTTATTTATTTTTTAGAACCATTCCAAGAGCAGCTCAATGGCTCCAAAAGTGGCATAAACTCTTGCCCAAATTTTGATGCCTAGACACAGAACGAAATACCAAGATGATCTCTTAGATGCAAGATCTGCAACGGCAACCTGCAAGCATCCGTCGTGGTGGGACAGCATCATGACTAATTAGTACCTTCATCAAACGCTTGGTGCCAAGACCATGCTGTCACCATGGTCCACCAATGCTTGCGCGTGAGTATGATGTGAGATGGGGTGAGAACTTAAAGTCCCCTAACTGCTCCTGAAAAACTGTCCTCCTTCCAACTAGCTGCTCTTCCAAGCCACAGGACATTTTCCAGCATGGTTATGAGCACCACCTCAGTCTGGGCTGTTCAAGTTGAATCTTGCCTTTGAGGAAGCAAGAAAAATTCTCAAGGGAAAAAATGAGATTTGGAAACTAAACGTTTTGTAATCTCCTGCCACACAATTTGGCTTTCGGGCAAACTTCCAACCCTTTCAATAGCAAAAAACCAGACAACTACACTGTGTTCTACCATCTCCTGGTGTATTAAGACCAAAGCATGATACAATACCACACACATTTAAAAAGCTGTACAAGCAGAAGGGAGTGACGTACCCATGCACAGCAGTAGAGGAGACAGAAAACATACCACATGAAATAAAATGGAGCCAAAATAACTACTTCTGTTACAAGAAATTTATCTTCTCGTGTTCCCCTACCGAATTTGGCATGGCTTTCCTGGCACAAGGAGCACCCGGGTGATCTCCAGTGCTGCTGCTAACCAAGATGACTCTCTGCATCAGGAGAGCCTGGCTCGTCCAGGCTTTGTGATAGAAAGGGCACAAGGCAAGGAGAGAAGAAACACCGGCAAAGCCGACCAGCAGCACTAAGCACTACGACACGCTCTCAGATACGACTGGGCTATTGCACTGCTCTTATCAGCAGATACAAGTTCAAGGTCAGCCTTGATGCACTTACTGAAAACTGACACTGCCTGCATCCTGCAGTCACAGCACAACTTCAAATCAAGGCTCCCAATTATTGGTAGTAATTTTGTTTATTATTGCAGGGCCTCAGGACAAACAAAAAAGGAGCCCCATTGTGCTCAGCATTGTATAAAAATGGTTAATTAGCCTCTTCACAGGCTGTTCCCTTGAGCTTCTTTTAAACAATATATTTTCAAATATAAATTCAAATTTCAGAATTCTAGAAATCAGTTCCCTGAAATTTGTTTCCATAAACAATTAACATGACTTTGCCTTTCCAAATTTCAGCTGTACACCAAACACTTAACTCTTTTGTTTAAGAAAAATTTGTACTATAAAATCTCGGTCCTTGGGATGTAAATAGATTTTTGCCCTTTATTTAAAGCCAGGATTTGAACTAAAATTTTCTCTCAACTACGTGAAAGTTGCAAAATAATTGCTTTTCTGTTGTTTCTCTCCTCCAACTACAGTATTTATATATGAACACTATGTATCACAAATGTACAGGACTATTCACAAATTGGAAAAACAAACTAAGAGTTGAGTTTTAACTCAAATGCTATACAAATTGGGCTATGAAATTTGAAGCCATGCTAAGATCTCATGAATGCAGCAGGATAATGAAAGCAGCCCATAGCTAGACAAGAGGAATACCAAGATTGCTACAGCAGTGAATGCAGGAAAAGATGAACAAAAATTTTGGAAGGAAAGTAAAGCCTCAGGCTTTTTCCACTTTCTCTGGAAGCATCTGGTCATGTACATTATTAGAGATGCCGAAGTAGTTGTACCCCTGGTCCAACCTCCCATACCAGTGCTTGTATGCTGTTCTCAACACTAGCTAGATTCAAAAGGTGAAAGGAAAAAGTGGCATGTGAGGCAAGAGGAAGGCAGCCCATCCTTCTGAGAGTCATTCACCCATGGTATCAAATCTCCCCAACCTGTCAGCGGATGGGTCTTGCAGACCAGACCATCACTTGAAAGCATTTTAAAACCATTTTCAAATGCAAATACTTTCCACTGAGTCTCTACCTCGCTCAGATTTGTACCAATAATTTAGAGGTCATCAGCTATTACATTCTATTACCTAACCCTTCAGACGCTGCTTTATTTCTTTTTACTGCTACTGTTCACTGATGTTTCCATTCACCTTTGAAGATGCCTGTTTAATTTAGCTGGATTTTTAGACCACACATTGGATTACTTTTCCCCCAAGCTTATTCTAGCAATTTCTTGGCAATAAATGATATTTGGATACCCCACAGAAACTCCACATCAAATATTGATTACTGTTATTTCCATTACCATAGGCTAAACCAGTTAGGTCCTAAGAACAAATTAAAGAGCTTGCTTCCACGTTCTGGTCCTTTAGAGGAAGGGCACAACTATTCTCCGTAACAAGGTTGATGCTGACACAGAACCAAATAAATGCCCTAAAAATGGTTATTTCTCTGGCATGGTTAAATAAATAAAATACAGTAAACTACTTTGCATGCAGAGGACAAAATCAATATAGTTTCCATTCAGGCAACAAAAATTATAGCATATTGCTCTACATACATACATACTCTTCGTTTAAGGTGGAGTTTCCACAATTCCCCTCTGAATACCCAGCTTTGCAGCATGCACCTCTCTATAGCATTCACCAATCTCTGCTTGACGTTAGTACTAAACAATATTCATTAAGAGCGTAACACTAAAGTGCAACATGTAAGTAAATCAAACTCTCAATGCTCTATTTTACAAATTTCATGGGCCACTGGGGATAATTAAAAGGGTAATTATATAAAGTTGGTGCAGTTTTGAGACTCAGATGACATTTTCTGGTTTAAAGCACTTGATAATCTGGTATTTTTCTACTAAGACAGTCTTTTTGTACTTTTATGGTCAAGCAGCATAAACAAACAAGAACTGTTTTTCGAAGTATTTCAATTCTTTTTTTCTCTCTCTTCCACCACACTGTTTTTCTTGATCAATACCACTCACTAGTAATTCCTAAAAGTCCTACATTAAGATATCAAGAAAAACGAAACCTTTTTTAAAAAAAAAAAATCACTGATCACCACAAAATGATACTGAGCCTCAAGCCTGGTTTAAACTGTAGCTCTGAACAAAAATGGTATTGCTTTGGGTGTTTACAGTGCTGGAGTGCTGTTTGGTTTGTCACTGTGTTTAACCACTGCTCTAAAGCTAGCAAAGTACATTACTGGTAGTAACAGCTCATGAAAAATACAGCGAAGAAACTGCTAGTGGCAGAAGCATTTAACTTTCTTGTTAGCAGCCTCCCCCATGTGGCACTTTAGCACCAGCAAGTTGTTTATTATGTTCTGTGCCAGGCAAAACTGATTAAATGGGGCTCTTAAGAATCAAAGCGTTATAAATTCATGGAAATACAGCAAGCAATAAATTCCATGGAATTAAAAGCTTACTAGTGCTATTAGCATTTCAGGGTGTTTGCATTGTTAATAGTGATGTGCAAAAATGATGTTCCTATAAGACAAGGCAAACCAACAGAACGTATCCTTTAGCTGCTACATTTTTACATAATGTCATCATTACTAGTAAATTTTTTCCCCCCAAAACTAAAACGCTCATTAATGTTTTAAAGAAAAATCTGAACCAAAGGTCTATAGACCAAAGATTTACATCCCTAGTAAAAGAAAAGTACTATACACAAGACATAATGCCGTTATGACTCTATGAAAGAGCTGGAGATGCATTCCCCAAAGCAGAGGTCTGCCCTGGCTTTTGGGAGCAGGCAGCAGGGTAAGGCAGGGTGACATTGCTGACATTACGGGGACACATAACAACAAAACAACTTGCTAACAATCTAGTAAGTAAATTCAACGCATAGTCATTCGTAAGACCAAAAAGAAAGGGCAATCTAGTTGGACCTGGTGGTCAGTAAATCCGTCAACAGCTCTCCAAAGAGCCATCTTTACTCCGGGTCGCCCTATCATCATTCCGTGGGAATGACTCTCGTGGCAGGTGACTAACTTCTCCATCGTTACTGCAGAGCTCCACACAAACACCAATGCCAAGCTGGTATTAGGCCTTCCCTTATGCCCATCTGTTTGCAGGTAGCTGATAACTTTGTAAATGGAATTCCTTTCAAGCAGAAGCTTGGTAAGGAAGACGCTTTAGGTATATGGCTGAGCAGAAGAGGAATGGGACACACTTCCCAAAACTGCAGAAAAATTAGGCCTTGCAGAGTTAGTTCAGTTTGTTGTCTTGTTTTGTTTGGGGGGGGGGGTTGTTGTTGGTTTTGGGGGGGTGTTGTTTGGGTTTTTTTGAAGAAACAATTTGTACCTTTCCGAATTGCTTGAACACACAGCAGCCAGATAGCGTAACCTGCAATCTCCTCTGGGGAGCAAGGGGCAAATCTGGCTCTCATTGCAGATGGGAAAATCAAATCACAGCCTTGTTGCCACAGTTAAGTTTTGACATAGGATAAAGAGCGTATTCTGGATGGTACATCATGCACAGCTGGCAATGTACAAAATCAAGAAAAAACAAGAAAGCTTTGTCCAGAACAGTACCCATGCCACAGAGTGAGTCAGCTGCAGAGGTAGGAAACGAACCCCAAATCCTGACTCGTGGGCTCAGGCCCTGCGCAAAGCACAAGTTAACAGCAAAAATCCTCTCCCAAGATTGAGGGGGTTGACATTTTGTTTGCCTCAAGCAAAACAAAACAAAGCAGTAGGTTCTGGACTGCTCAGAGGCACGTTGTCTTTTTGATGTATGCATGTCCTGGCAGTCACACATCTGCATCAGGAGAGAAATAGCCCAGTTTTTTTGGCAGTTTAGTCCTTTTCATCTGAAAGTTGAAAATACACTGCCGTTGAACCTTTGCAGCTCTGGGTTCTGCATATAAAAAGCAGCTGCTGAATACATGCAGGGAGCGAGGGCTTTTTCTTAATGTTTGAACAGTTCCAAGTTCAAACCCATTAAAGTCCAGGTCACACCGGGATCATGTCACTATTAATGCATCCAGTTACACGCTGAGAAAAACCCAATATAAAACCATGATAAACTCTAGTTCCCCTGCAGAGATATCTAAGGTCTTACCCAGATGATGCCACAGATCGCTCTTCATGGGCGGTGACCAGACAGGATGTCAATGGCGGAGGACAAAATCTGGGAAAGTCTCTTTACAGTTGTTTTTAAAGAGAAGGTCTCCTCAAATGTCCACAAAGCTTGTTTGGACCTTTTTTTCCTCCTCCTCTTGGGGGAAGAACTTCTTGTCCCACCGATGCTGTCTCCTACACGTCACAGGTTCCCACACAACCTCCTCCCACATCACCGGCAGCCCACCCTCCACCACACTTCATGAAGGCACTGGGGCCAAGCGTGATGAAGACCCCTAACTCCATGCTCCTTCTCCTTTTGGGAGCAGATCCTCTCTGCAGACAGGCAAGATCTCACTTGTTCTTGGGGCGCTTCATGCCTGGCCAACTACCTGCTGCCCCAGGAATGACAGCAGCAGGGAAGCAGACAACTTGGGACAGGCCAGCTACTGCCCCAGCCACGCGTGGAGGTACTCTGGGGGGTCTACCCTCTGCAGATACCTGGTATCTCGTAATACAGCTGATAACAGCTCCACTCTTGCTAAGAGGGAAGACAGAGACACGGGAGAGGAGACACAAGTGGGGAACTGAGGGTATGAGGCCTTATGATGGTAGAACACACAGGGAGTGCTCAGGGCTTCCCCTTGTTGCATGCAACCAACTGGTATGGTGGTGCGTGGAGAAGGCCACTGCTGGCTGAGAGAAGACAGCAGGCAACAGAGGGAAGGAGCTGGGAAAGCACAGATTTACTTTAAGGGCTGAACAGCTTCTCCTAATGTTCTGTAAAAACCCAACATCTCAACAAAAACGTACCAACTGCCAATATTCCCAAGCAACATACCGACCAGAAAGTTTGCTCCCCTACAACAGTCCATCAGATGTCCAGGCTGGACAGACCTATGCACATGTATCTACCCCTTTCATGTAAGGAGTGGATAAGATTCGGTGGGCTGGGACAGCGGATATCTCATGGACCACACTGAACACCTGTGGGTCCACAGACAACCCAAACCTGCAAGGCAGCAGCGAGATGTGTGCTGACACGGCAATGCGCGAGACACTGCAGACAGTCCCCACCACGTCTGCCGATCGCTGTGGATGACAAACCCTCTGCAGCACAAGGACCTTTCATCCCACATCAGCAGCTGTTGAGGATCCTGAAGAGTCTAGTACTAATCCAACAACACCTACGCTCTAGATAGGAGAGCGAGAACGGATGTTTCTTCTGAACAGCGGTCGCAGACTTGCTGAGGGTGCTCAGACCCCTTGTATCTAAAAGCCTTCCTCTCCAGCAGCTTCTGGCAGGGCAACTTCAAAGACAGGTCCCTCGAGTGATGATGGAGTGTAAGTGACACTGGGATGCAGGTGACGTCGCACGGCACCACAACGCTGCCTCGTCCCGCCCAGCTGGGAATCACTGCAGGAGTTTGGCATGAGTTTCAAACACAGCCAGGTCTAGTAAAACCCAACGATTTACCCAGCTCCCCTCTGAGCTTTCCATCCTAACTGTGCTGGGAAAGGAGGAAAAGGACTTTACTGGACTTTTTGACCTTATCAAGTATCTAGAAAATACTGTGGCTGATCTGGATGTATTTCAAACAGAGTTAACCATGGCAGCTTACAGAGCGGTAATGCTCCAGCTGGCCTGTATATCGTGAACATATGACATGCTAACTACATAAACTTTGAGAGAATTAGCGAGCGCACACTATACACGTGGGATTTACACTATGCGCATGTTGGATTTGCACTATTCTTCACACAATTTTCTGAAACTTATTACAGGGTTAATAAACTGAAAAAAATCGTGAACGCTCTGAGATTCAAGTTGTATGATTTTTTTAAGAGAATAACTTCAATATTAAAACTCAAATTATCTAAAAAAAATACTGCCTCATACACTTGAATCTCATTGAGGAGAAATTTAAAAAAGCCAACGTCTGCATTTTTACACTATAGTCTTTCAGTTATTCAACTTTCAAAAGGAGGACAGGCCAGACTCTCCTTTTAACTACATGAATGCAAATCCAGATAATTCTTTCAGTTTTAAATGATGTTTTGACTAATTAATATCTTTTTTCTCCTCCAAAACATGTATTTATCTGCTGTGAAATCAAAGGCAGAAATGAATTGTTTTAAAGATAGCAGAGAGTAAATAACAAGTTTGAAACCTTGCAGCCTTACCCTGGCAATTTGTCTCATATAATTGACTCAGCAGACATGCTTACAATTCCTTACAACTTTTACAAGACCTCCTGTGGGCTTATTTTAACGTTCTCCAAAACTGAGCTCAGAGCTTTGAATGCTCTAAGCAAGTAGCACCAAAAGCAATCATCTCTCCCTCCTTAAAACTAAAGGAAACAAACAATAAAAGCACACAATTTTTTCTCGCTGGACATCAGATCTTAAAGAGGAATAAAGACGCAAAAGAATTTGCACTTTTTCAGAAGTAATTTTTCTGTTCTTTTCCAATAATAACATTTTTAACAATGTTCAATTTGCATTCAATAAGGCTTTAAAAGCAAAAGTTTCCCAATAAAAATTATCTTTTCCCATTACTGGAATAAAATTTAAACAGAGAAGGATGACAGCAATAAAGCAAACAGAAACTATAAAAATAACTACATGACATGCTTCCAGTTAAAAAGGGGTTCAAAAAATCCCCCTCCTCCCCAAAAAAGGAAGTGGTCTCATTGCCTATATTATTGATTTATGCTGTTGTTGGCTTTTAAATGTAGCACCTTCTATTTCTAAGATCTTTAAAGACAATTACTAATGTCACAACTGCGTACCACTGTTCCATTGGCGGAAGTGCCCCAGTAGCAGGAAATGCTGTGCCCTTCCACAGGCGTTTCCTTCCATCAGTGGGATCCACTAACGCTTAACATGTCAGAGGATTAAATTAAACACTTATATTACAACTAATATGGATAAACACAGGGGCTATCAAAAATAACGAAAAGGGTATGACAGGAGAATAACAGTAGACCTGTTACTCAAGAGATGCCAATTTATCTTTTTTTTGTTGTTTAAAAGGGGTAACAATTCTACTTTTTTTAAAAACAAAATAGAAAGAGATCATCATATTTCAACAAAAATCTATTTTGAAAAGCCGAATTATAAACTACGGATATTAACGGTTTGCAATGGAAATGACGTCAGAGTCTTAGTTACAAATGTCCAAATGTTTGTGCTACTCTACTAAAAAAATAAACAGTGAGCTCAGAGTCAGAAATGACCCTTTTGAGCAATTAAGCAGTATGACACAAAACACACTGAAAAGTATACGGCCAGCAGAGGTAGGAGAGCCCCAAATTAAAATTCACAGATTGCACTGGGAGAAACACTTAGCAATTAAACATCTTGGAGGTGGCGTCTGAAGTTCCTGCCATTAGCAGCACTGAAAAATGCTTTCATATGTTGCAATGAGAAATATGGGCGGGCAACCAGGGCCAAAAACTTTTTTTTTTAAATGCCTTGGCTTTAGTACAAGCTACCAAATAAAAAGGGTGGCCTCCTGTAATGCCCACTGACATCACT
Organism: Harpia harpyja; assembly: GCF_026419915.1. Classification (NCBI taxonomy): domain Eukaryota; kingdom Metazoa; phylum Chordata; class Aves; order Accipitriformes; family Accipitridae; genus Harpia; species Harpia harpyja. The sequence goes on from NC_068969.1 coordinate 19,951,265, forward strand.
GGTCTTGTAACACTGCCACTGTAAAATATGGTTGCTACTGCTGTAGGACAGTAACTTAAGTATGCCAGAAGATATACTTCTGGTGTGGTAGAAGGCAACAGGCAATGACCTAAGAGATGACCAAATAAAAGATGAAATATGCAATATGAATCTATTTCTGGTGTCATTTTCTTACATCTCCAGATTTTTTAACACAGAAGAGTGCACCATCTTTGCGACACGAGTTTTCTGAAGGCAGGTTTCAAGCCTGCAAATCTACAAGTGGTTCTTGCACTTGTGTTGAGAAGCAGGCATGGCTGTGAGATGCTAACAGACAGCAGTGCCGTGTATTAAACCCCATCAGCCTATGTGCACTACCAAGTTGCAACCACCATTGCGTCCACTGGCCCAGCAGCGTAACTTGCACAAGGGCAAGTTCCAGCACAACTCCGAATTCAGAGTTAAGTCATTTGCCTGCTTCAGAAGGCAACCTTGAAACTGGATCTTTCCATCACCTTCATTTTTGTGTTTGAGACTGCGCATGAGTTCAGGCTACCTGACCTGCAGCCCATGCCTGGGTTCTGGAGTAATGAGGACGGATGCTGTTCCTACCTATGCCATTCCCAATCCTTTCCTCGCCCAAGCTATGATAAAATGCAGCATGTCCTGACATATTATCCAGCTTAGTCTTGAAGAACCAGGCTGGAAATTGCATAGTCTGCACTGCATGGCGTATTATGAGCCATTTCCTTGGTGTACCTGTAGTTAGGCCAAGGTTAAAGATGAACACAGCAATGTAACTGTTGATCACGTCCATAGCAAAGCTTCAATCAGTGTAAGAGTTGAGAGGCTGTTCATGGACCACTGATGACACAAGAACAGGCTCCAACTTTCTGAACACAACTTTTACAGCACCCTTTCCCAAACTGCTCAGGCTGACGAGTCCAACCAGCTTCAACAGCACGGCCCATCACTGCAACAACAACAACAAAAAATCCCTCACAGACACACCAGTGCCTAGCATGGGATATCGTGTCTCCCTCTTGGGGTGCACATGGCTTAAATTTCCTCGTACACAGAAGGGTAGTGGGAAGAATTCAAACACCTGCCAGCAGCAGGGATGCTGCAACCCTAAGTTCCATGATGGCACTTGCCAAGATGGCCATTTTTGCATGAAACTCATTAGATGAGAAAGGTTGGGCCTCCTCTGATGACAGCTTAATGGACCTCACAGCACTTCTTAGCAACTGCTGAACATCAGTGCACCCTTTATGGCTGCTTAATCTGCAGTTACAACCTTCGCATGTTGGGCCATTTTCAATATATGCAACTGTGTTTGATCTGTGGGTACCGATTAGGCTCGTGGTTTCCAACCCTAGAGGTGCACGTGACCCACTCAGCCTTGTGCTTCATGTTCTTTACAGATTCGAAAAGGATGATGGTACTTTGAACGCATGTTAAGTAATAGAAATCAGCACTTGCATTTTACTGAAGATCATATCGAGCATCTACCTAAGCTAATGGAAGAAACACTGCAGGATTATGCAAAATACTGGCCAAATCTTGCTCACTTTAGCAGTCTTCATGAAGACCAGAAGGATCTGGTCCAAAAGCGTCAGATAAGAGGATCAAAACCTGCTACTGATCATCTTAAAGCTGAGAAACATATTTTTCTACCAACCCACTTGAAGATTTATAATATATTAGGGAACATTAAGAAGAAGAAGAAAAAGAAGAAAAGCTAAATGGGCCAAAAGCAAACAAAAGAAACATGTTCTCTTGAGATTGCTAATGCTGGCAGACAATAGCGCAGAAAGAACTCCTCTGACAGATCTTTGAAGTCTTCAATACAGCATGCTAGTGGTCCATGTTAATGAGATTTGCTCAGATACTTTTTAAATTATTCCAAAATGTCTTAATCTATTCTCTACATCTTCTTGACCCAATTGCTTCAGAAAAGTCACAGTTTCACCCATCTCCGGACTAAGCTTTTCATTCAAATAGGTAAGGTCTTCAAGCAGTTTGTGTTTCCAAAGGCCCACACACAACCTTTTTAGGGTTTACCCCAGAACATGCAGGTAATATTGTCATTTCTATTACTACAGATTACAGAAACACTTTGCGCCGCACTATACCTTTCAATTTGAGTAACTCAAAGGTCTTAACAAGTAGGATATTACCACCTCTCCCAACAATCCGAAAGTAAATAAATCCAGTCTTAGATGTGGCCTGACAGACACTAATCGCTCCAGCTACATGACTACCACCCCACCAGCAAGTGAGCAGCAGGCATCAGTGGGGGTCTCCCAGACCCCTATTTCCTGCTGGGGGTGATACAAGCACTCATGCAAAATGCTTCCCGTACAGCTCTATAGTTTGGGCCTGTTGCAGAGAAAACACTGGAGAAAATGTCCAAGAATCAGGTTGTCTGCTGCATTACAGACTTTCTTACGAATGCACCCAAGTCGCAGGACCCACGTTCAGAAATAGCCACACACTGCATCTTCTAGGAATGATGGCTATTTCTGCTCTGTAACATGCTTTAAGACCACTAGGTCAAAAGCAAGAAAAGTCAAGGTGTCAAACTCAGTAAGGGAAACATCACCCTACTAACTTCCCACCACTTGACGTGCAAGAATCACTGCCACCCAGTCGGTACAAAAAAGAGGAGTAAGGACGTCACCAGCACATCTTCTGGAAAGTCACTAGCAAGGAAGAGCGCTGGGGAGAAGCTGCACACAATGTTGAGCCCTTCATAAACAGAAACTTCTCTGAAAAAGTTTGTTTCAGGGCTTTGACTTGTGCCTGGAGCTCTTCCTGCTATGGCCAGCGAAGCTGTGACACAGCAACATGCCAACCCGGTTTGAGAGTTACGTCTCTTCCTGATGAAACGAAGTGGTGGGACTATTGGGAAAAAAATTATTTTCTGTGTCCCAGAACCACTTCATTTTCCACATAGACAAACTGCACAATCCATTTTTTGTATTGAGCTTAGGAAAAAAAGTCCTTCTGACCTTTCTCCTGGCTTGAAGGGAAGGGAGGAGAAAATACACATATATGAAAAAAGTTAAAGCTCAAACCCACAGATTTATCTGTTGATCATCTCATTCGGTTCTGAGTTACAGAAGGCAGCTTCTGGTTTATTATCAATATTTAATCAGCATTTAACTCTGACAAGCATTAAGATTTGAAATTTTAAACTAAATGCAACTTTGCTAAATCCTTTGTGTTGATTTTTTCCCCGTTAAAGGTTTTCTAAAGGATTCTATCTTTGCTATCTTAAAAGTCTGCGTCTTTTGTTATCAATAATGTACAACTTTAGTAGCATGTTTTGTACTTTTCAATTTTTCAGCATGCAAGCTATCCCTGATTTACAATGCTCACTGAATTGTGTTTGATTATTGAAAATGCTTTTACATACATTGAAACAAATGACTGCTCCTGGAAAACTAACACTGTTGTCCATAATTCTGTAAAAACACGTTTCCCCTTCCTTCTCCCCAAATCAAACATTTCAATTCAAATTCTTACTTTGAGGAAAAACTGGCATATAAGTAGGCATTATGCCTAACAGTGCTAAATAAAGGAGAATGTAAACATCTTAATTCTGAAGGTTTAACCATCAAAGCTCCTCGCTGTATCTATTCTGTTGTTTGCCCCTCTGTTCAGGGCTCTTTGGAGCTCACAGAAAAAAAGAAAGCAAACAAAACACGCAGTATAAAAATCTATTCTACCAGCTCTGTCCTGCATCCCACTCCGCATGCCTGAGGCCAGGCTCGCACGCAGTGCTGGGATGCCCGGGGCCACGCGGCCGCTCCTCAAGGAGTACAGAGTCCTGCTCTGTAACTGCACTGAGCGGCTTAACTGCTAACTCAGAAGATGGGATTTCACCTGAAATTAAGCTATCAAGCAATTGAGCTCAAACTCAATCAACCAAACCCTTAACCTTCCCTGTTTCAGTGGCACTGCTCTAATTAGGACTCTATCACTACTTCCATTACTATCTCCTATTCTCATGGTTTATTATCTCGGCAGTTTCAATTCTCACCCAGTTGAAATTTGACATCCAGTTTCTTGGAACACATATCATTCATTATGGCTTTATTTTATGAAATATGTTGCAAGATTATGGACCGATCTGGCAGCAAATAGGTTTTAGTTGAAAATGGCACCCCTCAGCTGCACGGAAGCAGGACAGAGCCGAACCTTCTCAAAGAAACAAGTCCTAACATTAAAGGACACATTGAACAACTCATTTTTCATCAAGCCATGAATTTTGCTGTGCAGTTTGAAAACACATGCTTGAACATGCATCCCGCTTGCCTACACCGTAGCTGACCCATGGTTCTCCAGTCCTCAGGGTCTTCCCACTGAGCCCGATCAGCTTCCAGGAGACAGAGTTTGGCTGAACGCTACTTACCAGCTCTGCCCAGGGGTGTGGGGTGAGACTCAATAACCTATGATACTCAGGAGATCAGACTGAAAAATCTGATGGCCTTTTCCAGTTATATATTCTACGAATCACCCAAACTGCTTACTGTTGAAGGATGCGTGCCAGAGGGTATGTCTGGCATGCGTTGTGCCCTGACGGTAGCAATACAAAATATATCTGCTTTTGGAGACATGGCCTACAAACTTCAGGTGAGTCTAGAGGTAGTGGTTTGCATTTATCACAACCAAAATTCCTAATTTTCCTGGGTCACATAGCATTATGGCCATGCATGAATCGTGCCTCCACAGGAATCCCATTCATTCTGAGGCCCCCTGATGCACCTGGGACTTAAAATTTTTCCCTTCTTCACAAAAACTCAAAGGGGGAACACCACTGCAGGGCAAGGAACCACCACCACCTTAAACTGCAGGATCTGCTTCTTTTTCAGTAGCTGAAATGCATCTAACACCTCATGGGCTCCATCATAAAAAAACCAGTAATATTCAAATCTTGGAAAGGCATGTATCATACAGTTGACATACACCATTGGCATGGTCAAGGACTGCAATATTCACTTGAACTTCATGAATTTCATCCTCACTAAACAGATATTTTTGGCAACAAAGAACTGAAAAAAAAAACCACATCGTCCTCAGATCTATTTTAATTTAAAACAGCAGAGAACAGGGACATTTTTTTCCCCTTGAAGTACATTTTAATAAAATTAAAAATAAAAATAGCTCTAATTCACTCCGATGCATTTAGTCATTCTGTAAAATTCTAAGTTTAAAATGAAATCACCATTTTATATTCAAACAAGGTCAAGAGAACAGCACTAACGAGCACTGACATCACAGCGAACAGCAGCCACTGCTCAACGCTTACATCAGTGTTGCTTGTTGCTATGGTGCTTAACCGACTATTAATTTCTGAAAGAAGGTGATTATAAAGCAGCCATATGAACCTCAGTCAGATGACACCCTTCAGTACCAAACACTGATCTGCGTTACTCTTCTCTTCTGCAAGTTAATTTTGTGAATCACCACTTTTGTGATGTTAATATTCCTTTCAAAGTTGAAACTTTGGACCAGAAGAGAGGCAAGGAGTTAATTTAGAAGCACGGGACTTTCACGTTGCTTTAAATAAAAATCATTTTGCAGAGAGTGGTATTTCTTTCCTTTTCACTACGCTCCAAAAGACTAAAAAGCATGTGTTTTAATTTTTGCAGTGATAATAAGCAATCAAATTAACAGCTAAATTCTGCTCTCCTGCTCTGCTCCACATGCTGCTGCAAATCCAGGAGTGTCTCAGCCTGGGACAAAGCAGCGCTGAAGCTGACTTGACCATTCTCCAGGGATCTGCCCCAGTAAGGTGACCTTGCCACGGGGCTGTGCCGTTGCAGCTCCCAGCCCAGCACCCATGGATGCTGGGCCATGGACTTGGCCACGTGGCCACTAAGACCAGCCAGAGCAGGGTCTTCCCATTCGCACACAGGCTCTGTCCAGTTTCCAAAGAGCCTTCTCAGAACATGGCTGAAAGCAAGAAAGTGCATCTTTGTGGCCTTACTCCTAAAACGCAACTGGACACCTAAACCATTGGCTTATCAGGCAAAACGAGGGTTTAAGGCACAGCGGTGGCTCCAAAAGCTTAGCGGCAAGCCCAACACTGCAATCTTTATCCATATTGCCAGAAGAGCCTTTACTTGTGCAACTAAGGCACACTCCTGGGGTTTGCAGGATCAGATCCTTCCTTCAGACATGCTTCAGAAACTGTGTGCAAAACAGTATCTGTATTTACCTTCTTCAGTTGCTCCTGTAAAGCAATCTTCAGTTACAGCCACCCAAAAAGGTCACTCTTCTTACCCTGCAGAGAAAGAAGGTAACACGCATGACTGCTGGGTCAGCGTCAGCAACAACATCCAAAGCATTTTCATTGGCACCACATTTCCACATACAAACATAAATAAAGCAACAAATGAATCTAATTGTGTTTAATGGTGAATGACTTTCAGAGAGAGTTAATAAAAACAATCAAGTCACAGGACTGCTGCTTATCAGTACCAGCCAGTGTGAGGCTCTTCAGTTTAGCACGAAGAACTTGGTCTTTGGGAGAAAAAAAAAAGAAGGAAAAAAAAAAAAACCATGGAGATGCGACATCTTTGTTCTCTAGCATAAACTTTCTTAATCTTGATGTCTATCAATCTATTTTCAGTTTGAATAATAGATGAGTTCAGTCCTTTGTTTCAGAAATCTGACTATTGTCTGAATGGGTTCTCCTTACTTAAGGCATTTTAAGACCATTTGTAACCACTGCTATTTTAGCTTCTGGATCCCTTCTTTTTTCTCATCGTTTTCCATAGAGACACAGTCCTAGATGAGATTTAAAACTAGCTGCATCTTCCTAATTCAAAAAGTTGTTTACTGTCTTGGGATATCTTCTCGTTAAGCACTACCAAGAGCACACCAAGTATGCCAAGGTGGTACAAGCAGTGGGTATTAAAAAGAGAAATAATTAAAGTGTATCTTTATAAAAAGTAGGAGGGAGAAAACAGCACATGTAGGTTTTTTTTACCCTGTATATTACTGCATCTTGTGTACTCTCTCTTATGCAAAAGAGTATGTAATCTTTTAAGAAACATGACAATCTGCCACTTTCTGTTCATGTAATTGGGATCAACATATGGTACAAGAGAAAAGAAAAACATTTGTTTATTAATTTAGATCAAGTTACTAACTCAAACCACTAACAGCATTCGGAATTAATTCCACATCAATTGACCAAACACCTTAATAGAGTAAAATTATAATTTCACTGAAATGTTGATCATCTGCTGCAGGGGTGCAGAATAATATGTAATAAAGACAGAAAGAAATACGCAATAATTGGGTGACACAGATGACATCATATGAAACGGAAAGTCAGTGACACGTGGATGTGTAAGACAGAGCTACGTGAAACTCCATTTCATAAAATTCACACAGTGATGTGGAGTTTTGGGGGTGTTTGTGAAACTCATCAAACGGTAAGTTATGCTATTTACATCAGTAGGTGAAGCTTTCTACTGAAGCAGTAAAATACCAACCTCTGGGAAAACTCAGAATCTTCATTAAGGTCTTTCAAAAGAAAATGTACTCATTTGCCATGTATTTTGGAAGGAAAAATGTTTTCACAATGAGAATGAGGCATTACTTCTTTACCATTGAAACCCAATTATTTTTAGCCAGAAAAAAAAGGTTACCTCAAGATGAAATGAGTATTGGTTTTATCTGTTGCTCACTGGCATTTCATTTTATTTCATTTTTATTTTGTTTTTTATGTTTTGAGTGAGAAGCTTTTCACAGTTCTTGTAATGTGGTACCGGAAGATGAGGGGCCAAAATTTGTACGTGTTTGCTGTATAAGAAGCCCTATGTACTTTGCTGGGGTACATGTATAAGGCACTCCTGATTTCTGCACTGTAAAGGACATAACACTACTCCATCATAATAGGTCAGGTCTCACCTTCCTGAGAGTATGTAAAACAATACATCTTTTATGTAAAATACATGACCTTTGACATACGATGTGCTCTTAGATCAGCAACAATAAAGGCTTTTATCCTGCTTTGCTGCAGGGGTTATCTTGGATTTGACACTTTAAACCTCTCTTCATGTTTATCTGGTTTACAAATTTTCTGGGTATTTGGCAGTCAGATCCTTATTTTGGCAGTATTTTGCAAGCAGACTTCATTTCTACCCTGAGTCTTCATGATAGCGAATGAACCATCTTAAAATGTACTTTTTAAGGAAACTGCTGAAAATTACAGGTTTGCATAAAATGTGCACACAATATCTCTTTTGGCAGTGCTGTAAAAGGCAGGTAACATTTTCTAAACACATTTGTCATACATGAACTGAACACGCTCCAAGGAAACCCGGTAACACTGGCCCACCATTAGCTGGTGGGAGACCAACGCTGCTACTGAGAGCAACACAAGTGGAGTCAGGGCTGAGGAGGATTTCAGCTCTTCTCACAAATAACTCCCTGATTGAAATCTGGACTGCTTTCATTTCTGGTTATTTAAGTCTTGCTACATGCTACCTGGCTTTCAAAAATTTGGATAATATACCACTGAAGTTAAAATGAGCAGCAGAGACAGCTGTTCCCACCTGTGAAAATTTCTCATTAATAGTCTAAAAGTCAAGTATCTCAAAACGTAAAAACACAAATACAGACTTTCCTCCTAAAAATGTTTATATGGGTGAGAGAATTGATGTAGGCAACACACATTCCTTCCATCATGCTGTCTTTAAGATAAACACAAAGTACCATGAACACTCTAAGTGTGCGTGTGGAGCAAACAAAGAAAAAATCCCATCCTACCAAAGCAAGACACTTCACTACACTCCTATTTGCCCCCCAAGGAAAATGATTAAAAATGATTAAAATAGAAAACCAAGCCGCAAACAAAAATCCACTTTGCGAGCAGCAGTAGTCCTGCTGTCTCATGAGTGGAGGGAAGGTCTCCAAGCACCCATGTCCCCTCGGCTCGACTGGCATCCCACATGGGGAACAGTCCGTGCAAAACTACGTGCCCTGCTCAGATTTTACCAGATCCTCCTGAAAATGTGAGGTTTGTTCGCCGACTGCCTCAGTTTACTCACCAGCAAGATGGGTAAACGCTTTTGTAACACATTTTTAAATCCTTGGATACAAAGACACTTTTAAAAAATAGCTGTTTTCAGCAGGATTTTGGAAAAACAAGTGGGAATAATCTTAAAAAGATCATGACCTGAGCCAGTGCCATACCCTTTTCAGTTGACTTTAAGAGAAAGCCCCCTTATTGCTCAGGATCGGGTCCCACCTATTCACCCGGTACCAAGGGACCAGACAAGAATATCAGAGGCTTTGCCATTATACCTGCTGTCGGGCTGGACCTTGTAACTCTTTTGATCCCACAACACTTATTTGACTTAGTGGTCTCCTCCTTCAGGGCAGGGAGGTCATTTCGGGGAGGCTGCAGGGTGGAGCCCTATCTCCAAGTGATTACTGCAAAGCCAAATTTAACCAATAATATAAAGACTATGCAGAAATAGAGAGCATTGCAGAATTAAAATCTACTTAAAACAGTAACATTTTTACTAAAATCTAAATGAGAAGAGCCTTGGGTATAGCCAAAAATAGATTAACAAAGACCTTGATCCCACACAAACTGGCTGTAATTTTACACAGGAAAGTAGAACACCAGTTGAGCTGCACCCCTGCTTAGAATTACGCGCATACATTTTTTTTGCCAGTGTCCCAGCCTTGCGAAGCCCACAATTCATTATCAGGAATCTAAAGTAGCAAAGGTATCTCCCCTTCAGTACCTAGAAAGCACACTTTTTATTAACAACAACAAAAAAAAAAAAAGAGAGCACACATGCACACACACGATAGCACAAGAAAAAATTCTCTGAAATTTGATTTCTATTCATTTTTCTTATGTAAGACCAGCTGAAATATATTCAATGTGTCTGATTAAAATATTTACTACAAGACTTCCTGAAAGCTTTAAAATATCAAACTTGATCATCAAAATAAGCATTTCTGTGCAGTAATTTCTTCTAAACAAAGTGAACCATAACCAGCTAATACAGCTGTTTCCTTCCCTTCAAAACTCCTTGAGTCACATTCAACTGCATACAGGGTGAAATATGAAATATGTCCTACTATTCTCATAATTATTATTTTCTTGTCCTGTGTGGGAAAAGATGCAGTCAATGATTTTGCCAACTGTACATTTGTAAGAGGGGAAAAAAAAAAAAAAAAAAAAGTTTTTCATTTGGTATTTGGCTAATCCCAAAAATACAGGATATACACTGATCATGAAGAGCAACATCTGGTATCAGGCAGGCTTGTGGGCCCGATCCTGCACACAGGTTACTCTTCTCACCCGGTGCACTCGGTTGGGTTACTTGCACTAATACACACAAATCATATGTAGAATTGCTTTGAGGATGGTCAGTAGCTGTCTGTTTAGTTCTGTTGTACCTATTTTATCTTATTTCTAAAAAAATCTATTAAACTAAATATCTTAAGTAGTCTGAGGGAGAAATATTTTTTCTGACCATTATCAAGGTGGCTACTTTTTATCGTGCAGCGTATATTAAATCTCAGGAGGCACGGTAGAGGAGATTTTTCTATACCAGGAGTCATTATCACCTCCTCAGAAAGTGAAATGCAGGTGAACAGTAAAACTGCGAGGGACCAAGTGCACTTCTTCCACCTCGCTTTGAAGAGGGGGAAATGGATTTGGTACAGGCCAAAACACAGGGATATTAATGCTCGCTACCTTGCTGCTTCTCGGTGGAAGGAGGGAGCAAATCGTACTGTATTTTCATTTTCAGTCATTAGCAGGCTGTTCAGAATCTCTGGCTGGTGCTTATTATTTATTCTAAACAGAAAAAAAATAAAATAAAAATAAACAACAGCACGAGGACAAAGCTACGCACAGCACATTCTCCATTTCAAAATAATATTACCTTTCAAGTCCACCGTAACCTTGGAAAAGAATCACTCGATGTGCGCCAATGCTACGAAACTAATCACAATCCATTCCTCCCCCGCTTTTTAATAGCTCTTATAGGAAATATGGGTACAGTTAATAGACAAGTTAAGAACAGCTCGCTTCCAGTACGGAATTTGAACCGCGACTCCAAGTCCTGCATCTTTTAATGATGGATTGGTTATTTGCCTCGCACGAGTCACTTTGCATAACAGAGCTGGCCCTCATTGAATTCATCAGACGTAAAGACCATCACACGTTCCCAGAAAGTATCAGACCTGTCAAATGCCCCATCAAACGATGAGAGGCCATCTCTCTGGCGCTGAGAGCCAGGAGATCAAACGCTGCCGCCTGTTTGGCGCTCGCCACAGCTTCCCCCTTCCCTCAAAACAACGCTCCCCGCCTCAGCGCCAGCCTTCACCGTTCTGTGCCTGCGCCGCACCTCTCCTCGGGAAACTTGACCTCTCCGAATCCAAGCCGCGGGAGGAGCACCCCCCCCCCCCCGTCCCCGAGCCCCCTGGAGCAAGGGCTGCAGGTGCGGGGCCGCCGGGATGGCCGCGGGCAGCCCCACCGCCCCGGGCCCGCTTACTTCTCAGGACTCGCGCGGGTCCGCCCGGCACAGCCAGGTCCCGCGGGGAGCCCGGCGGGTCCCCCTCAACTCGCGAACGTCCATTTCCACACACACACACACACCCCCCACCGCCGCCCCCCCGCCAGCGCCGTGACCTGCCCGCTCTCCCGCCCGCCCCACCGCCACCTCGGCTCCAGGCCGCCCCCGCCGCGGGCGCCCAGGCCGCGCCAGCCCCCGCCGCCCCCCGGGCCCGCCCGCCCGCCTCCCCTCAGCAGGGGCAGCGGCGGCGGCGGCGGCGGCCGGGACTCCTGGCTCTTACCTGACAGGCGAGCGATACTCTTGGTCATGGTCATGTGAAAATATTTCCGAGGTATCCTTTAACAGCCTTTAAATATTGAAGCCTAAAAACAATATTTGCTGTTTTACCTTTGAAGCTTGAACAAAAGCTTTGTTTTAGCATTTACCTCGGTGTGCAATAAGAGTTAATAATCAAATCCGTCCCAACCCCCACAAATGTTAAACAAAAAGATAAAAGAAATGCAAATAGCTATTGTCATGGAAAGTTAAAGTACCTGTCTGTATTTTTAAGTGAAAACTATTATCTCTATCAATCAAAATTTAAGAATACAATAGCACTAATCACACAAGGTGCTTTGACTGAGGTACTTTTCCTCATAAAAAGTTTTTCTTTTTTTTTTTTTTTTAACCGGTGCATAAAAGTAATACACTTACAATTAGATACGGTATTTGTAATTTTGTTATTAAAAACCCTCAGCAGTCTTATTGTTAATAAATGCCTCTGTAGGCTGATTTGTACCCAAGACCAAAGTCCCTACATATTTTAATAAGGTTGGTGAAATTTTATTCAGATTCTCACACTTTCCAACATGTGGTGGAACAGCACACTCTTCTGTTTGAGAGGAGTTACTCAAACGAAGGAAATAGTTAATTGGTAACCAAAACTACTACTTCTGGCCTCGCTGCACATTTTCCACATTTCTCCAAACGCTGTCTGTACTACAACCGCCTGCTTTGAAGACGTGCCCTTTGTTATCTTTTCTTTAATTTTTGATACCAGTTCCCCCTCATCGGACTCTGATGTTCTCCTGATACAGCCTACATTACACACACAGGATACATACATTGTGCAGGCACACCGCGTGGATTTTCTCGAAAGTCATTTTTAAAACTAATTTGTCCAGGCTGAATCAGAAACCGAGCTGCGCAGTTAATAAGTGCAAGAGCGAGCGACAGTAATTATGCCTATACTAAAAGAAAGAGCCCGAGATTAAAATACCTATAAGTAAATAGTTAAGCCAGGATGCCATTATGCAAAGTCTGCTCTCAGGGAGGGATGTCTCCCACACTGAGGAGCAATAGGACTGTCATTTTTTCCCCCTGCAATATCAGGTTTCCTTACTCTACAGTTCTGGTACTCTGCATCATGGCTAACATCTCTAGTGTGCTATTAATATCAATGAAGAGACGATTCAATTTCCACATAAGAAAAACCTTCCTATTACAGCGCAGACATTCTAGTGAGGACCCTTGCGAAGGAAACAATAAAGACCAGAGGGTTGGTGGGGTTGGTTTTTTTTTTTCCCCTCCTCTTTTTTTTTTTTTTTGCTGCTGCTTTTGCAGTTCTGCGTTCCACACTGTTTGAAAGCTTTTAGCTAACAATGGAAGCATTATCTTCAGGATAGTTACAAAACAGGATTTGTTAGTACAAAGAATAATAACACCGAACTCATTCCCCCCCCCCGCCCCCCGCAAATACCTGTCTATTGCAATACGGCATTTAGTACTTTATTCAGAAGTATATTCCAGAAACACCTGTATTCTTGATCTAATTCCCTACAACAAACTCCCTCAGCGGACCAGGTTTGCTTAAGGAAGTTTGGACGAGTAAAAACAAACCAACCAACCAACCAAACATTTTGTGCATTTATAAAATGGAACAGAAACAAAAGTATCTTATTCTACCGGAGTGCAAACTTACCCATTAATGAGGCAGAAAAAGGCTTAGAGCTGTACAGTAATTCCCAACCAACTGCAGAAAGTTGAGAGTTTGAAAACACTAAAGCACTTTTGACTATCCAGCCTTTCTGTGCTTCAACACTCGCTGCAGTGTAAGGAAGGACTGAAGGTATGTGGTCTAAACACAACAAAAGCCACTGCCTTACTGTAGATTAAATATGCAGGAAGAGGCCCCTTTGCATAAACACAAACACTCAGCAAATGAGTAACTGGCTCAAATCAGACGCCTGCTGTGCATTCTACCTGTCCTGATCTCTGACAAGCTACACAGCTTGTTTAAGGGGATAGGAGCCACAAAATCAAATCAAATCATAGCGCTAAACGCTTTGCTCGTATAATAGTAAATAACAACAGCACCAACAACTCAACGCCAAACGTTCATTTCTAGTCTAAGCATTCCTCTGGCAAAGAGCTGAATCGTGTGCTATGCCTGCTTTGGCTCAGCCACCCATCTTGCCAGAGCAGAAGAAACACAACCAAACACCACCTGTAAAATTCATTTTCATTAACTGTGCTGAAATCCAATACGTTCCTGGCCCGGTCTTTTCTTAACGAGGATTTTAAATTAATACAGAGACTTTTGGTTGAACTGACAGATGAAATCTGAATTTGCTTTTACTGTCCCTGTTTTGTTTACTACATAGAAGACATTCCACACCCACACCTATTTTAGCGGTTCTGAATCACTGCATAATGTGCACCTATTTACTAGTTTATTTGGGGAAAAGGAAGAAATTTCTGAAGTTTCCCTTAAAAACATTATTTTCAAAATACTACCGTCATAAAACTACCCCTCCAAACTATATTTACTTCAAAAAACAACTAAATTAGAGACTCTGATAACCACCGAGCACCTCTAAGCATTTATTATTATAATTGAATATACATAATTATATACTGTGATTTACTCTTGCTTCTAGAAAAATAAATTATTTTTCAGTCTCGTTTATCCTTCCATTCCAGAAATAGAACGAAGCAACACAATTTTAAAGCAATTGGAATTCACCAGTGTCCCTTCCTAACTTAAGGAGTCAAATCACATTGACCTCTTATTGTAAGTCCTAGCTACATGTTGGTTTTGGTAATTTAATTATTTTTTAATAACTTGCAGTATTAAATGATTGCTATTGAAACACAAATATGATTATACTCCTCTGCCTTACTCTCTTGTGCTCCAGACTACAGCGTAGCATGGACGACACGACTGCGTCCAGCACCGAAATTTCATTCTGAAAGAGCACTTACATGCAGGCAGACACAGGGAAGATTTGGGCTTTCAAAGATGCAACACATATTTACTGGATTCTCAAGCATGTGTCACAGATTATTTCAAAGGATACCGGATATAACTCACAGTTTTAATGCGGATCAAGCGTGTTCAGTTCCACTGAGCACTCGTACAGTACGGAGGGAGTTTCTACTTTTCCTTGGATAAACTCACCACGTCAAAGCACAATAAAATCGCTAACATGAGCTAGTCAAGCCTAACAGGATAAAAATCCTCCACGAAAGAATCCTGCAAGAAATTTTAGAGCCCCTGTATCATTCACCATTTTTACATCGAAATGACCTTCCAAATAAGGTGTCAGATAATACGGTTCACATAGATGATAGTGATCTAACCTTGATGCAAATAAACCATAGAACAAAATTTAATCAGTATATCACTGTGTAAAAGCCTTTGTCCATCCCAATGGAGCTTCTAATGACTGTTTTGGCAGTTCTGGCTGGTAGTTATGCCTCCCTGCTCATATATATCTCATACTGGTTGAGCAAGCTAATGGAACTGCTGTTAGTGGAATCCAATATTAATACCCTGCATCGTGCAAAACTGGATGCAACTGAATATATTATACAATTACAGGTAGTATCTAATTCCGTAGGTATTAGATACTGGGCTCTAAATTAATATTTTAATAGAGAAAGTGAAATAAATACTACATTTCAGGTAAGATATCTATGAACTCTGGATCTGCCAGCCTTCCTGCTGTAAGCCTACTCTATACTCACACAGAACAGACACAGGACCCTAACAAAAATTGGCAGGCAAGCTTTAGATGCTGAGTGACACATACTGATGCACAGAGTCAAAGATGTCATCTTCATGCAAGCTCCACTAGTTATGAGCTTGAGAAAAAAATGAAACAAAAAAAAAAAACCCCACAAAACAAAACAAAAAAAGGGGGGGAGGGGGGCGGGTGAGAGTGGAGCGAGACCTCCAGAAAATAAACAGGGTGTACAGTTTCAAAGGCTACAGACACAGACATTTCATTGTTCAAGCCAATTATCAGTGGAAAATAATAACAACAGATGGATTCAGAGTCACTGACTTTTCATATGCACTTCATCTCTGCACAACAGATGATGAAATGCGAGAGCTATCTCGGAAAGGCAAAACATCTTTCAGTAAAAGAACTCTATACTCCAGATGGGGACCTTCTAAGGCAGCTGATTATCTTCTTATAATGTTGTAAGATAGACTTACTAAAACATTTCAAGAACTGATCAGATAGGATGAGCACAATG
The DNA here is from genome assembly GCF_026419915.1 of Harpia harpyja. Lineage (NCBI taxonomy): Eukaryota > Metazoa > Chordata > Aves > Accipitriformes > Accipitridae > Harpia > Harpia harpyja. Next base: position 19,967,335 of record NC_068969.1, read on the forward strand.
GCATCATTATGAGGAGTAAGTTGCTTCAGCCTCAGACTTGCAACTAGTCAGAGATTTCAGTAGGGTCAGATCTGCTCGTTCCCCATTTTCGCATCAAGTACCGGTTCCAAAAAAAGGGCCCGAAGCTGCTGCTTGCAGCCTGGGCAAAACAGGGGCTCGGCTTTGCCCGGAGAGGGGATGCAGGCGCGGGGCCGCCGAGTCAGCGGCGGCATGAATTGGTCCCCAATAAAAGTCCTGCCGCTGTGAGAGGGGCGAGCCCGCTCGCCTTCTGCAAGCATGCCGTTTCACACGGGGACAAAGGCAGAGGACAAAACCTATTCACAAGCACGACTGTTTCCACTATAATTGCTAGATGTAAAGGGACCTCGTCATCCAGGGGCCTGCAGCAATGTAAATGAGGAGCAACCTCAGCTGAGTCAATGGAGTTACACCCACGAAAACTGGTGTGAGGCACAAATAAGATATAAATTCTTTCTTACAAAGCCTTTACAAAAACTCATCTTTTTATGGGAAATAAAAATTTGCTTTCAAAGGGAAATAACAAATACATGTAAATTTTGGTGGTTCCGGTGATAAGCAGTTCCAACAAATGTCACAAACACCCAGTGAAGAACCACCTACCTAGCACAACCTTCTCCCACTCAACCTGAATACCACAAAGTATGTGTTTTTGATCACATGAATCAGGTACACCACAATCTCAAAACTTAAAAAAAAAAAAAAGTAGTGGAAAAATTAGCTCATTAATCTTTAAGACAACATTTCTTTAATGGAAGAATACTACATAAGTAGCGCATTAAAACGAACTGGTTGCCATTTCCACAGTTTCTTCTCCAAAACACTGCAATGAAAATTTAAAAAACAACACGCTCTGTAAATCAATATCACATACTGAGGGGTAGCAATACACAACACACACACTGAACTTGCACTTACTGCTAATTTATTTCACAAGTTACAAAATATTTCTTAAGTAGAGGGCTGTTGGCTTCACAAACGCAAAGGGGAGAGATGAGTTTGCGGGCACAAAGCACAGCATTTCCCCTCTTTGTGAAGTACTTTGTCAAAAGTAAATTCACAGGGTAACATACGAGCAAAGAGTAAATTTTGCCCAGGGCAAAATTCTGCAACTGCTTTAAGAAGCAAACAAGAACACAAAAGATGTGTAATACAACCATCTGGCTCTATTCATGCTATATCAATAATCCCCAAAATTTATCCCCACCCCCTTAATCAACCCACACTGATGCCACAAAACCAAATGGCATCACTTATGCTTCCTGCCCATCACATTTTGAAATGATATTTAATATGCATACAGTACATATTTGCATGTTAATCAATTTCTTTAAGAAAAAAAATATTTTTGCTTCTTGAGCTATTAGTTCTGCTTTTGCTACTTATTCACACTGGGATCTCTAAAACCACCAAGAAAGTCCTTGTGGTAAAGATACTCTCATATCGACACAGCGTCTCAGGTATCAGGATAACGTACTGGTCAAAATTTCAATCTCTTCTTCTCTCTAGTTTTGTGTCACAGTGTGAAAATAGCAGAGGGTGAATAATAATGTGCCAGCAAAATTAGCTGTTCAAGAAACACGGGTAAGCAATCCGTTTTGAACTCGAGGTTGGATGCATTTCTAAGCATCGCCCTATTCGGGATGCAGGGAAGCAATTAGGTGGAGGGAAGTGGGATATCCTACATGTCTTTTCCATCTAGGATTTTGAATATTTGCACCAATTATTTCAGGCTGACCCCCATCCAGGAGCCAGCCTGCTCGTGAAGGAGGAGAAGAATGGGAAGCTCCTGGCCATGCATGAAGGACAAGCCTCTGATGCGCGCTGGCTGCACAGCCGCTCTCCCTTCCCACCCCCAGCCGGTGGTGGAAGACCACCCCAAGATGGACAGACAGAAAGACAGCCATGTGAAGTGACCAAAAGGGCGGCTCCACAATTGTTTGGGGTTGGCTTCGTTCTTGAGGGAAAATCACCCGCGTAACCATCATGATTCATACCGCGAGCGTGCGATGTGAAACCGGTACCAAAAACAACACTTCAAAGATGGTCTCTCTCCGGCGCTTTGGCGACCGACGGCCACGGCCCCGGGCGCTGACTCAGAGCTCTTATTCTTAATCGACTTTTCTGCAACAACATACCCCAGCCCAAACCCTGCGTCTACCCATGGCCGTGTCTGGCTGGCTGGCACCTTCTCCGTGCCAGGGAGCTGCCCGGGGGGGGGATGCATGCCATGGCATGAATGGTGCCCCACGGCCAGCAGCGCTTCTTGCCCTCCTGTAGCATGAACATATGGTTGTTACATAGGGAAGAAGAAATACAAGCCCCGAGCACTCATGGCATAGGTGGAAATGTTTTGCAACTATTTTCTTTGGAAATAAGCACATGTATAGCGGTTATGTCTGGTCCTACATCCAGACTACCAACCTGAGATCACAAACACTTTGTTAATTTTTTTTTTTTTTTAAATCCATTTTTGGATTGCTTCTGCTGTTTCTACGGCTTGACTTGTACGGCCTCTTTGTAAGAATTGAAAACAGGTCTCCCACAAACACAGGAATTGGCGAATGGTTTAGAGAGCTAATCCACACCTGGGCTACGTAAAAGGGGCTCATATTTTCCAAACAGAAACACAACCCCTTTTATATATGAACCAGATTTGGACCCAAACGCTAAACCCTTCACCACATCCTACGTGGGGCTCTGCAACAGTCAAGGGGAGCGGTGGTGGGTGGTGTCTGCGCCCGCGCTTCTGCGGGAGCACTGGCTCCATCCTGATGGCGAGCCACAGACGAGGAGTAGTCGTGACCTTGGACTTGGGCGCGAATGGCAGACCCGTGCTCAGTTACACCACAGCTAACGTAGGGTAATCCCCATTCTGCGCACGCCTCTTACAGAAGAATCTGGCCCTGTCTCATTACTCTTGTTAGAAAAATGAAGGCTGTGACAGAAAATAGCTGAGAACTACATCTTGCCGATGCCAAAATACAATAATAACATGTTCAAAGATTTAATTTAGAAGACTACAAAGTCTAGCTCATACATCATAACACCTTGAAATAACACTTTAAGGTCAAATCCTGTGCATTTTTGGAAACCACCAAAACATAATGAAGTTTTACTTAAACACAGCATTTACATTTATAACGCATTTCAGATTCTTCAAGTAAGCTAGACCACATGCTAGGAAAACGTACTTCCCACAACATACAAATTAAGTCATATACAGCCTTCCCTCCGCAGGCTGAACGGCCACCGGCACAAATGGAAGTCCTGTGTACGGATCAAAGGCAGCATGTGGACCTCAGAATATGATTTTTTTTTTTTATTTTGTTTTTAATTGGCAAAACATCAAATCCCACTAGTAGTTTATTTTTGTTGCCTTCCTTGCCCCTTTTCTACCTCTCCCACTTATTTCACAACGGAACATTTTTAAACCACTAGAAATCTTTGTGGCAAAGATGATGTCATACTGACACAAGATCAGGTGTGAGGTATGGTATGAATAAATACTTATCCGCAACCACATTTAATTTTCAATGGTTGGGCATCAAGAGACAAAGAAGTTCTTATGCAGACATATTAACTGAGGATTTGATTTTAAATGGTCTGCATTTAAAAGAGCAGGAACAACGCACAGCACAAGCCTAGAAGAAAAAAAAAAGAAAACACAAAAACCCAAAACCCCTTGCACCTTCCTTCTTGGTTTTGGGAAAGCAATGCACAGCTCTAAAACTTACTGCTCTTCACAGTAATAAATATATGGTGCTTGATTACTTCGTCTTCTAAGTCACCGACACCATGCAGGATAATTGTACTTTATGCGCTGCTAATAAAAACTCCCCCTATGAAAATAAATATGTATTTTACAGTAATCAAGCAGGAACTAATTCTGTACTTTTTCACAAGTAGCCATTTACTTTGGCACTGAATGGTAATGTGTAGTAGAGAACGCAGTATATGCTTTAACCCAAGAAAAATTAGACTTGAAAATTAATACACAGTGAAAGACAAATTTAAAGCAGCCTTCTTGTGTTCTGACATAAGAATATAAAAATGACACGAGCAACTAAAGATTAGTTTACATACTTTTCAATCACAGCTGTTGCTCAGTAACCACAATACCTTTAAAATGACATTCTACCGAAACAGATACAGTTTGGCTGCAACAGCGGCTAGATACAGTTAATGTGAAATTAAAAGGGCATTTTTTATTTACACACATCGTACAGCACTGAGCCCCAGCACAATTACAATGGAAAGATTTTTAGCATGATTAATTTAGAAATAATCTAGTGATAAATAGAGTGCATTGCAAGTGATTCTGCCAAGCAAATTTTTATCATCAGCCTTAGATGTCAAAACACAGTTTCAGGGACAGAGAAAGAACGAGTCACATCTTCTTGGTTAATATTTAATTGGGTGCTAAAGATTCCTCCTAAGGACCTCTGAACCATCACTGACAGCCCCACAAGATGTCCCTATCTATGAAACAGATACCAGCCCTTTCTGTATAAACTAAAATAACACTAAATTTAATCAAACCATTCAATTAATAAATCACCTCAGTGGACATTGCAGCCCAAGCCCTGTTTAATTACATAATTTTAAAAATATTTGCACACTGCAACCACTAAGATTGGCTCTGAGGTTTCATAATACACACTTAACACTTGAGTTGGAGAACAAATTTATTTAATAAATGCAGAGCCAAGTGCAATAATGCCACTCCACTCAAACTGCAAAATCACTTAGCATATCCTGCGAGAAAAAGCAAATAAACTTTTTCCCCGTTTAAATGCATGTCACTGCTACCTCCTTTCTGCCTGCATTTGTGCAGTCGGTGGGTTAACCCGAGCCCGGGAAGGGGGTGGGAAAACCAGGGTCCCCCTCCCGTGGGGCAGAGCATCCCTCCGCTCAGCCTGCACCCTGAAACCCTGGCCTCCCTGTCCTCGCCCGCTGCCTCCATCCCTCCCTCCTCGCTTTCTCCCCTATTTCTCCCTCTGCGATGCTCTTCTGCCCTCTTTCCCCCTTGTTCTCTTCTGCTCGCTGGGTCTCCCCAGCCTCTCCCGACGTGCTCCAGCTCTTCCCATTCCCAGCTCGAGCTCCTGCCCTCAGTTTCCCCCACCTGCTCTCTTTCTCACTGCCATTTGAGATAGCTGCGGTGAAAAAAGCTGGGGGGGGGGGGGGGGGGGGGGGGGCACAAACAGGATAGAGGGAAGGGGCTGGGGAGGAGAGCCAGGGAAAGAAAACAGTTTAATAAGGCCAAGCAGAACTACACAATTTCCAACAACAGCAAGAGACACTCCTAAGCGCCAGGATGAAAAATAAAAACCACAGACCGAGTGTGTTACTTGAAGTGGGATTCAGGTTCTGGGATGGGTGTAACATCTGTATCCGCAGGACAGAAGAAAACCGTGTTACTGCCATATATAACTAGGCGTGACAACGCGGGAGAGAGGTTGAAACACGTATGGACCAAGCGGTGGCCTTAAATGAAGGGGGAAAAAAGCAAAGCTAAGGGTTTGTCACAGTTTAGAGGCACAGCTGTGTGCACTCATACAGGCTCTGCATTCATTCATATAGAGCACAGCTTTCAGGTCCTGTGGTTCCAGCATGATTTTTGGATGAAAGTTGAGCCTTAAAAATAAATAAGTCTATATTTGGCCTGCCCTGGATACGCGGAGTTCTCAATAGTACTTTGCATAGAAACAATCTGAATTAATACAGGTTAAGTTTTCAAGATTATAATATTCTTTACCAAGCCAATGGATGCACCTCTAAAATTCACTGCCCTGACAAATAGTAGAGCTCTTGAAAGTCTGCTTGTATTAGTTTTATGGATCTATTCTACTGCTTAAATCAGGTCTCATTAAAATTACCATCCACACAAGTTCTCCCACTGGGAAATCTACATGCCAGAGCTACTCCAGTTCCGCAGGCGGTGCTCGGAGGGGGTTGCATATTGCAAAACAGCTGCGGACATGGCGGGGGAGAGGACGGGGAGAAGAACAAGAGGACTTCAGGACAGCAAACAAGTTGCTCCTTACCCTCCTCTGATTGTAACCAGTGCAACTTCTGCTCAGGTGGTGCAAATGCATCCCTGACAAGAAATGCTACTGCCAGAAATGAAACCAGGAGGGTGGTGTAAAAAAAGTGTCCCTCGGAAAGCCAAATCCGGTCTCAAACATCCATTTTAGTGCTGGAATGGCAGGCTAAATATGCAAACACTGCACCTGACAACTTACGCTAAAGCATATGATCTGCACACTGCCCCTCCAGTTTAATTTTTAATAGTAATAGTACTTAAATCTCAGCATTAATGTATTAATGTTCAAATGAATACAATTAAAGGTATCTCTATTTTCTCCAGTGCTAACGACCTGGAAGATCTCTCCACCCTTCATGTTTGCAGGGATTATTACAAATATATTCTGCAGCCGTTGTTTTGGCAAAGAAGCAAAAACCTTTGCCTTTTAAATATAAAGTAACAGGAATAATGAATAATATATCTTCTGATTTTTGTTCTGCCATGATATATATATAATGATATATAAAATGTTCATTTATTATTATCACACATCCTAGGAAGCAGACATGCAAAATTACTTTTTTTTTTTTGTCTTATAAGGGTCATTTATCATACGGAACGTCCTCCAAATAGGTAGTCCTAAAATCTCAATTTACAAAGACATTTTTTAAAGCTGAATTCTTCAAACAGGGCTACTCTCCTGATGGTTAAAATAAAAACTTTATGATATTGAAATAGCTGGATTTAAGGAGGGAAAAATCCTCTGCATTTTCTTTTAGAAGTTCCTGCCCCGACAAATTAATGTCTGCCTATTATTTTTACCTAAATCTTCCTGCATTTATTAGTAACAAAAGCACTGGGTGACCCTCTTTAGGCCAAGTTCAGAAAAGAAAAGCATTTACTAAAAGGGCATTAATTTTTATCGTAGCATCTATGATCTTTGGGTGGGGAAAGGAAACACCATAAAAAACGAAGTCTGTATGTACAAACTATCAGTCAGATTTTAACACTTATGCAGAATAATGCAAAGCTTTATTTCTTTTTGATGTCAGCAGGCTTTTTTTTTTTTTTTGCATTCCATTTTTCAATATGTAAAATGACAAAATGCAAAAACAAAAACACGAAAATGTGCTTGTTAGGGCTGGCCTAGTTTTTTGAAACACGCACAAAAATAAAACCCACTCATAAGATCTTATTTTAATATGTAATAGAAGAATCTGGCAAACATTAGCCAGAATAAGTCTAGCCAGCGAACACAGACTAACATACTAGTCTGCTGCTGTGAAGCAGAATGGAAATTTGATCTTGTTCTTCCAACACACAAGAGCAGCATCTTCCACCTAAAGAGCACCAAAGGAACACGGTGTAGAGGTGTCTGCGCGGGGCCACAGCTGCCCGAGCAAACACCCTGCTCCTGCTCAGCTCCTCGGTGCTTACCACCGCCTAATCATCTTATTTGCTGTCAATTTGCAAACGAAGCCCCCTCAGTTGTCCCATCTCCAATCTCTCCTTTGCCAAAAGACGGGGGTGGTAAAAATAAGTCAAGAGTAAACACGTGCCTTTTCCCCAGTGCTACGTCCACGCTCTCTCCAGCGTTGGCCGCTGTGATCTTGGCGAGCAAGACCCAGCAAAACCCAAGCAGCAGCGCGAAGCTCTTTTCACAAATTTTCTTTGTGCCCAAAATCTACTCCAAGTCACGCAGCTTTGAAGCGGTACCCAGAGAAAGAGTCAGACGTAAAACTACCTCCAGGGGAAAAGAAAAAAAAAGATGATCAAGAAAGAAAAAGGGAATGGGAGAGCTGGAGTCAGCACGGCTAAAGACTCCGATGAGGAAGGAGGTGGAGGGGGAGGACAACTACAAAGCGCTTAATTATAAACCCAAAAATGTTAGAAAACCAATCTCACGCTAACAATTTGCGTATTTTGGGATTACCTACGGATGAGGAAGGTTCAGCTTAATCAGCTATCTGTGCAAATGGATCCCCAATGTGCTGGAGCTGAACTCAATGGACAATCCCGTTAGAGTGGAAAGAGCACATGAAACGCCCTTGAGAAATGTGGCTAATGCCACAAACACTGAGGAAACAACCGTTAATAAATTCTTCCATTTTCAGGCTTAGGAGGCAAAGGGCAAATGTTGAAAGAAGCAGAAGATGGGAAGGGCATGGCTACGCTTTATAAAAAGTCCATTTTATGTGTCACACATTCCCAAGGCTGGTCTCACTCCTCAGATTAAAAACATCTTTTTTAACCCACTAAAATACGCCTCCCAAGAGGGAAACAGCTACATCTCTTCTTTAAGCCACCTAAACTTAAGATGTCTCTCCCTCTTCCAGGATAGGAAACAAGAGAAGAAAAGTCTCTACAAATATAGAGAATAGAGTCTCTGTAAAAAGACGAATATTGCAAAAAGTCTGTATAAAAACAGCTTGCAAAATGTATGAATCCATGCATCGGAGGCATGCTGTAGAACTCCTGTTTGGGCCTTCTCTTTTTGATCAATGCTGTCCCACAGGACGAAAGCTGCTCCCACATCCAACCACAGCACGACGGAGATTTACTTGGCCTCTCTCTATCTTGTATTTGCCCAGGAAACATCTCATGGACTACCACGTAAGGAGAAAGTTGCTAGCAGAAAGAATTTGGGGGTGGGTAGCCCCCCTAAACCAGGTTACACACTGAGACAGACGTAAGCTTGACAACTGCTGGAAGACCAGATCTCAACCTGCCGCCCTTAAGCCACAGCCCACGCCGGGAGCTGTTGGGACGCAGTCTCAGGAGAAGGTCCACGTGGTGGGACGAGACCCGAGGAGCTCAGCACTGCCACAAGCCATAAGCAGCCTCCCAGACATCAAAGGCCCGTCAACAATACCGTGGGGCCCAATCCTATCAGCATCTTACCCATCCTTACCACTTAAAACACTTATCACCATGTGCACAAGGACTCCGGAGCATCCCCACCGTCCCCCAAGGACCAAGCCTGGCTTCAGCGGCCGCCCTGCAGATCAGTTCCTCTCCTACCTGGGTTTGATCCAAGCGCTCAGGCAGCGCGCTCTTACATTTTATTCTCCCTCTCTCCCCGAAGCTTTAGCAACTGAAATCTATTATGATGTCAAAAGGTAGCTGACAACATAAAATGTATCCCGCTGAGTTGATGCCACACGCTGCTAAATTTACAACAACATAAGTATCATAAAAATTATAAGAACTGCAAATTAACCACTGATTTTTTAGTTCAGTGACATAAATAACAGTAAAGATCTGGAAAACTTCCAAACATCTTTACAACTGTTTAATTTGTCAAAATCTATCAAGTGTATTTCAACCACAAACCTGTCCTCTGCACTGCATTAGTTTTCACGTACTTACACTGGCATCAAAGGCAACAAAAATAAAGCTTATGTAATTACTGTATTCTGATGCACCTTTCCAGTCACACATTTATTTCTGCTTTTCTTCCCCTGTACTACTTTGTTGACACTAACAGTCGGCAATGTTTTAAAAACATTCACCCTAAAAAAGAAAAAAATCACTACTGCTTTCCATCCCTCCTAGGTTTGCCCGGGATACTCAAGAAGGCACATCGCTTTGTTTGCCAATTTGACCGTTTTTTCCACTCACGTGCTGTGCGTACCTCGCAATGCTTACGTCAGCGAACCCTTTTATTTACTCCTTTATTTGTGCACCAAGCTCTGCAAATGCAAAGCCACTTTTCCAGCAGCTGCAAGAGAGCAGGCAAAGATTAACAAAAATAATAAATTTTATAGGCTCTATTGCTTTTCCTGAGGGGGAAGGGGGAAGGTCATTTTTATATAGCTATTTATTTTGTATGGTTATATATCAATTATTGTCTTTTCCAAGACATAGATGTACTAAAAAGAGTACATTTGTTTCACAACCATTGCAAGACTAACTAAATTTGAAGTCCAAATGTGTTGAATTGATGATGTTACACGAAGTTATGGTCCTTCTGAAAAATAATACAAAATGTGCTTCTATTATTTGACCACTCAGAGGCTGTGAGGCTTCCTAAGCCCCTGATGCTCAGCCTGCCAAGGGAGCTTTGGCCACTGGACCAACACAACGGCAGAGGGGTTGCCAGTACTGGCCCCAGCACAAACCAATGCAGGCAACGCGCTTTTGCCTTTTGCAGAAAGAACTAGCCAAGATCTTTTGTATTTGTTGCCCTATCCACAGGTTCACACCATAAAAATTCATACACAACTCCGACTGATGCGAGGCAGTCCTTATATGCAAAAAAAAAAAAAAAAATCAGGTAGACACCAAGAACTGACAAGGCTTTTCTGTCCTCTTTTTTTGCTTTTAAAAAGGCTTCTCATGGTACGGAGAAGGGCTTCTCCCTCTGAGCTGGCTCCCTTTTCCTCAGGAGCCATTTTGTACTTTGCCTATACTTAAAATGTAAAATATTACAGGAACCAATTAAACCTTCTTAGATAGTAGAAACTAATAAATCCCTCCTTCTAATAATACTAAAGTGCAGCTTGTGAGTGACTGAACAGAGAAAACACACTCGCTGCAGCTCCACAGACATAACAGCCCATTGCAGAGGCCGATGAGGTGGGAGTTCGCAAAGACGTGGTTACCAAACTATTCACGTGTGCTCACTCACACCTGGCCTCAAAGCTTCATCTGCTCTCGAGAGCTGAGAGCCGATGCGCGTATCGATTTGTCCCCGTCATCCCAACCAGCCAAGGCTTGGTGGCTCCATCGCTTGCGGACCATAAGGGCGATGCAGCTCTGTCCTGTGGGCTGGCGGGCAGAGTGGCACAGCACGTTTTTTGAAGCAGGGTGGTACGTGCTGCGATGCGTTATACCACGCTGATTTCAAGACCAAATCTCGACCACGTTGGCTACCCATATGGAAGCAGGAAAGGAAGCTGAAGGAGCGGGTTTGACACAATAGGTTAAACCCAGCCCCCCACTCCCAGTAAACTATACAGTAAATCTTTTTATACTGTAAGAGCAAAATAGAATTGCTTACCGTTTGTCTTAAAAAATAGGATTTATGCTTAAAATACAGAAAAACAACCCAGAACATAGCACAGCTCTAAAAATTAAGCATCCAGACATACAAGGAATTTTTAAATTAATTTTCCCACTGTGTTGTTTGCAAAAGCAGTACACTTAAATGGCCACAACTCCTTCAGTGACATCCAGAGGTACCATGCAAGTGCTATAGAACGGTGCAAGTAATTCAAAGTTCTTTGATTAAATCTAACATAATTGCACATAACTGGAAAAAAAATCACAGCAAGTTGGCTTCGCATATTGCATTGCATAAATCAGAAGCGATTCCCACAAAATCTATCCTTTCCAGATTATTTTATCTAAGCAACATATAGCTGTTACAACAATTTTTGAGTGATTTTGATTCTCGTTGTGGTATAATGAGTAATGAAGAAAGCACGTTTTTTACTCTGGTTTGCACTGATGAGATGTGTTTCTTCTTTGACTAAACCCTCGGTGACTCAGTTCTGCCACTTCACAACGAGTTCTCATGTTTCCCTCTACACAGAAAGAAAAAAAAAAAAGTCTTCAACTATCCCGTTCTCAGCTCAAACTGAAGGGAAGACCTTGAGAGCTCCTATAATTTGTGCTGCTCATTGCAGAGTAAGACCTTACGCCAAGGTGTCGTGCTAACTTGGAGGAGTCCCAGAGCCAGCAAACAGACACCAGCACCACAAAACACTGCCTGAAGGCAGAAGTGTCCCAAAACTGCGTTCTCTGCAGGGAAAAGGAGAGATTCAATGTGAGCTTAAGGAACTTTTCTCACTAGATGCAGAAGAAGATGGGCTTGGCCAGAGTGACTCCCCTCAAAACTCAAAAGCTTAGCAACAGGCTCCTGCAACCATCTTTCTCTGATGTTCCCAGGAGGGGCAACCACAAAAACTGCTTCTTGTACTGAAAAGAGAACAGGCCTTTTTCTGTGCTCTGCACCAGATTTTCAGACTTAAGTTTCTCTTTCCAGTAATGCGCGATGCAAAGGCTCTGTGCTATGTGGGGCCTAATATTTTCAGGCCTGGAGACTTAATCACAATCTACTTTAATTGGCACATGGTACTAAAGTATAAATATTAATAACATTAACAAAAAACCCCAAAAAACTGATTGAGATGGCAAGCTGAAGACCAAATCAATAAATCAACAGTAATCTTTTTTCTTAATCACAGCAGCTACTCCAGCCTTTTTATTGATCTTTTTCCTTTTGCTTTATTTCAATATAATCTCCTGAATCTTGATTGAATTAGTGCAAAACAATTGCACACCTAGCCAGAATAAGCCATACTCTGGTTTTAAAACCCGTCTTGTGGTAACAGCTGCACAGTGAGTTGTATGATGTTGTTGAGACCAACCTTTAATTGCTCAGCTTCTCCCTTCTCCTGGTGCTCGTCCCTGAATCCACAAACTGAACAATCCAGCAGATTGGTGGGCAGCCCAAATGTGATCTGTCTAGGAAAGAGCTAACCATGCTAGATCTGACCTCTTTCCAGGGACAATGATTTATTCATGTGTAGGTTTAAAGGAACCTTCATTTAACTGTCTTACTGTAATCTGAAAGCTAGTAAGAAAACCAAACCATGTATCTTCTTTAGACGTATCTGTTGATCAAATATTTTACTCCGATGTTCTCTACGGCATCATTATGGTACTTGCACATGTTCACCCCAAGTATAAATCTTCACTGTGTCCTACCTGCCTCTGCAGCAGCTTTCCTGGAAATGGCTTTATTGTGTTCTAGTAAACTTCACTCGTGTTATTTATTCTCCTTTAAAAGAGAAGTTACACTTCACTGTATTTGTTCCTAGAGAAGACAAGTTTCTGCCTATCAAAAGACAAGTTTACTGCAAGGACTCTTGTAATAATACTGATCATGGGTAGAAATTACACATTTTATATGGGAGAAGACAAAGCACTTCATGTTTTATAATAGTTGTGCTGATATCATAGTTTCACTAAACTGTGCTTTCATACAAAATTATAGCCTTCCCTCCTGAGTGACCTAACCTGCAACTATTTAGGATAGATATAATGGGGCATACTGTCAACTACAAATCAAGAGATGCACTGGCTTCAATGGAGATTTTGCAATTGACTTCCAAAGACTTTTAAAGTGACAATCTGACCCCATATTTGCAGTAAAGGGCTGAAATATGCTACGGAAAGAAAAAAAAATCAGGCTAGAAAAATCATTAAATAAAACTTTAAAAACTGGCAAAAATAACAAAGAGCCTTCAGGTTGCAAGCTGAAAAGGATCTCACATTTTAATAAACAGACAGTAATTACAAGTATTACTGAACAAAGGAAAAGGAAACCGAAACACACCGAGAAAGATAATCAAGTAAGAAATGTGCTTATAGGATGCCAGTCCAACTGATTAAAGATCTTCAGAAAGCAGGATATCCCACCTAGAGCCGTTAATCCTTATCTGGATCCTTACACACCCACACCCCTGCCAACATCAGATCTAAGGATCGAGAATAGCAGCCCATCCTTCTTCCTTATTACTTCTGTCCCTTTCTTTTGCGTATGCCCATTGGTGCTACTCATCACAGCCCGTTAAACGTATGCTACACAGCCTTCATTTCGCTTACATTAAAGCATGAGGGAAGCTGCAATCAGTAATTTTTTTTCCCATGTAAAACGAAGCAAGGGAAGAGATCCCAGGCTGAGTGTCTTTTCAGAAGCAGCAGGTCTCTAAACTGGGCAAGATATATAAACGATACGACATGACTCACGAACATCATCTAGCAGGCAAACAAACAGCAGTAGCTAGTTAATGATGATCTGCAATAATGTCGAGGAGACTTGTTACCGTGTAAGTAACCTGCCACACCGGGGATACAAATTGTCTCTGATTTGATAGCACCTACTGCGGAGAGGAGCGTTATCAATGTGCTAGCTTGCTCAGATAAATGGAGTCCTATTTCCCTGTGCTGCCGCTGTCACTTTCTCCAGTCCGTCAGCCCCTTTCTTAAACCAATTGCTATTTTTATTACACTCCTTAAAATATGAAGCAGGAGACTCCTTTTCCCGAAATACACCAGGCTAGATAGATGACGCCTTTTAAATAATATTCTGTTCTTGCTGGCCCTGATCCTTGCAGTGTTGTTGCTTACTTTGGAGGGGGAAACAAAATAAAAGTGGCAAGCCATATCTCTCCATTCCAAAGGGAGTGGTTTCCCAAGAAAAGCATAGTTTTGTTCCCTTGCTATTTCCTTTCGGCACTGCAGACAAGCAGGCAGCAGACCCGCTACTAAAACTGACCCCAGCAGCTAGGAAACAATGCTCATACACACAGAAAATACCTGCTGCAGTTTGAGGGCAGCAGGTGGCATTTTGGGGGGATGATCTGGATTGTTAATGGGACTTATCACTTCCAAATTCTGGTTTTGGTAGGAGAAAAGGAAAATTATCAGGAAACAGACTTTTTAAAGTCTAAACTTTGGCGAGATGCTATTGAAAAGGAAAATAACTTCCAGCTTTATTTTAAGAACTGGAATTGTGTTTCCTGCTTCCATTGCTGTAGTTCTTCTGCAAAGGAAGTTGCCCGCAAGTAATGGATAAAAAATAGAAAACCTTGTGGATTGAAAAATGTTCTCCCCCCACTTCTGTAAAAATAAAATCCAGAGGCTGGTAGAGCACACTGGTTTCACTGTAGAAGATACAATGCCAAAGAGGGGGGGGGGAAGCGCTCACTAATACAATAGGTCATTGTATTCTGAGATCTACCACATATGTTACTCCGAGGGCTCTCAACCTTAAACTTGGAAAGTCTAAGACACTGGAGCCATGATATATAAAGTAAGACCCAAGTTCCAAATATTTGATTTAGCAAAGTAAATATGGTTGTTTTTATTGGGTGCAACAAGCATTTTTCAGAGAGTGAAGAATTATGGTAAACATCTGCTAATCATACTCACAAAAGAGGTCATTGTGTTTAAATCCAAGGTCATATTAATAGCTATATTTAATTAATAAAACCCAACAGTAATATTACCCAAGTTTCCAACAACGTCTGCTTCCTGACACTCAAGGACCTATTCATTAATGGACCACTTATATTGGTTTTTCTTGATATTGCTGCTAAATTCTTACAAAGCTTTTAGGCCATACAACAGAGGCCTGACTTAGAAGTAAACTGCATCATGTTATGCTATATGTCTCTGGGGTATTATACCATGTGGACGTAGTTTGTGAACACATGCGGTAACAAAAATACTGGAATATGTGATATTCCATGAAGGTGGTCTTGCACTTCCAGGTTTCCAGGTCTTCTCCCATGCAATGGGATAGGTGAGAGCATTGCATCTGTTTCTGAACTAGGAGATAATGTTCTTTGTTGAGTCATTCATTGCCTAGGTCTAAGTTAGAGCTGCACCCGCATTTCATGAGAGCTTTTTTGCTTGAAAAGAAAGAAGGAAAAATCCTAGCTTTTCAAGAAATGTTGGATTTCCTTCGTACTTCTAACCCACCCCTGGTTAAATCTGGAAGGGCAATTTCTCAATGTGTTTACAAGTTGCACAGCCCTGGTAAATTATTGCCCAAAGTGAGCCAAGCGTTTCGATAGTGCTAGTTCATTTTGCCTGTTAAGAAACATGCTGTTGAAACGTTGTTGATCTCAAACAGGAAAATTAAGCCTGGTTTTCACTTAGTCAGGTGTTAAACAGCACAGCTTTTTTCAAATCTCAGGAGGTGTCCTGGATGCAACTGATACAAATGAGAAATGAATCAGATCTTAGATCTTCTAATGTTCAATTGTTTAAATTTAAGGAAATGGAGCTCTATTGAAAAGTAGGTTTTCTTGCACACCCAGACTTCCTCATGTAACTGTAGTCATTGATGTTTATAGATTTTTTTTTTTCTGTGAAAGATAAATCTAGCTTGTTGCATGAAAAATCCTCGGATTCACTGATGTTTATTCACTGAATTTCCATATCCTTTACACTTGAAGTTATTTTCTCTTTTCCACAATGTATGTGAAAACCATGACATTTTATATATTCTACACAAGTTCCTCACACCATACTGCACTATCTCCATGTTATTATATATATTGCAGTAATGCCATTTCCAATTCATTACAAAACACTACACACTTTATGCACCAGATGTCCTAGCTTTGGTAGGACCGAGTTATTTTCTGCCCAACAAGTCTTGAAGGCAAAAATAGTTGTTCCTGTATCTTTGTATACAGCCAGGCCATTTCACCTACTTGTGTCAAACTTCCACCCCAGTATACACAGGTGCTTCGTCTTACCCTATTTGTAGGCAATTTGCCACTGAAGACAACTGTGGAAACCTGTGTTATGTACAAAGCCATAACACTGGCTAGTGAGTCCTCTGGTATAAAGAAATTTGGACACGAGAGGAAGTGCTGATAACTCAGTTCTCGGATGGCCCTCTATCTTTCATGGCTTCATGACAAACCAGGTGGATTCTCTCAACATCTCCTGCCCTTAATCTACAGCCTAAACATTTTCCAGAAGCCTGAATTTCTTCATGCACAATATAACCTTGGCAGAGGAGCAACAAAAGCAGCAAAAAACCCCCACCCTATCTGCAGCTTAGTGCGTTGTGGGCCTGCAGACCCCAAAACCGCTTGTCAGAAGCTGTTCAGCAAGCACTGTGCAATGCTCCTCAGCACCTCCCCGTGATCCCGGGGACACATAAAGACCTTCTGACAAGCAAAAATGAACCAGAGGTATTTTGGGAGAAGTCCTTGACACGGGGAGCCGAGAGGGAGAGCGGCTGAAGGAGGACAGAACAGGGGGAGGAGAGAGGAGAGCTGAAAGCGAGACATTTTATCTTTTACCCTCCTTTGCAAATACACGTGGGAACAGCAGCACTGGACACAGCCAGGGAACTATGAGCTCTCTCGATCGAAGCCCCCAAGTTCAGTTCCACCCCTGAGAACGAACTTCTACCAACTTCAGAATTTAAGGGAGAACCACACCAGGCTGGACTAAATTTAAGGTTAGATACCTCATACAGGCAGCCTCTTGGTGGAGCAGAAAGATAAAACAGCAGGTGAGTTTACGCATAACTGCATAGCTTTGGGTAGTAAGTTGCAAGAGCATAAGTAAGTAGTGGGTAATAAATCTTAGGCTAAAGTAATTCATTAGCCATTTTGGCATCACACATGAAATGCATCACTTTGATCTAATGTATTTCAGTGCACTCTGCTATCATCTGCACTGACTGTGCTTTGTTGAGATGAAGGGCTTTTTAATCCAAATCAGAAAGTGATGCTTCTGCGCTGATGCTCTAATTTAGGAGTTATAATTAACAGACTTACTGCTAATCAGATCTCATCATACCTTCCCTAAGGCCCCAAATGTGGGAAACAACAGAAGAAAGGACCAAAGGTGCCTCAAGACAGCATCTAAATTTGTGTCTCCAATTTTGTGTGTTCAAACCCATGCATTCGTATGTGTGAAATTGGTGGGAAATGTGATCTTGTGGTTGAAGTAAATGCAAAGGAATCAGGAGGCCCGAGGTCTGCTTCCACCCCTCCATCTCTTTGGGCAAATTACGCAGGACTTTATTTTCAAAATTGGGAACAGTCAGTAGCCTACAGAAAAGTGTATGTAACACCATCCCATGTAGCTGACATGAAATTGCACTTGCCTCTTACACGGATGGCCTCTAACCTCTGTTCAAAACACTATTCCCGCTGCAGAGATGGGGAAGGTAAGCTCTTGCTCCCAGCTCCACTGCACAGCCCCGTATATTCAGCTGCAAAGTCAAGGCACTTGCATCAAAACACACAGGACTATGTAACCCTGCTTCTCCACGTTCACATTGCACACGAAGGCAGAGCATCATGCCCACAAACAAGTAGGAGAACAACGACAGATCGCCCTGGGGTACGTTAGCACGCTAAGAGCAGAAAAGAAAGCTAGAAACAATTTTTACCAGGGAGCAACGCAGCCTTGAGTACATACTTCAGCTCCTCCCCGGCAGCCACACTACCTTTGCCAAGCTCCCATCCCTTGGTCGGCAGCTGCCGGGGCAGCCGTGTACGAGGGACGGCACGTCCAGCCCAAGGCAGCTGAGCCCACACAATTAACATTTCAACATTCATGCCATTGCTGCATCGCAAAACCTCAGCATTCATCATTTTGTCATACCAGTTAACCCAAAGTAAGTTAGTCTGAAATTTTTGGTACGGGCTCCCTTGCTGCTGGCTGTCCAAGTCCTGCATGCCCACTGAAGGATTATGCAGTTGAGACGTTCAATTTAGCAGTGGGTTTGCTTCTTCGTAATCTCCGTACTCCTTCAGCTGATCCCATCAAAGGTCACGCTAACTCTTCGGCTTGGAAGGCGCATCCCTGCATTAATATAGGTACAGTCACACTCAGGACGTTTTCAAAGCAGATGAACTTACAAATCATGGGCAGCATGCTCCTGCCCATGGTTACAGAAGGATTACCCAAGGTTTCTCCAGCCGTTGGCTCATCCCTGACCTCCATTTTCTTCATGCCTGTGGTCAGACCAAAGCTCGTGGTGAAGGCAGCACACAAGCTTGCCAACAGCTGAAGGTCTGCTACCAGCTCTTTGGAAAATGCCTGTCAGCACGGGGAGCTGGGCAGGGGCTGCTTGGCCACCTCAGATCCCACCCACCGCCTGCGAACACCGTGCCGCTTCCCGGTGGCACAAAGTACCCCCTTTATGCCCACCTGCAGCCTTGCTGTCACCCTATCCAAACACAGCTGGAGAGCATGGAGGGGAAGAGGTTTCAGCCCAGAACATGCCCTTCCCTCACCCTACCCTTGAAATAGCAGCTCAGTCCCGGCCAGCCCTGATCCTGACCTGCCTGAGCTGTGCCAGCACCAGCAGGAACAGAGCCTTCTGCACAGGGCTCCCGCGCTCACACCAGCACCAGCGTGGAAGCCATCAAACCTGAAACATTACTGAATTGCCCTTAACCCTGCCTGTGGATGTTCGCGTAGATCTAATACTTTCAAACAAGGGGATTAATTATCCACTACGTAACTAGCAGGCATGCCTGCCTGCGGTCTCAAACCTGGCTAGAGCATCATTCCCCTCAAAGAAGTTGCTGCCGCGTGTGCTGCATCTTTAACTTCCCAAAAGCAGAGTTAAAACTGGTCCAAGAAAACCAAAAGGACAGCACAGGAAAATGCACAGTGCTCACACTCTAACATCTCGGAACGAGGTATCCCTGTACAGGGATCCTGAGCAGAGACCTTTCCAGGCTTAAGGAGTTTATTCCTTGTGCCAGTTTGTATTTTCTATGTAAATTCATGCAGCTACCTTGAAAGGAACCGCAGGTTTCTGTTAAACCAAACTGTCTTTGTGAATTAAGAGCAAAATGCACAAACTCGCTGCTTAAGAATTAAATGTATGTATTTTTATTGCAGCATGAACAGGGGTTTTTTGTAAGGTGAACAAGAGCTTGTAGAGCCAGGGAAGTGTTTATAAATATAACACTTATTCTTGTACAATATATGTATTTTACTTTAATAAAACCAGAACCTGATCATTCAGTATCAAAAATCACAGCACAAAATTTGTATGTTTTTCTCAAGACAAATTCTAACTCATTTACCACGCTGTACCCCAAAGCTCCTGTTCACTGCAAACAGGACATTGTTTTCTTGGTTTTTCTTTTTAAACAGCACGGAAAGAAAAAAATAGTAGAGGGTATCACTGCAAACACATCAACATGTACCGTAAAAATGAAAACAAACCTGATTAACTCAGTTTAACTAAAGCTTCCAAGTTCCTTATCAACCTGGGACGTATTCTGGAAGGGAGCTTTCCCACCCCAAAAGGAAGTGCCAGGGGTGTTCCCCACTCCCAAGGGTAGGCAAGGTTGGGTGGTTTGTCCTGTTGTGATTTAAATACGATGTGATCCTTATTCAGCGCTATAAAGTCTGCTCTGAGCATGCCAGTACATGTCAGCTTTCCCTTCACTCTGTAAGACAACAGCCGCCTCCGTGTAGAGTTCAAAAATATTTGATGATTTAAGCCAGCTTGCTACACTTAGGTTAAAACACAAAGCAGACTACAGTGCTCAATATCAGAATCAGCATCCCCCCCCCCCCCCCAACCCCCACTTGTGAATACATGTATTTAGATCAAATAGGCTTTTGGCATCATTTTTACATGCCTACATCCAAGCCTACTGGTACTAGAAACCCTCTCTTCAGTCTCATCAGCTGAGGATAAAGACATGAGACTTCCCATTCTCCAAGGACTGCCAGTCTCCTTAAACATAAATCTGCTATTGTGCAAAAGGCACAATCTCTAAGGATTTCTATCGCAAAAGAACAAGGAAAATAGCCCAATAACCGAGAAAATGGAGCAGTTTCAGAGATTGGTGTGTTAAAGCAATTATGTGGTTGGGTGAAGGTAAGGAAGGGAGCAAAAACAGAAGAAGTTAAGGGGGTTTGGAACTGAAGGAGAAGTCTGATTTGGGACTACAGCAGCATCCTCAGAAATTGCAGGCTCAAGAGGGCTGCTTGGGAAATAGTTCAACAGCCACTGATGTGATGGGCGTAACCCCACTGCGCTCCAGATCAACCTCCAGTTATCAAAAAGATACAGAAACATCCAGCAATGTTTCTCACAAGGTACCAACTGCACTAAGGGGGGGGCAGAAAGCACTAAATTTTTTGAGAAGTACCGTAAGTTTGATTCTGACAACAGCCAAAGCCGCAACAAAACCTTCTGTTTTTCTCAATAATTAAGCAATTCATAGTATATTCAATTTACACTTTTTTTTTTTTTGCACAACTGGGTGTGTAATTTTGTCTTGTTAAACAGGCACTGAGTAGCACTATCCCACAGGTATAATTTCATTATTTCTCTAAATGCCATGTGCCGAGCAGCAGCATACACAGCATATGCAAGACAGTGGGTGGTCTTACTTCCAATGCTGTAATATCTAAACCACAATAAGGTGGCTGGTTAAATACAAAGTCCCAACTCTAACTCTGCTTCTAGAACCTTGGAGGTTTAAGTTTTCCAAGGTGACGTGGACCAGAGCCCCCACTACCAGATCTAGGGCAGCCCTACCGATTTAGAGCTGCTGGGCATCTGGCACAATGCTTTGGGGATATATCGCATTTATTAACTGTTCATCTCTGAGCTATCAGCTCACGGCAGGCACTTTATATTTAAGAAAGTGATGAGAATCATTAAGGCAGGATTGAATTGGGGACGCAGAGAATGCGTTTGGTTAGTCATATTGGCAAATATCCTCGCCTTGGCCTCGCCGTTTCCCAAGAGGGGTTGGGAAACCATCCAGGGGGAATGCGTTGCCTAGGGCCCCGACCTCACCAAGAAAGGCAAAATGGCAGGGAAACATCGGGCTTAAAAAACCCGAGGTGCTGCTGCCCTGCCCGTGCTGCTCTGCTGCAGGCTCGGCCGCACCGCGGCTGCTTCTGGAGGCTGGAGCATCCGCCGGGGAATTGGCAAGGCTCGAGGGAGAGGGCTTTGCGCTGGGAGTGGGTCTGGAGGCATGTGGCAACAGGGAATTCAGATTAACGAACTTTCAGGCAACTCTGATGTGTGAAATCCCTCTTGCCCCTTTCTTCAGTTGCACGTAGAAGACTGTAATGAGCACACGGGATGGTGGAGGACACAGCAAAGAGGCACTGGACCTTCAGAAAAATTAATGGCGCAGTATTATCCCTGGTAAAGTTAACAGATTTACATGAGTATTACTTGGAACACGATTTGCCCAAATGCACGGGATATATAATCAACAACAAAAAAGTTTCCTTTCCCAGGATTAACTAAAGAGTGCAATTTTCTCTCCTTTTCTCAATATGACTGTGTACAAGCAAACCTTCTTGCAGAAATTACTTGCATTTTAAACGTTATTGCTAATCTGCAATACAGCGTGTGTTTCCCTAGCAAAGTCATTAAAACGTGCACGGGTCAGGATGCTGAGGCTGCATTCATGATTCTTTATAGTTACAATATTAGTAAAGTATTTACTAAATTGACTACCACCTACTTTAAGTTAAATTTGCTGACAGATAAACTGAGCATAACCTCTGGCATTTTCAGACGTTTTCTTATGAATAGATATATTTTGCATGTTTTTGCATGCTAGGCCCTTTCCAAAATGCTGATTTGATCTCCGATATCAAGGCTTACTCACCCCCTTGAAGGTACAAAAGAAAGGTAGCAGTAGCTTGCATGTGGCTGAATGAGACTTTAATATGTAGAAAGCACAAAACTTACTCTTTTTAGTTTATTTTAGATTCCAAAGCTGTAAAAGAGCACGAAAAATTCTATACTATTTCTGCATTGGTGGAAAACTCAGCTGAGGAGAGATTTAAAAAGGGGGAGATATAAAAAGAATATTATTTGCATAGTCATAAATCATTATAGAACAATTATTCTGTAGCAAAATGCACTCATTTCACAAGGGCAATCCAGCTTCAAGAGAGTGCACTATCTGTTAGCAACCTATTCTCAAAACAGACATCTCTGGACAGATTTGTTACAGTTTTGTAGATGCTAATGTGTAAACAGATTGTAAAATTATTTTTGGGCCTATAATAGGATTTAATGTGTTTAAGAGGTAGTCTTATACCTCTTTAACAAAGAGGCTTACAATATGGTAAGAATGTATCACAAAAAATATAATGCTTTTAACAGATAAATCCTCTTGGCAAAGGCTGTAATCTTTCAAACTTAATTGGTGAACTCATTAACGAACAACTGCCACTACAAGAAGAAAGACTATTGTCAGCGACTTATCAGGCAATGAGATAACAAACTTAATTATATTGTTTTCAGTGGATTTACATTTGCTTCCTTTAGGACACTAGATTTTCTAAACATTATTTCCTCGGCTGTATACAATTTTTTTCCCTGCCGTAAGAGAAGAGCAAACCTATCTACGACAAATATGCAAAGAGGAAAAAAACCCCAAAGCATCACAGCTTTGAACTAAGCACATCACAGTCCTAAAACTTCAGTCTTTATTGTCTACTTGTAAAAAGTTATAAGCCTGTAAACTAGTTAATTTATGAGCCATGTTAATCATTTGTTCCCATTTGATCTGAGGTTTAGCAAACACGGTTTCCTGGGACGTAGGAGGATAATTTGCAGGTCCAGCTTGGCTCCGGAGGGGGCACCAACTAATTTGACACTGTAACATGACATTGATGGCAGGCACACACTAATGACCAAACTGCTAGATGCTCCTGTCAGCCTGTCGCTGCAGTGAAAAGCAAGTTTCTTCTTATTGCCAAAAAAAAGTGCAGAGTGGTCCTACTAATTATTCAGACATGCACTATAATGAGAATCTTAGTGCTCCCTTCCAACATATGAACCACTCACTAAAGCTCCCATTTGTCTGATACGGCGGCTGATTAGAATTTGTTTCTTGAATAGTAAAACCGCAGCTTAAAATAAAGCAGAAAGGATAAACAGCCTTTTATTCTGCATAAAACTCAGAAAGTGGCCATTTTGGTTTCAAGCTGGTTTTTTTGTCATTTATTTACACCAGAAGAATAGAAAATTGGATTAATTTTTAATAGTACTTCTCAAACAACATATACATCTTCATGGAGTTTTATTGTCTGGATCAGTCAGGACATAAATTCTGTGGACAAAGGGTGGCTTGGAAGGTATTTTCTTTTCCTCCTCTTAGGAGAAATGACATTTTCTAAAACAGAAGCTTGTACCAGACGTACCACAGGTTGGAAAAAAAGCATCTGCTTTTCCTAGATTATATTGTTAGAACCGATTCCTCGGTATGAACTTTGAAAGTTCGTAAGGACTTTACATGTTGCTGAATGATCTGCGTGTAGAAACAGAAAAACAAGAGCAAGAGAAGTTGAATGGTGTTTTCCAGAATCGACCTTTATTCCTCTCTTTAGGTCCTGATCCAGCACAGGCTACAGAGCATACTTCAGCTTCATATCTATACTATATTTGCAATTCTGTAATTTTCAAAAGCCTCTGCAGCAATGTAGAGTTGCAATCCACAAAGAGGCCAACGGACCTACCGGTGTATGCTGTATGTTAAATTTACAGATTGAAGATACGTTACTACCCTGTAAAGGAGCCTGAACTTCTAAGGATAACACTTAGCTCTTTCTGAAAAGCAAACCCTTTTCAGAGCGTTTCAAGTGGGCCACCCAAAGCCTAGCACACGCTACTGAGTCATTTAGAAAAACGTAATAAACTCGAAAGTGTTATACACAAAGGTGAAGGAGACACGCGCTCCACTACCACCCCAGGACAGTTTGAAAGCCATTACCGGTTAATAGCTCTCTAGTGGTCTACAGGAATTCAATCAGTGGTCTCCCCTCGTATGCCGTATCTGCACTGGAAAAGCCACAACTATATTAGGAACATACTGGCAATCCACGATTGGGGGGATCCCAGGGCACAGACCTGAGCGGGCTCGGGGCTGAACCCCAGCCCATCCGCACGGGACCGGGGCTCTACCTACCTCCTCCCCTGCCTTCGCCCTCCTGGCTGCTCATCAGCGTGCTTATCGCTGACTCGCGCAGATAACTATCTGTATTTAGGAGGAGTTTCATTTACATGGAGTCTGATGCCTACAGTTCTCATGTTGGTATGGTTCATCACCCCTTTTCCACGGGGCGGGTTAGCGCAAAGGGGCTCCTGTGGAGCATCAGAGCGCAGCAGGTCGTGCCCATCACGCTCAGAGCCAAGCACGCCAGTGTCCCGTCTGCCCGGCACCGGGGTCCCTTGGCGAAGTGCTGCAGATCCCCCAGCAGCACGTGCTACCTGTAGAAACCGTGACGCAGCACAGCATCGGGCACTTTGCTCGTGGCCCCAGATATTCCAGAAATTATTGTTCGAATAATTTTTACCGACTGCAGCACCACAAATCTATTCGAGTGGCACAACTTCCGAGAGGAAAGCGAAAGTACATGTTTGAAGAGCCAAACCAATGTAACGTAAATACTGGGTACATGCTGTTACATGTCATTTTGCAGCGCAACATGCGAAGGGCACATGAATCATTAGCGAGAGAACAACCCTGGCACCTACCCCAGAAATACCTCAGTCAGCACCCAGCAGGAAAGAAAAGATCAAAAAAAAAAAAAAAAAAACCCCAAAAAAACAACTGAGATCCCAGAATCATAAACAGAGGCTCAGCTCCCACAGAAAGATACACTTAACAGTGTCCATCTCTTTGGAAAATAGAGGTACTGTATCCAAGATACGGCACCGCTAACATTTTCCACATGGCTGGGGACGGATTGGTGAGTGGCCTTCTCCTAAACAACAGCATCTCTATGTGCCAGCTGTTGGAAAAACGAAGACATGATGCATTTTGCACTCTCTTCTCATAAACCCCCAATATTAATTTGGAGAGAGGAGTCGAAAGGAGTCATCAAGTTTATTTCAAACTTGCAGATTATGCCACGTTCAACCACATTGTATGGACACGCTGCAGTAGCCTCCTCGCCCAGCACGCCGGAGTGTGAAGAACGATCCTTTTATATCCACAGCATGACTTGGTGTATTGGGTCTGGCTGAGATGGAGTTAATACTCCCCATAGCAGCCCTCATAGCACTGTGCTCTGCATCAGTAGCTAGAAAGGTGTTGATAACACACCATGTTTTGGCTACTGCTGAGCAGTGCTGGCACAGCATCAAGGCTGTCTCTCCAACATTTTTGCCCCCCCCTCAATGGCAGGCTGGGGCAGAGCAAGATCTCGGGAGGGGACATAACCAGGACAGCTGACCTAAACTAACCAAACAGATATTCCATACCATATGACGTCAGCTCAGATATAAAAGCTAAGTAAAGGGAGACGGAAGGGGGGCATTTTTTGTCTTCCGGAGCAACCACTACACGTACTGAAGCCCTGCTTCCCGGGAAGTGGCTAGACATCGCCTGCTGATGGGAAGTAGAGAATAACATCATTTGTTTTTCTTTGCTTTTGCGCGCGACCTTGGCTTTCACTTTATTAAACTATCCTTATCTTGACCCACAAGCCTTTTGTTATATTTTCTCCCCCCTGTCCAGCTGAGAAGGGGGAGTGATAGAGCGGCTTTGGTGGGCACCTGGCATCCAGCCGGGGTCAACCCAGTACACTTGGCCAACTTTAAAACGCAACAACTAAAAACTCCAACGTCCTTCTGTCAGTTTAACTGCTAATTTGCAATGGATTCGGTTACACTTCCCGTTTAAGGCAAGTTCTCCCTGAGCGCTGGCTAAGAAATCTTGGGCAAGAGGAAGCAGCAACCACCAAAGAATTAAAAAAAAAAAAAAAAAAAAATCTCATCCACAACTTTAGAAAAGGAGGCAGGAGCTCTCTTGCTGCCCTCCC
This sequence comes from Harpia harpyja, assembly GCF_026419915.1. Classification (NCBI taxonomy): domain Eukaryota; kingdom Metazoa; phylum Chordata; class Aves; order Accipitriformes; family Accipitridae; genus Harpia; species Harpia harpyja. The sequence continues at coordinate 19,993,706 of NC_068969.1, forward strand.
CGGGTCTGCAGCTGGCAGACGGCAGCAGCCCTGCCATCTTGATGGGTCCCACTGCAGACGGCAGGGGTCTGCCCCGAAGCTGGAGAGAAGTTGCAGTGAGGGTGCCAGGCCAGCCTGGGCGGCCAGGAGCACCGGTGAGGAAGTCATCTCCTTTCGCTGCCATCTCTCTGTGCCTCTGAAGATGACTCAGAGGTAGGTGAGGCACGAAGGATGCCGTTCCCTACGAGAACATGAACAGAGGAGAGACTCGCCCTCTGTCAGGACAAGGAGCAGCTCTCGGGACGGATTCAGATCACAAACTTCCCTGATCCTGGTGCTCTGGCAAGGTTTCCGCACAAGATGGCTGGATCACCACAACGTGGCTCCTGGGCCGTGGGCAGGGGCTCTGTGGCCAGCTCGTCCCACCAACCCACCTTGAACACCCTCCTTAGGTCTCAAAGGCAGCAAAGTGAAGAGGATCTTAAGCAGCATAGCTTATCCGCAAAGCCTGGGACTTATTCAGGTCTTTAAAATTGGTGAAGTCGTACAGGTTGGTAAAAGCAATATCAGGACCATAATTAATCAAGATCAAAGTAAACACATGGTTTGGGAAAGGTCCTCTCAGTCCCCACTAGTTCAACCCTCCACGTCTCTCTACTCACTCACAACCGCACTTTAAAGTAGCCTTTCCCCCCATGGCAAGAAAGGACAAGAACTTGCATCACTCTGCTATTGGTCCCTGTGGGTACCACTGCGGTACATGCTCTCTGCACATTAAAGTGCTAAACTAGTTTCACAAATTCATTGCAGAGCTTTATCAGAAATGCCATTTAGCTAACTACCGGATAAGAAAGAATAACCAAAGTTTACTCTTTTTCTTCCTCTGTGTGCTATGGTTGGTCACAGGGAAGAAGTGCTCCTTCCAGCATGGCCTAAACTGGGCAAAAATCTATGTATGAATTCACTGAAAAGACTAGCTTCAGGCTAGGCATAAATGGCTAGGTAAAATAAAATAAGTAGTAGTTTCACTGCACTGATCCAAACAATCAGCAATCGCTCACAACCCTCTGCTTGTCCTTTCCGGCACCGACTGCCGGATCACAGCCTGGTGAAGGAGACAAAGTACAATGGCAAGACGGCAGCTAGATAAAAGAGCAGAGAGGTTTGCTTTATCTGAACGAGCAAGCGATGAAGAAGGGAACCGGTCATTACTGGCCCTGTGAAATCCCACGGAGATACCCTGGAGAAAAAGGACTAAAATGTATACGTGTGTTAAGTGTGTAGAGAAAGAGATATTGGTAAAAGAATCATCTTCTCGATGTCTCTTCAAAAGGCATCACCTCCACTTGCCACCTCTTCTCATCCTTCTTCGGTTACCGCCGGACAAAAGACACCAAACACATCTAAAGTAAGAGTCAAAATATCAATTCCCCAAGAGGATCAGAAGTTACACAAGAGGGTCCCCCTTCCCTGACAGAACTCCTCTGCTTTTTAGTTTTCCCCAAGACAGCAGGCAGGCTGCAGCCCAACGGCGAGGGGCACAGGGTACCTGGTGACCAGCCCCAGGACAAACATCACGCTGCGGGGACGGAAGAGCCTTTGCCATAACCCAAAGCAGATGCTGGTGAGGTTAGCGAAGCTCCTGCCTTCACGTGCAAAAAAGTGTCTTCTTTTAGAAGAGAAGGAGACAGGTTTGTGGTGATGTTGCTCTTGGGCTTCTGGGATTTTGTTTGTTTGTTTTCTTAAATAATTTAGCGAGTTATGCCTCCATGTAACATACGAAGGTGATTTGATGTGGTAATTACCTTTACCTATTACATTTGACAAGGTAATTAATGTAGCAAAATACCACTGTACAATGTGTAAGTTTAGTTTGCTATCATTAAAACATGTGTCTGCTTAGCAAACTGTTCTGCTCATAAAAAAAGAAAGGAAGGGGTGGAAACCTCCCGACTGTGTGTATTCTGTCATCTAGAAAGCGTACAGACTGACCTTCAGCTTCAACTACGCTCCTGCCTAAGTGGCAGGACCAAAGAACTCCAATAAAAGAAAATTAGCAACATCTTCCAGGAGCAGTAGAGCACTTTGTAGAGATCTTTAACACCTCAGCTAGAAACACCTGAGACTTTGATGTCAATGTTTGCTTACAGCTCAAGAATAAAGTATCATTGAAAACTGTTTTCAGAAATTCCCCTCCAGCATGTCAGGTACATCAACCTGGAATGAAGGGGTGGCACCTCTCTTGGAAAATGAAAAACAGCATCATCACTGAGAAGATGCTTGAAAATTTCCAATCACTCTAAAATCTCTGATGACTTTGTCTCTAGATGAAGCCATCTGAGCATGCAATGACATAAAGGAGAAGTCAAAAACCCATGTGCAAAGCTAAATACAAACTAACAGGAACAGAGTAAATATTGTAAATATTATTAGCATTAAATAGCAAAAATACTCCTAAGTACAGAATACATTCAGACCATGTACTTGGGCCTCCAGAAAATAACACCACATTCCTGACTGAAACACCCAAAACCAAACCAGAAACCTTCAGTGGTTATACCAAGACCTGCCCCGAGATATCAAGCAGCAGGATTAGTACCTGCTTCCAGCTTGGATTCCTACTACTGCTGTTTTCACATTAGAATGTCCTAAACAGTTTATGGTTTGAAATAATCCCAAATACAATGTAAATCTCTTTGCACAGACAGACTAACAAAAAACAAGAAAACGCCACAAGCATCCACGTACCAAACCCAAGTGATTTAGAAGCAAATGCATCCAATCTGTAATGCCATATTTAAGAATTTCCTATCCTTATTCTTATGGACTGTATCCTCAGTAACCTTTTAACAAGAAAACCCAGACACTATTCTGAAATCACCTTCACTGCCAAAGGAACCCTTGCAAATGCAGCAAAGACCTGCTGGGTGAAGGTGTTTTTAAGCTCTGCCTCTGCACTAGAGATATTTCCATTGCAGAAACCACTACATACACCAGAAAAACTCTTAAATCCTCCCAAACAAAGATGAAGGCTTGTGTGTGATGAGTACCCAAGGAGTATCAAAGCTAAAGAAATCTCCTCCCACCCTTAATTCAAAGAAATTTAGAAAAGTACTTTCAGAGGAAGAAGGCCCCCAAAGAAACCCTCAGGAGAACATTATCTTATTTCTTCTTAACCAGATGCAACCCACTTCATAGCGCTCGTACCTCTGCTGCAGAGGACAAGACCCACACTGGGACATATGTGCTCGTGAGAGGATGGGCTTAAAAAAAAAAAAAAAAATCCACAAGGATGTTTTTCCAGCAGTTTCCTTACCCGTTTCCCAAGGGAATGCTTGTTTAGGGCATCCTTGGATGCCATTGTGGGGCACCAGCAGGGCTCATTACCCAGCTCCCGGGTGCAGCTAGTGACACAAACACATCTCCCTGCCCAACAAAGCGATGGACAACACCATGGCTTTCATCAACATGACCAAACTGCATCCAGGGTGCCCCCCCTTGCCCTCGTGCACCCTCCTCTTCCTCGCTCCCCTCACCCAGGACCCCAGCGAGCTGCGTGCCAGGAGAAACGTGATCCCGGCTCCTTTCACACCCAAGCATGAAGCAGCAGATGGGAGAAAAAACCTCTCCTTTCTACAAGTTCTTCTATTACTAATAGTTTTGATTTTATTATGTGGAGGTGAGAAACAAAACCTGATATTTTGACTGAACTGGTGGAAAAAAAAAAAGGAAAGAAAAAGAGTGCTTTCTGTGAGGGATACACATTTGAATGATTGATTCAACAGGCTAGAAAATCTTGGCTCTTGGTTGAGTAGAGCAGCTGCCAACCTCTCATTTGGACAGGGAAAGCCATCCAGGTGCAGCAGCGCTGGATGGATACAGGAGCACAACGAGGGGCTGGGATCGGACGAGTCGAAAGACCCTTCCCAGCCGATGCTCCTGCCACAAGAGGAACACCCAGTAACTGCAGGACACCTGTAAAACGACCATGCTGGTAAACCTGAGCTCCCCGCAACTCCCCGACGCAAATGCACCGGTCACCTACAGTAATCGCAAGTCCAGGTTGCTGAAGATAATGTCAATACCTACCTACTGCTGGTGCAGGAGCCTCGAGAACATTGTGAGCTCGTTGGATAGTGGGTCCAATGTAGCTTAAAGAGGAAAGTTGAAAAAGCTTCTATCTTAGCAAGACTTAGAAAAACTTAATTAAAATGTGTTCATGTATGAGAGTAAAGAAGAAAAGAATACCTTAGAGTGGCTGCAACTTTATCTAAAGGTTCATATGCATTCACATAAATCCAAAAATTAAAGCTATTTTCTCATTATGTGAAAGACTGAAATCTTTTAATCCTCTCACACAAACCCCATCTTGTATACACAAGAAAGCAGTACTACCATTTGCACTCTCTCTTCTTCTTAAATATTTTTACCCATTGCTTTAGGAAAAAAACCCCAGCCAAACAACAACAAAAACAAAAAAAAAAACCCACACACCACTACACTTGAATCTATCACCAACACTAAAAGTCATGTAGCACAATCCTGGAAAGTGACCGAGAAGTTCACGGAGCTCCACAATACTTTGTATTTTACAGAAAGAGCCGCTCTTATAAGGAATGGAGATGAAAACAAAAGTCATTCCTTACATTTTTTTCATAAGGGTAAAAATGCTTCACACACATAATGAAGTTATACATGGAGAAATTTTTTTTTCAGTCCTTTAATTATTCATCAGGTATAGCACTGTTTTACTGTATGAAATGTTTGATATACAGAAAAGCTTATTCTTTCAGAAGTATAATTTCGGCCCCCATTCAATTATATTCTTCCTAGCAGCAGCTAAAGAGAGTTTTGCTAAATCATTGCAAATGTTGTTTTCAGGCAGTGAGAAAATTCAGTCTTGCACCTCTCCCCTTTGCTCCCCTCCTGAGCCTTAACTATGTTGTTTTCTTACAATTAATTATTTAGGTGGTTCCAGTAACAATATATTATTACTGCTGTACAGTCACACAGACATGAGCTGAGCAGCGATACAATTCATCGCTGTTTCGTTTCGCCTAGGACTTGTACTGCCTGAGAAAAGAAATTTTCCTTCAACTTAAAACTTGCTTAAACTTAGCAATTCAGCACTTCAGTGTTATTTTTCTAGGACGTAACTAGCAATAAAAGATTGCTATAAATACGTTCTCCCTATATTTGTGCACTGCGTAAATATACTTTAATGGTGGTAATTGAAATTTGAATAGGATGCCAACACCTCAGGCAGACTGACGCGACATTTAATTTATACAATTAAACATGAGGGTGGGGAAGCACTAAACAAACAATGTTTGTTAGTTGTATGTTTTACATGAGACCTATTTTCTCAGTTTATCTGTCCTGGGTTGGGTTCGGCAGGGTAACATCTCACAAAGCAGAGAATTAGCCCCTGCTAGGGTCTGGCACCAGGGAAATGGAGAGATGCTCGCCACGAGCAGGCACCCGCGTCACCGAGGCACAGGGACCCCGTGGTGGGGGAGGAAGCATCCCTTCGACGCATTCACAGAACGAACCCAAGAGCAAAAAGGCCATTTTAAACTGCGTGGGTTTGATCCCCAGCTTGCCAAGTGCAAGGTGGTGCTTTAATTCCCTCCATCCGATGGGCTCTGGATTGGACCCTATACAACTTGATGTTTCTAAGGACTCAACATTCCTGCCAACACAAATCATGGAATTAAACGCTGAAGAAGCCAGGTATGTAACAAGTCACCTACACATAAAATATAACTTAATTGGGGAAGCAATCGCAGCACTGTACAAGTATTTTTTTTTTTTTTACCGCAATACAAACCAGCAAAGTACAAAGTCAGGCCCTAACTTTTCTGTACATACCAAGGCAGAGAGGGAGACATTACAGCCTGACGCTTTAAAGCTGAGCTGGTTCAGGTCCTCTCATCCCACCAGGAACATCCCCTCTTCAGAGAAACTATTTCTTATAATCTGTTTGGTCAACGAATTGTGTTTCTGTCTGCACACTGATTCATCAAAGCACACCAAAATATCTCTGCAAATACTATAAATGCAGAACGCATCCTTTTTTGAACAGTGCCCAAGAAGAGTGCCTATAATTATTGGAACTACAATTATTGCTACGAGAAATGGACAAAAAAAGCAGGAAAGGAGAAAAAAAGAGTCAGTTTTCTATATTGTCACAGGTGAAATTCTGCCCTTCATATACGAGGGTGGAAAACTTAGTCAAAATATGGCAGAGGGCACGTGTGCATGCACACACGTGTGCTAGTGCAAATGCACATATTAGCAATATGGGATATTTTTAATGCATATCAAAATCACCCAGTGAGGGGTTCTTCTCTTTCTGAATCCGCACTATATGGCCCATCAGCATTACATCAGCTTTTAATATAACCAGGATTACTAATCAGGTATCTCCCTCGGTAGTACTGTGACTCTGGAAAAAGCAGGTGCTATTTCCAAGTACGCATATGGGCAACCATTACAATATGAAATATGCGCACGGTGATGGGCAAGGTGGAACGGGAGGTGAATACAATAACGCTGAGAGAAAACGTGGGCAGAGCTAATGAAACGACTTGAACAAAATCTCAGTTTGCCTTGTACGGCACCGTTGAGCAAACCAGTCTTTAGACACAAAGAGTGAAAACAGGCAGGTTTCATCAATGCCAAAAGCAAAACTTGCATGACCTTTCCAGGAGAGGAGGATTTCAATGCAGGGCTCTTGCAGGACAAGATACGATCTGCAGGTTTGAAGACACCTCGCAGCCATACACACTAAGACTGCACTGTCTTCCAGTGTGACTTATTCTGGTTTATGACGACTTTCACAGATGTTAAAATTCAGCCATCTTACAAACCTGGTCCCACCAAATCACAACGCTCAACAGCAAGCCCTCTCACAGCGAGAAGTACCTCCTGCCTCACCGAGAGCACCCCTTCTTGAGGGGTACGCATCACCCATCGCTCTGTACCATCGTCACAACAAAAGAAGTAGGATATAGCAGTTTCCTTTCACTTGAAGAACCCTTGCTCATTCTCCAGAGCATGCTTCTGCCTCATTATTGAGAAAGTTAATAACGCAGCTGACCTCACGGAATAGGCATCATCAGTGAGATTCGTCAGCAGGCAATAATAAAGGCAAATAAATTAAACAGAATGAAAATGAAATGTATCAACTTTACCCACTATTTTACCACAAAGTACCTTTAATCCACTGTTTTAATTCTACCTCCAGTTGTGCCTTAAATATATATCCACAGCACATTATTTTTTCTTAGGATTATTTTTGTCTTTGCATCTTTCCCAGAAAATGAAGTCTCATATTGCTTAATCCACATCATATAAATATGTTCAGCTTTATCACCAATAACTACACTTTAATCCTGTTTGGATAATTTATCAATGTTTCTGGGTTTCAAAAATATAAAAAGGTATCATCTCATTTTTCAATATTAGCATCATATTTATAGGTCCTTTTATATTCGATTTTACAAGCCGATTAACCTGCTTACTTAAAACAAGCATGAGATATCTTTTCCTTTTTCTCTCTTTGCCATAGGCTACAGTGTCCGTAACTGTAGACTACTGTTGCTTTATTATATTAAAACATAAAGATAATGAAAGACGGTGTTTTAACCTCAAACACACATGCTGCAGGACTGTGCCTGAGTTGCATCAACTTTCTTCAGCTACAACAGAGTTAAAAAGCTCACCGTGAACACTGCACACCCATGGCCTCTACCAAACTTAGGAGAAGTAGTATTAAGTTTATTAAACTGGAAGGTAACTGTTGACACATACTTGCTTTCAAGGGGTCCTTGGCAAGAAAGTGGCAGCAGTTACAACAAATTAACAGCATACAATAAAAACGCCATAAACATGCAGCATACATAATAAATCCAATCAAGTCTACAAGTCGCAGAGATAAAAATGACAAACGGCTACTGTCTCGGAAAATAAAAAAATATACATTTCTCAAATGCTGCTGTTCATCATTGCAACATGGTTTTGCCCCTAAATCTAAAATACAAATTAAGTGATTTTAATATGAACAGCATTGTACATAATATATTTACTTTCTCATTTGCCCCCTCCCCTCTTTTCTAGCTGGCAAAACCAGGGAAACTCCTTCAGTGAAGCCTCCTTTGGGCTGATTTGCTTTTTAAAGATCTGTGCTGTATTCTTGGTGTTTATACAGATGTTAGCTGAGTGATGTTTAGCAAAACACGAGTATCCCTGAACTGACAGAACACAAATACCACAGTACTTATGGCGACTGTTGCTCCATAATTTATTGGCTGACTGCAATTATTTCCTGCATCTGATCTGTTTCTAATTCTAGCTGCTGAGGTTGGGATCTGAAATTTGTAGCCAATACAAGGCATTTTAAAGTTTGAGCAGTGTACACTGAATTTCAGCTCAGAAGAAGAAGAGGCCATGCCAAAAGGGAGCAAATGGAGGTGAATCTAGGTCCGTTCAGCATCTGGATGTCTTTATTGCCACATTTAAGAGCCCTTCTTGCTAGCGAGTAGCAACTTGGCAAGGTACAGCTTTGAAGCCTCTGTCTGCTGTACCTGCATCGATATTCCAACAGGAGCTGCCGCAGTAGGAAGACTCGTACAGGAGAGGGAAGATTAACAAGCTTGCATGCAAGAATAATTAAAAAAAATAAATATATAAAGTGCTTGCACTGCACAAACTCCTCCTTGTTAATCAAAGGGGGGAAACAAAGGACTTCCTTAAATATCACCTGTATGGTAGGTGTAATAACATAAGTAAATTATAACAATTAAAAGTCATTAAAGAGAGTAATTAAGAATAACTGTTTAGATAACAAAGACTTTCTTGAAATCCTCGTAACAGAGGTTTGACTTTTTAATCATTCTTTTGCAATAATGCACATAATAATATTCAGAATAATTGCAGATTTTTAATTTTATACATCCAAAAGAGCATAGAAGTGAAAACCATAAATTATATGCTAACTCCAGCTGTTAAATGTTGGCATTTTGTCTTAAAAAAAAAAAAAAAGTTCAAAATCTGTTTCCTTAAACCAAGGAAATGTGGAAAAAGGCCATCCTGCCAGTGGAAACATTCAACAGCAGAAAGCTCACGCTGCGGTTTCTTGCCGAGGCAGCAAACTTCTCTAAAAGGGAAGTTACTGCCAACTCAAATACTGTTTGCTTTCACACCCAAGAACAAACTGCGTGCATGGTGAAGGCTTCCTGAGGGCTCAATGCAGCTGGAGCATGCTGAATAAAGGTAACTAATGTCAAAGCTACTGTAAACTTGTTCTCATTTTTCTATCAGCAAATTATCATCAATGGAAACAAGACTATTATTCTGCCATCCTTCCTTTAAAAATAAAAAAAAAAAAAAAAGAGAGAGAGAAAGAGCAAGAGAAATGAACTTTTTGTTTAGCCTCATTTTAATCCTCTAGTTTATCGTTTAGGGTATTTTCTTGTTGCTGTTTCTAAGCGGACAAGCCTGGGGGCTTGTTTGCAAAACTTTCCCCTGCCCTTTAAGAGGACAGGTCAAGCTCAGCTTCATAAGCCCAATAAAGATGAATTTCCAGGGCTGAACACAATATGCAACAAGGTTCCTCTCCCTGAGCAGGAAATGCAAAGGGAGGGTTTCACTGCAACTTGACAAATTAGAGCCAGAAAGCCGTGCCAAAGCAAACATAATTACTGGGAGGGCTCAGCTCTAACAAAGATGACAGTTAGATGGGTGTCCTACCACAGCCGGTGACTGTCACACTACTGTTACGCAAGATGGGTGTGCATTTACTCACACGAATACTTGTGCAGAGCTGGGAAACAACTGTCTCTTCGGGGTAAGTGCAGGTACTGGCATCCCCATCTGGTCTGTCTGCTGCACGCAGCGTTAGAAGTGCTATCATTTTCAAAAACGTGTATATAAGAGATTTTTCCTCCTTAAGAGTATGCCTGAAAGTTAAAAGCCTGAACCACTGCATTTACAGAAAGGGATTTTTCCCCTTGCTCATAAAAGGAACCTGAGAAAGCGCGGCTATTGTGACAGCATAAGATAATAGCAGTTTCATCGACGATTCCACTTTGAAATCAATAGTTATATTATTTTGAAATACAATGAAGGAAGGAATTAAGATTCTTGTAACATCTAAGAAAAAACTAAACATTATCAAATCCTGCCTTCCCTCTTCTAGCCAGCTGGCATACCCAGAATCAAACACAGTTAATCATTTAAAGGAAGAATCCTTTTCAAAGTAGAAAATCACACTGTTTATTCCAGAACTCCTACTCAATACTATTTTTTTCTGTGTACTAGTGCCTAACACAACACACTGAAATGGCATAAGGCATAAATGCATCTTTATGAAAGAAACCATGAGCTTGAGCGAACGGACGAGTCTACTCAGGAGTCAACTCTCGTGCTTCAGCTGAGCTCAAGACGGGGCTTGACATGGAGTTACCACCACCCTGACCTCGCCCACCTCAACGCGCACACACACAGAGCTGCGCAGAGGTAGCGGTTACCTGCCTTCCTATAATTCTGCCACAGAAAAGGGTAAAAAAAAAAAAAAAGTTACAACACACAACATTAAGCATTAGGCCCCCCCCGCGCATGGCAAGAAAAAGCTAATCTTTCCTTTCGAAGAAGGATAGATAAAACTTTGTCAGCCCTTCTCTGATAACAGAGCTGCAAAATAAAGATGCTTCTCGCCAGGCCCCTGCGATGATTGATGCTGCATCGTCTCCCTCCTCCATCACTCCCTACCTTGTCTGGTCACTGGTGGAAAACCAGGCAGCCACGGACACGCAGGCGGATCTCGCACCTTCTCAGGCCGCAATCCTCCAGCGCCGGGCTGCTGCCAATGTCCTTGCAACCGACAGTAAACAGGCCACAAGGTTCAAGTTAACTGCAGAGCATTACTACACTGAACATCTGGTCATGAATGAACGGATTGCCCACTAACTCTCAGCGTTGGGCAGCTGATGAAAAATTCAACATTTTCCTTGTTGGCACAGTTGTTTTGGAGAATTCTCTAGAGCTTCCTGAATTATATTAAGAAAATTTCACTGCAGCAATCTATATCTGTGAGAACAGCTGGTGTTGAAAGGGATCTGCTGCACTCGGTGTGCTGGGGGACCTCCTGTTGGATCATGCTACTCTTACTACATTTGTCCTTGAAAACTTAGCTCTGCCGCGAGGTCCTACAGACAGGGCTGTTCAACTTAAAAACACAGGGCAAAAAAATAAATGTTAAATTAGGAAGGGCAGCTGGGTGAGAGGAAAAAGCTCTCCAGGTCAGCTGAAGACACGCAGCATCTCCACTTGCTCACGAGGCTCGGCTAAGCCAGGACAGGCTCTATTCTCTAAGACACAACGTTATGATTTCTTGCCGCTTTCTTCCCTCTGCCAGTATTGTTTCAGTTCACTAACAGAAATCTCCATTCTGATAAACTCAGGGTCAAACAGCTGAAATGCCTCCATAAATTGTACAACAAAGATTTCCCTCCTGCAAAGTCCCTCATTGAACTGCAGTGCGCCAGTTGCACAATTAAAACCAGCTCCACACCATGCACTGAACACATCTAAAACTAAAAATTGAGAAATCAACCAAAAAATGAGAGGGGGAAAAAAAAAAAAAAAATTAAGCCAGAGCTCAAAAAAAAAAAAGAGAGAGAAAACAGTGTTCATTTCAGGACAAAAAAATTTGACTTTTAAATCTTAAAATATTTTAAAGAAATTAACTTCTTGATAGTGTGATAGTATAATAATAAAACATGTATATCTTTTTTCTTAAGGAAGTGGTAAACTTAAGTCATGCTAAATTTAGGCTATTATCTATGCAGCATAAATTTCACTTCTGTGTATAAATGCTAACTTGCATATTTCTCCATGGTAACTAAACTATGATTAAAACAACAGTGAAACCAGCCTTTAAAGCCACCTGTTTAACTAGTAACAACCTAATTTACAAAAATACTTAAACTTCGAAATTTCATGGGAATCTAGATCACGTTTTTCCCAGTAGAAAGCTCACTTTTCCATGATCACATAATTGTAATATACTTGGCTTTGGTTAGGAATCATTCTTTTCTTTTTTTTTTTTTTTTTTAAACTAGTGTAATTTTTTCATGCATTGTTCAGCCTAACACAAGTGGTATTTAAGATTATAAAGAATAAGTCTCTAATAACCCTTTCCGAAAAGGAAGTTATTTTGCTCCTTTGAAGGGATTAATTTACCTAGAAAGTATCTTCATGTTTTACAAAAGGAACAAATGAAAGAAATGAGAAAATCCCAAACTGAAATTCCCATTAGATATGGTAAGACACCTTCAAAACTCATTTTTCTGTTGCGATATCCTTGTAATTTACTAATGAAGAAATGGACTGTTTTTATGGGTCAAATTAAAGAAATAATTATAATACAACCCAGAATAGTAAAAGTGTAGGTACAAGCAATATTTTCTTATTTAATTATAAAGCATAAAAATAGATTTGAATATGAATCATTTTTAACCATAGAATTAAATTTAGTATTTAAATACCGAAAACCCCTTGAAGTAGAAATATAATCATAATAGGTTTGGTTTGGTGTGAAATACATGACTCATATATTCATGACACATATCTAAAAATGCCTCGTATTAAAACTTTATTATAATAAAAAATTGATCACCATTTTTGTCTACTGGTTTTCACATGATGTAATACCTAAGGCCAAATCTCTGGCTTTTAAGTAATGATGAGTGAAGTAGTTTCACAGTAACACCTCATAAAACGTTCAGAGTCCATTTCATTTACACTTGCCCATCCAATGTCATATACAAATGTACGATGGATGCTAATTAGATAACAATGGTATTAACATAATGCCTACAAAAATTGACATTAAAACCTATCCCTGCTATTAACAGCCCTGAAAGGATGACAGAGTAGAGTTCCCAAGTCATAACCAACACGGTGAGAGCATTCCCAAAGAGGAGACCCACAGTGCCTGAGCAGATACAAAATAAAGCCCCGGGTCCGCAGAGATTTATGAGCAGGCTGGACTTTACACCTGGACATAATCTCATGGAGCTCAACTGGACAACTATTGCACAGAGGTGAGACTTTCTAGTTAGCAGCAAACTAGCTGTAGGAATGAGAGTCCAACAGCCAGGTATGGTTTGGACTGACAGCAATTCTCACCCCAGCTCAAGCATTTTCTCAGATTTATTATTCTCTCACCAGTGTTGCGCATCTGTTAATTCACCTAAGGACTTCTTTTTTAAGACAAACCTATTTGCTCTGAAGGATCAATACTCTTTAAAAAAAAAAAAAAATTTCAGAACTCAATGTAAAGCTCACCAGATTCTCATTTGTTGCAGATGCCATCCAAGATTGCAAGAACTGAAGCACATTCAACCAAGAAAGGCAAAATTATTTTGTTCTTGACCCAAGTTTTTTGCTTTCTAGATCTGTCAAAATTTTGTCAAATGAACAGTTTCATTGCCTTTATGTAACCAGTCTGTCTCCTCATTGTTTCACTGCAGAGGTCTTTCCATAAAACAACCAGAGAAAGAAATACACTTTTAAGACTAAGAAAGTAAAATCAGAAGTACTGAGTGATTTTAGGTTAAAAGGCAGGAACCACAAATAACTCAGCGTTTTAAAAATGATCAAATTTCAAACTCTGTCTCCAAAACAGTACGCTGTTCACAGCCAGATCATTGAACATCAACGGGCACAAGTCCATCAGGAGGGGAACTCAGTTCCACAGAGCAAGAGAAACATCTGTAAGATGGAATACGCTGGTAGAGACAGGACAGGAGGACCTGAGCAGCTGATGAACACCACACTCAAGGAGAAGCATCCTCCAACCCCTTCTATCAATGGGAAGCTACATAAGCAACCAGAGAAACCAAGACATCCATAAACTTCTCAGTGCCTCCTTAAGCACAACTCAAATATTTGGGGAAGGCAGGTCAACTGATGGATTAACAGTGCTGGTTACAAATAGTTGTCCTGGTTATACTTGTCTCAAGCCCACCAGGAGCCTACACTAACACTGGACATTTTAGTGCTCTCATCTGTTGCTACCGATCTCTTCCATGCTCAGAAATCAATCACTTGGAAAGCTGATGTAGCCCTGTTACACTAATTAAACTTTGTTTTGCATTAGAGTCCTGCATTTGCAGTGTGTACAGTATGTAAATTATACAAATTACAAGAAAAGTTGATTAGCGTAATTCAAATCTCAGCGCAGTTACTAAAATTAACAATGAATACAAATTATACAGAATCACTTCAGTGCGGCTGAGAAGCTCTACACACAAAGCATGTTACCAAATTCACAGAAGTGAACACCAAAACAAGCAAAAACAAGCAGTGAGAATACTATGGATGACCTTTCTCAGGGAAATTTTGCCCAAAGGAGTAACTCTCGCCCAACCTTATTAATTCTATGCAGCTATTATTCAGGGTTAAACATTTCAGTAGTGTCTGCAATGCTCTGTTTCCAGCTGTAACAGCCCCATTCCTCCCACTTGCAGCATCTTCTTACCAACTCTTCTCACATCAGGTGAAATAAGAACGGTGAAAGTTCTGTAACACTGGAAGGAGCACCAACAGTCATAAAACTCTTCTTTTTTTTTTAAAAACAAAACAAAACAAACCCAAAACCCATCCACCCCAGAGATAACACATGGCACTACAAGAGTGAGCATTTATGTTCCATTAGGAAGTTCCTGCTGGAGCTACCAAAATGACCAGTTCCCTTTGTCCTGCTTAAAGAGAGGACCACACCTCTTCCTATGTTACCCATCCGCGGTCCCTCCGCTTGGAGAAGCATCGTGGCCTCTTGGGTTTTTCCAGCAACACAAGGCAGTCCAACAGCCTTCTCCTCTACACCAGTGAGACAAGAGCTTCCAGTTGCATCTCCTCAGGTGGACTGTCTCCACCTCCAGCGAGGGGCAATGCCTTGCTGACTACAAGATGACTATATCCAAATAAAGAGAATGCACTTTTTTGTGGACACCTCGTTGTTTTTGCTCATTGAGACCTTCCCAAATACCACTGACTCCTTTCTGCTATCTTTCATGTCAAAAGGAACTTCTCTCATTCTACTAAGATCTCCATCCCTTCCAAAAGACAGTTGCTGGTAAACCTGACTAAGAAGAGAGACAAGTTTGTCTGACTCCTGCCCTTTTGAACCCAAGGACTGAGATGCCTCCAGCTGACTGTGCTAGAAGATACTGCAACACCCAAGACATCCATGAGAAGAAGCCACCAGAGAGCTTACACGATGCTGCCTTGACCTCCATGTCTTTAAATCAGTTGTTCTGACTGCCCATTCACCTGAGAATAACCAAAGTCAGAGGCAGAAGTCTCACAAGTAACAAACATTAGCTGTACTCTCTTAGCGTAGACTTCTCCACACTAATCTGTTTGCCTGCCACTGCTCAACAGCGCAAGGCGATTCAGAACTGGTATTTCAGCTTGATTTCTATCACTCAAATGCCATCCATGAAGTTTTCACAATGAATCTGTGATGCTTGTAGCAATACGATGTATTTCTGTGGGAGAGGAAAGCAAGAGGGGCTTAAAAGAGGATGCGGGGCAGGAGAGGACAGGGGAGACATTTAATTTGGAAAATGACAACATTCTGATTGTGTTGGGAGCAGGGGAAAAAAAAAAACCCAAATACAAAGGACAGAAGAAAACAAAAACTCATTTGAAAAAATGCTGCTTTAAAGTCATTAAATTGAATGTGTCCAAACCGGACTTTTGGTTATCCCAGACTTTGAGACAATAGTATTTTTCCTAGCCTGCTAGCAATGATAAAGGTCTGGATTAAACAGGAAGACAGGAAATTCAAAGTTAGCTTAAACTCTATTCATAAAAGGGGATGGGCTTACCAGTTCAGATAAAATAATGATAAAAAAAAATTCAAAAATCTCAGGCCAAAATCTGATGAGAGATTCACAAAAATGCTGCATTATGTTTTATTCTGTTTTAATATTCTTTCCAAATGTCCTGTGCTGTACCAGCTTCAGTGGGAACCAACATCACAGTAAACTGCATAACCAGGAAAGTGCCTAACCAAGAGCAGCACTGAACTCTTCAAGTAAAACCAATTTCATGAAACTTCAGCAGAATTCCCAGATGACAAGACACGTATATAAGCATTTCAGATGCTTATCAGAAGCTGTTTCTCTGAACATTTTCTTGCTCTCTCCCCACCACCTATCAGCCACCTGCCATGTTTAGCAAGCAAGACACAAGACATGTCCAAGCAAGACACAAGAAGACAAAGTAAGTGTAAAGACCCCTAAAATAAATAAGGGCAAAAGAGGTATTGAAGCTATGATTCCATCTCCCAGCCTGAATACCTTGACTTCTGTAAGTTTAGATCAGAGTAATAGCTGAGAGCAACAAAAGACAAGGAAAGGTGTTCTGACTTCAGAAGTCCCCAATCACTATTGATCTCTTCACAATTATTAACATCAATCACTATCAACAATTAACAGTATTATATCTAACACACAAATAGATGTACATCACAATTTCAGTTGTAAGTAGGCCAAAACCAGTCATGCCTCAAACGCATTAAGCTAGTACAGACAATAAACCAGAGGCAGCACTTGGCCCCAAGTCTGAAACAATGGTGCAAGCAGTCTGAAACAGCTCCTGCAAGCGCGAGGTCCCGAGGAGGACCTGTGTTAGTGGGAGGTCTGCGCGCTGCCGACGCAGCGGTGGAAAGAAGCCATAGCCACAGCCGACTGCACAACAAGACATGAAAATGAAAAAAGCAAAGAGACGGCGCTGCATAAGGACCGGGAAAAGCATTGTAACAACGTTCCCGTGGGACAGGGGCTGGCCACAGCTCCTCTGCAAACACACCCGAGCTGTTCAGAGCCAAAGAACAAATTATTTCCTCCTTAATTGCCCTTTCTTAGGCTTTGCCCCTTACTTCCCCACAGCCAGCACACGATGTTAAGGCCGTGCTCGGCAGCTGCTTTGTGCACATTCCTCCTTCCTTAGGAGCATCCACCCATTCTGGAAGGATGCGTGAAGACCAGCCTCTGTGGGGGGATACGGGCAACCCGGTCCTCAGCTTGACTTTGATGGAATTATGCTGATTTACACTGATATTTTGCCTGCATCAAAATGAGGCTTATTAATATTCCACCACACTTGCTTTCATCGTTGTCAATCGCCTCAGTAACCCCTCTTCTTTCAAAAACCTGAGATTTCTTTGACTTAACATGATGTTGAGCTGTTTTCATGGAATTCAAGGTTTTCAAGTCATCCACTCCGTTTCAGCATAATTATTTCCTTTAAACATCCACTTTAGTGGCATAAGCAATTTTGAAGTTTTTATGCTGTTTAAATTCAAACATAATTTTGTACACAACAATAAAACATGCCGCTAATTTGTCATGCTCCTATGAGCAACTGTGTCACTCACACCAAGAACCACTGACTGTGGTGTTCGGAGCTTTCGTTCCTATTTCACATCACTCAATTGAGCCTTCTGCAGAAAAGCTTTTAACAACCACATCTGGTCTTTAATAAATCACTGCACTTTGTCTTCCTGCCAAAACTCCTCCTTTATCTAACTTACATCTTCATGATGAGATAGGAAATCACACATTACGGTGGTGACAAACAATTGTAATTATGTCATTAGTAGCCATTTAGCCTACAAAGGTTCTCAAAAAGAAATATAATGCACAATAAGAAATATAGGATAATACATTGATCACAGTTCTAATCCGCTTTTTACTTCACAAGTGTAAAAAGCTGGCATAATTCATGGGCACGGCAGGCAGTAATAGTATACCACTTTATGAACTATGCAGCTATTTTATTCCCCTATCTACTTAAAAATAAAAAAGCTTTTAATAGCTTGATTTAGACATAAAAGTTATTTATGATGCTTCACTGATTATAATATTTATTTTTTTAACTTTTCATGAAAGCGATTCTTTCTGAGAAGTAAGTACATATTATGTCATCAAAGATCTCAGAGAAGAACATTTACACTAGCAAGGAAAAAGTGAGGAAGAAAATCTGATATTGGAAAGAATTTAGGAAACTCATCTCTGTACCCTGTATGGCTTGGAAACCAGCATGCCACAAATAGAAATAGCTCTTCTACCGTTTAGGAATTTTCTAAAAGCGACTGAAGTATAAACATGGGAAGTTTAAGAGTTCACTCAGAACAAAGGTGCCATTTAAACCAGCTCAGATGCTGGAATATTCACACGTGAAGAGTGACTGGTGTCTGACTGCACTGACAGGCTCCAGAGGTGCCTTTACCATTTCAGTTCAAAACCAGAGAGTGCTTTTGGGACAAAGTGCATTAGGCTTCGCTTAATGCACTTTAATTCACATCACAGAGCAGTCTCAGCAAACATCAACTGGATTCCTCTCCGATGGAACTAGACCGGCTCCAGGAGCATCCATCCCTCTGAGCCCTTGCTCAGAGCCGGGCTCTCAATCCACAGGACCGGATCAAGTCTGGGCCAGTGTCAAACCCCTGGAAAGCTCACGGGGTGGATGCCAGGTCTATGGCACCAGCTGCTTCCCTCCACAGACCCACTGCTTTTGCCGTGCAACGCTGAGCAATGTAGACGTAGCTCAAGAAAGCTGCAAGCCACCCAAAAGGCTGCTCGTTTCTATTGCCGATCGTTTTATGTTTGTGTAGCCAATCCAATAATGACATTTATTTATGTTTCCAAACCAACCACTCCTCATTTAGCAGCACATGCTTTAGGATTATTATCCCCGCCAACACTAAGCAAGGTGGTCCCCCACAGAAGCTAACACAGGTTTAGGCATTTTTCAGAAAGACTTGGATTCCAGCAGGCTGCCATATTTTGGCAACCAGCTCTCTGAATCCCTGTGGTGTAAAATAAACATGAGGCTCCTTAAGCACCCGTAACACACAAAAACATTGTTTCAGAAAGCGTTATTGTATTACCCAAAAGAGAGGTCCAATTTCCCTTCTGCATTTGTGAAAACCAGTTGCACAAAAGACCCCAAAGAACCGCACTGAACGAACGCACAGCACCTTCACATCAGCTCTTCTACACCAGCCAGAGCTACAGTGCCCCAAATTTGTGCAGGTGCCATTCTGGAAAGTTTATCTGTCAATCTTTGAACCTTCTTCTGCCCGGTGTATTCCCCACCCCCTCATCCCGCCAAAGGAAAACCATCTCTCAAGATATCCAAACACCCACTCCTGCTTTCGTTCTTGGTTTGTTACAGTCTCCACTGTTTCCTGTAAACCGTGACTACAAAACTTCACCTACTTTTAGCCGTCATCCTGGTGAGCATCACTCCACTCCTTACCTGGCCGAGGTACCTCCAGAACGGCAAAATTCACGCTAGAAAGACCAACTAGCTCACTGACAGCATAACCTGGAGGAAGCGAAGTTTCCACCAAAACCATCCCTCTTACAGCGGACCGTTAGGCAGCAGAGATGCTATGAATGATTGCAGATACATCCCGGATTAAATGCCTGCTCTGGTACAGGCTGGATGGGAGAGCTACAGTCAGGCCTGACAGCAGGCAGTCGAATCTAAAGATGACCCAGTTAAATTCCTATACTTTCAAAAAAAACCCTAGTTAGTGCTTTAGGTGGTACCTCACCCATTTTGTGTTCATGCCAAGGGCTGTGCAGTGAAAACCCATTCAGTACTGGACTTTTGCAGAGTCCCAGGGAGAAAAATGATGCCTCGGCCCAAAGGAAGAGGAGTATGTGATACTGCATGGTGCTTACCTAGACAAAAATAATTACTCTTATTTGGAGAGAAACTCCGAATCATGCAAGTTTTATGTTGCCGGCCACAGGCCCACAGAACCGAGCAGCGCTGGCTGGACACTGTGGGGAAACTTCAGACAAGGACTGTTGATGAGGGGCCAGAACAAAAGGACTTTCTTTGTGTGAATAATGGAGACAAGCCTTTGAGTGAAAATTATACACTAGCTCCTGGGAAACTCTTCCACACCAAAAACCACAGAATAAGCCCTTGCCCTTAGGCTTGCTACCTCGCAGCAGCGTGGAGCTTGGAGCCAGTCAACTGGGTCACAAGGCTAAAAGCATTTCTACCTTCCCCAGCCAAGAAAACCACTTCCCGGTGGCACCTTTTATCTCAGCCTAGCTGCAGCACTCCCCACCCTTCTTCTACAAACAAACAACATTAACCCTTACCTCCTAGGGATCTCACTGTCCCAAGGCTTAGCAATAAGCAAACTCAAGGCTGAGATAAAAGGATTGAGGCAAGATGGGAGAGAAGAGGAGGGAAAAAGAAAAAATAATAATAGAGAAATTCAATAGTCTAACATCAGCAGAGCTTGCTGCTGTCTACCGGGGAGCAGCACTTGGCTGCAGGGGAAGGATCTTATGCTCTTGCAACACACACTACTGATGGGTAGAGCACGTAGGTAGGACGCATCTCCCATGGGCCTGCAAGAATGGTGGAAGAAAGGCTCTGAGGAATTACTCTTTGAAAGCCTTTCACCTAAACCATGAGGGGGGAAAAAAGGGGGGGGAGGAATGCTTCAACCCCATTTTGTTCTTTTTTTCCCCCTTGAATTCTTTCCTTTTTTGCAAACTTAAAACTGACAGCATATGAAAGCAGGGGAGAATCGATCAAACTGCCTGTTCTGCTCTGAATCACCTACAAACACCTTCTCTGGAAAAATATGAAGTGAGCAAACAGTCACTACTGGACAAAACAGGAAGATTTCAAGACAAACAGCTTTAGGTTACTAATAAAGTGGTTAGAAACGTGCCTCCACAGGAAAACGCGGGCTGGATTTTTATCCTTAACAAGGGTTACAAGGACCTTTTGCTTACATTTAGGCACTTCTAAAAAGTGATAAGACAGACTTTCATTCGACCTGGCGCGACAGCCTCACTGACCTGGAGTGCAAAGCTGTAGATAATTTCCAAAAACACCCTAGCCATCGATTAAAAGCATGCATGTGCAGCTAAGGAAACCCTGCTGAAAACTGCCCCCAGAAAAACAAATAGTTTCTAAATTTCCCAGTACTAATAGTTTAACATTACACCTTTGCGGAGTCACTTTTTTTCTCATTTTTACCTTAGAAACCCAAATACAGACCAGACCTAGAGAGGTTGTACTGGGAGAAGGTGCAGAGTGAGGAGCACAGCTAGCTCCACAGTGTTCCTTGGATTGAGCCCCCACCCCAAGCTTCAAATATTTTATTTTATCTTGCACTCTCTTACAGGGAGAGGAAGAGAACCACGTTGACCCAGCCTGCTCCTGTATGGTCTTGGAGCTTCCCAAACACAACTAAATAAAGAAGTAAGAAGCGAAGGTGTTCATGGCCCTACAGGAGCTCTGGGTATCTTGGAGGAGAAAACTCTACAGAAGTAAACTCCAGAAGGCCCCATCCAAGCTCCTTCTCAGTCTGGACTCCAAGCCCCAGGAACCATCTCTTTGTTTTCTGCAGACACAGCCAGAAGAAGCACTGACACTTGTAATGCTTGCCAGGCTTCGCTGATGAATTCAAACGAAGGTCTCGTTCTCACAGAAAAATCTGTTCTCTGTTTAGCTAGTCCCACCTCGCAACTGAAACTGCCCAGTGAACCTGACTGACAGGTCAGATAAACTACATTATGCCCAGGACAGTACCTTCCATGCTTCTTTGAATATCTTATCACTGCTGGTTTCCAATTTACTTGCTGATATAGGTGACTGCTCTGACATTTTTCAACCTTGCATGTACTGTTTTACCCTTCAAAAGGGAACCGAAACCCAAGGTCTTTCAAGACAACACTTACTTCTTACTTGTTGATTTGCAACACACCTTGAGCTTTTTTGAGACTCCTGGACCATCTGATATTCCACTCCTTGCCTTGAAAACCAGTTTCTGACATACGGATCAAGTCTCCGGGTAGAAAAGATTTCGCTTACCAAATCTTGTTTTGCAGTTCACCATAAACACAGTTCTCTGCACATCAGGAGAAGAGAGCTCGTGTTGAAAGGAACTCTTTGCAGGAAGGAAACTGCAATTTTATTTATATAACTGCAATCAAGAAATAAAGACAAGACTACCTCAAGGTTTGCCTGTCTAATCCAATGCAATGAATCAAGGACATTCCCTCCTCCAATTAATGCATTTAACAAAAGCCTAAATGAACTCACAGTTAAGTGACCATGGGGATGGTCTATACTAAGCAGATAAATCATCCATTATAATGCACACACCTGCTTAATAACCCTGTATCTTGCATCTTTTGTCTTGAAAATGGGTGAGAGATTCTCACCCCGATAGCAACAGCCACTCCAGTGGCTTTTTCAGGGAATTTAATTTGGTGGGGCAGTACCCAGCAGAGGCTAACGCCGACCTCAAGGAGGTCATGGTGATGCTTAAGCAGAGATGGTCACCACTGCAGCTCACACGTACTTGGGGCAGGCACATGCCAGGCAGATCCAAAGATGGCTGGAACTGGAAAAATCACGTAATAGCGGCAAGGCAGAGGAAAACACAAGGACCCCATCTGCGCCAGCCTTTCTGTTTTCTTAGCACAATAAACGCTCTGTTGCTCAAGGACCATCCAACTGGTGGCACTTATTCAATTAAAACGCGAAGGAAAAGGGGCCCCAAGAAAGCAGAACGCCTGCAAAGACCTCAGGATTTTCTTTGTGCATTTGTGGGGAGGGCAGGAGGGGACATCGCTACCTGTACTGGGATTTATAACAGACTGCCTGCGAGGCTGGCTGTGCCGCAGCTGGAAACCTTGCTCTCGGAGAGTGGTACCTACCTCATGGGCTGCAGCCACAAAGGAGGGAGTCAACACCATCCATGTTACTCACGTAAGCCACCATCGACCAGTCCAGCTTCAGCAACTACCCTGCAACAGACTCCCACCCGTGCTGTGGGCTCTGCAACTTGCTACTAGTGTCCCCACCAAATTTATTAACACTTTCAACTTAATGTATATAGTCATTGATGCAGTAAAATAACAGTGCTATGAAGTTACACTCTTAAGCACTACTTAATGCTTTCTGAAGATCAGCATTAGGGCCACCAACTCTGAGAAAGAACTGGCCAGGTTTCTAAAAATAAAAAGCCATTAAGAACCAAAAGGAAGCATAATTGTTGACTTTAAATATTCAGGCAAAATCCATAGTAAATAACAATAATTTGCTTGAAATATTGTTCCATACAGTGCGTTCACAGAAATCCAGCATACAATTTTCAAGAAACTGCAGGCAAATTAATTGTATACTTTCACCTTTTGTGCTCCACTCACACAAGAGAAGAATAACATTTCGCCACACATTGAGTAACCCATACACATTTGAAAGGAATCTAATCAATAGTATCCATTTAATTTGAGATTAGATTAAATATGGACAAAGGGATCAGAGAAGCTTGTAACACCTGGGAGTATTTGTTCCAATTTTGAATCCACTTTTGCCAGCTGGTTGTCAACAAGGCAGAGAAGTGGAAAAAAAAAAAAAAAAAAAAACAGTGACCACATTCACAGCCATGCCAACAAAAAGTAAAAGACATCTTTACTTGTAAATCATAGGTCTAAGGCAATACTTAAGAACTTCAGAAACTGAAAAACATTCATCTTCCCGCAACCCATCATTTTGGAGGTTACTACAAAATTCAACACATGTGGGTAAGACCAAGAGGATCTTTTTTTCCCCCCTCGTTTTACTCCTACAAATGAAATAATAATAGATCATCTTAGTTGTTAAGATTTTTTTAAAGCATGTATGTTCTGCGAATACAGGTACAGAGCCAAATTTCACACCATTAACCATATAGTGCTTTTATTTGTGTTGCCATATGCAGCATCAGTCCACGACATTCAGCATTCGGTATATACATTTTTTTTTCCCTTTCCTGGCCGCGACTTTGATACAGTGACTCATTACTGCTGTCAGATCATAAACACCAGCGAAACAGTTCCAGAAAAAAAAAAAAAAGAAAAAGAAAAAAAAGAAAAATCTTCATGTGAGCACTTCCTATTGGCTTTAGCGTACCATGGGGCTGGTTAAACCATAAGGAAAAGGATCCCAGTCACCTGGATGCTACTGCAAGGATTACCTGTCTTGCTGCACCCCCTTTCTTAGATGCTTTCCCTGCTGCCTGTGCACATCCCATCCCTCATGTTACCCCATGATTTAAGGGTCTCCTTGAAGAACCACAGCTCCATCGCTGTCCTCTTTTCCCTGCCAGGAAAGGGAGTAGCCGAGCAGCGACCCGACATCCTCCAACTACCTCTTCCCCACCATTACATTATACAAAACTACATCAGCTCACGCAGCCGGGGCTGACAGTCACCCCTCCATAACGCTGTTCTGTACAACCGCCCGTCAACCGGTCATACTCGTACACAGGAGAACAAGCTGGGGTTTCAACCGTTCCAACAGCATGAATACGGATTTTGTAGTGCAGAAGTCAATTTGAAATCAGTTCAACTGTTTTACTTAGCATAATAATAAATAATAATTATCATTAAAAAAGAAACACTGTTGTTGATATTAAAATATTTTATATTCCACCTCTCTAAAAGTGTCAAAAAAAAGTAAGTCCAGTAATGAATAGCCTAGCTATTTCAAATTATTACTTAAAACACATAAGAGGAATAAGCCACTTCTCGTTACCTCAGGCAAAGGGAATTTGAATACCAGGCTCAGGCCCAGCCTTGGGTCCCTGGAACAACGGAAGGCCCTTTGCTCCACACACAGCCAGTGCTCTGCAACGCTCGTGGGACCACAGAGCTTCTCAAGGCACCTTGTGGGATGGAGAAACCTCGTTCTCTGAGGCTCTCCCTGCCTCAGGAAGGAGTACAGCTTTATGCCTAAATTCTGTCCTCAGTTTAGTTCACACTCAAGCACTCGAGAACATTTGTTTTCTGTATTTCTGTTATGAAGAATGATTTACATGCTCTTCTTTTCCACTTCAGTCTTATCCATTTCCTTAGTATTTGTACCTTCACAGGAGGCATGAAGTGAGTTCATATACGAAAGATGCTTTATGACTGTATAAGGGTAGGAAAAAGAAAAAACGGAGGGATCTTTTTCCAGTTGAATTCACTGGACCCTTGTAGCTCCCCAGAAGAGAAGATGATGATCTCTTCCCTGGTGGAATGACAGTAACTGAGAATAATGTATTGGTCTCCTATTGCCAGGCTCTGCCGTGGGGTTTGTGCAGAACCCACTTCATCCGTAAAAAACACCACTTTACTGGTACAGGGGCTTTAGTCTGCTTGGGAACCATGTAAGAAGTAGGAATCAACCTTTCTTTACCTTTTGGTAAATTTTCTTTATGCATGTTTGATTTCACATGCCTGGTGAGCTGCCAGGGTGGAGGAGCACCAGCATGAATGTTCTCAGGACCAGTGAGCTTTCCCACCCATCGCTGCCAGACACACAGCGAGGAACACAACCCGCCCGACCCCTGGGACAGCAACTGTAAAAAAGGAACAACAGCACGGACATCAGCACAGGGTAGCGATCAAACTCCGGGAACCCTGGAAACATGGGTTTGATGGCTAAGCCGAACCAAAGCCCTCACTTTTCCTAGGCCAGGTTTAAAAGACAGACCATACCTACCTCCCTGGGTTACAATCCCACCTTCATTTCTCTACAGAGACAGACCTAGCAAGCCTATCTGTTCTGCAGCTATTCTGAAGAATGTCTTCTAGATGACTGTCTCTTCATCAGCTTCTCATGTTGAGCAACCAAAGGAGATACTGTGATTCTTATCGCTTTTCACATATGACTTCACATAGTCTTAGAGAAGATAAACAGACAAGCTGCATGTTCTGTAACATTTGCTTTAGAGGTTTCAGTGGTAAAATGTTTGAAGCTGTTTCAAAACTAGACTGATGTATTGTCTGAACATTTTCCCAAAATAACCAAGATGCTCAAAGATCGCTGCGTTTACTGTACATACGTGGCTACATACCTCTGCCAAGGGGTACTGCCCTGGCCACAGAACTTGGAATTCTGTCACTATAACCCTTCTCTTGGAGCCATCGAAAGGCTCTTTAAGTGTTAGAACTTACTTATTCCTTCATAGGGGTGCGTTATTCAGAACACAGTCTCTCAGCTTTCCAACGTACAAAATTCACAGTCAACTGCAAAGCTCCAGAAGGCATTTCCAGTCCAGCTGCATAGCTGGCTTATGTGTAATACTTAGGAAACTGCTAGAGAAAATAAGTATATTTGAAAAATACAGTGAGCTCATGTTACCAGCCTCATTTACGTTACTAAACCACCTAAAGCCCTGTCATACCAATATTGCAATGTGTCCCTGTTGGTGATTACACAGATCAGAAGGTCAAATGATTTCCCAACTTCACTACTATCCAGTCTATGCACACAGACAAGCTCAGCTGAAATGGTACTTCAACAAACAAAGTGGAACAAAACATTTACAGGAGAAAAATGAGTAAAGTTGTTCACTTCATCGCTGATCTGTGCTTAACGTAGCTGTTCTGCTGCAGGGTTATTTTCAGACATGTCACAAATAAAAATCAAGAATGTTTTTCCTTGTATGGCTTCTTCCAAAAAAATCCACTGACAGTTCTTCATCCAAAAATGCTTTATGCTCTTACATCACCCCCAATGAAAGGTTCTTAAAGACCTGCAGTAAACTTTTACACTCGGTTTTGCAGGGAACCCAGAGCACTTGATTCCCAGTCCACTGCATTTTTAAGACCGCCTTTCTCCCAGTACAGTATCCCCTCAAAGAGCGTATCACCGCAAGCTCAGTAGTTCCTTGCTGTTACCAGTGCCTGTGAGTGGTTCACGGTAAAGTTTTTGTGAGTGATTTTTCCCTTTGCAAATGTTATTAGCAACGCAGAAAGAGACTGAAAGTCCCAGACTGGATCTCCAGGTGCCCTGATGCTCATGGCACATTCTGGGTACCTATCCCTCAGTCAGCTGCTGCCTTCTCCCCCACGATTAAGGATTTTCCATAACTACCGAGTCCTTTATGAAGATCACTGACAACAGCATCACCCGATGCTCCCTGCGCTGTGCCAGTCTGTGCAGAACGGGACTTGCACCGAGCTGTGAAGGTACCAACGCGGTTGGCGATAGCAATGGTTTATCCTCGCTGCTGAAAGGGGGTCGGCTGAACCGCTGCCCTAGAAAGGGACAACTCCGTCCCGCACCATTCCCCAGAACCAGCTACTTCCCCATATTGCTGTCTGTTTTCATATTTGAAGCATCAGTAAATAGCAAGTTTCATTTTTTCACATTTGAAACTTCTTTCTATTCTTGTTTAGGCTTTTGGAGAGGCTGGGGGAAAATTAGGGACTGTCCACAAGTGAAAGTAATACTTTGTAGTTTCATTATTTACATATCTGACAACCACATGGAGTCAGCTAGGCTTTTGCTTCTAACACAAACCCTGAAAACACAGACTTTACAAGCATTTTTTATTTTGTTTTTTACACGGAGCTCACATTTACTTAAACCTCTTTAAATCGAAGCAGTTCTGAACTATTTACATTTAATTTTCATTTTTCTTCTCAGCTCTACGAATAAGAATACTCATCTCAGCACTGTTTCCCAAGGGTTATACGAGTATACTTCAGGCTTTCCGAGTCCCTTCCTACTTCGCCTCCTTCCTTTCTTTTTTTTGGCCACAACAAAAAGTTTCTGGCCTGAAGTAGCATGGAGTTTGATCAACCCTCTCACTCCGTATTAGGGATAAAATACACCAGCTGGACTGTTTGCAAAAACTCTCCAAAGCCTACAAAGGCTGTGGAGGAGAAATGCAATCCAGCACACGGTTCTCACTCCCTGCTTCTATGCAGTTGAAAGTATTTTTTATTTATTCAAAGCACACTTACACACACACACACACACACACACAAGCCAATTCTCATGGTCTTTCCTCCATTTTTACTCATTTTCTACTCAGTTGAACACCTGCAGATTCCCAGTCATGGACATCAGCAGGAATTCTGCCTTATGAATGAGCAAAAAAGGAATTAAAATAAACACACAGGATTCAATTCTGTATACATGAATCATTATGATTAAAGCTAAGCTTGTTTAAAGCAAAAACTTCCTCCACGAGCTCTTATTTTGCCACACTGAACATATGTAATAAATTTCTTAGATTTGTTTGTCCCTGTTAAGTGTGAAATTTAATAATATTTCTATACGGTATCAAATATATATAATTAAATATATAAGATACCCAGTGCAGCCAAGTTAAGCACTACAAACCACACCAACTTGTGCATTTCTCTTCACTGTTGCTGTTCGAACCATGTAATGTTAGAGAGAACTTAATTTCCTTAAAAACAAAACAAAACCAAACCAAAAAACCCCATGCATTAAAAATATTATTTTTAAATACTGAATTAGAGTTTGAAATCTCCAGTGTAGGTAGGCGAGCAGAACGAGGGGTGTCAGGGGTGAAAGTGTAATACCCGTCTCTTGCTGCAGCTACTGTTTGGCTAGAGGCAGTCAGTCTGCTGTGAGCCGGGTTCCCAGCACAGCAGCACATCTGTCTCCACTGTAATCACTACAGCTCACCAATGAAGAGATAACTTTTTTTTTTATTTTACAAGAACCCTTGAATTAACAGAATGCAAATATTGTACAGACTCTAAGTCGGCTATTTTCAAAAAATTTCTCATTTCCCCAATTTTCTTCTTTCACTGGTGGGTTGTTGTGTTTTTTTTCAAATGCAAATGTTCACAGGGAAAAGATCTTGAATTTCTTTTCTGCTTTTTATTATGAAAAACTTGCCCTTCTGAAAGTAGAAAAGTTAAGCATCTCTAAATAGTGGCAAGGTGCATTTTTCAGACTCGATATTAATACCATTTAGTCAATTATGTAAGCGCGGCTTCGCTGAGAACCATAGACCTGATCCAGACACACAAGTCTGAAGAAAACTTTTTCTAGGAAATATAGTGGCTTCTGGGTCAGGTACTTTGCATGTCAAGCATCAAAGCTGACAAATTTCTGAGTCTTTTACTAGGAAATTATCATGGAGAGAAGCTTCTTTCTGTATTAAACAACTCAAAGGGCTGAATATTTTTTCTTGAAACAGCTAAGAAAAAAAAAAAACAAATATATTTTGCAGGAGATGAACTTAGGAAAATACCGATCTAAGACATGAATACCCAGCACAAACATAACCAGCACAAGCATAACCATGCAAATAAACCAGTTATAATAGAAACCATGGTATTAACTTATCCGCCAGGTACACCGTCAACAGCAGCAATCGCTGTGGCTGTGCTGAACAAAAAATAACCTCTTCCAGCTCCTCACCTTTGAAGGGTAAACAAAATTTCTGAAACCACTTCAGCCGTAAGATCTCTAAGACGACAGCAGTTTTGCTCACCTTGAATCTGAATTTAAAGACATTTTGTGTCATTACGGGAACCCTAAGGATGATTTTGCATGGTAGCGAGATGAAAGCATACGCACACGTTCTCTTAAGCACAAATGGAACACGAAACATGGCAGAGTAAAGGTTAAGTAGCATTTGACTGATTTTTACCTCATGGGAACTATAATTTACACACTGCATTCATCCAAGGTAAGAGGGTTCAAATGGCACAAATTAAAAGCCTGCAGTTTCCTACTTCTGTTTTTAACATACCATATTGATACGCAGCCAGTTTTTAAAGTGATAAAAGGTTTCTATCAAAATATCAAACAGCAAGAAGATGCAGTATTTCTACACTGTCAGCATCGCTGTATTTTACTGCATCCTTCCTCGCTCCCTACAACCACTGCCGATGATTATAAAATAGTAACGGTCCATCTGCAGTCCAAAAGGACCAATTAATCTTCCAGACACCCAGCTCTTACAATCAAATCCTGAAAAGAAATTTCCAGGAACAGAAATAATTAAATTAATGTGGGAATTTCTTTTTTTTTTTTTTAAAAAGGCAGCAAAACAAAAAAGCAGTAAGCTCAAACAGCTACCCGAGGTCTGTGCATCGACAGATGCTGACACCTGCGGTTGTCCCACAGGCAGGGTCCAGCACCACCCTCGGTGCCTGGCCCAGAACCCATTACTTTCTGCTGCTTTTGGTGATGCTGCCCACAAAGGCGGCTGGCACTTTTCCAGCTGCCTGGCCATCTACCTGATCATCAGTGCTCCCAGTGCAATAAAGGAGATGCTCATGCCTTGCGATGAGGATGCTAAGGCGAATGCGTGGAGATGCGCTCTAAGGTCACCTCTGGTCTCAGTGGAAGGAGGGCTCGGAGCACCCAAACCCCCTCTCGCACCAAGGCACACACAGCCAGCTGCCTGGCAGCCTTGGTCCTGAGGGAGAAGGGTATGAAGAAGGGAAAACAGGCGATCTGAAAACTGAGGAACCGCACAGGGTCTCCTTTTCGCTGGACTCTTGCACGCTTTAGCTCGCCCAAGCTTGCGATGCCGTCTTACTGCACGCCGCGCAGCCTTTACCGGCTTGCTCCCTCAGGCCAGCTCCTGCCCTAAGCAGCAAAGCAGCAGCTCTCCTGACACCATGGGCTGCTCTCAGCCACAACCCTCCTTGGGCATCCAAGCACAGTTTTCAGAAATGTCATAGGCTGTGGGGAGCCCACAGTTAATTAAAACAACTCCAGAGAACTACGTCTCCATCAAAGATCTTTCTGAAGGCAGGACTACGATGCTCTTGAAAACGTTGCTGAGCAGCTGTTAAGTACCCAGCAAGCAATTACTTGGTAAACTCCACAAGCCTTTTATATTTTTTATTTTTTGCAAGCAGTCGTCAATGGACTCAGGGCATCACAAAACCAGCTACAGATACTATTGCAACAGTCATTGCAAAAAGCATGAATGATTTCTATCAGCAAGGCAGAGATATACTCAGCAGAGCTTTGGCAAAACGCCTGCATCCCATAGCTACTACCCTTAGGACTCTGCACCGGTTCTCCTAACACGCTCATCAATGTGCCTGGAGCGTCTTTGGGATTTCCAAGCACTGTGTTACTCCAGATCCCTGGCCACATTTCCGTGCCAACCAGAGTGGAGATGCTGAAAAAATTGGGAAATACAGCTTTTTCTGGGTCAGTAAGTCAGTGTTTTTCCCATGTCTGATTGGCTGGGACAATTCCACTTCAGCGTTAGTGTTGACAGAAAATACATGCTGAGAATTTTAGCTTTCAGGATGTTCTTTAGTCATTTTGGTGATCTGATGTGGCACAGGAAATATTAGTGCATATTCTGTATTTTCAGTCACACTCACCTCACCATTCTTATTAAAAAAAAAAAAAGACAACAGAGAGTCAGATCACTGAGACTGAAATTATGAGCAAGCTGACAAAAGTCAGAGTTGGGGGAGGAAGGTGATAAAGACTCAGCCAAATGTTAAACTATTAGTTCATAGTCTGATATTTTAATTTCCATTCGGCTCTTATTAAGCTTACCTCCAAATTAGGAGGTTGATGTAGAACAAGCCTTGCACTGCGCTCGCCAGCCCCTTGCCGTACACCACGGCAGGTCCAGACTAATCTCAGCGCTACTGATCTTAGAGACTTTCGATACCTTGGCTGTGAATTTAATATAAAATTAGATAAAGATAAGCTATCTTTCACCTACCTATTAAAATTTGTATCACCAAAAAATAACTGAGATCACACTGCTCCTTTCACAGGACTGTGAGTTTTGGGCTTGATCAAAGTGTATTTGTGATTAATTATGTATTGAGACCACTGTATCAGCTGCACTGGGCAGTGCTCTCCTCCTGTACTAATCAACAAATCTCTGGCATTCTCTTCCCAAAGCAGAATAAAGCTGCTCTTCCTCTGGCAAAAGCCCTAAAGTACAGCTGTTGCTGATAGTATACAATTTACACTCCTCTGAACTACCAGAAGGGAGCTGAACAGATCCCAGATGCAGGATCTTCCCCATTTGATTTCTGCACATCACTGAAGATGGGCTTCACTTTTCATTCTGTGGAACTGGCAGAGTGCTCCACATCCTTAATATCAATTAGGGGCCTATTTATGTCTATGAACGTTATTACAACATGCAAGGCTCCAGATAAAGAAGTTCAGCAGCATCAACAACAACAAAAAAAATCATAAAGTGAAGTGCACATCTTCCTTCATTTAATACAGCACTTTCTTGTAAAATCTACTAAAATCCAGTACAGGACAGAACTGCACTGCAGGTTTTTCCCAGCAAGCTGCTTTGAAAGAGCATTGCGTTTAAAATCAAGATTTCAAAACAACACATTAAAGGTTTGCACAACTTCCAAAAAAAACCCAGCATCTCACCCTCTAAACTCAGACCCATCTGTCTATTCAGCGTCAGGAAGACAATGACCTAATCATGGCCAGAATTAAGAGCAGTGGAAACTCCAAGATCAGGGTTTGGTTCACAAACCGCTGGCATCTGCTGGAAGCCTGCGGAGCATCAGCTCCCGCTGGGTGCTCCTGGGTGTGCTGCCACCCTCCCATCCCCGGCACATCACCCTCCCCGGCTCCGCATCGCTCTGGCTCTTTCTTCCTTCAATCCTGAAATGGTGAAACCCAGAAGCCAAACTTACAGTCCTTCCGAGGGAAAACAGGCTGGACAGTGTTTCCTCCCACGCTGCCTTTCTACCCCTTGTTTTTGTGAGCTCTGCCCTGGGGATGAAGCACTGCTCTTTACAGGACACCCAGCTCTAGCTAGCTAAAAGAAAAGGGAGAATAATTGGGATGGAAACCCTGGGCACCCACGTATCAAGTCGAGACAGTGTATTTTATTTTTTTCCCCCCACAGTTTTTGAATTGCCATGGGTTAGCCTAATTGATTTGTGTTCCCACCAAATTAAAGACACAGCACACGGACAGCATGCCAGTGAAAAAATATGGCAACGGCAAAAGTTTACAAATTTAATTTGCAATTGTTTTAGCAAAACAGCTCAGTCCACTCCTTCAGTTTTGGAAAGTGATCAGCTCATGCTAGAGGAACTTACCAGCTCCCAGGCACAAGCATTATAACGCAGGCTTATTTCATAAGAGATCAAGACCAGTTTTTCAGTTAAGCAGCGGATTTTGCAAGTGAGGCAACACTGCAATTTATAATACTGTGGGCTCAGGATCCCACAGAAGGGGAAAACTTGGAGGGATAATGCCAGGGAAAAGATCATGGGCCAAATTTCCCTTTAAAAGCAACGCTGGCATAAATCCCAGCGAAGCCCCGAAGAGTCGCTTCAGCGCCAAAAGGGACCCCCAGAGCGGATTTTTCTCCCAGGCTGCGATCAGAAGGCAAAACCGGTGCTTCCATTGCCTACAACGAAAGGGTTAAGCCAAGATTTCAGTCCCCTGGTTCAAACCGCCCAGCAAGCACTCCCTGCCCAAATTACAGCAGCGCATACATCCAACAGATGCCGTTCAGACAGGGGCTTTCCTTGCCCTGAGGTACAGTTCAGTTTGTCCATTCTACTGTGCAATTACAGAATCAATAAAACATCCCTTTGAAACTCCCTGGACTAGTGCCGACACGCAGACAGTAGTCAAGCTGACATTTTTTGCTGTTTCCGTTATTACTACCGTCAAGCCTTCTGAGAAGCAAGACATCAAAACCCAGGCACCGCAAAGCAAAGGAGGAAAAGCAAATGTAGAGCTGAGGTTTTGCTCATCGTATCGCATCGCTCCCCGGGCGATCACACAGTACCAGGCATACTTGCAAACAAAATCTGCTCAAAGTCATCAAAATAGGCATTGGTAAACAGCAGGTTTCCGAAAAGCACACGTGCCCCACCCTCCTCTTCTTCAAACACATTAATGCCCCTTTTTTGGTTTGGGTTTTGTTGTTGGTTTTTTTTTTCCGGGGGTGCGGGGGGGGAGCGGAATTGCAGGTAGAGCACCTGACCTAAATGGGGAAGCTCTGATTTGGGGATGAACTTATTAAAAAGCAAACACCAAGCACCCTGTTGCTTGTATGTGCTCATGAATGCAGTGCGAGATGTGGACTGTGTGGAAGTTGGGAGGTGGGGTTGAAATCTAGCCATCCATCTGTTTCTGAGCAGTGCCTGAAACACTGAAATAGAAATGGGAAGCTGAAAAGTGCCAGGAGTGGAAGCTAGGAAGAAAAAATGCAGGAGCAGGACGACAAAGAGGGGGATATTGCATTAACATGTTCAGAACGATTCAAAGGAGACTTGGATAACCAAGGACATGCCCAGCAGAGAGGCATTTGCTGCCCAAGAAAATGCAACTTTTTTTTTCTCCTATAACAACTGGCAAAATCTGCTCAGAAAAATGGAAAATGTAAAACTGAAGGTCTTAAAAGCACTTCCTGAAAATTACCATCTTCATCATATTTATTTTCGCGCTCACTACATTAATCACAAATTATTTAATCATTCATTTTGAGCTTTAAAGCCTGGCATACCCCAGTACCCCATATACCTGCATTTCCAGGAAAAAAAAATATAAATCTAAAATTCATCCGAAGTACTACTTCTGTACTTGAGAAGCTATAAAACTTGTGACCGAGGCCAGCCAGTTCCCTCGGTCATCCTCCTCGGCAGGCAGGGCACGGGAAGAGGGACAACAGGCTCCCTCAAACGGACCTGCCACGAGGACCACAGATAGGAAAGCCCACCCTGGGGATAAGGAGTCTTTCCGACTTCTCACCAGCTAATTCCTGAATCTCCCTTTAACAGGCATTACGAACCGTACAAACTTCACATGGGAACTACAACAACATTTATCCGGTAACAACCTATTCAGAAGGCTTTGCTAGTTGGAAAAAAGTGGCACAGGTGACTTATAAGGATGCTCAGCACCACGCCTCAGCAATGTATGACCCTTAAAAAGCTCTAGCATTATGTGAAGTTTCTTTAAACTGCTTTAATCCTTGTTTGAATCTCTCCTCTCTCCTTCAAAGGTTATGTGCAGATTCAAATGTTTACACATAGTAATAAAATAAAATAGTTTTATTCTGATGGCTTTTTACATACTGATGTCCCAGGCCCCCAGACAGAAGGCAATACGCTTACAAAGCAGTGGTGGGGGTAAAGAGCACTGTACCCCTTTCCGAGACCTGGAAAAGGCAGACCAAATAACCTACCCAGTGCCCTACAAAGCGGCCGAATAAAAAACACAATCCAACTCTCCCAAGTTCAAAGGTTAATTTATGAAATTATATTTCCTCCCAGAGGATGCTCACGTGTCTTCTATACCGACCATAGGCCAAATAATAACTCATTTGGAGAGCAACTTATTTAGAAGAGGTTTCACATTTAGCGATGAGCACAAGGAGGAGAGAGGGAGGATGTCTCACATTCAGACTCCGTCTCAGGATATATCATATCTTTTCTCCAAACGAGTTCTCTTTGTGGTATGAGATCACGGGTATGTTAACTGTAAAAATTCATTTTAAAGCGACCGAAGCCGAAGATAATAGGGTTGCGTCATTTGTACAAATATTCTGTACTGGAATGAGAATGCTGGTATACCAGAGGAAGATCTGGCTGAACACAAAACAGTCAGAGCAACAGAAACTGAGAAGATCCTCAAGCCTGGCTTGTTAGGAGTGACCTAAAATGGCCCCATTTTGACTCACTCTATCTCCTCCATCAGAGGATTCAAAGGGAAACTGCAATTCAACCTTCATTGCTGTAGCACAACTGCAACATAACTATTCTCTGTCATGAAAGAAAAAACAAGTTGTGGGTGCCTGAATGCTGATAGATCACTTTTGCTTTAAGAGTACATCGTGTCAATCAAAACTAAATTCCTTATGCTCATCACAGGAGCTTGCAACCAAGCAATACAAAAATCTCATTCGAGTTCAACCAGTAATGTGTTCAAAGGCTTCCCAATCTGCTCTGTCTCTGGCATCAGCAGCAGACAGAGAAGAGGCAGAAGAGATCGCAAAAAAAAAAAAAATAATAAAAAAAAAAAAATCACTTGCTGGGCAAAGTAGAAAGGCCTCTAAACCAAAATAAAAATAAGCATGAAAATGTGTGTGTTGGACTAAAAGGATATACAGCAGGTTGAAACGTGCTATATCTTCCTCACTGGTGAGGAAAGACCTCTATAACTCACCACGAGCTTTGATCACTCGTGAGCTATCAGCTATTTCTTTGCTGCTTGAGTAAATATAAGTCATTCACAGCTGAAACATAATTTCTCTCTCTTTCCCCTGCCACTATATGTTGTGTGCGAATATGTCTTGTATATAGGCACACTAACACACTGTGCTGTTCAAATACACATCAGAGTTCACCAGATGGTGGGGATTGCCAGACACTCGTCGTTGCCATGAGTTAGGAGCCATGGTGTAACTCATGAATGATGCGTCTAAAGCTGTAAGTGGGTTTTTGCATAGTTACATTACCCTTACCGACATAAAACTCTGTTTTCTTATTATGTTCAACCTGTAACAGTTTATAATTGTGAGACTTAAAGGACTGTTGGGTATCACGGGGTTTTTTTCTCCTCCCAGAGACAGGGCTCTGAAGGAGCTATTTTCATCTGGGGGTTATGATTCACACCCATACACACAGGACTATACATAGTTTCATAAAGCTGCGGCCACAGTTAGTGCCCATGTTTGGGCACAATCTAAAAACCCAACCTCAGAAAAACAAAGGTGTTTTACCAAAAATACTCAAGGTTTTAAGAGGCAATCATCTTAATTATGCATAGGAAAAATATATGAGATTGGAGTTAAGGTTTTGTGTACAGGCCTCAGCATGTACTTGGGCATTAAGATATTTGGGCAATAAATTATGTGAGCATAGGCTGGTAAAGATGTGAATGTTGGGTGAATTGGCAATTTCCTAGTCTTTAATTAATGATGGTGTTGAGAAAGAATGTGGCCTTCCTTCTAAATTAACAATGCTTTTTAATCAGTGAGTGAATCTGCCTGTTTGAAGCGGAAGGTAGCTCTAGGCTTGCAAAGAAAGGAACAGAGTCTCCAGGAAAAAAGCTGGAAACCTGGCAATGCACTCACGGTCCTACCAGACCCTCTTTACTGCTCCAACAGAGCCCGTACCTTGCCCAAGGTCTCTAACAGCTGGTGGTGGTGATGAAATAAAAATCAAGGGAAAAGGAGAAAGTTAAGAGCTAGGAGACAGCAGAAAGGAGCAGGGCATGGAGGTGTTTCCATCTGATTTGAAAGGATGGGAGATAGGTCTGCTCAGCAGACACAAGTCGTCCAAGGAGCAGCTCCGACCCGACACCGGGAGAGCTGACGGGGCGTACCTAACCCCAGGGTGGAAGAACTGCACAGGGTCTCCTTTTCTCACGTGCTTTAGACGTTTCCGTCTACAACAGAACCACCGCTTGCAGAGAGGTCTTGGTGATCTCCAGCCAACAAGAGGACACAGCATTAAGCTATCTAATAATCCAGTAAAGTATCTTAGAAAACAGTCATTTTACTATTGCTTTCCTAGTCTATTCCTATAAAGCACATTCTGCCCATCTAGTTACTGAATATAATTCACCCTTCTTATTTTTAGCCCCTCACAGACTGAAGTCTGTTAAACAAAATCAGTTTCTGTGCCATCAATGCTCAGGAGAGACACGTAATTTTAAAGATCAGGGACATATTCTTACCTAAGTATTAACTTTTAGACTGGCCTAGTGGTTTAAAACATTAAAAAAAAAAAAAAAAAAGAAAGAAAAAAAAAGACTTACAAGCAGCATTTGTTATTTTAAGGTTTTACTAAGGATTGGATGCCTCCAAGGGTTAGGGCTTCAGCTCCAGTTAAGCACACAAGTTTGCTATCCAAAATTTCTTTGAACTAATAAAATCCCTGGAGGTTATCAGATTGGGCTGAATATGGACTAAGGTTTTCAACTCCTCCCCTTTTATCTGTAAATACCATGAGAGGAGCTCTCTAGCACCCTAAGTCAAATAGTTTCCTGTCTTGGCTGGGAACCACCTCGGCAAACACTTGAGGCCAAGAAAAGCAGTTTGATTCAGGCTCTGGGCAGGAGAAGGCACTGTCAGTCACTGCCGGCTCACCCCGGCCCCGTT
The DNA here is from genome assembly GCF_026419915.1 of Harpia harpyja. Lineage (NCBI taxonomy): Eukaryota > Metazoa > Chordata > Aves > Accipitriformes > Accipitridae > Harpia > Harpia harpyja. The sequence continues at coordinate 20,031,648 of NC_068969.1, forward strand.
TCAAGGAGCGTGTTTCAGCATGACATGGCTGGGTTATGTACAAGCCCTGCACATTTCTGACTCCCAGACAACTTTGAGGCCAGAGGGAATACTGTCTCCCCCATCTCCCTTCCTCCCAAGGGAGCATCTTCCTCCAGCAGCCCTGTGGGGCGGACGTGCCCATGGCTGGCATCCCCCTAAATTTGGGGTGCCCGTTGGAGGGATGGGTTAACACTCCTGAAGACAAACATTTCCCCCCACCCTCACCAAACCATCTTCTCTTCCCCAGGTCATGCGAGTATCAGCAAGCACTGAAGAGCCTGAACCCACTGCGTACTCGGTCCCCCTCGTCCAACAACAGACATCTCACCCCCAGCCAAAGCCTATTTAGATGGAGGAAGAAAACGGGGAATCAAAAAGTCCTCTGTCTGGCAGAAACGTGCCTGCTGGGAGCCGAGCACACTCTGAATAGCCTGTTCATGGCATCTGTACTAAAAGTAAGGACCTGGCTTTATTTCTTTGTTGATGTTGATATAACTTAAGGAGCAGAAATAGTTGAATCTAGGAAATCTTGGGAATAGAAGACCCACGCGGGGGGCAGAGGCATCCCGCATGCCCCGCGCCATCCTTACTGTTATTTCCCACTCAAGGAGCAGAGCGGCGCTTTATGCTTTCAAATGGGCAGAATATATGGTGGTTGGGAAGCACAAGTGTACAAAGCAATAACGAAAAAACAATGTTGTGCTCCTGACTGAAAAAACTGGCAGTCTGAAAGATACACACGTGTGACATTAAAATAAAAATACATGCAAATCCTGTATGAGTAGGAAGTCCAAGTTTAATTCAGCCTAGTGAGAACTAGTAGCCTCCTCCCCTTCCCCAAAATCAGGCCTAATTCAATTAAAATATCTTTTTGCTCTTTCTTCTTTTTTTTTTTTAGGTGAATATTTCTGACTTTCTCGCTACTTTTTAAAGAACTCTCCCCTGGCCTCTGAATGCTCTGAGGTCCTGTATCTCATGGCTTCACAGCCCACTGGCAACAGACAGATCGCTCTTTCTTCTAAGAAATTACTTACAATTTTTACACAACAAATACCAAACCACAGCCATCCTATCACTTTTTAAAAGAGAGAATGTTTTCTCCTTTCTGGAGCATCTTAGCCTTTTTTATTCAACTAGACCAGCCATAAGCAGGATCTTCCACAGTGACATTTTCAGAGCTCCTTAAGATGTTTTGACTGCCCGAATTCAAACAGATATGAAAAAAACCCTTTGGCAATTTTGCAAATCTCCTCCTAAACCTTAACGTATTTCTGCAACACAAGGCCCTCGTTAGCCTCAAAACCTGATGGTTTTCGAAAGCTGTGGACGGGCGGGAGCCCTTGATGCCCCACGCCGAATCAGTCGTCACCCGTTTCACATGACTCCACAAGGCTGCATCCCACACCAAGAATGATGTGACTTCTCTTGAGGCTCAACTCCAAACGTCACACGATAACTAAGGGGAGGCCAAAGCCAAAAGGAGGCACAAATTGTGCCTCCGGGGTGCAAAAGCCGGGGAGAGGGCTGAGAAAAGCCAGCGCAGAGCCAGGCAAGGAGGCAGGCTCAGCAGCACGCAGCGGGCGGCTGGCTCCGGCTCAGCTCCCTGGCACAATGGACCTTTGGGGAGCTCGATTCCCAACTACGAGCCCTAACAACTTCATTACTTAATTAAATGGTACACGCAATGCAATCTGTGCGGGAGGCACAGGCATGCAGCAGCCACACTCTCGCTCCTCTCCGGCTGCAGCACGGCAGCGCACTACACAATGCAGCACATGTACCGGCCATAAAGTTATCCAGGCAGTTGCTTCGCTTGCCTGAATGCCGACTACAACCATGGCCTCTGGATGCAAATTACTGGCTTTTATAGGTTCCTAAAAACATTTCACTGTGTCTGCTGAACAATGTGGGAGTTGTAGAAAGGACCTGATGATGGCAATGATGTAATTAAAAGCTGTGAGTGGAAAAAAACCCCATTAGATTCCCTCTTCCAGACAGAAAAACTGGTAAAAATGTACTTCTTAAAAATAGTTTAAGAGAAAATGTCAAAGTAAATAAATAAAAAACCCCATGTTCACTCCTCCCCCCAATCCCTCAAGTTTCCAATAGCTTCCCCGCTCAGTGCCCGTGAAGGAAAATGTATATGCTAGAGCACATCCCTAAGCCCTATACTCTATCTGGAAAAAAATGAGATAGAGAAACTCTCCCTATCTAATCACCGGCCCCGTCTGGTAGTAACAGAAGTTACTATCTCTGCCTGTCCGTCAGGAGCTGTATGAAACCAATCGGTGGCTGAGGCTGATACGGGAGCAAGAGGTATGAGGGCTGTAAAGCTGGCTGGCGGCTTCGTTAGCCAGTTCTGCACAGCCTGGGATGAGCCGCGGTACGCACCCAACCCAAACCAACGTCCCTGGGGAGCCGCCTGCTCCTGGCGAGCTGGGCATCGTGGGGCCGGGCATCGTGTGCCTCTTCTCCCATGCTGGGATAGCGAGGGGACTTCAGATAAACCCTGCCCTTTGTGTCCTTGGACCAGCACGGTGTTTGTTTTTTACCGATGAGGAATTCACCCACCCAAGATGAGGATCTTCTGAAAGTGTTATTTCACCTGCTGCGGGGTTAAAGTCTTGATTACAGCAGAAAAAGAGCAGGGGGAAACCCCACATCCAAATGCTAAACAAATCCCAAACCCCAGTAACCTTCTGCAAACTGAATTCAACATTAGCATTTATTTGCTGTATTAAAACTTAGCATTTATTTGCTGTATTAAAACTTATTTGCTGTATTAAAACTTCTGCTCTCTCCTCCCTCCTCCAAAAAATAAGTTTACAGCAGCGTCAGCTAGCACTACTGCTGGCAACAAAGCGGGTGGCCTGTGTTAGCCATTGCTTGCAGTGCAGGGACTGAAGCCAGCCCACTTCCCTCTTTAAACACGTAAAGCCGACACTGGGTTTGAACACATCTGGCCAGGAGTTAGTCCCGAGCTGCCTCTGTGCCCAATACAGGAACTTCCTCCGATGGCACATTACTGCACACTCCAAGTACAGGCATGCTGCACAATGTTTCTCCAAGCATTAGCTGTGGCCTCAAACAATCAAGGAGCTTTTTTTTCTTTTTGCCTTTTTTTTTTTTTTTTTTTTTGGAGAAATGATCAAACCGGGGGTGGGGACAGAACATCCTGCGTGAAACCGCATCCTGAACAAGCATCACCACGATTCACTGTAAATAAATACTCTCTCCTTGCAGCACTTCCGTCAACTGTCACTGCCTTGGCTCCAATCACCTTTCAAGTCCAAACAGGAAAGCAGAGAAAAGCGAGTGAGATGGCAGATATGAGGTTTAATTTGCTTTTCACTGCAGTTTTCATTGGTGGTGCGCTTCCAATTCGTCGGCATTGCCAGCTGCCTGGAATCACTCCTGGACCCAGTTTTTTCCTGTTAACCTTCATAATTGTATTATTACGGGCAAGCCCACAAACTGTGCTACAAAAAGCTGTAAAAAGTGCAGCTTCCACTCTTTATTAGATAAGCAGCCAGATCCAAACCCTGCTGCTGCTGACAGAAAGGCAACTCAGATTTACTAAAGATGTTTCTTCACCCATGTTTTACATAATGCAAGATGTGTCTGCTAAAAAAAATAAAGCGTACGGGGCAGGGGGGTGGTGGGGGGGGCAGCAGCAAAGGGATTACAGGATGAAATAAGTTTGACCTCAATTTTCTTGTAAACTTACGAAAACATATATATAAATTTGGAAAGATCAAAGATGCGAGAGGATAGCAATCCCGGGCAGGTGAGCGCAAGCGGGAGCTAACTCAGTCCACGCACGTGAGCCTTGCGAGGGGTGGGAACGTTGTGCACCCCACGATATTTCAAACGAGCTGACGATGGAGAAGAAGAAGAAGAAGAGGAAGAGGAGCTGCCTCTCATGCGCACCCCCTCGTGGGCACACCAACCAGCACTAAGGCTAGAGAGACAGGGTAGTCTGCAGGGGTGTGCTTGTCCAGGAGCCGAAAACTGGGGGGGAAACCCTCATGAACCTCCATCAGACCAAAGCAGAGCGCAGCCCCCTCGCCTTCAGGAGGGGAGAAAAGACCTTGGCAGCCGCAGCCCGCCTGGGTGTGCCGGGATGCACGGGATCCCCTCCCCGCTGCACACGCACGCAAGGAGCAATTTAATTAATAAAAGTAAAAATGAAGTATTACATGTAGCAGCAAAGCATTATTAAAAGCCGTAATGTCTCAAAGGTTCCTATGAAGTCATGTTCTTACAATTCACTCCAAAGAATTTAAAGACAAAATTACATGCTTGGTAATACTCTGGGGAGCACGCTTTTCTATGTGGCCCATTGTTTGTGTATGATGCATGGCTTTGAGAAAGTGGCATTGTTAGAGGGATCATAAATCACAAAGGGGAAGTTTGATTTTTTTTTTTTTTAATTCTTATTTAAAAAAAAAAAAAAAAAAAAAAAGAAATCTTATTCCAGACAGGGCTTTCCTCTGCTTCAGAGTTTTCAGCTTGTTTCAGCAAATGAACCGACATCAGACTTACGTACGCTGTGGGGTCTCAAGCTGCTCAGATGATCATCACCCTCTGCTCTACAGCCTCTCCAGAGAAATAAGCATTCTGCAGCCAGTACCGCGGGTTTTGTATCACTGATTCCAAGAGAACGTTTATTTTTCTAAAGATAACTCTTCAAGATAAAATCTTGAATATTAAAGAGCAGCACTAGAACTTCTGCATTGCCTTTTGCAAAGTTTATCTGGTGTGGTTTGCCACCTTAGTTTTCTTCAAATGATCTCTGGTTTTAGGGTGGTTATTTATTCTTAGGCGTATTATTTCTGAACTTGGAACTGAAGTGGGCTCCGTGCACTTCAAAAGCAAAGAGTGAATGCCAAAATCACTTGCTACCCACACGTACCCACCCCATCCTTCACAGTGCACATGAATTAGCTAGTGGCCTGCCTCCCAAAGCAACCACAATAAAGTTATTGCTCTGATGAGGCTGATGTATTTCACATCTCAGCGGAGCTGAAAACTCAGAACGGTCTCCACAACACTGCCCAACTTTATTTCAAACTTTATACCAACCAACAAAAAAAAAAAAACCCCAAAAAACCCAAACCCAAACCTAAAAACCAACCAAAAAAAAAAATCAGGAGATTACAGATGTCACAGTAAGAACATCCCAACAGTTAGCAGTAACTCCTTGCTAAGACCAAACCACACATGTACAAGAATGAATCAATAGGTATCAGTCAAGCCAGAGAGTCCAAAGAGTCTCCAGGCTCCGAGAGCCCAACCAGGCACTGCTGGAGGGTGGTTCTCAGGCACGGCCAAGCACATATCACCACCTGCTTGAAGAATGGGAACCCCACAGCGCATCACAACGCAACCGGGCATCTTCTTGCCCGAGGGGACACACCCCAAAACACAGATTTACAGGTTCACACCCTGATGAGGCAAAATTGCTTTCTCATGCCACCTCCTATGGCCTGCTCCATACATCTGTATTTTGTGTTCGGTGTACGTATTTGTTTCACATGTGTATTCATACACACAGGAAAACCCCAAGCAGCATTCACTCTTAATGTGAAGAAATACTAAACTGCTCAAAGCAAACCTGAAATATCAGCTGTGGATACCTTAATGGATGCACCAATGTTTCCAGCAGCGCATGATTTCCAGTTACAAATCATAGCTCTATAAATTACGTTTCCCTGGGACTCAGTCCTACATCTCTGCATCCTATAGTCCGTACAGCTTCTGTCCCACGCACGCCTGGCCCTCTTATCCCGTTTTTGTCTATTTCCCTGGATACTTTCCTGTTGCAGCATATTACAAGTAGGAACGTGTTTGGTTTTTTCAAACTTAGTTACCAGATAGTACCAGGTTAAGCTAAGTGGCAGACATCTAGGCAGACACCCCAGCCTCAACTCCTGGCTGGCATAAATCAGCACAGCTCCACCAACTGCAGGAGAATTAAGGAACTGTGTCAGTTTATACCAGCTAAAAATCTGACCCCGTTCATCTGATTTGTCTCAAGATAGTCACTACAGTCAGAATGTAAGAAGAATAAATTAGCATGGATTAAGGCTGGAAAAACCTGCTGAGGAAACTTGACTGTGTTAAAATACACATACTGATGTTAACTTCATTCACTCGTAATTGTACAGCTTAGTAAGTCATATGGTCTAAATGCCATTAACTAATAGGATCAGTCCACTACTAGTTATCCCTAAATATAAGAGGAAAAAAAAAAATAACCTTTCTGTTTAAGAACCAACTGCTTGCAAATTTATGACGGTTGACTCGAGAAACACATGGCACATTCTTCTGCCAAAACATCTGCCTCTTTCAGGAGAGCTGACTTCATCCAGCGCTGGTGGAAGGTGTCTGCCTTATTCTTACAGCATGAGTATTTGGCTGCCAACGCTACACGAAGGAACTATCTACGCTCCATAAAAGGCTTGGACATAGCCTGTAATACAGGCAGAAATGAGAGCGCTAAGTCGAGCTAATTATTCTGAGAATTTCCAACTACAAACATCATTACAATAAATTCCACGTGTTTCTCTCAACTTCTACATGTTGCAAAGGATTTCCACTCTGTGTGTTCAAAAAGGCCATCATATGGAAACAATTAGAGCACACAAGCTTAAACTGACTTCTACCGATGCAAGGACCGTTGACCCATCTTTATGGGCATTTTAAATAATTTATGTCCAACTTTAATGCAATCTGCTCTACTTGACATCTCTGACCCAAAGCGTATCGAGGTTTATGTTGGGCTTCTTTAACATTCAGACCCTGTCAAGGGAAGATGTGATCTACACTGTTAAGTGATGAGCTCCTCTCCACCAGCCACTGATGCAGGGCTCTACCGATCCCCACCGCTGCCCCTGTGCCAAAAACCGCCTATTTTACTCTTCCTGAGGGTTTTGTCTAGCCACACCCACACTTTTCCTACCTCTGCTGCAGGATGCCCAAAAGGGAACCAGAAAGAGCTGGTGATAAAGCTGGTGGGAAGGGTAGGGCTTCACAACGGTCTGAACAAGAGCATGACGATGGCTGCCGTGCAAGAAAGAGAGCTCATTGCAAAGGACACAGCCTTGCTCCTCCTGGAAGGGAACAGGGGCTTTTGAGGAAGGGATAAAAGAAGCCTTAATATTTGCTCTTTACCTGGGAGAACTGATTTGCCACAAATACCTTCTGGGAGCTAATGCAGATCGGTGCCTGTGCCAGGTCCTCGAACAGGCTTGAGGGACACAGGGAGAGCTGAGCGGCTGGGGAAAGCCGGGCAGAACTGGGAACAGCAAGTAAATCCCTCCAGGAGCAAGGAGAGGGGCCAGAGAGCTGCAGGGATGCTGCCTGCATGGGAGGAGTACATGATGCACAGGGTGAAGGGGTCTGAGCTCCTTTACTCCTTTAGCTCATCGGTTTCCATAACTGATGAGCTAAAGCCACCCCAGAAGGGAACTCAGCTCCACCTTACCTGCCACAAGCCCTCAAGCTCGGATGGATCCTCTCAGAAAGGAGCCGAGGGCTGCGGGGGCAATAACAGGAATCCTACCCATTTAATTTAGCGTGGATCTCTCTTGTACACAGCTGAGGCCAAGTGACCGAGGAGGTACTTTGGACTCGCTCCCTTTATCTTCAGAGGGATGACACTGGTGACCACAAGCTAATCCACCCTGAGCATGAGCTTGATTTAAATCAAAGCGATTTGAATCACTGATTTTAATCATGGTTTATATCAGAAAGCAGGAAACATGGTTTAAATAATTGATTTTAATCTTGTTTTACATTTGTATTTATTTTCTTAAAGAAAGATGGATTCTAATTGGTTAGCAACTTAATAAAAATATAACCTTTTCATTAAGCTTAACTTTTCTCCCTGCTAAACAAGAGAATAGGTTATTTTCACATTCCTTTGTACCCCTAAGTTTTAGGTTATGACTATGTTAGAAACGATGACTATTTTTATTAGTTGGTAATTTTGTTATTCATATCAATCTTCATTGGGTTGAAAAGCGGAACTGCAACAAAATGGAAAAAATGTTTTTATTTATTAAATGAAAGTTACTTAAATATGCTGGATACATAATAAGTTTATGCATTTATGCACGTAAAACATTTACTGAACATGATCTGTTGTAAGAAAACTGAATACATTTGGATCTCAGCAGTACTAGATCTCATCCTCTCACACCTTTATTTTATTCCTAGATTGGAAAAGGAGAACAAGGTTTCCTCTTTTCAGCTCCATACTAGTTTCTCAGTTTTTATTGAACTACCGAAAGAATTACTGAAACTAACTGTTCAGCAACTGAAACCAAACTCTTCATCTACAGAAGAGGTCATTAGTAGCTAAAGCTTATCAATTTTCACATACTCTAACATAACTGAAAGAGCTAACTTCAGTTAGGCCTTCGGGCTAATTTTCTTTAATGTGTCAACAGAAAAATGTAGCTTATTATTATTTCGTATATGATCATTGAAAACAATACATTTGTCACAGGTTTCAGTATTACCATTTTAAAATTGTGGGGTTTAAAGATTTTTAAATTAAACATTACAGAATTTAAATAAAAGTAATATTTAAATAACTGTCTAAAACTCACCCATTTTGTCCTGCCTATTTAACCTGCAGTTCTAAATAACTTAAAACTGTTAAATATTAAGCAGGAAATAATTAGTACAGTCAATAAAATGAAAGAAAGCAAACAGAAGAGAAAGAAACTCCACTACTTAAACTTTAAGAAGTTACTAAAACTCAGGAGATAACTCAAAAAAATTCAGAAAAGCTGGTTTAGTATCTTGGGCTCAAAGTTCTTGATTCTCTGCTGCCAGGTGACTGTAAATATTTTGGCTTTCCTACACAGGGTGATGCGAGCCCCGGCAGCCCCATCCACAGCCTGCGCCTGCCAGCAAAGGAGCTGCCATTTAGGTAAAATCAACCAGAAAGCCCACAAGTAAAAAACCCAAACTCACAGGGCCACACAACTCATTGTTCCTTCTGAAGAAACACCAGAGTTTGCTCAGAGTTACTTTTAACTAAGGACTGAGAGCTGGATAAGGTTATCTCTGGGGGGAGACAGGGATGGGGGACCAGCAGTGCTTTCCCAACTTCTGCGTCAGCTCCGCAAAGGCCCCAGCATCCTCACCCCATCCTCACAGCTGGGATCCCGCGATACCCACACACAGCCTCCCCCTGAAAGCAACTCCTTGCATTACAGTCTGCTGTGAAATCCTATTAAAAAAAAAAAATGAAGCTAGAGGGGGGGAAGGGAGGGGGAGGAAGAAAAGAAAAGTCACTCTATTGACTACAGCATCTCTACCACACATAATTCAAGGACTATAGCCGGTATGAATTGCGGCGGGCGGACGGGGGGAGAAGAGCTTCTTTCCTTCTAAGAAACTCACCAGAAAATAAACTGCTATTCAATTAGGCAAATCCTCAGCACATTTACTTTCAGCAACCCTAATTAATAACAAAAATAACCCAAAATACGTGAAGGAATGATACGTAGAACATGTGGTAAATACAAGTTTAACAAATCCCTGAAGAGTTACCACCAACACTGAACATGGCATTTCTTTCCTGAAGAGTTTACAAATCCAGACTCTGAATAGAAGATTTCAGAAACAATAATTAAAATCTGCACAGTAACAACCACTTGTGTGTTTCCTTTGGAATTAAAAAAAAAAAAAAAGACAACAATTACATATAAATACTACCTAAACATACAATGGAGCTCAATCAGGAAGGACTGAAAAGGAAGAACGTACAGCTCACAGGCAACTAGTTCAGAGAATATAAATATATGCTGTTCTTTAAATACACCTTTAGATACAATTTCATAAGTTTATATTTTATGGTAATTTGAGATCCCAATTTGACAGTCTTGTATGCACCACACACTACCTCCCTATAAAATACACATATAGAAAGGTATTCGTGTTCTTGGTTAAAGCAAGATTAACAGAACAAGCCCTCTTCCAAAAAACACAATTTAAAACAGAAAAAAGGGCTTGTAATAAGAAGGCCATTTAACTGTTTATTTTATAATTCTAAGTGAATGGATGTAGCATAAAGCTATGATTATTTTCCTGCAGTCATAATATATGTGATCTAGAGTATGTTTAGGGAAAATGTTAACTGAGACAGGGGTCTGTAAATGGATAAAGAATTTGGGCACAAAAATGCAGCACACTCCTGCTAACCCACATCCAGTCTTCTGTGCAACTTTATTTACTGTTCATAGTTCACTGCAAACGAGCGAAGCTGTCTCTAATGCCATACAAATTTGGATATCAGCTGTCCTATGCAAATTTGACTCTAATTACGTATGCATTACTGAGCTATGAAATAAGTCAGTGTGTTGCGGTATGTGAATACACATCCCGCTCTTGTCTTTGAGCATAATAGTTTTCAGTGTCTGCTGAGTGTTCATATCCTGTGGACTTTTCCTTTTTTTTTTTTTTTCCCTTTTCCCTTCTATCCTGTGGGCTTTACCTCCCCCCCCCTTTTTTAAATGAGACTCCTTCTTTTCTAATTAAAAAAGAAATTTAAACCTGTTCTTGAAAGCAAGATGAATTCCAGTCAGAGAGATCTGAAGTAAAAACCGAAGACTATTATTTTTATATTGTGTAATGAATTAGCTTTAAAAAGGTTGAACAATAAACAAACAACTACCCAAAACATTTTTGTGAGCTAATTATGTACTAAACAAGAAGTAATTTTATCCTTATACCCACATTTTATGTTTTGGGCACTTCTATTTCATGTCCCTTGACACCTTCTCCAATAATCCATCTACTTTATATTGGAAAGCCTCACATGAATAAAACTTCATGGCACTACAGGCATTTAGCCTTCCACTGACATTCCTGGCCTGTTCAATTCTGCAATTCAATCAAAATCAAATCTCAAAATCCTCTTGTCAGCCAGCACTGCTTTCATATGCCCGAGCCCTGTGTAAGGATAACTGCATCCAATCTTTCCCCCAAGCAGTGCTTATATTGTTTTATTACAGTTCAATGAGTAGAGTTCAAAATTACATGCAGCTGCCTACTACTGTGGTCTGTCTGTGTTACGCATGGACACAAGTATTGCCCACCAGGCTTGAAATCATTCACTTACTGGTCTGGCAAGAGAGACTGTGAGCACTTCATTGTATGGAGGAACATCCTGCCTGCTAGATCTAAAGAGGGTGATGTTAGCAGATCAGTCCCTTTATAAAGGGATTGCGAAAGCCCTATGAAATGCAACTCAAACGTGCTCGATGTTAAGCATGTGGCTACTGCACATAAAAGCAAAGATAAACCTCAACAGGCACTACTCATTCTCGGAAAGCTTGTGAGGGAAGATAAAGGATGGGGGAATAAAAGGCATCTCACAGAGTTTTTTATATGTGTTTTAAATGATGAAGCTTCATTTAGACAACTTTTATCCTCCCCCCCCCCCCAAATCTTTGCACCAAAACAAAAGGACGAAACACAAAGCTAATTAATTACAATTTAATCAGATGAACAACGCAGTGACTCCAAATCCAATAGCTTAAAAACTCCTGCTAGCACTAGCTCCTGTACAGCCTGGCTGGAGGGAGAGATAGCATCAAACCCGGGCAGGATTTCCATCCCACACTCGCTGGGGGCTGGAGGTAAAGAGAGTGTCAAAAGGCTCCCCCCCGTGCTACGACCAGGGCTGGGAAGCAGCAATAGCCATGAACCGATGGGAAGGGGTCCGTCTGCACGCACACTGCCCAGACAGGTACTGGCAAATTCACTCAAGCCCCCCACGGCCAGCGGCAGCATCCTCAGCACGTACAAAATTCCGCCGGCTGCACGAGCGACGTGACGCTCCTACAGGTTAATGCGTCGCCCATTGCATTAGCGTTTAGCCATCATTTTCACTCGGGTTTCCATCAGCATTTCACAGTATTACAACAGTAACCAAAAATCAAAAGAAAAAAAAAAGCCTTTTACCAAAGGCTATTCATCAAATATTCTACCGTGACTAAATTCTGTAAGACTAGCAAGTGAGAAAACAGAGGCAACACACAGACATCCTGCTGAGAAAAAGCTCTCTTCGAGATGAACCCCATTACCTTTCAACACACAGGTCTGAGAACCAAGCTAACCACACAACAAACCGCCGACCTATGACAGCAGCACTAAACTGCTTGTCCACGAATCAAGGCTTCATTTCTTTTTCAAAAAGAATAGAGAGGAAAAAAAAAAGCGCGCTCAGCTGCTGTGCAACTGCCCATGTGTTGGTTATGTAGAAGCAAATCCAGTCGTGAGGCTGTCCAGCATTTGGGCTTTTAATAGCCTCCACTCAAAAGTAGTGTGGATTATTGCGCGTGCATCATACACGTGTCTATTAATCTATTTCTACATCTACTTGTACAAAGCCTGGATGGTGAAATCTGGAAATGTGACAGCGGTGGCCGATCCTGGAGTCACCGACTGTCACTCCTCCAGCACAGAGGCACAGCCTCCAGCTCAGGCACTGGGATACAGCCCACGAGATGCAGCTTCGAGTTCCCGTCCCTGCCAAGGGTTTGTGGCAGGCCAGTTGTGTCTTCTTTATGTCTATTTATTGTACAACGACAGATTTGGGAACATTTGTGCCAAATCTTAGGGTGCTAGGATCACAGCCATTTCAGTCACCCCCTTCCCACCTGAATCCACCAAAGACATCTGCACAAGACTAACGCTTCTCCATGAGAGGTGGACTGCGTTATGGGAGCATGAAAGCCCCAGAGGAGTTCCTGCACAGCTCCCTGTGACAGCCCTGTCCCCGAACGCCTCGCATACTCAGAGCCAACACGCAAAACCCTCAGAGGAAAAATACAACTTCCCTCTGTTAAGGCTACCAAGAGCGATGAGGGTGAGGGAAGGAGCCATAAAACCTCCATCAGCCTGCAGACCAGGCTTCGCAGCTCCACACACAGCTCTCTCGTGGCCAAGACACAAGGCTTTGGGCTGAAACCTGCAGTTTTGGGGTATTCTGTAGCCAGTATCACAGCTTCCCAGGGTGCTGCACATGCACCACGACAGCACATGCATGCACATGGCCACCAGGACAGGGAGGTCCCTGGGCCTCCCCCGGGACCAAACTTGGCCAGCAAAGTGCAAACGAGACATAAGCAAGCACTCGGCAGAGGGACCCCACTCCCGAACAGCGGATATTGTCCCTGTCAATATGCAACGACATATCAACATTACAGAATCCAAAATTTGAGGCAAACCACCCAGGCGTGTGCTGGGGCTAGAGGGGGAAAAACCGTCTCGCTCCACATGCACACTTGTAGGAAGTGACAAAGTATCACGTCTGCCTGCCATCCGAAATATATTTAGCAGCCTATAGATAGCAAACCAACGAGATTCATCTAGCGCGAGCCCCAGCGCATGCACCCAGTCATTCATGGTGACTTTGCACCTGTAGCTTCGCTGTAAAGCCAAAGGGATGAGAGAGGCAAGCGAGGAACCGCAGCTCCCAACCACCCCCTTTATCACCACCATCGCTGTATTTACTGTAACACATGTGACTTAGTGAAGCCTTAGATTAATTAAATGAACTCCTCCATTAATCAATCAATCAATCCAGCACAGAGCAGTTGAAATATTGAATTACTTAAGAGCAGCATCTTTATATAGGACTTTTAAAGGTCCGCTCTGGAGGACCTTATCCCCGATAATTAAATTCAGCCTCACATGGAGAGGAGCATAAGAAACCCAGAGGAGGCCCTGAGGCTGCCAGAGCAGAAGCGTGGGCAGCCCTGAGCGGGCACGTCCCAGGGTGCGAGGGAAACGCCAGCTATTGCCTTGGGAAACGCTGCCCCATCCGAGGGGGTCGGTGAGCTTCTGCAGAAGCAAACATCCCCCTGAACCACCCTTAAAAACACCTCCCCAAACACGGACAGCCAGGGCTCCTACTTGTTCAATCAGGACCACTAATCAATTAAGAAAACTACGATCAGGATTGCCCAATCCTCAGGAGCGGCTCACATCCAGCTGGCAGGACTGGAAAAGGGGGAAGGAGGGAAGCGGGACCATGTGCTGGTACTCCAGGAACACTGAACGCATACATAATAGCTGCAAAACCTGTAAAGTCAGTAAGGTTATCCAGTTTTATATATGGTGAAATTTAGGCAGAGAGAGTGCAAACACGCTGTCCCAAGATGTGCAGAGTGCCAGCAAGAATGTCAGTAATAAGAATACCAATCTCCCATCATCCTGAAAGCCAGGCACACAAACTGCTAATATGCTCAATTTTGTCATCTGTGGGCCCACTTGAACCAGTATATTTGTACATCAAAATACATGAATTCTACACTTCTTTCCACCTTCATTTCAGTATGGATGAGACTAGTGTAGCTGTGCCCATCAATGGGAGGAAGGACAACAGAAAACAAACAAACAAAGAAACAAAAATCTATTACATGTATGTAACCTTCCCAACTACTGAAAAATCCCCATCATCAGAAACTTTTCACATAACACGAGCATTGCTGTTTCCCTTAAACAATAAAAAATAAAGCTTCACAAGGCTCCCCCTCAAAAAAACAGACCTATAACATCTAGGCAAAAATATCTAATCCTGGTATGTCTTCCCCCACCCCCAGCAAATATTTATATTTTAGCTATTTTAGCTGCAACAGCCTGACTTCAGTGGTTATAACCTCTTGAGTGCTTGCTCTTCTGCCTTCAGCCCTTCCCACCACCACCATGTACCCTGCCCTGAGCAAGGATCTCCGTGAAGTGCATGGACTACCCCGAGTACTTCTCCCAGATACAAAGGGAACAGAGTAACAGCCCTGAGATCTTGTGGTAAGACAGGGCATACAGGACCCAGAATCGAATACAAATGCAGCAATATGAACACATACTTCGGTGCTCAAAAGTCACTATTTTTTTCGGCAAAGACAATACAAAAGAAAAAAAAAAGACTTATTACAAGCCCTAAATGTAGGATGGCACAGCATGTTAACATATTGCTGTACATCCTTTATAGAATTGCATCCAAAGCTATATTAAAATAACGTTAAGGTTGCAAAAACTAGGCAACAAAGTTGGCAACATCAACATGCAATCTTGATTTACACCTTTGGAATGAGTATTACGATCAAGCCTTCGCTTACACAATCATTTTTTTTCTATGGGACTCCCATCTAACGTGCAGTTATTAAGCATTTCTTTTTACCCTTATAAAACCTGTACTCCCAGTAGCACGCACTACTTATTTAGCACATGCTATCCAAACCTGAAGCTGAATACAGAATTACCAAGCTCCTCTTGACCATGCCTCCAGTTCCCTCATTACAGTGTCAGGGTTTGTGACATTAAGGGAAGCCTCCTCACCTCCGCTTGCAGAGACGTTTGATGGCATCACAACCATCTCGCTGGTAGGAAACCGAGACAAAGCAAAAGGGAGGCTATTCACAGCTGCTGGTTTGAGTTACCCAGTAACTCCAGACACCAATCTGAGCCCATCATGACTCACAGCCTTTATGGATACTAACAACCCCATGTGCCACGGACAGCCCCAACTGGCCTCAGCTGTGGTTGCAAACCACAGATCACTTCTGCAAAACTGGCCCCAGGTGTCTCTTGGTGGGCACGCAGAAATGAGGAACAGGGAACCATGTGGCAAGCTTGGAGCACTTGGGTTTGGATGACACGCCAAAGCCTGAACAAGGCTCTTTGGGAAGAAAAAATAAAACAAAAAAAAACCCCAAAACTACATTATCATGTCAAGATACATGTCAAGATTTCACAATGTATAACAGCCAAGAGGCTCGGTTAAGGTGCCCTATGCCACCTTAACTCTATTGTTTCCCAAATCTCACGTGCCAGACTATACCATCTTGAAGGTTGTTTTCACCTACACCTGGTTTTAATATATGTCATTTCTTGAGAATTTTTTACTCTACCTTTAAGAAGTGAGAATCGAAACAGCAGCAAGAAACAGCTATAACCAGAGAGTGCAGTAAGGAGACAACGTGACGCAGCCTAGGCCAACAAGAGACGCACACCACAGGTCACCACCACCAGAACTAACAGCATAACCAGTTGCTGCACCACGCTGCTGGGTGGTACTGGGAGCTGCTGATGGCAGAGCAGGGTAGAGGAGGCATCAACCCCAAACTCTGAAAAGAAGATCATTCCAACAGCTGTTAAGTCTGAGGTTCGCCCGTGGTGGGACCACAAGGAGCGCTCTAGTATCCTCAAACAACTCAAGGTGCCTTGACAACTCCAGTGACTCCAAAGCGACGTGTGGCTCCGTGAGAAATCAGGAGCTCCTACTGCTCCTTGGGGTGCCCGCTGCCACCTGGTAGAAGGTACCTTGAGGTACCGGCTGCTAAGGCGGCCAACCAGTGGCATCACCATTGCAAAAATCTCGACGTGTGCCAGAAATCTTTCTGCCAACAAGACCTTCCCCTTTACGCCGCGGCGGCTCATACAGGGTGCCACCGAGGTCCCCAGCACCCTACGTAGCACCGCGTGAGGAGGATGCTGAGGCACTGTGGGACCCGTCCTCCCCCACCGCACCTCGGCAGGACCCTCCGCACTCGGCAGAGTGCCATACGGCTGCCCTGGCTTCCCCTCGCTAGTGACAACTCCTGCACACCGCCCGCGTGGCGACACTGCAGCTCTGTTAAAAATACATACACACATACATATGCATCCATACGTTAAAAAAGAAGAATTCTTTATACAGTGACGAGCTGTGCTGTCATTCCTGTCCATTATGTGCCTGTTTAGGTTTGCTTGGGCAGCCTCAGAGACTTGGTGAGATCAATGGGCGTGCTCAGAAGACCTACCACACGCCCAGCAGCTTAATTTCTGGCCCTCTAAATTTTAGAGAAGGTCACAGATGTCATTCAAAAGAAGTGGCGTATCTCAGTTTTGCTAAATACTTAAACGGCATTTATTGTGCTGGAGAAGGGGCTGCACTAATACACAGAAACTGCCACGTATCACATTTTTACCCTGATCTACGGCGTTCCCCATCCTCCCCAGTAATTTGCACTTGCTTCTCTTTCAAAGTCTCCCATGAAAGGCATTTACAGTCAATACACGGTCTTATTAGCACCCGATGTATATTCTCTTTTACAAAGCATGTGATTCACTTTTACAAAGTATGCGTTTACTTTGACTTCCCCCTTACAGAAAAAAACACACGAGCGTTGCCATTTTATATCACAGACTTTCAGAGTCCCGTACGATTCTGAAACAGGTTATTAAAACTAAAATGCAATTTAAATAAATCAGCAAAAAATCAATTGAGAAAAGCTTGCACTGCAGTTGCTCTGACTAAAGAGAACTGCGAAAGCCAAAAGGAAGGAGTTAACCTTTGTCAAAACAGCATCAAACAGTCGCTGCTTCTTCAGTTATTGCTGTACCAGGACTTGCTGCAGCAAACAGCATCCCTCGGTAACAGAAGAGCATCACCTACATACTCGCAATTCTCCAAGGGTCAAACCTAAAGTGCTGCCCTTTAAATGTGGATAACAACCAACATCAGGTACACAAGAAAATCTTGTAGATTGAACAGGAAACTACAGAGAACTATTTCTGAAATGTAAATGAGACTCTGCTACTTTCATTTCATTATTGCCGTAGCCCTGTGCTGAGATGAAGTTTCCATCTGTGATTTTCAGGACAGGGTATCAGCCATTTCAGGCGGCATCTGTCGGAAACCAGAGAGACAGGTTACTCACAATTTTTTGTTTTATAAAATATTTAAACTCTATTCGGTCTTCCCTCGGACAGAGCTTACGGGAGATAATTCAGTGCTTCAGGGAACAACCTTGCAGCAAACAAGCAGCTTTACCCCCACCATCCCTTTTCTTTATTATTTTTTTAAGAACGACTTGTAGAAAGTTACAATTTGAAGTGGACCAAATACTTTAAAAGATAGTTTTGATAAGACCGTGCTAAATATCAATCTGCTATTACTCCTTTGAATGGTCTTGACTTCAGCAAGTTAAACAGTTTGTGGTATCGAGCCTCAAGGTTGTGAACAGAAGAAAACATTTCCACATCTCACTAAAATTCAGGGACTCCTGGATTACTTAGGTAATTGTGAAAATTGTCCATATGCAAGAGACAGCACAGGCAGCGAAATTATTTCAAACACTCGTTTCTTTTTTCACAACATTTTCACCATCAGTCACACAAAACTATCAGCAAAAAAATGCTGAAGTCAATGATGATGCAATTAAGGCTTTGATTACATGATGACAGCAAATCGATTTTAAAGCAGATTATATCAACAGTTGGGCAAAAGGAGAGGCAGACATTATGGAAATCAAGCCCTTTAATATCTTTAAGATTCCATAATCCCAGAGAGCATCTTTACATCACCCTCTTTTATTCCAGATCGTCTCACAAAACACCCCTAAGTTATCACATTCTGGTAGCCCATGATAACACACATCCTATGACATGATGTTAATACGTGTTAAAAAACAAAATAAATTAAAAAAAAAAAATCCAAATTGCAACTATTTCCCCACTAAGGTGACATTTGCAACAACATACATTTTTAAAGAACCCCAGGATACAACACATCACTTACTTACACCGGACAGGCATGGTAAGTGCCTGGTGAAGGCAAGCAGAGTTACACATAAGTATCTGAGAGCAGGATTTGGCTTCAGACTCCGCATGAAGGCAGGAATAGGGAACTATTGTGCTGCCTGTTTTCTCACAGCAGATCCCAACTAGCTTTGGCTATGGATCCGGCACCGCCAGCCAATTTCAAGAAAAAAAAAAGAGCCTCCGACCCTATCCTTTCTCTCCCTTTTTGTAATCTCTTGCAGGCAAAACCGCTCCAGCAAGCAGCTCCCCTACCAGCCCAATATTTACACTAAACCACTAAAGGACTTTCTATTATAATGCTATCTCATTGATATAAGATTACTCCTGAACCACATCAAACCCCGCAATACTGTGAAAGGCACAAACGCTGTCTCAAGAAAGAGGCGCAGAGTGGATTATTTTAGTCTCGTTATTTCAACAGCATTTTTTTTAGATTTATGTAAAAAGTAATGCAATGCTACAGTAAGCGTTTCTCCCCCGGGGGCAACTTAGTGTCTATATGGATTAAATGTACACACGTAAACACTTTCAATAGCTAATTATATTCCTAAAAACACCCGATTCTTACCATTTCTTAACCCTACGAAATAAAAACACTTCAAAAAAAATTTCAGTTAATAATCAATTTTATCTAATGTCTTTGAAACTCTTCAGAGATTTTTACCTGAGAATCAAAAAGTGTTGTAACTCCTGCCTCTTGTAACTCTTTTTACAAAAGATGTATGGATGTAAAAACCCCAACAGAACACAGCACTTGCCATCTCCTCTGGTTATAAAGAACATGAAAGAGTAACCAGACATTTTTATTCAAATGAAATTATACAAATTTTTTTATCTTTTTTTTTTCTTTGGCATGTAAAAACCCCACCCTATAATGAACACAAGCTTAAAGCAATCTCTTCCAATGGACCATTTTACTTATTCTACAATTTCTTACCCAAATTACACAGGTATAATTATTTTGACACTGTAATGAAAAGAAAATGGGATTTGGGCACTGTGGGTTTATCTAATAACACTATTTCTTGCCAGACTTCACAGCACTGACAATCACAAAGAGCCCTGTCCATTCCAATAGGAAATATTTGATTTTACTGTAGGAACATTATTTATTTTCACCAACTTGCTATTATCAGAAAGGATATGATAGCTGAATAATAAAAATGAAATCAAGAAATTCTGGTGTTTCAAGGCTTTATTTTTTTCTGCTCTCACTTTTGACATTTTCTTCCCCTGGAGAGACAAGATAAAGTGCTGTCATAAATGGGTGACTTTTCTTGTCAAATGACAGATTTGATTCTCCATGGCAACCACAAATCAAGGTGCTAGTCTGAATTAAAGCTTCTCTTAAAAGGCGTCTTTATGTTTATAAAATGAATTTAAATTAAATGGGTATTAGGTACAGTTTTTTACCTCCATTTATTTATTGACTAAGGAGCTCTGTACTGCATGGAGCATATTTGCATTTTAAGGAAAGACAACATATTGTACTGGCAGATGCACAAACAAAGCAAGTTACAAGGTCATGCTACATATACTAGTTTACAGTACTATGAATGGTATACAGATGGACAGCAAGCAGTTAAGAGGTACTTAAATACTGGAAAAAGCACAAAAATTACCTACAGAGTAACAGATGAAGGAAATCCCTCCTCATTTCATAACACTGCTTTCTTCCACGCACAGTTAATAGAGTCATGTAATTGTCACAAACAGGATGCCAAAAGGGGAAAAAAAATTAAAAAATAAGATGCTTCATCCTGTGCCCTTATGCAATCTTACTATAGAGCATGATACACTCTTACAAATGGTTGTTACCATGACTTTCAAATATCCGAATTTATCCCAGATTTCTAACTTCAACTGCTCTAAAAATTCACTTTCTTGAGGTCACAACACAGCTGAATTTCTTTATTCAGAAGATGAGTCAGTGGAGCCTCCCAGTTCCACAATTAACCTACCTTATTACCTTTTTTTTTTAAAAACCTGAAACCCAGAGAACCTAAATTGCACTGTAATACTCTCCTCATTCAGTTTCCCCAAAGAGATGAGAAAAATCTTTGCACAGAACATGAGATTGAAATTTTTAACATATAGGCAAAGTCAAATATATATTTTTACACGTGTTCACAAGGAAGTAAATACTTTCATGAATTCAGATAGCATTGCAAAAAAAAATCAAAATACTGCAGGTTTGTCAGCTGATTCTCTTGGTTACCGGAGTCAAGTGGCTCTACATTCACTGCCCTTGTAAGCTCTGCCAAATTTGATTTTAAGCTTCCTGAAGTTAAAGAAGGTTTATACAGTATTAACACAAGATCTTCTCACACATTTCTCAAGTTATTACACAGCCTTTTATCCAAAATTACAATTTTAAGCAGCGCAGGAAGGCTTCAGTTCAGCTTCACAGGCAGAGATGGACAGAGGATGTCTTCATCCCGCTGCCGGGCTTTCTGCTTCGCTTCACCGCTGCCGCCCGCTTTCCTCCAGAGAAGGTGCAATAAAAGCGTGCCAGCAACTTATAAACCTCTTTACCCCCTGGCTCTGTGCAGGATTCGGCCCCTGCACCAGTGGCATGGGGACAGCCCCCGCCCCTCTGCTGTGGAGCGGCTCAGACGCAGCTATCGGGGTCCCCGCACGGCCCAGCACGCACCCTCTCCCCAAATTATTGGCACCTGTGTGTAATCCAGAAATGTCCCAATCTCGTATTGACAGCTTTTTGACCCAAATACCCCAACTTAAGAATTGGGGGGGATAACGGTCAGGCCTCTCTGAATCGGTCATAAACATTTCCTACATAAAAATCAAAGGACACTTTGCTAATGTACTACTGTATAAGTAACGGCCTCATTAAAATAAGACTAATCTGTAACAGAAATGTGCATTTTATGGGGTAAGCAACTAAATTTCTTACATTTTTATTGTGAGAGAAGAAAAAGAAAATGAGTCTACCTATTTCACTCATACTGTAACCTGATCACAATGTTTATATATGCCCATCACAGTGCCATATAAATTAAGTCCCAAGAAAGGGTTTGAGAAAATAAAATATGGTTAACTTCAAACAACACCTTCAGCTCAACTCCTGAAAATCCTTGGCACTTCTTGCTACGCACTGCTGGACATACTTGAGGTTAAGAGGCAGCCTCCTCGAAGTCTAAATACTGCACTTTTAGGAAAAATTCCCCAAATTACTACTATGCACAGGGATAACTGCACACGGAAAATACTCTCCCAGGCTGTTACACAAGCTGGATGCTGTATGGTAGATGCTGGGAGCATTTTCTGCTAATGCGAGGGGATGGAGAGTGAAGTTCACACCTCGTGTTTACGCGTTCTCTCCATCAGCAGCATTAAGGTGCAGCAAACAGATAGAAGATTAAGGTAATACCTTGCAGAAAACAGGGTGGTTTTCTGGGCCTTTAGTGCCAGCTGACAGAATGGGTTTGCCAAACGAGAGGGCGCAGGAGAACTAAGCACCAGAAGAAAAACTTGCAGCTGTTAAATTTGTTATTAAAATTGTATTTCAGAAATGGGCAGCCACAGAGCCTTGTGACACAGTGCCGTCTGGGACAAGCTGCAGCCAAATCGGCAGCAGTTCTCCACTTCAGCTCCAAATATTCCAAGAGTAAATATGGCACAGGCAGAAAACCCCTGCAAGTGCACGAATTTGGGGCTCTTGACTTTTTTGGGGGGTTGTGGTGGTGCTGACGCTGCACCAAAACCTCCTGGGAGCACCGGGGTGTTTTCCAGTGCGGAATACCTCCAGATACAAACATGCATTTGTTGCAGTAGAGCTGCAAAAGGAGACAACCTGGCTTAGAAAAAGGCTTTTTTTTTTTCCTCTCCAAGGTCTCAACCACTCATTTAGTGGGAATACGGGACTTTGATTTAGCAAACGCCTGAAATTTAAACTGGGGTGAGTTGACGATGTCTTCCTTGTGCACTCTGCGGGCATTTCTGGGCTGGCTTTTGACAAATACATTAAACTCTCTCCTTAATTGTTGTGAAGCAGCACAGCTCACCTTTCGTATTACTTCTAATGCATGGCATTTCATTTTATTGAGCATGAGCTCAGTGTTGGCAATAGCCATAAATTTTACTGCTTTAATAGTATATGTTATCTGACGTTTCCTAACACTGAGCTTTGGGATTTGAGACTGACCAGTCTTGACAGAGATGGATAGTTTGCATAAGAGTTATAAAGGGAATAGCAGAGGCTTCAGTGATATTTTAAGCAGGAAAACTATGCAATACACTTTAAAAAGTGAAAAGACAACCAGGAAAATCTTTAGTTGGTAATCATAGTCAGGAAATGCCAGCAAATGTTTTGAGATGCTAGCTGAAAATTTGAAAAATGTTAAAAGCCAGCTTTGCTACCTTTAGCAGTGAACTATAAAGCTAATCACATATATTTTTGGGGTCTTTAACGTGGACCAGATGGAACTACACCGCATATAAATAAAAAACATTCTGTAGTTTGTGGGCTGGTTTGAATTTTATTTCATTGGATAAATGTGGAAGACAAAGTTACCAAGTAGTTTTAGTCTGAGTAAACCATGAAGCAATTAACAGGAGTTCGAAGATACATTTTCATCCAGCAGATACCCTACTGCCTTCTAGATGTCACATGAAAGTTATTGCAAGTGAAAAAGGGACACTGTCAACTTGAGACCTCACCACATCCATACCAACCAGGTGGGAGCAAGTTCAGGTGCAGCACCTGCTCCTGAGCTCCTGGGTCTGTCTGGGGGGGCTCCAGCTACATCCTACTGAATCCTAAAAAAATTCAATCATTCTTCTCATCTGTTGCTTTGTTCAAAGTAACACTAATTAATTTGGGGAAACTTGATAACAAGGTATGGAAATATTAGATGCAAACCTGCAAGGTAAATAAACTAAGGAGAATAATCTTGAATCTCTTTTTAAGTTATGAAATTATTTACTTGTTCTGATCTGAGCAAACATAAAAGAATACCTCTCCCAGGCTCCAGGCATTGTTACCATCAATTAACTAACAATTCCATAAACAATAAAAGTATTACAAAAACAGCAGCACATCCCCACCTACACATTAGCACCAGTCAGCAAAAAAACCAACAAAAAACTATGAACAACACTTCCTACTCCTTGAATTCCCAAAGGAAACTCCACCCCAGCTGCTGCAATCAAAAATAAGGACTTAACAAAGTGCCTGCAAGGTTAAGTGACAATTTTAGGTGTTACTTGTAACAGAAGTAAAACAATTTCAGACACAAGGGTGAGCGTAAACTGAGAACTCCTTGAATACAGACTTTTCCCCAAATGATGATTTCTTGCAGAGATTGTGTTCTCTGTTTCAGGATGCTGAAAGGTGAATGGGTCTAGATGAAAAAACAGGAAAAAAAAAAAAAACAACTAACCCATGCATCACCGAGAGACCCCAGCAACAGCAGAGTTTCATTGCACCAGTACAGATGGTTTCAGGAGAGGGCTGTGCAACCACCGCTCCATCACACGCTGGAGGCAGAGGGACGGTGGGAAAAGGGGATTCCAGCCTGCTTCCTCCCCTCCTCTTCTCCCTCCCGCAAGTCCACACCTGCCTCTTCCCACTGGTTTCTCAACTGTGTTCTCAAGTTTCTGTGGGTCAACACGGCACTGACTTGGCACGCATACAACACCTGTGAAATCCGGGGAGTCATGCAAATGTAGCTGAATATGCAATGTCATCTTTTCTGATTCATTATGAATAGGCAGAAGCCATTTTAGCCAGGACGGTGAACACCTTCGTTCTTAACTTTGGAAGTATTCTTTTAAAAAAATCATCCCAACTTCTTATTGCTCCTCAGTTCTCCCAATAATGGTCCAAAGACCCTTAAGCACACACACACCGTTACCGCAAGCAGAGTCATCGCTCCTGCTCTGAAGTCAGGCAAGCACCAAATTGTGCCAATACCAGCAACCTGCAGAAATGCAGGCAGATATAAATTATGCAACATACCGTGCATCTAGAAAATGGGTGTTTTAAAGTACAGCATCGCTGTTCAGCTGACAGCAAGCCAAGCCCCTACCTGGTACTTCTCCCAAGTATCTTTCCTGTGTCACAGGTAGTAACACTTTGCCCCCCCCCAAATGATTACGGAAAAATTCAACTGTCCCCTGGCAGTTAATGTGGTAAAATTCAGTCTTCAAAACTGTGAAGTACAAGGATTTTAATCCTGTTTTAAGCGCAAGTTTCAATACAAATTGAACTTGGAACCCTCCAGGATTTCTTTCTAAGAGTAAGTGATCCAGAGGAGGACCTCCTTCAACATATATGCACTAACAAACTAAAAAGTAATTACTGTGGCAGAGGAGGGCAATTTATAAAACGCAAGTGTGGGAAACAATTATTTACCTTCGTAACAAGCAGTTTCTTCTTCGTTTCTGTACCATAAACGTAACTTTCTCCCAACAGCAACTTCTTAAAAGATGTTTGTCAACTTCTGTCATTCACAGATACACAACAAAGAAAAATGTATATCTTTCTAATGAGATGCACAGCCAAGGACGGTTGTCAGCATCATAGCACTGCTGTTGTGACATGTATTTCATTTTATTCAATACATAACAGGAAAGCTGTTTAATCCAGCAGTCCAAGCAACATCCAAATAAGCATTAATAATGCGGTGAATAACTGATCATCGCTAGATGGTTTTCAGCAAGATAAAGGTTTTTCCCTCCCCCTTTTAAAAATATCCTCCTAGTGAGAAAACAAAGAGGCAGAAGTTAAGACTGTTGCCTGCTACCTCCTACAATGGGCACACATCTGCAAGTGCCAACCTGCTCGCTGCCGAGCCCGTCCTTGTGCACTGCCGATTTCAGCAGTACATCAACAGATTGCAGCAGCACAGCAGGTGGAGCGGGGGGCTAAGGGAGAAGCAATTAACATGTATTGTGTTTCCCATTTTTCAAGGTAGATGGCAAATTCTGTTTCACAGACATGTACAAATTCACGTACAAAACCCCCTGCATAATACAAAGACATCTGTGTTTACCAAAGTAATCATTATTGTTTAATGCATATTTTTTACACCATTTAACAAATAACTTTAGCTCTGATGAACATGGTGATTTTCATGATAGAATTAAAAGGAAAAAAAGTTCTTAAGAAATGTGGAGCTGCTAACACGTGCTAAGTATCAAGACAAGCGCCACAGATTAAGGGCACCACTCTGACCTCGCGTGTTCTCACCCTGTGCACACTCAGCCAGCACGGTCTAACAGGGATTTGGTGGCTCGCTGCCTTGTGTCAGAACTTGAAGTCACCCTTGCGCCGCTTCCTGCACCAAACTTTGCGGACACGTGCAACGAGGGCGAGCAGCACCCCATCAAACACCACGACCAACCACGGGACTAAAATGCCACCGCTTTGGGATCAACCCCGCAGCCAGGTCTGCGCCCACCCACAGCCCCAAAGGGCGTCCCAGAGCTCGGTGCACTGGACCGGCCCCACCACCACCCCAGCCATGGGGAGATTCCCATCACTCCTCCTGCCTTGCCACTTACAGCCATCATCTCTGTCCCACTGCACCTCCCCGTCCGCAGGCTCAAGCCCGGAGGGAGCGACGTGCCTAACCCTTGCAGGCTTCAAGGGGAGCTGCAGGCAGGCAGGCACGGCTGACACGCGAGGATGGAGGAGCTCAGAGGAGGAGTGAGCCGAGTCGAGACCCCACTACATGTTCAGTGATTATAAGATTAGTGCGTTTTTATTTAAAGTATTATCCGTTAACATCCCGTATTACAAAAGTAGCACAACAGTATCGACAGACTGTCAATATTAATAGGAGCGTCTAATGTTATATCAATACTAATCTAATTTCTGTTATCTGCAGGCTGCAGGGCCCTTCTGAAGAAACACAGGAACAAGAATGAGAAAGCCAAAGCAGTGACATAACAGGAAAACGAGCCATTCCTTCAGCTTCTCCATCACTCAGTGGCACCCTGCTGTTTAACACAGTTATCCTTGCTTCTTCTTTTGAGAAAAACCACCACCAACAAAACCCTCTTAGTTTTCTTCTAATATCACCAGAACCTCCACACTCTCTTTTTCTTTTTTAGCCTCAAAACATCTTTGCAAAACAGCATTTTTCCTAACTACATACACCCAAAATCTGTAAAATAACTACGTCAGACAACAGCAATTACAGGTCGGATGAATAACTCGCCCTTACGACATAGTGTTGATTCACAAAGGAAAATTTCTAGACCAGTGAATGACCCAATCTCATACAGACCTTAAGGGCCACATGGAAAAAGCATGTTCTTCATTTTACATGTAAAATATGTATTTTTAGGGTAAAAGTTCTTGAAGACTTGTACTTTAATGAGGTTCAAAAAAGCATCCCTAAGAGTACAGGGCAAGGACACACATTGGTAAGTCTGCCCAAGGTGGCAGGTGCTGCAAGGTGGGGAGAAGCCCTCATCCTTACAGGGAGATGCTTGGCACGACCAGGATCACAGCACCACCCCTGCACTTCCCATCACTACTAACATACTTTAAAAGAGAGAGGAAGACAGGTCCACAATGACAAAATGTCAAAGTGAACGAAGTAATTGAGCTAATTATGTAAACATTCATTATTAATAATATTAAAATATCCTGTTTTGCATTTTCTTTTTGTGGCAGAATGAGCAGCATCTAAGGACTCAGAATTATCATCTAAGAACTGAGTAAAAGAGGAAACTGCCTAAAATGAAGACGCAGTATCAAAGACGAATATTTCTCTTGCTTTAGCACATGAATGATCCCAACTGTACTCGCTACAAAGCATTAAGTGGGAATGCAGGGGAAAATATTCTTCTCCTTAAATACATTTCAAATAAGTGATTTATGGTTTTCAAACTGTGAAGGAGAGAAGTGGAAAAGAGGGAGGTACTGGGGTAGGAAATTGGCTTACCTCGTGATACTCCATGATGTGTGACCAGTTCCCACAAACGGGTGAATCCTCCTTCCCCCGTTAATGAGGCTGCAGGTTTGCCAGCCCCCTCCTGCCCAGCCGGATCTCCCCACTGCGCAGCAAGGTGCGGAGAGCCCACCCCACTGCCAACCGTACCCTCACGATTTTACATCACTGTGCCAAATTTCAAAGGGTAATTATAGCCAAAGCTCCCTTGAAAATACCTCGAGGGGGTACTGAGCATGGGACAGCGACGCCAAAATGCCAGCGATGGGCTGGGTGGGTGACAGACCCCCTGCACTCCCCAATGCTGGGCCGCATCGCCATGGATGGCGGCATCCTACAAACCCCACATTAGAACAAGACAAAGCAATGTTTACAATGGAGGTGGGGAAAAATGCATTTTTATATTGCAATTAAAATGATGACTTCTCTCCCCTAGCCTGTCTGTGCCCTCCCAACAAGTTCTCCTTGCCAGATCTACAGAAATTTCCACTCACACAAAATTCTACCTTCAAACAGATCTTTGCTGCTACCCATGCCCATTGCAGTCACACAGATTAACATTAATTGGTAGTTTCAAACAAGCCACATCTGTCAGACTGTTTCCCAGAATGACAGAAAGAAGGAAGGAAGGCAGAAAACGGGGGAAAACAGTCTGTGGCCTTTGAAAACCAGGGGACTGTGCTGCTGAACAAATCACTTCCAGGCAGTTGGGGATAGAGCCAGAAAAGCGTCTTTGAAAGAAAAAAGAAGAACCGGCAAGGAAGCAACAAGCAAGCAATGCAAGAGGAAAAACTGTACCATAGGGAAGTTAATCCAAGAGGAGTCCCATAAATTGGAAAAGGATAAGAATAAAAATTAGGAGTTATTGGATAAGGGTTAGCGTAAGAGGGGTAGTTTCCTACCAGGAAATGGGGATTGAACGGCTCATGCACGGCACAGCCGAGGACCTCAGAGGAGGCGCAGGAAGAAATTACAAGGCACGATGATGTAGGTTAGCCTGCAGACTAAGACAGAAAATTAAAGATGAGCTTCTGGGTCTGAGCACCCACCACAGCAGCCTCAGTCACCTTGAGGGATCTGCAGAAGAGAAAAAAACCCTCTCCAGCCCGGCCATGGAGGTTTGGCCTTTCTGTTTTAAAGCTCCAAACCTGGCTGTTGGGATTTACACATACAGCCACAACACCCTCAGAGGATGTGTTCGCTCCCTTCTGCCGGGTTTGGGTTGCACTGCCTCGCACAGCTCTACACCCCGCAAGCACAAACCACTGCGAGAAACGAGTCACGAACTACACAAACTGCACAGCACAGTTCAAGAAAGGGATCTGCCGTACAGGAATCCTCGTTGCCAGTTACATCTTCCTCTTACCTCTCTCACCTTTCTGCTCACCGCCTCCCATGTCTACAGCCACTATTTCTGCGGCACTTCTCCCTCCTCAGCCTCTTCACAAACTTCCAACCCCCTTCTCTCCCTGCACAGGAGGCAGTGCCAATGGGAGCAGCAGCAGCCATAGCTCATAACTCGCCTAACAAATGCCAGCCAGAAGTGATTTGTAGGCATCAAGTAGATTATTATTTTTTGAGAGAGTGGAAAAGAAAAAGAGGGGCACAAGCTTAAGGTGTTGTTGATGAATCAAGATGAAAAGAAGGTTTTAGGGTGAGAAGTGTTTGTCTAGTGTGACCTAAACCATTTAAACCTCATTTGATAGATGATGGACATTTATTCCCTGCTATGTGTCACTTCAAAGTCTGAGGTTTATATTAAACAAGAAGTCTTCTCCTTCTAAGTTGTTCTTCACTTCTTCCCAGAGTTTATCACACAGCACAATACCTGGAAATGTAATCACATTTAGTTTTTATAATAAAGTCATACGGTCACTAGTAGTACATATTAGAAGATGCTTTTTATTGTTTTTCATTATGTAATTGTGTGCTTCATTGCTTTTCATGTCGTTTTCCTTGTTGTGGGAGGTGGTACAGCCCAGGAATACCATTTTTCTGGGGATGATGTTCTAAGGGCAGAATGAAACCAACCCAGCCGCGCTCCGCTCGGATGCAGTGCCACCGCCCTTCCCTCCTCTCCGCTTCCCACGGGCAGGGACCCAACTCCCAATAAGCTGACAGTTCAGTCTGAGGCAAGGTAAATCCTGCTTTTCCACCCCACAAGCCTTGTCCCGACTCAGAGAAGCCATCAGTAGTAAATACTTGAAGTAAGCAAGGACACCAGGCACAGCAGCAGCTTTAATCACCAGAGAAGAGATTTTTAAAGTCTTGCATTCAGCTCACATGCGATCCTTCCTCCCATGCACACGCCAAATGTCTCATCCGACACCGGTGGCAGCGAGCGGGGTGGGCGAAGGAGCCCCACACCACCGCAGCCACCACACAGGCAAAGCCATCTCCTAGGAGGGCTCCACACGCCTGCATTTGCAGAGCCATTTGCCCACGGGTTCAAAGATCTCAACCCAAACAAAAAGCTGCCAATTAAAACCAAAAGCAGAAATATACTCTCCCCCACCCACTTCTTCTGTTTCCCTTGTCATTCAGTGGGTTTCATCCTGGCAAGATCACACCCCAGGAGTTACCATTCAATCTTCCCCCTTCCCACAAGGAAGGAAAACAAAGTGAAAAAGATGATGCTAAGATGATATCCACATGCTGCTGGAGCTATTGGAGAGACTCCTGCAACAGAAGTGGAGATAAGATGCTTGCCCTGGACTGAGCCAGTTGGGATAGCATAAAGGGCTGCAGAGCAAAGCACCAGCCCGTCAAAGGCTGAGAATCACTGAGTAAAATTTGAGGACAAAAATGTTTCCCCTTCTTATGTGTGGAGAAGGACGTCTTGGCTTTGGATTTTGGTTTGCAACCTTATGAGAAGATGATGTTTGGAAAGAAATAGTCTATGTCATGAAACAATTTTTCTCCAAACAGCTAATGTCACAATTAGTTTTGAATGTGGGGTTCTTCCTACTAAAAGATACGATCATTCGGTTATAGTTGTTTACATTCCTATACATTAAAAACAAACAGATTATGCTAATAAATTATGCAACTAAACTATACTTGATGGAACATGCTGCTGTTTAGTATTCACACAAAGCACTGCAGCATTTAACCGCAGGGTAGATTTACTCATTTACTACATCTACTCCTTTAAATGTGCCCCAAAATGTGTTTTCACAGCACTTGCTCACTAAGATTGCTTTGAATATTGGCTTTTGGGGAGTTCACTTTACTTAGATTCTCTATTAGAAGAGAACACCACAGATTCACTGAAACCATATTTCTCCACCAGAACGTTGATTCACACAGGAGCAAAAAGCATTTCATTCTAGTCCTGACCCTGACCGAGGACACCACCTCTTCTCCATGTCCTACCCAGAAAAAAAGGCAAATGCCTTTGATTTGAGATGCTCTGGTCTCCCACACCCTGAACACACAGACCTCATGTCAGTACCCTTGAAGACCCCACAACTGTGCATCCAAGCTCAAAGTAGGAAGCTTGAAATTATGCTCCGTCAAGTTGCTCCATCTCACTACACTTTTAGAGCTTAAAAAAAAATATATCAAATTCTATTGAATTTCTCTCTACACAGCTGCATCTCTAATGAACCCCCATAAAAGTTGAAACTTACATTCGGTAATCATATGCAATTGAAACATCATAAAATGAGAAGTCAAGGAACTGTATGTGGGCTGCAATGACTTGTCTTATTGTATTCATTCCCTTAATAAATATATCTTAAAAATAACCTCACAGTCACACATTTGCAATATAATATAAAAATAACACTGGATTCAAATTATTAAACAGGTAATTTAATAGAACGAGAATTGAAATGTAGGACAGTGTGCAACTTTATGCTATAGGAATAGGATGATTTTAGCCAACACAACTATTTTTCTTTTTTGCATTATCTTTGCATTTATAATACTACAACATCCACATAACCTTGACACTGTAGTCGCCTTAGTAACAAGTGTAACATTCACTTATAATTGAAATCCCAATAGGGTATTTGATTCACGTAAAACAAAAATCGGAGGCCCCCACTCTGTTGCTTTTTTCTTAGTCACATATACATCGGCTAAAACGATTTAAAAATAGATATATTTGTACACTATTAAATCTACAAAGCAGAACCATTTAATCTTAATTTAACGCAAAATGGAAACAAATATAACACCTTTAAAAGACAGAAGGCTAAAAAGAGAAGCAAATTATTTAAGTTCTGGATCAGCGCAGCTTGGCAAATTCACACCAAGTAAGGGCCAAGATTTAAACCAGCCTTACAGCCGAGAGCAGCAGCTGCGCGGAGGGACCACTATACCAGCAACACTGGCTGGGCAGAGGACACCCTCCACCGTGCCACCACAGCCCAGCGCTGACAGAGGGGGACAAGTATCCCCAGCCCAACCATCACTGCACCAGGACTCGGCCTGGCACATGCTACGCTCCTGGTTGCATGCTTAGCTTCGGCTTTGTGTAGCTGGTTTCATTTAAGTTGGGGTATTTTAAATGAAAGAAAAAGGGCAAAGGTCCTATCAGTGCCCAGCAGAAGAAAGGTCTGAGCCCCTCCAGACCAAGGCCTTTTCCTTAACGACGGCCAAGACCAGATACTTCAGAGAAAGGTACAAGACACATTTCAAGTGAGGGTTTTCACCTCTGGGTAAAGGGCTTTCTGCCTAACCCTTTGCTAGCTTTGTCCTAGAGCAAGAGAATTTATATTCTTCCTAACTTGTAAAATTAAATAAAATAAAACTGCTCCTACTCAAGGTACCTGCAGATGTTTGTGATTACCTATAAAGTTAAATCCTCTTATTGTTTCACACCTAGTCCTTCATAGCTAGGATTTACAGTTTTACTGAATGATTATCTAGTTCTGTTTCAAGAAAAAAACCCCACTGAACTGCAAGCTAAATCATCTGAAGCCATCTTTTACTCTGCTTGTGTTGGCCTGCTCTTCTCACAACTCCAAAGCCTCGAACTTTCTGCCCCTGCAGAAGAGCCAGCCCATCGCCTCCGGTGCACCGGCACAGCCCCAGCCACGCATCCTGCTTGTCAACCGGGGCTGCCATCTGCCAGGGCTCCGTCCTGGCCGTCACGCTTTTATTAAGTCCTGATGAGCATGATTCAATTAACGTCGCCTGAAAAGCCAGTACACCGCAAATGAAAGGTGACAAGGAGTTGAGACAGTAGCAGGGGGGCACGGCGGAGGGCAGACCGGCCAGAGGATACGGCAGACCCGTTACTGCGCGTGGCAAAATGGGTTTGATCTGCCTGCGTCTGGGGGGGTGATGAGGAGGGATGCAGAGGGGAGAAAAAGAGTCTGGAGCAGCGAGACTTTTAGAAAGCTCTTCCCACCCCGCCGCTGGAAAGGCAAATCAGAAGCAAACGCGTGCTTTTTATCGCGTTATTCTGTCGTCAAGTGTTTTGTCTATACGTGGCACCGTGGTGCCGCTCACCAGCAAATGCCTGACAGAGCAATTAGCTGTACCTTGCTGGAGGCACGCAGGATGCCACTGACCCCACCGGGAGGTCCGTGCCCGAAACAGCTGCAGGAGTGGGCTCCTTCTGCCGGTGGAAACAAGGACTCGGCTAAATGTGGCGAGCTACAAGTTCCTGCAAAAACGTGCAAGTCTCCAACATGTGGCCCGTAACGTAGCTGTTGCCATGGTAAATATTCATGTTTAGTGAAAAGTGTTAAATCTTGTATCATAAGTTAAATCAGCTGCCAAGACACATTTTCACAAGTAGGGGAATTTTTGTCTTTTCAGAATGGAATGTTTTTCAGTTGACATTGATTTTTCCCTAAAATAAGTCCCCCAGAAAGGAAGCCAATCACACGTGAGGCAGTCCAAGAGCTGAATTACTCTACTCCTTCTCTGAATCATCAACAAGTGTTGTGTGCTAGTGTGTGTGTGTGTACAAATGCACTGTAGCTTCATAAATCCCATCCTCTTACACAAATGAGCAGTTACACAATTTATTTGGACTATTAAACTAATGAACCCAGCAGAAATAGCACCGATATTTCATATTTTGGGTGATGAGACTTCAACAGGTAACTTTTCTAAATAGGAAGCATCTCAAAAGAAACAATTAAAATTAACTTGCCTTAGCCTTTTCACAAATACAAGGCTCAATCCTGAGCCTGAATATACAGCTGTCTATGTAGGTCAAGGACAGAAACAGTAAGAGCGTATTTACTTGCTTTTATGTTTCTTGTTCAGTATTTCAAAAGAGGACAAATGGTTTTAATACAATTTCAGAAAGAGAGACAAGTTAGAATTAATACAGAATTGGCTAAAAAACCCCAAACTTGTTACTTTTATTCATTTAAGAACTGCTGCAAGGAAATCTGACTGTTATCAGTTCAAGATCTGCAAAATTACATCTATGTGTCTTTCCACTCCTGAACTACTCAAAATTGGCTCATTCTAGCATCTTACGGTTAATCTTCCATATTTAAAGCAAAATGCATTTCTAACAGAAGGTTCTTTAGAGTAAGGGAGAAAAATGGTAATTCGGTAATTAGCCCAATTTCATTCAGAGCAGGGTAAATAACTCCTCTGATAACAGAGCAACAAATAGAACTAGTCCTAAATCTAGACAGAAAGAACAAAGCAGTCATCTGCTTTGACTCTCTGCAACCAAAATAAAAACACGAACAGCAATGACCTTCTTGCTTCCTCCTTTCCAAGCTCCACGCCAGGGAGAACCTTTCCCACTGACACACACAGGGAGGACTCAGGCCCCGGACCAGCCCTGCAGCTCCCGCAGATGTACCGCTGCCCTGCCCAACGGTGGAGAGCTCTTTGTCAACGTTGGGTTTTCCTCTTCCACATCTCTGTTTGACAACCACAAACTGGATTTCACCTTGGTTTTGTCTTCTGCTGTGAGGGCTTTGCCCAACAGATTCCTTTCTTCTTTACCTGCCTCTGAGTAGCAACAGCCAGCAGCCAGTCACATCCTTGTTTCTAAGTTAAGAAACACTTCTGATTCCTCCTCCTCTCTCTAATTATTGCTCCACAATCGATTTGCCGTACCCCATGCCAGATTCGCACCTTAGCTCCTCAACTCTAGTCATTAAAACTCACACTCTCCTCCCATCTTCTCCACGAAAGACATTTTCTAGCAAGCAAGCTACTGCTTACACTCTCTTACCTTTTCTCTACTGAAACCAGCTCTACCAAAAGGCTGAAACATATTTAGCACTCCCAGCTCTCTGCTTGTCTCTTTCTTTTATTTTACATGGTTCAATGTTCTCATTCTGCCTTCTCTCCTTCTTTCTCTACCGCAGTGCTACAAAAAGACATCTTCTGTGACACCTTAAAAAAAAAAGATCACTGAATTAACATGACTTGCACTGCATGGTATTTTCAGACCAGCCATTTGCTAATGTCGCAAACACAATTAGGAAGTCAGGGAAAGAGCTTACAGGAGCAGATGAAAGCTTCAGAGATAAAATGGAAAGCTTTTACCTGCCAGGCTCTCAGGTTAGGGTTCTAGGTTGCCTTCGGATCTAATAAAGCTATAAAAGAGCCGTATTAAGGAGATGCACAGTCACATTGCTGTAAATATCAAGCATGCCTTTTTTCCATCCTCCTATAGACATTGATTTTTGCTACCACAATTTGCAGGTGGGTAGCCATAGGTGGTTTAAATTCGTGGTATTAAAAAAAGCTCAGAGCGTTACTGACAATTAAAAACAGCTTTTACACAGGCACAATAATGCTTCTCATGCTTTAAAAAAAAATAATATGCATATCCATATTACCATCATAATAAGTGCCACAGAGTGACATGATATGATTGAGTATAATGGCTCCTTGGAGCCATTATGGTCGATCAGTAAATAATACAGTTTTGAAATTGTCTAAC
This sequence comes from Harpia harpyja, assembly GCF_026419915.1. Lineage (NCBI taxonomy): Eukaryota > Metazoa > Chordata > Aves > Accipitriformes > Accipitridae > Harpia > Harpia harpyja. Next base: position 20,067,087 of record NC_068969.1, read on the forward strand.
TACATATTTACACTTGTCAACTCTCATACACTTCAGTGACAGAATTTAAAAGAAACACTGTAAAAAACTGTAAGAACATTAAACCACGAAAACATTACGCTGAAGTAGTATTAAGGTTTGACTTAAACCCACAAAAACATGGAAACTCCAGGTTAAGGCCAAATCTCTGAAAACGACACCGTCTTCAGCTCGCGGAGCCATGCCCGAGTGCTCGCAGTGGTCTGGGCAAAGCGAGGGATGAGGCAGGGTTGGGCAGGAAGGCAGGGGACCATGGGGTCATGGCGGTCCAGGGCATCAGGTGAGCACTGAGCCACTGTGGACGGCTCTGGTCACCAAATTCATGGGCGAGAGCCAGCCTGCCCGCAGTGACTTAGCTGTTCAGCAGGACACCATTTTATGGTATTTTATAAAAAACAAAGCCTGGACCCTTCCTCTGTTTATTCAGATGAAATTCCCAATTAAGTTGAGAAGAACTAGTCCTCACTTATTTTGGAAGAGGCCTTGTTGGGACACTGGGAGTTTTGCCTAGCTGAAACACATGGAGAAAAACTTCAGGCTTTGACCCTAAAAAGGCATTGTCAAAAAAAAATGTTAAACAAACATGACAGCGGAACATTAATAACCCAAAGATTGACTCCATGTGGGAAAAAAGAAGACTGGGAAGCAAGATATTTTTTCAAGAGTAAAAATAATGGGGCTTGGCGTTGGCTTTTTTAATTGATAATTTTGGGTCTCTTGTTCGGCTGTAGTCACTTTTGCTCCAAGCAGCGGTGGCAGCAACTTTATTGGTTCCAGTAGAGCTCTGCTGAAAACAATAAGCATCAAGCCCCCAAACGCCGTCTGTCTTTCTACGAGGGTCACATCCTGCTGCCCCAGAGTCCAGGGGATATTGAATGCTTGCGAGACGTCAAGAGCAGCCCCAGGCCTGCGGTGCCTGCTTCGCAACAAAGGGACCCCAAATGCTTCACATGCTCCGCACTACAGTCCTGAACCATGCTGTAAAAAGCAATGATGGACATTTTCCTAGAGCAAAGGTCTTCCTTTCATATATATCTCCTTGCTCAGACTTATCTATTACCTTGCTTGTGAGAACAAAATCCATAAAGGCTTGGCATGGCAGACTCTAAGTTGTTTGAAGACACAACCACCACACCCCTGTCAAGAGGGAGTTACCGCTCGGTTTTATAGTCAGCTCTCCCCTCAACCCGGTGATGACAGAGCAGCCTCCCTCTACGCTCAGCATCTGGGATTTTACAGCCGCTGTATATAAATGGGATTTTCATAACAAACAACTCTGTATTCGGTTTCCTTGTATATCTGAAAGCGAGAATGATCTCTTAAGGCTCTGCTGGGAAGGCGTATTAACGAAGACAAAGAGTATTTCAGGCTATTTCCCCCAGGAGCATTATCACGATGACAATACAATGACTTTGTCCTATGCAAGTGCTTTAAGTCCACGTCCTCCTCCCAAAGCAGCTCTTCAGGACCCCCCTGTATGCATGCTCCACGCGAGGGCCCTCACAGCCTCCTCCCCGCGGCCAGCACCCCATCATCCCACAGCTGCCTGAAGAGGACAGGATCTGCCATCGGCTCCGAGAGCTTTCTCCAGTCTCTCATTTCATAAGCCCTCCTTAGAGATGTTTGCTTTTGTCTAAATATTATAAACCACAGTACGACAAAGACTTCATAAACCCTGTTGCCTTTTCACTTTGCGCAGCGTCTGTCTCCTCTCACCCTACCTCGCAGCTCATGCAAATGTCAGTGAGAACAGTTTTTACATCTCCTCAGGTCGCCCCAGTGATATAAGCAAAGGTAAACAAACTACTGAAGTCTGGGTATTTTTACTTCAGATGGGATGTAAATCAGTGGATGAAAGCTGGGAATAAACTGGCAATATGAGGGCAGCTTATTAAAGCTTCCTCCCCCAGCTCACTGTTCCCTCAATGTAATATACCTGACATAACCCTACACTAAGGAAAAAAAAAACAAAACAACCCAAAGAGATAGAAGTATTTCCCCCAAAGTCAAAGACACTCTTCCTTCAAGATGTCTGGGCAATTCTTACAGAAAGAGAAAAGCATTTCCCTACCGAAGGCAGAAATCTTCACCTGTAAGAACTCGGGAGGAGACCAGACACCACCCCGAGTGCTCAGGATGGGCACAAGCTTCATGTGGGACACCCCAGAGAGGAGACCAGACACCACGAGTGCTGGGCATGGTCACAAGCTGCACATAGGACACCCCAACGCAGCAGAACTTGGGATGCAGAAGCTGCTCGGTTCCTGCCGTACCACATACACCACTTCTCAAACAACAACCAGAGCAAGGGCTTCATCCCAGAGCTCAAATCAGAAAATGACTGGTCCTGTGTAGAGCTGAAAGCACCTGGGAACATGGGTTTTTAAGAGCAGCAGCTCCAGCTCCCAACTAATTGTCTGACCAGTGGGTGCCCCAAACCCACAACCTCCTCACGCCATTATCTCCTGGCAGAAAGAAGTTATGTGCTCCCACTCTTCCTCCCTGCCTCCTTGTTTAAAGCTTTCTGGCTGCTGGTGAGGAAATGAGTCTGCCTTGCTCTACCATTCTCTCCACCACCTTGCTGTCTGTGAGGACTGGTGAAAAAATGTTTCAAATGCTCTTACACTTCTACAGCATCCATTTCCTGAGGCCCTTATGGAAAAAAAGGCTGTCTCCCATCCCCTGCTGATGATAGTTTTATCAGATAATAGCACAAAGAAGGAATGATCCTGCAAAGCTGTTACCAATACCCAAAGGTATCTGAATAGCAGCAGTGAGACAGAGATCACGCTCATTGCGTTCGCCCACCAATGGGCAAAGCCTCAACAGCAACCAAGAGACTGGCAAAGCCTGTCTACTAAAGAGCGTATCATTACTTTAACCTGCCATGAGTAGTTGTTTGGCTTTTCTGATTTTCTGTGTGCGCACTGTATTTTTTTGTATTTTATTTTAAGTTAAAACCTGCTGAAATTCAATGGCTCCAGACACAGCAGTGCCAAGGAAAAGGAGCCTGTGGTCCCTGAGAGGGACTTTTCTCAGTGCTGACTTGACACATAAAATCTGTTTCTTCAATTATGTCTTCCCTCTTACCTATTTTAGACGTGATGGTGTGAAAACATAATAAAAGCTCATGGAAAAAAATTCAAGGAAGCTGAGAAAGTATTCTTCAGATCATATTTAGAGGCCTTGGCTCACAAATGCTTTAATACCAGGAGGATAGCTGCTTGCACACCCCAGCTCTGCCCCTGCGTCGTGCCAGTGAGTGCAGGCTCTCACGCACCTTCCCAAAGCACCAGCATCTCCATCTCTAGCAGCATTAAGAACTGCCCTGTTCAATAAAAACACAGTTACTGCAATACAAAAGTCCAGCTACAAAACCCACTTTGCACTGTTAACACTCTGCATCCAACGAGGTGCCGGTGTTTTACTAGTTTGTCGTACGTACGCCTGTGATCCATGCAAACTCAGAACTTCATCACGCCACATGACATCTCTGCTGTGCCACTCCTAGTTCAAAATATATCTTAAAGCATCTGAAGCATCAACTAAGGGATTTTAATCATGCATTCAAAAACTCTACCAAACCAGGGTGAAGCCTTGCAGATAAAATCTCTGCTCAGGACTTGCAGTTCACCACCTTCACACAGCAAAATCTCTTCCTGTTAAGTGGTTTATCAGAATAATGGATATTACTTGTTTGATAAAACAGATTACTTGAAAAATTGTCCCAAGAAATCGCTATAGTCATAGCAAAGTCAGGGCTTGTTCTACTACCGCAACAAAAATTCTGTATTTGGTTCCATAAATATAAAGCAATTAAAAATACTGCTAATTTGGCCAGGATAGAAGTCTACAATAAAGCCCTCATTTTAGGTGTGAGAAGATTTTTATACTTAGACGGCATGAAAATCCCCTTTCTGCTGATAATGAGAAATGCCCCTTGATGCCCCATCTCCTCCAGGACATAGCCAAACTGGAAATAATTTTCAAAACTAATATGTACACGGAGTAACATGGTTAACATCATCCAATGAATTTAGATCCACCTACATGGTATAAATATATCTAGATACACTGTCACCTTCAGCAGAATTCATTAAAATAATGTTGTATCTTCCTTGTTAAATGTAATTTTTTTAATTGAAATTTAATCTTACTGCATTATTTGGTAGATTTTTAATTGACATTTGTAGTAATTAATTGGTAAGCATTACAGCTTTGTCTGAAGAATTTAAAACTAAATTTGACATCGAGATTGGCCAGCCACTGCTGTGAGGTGCCTGCTGGGAGCATTTCATCATCCTCCCAGCCCCTCCTGCTGATCAGAGGTGGGAGATGATGGTCTCTTTCTTACAGTCATGAATTACATTACTAATGTATTCCATTACCACCACGCAAATGTCATGTTAATTCCTGATCATCATCAAGTCAGACAATGGTTTCCACGCTGGCACCCAGCCAATTAGCGGTGTGGAAAAATATTCCGCCAATTATATAACTTGAATTAGGTTAAGGACTCAAGAGAAAGCAAAATAAATGCTTTGAAAATACTTCTGAGATAAAATGTAAGTTGACACTGTCTTCATGTGCTATAGCTGATGTTATACAATCTGATAGGCAGCTGCCAACATTCATAACTGTTTATTAAATCTAGCCTCTCTTTATGGTGGCAGCTAAGATCTGTATTTTTACCAATATTAGGTTCATTGTGTTATGAAAAAAGACCAAAATACTTAGGAGCATTCACACCAGCTTATAAAACATATTATGTAGTATATTAAATTGTTAAAATTACTTCTTCTCTCCTCCCCCCTGCCACAGAGAAAAGTTCCATGACAGAAAAGTTTCAGAAAAACAAAGTCTTTCTGGAGCCACTGATGCTTCAAGGAGTAACGGAGATCCTGCGAGGACAGAAGTGCCATCTCCAGGCTGCTGCCACTTCTCCCGCCGTGCAGCTCTGCCAGGGGACGCCAGGCTCAGCTCCTGGAGCTCTGCCCCACTCCCCCCGTCCCACCGACACATGTCTGGGTTAGTACAACCTGGGGAAACCCACTCCTGCTCCACAGCTGCAGACGAACCCTTCAGCTTTTGCTCCCTGGCTATCACAAGAAGCATCACAGGCAGATAAAGCCCTCTGTCTAACCAGGAGCCTGTCCACCAGAGGAGAGGACTGCAGCAGGAGTGGGGCATCCCTCCAAGAAAAGGATGCCACAAAGCCTGGTGGAAATACTTCTGGCCGTGCAGGGACACAGCAGGTTTCTAACATTGCGTTAGCTTGGCATGCGCAGCGCCGAGCCCCGCCGGCAGCACGCTGTGCTGGCAACTCACTGCACGACCAGGTTTTTAGTACCACCCCATTATTTTGATTTGTTCTGTTCTTAACTCAATTTATCGTACAAGCATGGTTATCTCCAATTTAAAAACGTACACAGCACCAGTTCCTCGACTTCAAAAATTTATAACAATGAGCAATTTGTTAAAACCTTTTACCGTATCTTTCTGTCTCATTTTCCTAGGTGCTGCAATGAGGCAATTCACTGTTCTGGCTGCTTACCCTAGATGACCTTTGCCTGCCATAAAACGGTATACAACTAAACGCTCTGCTTTAAATAAAACCCTTGCCTCTTCGAAAGGCCCTACGTATTCAGTCAACACAATCAGCAGAAACCACATTTGGTTACTCAATAAGCTGGAAACTTCTAAAATGCGTACGGCGGTGAATGAATTCCTGACATCACCAGGGACACTCGAGTGGGGAACAAGAGAGACCGCCGAGAAGTGGCTCTTGCTGCAGCCGAAGAAAGGATCACTCCTTTAAGCTGAACTCTCAAGGAAAATGAGAACAAAAACTGAATTAGCTCAACATGTACCCTCTGCAGTCAGCACATTGCTAGGCAACTTACCATCTCTTGATAGAATTATGGTGGAGGGCTGGTCGTACATCAGGGTTAAGATGAACACAAGCACCAGTTTTGGCCAACTGCTCCTTTCCAGTGGGACTGCTCAATCCTTGGTCATTTTAAATTATTATTTTGCAATATCTTCTAAGCACCTAGAGAGTCTAATGCATTCAGAAGGTATTTTAAAGCTATTATGTGACATGAAAATTTTAAGATAACTGGAAGTAAGTGAATTTTAGGAGGAACAGCACGAGTCTTTTTCTTTGTTCAAGCCAGCATCTCGAGAGAGTTAACAATCCTTCTTCTCGTTGCTTTTATTTTTTAATACTAAAGCTATCCAGAGGGCATGCTACTCACTTTGTCCTTACTCTAGATGCCGGTTGGCCACAGCTCCGTACCTCCGTTACTCAACGTGGTATTTCAAGAGGATGCTTCAAAGCACCCCGGTCCTTCCATTTGCCACCACTGAGACCAGACACAAAGTCTTGCTACAGGCAGTGCCACGGGGCTATTGCAATACCTGGCAATGCCACACTTAACCCATGCCAGCCTCAGAAGGGTCTCAATCTTTAATAGTGACTTGGATAGCAAGAATCAGACCCCAGGCATTATTTACATTTATTAAAGAAGTATTAAGCAAATGCGCAGAGTGCTTTAAATAGAGGCATGTACCTTGCATATAACCCCAAGTTTTCCACACATACTTCATTGGCACAAAGAAATAATTAATTAGCTAACCACCGTGATTAAAAATCAATTGATTCATATGTGACAGAGCGGTGAGAATTTTTGCATCACTGGAAAAGTCTGGAATTGGTCCCTGTTTGGGGATCTCAGTCGTATCAGTGAGCTTGGTAATTCAGACATGAAGGAAATGGTAAGAATCTCTCTCCCGCATGCACACTTTGAGCTGCCATATGGGTTTATTCAACTGTTTACTACACCAGTCGGTAAAAACTGAACAGCTATTATAATCTTTGCTAAATGACATGGTAATTATGCTACCTCTGGAAAAAAAGAAAAAATGGAAACTTTAAAAAGAAAAAAAAAAATCACAATTCACTGATGTGTGAATTTCTCGGGTTTTGTAATCTTTGAATTGAAATGCACTTTCTAACACACAGAGGGATATTAAATATATAACAGAAACCTGAATTTATTTTAAAAAACAATTTGTGCTCCCATTTCCTACACAATTTAATTATGCAGACTTCCTTGAAAGATTTCTTACATAGACCTTCCAATTTTCCTGTAAAATCACATGATTCCTGTTCTCCCAACCTCAGTCTTCTGACTAATGAAGAAATATTGCCCCTCCTCTCACCCCAGTTAGTAAGAGAGGCAATCAGGAGCAGGTACGTAAGAGGAGAGGGCACGAGAAGGCTCCCCATGCCAGGCTGCTGGGGGACAGGGACAGCTGGGAAAGTCACAACCGCCACTCATTTGGCACAAAAGGGACCAACAGGCTTCTTGGCTGGCTAACACCACGGGGAAATGGCAACTGACAATTGACAGAGATGGGGTCGCCCCACACCACCCTCTCAAGTTTGACCAAGTTCACCCTGGCCAAAATTGGCTACTAAAGGCTTTGTCCCTGTGTTCCTCCAGGCTGGGCATCGCAGCACCAATGCCATGCTGAATGGGGCGAGCGCACGCGACGAGACAGCTCTCCTGTGTACCAGTGACACCATTTTGTCACTGGGATGCAAGTGCAGCAAACGGTGGAGCTAATTATTTGTTGGCAATGGTTCCTTTGAGAGTCCATCATGTGACACATGATGGAGAGCAGACCTCTCCGTATTCATATTTAATCACGACACGAATTGCCCACATAAGCATGTTTAGACCTTGCCTATCTGCAAGGCTTCAGTTTTGGGCAGTAGCTTTGCCTGCATCACTGAACTCCAGTTTCACCTTCAAAGACCTCATAGCTCATAGGATTTGAGGGGATGGAGAGAAGAAAGGAAGGAAGGGAATATTTCTTCTCTATTGATAATATTTGGTATCACTGCTATTTCATTACAATGAAGGTTTTTTCGTTGTTTTGGGTTTTTTTGAAGTGGTGACTTGCTTTTAAGCACAGACAATACATAAAAGAAAAACCCCACCATATTAAAAAGGGGAGAAAAGGGTGAGGGAAAGAGAGATTGTAAGAAAGAATAAGTGAGAGTTACTGTAAACTCAGGTTTGACGACTCACCAGTTTTACTTGCAGGCATCACACATATCCACTCATGACTCAGGGCAAATATGGGAAAGGATCGAAACCCTTATCATGGCAAATGTGTCTGGAAGACGGAGTCACTCAGAAAAAATGTTCTCAGGAGACTGAAAGACAAAAACATGTTTTAAAACTTCACTCAGTTAGAATCATATCAAAGCCTACTGTTTTCCTTTGAAAATAAAAGGTGGTTATAAATGCTGGAGGTGGGGGGAGCATTACAGGAGTATTTCTATGTATCAAACATTACTCTATCCCACAGCAGACTTTATTTGGCTTTAAATAAAACTGAAACTTACAATATTAAGAAAGGTTTTTAAAGACACACTTATTTCACATTTGCAACATGCTCCTCCGACAGGCAAGCTTATGTTCCTTCTAAATACCAAAATGTGTCACCATCCGAATCCATATTCTGCTCAAAAACACTGCACTGTGCACAAAATCCAGATACTTTAACCTACTTTGCATTATCAAAATATAGCAGTCTCTGAATTTCTGAAATATTTACTCTCTGCCTTCACTCACTGCATCCTGATAAAACCTTAACAAAATGTGGAATCTCTTGTTAGCAATAATCTCTCCTCTGAGATAAGGAAAAACACATATAAAAACTATTTGATGTTCAAGGTGAAAAGGCAAAATTTGCAAACATCAGTTAAGAAATACCAATTACTACATTTTTTTTCCCCAGCTATTAGTAACACAGATTGAGTTTAAGCTTAGCTCAGAGGAAGCTGCTCGCTGTACAAATGAAACATCCATTTAACTAATAAGGATATTCTAAAATAAGATGTATAATTTCTTCACTGACAAACCATCCACACTGAGTAAAAGCTCATATTCAGAAATATGACCAGAGGTGTTCCCGGGGCTGTTCTGCATCACACCCATGAAACCACATGGGATTTAAGCAGCAGCTCCGGTGCCTGCCCAAATTGGGGAAGGGCACCCGCTGCCCTAACAGATGCACCAACACCAGGGAGAGCCTCCGCTCCCTGGACCACTACACAACAGGGACCTGCAGCAATAAACCCCAGAAGAGAAAACAAACTTCGCAGCAGATGAAAATATCCTGAGGGACTGGGGCAGGAAAAAGATATGAAAGCAAAAATCACGTGTGGTGCTTCTGACCTCTTCATTGCCCAATCCTCTCCCTCCATAGCATCCCCAAGGCAGTGGCTGTTCCCAGCCTTTCCACATCTACCAGCGCTTTGGCAGTGGCAAGAATGGCCATCTCCAAATTAACCTCATGGAGTTAATTACTTTGGCAGCCCACAGCAGCCTTCCTGAGGAACATCTGGAAGCTTCTGTCTTAGCAACAACTGCATGAAATTTCGTAAGACAAAAACCAGGTACTTCTCTGGCCCTGGGGCTTTCTCCCATTCTTTGCTGAATGCAATGCAATGGCTCAAAGAAGATCACAAGAGTTCAGAAATCTAAATATAGGGATTATGGGACCCTATTATAAAACAGTGCTACACAATAAAAATAGATCCAAAAGGGGTTTTTAAACAGTATTTATGCTAAACATGACTTCTTTCTCACAGACTCTGAAATACCTGCAAACCAAAAGTGACCTGCATCTCGCATCAGTTGTATTTTATTCATGAGGAGCAGAGCACTTGAGAGAAGCAACTGAGCAGTGTCAGAAACACACATCCGAGGCTCACTTTATTGCTGTGCGTGATGACAGATATGCAGATGGGTATGTAGCTGAGCAGAAAGCTGCATCTACACATGTTGGGGCAAGATTTCTCCAGCTGACCTGCTGCACCACAGTATTCAACTTAGTAATCTTTATCCATGATATGTCTGTAGAGCAGGAAAGTATCATTAGCCCCATTTAGAAGATGAGGAATTGAGCTCATTTTGGCTAATGCTTGCTCAAAAGATTTCATGTTCCTTTGAGACTTTTGAGGCAAAATGACTTGTCTAAATAATATATTTGCTATGCAGCAGATGAGGGCTACAGTGTACAGAAGCACTGTCCTCACCTCCAGATAGCTTTTCTCCTTCACATCCTTCCTCAAGTAGGTTTGAAAGCTGGGAGAGCTTGTACTCAAGGAACAAGAAACAGTGTTGGGAGTAGGTAAAGACATCCCATCCCAGCCTGGCCTGAACTCTGACAGTGTGTGTACCTGGAAAAATGGATGTTTCTTACGCCATCAAAAACTGACCTCACCAAAATACTCCACAAAACATTTCTTCAGCCAGGTTTCCCAAGGGAACAAGGCTTACGTGATCACCATGTACTTTCTCTGCCCAGCCGCACCTGCATCTTTTGAATCCCTTGGGATTAACAGGAGCAGAGAGCTCCCAAAGACGTGAATTCTCACGGCATTAAGTCTGGGGCTTGCACCACTGGAGGCCTCCAAAACCATTTGATCAGCTGTCTCCAACAGCCAGCTGGCTCACCGGCACTCCGCCAGCTCCAGGCCAAGCCGTGCCAGGAGGGAGTCCAGCGTGGCCCGGGGGCACGGAGGCAGCTCAGGCACTTCTATGCACCTCAATGCTGGAGAATCTGGGGAAACCACACGTACTGCTGAGGGGAAGGGTGGAGGAGGGAGAGGAACAAATAATAGATCGGTTCTGATAAACTGAAGCCTCTAATGATCTACCCACGCACTCGAGTTCGATCTGGCATTGACAAATTGAAGCTTTTAATGATGCGCCCACACATTTGAGTTGGACACTCTTCTTTCTACATTTTCATAAAAATAGCCTGCTGGGTTAAAGACAGAGAAACTCTAAAAACACTGCAACACGAGTAAAACTCTTGCCCACTCTTTGAAAAAAACTTCTCCCCCAACAGATTCTTTGATGCGACCTCCAATACAGACCTCCAACACGGACCTTCTCCTGCACTGCCTTGCTCCCATACAGATTCTCCGACGGCTACAGCTAAATAAGGGGCAATGAGATGCAGCAGCCTCAGCATAACTGAAGTACAAAGCCAATCAAACCTTGAAACAGGAATGTGGGTTTCATTAATTCCAGCAATCACAACGTTTCTATTATCACTCTATTAATCAGAATAGGAAACCTATTAATCTGCCCCAAACAAAAATTAATCTTCGTAATATTGAACAGATTTGAAAGACAAGTTTTAATATTTCACTATTTAAATTTCAAAGGCAGAGGCGCACAGCTCAGATGATCTGGCACACCACTATGAACTTCATCTCATCAGCATGAGATCAGCCCTACCACCCTCACCTTGCCCTGATGCTTCCAGCCCTCTTTGCACACCTCCACCCCAGGGTCTGGCTGCTCCCAGGGTTTTTGAAGCAACTGAGAGCATCATTTCATACATCAAACTGCAAAACTGGCTGCAGCACTTGATGCAATTAAAGAGTCGTCAAGAGTTTATGCTGTAACCTAAGGAACAGCACAGTGCATCACATCCAGCAGCGCTTGGGTGGCACAGGCTGGAAGTGCCACCCCACACAAAGGGCTGCCTGGATACAAGGGAGCTTTCTGCAATGGGCAGGACAAACCTGACGGGTAGCAGATACATGACCATGTGTTCAGGGGAATGAGAAGAGGTGCAGCGGGAGAAAAAGGCACGCAGCTGCAAAACAAGAAAGTATCTGAAATTCCTGTGCTCCACCGGCGCGAGTCAGGGATTTCTACGTGGATCTGGCACGGGATACCTGCACCGGACCCTCGTCAGTGCAGCAAACCCTCTCCAAGTCATCGCAGTGAGCTGCAAAACACCCCGCTGCTACCAGACGTGGCATCATGACAGAGCCCAGTTTCAAGGAGAAAACGGGTGGCAGAAGAAAAGTCCTTACAAAATGATGGCAAAGAGTGGGACAAAACAGAAAGCAGCTGAGGAAATGACAACAAATGTGACCGAAAAAGAGGAAAACGACCCAAAGCATCTCCAGACACCCATGCCCTGCCTGGGGTGGGTGACACAGATGAGCACATGGCTGCAGTTCTGCTGTGGCAACTGCTGACAGACACATTATTTTGTTACTTGGCCAGATTTTCATTAAAGCAGCATTCACCAACACATATTTATATATATACATACATAGATACACATACACCTTGAGACTGTATTTGGTACAACACATTTCAAAGCCTGATCAAAGGCAGAGCTTCAGTCATCTTATGCACCACTCACATTAGGCTGTTTACTGACTGCAATGAAACTACAGAATATTGTTTTAACTAATGATTTCTCAAAGCCATGTTGCACAAAAGAAAACAGGTTCAACTTGTACATCAGTGCCTAAGAGACCGCTCCAAAAGAGACAACTGTATGAAAAGTTGTGCCCATGTATACAAATATACAAAACTGTTTTTAAGTGACTGTTTTAAATTAGAATAAATCTGTGTTCCACCAATTAAGCTTTAAATGCATGGCTGATACCGTTCACTATTTTAAACAAGCGGCATAATAAATGCAAAAATTCAAATATTTTAGAGAAAATACTTGGAGAGTTGAGACATTAATTTTGCCATATACAATCTGTTTCACGGGGATTTAAAAAGCGTTATTGCCACCGTGGGTACATTGGAATAAAGATGAAACACCATCCCTTCCTATTTACATATTAAAAAATACGTGCCTTCTTGATACAGACTACCCAGCTTGCCGATACATGACTCTGTTAAAAACAGTACAGCCTGGCTAGAAAATGCAAAGCCCCAAACTAGATACGTCCTTGCAATAATTACTGCACTCTAACAGTTTGTAAGTGGAAATAAAAGGTACTGTTGTCTTGTTTATCCTCCCCTCCAGCGAGTATCCTGGGGGAGCAGGGCCAGAGCAGCTGCAGTTCCCCAGGGCCCTGCCTAACGATGGAGCTGTTTACCAACCACCACCACCCGCAGCAAAATAAGAGGAGTAAGATCAGCCTGGAAAGCCTTGGGATCTCAGGGATGTCTACATCCAGGTGAAAAAGAAAAAAATAAAAAGAAAGAAAAAACAAAACCCAAAAAACAATCAAACAAACCCCCCTACCATTCCTATTCTTATTTCTACCTCATATACCTGTACTTGATTGTAGCTTGAGATGCTCAGCAATTTCCTAAAATCTTGCAATACAGATATAATTTTTCCAAAATAAATAACCTTTTTCTTTTTTTCTTTTCTTTTTTTTTTTTCTTTAAATAAATTGCCATTAGAAACACATGCTCAAAGCATCATTAAAAAGACCACGGAGGCTGCTTGCAAGGGGAACTTCACTGCACCGAGTAGTAACATTTGTTCTTCCCTTTCAGCTGGGATCCACCTCAACTTTTTGATGTTGGTTGGAGCTTTTATTTGCAAATAGAGCAGAGCTGCTTGGGATGGAGGGCTCCTCCGGAGCATGCCATGTGGCCTGCACAGATGTTCCTTTTATTCCTGCGTCCCACAAGGCTCTGTGGCTCGCTGGTGTTAAACAGATTACGCAAGTAGAACACTTGATTTTGCATGTCCCCCTTTTTTCCAACAGTTGTCTAATTTACTCAACTCGTTTTGCCCCCCTCCCCCCCACAATCACTACAGAAAACACAGAAAAATGAGGCAAAAGCAAGCAAGTTTCTCCTCCAAGACCAGAATCTGCAGAAATGCTCAGCGTCTGCAAACAAAGCGGAAATGCAGAAGAACAAAACTCTTATTTAGACAGTAAAGTAACTAGCTTATTAGGTGCCAGGTTCTTCTACAAAAACTTCATCATATCCCAGTAACACCAGTCGCTACAAGTATCATAATCTCTCACCCTTATTTAGATGTCCAAATGAGAATTGAACTTCTTCCAAAAAAAAAAAAAAATCTAACACAATTATGGGTGCTAAGCATTTGAAAATCCTTGAAAATCTGGCCTTCAACTCGGTCACAATGAAGGGGCTTAATTTCCCGGCTGTCAGGCATCCCAATCAACAACTGAAGTCAATGGGATCTACACACTACCTTATTAGAAAAAAAAAAAAAAAAAAAAATAGAGCCTAAGAGGCTCATTAAGCAACTTCAGCTACAGGGAGACAACCTCGCTGCAGAAGACAGCAGCTATACACAGCTTTGTGCATCAGCCACTTTGCTCTCATGCTTAATTTGATTAATCATTTTGGTATTATCCCCAATTAGAAAAGTGTCTAACAGGAAAAATAATCAAAAAAAACTGGTTAAGGCTAAGACGCAGCAGAAAACAGCAGCTACTGAACATGCAACTACTTGGAACTTCTGGCATTTGCCAAGGATACAAAATTAAAGCTAAAAATTGTGGGCAAATACAAAGGCATTGGTGTTTCATCCAGACTGCGGATTTTGAATTTTTTTTTTAATAAACTGAAACCGAATTCCAGATGTTGGAAGTTGGGAAGTAAAAACTGCTTTAGCTGTAAAAACACAGAAAGGTGAGACAAAAAATTCTGCTGAAATATCATGATTCTTCGGGATGAAAGCGAAGCCCGTGCACCCCCTCTCCAAGAACAGGCTGGGACAGGATTTTTTCCCCTCTCTGTGCCAAACCAGGAAGCGGCACAGAAGGTTGCCTGGAGTTTCCTTTTAATAAGGGACATACCGTTGCAGAAATCCCTGGGAACTCCCTCAGCAGGCAGGGGAACCCATGTCCTCTGCATTTCTGATGCTGTGGCAGTTGTGAACAGAGCCCACCTGGACCCTCCGGCACCCACGCCATGCCTCCTTGCAACTCACGGTTGGTACCTGCAACTCTACCTGGGTGGTAACACCAGGGCAGGGGGGACTTGTGGATGCAATGGACACAAACTGGTACATCCCAAAAAGAGGCACAAACCCACCGTTTTCTTTCAGCAAACGCAGAGTCCAAATCAGCCCTGGCACAGGAAAGCCACATGTGAGGCTCCAGGATGTACTTCAGCATCCAAATACAAACCAAATTTGGACCCGCACGACTGGTTCTTGTTTTAATATATGGGTTCAATCACCACCAACACCCAGGGCTTTTGAAAGCAGAATTCAGGGTAGTATTTTGAGATCACTGGTTTCACCCCTGTTTATTTCCATCACAGCATCCACAATGCTCTGCGGATGAACATACAAAATCACAGAGTATCCTGCAGCATCCCACCAACTCCACCCCAGGAAGACACTCAGTTTCACCCTAAAATTCAAGGACAGTGGCAAATGTTTGGATTTTGATAAGAGGGGAATATTCATCAGCATACTTCAGTAGTGATGCAGTCAAAACTTGCAGACTTAGTCACAGAAATATGACTGGACTTGTCTGCTACCACAAAACAAAGTACCGTCTAGTGGTTAAAATTGGAGGACATGATTCAGGAATGCAAGCCTTTTCAAAGAAGAACTAAAACACATGATTAAGTGCTGTTGAAGTCAATAGGCTGATTCAGAGACCAACTTTTGGAGCAATGGATAATACTCCCCACATTGCCATATGGCTCTCAGTCAAACTTCCTAGAAGCATTTGCTAATACCGGGTTCCACCACAGCTTTTGGGAGGCCTGCTTTTCTTTTGCTTTTTTTTTTTTTAAACTTTCTTTTTTTAAACCTGCGTCTGGGATGATTTTCACCCACTCTGAAGATCCTCCGGGCTCTCACTGACTGAGCGAGAATACCCAACCGTGATTACTGCAGGGTGGTGCAGACTCATGCAATAATTAATAGGCTCAAATGGAAGGTTACCTACAATTAATAAATAAATGCAAAATATATTATATAATGTATAAATATACACTATATAAAATAATAAATGCAGATATATAAATAATAAGTAAAGGTAAATTTATTATAATCCAAACGCACTTTTTGTTGTGTTTAGTAAAAGGTACACAAGCGCGTTAGAGCAACAAAATCCAGCATGCGCATCTTGGCCAGCCGAGGGATCTCTGCAAACAATCCCAACGCCATCTCAAAACTCCTGAACCCATTGCCTTTACGACTTGCAAATACTTCCCTTCTCCTGCCAGCTCCCCATTCACTGCTACAGTAAAATCTTCCATGGCAGGTTTGCTATTTCTTATCCTTTAAATCTGTGTTGTGCACACATAGCAAGCCCTTGTCATAGCGTCCTGTGAAGCGGTGACAACAGCACAGCCACCGAGGCCGACCCCCCAGGCAGGCAGCGCTGCTATCCCACGCTGAGCAAACCGCATCCCCGAGGTTCTCCTTATCTCCCAGGAACGCCATCCAACAGCACCTCCTGCTCCCCAGCCATCCTCAATCCTGCCAATGCAAACAAGCAGCAAACCAAACCTTTTAGCAAGATAAATGGCTACCTAGCAGCATGCAAGCTAACATTTGTAGCAACTCGGTTACAATTTTTATTTGTATTTATACAATGGGGAAGGGAAGGGAGAGACCACTGGCAGAGCCACCCATTGACTTTTCATGCCCTCCCCAAGCCACCCAACTGACACAATCTGCTAATTTTGCACATTTCCTAATCTTTGCAAAGGTTGAAAAGTTATTCTTTACGTTTAGTCACGGAAAAGAAGAAATAAAACAAAAGCCCAGTGAATTCTTGTTGGCTTTTTGAAACACTTCCTAGTACAGATAAGATGTAACATCATTTTTCAGCAGTTTGAAAACACCCTGTTACTTCCGACAATTAAATAAATGTAATCACCGCCTAAGTCAGCCCTCCCAGCCATATTGTCTTTAAGGCAATGGGGAAAGAAGAGGTGCTACAACGTACTTTTTCTGGCTATTAAAGTGTTTCTCCTTATTCAGTATCTAAATTAAATCAAATGGAGTATACTAAGTAAGCCCATAAGACACAGCGCATGATGCAAGAGTCTTAAAATCCTTATCTACTGAGCACTCCAGCTTAAAGGCTGATGTTTTATGTTCCCCTGCAGCGCATGGGGATCCTGCTGGCTTGGCCAGACTAGGAAAATAAGCTTTGAATGACCAAACGCAACTGCAACTTGAAAAGTAGGAACCAAACCAGACACAACAAACCACAGAGCAGCCGCCCCGGCCCGGCCCAAGCTCGCCCAGCACCGCCATTCCCTCACCGGCACGCTCCCTGCGCGGCAGCGGATTTTGCAGGGCTGCTGATAAGGTGCTCGTGAGTACAAGCCTACAAGTTGGGTCATTAATCACAAGATTTTTAGCCCAAGATGCACAGGGTGCGGAAGGCAGAAAGCCGGCGCACGCTGACGGAGCGACAGATGCAAGAAGTTGTGCAAATTTGCTGAATTCCAAAGTTATGAATTCCTTGAGTTTAAGCGATTCTTCAAAACGCCGCTGAGCCAAAATCCACAGTCCTGTCTGGATGCTCTCCCCGCAGGTCCCAGTGCTGGGGTGAGAGGACGGTACGGTGCGGGGGAGCCCACCCCATCGCGCACCCACAGGCGCCGTGCGGAGGAGCGAGAAGGGTGTTTGGGGTCATTTTCTCCCCATGCTTGCTCCGGGCAGCCCTGCAGACAGCTCACAGGACAGTCATTCCCTGCACCGACTGCGTGTGATCCTGGGCAAGAAATGGGTGCTCCTCCATGCTCATGCACCCATATCTGCATCCCAGGGCAAGCACCGTGCAGAGTGCAAGCGAGAGGCATAGAGTACCAAGTACTGCAGAGCCCATAAATAGCAGCTTCCTATAACATGCAAATAAAACCTGAGTTCAAGACGAAGTCCAGCATCTATCCTCCAAGTTTGGATATGCTTCTCTCCTGAATATACGTAATTAAAGCATAATTACATGTGAAACATCATTTTACATATCCTATTAAAGGGATATTTACCGCAAAGAAGAGTTAAGCAGCTCAAATATTAAAATGTGAGTAAAACTATTGCTGATAACAATGACATAAAATTAAAACTGGTACTTAATTAGGTCCGTCTGTATACTCAGACTTTTATTGGAATACTGAGGCTTTTTCACAAAATTCGTGTTACTAAATAATATAATTTACTTAAGTACTTAGCTCTACCAGATCCATCAATTTAGTTTTTATTGTTCAACTCATCTGCCGTACATTTAGTATACCTGCCCATAGAAACAAACCACACGTTGTACCTTATTTCCTCCAACAAAAAGCTCTGTAATTATCACCACATCTACTAAGCATATTTGGAGGTCAAATTTCAGATATCTTCCTTTTTCTCCCCTCCCCCCCCATTACCTTTCAACTGCTAAGTGCCAGAAAACAGTTTCAAAAATTTAAAAAATACCTCTCTGGGCAGGGAAATGTAAAAATCATATTTCCTCTGGACCAGACTTCACAGCTTGAAAAGAAAAAAAAGGAGAAAGAGAGAGAGAGAGAGTCACTTAATGCTGCAGAGCAGCCACGGGGCTGGAGCTGTGACAACAGCACTGGGACATCCTCAAAACCACCCAGTATTCAAATAATGCAAAGCAAAGCACAGCCACCAGTGCAGCCGAACCACAGGTCATTGCAACCCTGCAGACCTAATGCTACTATTTGTGATGAAAAGATAAGGTGAATTTAAAATCATGGTTGCTGTTTTTTAATTTTCTAAAATCAACAGGAACTGGGTGCATCGCTCTCCAAGAGCGTTTGGAAAAGCCGAGTTAACATCACTGAGGGCATGGAGGGAAAGCCTGGCCTTAGCCAGCACCCTTTGGCACAAAGGGATTGCCTGACATCAGCAGAAAAAGGATCAAACCACATTCTGAGAAGCTTCTCAGAGATGTACCAACAAGTAATATTAAAATAATAGTGACTGCTTCACAGTAATAAGGGGTAAGGAGGACGGGGGGGGGAATCTTAAAAAAAAAAAAAAAAAGAAAAAAGATACCAGCCCACAGTAGTAACTACAAAGAAATCATTTCAGGGCCCAAACCAATACAATTTTTTTTTAATTAAAACAATTTCATAAAACAATACTACTACAAGCCCACCCAAAGCAGTGAGAAGCCATTTTTACCATTTTAATCAAACACAAAGATGATAATGCTAACTTAAAGGATCAAGACAAAATAAGATATGTGAGCCGGCAATCTGAATGCCAAGTTTTACCCATGTGAATTCAGTTATAAATGCTTGGAAAATGTGATTCCTTAACTTAGAAATAGCAGCTGTAGCATTCAAAGGTACTCCAGTAATTACTGGAATGCTTGCTGAAAAACTAGACAGAAGCTAACATCTTACTTATATTAAATACACATTCACCGCAAATTAAAAGAGCCACAGAAAAAAAAAAAAAGAAAAAAAAAACACAAAACCAGAAAACAATCAGGCAAGCAGATGTTCAAAAAAAGAAGGGGAAAAAAATGACAAGAGAGGGCCAGATGCTCATTTCTGGTACTCGGAACCGTGAGACGAAGGTGCCCCGCACCACCAGCCTCCCCAAATCACCGATGCTCAACAGCCGAAGGGAGTCAGATTGTCACCTATACATCTGTAAGTGGCAATTTCATCCCAGATACTGCAATAACACGCCGCCTTAAAATCGCAGAAATGCTGCCTAGTCATCTGAGACAACAGTAAAACAAGCAGCAACCCCAAGTGTAGTTGTCTACTACTGCCTGAGGGACTCGTGGGTTTAGCAACCGGGCTGGCATAAGGATTATATTATCGAGGAGTGCCCTACACTGCTTTATTAAGTGCCAGTGAAATGTCTATTGCACTCAGTGCCTGGGAACTACTGTAAGAAATGCCAACCACCAACAACCAAACTACAAATTAAGCTACTTGACCAATCCGGGCTTATTATCAGCTGCTGTTCCCTGAAAATAAACTGTTTTGGAAATAAGGGACCAGTTACGTTAGCAGAGACGGGTAAGAGAACCTCTTTGCAGTGAGCATAAAGCCCCAGGACACACTGGTAGGAGCAAGAAAGTCCGCACCCAGGCTTTGGAAGGAGGTACCCGAAGAGAAGTTATCTGCAAAATGTGCATCACACTCTCCTGGCTCTCTTCACACCTCCCCCTTCGCATCCCCACTCCCATGCACCTTCGCGTCTATTCCCACACTTCTCTCGCTACCCACATCCTGAACATATTTATGTTGTAAATATCCATTTGGAAGCATTCGGTATGCTTGTGGCACTGAGAAGGATGCTGCTTTGAGCTTCAGAAGGCAGCCGTCTTGCCATGACCCCTCTCTCCCTTTCCCAACTGCACGGGAGGGGAAAAAATTACTTGGCCCTCACCCTTATCTTTTATCCACTCAGGAACCAGATTATTGCCTAATAAAACTTCACTGCAAAACTATTAAAAATTAAAGGGATATTTCCCTTCCTACATAATGATTTGTCACAAGCCAGACCTAAATCAGGATTGATGAGGTTCGTAGTACCTTCCTTTTTCTTTCCTTTTTTTTTATTTTAATTTGGCAGAATTTTCAGATTTTTTTGCAGCCCTTCTCACTCCTGACTGACAAAATTTCTCCTTCAGTCCTCCAGACCTTACTCCTTCATCGAGGTGAAGTAAGAGGTGAAAGGCAGCTGAGCCAGCAGAAATGTTCCCACTGTCCTTCAGGAAACACACAGAAGAGTCCAAGTAGTTGGTATGATTCAGAACTAGCGGTAGAAAAAGGACAAACCAGATTACAGCAACACAGAGGACTCCATCCAAAACCTGCATCCAAAGAGACTCCTGCTAACATATGGTGGAAATGTGACTTTCTGCAAATATCCTCCGCAGGAGCCAGTTCCTCTCCTCCACCCAAACCACGTCCAATAGCTCTAGTAGAACGAGCTGTTACTTACACGTATTAGTCAGGATAGGCATCAGCCATGATACAAATTTTAATCCGTCTAGCTAATGAGGAATCTGCCATCTAGTTAACATGCTCAGACCCTCCACAGAAATTAAAATCCACTTATTTAGGCTCCTCGCTAACCAATGCGCTGCCCATCCCGAGTGCAGTGGCTGCTTTTCTGAGTCATCGTGTCCCGCACTCCCTCCACGGGGCCAGCACCGCTCTGCTCCACCAATACAAAGAGAAGCACCCAAAGCAGAATCGCACTGGAAAAACAGAACTTGGAAAGAATGCGTTAGCAACTTCAATCCAAATATAAAATGCATTTAAAGGTCATAATTTGCATAACTACATCTCATGTTTTTTGTTGTGTGTTTTTTTTCTTTTTTTTTCTTTTTTAAATTGCTCTATCCTGGAAGGTGCCGAGCGCTTCTGAGAATTGCTGGGCGCCTCTGCTTCTCGTTTAAACTTTTAACAACTCTTAGGGCTGTTCAATACTTGGCAGGAGCAGCTCTGCAAGGTATCCTAGGACCATGCTAATAGGTACGTAGCATTTCTGAAAAAAACCCTTTTCAAAAAACAACCTAATTGGAGAAGGCATACGGCCCAGAGAGGGCATGGCACCATTATCACACGCTGACATGACTGGGCTGACACGGGAGTTTCACTTTCTTATGATGCACTCTTGGTGGTGGATTCACAAAAGCAGCAAGATGCAACCACTCATAACAGGAAGAGCTCAAAAGGCCACAGGCACAAATTGCCCTGGCGATGGTCTTATTTTTTTTTTAAATCCTTTTGTTCACTTGGATCAACAGCTGCCCCAATCTGCATCAAACAAGGATGCTATGCTGATCCCCTAAAACTTCATCACCAAACCCATACCCAGTCCCATGAAAAGTGTCATATTTTCCTTGAAAGGATTGTAACTGGAAGAGTAGCAGGTACAAGGGGTGCCCTCTTCAACCAGAGTTGCTGGAAAACCAGGAGATGCTGGAACATTCAGGTCTTGCTTCCTGCACGAAATTAATTATCATGGCCAATCTGTGCTGCTGCTTAGTCTTCTGGGGAAAGGATGAAATCGCTAAACTGATATCAAGGCAAAGGGCTCGTTGCATCAAGGTCTGAGGCTGCTGCAGAAGTGGTAGTCTGCCTTCTCCCAAGTTACAAAAGGAGACTCCAGAGATGGCTGAAAACTGTGGCTACAAGCCTGCAGTTCCCCCAGCTTGTATAAACGTGTTTGCAAAGATCAATGCGCTCGGGGTTCAGAGGCTGAACGCATCTCTATCACCATTAGCACCTGACTGATGACTGACACAAACCACACACCACCTACAAAGGCATTGCACAGACCCGAGCGTGTGGGAAATGCAGGCTTTCCAAAAACCCTCTGCAACATCTTAGATGTTTTCCCACATTTCAATTAAAAAAAAAAAATAGATCAAGGTTGCAGTATCCGTGTTAAACGGGAACTTTCATTTCCGTGGCATCCACTCACATTCCTTTTGAAAGTTAAGAAATATTCTATTTATTCTGGACTCAGCACAAGATTTTTTCACCAAAAGCAAGTTCCTCCTAGTGCTCTGCTGCAGACATCACCAGTAGAGAAGGGGCCCAGAGCACCCAGGCTTGGTAAGAAGCAATGAGTATCATGTTAGAGATGCTGTGTACTCAGTTTTTCAAGATGCACTTTTTTTTTTTTTTTTTAGAAAGGGGAGTAAAGAGCACATCATTTTCCTGTGAAAACCGTATCTATCTCAACAAACATGGTGAAAACCTCAAAATCAAGTTCACAAAGCCCTCTGGACTTCCCACAGTACCATTAGTCATGGGGTCTTTATGAGAAATGCCCCAGTCCTGACTAACTGTTAAGAGAGAACGATGATACACTTGTTTCATTACCATCAACCCTAAAATATGTACCTGGTAAGAACTTCTGCATTTCCAGCCCCTTCCCCCCCAGTCTCACCACCCTCCTCACTCCACGGCGCATGGCGGCTAAAGCTCCCGATTCCTGGCCCACCTCAGCCGGGGTCTCTGCAGACCCCCAGAAGAAGGGATCGCTCCATCCCACAAAGCCACCAGACCTTGAGCAACACGAGGTGAAAATCCCTTCCTCTCCCACACCGTCTCCCAAACTTACGTTTTCCAGAGAGGACAATATTCGAGGCGACGCTCCCTCCTAAGCCAAGCTGCGGCGGGGAAGCAGAGGTGGATGGCCCAGAGAAAAGACAGCCATAACATCCGCGGCTGGTTTAGGCCAGGAGTGCCTCCAGATCGCAGTTTGAGGGAGAAACGAGACCGCCCGCCCGCGCCGGGGCCTACGCCGGCAATATGTCATCAGCCCATGGAGGACAAGGGGACTGCGCCGGGTGATGAAATACCAACACCCGCGAAGGAAGGCCTCTCCACAAACCCAGCCCTGCCCGAACCCTCACAACAGAGGAGGCCTCAGGGGCAGTTCGGCACCAGAGGCCGCCATTTTAAAGGATGGAGGTTCAAATCAATAAGGAGCTCTCGAGGCCCTCTGCGGCCTCCCCACGTGAGGCGGTCTCGGAGAACGGACACTTCAACCTCCCCGCAGACGCTCTGGCGAGAGGAGACCCACACACAGCCTCACGCGTAGTAAGGAAAGCCCACAGGTTCCCTTCACTGCAAGGCGTGCTTTGCTTTGCTTTCTTGTTTGTTTGTTTTTAAATATTCTGGCAGTGGAAAGAGAGTCACTGTTTTGTTTTTCTTCCCCACATATGCTATATAGTTTTCTCTCTAGCACTCGTTTCTTGCTTACTCAGTTGACTATAGTCTGCTTCTCTCACAGGAACGCTAGCTGTGTTTGTCCCCAAACTGTATCGTGATCCAACTGCTTTGTGTCATCCCACCAGCCCCACTCAGGGAACGACGATCAAAATATTTTCCCTAGGATGCAATGCGGAGAGATGGGCATATATGTTATTTTAGAGCAAAGCTGACCTACAAGGCTGAAGAGTGCGCAGAAGCGTTTTGGCTAGTGACCTTGGTAAACATGACATGAAAAGAGGGAGTAGTGCTACAAACACCACCAAGGCTTTGTTTGTACAACGGTGCTATTTTGCCAGATACACTGCTACGAAAATACCGCATTTCAGCTACACAACACAGCGAGTCCCCCTGCAAATCACTGCACAATACAACCACACTTTTGGCAACATTTAAACGCGGCCAATAAATTAATACAGGACATCCCAACCATCTGCAGATCGCAGCCATCAACAAGTAGGTCAAATTAATTCTGGAAGGCTGTGAGAGGCACATAAAATAGTCTACGGCAGCAGTCCTAGGCAGGGATGAAGCAATCCCCACTTGAACTCACCTAGAAGCACTGACACAAGTCCAGGTGCTAAAGGGATGCAGGACAAAGCCATCCCCAGACCACGCAACTCGCCTTCCATCTCTGCAAGTTAAAATTAACTTCCCTGACAAAATGCAAATACATTAAAAAAATACCCAAGCCAATTAAGACACAAGTGTTTAAAGACATGAGTAGTAATTACAAATGTATTATTCATACCTAATTTACAAGATGAACTTCTTTCAGTAAAATATTAAACTGTTTACATGCATTCAGGAAGACAATTTCCCAACCCTTCGCGTCACACTCTGAAGCGGTGACTATTGCTATGCAACAACTCCGCAGACTTACAGTGTACAGTGTACTACGGAGTAATCAGAAAATGTTTGACCTTAGATATCTACTTGACCCCACAGAAATGCAGACTCGCTCGCTATAAAATCCTAAACAATGGGGCAGACAAGGTCAGAGGGTCAAAGCAAGTATTAACAGGTCATTGTGCAACCCACTTGGGAGCAATTACTTCTGGTCACGGCTAAGTGGACACTTGATTGAATACCACTAAGACAGCTCACATCCCACAGATAACAATCCTCACAGCGATTAAGAATTAAAGCCCCCATGATTCAGCCTTTATTACTCAAATGAACCTAACTATTCCATAAAAAACTCTTGGTATATGCATGATGCAAGGTCTAAATTGAAATGCCACCTCATTAAACAATAATATCTAATTTTATCTAAATGAATTTTCATGAAAGTACGCCACACAGCTCAGGAATTTTTAAAATGAATTATCACAAGCGATACATAATTTCACCAAAACTGCTGCAGGAAAAAAAAAAAAAATTAGCTTCAGGGATGAAAGGGAAACATCTATGCTGAATGAAAATTGCACTTCTTTCTGCTTGCAGAAAGGGTAAAAGGGGGATTTGGGGCTCCTGCCAGACAATAGAGCCAGATTTTAATCAAATCAACACCTTTCTGCTATGTCAGGTACGCTCACCCTACCCTGATCTGACAGAAAGCACACAAAACACGTGCCAAGTATCACTGCGCACACAGGCCACTTTCAGAAAAGGGGATGTCATCTGCACATTAAACCCCTAAAACTGGGGTTTATTATCATAAGCTATTAAAAGAGCCACTCATGACTCTGGCTGTTAACTGGCCTCCGTTGCTTCAGCTGAAAACAGTTTGTCCATCCCCTCCTGAGGGGTGAAAACCCTGCTCCAACACCTGCAAGCACATCCATGTGCTGGCTTTTCACTTAAGAGCTCCTAATTATTTTTACAAAAGCTGTGAGAAGCACAGACAAGATGCCTGATTTAAAAGGGGTCCTATCAGGAATTGCTGAAAGAAAAAAATAAAACAGGTAAGCAGATTTAATTTTTAGCCTATTTATTTGTTGATCCCTTGAGCAGGGGTGGTGGGTCCCACTGCCCTATGACTAAAGAGCAACACCATCAGCCCAAAGGTGGTCTCA
Organism: Harpia harpyja; assembly: GCF_026419915.1. Taxonomy (NCBI): domain Eukaryota; kingdom Metazoa; phylum Chordata; class Aves; order Accipitriformes; family Accipitridae; genus Harpia; species Harpia harpyja. Next base: position 20,092,651 of record NC_068969.1, read on the forward strand.
GCTTCATTTCTATAGCTTCACACATTACTTTTTCCAAAGTCTGTCTCTCCCTCAGCCTCCCTTGTCCAGCTAGTTCCTGAAAAATAGTTGGTACTCAGAAAGCCCACGTCGTCTTTCACAGGCTATGCCTTTCTTAGGAGGAGAGGAACAAAAAGAAAACCCCAAAAAAGACACACATTCTCCAGGCTAACTAGCCAGGCATAAACCTGTGGATACGAGCAGGTTGCATGGATGCTGGTGGTTGACCAGTGCACACTGAAGGCTGGGATATGGCCATCAGGGAAGCGATCCTAACACAAGTTAGGGGATGAACTCCTTCGGCCCTTCCCCACTCGGCCCCAGCCACAAAGCCAACGCCTCGGGGATATTTAAGAGCACTGCGTATGCAGACACTTGGATGTGCAAAATTATGCATGCATCTTTGGAGGCCATTTTAGAGCCTGGCTCATGAGTCATACAGAAAGTAGATCAGGAGAAAAAAAGAAGTTTAAAGATGCATTTTTTGTATTCTTGCTACTGCAGCATAGCTTTGCTTTTTTTTTTTTTTTCCCCTTTGCTTTTTCTTTAACGTTGAAACTCTTCGGGCCTTTGTTCTGTAGCTGTTGGAAAATTCTGAGTTAAAACAGGAGTCTTTTACGTTAGTGTTAATACCAGGATAGCCAGCTGATAATATATCAGATATGCAAAATTCAAGCCTGACAGACTGTTCACCACCGTTGATTATTGCACAGGAGTACAGAAGGAATGAAAAGCTGCACAGTCACTTCTCCCTTGTCCTGCTGCCAGCAAGGTGTAATAACGCTATTATGAAAAGCAAACAGGGATGAACTCTGCTCAAAAGAAGGTGAAGCCTGAACTGAGAAATCAATTGCTGCATCAGTCGTAGCCCTACAACTGAGTAATGCTGTTACAAAAGTTCATTGAGCCCTCAAGATCCTCACCCTGGCAAGGCTTACGGTATTGTGCATATTTTATTGGCGCTGAATATTCATATTGTGGCGGCAGCACCTGGAGACCAACCAAGTAAGGCTGCCACTGTGGGGAAAAACCGTCCCGGAGTTCAGCCACCAGCTGGGGATTTCATCAAGAGGTCCACACTCAGTTTTCCACTCCTTCGTGGACTTCGTGCCAAGTTGCACGATCTGCCTGTACCTCTGCCTGCCCAGGTCTGGGGTGAAGATCTCATATTCTCCTACTACCCTGTGGGAGACAATGCGTTATAGACCCCAATGCCCCGTTACAACGGCAGCTGGTGCCCAGGAGACTGCCGGGTGCAATAAAAGCAGATGAGAGCCCAAACCAGGGAGCTCACATACAAAAATAAGATGTACTCCCTCACTGAGACATACCCGAGAGGGCAAAACTGGGAAACAAGTAGCAAAGTGCTGCTGGGAGACAGGGACTATTTGAGCTTTGCTGCACTGACGCAGTGAAGAGGTACTGATGACCCTGGGGTATGGGAAAGTGGTTAAAATGAGGCAGAACTGAGGACGGCTGGGAAAGCAGGGATAAACTTTATGTTTGTCTGCAAGGCAGAACAAAGCCAAGAAGGGATGCAAAAGCAGTCGCAAGTCAGAGCGCTACTTAGCAGCCACATACCAATGGGGAAAGCACTGGAAGAAAAGACACACCAAAAAAAAAAAAAAAAAAAAAAGATCAGTGAGGAAGAAGATGCAAGAAAACTCACTTTTAGCACCAGTCGAGTAAGGGCAGGATTGTGAGACATCAAGCGGGGCCAGCGACTGGTCTCACGACCTGTAGAGTCATAGGGGAATCACTCACCAGGGCTGCCTTGACCAAGCTGTACAGCGTAGAGTCCCTTCTTCCTTTCCTAATGCTTTCAAAACCATTTAAGCATACCATACATAAAATACAAAGTTGAGAGTTATTACAGTCAGCCAGGCCAAATCTACTGGATGGTTCAATGACTCTCTGACATGCTTCCGATGAGGAACATGAATGAGATCAGAAAACTAAGTCACACCTAAGCTAGCAAGGACAGCGGTGCATCAGACCACCAAACCAACGCATGGGCAATGGTATGTGGTATGAATCTGGGCACACGGATGATTTTCAGGGCTGGTTTTGGGGTTTGTTTTTTTTTTCATTTGCTGTTGTTTCATTTGTGCGTTCCACAATTTCTTCTTGAATTAAGTGCTGCCCTATTCCGTGACGTTTTGCCGTGCACTGCAATGGTAGCTCTGTAGGCCACCTCCTGTCCACCCCAGCCTCTCCCAGGTCCCGCTCTCTGTGCTCATCCTTCCCAGCTGAACAGGCCACCAGGGTGCCAGCACGCTCCAAAATCCAGAAGCCTGCAGCCTGGCTCACACCTACTCGGCAACAAAATTGAGGTTACCTGGTTTTCCTGAAAGCTGTCCTGACATCCAGTTCTGACCAGCCAAAGCAATCCACTCTCAGGAAGACTCTGCCACCCTATGTCTGTCAGCGAGGAATTCAGCACCTAGTACATATCAAATAATCAGCAAAACAACCCTGATTAAGGTTTGGCAACTCACTCCCTACTTGTAGTTATTTCTGGGGTGGGGGAAAACACCATACAGCCTGTATGCTTAAGCTGCATTACCCGATATATATCATTTATTGAAACTGGTCTGAAGAGTCATGTACACGCACCTTGTGCTAATAAGTGCACCCAAGTCAGACTTTGTAACCACAGAGACCTGCTATCAGGTAACTCACGTGAGTTTTTCAGATAAAAGCTGACACTTTTTTAGAAGCACACGCAGGATTTTAACTTTCCCCGCAGCTCCCAAGTAGCACATCAACACTTGCAAACCAAGATGTTCAACTGCCATTACAGACGTGGACTTCCAGCAACTGGGCAGGTATGGGTGATGTCCAAATTCACCAGGGGCGAGCAATGACACTTTGGTTTGCCTCCCCTTGTTCAGCAGCTGGAAGAATCATTGCAAAGGGAGCCATGTCCCGTACCCATGGCTGGAGGTGAGGGATCGGCACGAGATCGCTGCAGGGGAAGGAAACCGGTAAATCAAGAAGGAAATGCCTGGGCCAGATAAAATCCCCAGTCCTCCCTCTTGTCAAACAGAACGTTTCTGGTTCAGGAACAGATGGGAAGAGAATCCACTCCACGGCTAACCCAGAGGAGGTAGAGAAGCCTGAAATAAAGTCCCTTTGACTTCAGCTCTGTCTCTCTGACAGCCCGACTCAGTCATGGACCAAGCAGATAACAGGCAACCATTCATCAGCTCAACAAATACACAAAGGCAAGAATTTCCCTTCTTAAAGAGATTTAGTGATAGAGCTTTAGAAACTGGTTAAAGGAGAGAGACTGAGAGTGAACACACTAGAAATGAGACCAAGTAGGTTGCTATTAGTATTTCCCTGAAGCAGACACCCCAATTTGCAGTATTGGAAGGACACAATTCAAAGAGCTAGGCACATTCTTCAAGCAAAATATCGCCCAACTGCAGAATTAGAGCTGCGTTCAGAGAAAAGTTTTTCCACCAATCTAGTCTAACGGACTGTTGACTTTTTTTTTTAATCCCAACCAGAAAAAGTTGACGCAGGAGTGCTCGTCTTCCTTGGTACACTGAGAAAAAAGATGTAACTAACCAGCTGGCCAGGGATGTCAGCCAATTCTCTGTCCAGGAAAGATTTTTTTCACATCTCCCTTTGAAAACTGAAGACGAGAACATATTCCATAAGGACAGTCAGTCAGAGAGCAAGCCTACAGGCGCTACCGCACTCACCACCCATACCTGCATCCTCTTGTGCCAGCAGGTCCTCCTGAAACACGCCTCAACCCATGCTGTGCCCAAGACTCTACCGCAAAGGGCTGGAGATGTTGTGCCTTTTCTAAGGTGAAGCAGTTAGGAGGAGAGAAAAAGAAGTTTTCAGCTCTGTAGCTTTTTCCTCTTCAGCTCCCTGCAATGCTTGCCTTCCTTTTTGGTACAGAATACTTCAGTTGCCTGGAGCTATTCTAGTTTATACTGGCCATTCATAGCAGAAGCCCAACATCTCCTGCTATTTTTGCTGATGGCTACCTGAGCAAGCAGCTCCCATGCTACAGAGAAGCACCTTCTTAATGAAGCAGCTATGAGATCAATGTTGTATGACTTCCAAGAGCAAAACAGCTTACAATTAGCTGAAGGTCTGGTATTTGACAGTTTTTTATGGCTCTTTTACAACTGTTTGCAAATCTTTTCTTCCTTTAAATTATTCTGAAAAGTGTTATGGGGAAGCCAAAATTTATTTTGTGCAAGCATGTGTCTACTTGCATGAATCCAAGAGTCTTTTTAATTTAAAAGCACCATTACAAACGCCTGTATTTACACGATAGTTGTTTATGTAATGCTTTAAAGAAAATCTAACTGGAGCACAGAAGCCAATGCTAATGCAGAAGACAGTGGGAGTTAACGAACATGCTCTTGGGGCAGTCCAGAAGATGGCAAGGCATAGTGCCTGTGCTATAAGGATTCAATAAAAAAGCTGTATTTCTCAAAAAGAACTTTTGATGCATGCATAACCGATGATTTTTAGGCTCCTCTTCTCATCTGGATTCCTGTGATGTTCAGGACCACTGTTTGTGTATTAGCCCAGCATAGAAAAAAGTCAGAACGCAGACTAGGAGGACACAACGCCCAAAAGTCAACCCTTCTCTTGAGATTTTCTGCTTTTCGATGAACAAAAGTAAATGCAGAAATTAAGCTCAAAAGTCTCTCTTCAAGCAGGCCTTTTCCGAAACCACACCTCTCTTCCTTTCATTCAGACATGCAAACCTTTTAGTAATCCTGAACTTAAGACTCAAGTCCGGAACAGTCTGACTTTCAACCCGGAGCAGCAGCCCAGCTCTTGGCTCTCAACAGCATGGCACAGCCCCTCGCCTTCGCCTCAAAGTATCACCTACTCGAAGTGAAAGTGCAAGAGAAAGCCTTCACGGATAAAAAGCATGTTCTAGCCTTAGGCCTGTCAGCATGGCACATGTCTAAAGAGAAAAATGAATCTGCATGATAGAGACTTGAAATGCAGGTGCCTGGGTGGAAACAAGAATTTCCAAAAGGAGGCATATGTATGTTAAAAAAAAAAAAAAAAAAAAAAAAAGGAAAAGAAAGAAAAAAAAGAAAGGGATGCTCATTTGCAAGAGAACACAAGGCAAAAACAAAGCTACACCTGTAAGAAACATGTTCCGTTGCCAGGTGCATTAAGAAGGTTATACCTTCAGTTTAGACCCTAGCCAAAAAGATTAAAGCCATTTTCACCCTCACCCAAATCACCAAGGAGACCAAACCTTCTTCAGCTTTTAACTGCAGTGAAGTTAGCATCGAGGGAGGATTCAAGAGAACCATCTCCCAAGCTCCATATCACTATCACTGTTTCATAGCATCCTCCTTGCTGCTGATGCTCCCTCCCTCTGCTGCCATGCACCGGCAGCTTTTCACCTGCCACAGGGGAGGCAGCAGGCTCCCCAGCCAACACGCCACCACCAACTGTGGAAGCATCTTGCTGGACAAGACAGCGTAATCACTGCTATCTTTTCCTTGTAATTATACCTATGGTTTGGCAACACCGTACCCATGATCTAGACCGACGGCACGCAAGATCCTACGTCTTCCAGGGGAAGCCGAGCTCCAGCTCAGAAGGATGCCTCCAGCAATGGGGAACTCTACCAAGTTATGTACTCTTATGCAAGTTTGGGGTTTCTTAAACATCTGAAGGAAAGAAAAAAAAAGAAATCAATCCAGTAATCCTTGTTGATTATATTGACAGTAATTATACTTGTGTTATGCCAACAGTATCTTCAGTCTTGAGAGTGCCAGTGCTTTGAGATAGCTTGACTGCCTCATGGATGAAATGAGGCTGTAGGTTTTAGGCCACTAGAAAGAGGACAGTAGGTGTTGAAGGTGATTTGGGGATGCAGGACAAGCACATCAGCTGGATACTGATGCTGTCTGTAAAACCACTCTATTCCTACCCAAGGCAGAAAGCACAGCCCAAACTTTGCTCAAATGATTTCTTCTGTGAAAGCAGAGCAGTGAAGGTGCAAGGACACAGAGGAGCAGACTAAGGGCCACAACTCAGAGACAAGCTGAAGATGACAACGTGCCAGAACAATCAGATGAGGCTCCCACAGACCTGAGCATCAACAGGGCATTTTATGCAGCTTCAACCACCTTTACTGTGGTGACCTGCCACATTCCCCAAGGCAGCCAGCCCCACGGAGCCCATGCAGGTGGCAGGCAGCTGGGACCTGCCTGTGCCTGCCATCACACGCGCCATCAGTGGTGGGGATGGACACATCCTCCTGCCACCCAGCCACTCTGCTCCTGCTTCTTCCAAGCTAAACAAATAGGTAAGAACAACACCCCCCCCCCCGCAAACCCACTTACCTCTCTTTGCAAACAGGTGTTGGTGGATTTATTAAACTTATAAAATCTTTTTTTTTTCTCCTAGATGAAGGCTTTCCATTTCACAACAGGAAAGAACTGCCCAAGGTCTAGAGGGCTTGATCCGAGTGATGCACTAAATCCTCCAGTTGTTGCATGAAAAACGTCCAACTCCCTAAATATTTTAATATATATTTTACAATATGAGTACATTGTGTGGGAAGAGACAGAACAGTCACCACATCACAGTTTGCTCAGCTGGATCCTGCCCAGCTGTGGGATCACCAGCGAGCAACAGATAAATTTAAGTCCTGTTCTGACATTGGTTCCTCCTGTTGCTTTTGGCGTGCTGCTTAACACCCAGCATGTCCAAGTTTCATTGCTTTATATATACATACATATATCTATGTATACATACATACTGAAGAAATCATATTTATTCAACCTCCTACAATGTTCAAGAAAGCAACAAATTATGCTAAAGCATTTGAAAGCGAGGAACTCTATCAGAGACAGAGATCAGGAGCCTCGAGAGAACGAGCAGTGATTTCACATCAGCCCGCAGAGCTCTGGAGTGAACAACCATCCTCAGCCTTTGAAAATCAGGACCCTTCCAAGAGAGCTTAAAGACAGGTGAAAAATTACTCAAGATCTTTGGGGGCGAAAAAAAAAAAAAATATGTATGATCAGAAAACACCACAGCCAACCCAAAGCACTTATGGGCAAACCACTGATTTGCAATTCCAAACCACTTTTCCGCCTGAATCCTCCACTTACTATCTTATCTGATCTTCTCTCAGGGAATCCCCCGAACCTCTCTGCTCTGAAAGGACCTCTCAAGCTCTACTCTGAGCACTTCTTAGAGCTGAAGGTTTCCACTGTTTAGGGATGGGCGTAAAATGATGACAAACTAACCAGCATTTTTATGCACTCTCTCTTTTTTTTTTTTTTTTTTCCTTTTTCGCACACTGCTGTACCACTTACTTTCTGGCAAGACTATCCTTATCGGGTAACCAGGCTCTGCTCTCTTTGCCAAAGAAAGATTGCCATACCCAACGCAGACACACACCTTTACTGGCCTGCCACATGTAAATGTTAGCCTAAAATAAATTTAAGGTGGCACACATGCTGTGATCTGTACCAACATCGTAACAAACAAATGCTGCTTTACCGATGTTCAAGAAATGTTTCAAAGTCTGCAACCATTGGCAATTCTCTTGGTGGCACAAAACCAGGCACGTTCAGCTAGAACGGTACAAAATCACTGTTAAGAAACACCGCAGACCCACTGCGTCACACCAACAGAGCAGTTGCGTTGAGGCTGAGACTGGTTGAAGACTTTGATTCTTCTGTTACCAAAACACCCTGTACTAGATGACCTCAGCACTTCACAAGCATTATTTAAATCCTCCAGCAGCCTCTTAACATGGCAACTTTTTCCCATTCCCACTTTGTAGACAGAAGCACGCAGACATGGAGGAAATGGTGTAGCATCAATTATGGAGTAACAAAGTCCCAAACTTCTGACTGCCAGCTTAAATTTGCAGGCTTCACGTTAACATCCTTTGTCCAAAACCCTATTTGCTGAAATGAACAAGAAAATAAGAAGGTTCCTCCCCTCTCCCCTTGTCATTCTGTCTTCTAGGAGGAAAAAAAACCTTAAGCAAATACCTTCAGTTAGGAGTCAAAATCCTTTCAGCAAACAATTTTTGAGGAACACTGCATGGAAACACCTGTTTTAACTGGGGATGTTAGAAGCCCCCCAAAAGTATCGCAGAATAATGGTGCTTTTTTGAACAATCAGTATCAGACTGTTCTTAGCATTATTTTTAGAAATGGTATAGCTAATATGACAGCTATGATTCGGAGCCTTCAAAAGGCATAAGCTATTGGCATTTTAAAGACATTACATACAAACAGGCACACACCCCTACACCCACACTAACTCTGAAGATTTGTTCTGCGTGTGTCTGCTGGCTCTTCTGAGTGTACTCCACAACAGATTGTCTCCTTCTCTCATCCCAGTTTTTCTCCTATAGGGGCTTTACATCAGGCATCCAAACATAAAGGGTACAAAGAGACTTGTATTAACATACCGCACAGCAGAAAGGATCCTCTGTGACTAAATGGACACAATCAAGCCTTTCAATTAAACTATTACCCAAAAAGGTGTGGGTTGGTTATTACCAAAGACAGCATTTATTTTAGAAAAATTGAAAGTACCATTAGAAACACCTAATATAACTCTTATTAACTTACTTGAATCTAGTCCTGAGCACATTGGGTTTGTAAGTGTCTGCTAACATAGCATTCTGTTTGCCTAATTAAGTTTCAGTAGGGTAAGCTATAGTTCTCACGCTAATATAGAGATCTGAAAAAAATCACATATAAGCCAATGCCTAGCTTGATTTACCTTTATTGTGTAAGAATTTGCTACAGGGTCTTCAACAACTGCTAACTAATTTTCCATCAAAAAGGACAACTGCTGGACAAATTCCCATCCCAGCCCAAGCAATGGGCATGGCAGACTCGCCTCTAAGTTATAAACCCTCCACGCAAGCCCTACAGTGTTTACAGGCCCTTTGGTTTTCCTCATCACTTTTTTCCCCTTGCCAGTCCACGTTCTGAACCTTGAGCTTATTTCCCTGGCCGTGCCAGCAAGCAGCACCACAACACTCTAGCTGGGGAACATCAAGCACAGGAAAATTACCGTTAGCCAAAAAAATGACTCTAAGAGGCTTAAAAGAAATCTCAGGGAATCAACTCAGATCTCCACGACAAATAATTAGCAAAACAAAGATAAAATTCTGAAGCATCTCAGCTTTCCGCTACATTCCAAAGCAGCTTATTTTCTTCCTCGGTTTTATTCTTGCTGCATTTAAAATGCTCACTTGCAACTTCCAAATAAGAAGGGGGGGAAAAAAAAGGGACGACAGAGTGCTTTGCCCAAAAAGACAGACTTCTGCCCGCCAAGTCCCTGCACCCAACCCTGCCCCAGGCAGGGGCCCCCAACCCGCACCCCTGTGGGACCTGCTCACAGAGCGAGCGCTCCTGGAATGGGCCCAAGACTTTTTAAGCCGTATTACGGCATTAATATAATTTACAAAATGGTTAAAAATCAGAATGTTTTTCCTTCGTGAAAAATAACACACTTAATGCTTTTCATCTGGCACATAAAATTTACAATACCTCCAGGAACACTTTCTTTGGTTAAATCAACACTGTTGGTACTTTTTTAGCCTTTAAGCATATTACAGCCACAGCTTTTTACGGGGTTTTTTTTGTTGTTGTTTTCACCCATTGTAATAAAACTTTTCAGAACCAGAACTGATCAACAGTAAAAAGCATTCCCATGTCAAACGATTTTAACTACTGCTTTTAAAACAATAATAAAAAAGGGGGGGGGATCGGCTTCAAACCCGCCTCATACGGTAACTATCTCAATGCAATTAATATAAAGTAATCGTCTGTAGGGCCAAACTTCAGCGCTCTCCCCAAAATTGTTTCCATGCCGCTTCCATCAGGCAGCCGCAGCAGATGTTGGCTGTTAAAGGGCGCAGACGACACAGTTCATGACTTCTCGGAGGCGGCTGCGCGCCACATCTGCAGTCGATGAAGGCGCGCGCAGAAGTGTGGCAGACAGAAAGAAAACGTCAGCCGGGCCAAGCCGACTCTCTTCCGTGCCGGGGCTAAAAATAGAGGGGGTGTTCGCCCCGCCGCTCCGGGCGGCCTCGCCAGCCCCGGGCAGCGCTGCCGGAGGAGAGCATCCGGGATGCGGCGAGTTCACGCCGAGGAAGAGAACGGCGGCGGCAGCCTCCGACTGCCGCTCCGCACTCGGCTCCTCATTAACTGGGCGGCGATCCAAGTTCATCTGGGCCCCAGAGAAAGGCAATGCTTGTGTTTAGACCGCACAATACTGACATAACATTAACAGATTTACATATGCAAAACTGTGAAGCAACAGGCATTCCCCCTCAATTGACCCACAGCTTGTAGTGGCTGCCGAGTTATTCCCTGCTTAGGCTCTGTAACCAAGTGGGCGTCATGCGACTACCATCTGGGTACCACTTATTTAAAGCTGGCAGTCTCTCTGTAATAGGCAAGCTGGCAATAAGCAGGAAGGGAATAAATTGCATCATTTAGTTAACATCCACTTGCTTTGCGGCTGTTAAAAACCCATGACTGAATAATAATTTGGTTATTTCTTTTGCCAGACAATGCTGTCAGCCAAATCGTACTACGCATGCTGCAAAACGTCAGCTTGCAAAATTTCCACTTTAAAAATAAAGAAATTCGCAGTATAATGCGAGCTAAGAAGTTTTTCTAATGCTAGCGACTCAAATGCAATCGAGTTCTAAAAATAAACTTGCACTATTGTAGTCACCAGATTCTGCTTTTCCCTAAAATCTTATTCTTTGTTTTTATCAGCCACCCACCCCAATCCATTAAACTTGCCAAACGTCCCTGACCTGGCCCAGCACGAGCAGAGGAACCGGGGTCCGCTCGCAGGAACACTCATTAGATCCAAACACATCTCCATTTCAAGCTACCCACTGCCCTTCTCATCCTTTGCTTTAATTCATAGATTTCATCATTTCCTTCTGTCAGACACAACTGCCTTCACACAAATCGGTATCAAAGAAAGTGGCTGAAACCTTAGACCACTGAAATACAGCTAGAACATATCCTTTGTTAAAAAAAAAAAAAAAGGAAGAAACAAAGAGCTTTTGAAGTGGGTTTCTCTTTGGGGCTCTTTAGTTTACAGAAAATTAAGTTACCAATAGTAATCAATTTTTTTTTTGGTCCCAATTTGCTAGAAATACAGTCTGGCGCACACGTATCTCAACATCCATCTCTCTTCAGGACTAAAGGAAAAGCCCATGCTGAGTACGCTTTTATACTGCAAAGATAACAAGGGTTTGCATTATACAGTGGGAAAAGTCAGAAGTAATGCTTCCGTCGAGATTAATGGTGAGGCAGAGCCAAGAGCACAGTCCACGGGTAAGAGTTTTCTCGACACAGGCTATAGCGTCTCTGTCTTTCACAAACCGAGGCTCGCTCCTCCCTCATTACATTTTGAAGGGACGTCAGGGACTCTCAAGTGCAGAAACAATTTAAGACAACCGATAGTAAGTGGAAACCTGAGTTCATTAGTAACTCGCTTCCAGTACTGGCAACGCAGACAGCCTCAGGGAGAGGACGCCGGAGCAGAGTCAGGCTGCCGTACGCCTCACATGTCTCTGCAATGGGCAATCTGCAATGATGCTTCCAGCACCCATAGCGGGTGCGGCACCGAAAGACCACGCGGCCGGGCACGGAGACATCAAAGGCAAATGGGAGACAACTTTTTCTCCTCCGCATCCCCATCTTGTCTCCCCTGCAGGTCTAGGGCGCTAGGGCAGAGCCCAACTGGTAGAGGTGCCAACCTCCACGCCGTGCCGTGTCTCGGCACGCTGGTACATTGAAGAGCACGTATGGTTTCAATATAGGTAACTCCTTTAATAATCCAGCAGCGATATAGGATAGGCCAGGTGCAACAGGACCTGCAGCGCTCAATCTCAAAATGCTTCCTGAGCCAACACACACGACAATTTTAAAAAATATTCATTTGGAAAGGGACCTTTTTGCAGGCTTCCACACCACGTGCAGCTCTCGCCGCTGCAGCTGAGAAGCTCAGCCAGCTCGAGGCGGGCAGGGAAACGCAGGACCCACCGCCCACCACGACATGGGACCACCACCCTGCAACACAACAGGGCGATGGGCAATCGTAACAGCTCGCAGGCTTTTACAAAACAGTAATGAAAATAAGATGGAAGAAGAAAAGGGTTTTACACAGCATGATCCTGCACCAACCTGACGAGACAAGTGGTCAGATGAAGGGGGAGGGGAAAAAAGGGAACAGAAACAGAGAGCAGAGAGAAAAAAAAATCTGTCAGAGGAAATGTGATGCCAGAAACTGTTCCAGGACCCGGTGGCTGGATGCCAACTCAAAAGTCTCCAAAAAAACAAGGCTACAGAGCCCCCGAAACCTTCCTGATAAAAAAAACTGTGCAGGCTGAGGTTTGTCAAGTCATACTTGTGCTTGCTGTGCCTGCTCCACCACTCTCACCCAGGAGGTCTCAGCCTCCTCAGTCTCTGGAGAGGAGACCCAAGGCATCCAGTAACTTTGGCAAGTTATCCTTTGGGAAACATGCATCCCCTAAAGCATTTGTGTATCTCGGAGAGTGTTTGAAAAGCTTCACGGTACTGAGCCTTAGCACTTTTAATTGCATATACCACACCCAAGATCATCAACCCAGTAACGCTGTCACACTTGTGGTACATTACTGTATGGTCAATCTCCCTAATTATTCTTGAGTTATTTTTTCCAGTAGGTCTACAAAATTATCAGCATAAATCTCAAAACATTTACCAGTCAACAAACTCAGCACAACAGACATAAGCTTGGCCCTGACAAATAAAAAGACTAAGGAAAATGTATTTATTTGTAGCAAATGTCCTTTCCTATAACCGTCAAATAGATTACAACTGCATTTCTTTCCTCGCATTGCACCCTGGGATCCAGACATTTAACTAGCACACACTACAGTCCTGGATTAATCATAAATAGAATATATTTTTAAGTGCATTAATTATGTAACAGATGCTTCCAGGATTCCAATGGAGGTAATTTTTAAAATCCCAGTGTACAGTTTTATGAATCTGTGCAGTTTCAAGGTTGTTCTTAATTTGCGCTCAATACTACACTTATTTAAAACCAAGAGGTAATAAACTACTGCCTAATTCTTTATTTTTTTTTTAGCGCAGACTGGAAGACGTACCCTACGCTCTTGGCGTTGGGACATCCCAGCTGCCGATGGAGGTTCCTCCCATTTCTTTGCCATGAAGGCAGGTTGGGATAACGAGCTGTGTGAATGCAAGACTTCTGCATCTGCCTTCTCCTATTAATTTCTCCTCCTCAGACTAATTTCTGCCATTCAGAAGTCTCAGTCTCCTCCTGCACGTTCCCACTCACGTAACAGATATATTCAGTGGCACTCAGTGCACGCAGAGTCCCCAACAAGGACAGCGGGGTGTGAGGCAGCGTGCTCAGGGTCTCTGGAGAGCGCTTCATTTATTGATGGGGTACCACGAAATAACTCTTATCGCAGTGCAAGCACACCAGCACAGTACACGAGGTGGGTGGGTGGGCAGAGACCCCCTGCCACCGCCGCACAGCAGAGCGCCAAGCCACCTACCAAAACCCCTCTAACCCACGAACCCTGTGGGGGCTACACCTTCAGAGGTCCTGCTGCTGGCTTGCTTTGAAAAAATGGAGAAAAATTGAGTTCACTCGTAAAGACTGTTCTGGGTTTACCTCACTTACCTTGATGGTAACAAACATGGCACATCCAGGTGTGGGGAATACATGCAGATCCACGGTATTTTCTTGCTAGCTAGTTACTGGGAAATTCACTGCTTGTACAGCCAGCTTCAGCTGCTAACAACCACTGGCAACTTCGCCAACCACAATTAGAGCTTGCACAGGGTCTCCTGGCTATGGCACAACAGCGACAGGCACTGGCTGGGGCACGGGTGGGACGGTGGAGATCGATCTCCACAGCCTTCGGATCACTGCACTGGAGCACCCCGGGGCAGGAGCACCAACAGCCTCCACGTCTTGGATGAGGAGTTTGCTTTTCTCTCCATCTTTGCACATCACATAACTCTTGGATCAAGTCATAGATCTCCTCACAGAGCTTCATCTCTGCATCTGTCTGTGACACTTAATTCGTAATGACTTGGAAGGGCATTTTTCCAGGCACTCGCTGTGTGTGCAGCCTGGTAAGCGGGAGAGCCCATACCCTGGCAGAGCTGCACTGCCTTGGGCTCTCCCTTCAGCAAACCCTCCAACTCCTCTAGGAGGAGAGGGAAAAATACAGGAGCATGGAAAGCAATTAAGGCTCCATTCAGATGTGGTGTTGACACACAGGAACAGAGAGCGAATAACCCTAACACGAGGTAGGCAATAGTTAGGAGTGTGTATAATTGCACATGCAGAATATGAAGCCGCAGCACTCGGTGAAGAGACGGGGTGAGGACAGAAGCGGTTCAGGACTGCAGCTCTGCTCACCTGCACATCAGGCACCCCTGGGGAGACCTGGCAACTCAAGTTGGGCGCAAACCAAAAAGGAAGAAAAGGTGGATAATAAGTATTTTATTCCTACAAAGTATTTTATTCTGACTGCTACTCCCTTCCAAAAAATAAAGGTAATAATTAAAAGTGAGGGTTAATGCTTTGATGCTTCACTGCACAGACAGCACATTCAAATTCCTCAACAAGACAATGCAAAAAGGGGTAGTTAAGGGGGCCGTCAGCTGAAGAAGGCAGACGACTTTCTGCAACACCAGGGAGGCCCCAGGGTGGGCAGCTGGGTGCCGGTCTCAGTCTCGCTTCCCCAGGCTCACCGCAGCCAGCCTCCTCGGGCATCCGACGGCGGATGCAGCCCCGTCCAGCGGGCAGCCGGCCTTTCCTCGCACCGCCGACGTTCCTGCTGCTTCCAGCCTCCCCCAAAATCATCCACCGGCTCTGAAGGAAAACCCACGGGGGCACGGACCAACCTCACCCCGCCGCACCAGCGGACGCCGGTTCCACAGCAAGGCTCAGAGAGAGTCAGCGACGCCCCGCAACACCGCTCGGTGATGCTAACCCCTCCCGAAACACTCTGCCGATCCCTTCCCGTCGGCGAGGCGAGCTCTCAGGGGTGAGAAGATTTCCCCCCCACGCAGGGAGGGAGACCAACCCTGAGCACAGAGCCTGCCCGTACCGCCTGGAAGAGGGATGAGGTCCCTGCCAAACCGCGGCGCGACTTCACCCCCGTAATCCCCGTGACACGTGTGAATGCCGACGCCACGCCAGGTTATTGGGAAGGCGATAACACTCGTGGGCCGTATCTGCTTGGCACGGCTCGAGCGAGGCTCCCTCGGGGCTCCTCCAGTTTCGCTTCCTGCTAACACGCACCTGCGCCCATTTCGGAGGCAATAAAAGCATAAACTGCGTTTAAAGCTTTATCAAACCCCCAATATAAGCCCGAGCGAGGCCTGCGCCATGCTAACAACCGGCCGTGCCAACACCTGGGCTCGCAGGCGGCCCCCGCCGCAGACGGAGCCGGCGGCTCTCCGCATGGCTGTCCCCGCGCCGGCCACCTTCGCACCACGACATATCCAACACGTACGCCTTGCACAACGGTGAGTGGAGAGCGGCTACGGGTCAGACCCTTTTTGGTGTAAACCCGCGTGACGTCGCTGAGCTCTGGCCACGTATTTCCTTATCAACTTCTGTTCTGTAACTCAAAAGTTAGCTAGCAGGCTGGACGCAGTTTTAGCCGAGTTTTATGGGCAGCTGTATTTGCTTATCACGTAGATAGGTATTATAAAAGGAACAAGAAACAACAGCAGCTAGTAACCTGGATATCTCTCAGTGCCCTTACCAAAAATATCCAGCCTCTGGACCAGCTCATCACCTACCGCTAACAGGGAAGAAAAAAACCCAAAGAAAACATGATGCCGGGCTTTTCAGTATGTGCACATTAACACCTTTAGTACCCAAGGGAGCACCATTAAATTAACAATTAATGAAAACCTATACTTGCGTTGGCTTTGGCAGGGTGGGCCCATCAGCAGCACTGCTGGGAGCATGCCCCAGGGCAGCTGGGCAAGGAGGACTCCTCTGCCCAGAGGAAGAAGAGCGGGTCCAGACACAAAGCCTTCAGCCCAGGTTTCCCACTGCAGTGAAACCAACCAAAAGGCCAGAGGTTTATCAAGGGGGTGGCCCTGACCCCCTCAGTCCCTCCTCTGACCTCCAAAGAGTGCAACGAGGATGCTCAACTGGCAGAAAATATTGTTTTCCTGCTCAAGTTAGTTTTCTGCTGGTCTAGCTTCCCGCATGGTCTCACCTCCTGGTCAGATGGAGTCAGCTGAAGCACAGGGAACGCGATGGGAAGCACCCAAGGACAAGAGACAGATCTGTTCCCACAGCACCTGCCTCCTAAATCTACTTAGCTGCAATGTGAACCAAGCCCTCATTCTATACAGCACCAAGCACACTGTCAAATAGTCTGTGAAAGCAGCGTCAGCCTTCATCTGAGAAAAAAACAAAGGAGAGAAAGGCTTTCCAAGGAAACAATTCTCATTTGATGCATGTCATGAAGTTGTGAGCGCACTTGAGTCACGGCACACGTGTGGACCATTGTAATGCACTTGCAGAGCAATGTGTCCTCCTCCTCAATCTGCTGAGAGCATCCACCATGCAGAGGTTGACATGTGGAGGTGATTCAACGCCGATGAACAGAAACATTAAGAAATGCTGTTCTTAAAACGGGGGCTGTACCTGACACTACTTTTATTTACCTAGGAAAGTTTTCTGCTCTGTATGCCCTTCCCCTTCCATTTTACACACAGCATTAAGCAGGATCCCCATCCTACCCTGGGTGGCTCGCTGCAATCGGACAAGTGGACAGTGCTTCCAGGACAGACAGATTTTTTTTTTCTTTTGGACCTATGAGAAATACCAGTTGAAAACCTGAACATTATTTTTTAACTGACAGGGCATTATGCATAATATCTTCTCCCTCCTCCCTATGCTTATGACATAGAGCAGGAAAAAAAAAAACACCAAAGAAATGGAGGGGGGAGAATCTTCCCACCAGAATGTAAATATTTGTGCATAGTGAGAACAAAGTATTTCCATAAAGCTTTCAATAAAGGATGACTGCAGGCCAAATTTTACCCTTACATACAGGCACATAACTCCAGCTAAAGTTACTCAGAGCTGCCCAAGTTTACGCAGAGGCCAACTCAAGCATACTGTGTTCATGTACACAAGGACTGTGTGCTCAGGAGGTGCGGCCAGACTTCCAGCTCTTTCTCAAAAGGCAGACAAGATCTGCTTCAAAGCAGTGAAGAACTTCGGAGATGAGTCAAACTTGCAGGATTTGCTGCAATACTCGCTGCAAAAGAGGATGTGAGAACTGGCAAGTACGCTGTGTTTACTCACTGTACCATCTAATTCTGGAAACTTGAGCTGAGATTCAGTGTTCCAGCACGACTCCGAGGGGTGGTGGGAAGATCCTGGCCACGTTACAAAGCCACTCGTTGGGCAAAACTGGCAGTATCTGCTTCAACGGGGCCGCGGGCTGACACGGGCAGAGGTCCTGCAGCTGGCAAGCGAAGTCTCCCTAAGGTAGATACTGTACCACATCTGCCTCTAGCCCAGGGGATGAGCCTCCACAGGCAAAGGCTCACAAGAGGAAAAGCAATGCTCTAAAAATCACGCACTGCTTCAGTTAATGACACAGATTTACACTGGGTGTTAGCCTGTTTCGCTAAAAAAAGCCAGCCAGATTTTTTTTTTTTTTTCCTGGTGCAAACTGTCCTTTATAGAGACTATTAATATCCCTCTTACTTCAGTTCAAGCTATACTTCTCTTCCTTATTCTCCCACTGACTTGAAAGATAACTTGCAAAACAAGATCTGATTTCTCTGTCTCTTTTGTCCTCGTCCCTTCTGTTACTGCCTGGACAGGCGGACTGTCTTCTAGGGGAACCGCTGCCTGGAGCACACAGTTTAGATTTGCTGCAATATTCACATTTTTAAGCAGAACATGAAAGAAGATACCTCGTTTATACTAAACAGATCCCCTTTGATTCTGGTCTCATGTAATTAGTTCCGTGTTGCACAGACTAATAACTTAGATAAAACACCCTGCTATAAACAGCCATGTCAAATGGCTGCAAAGATATTCCTCGCTATCAGACACCAGTAAAGACAAACAGCAGTGGACGGCGGCCGACAGGGATTATGCTGAAACAAATGCATTTTTATTTTTCCCTTTAAATTACAAAAGATTATCATTTTACTCAGCAATGCTCCTTATTAAATTGAAACTCTCCACATCAGAATTAAATACGTCCTACCTACTCAAAATGAAGTGTATTATTTATTACTAATATTTAATGACAAAAACCTGATAACTTTCTCCGATTATACCACTGATTTCCTCCAGTCATGCATCATTGGCTCTGCTGGTCATTAGCATTATCACAGTGCATAAACTCTGGCTTATGCAGCAAGTTTGATAACAGAGCCAGACGGCTATAGCTACTATTTTTCAGTTTGTTCAGATTTACTAGTTTACCTCTCTGTGAGTGTGCCGCTATCTAATGGCATCTATTATAATCCCTAGAAATCCTAGTTAATAAATTTCCATTTCCGTGCAACACGCTTCTGCACAATCAGAATTCCTCAGCAAATACAAAGCACTCACTGAAAAATCAGATTTCCCCTTCAACCGTCTGAGGACCATTTTCCGGAAAGACCATATTCCAGCCAATCTGAAAAATAAATAGGAAATACCTAGTCTTCTCCGACTGTTTAATGCTAGGAATGTGCTGGATAGGCTTAAGGTATTTTAGTTTAATTCACAGGTAATGTTCCCTTTCAACTTTTATGAAACAGTATTTTTTTGAGCACTGTAGATACTGCTTTTATAGCAGTGAAGAAAAAAAAAATCAGAACAAATGTAAATGGTAAGACATCAGCTAAAAGATGGATTTCTCCCATTCTCAGTTAAATCCTGTAACTGAAATGACAGATGAGAAAGGTTTCCTGAGTAAGACCACCATTCCTTACATTACTGGCCTTCAGAAAACTCAGATGGGTTAGGCAGAGAATAACTTTAAAATACCTGTACAAACAATAATTATGCTGCATGCTTTGGACATTCCTCTTTCAAAGCCTTTTAAGTATCAAGTAATTTATCACTGAAAAATACGTTTTCACTTTTCTAAACGTACAGCTCAGGAGCTTTACAAACCTAACAGACATTATCTGAACATCAATGCAGACGCACATCATTTAAAACTAACAAAAACAATTTACTACAAGCTATTTCAGAGCCACCTTCTCCCAGCGCTCATTTAATTCAACCAAAACAGGATGAGGCCCCTGACACAACTCTCTGATTAAAATAAATTACCAAAGTTGTTAACACATTATTAGTATTGCAAAACTTACTGAGAAAAATCTCTCTAAGTCTGCAAAGGTAGATAGAGGCTATGATGTTCTGTACGAACAACCAGATAGATTCTTATTATACGTTACACACGTGAACATTTGAAGATTTTATTCTCTGAGCCAAAGTGATTTTTTCTTTTTTTTTTTTTTTTTTAAACTCAGTCCACCCAAGGAAGCTCCCATGATTTCGACAGAGGTATCTGGGGCTTAGGCCACATAACCAAAGGAAAATCTAGCTGTCTTGTATACTACACATGGAAATACACCTATTTATGAAATTCACCCGAGGGGGAGGAATCATTTACAGTACACTGACCAACAGAGTTTGCATGATACTGTCTGAAGGAGCCCTACTGGAGAAGCAGAGCAGTTATGAAAGCTGAAAGTATCAATACTAATGCAATTGGTGCCACTGTATTATGCTATTTGCTGGGCAGAATTCATACCACTCATAGAAAATTTCGGTTTGAGTGTAGTTTCAGCATCGCTAACTGCGATATTAGAAGTTGGGGCTGTTATAGGAGAACAGCAGCAACTTGATGAGGTTAATGCCAAATTCCGCAATCTCAGTCGAGGTAAAAAACGGATCAAGCCCTGGATGAAAGGCAGCGTGCTCGGGAGCACAGGATGCACAAGCGCTAACACAGATGCTTCCCCAGCCCCTGCACCTCTCACCGTCCAGGGGCTTCAATCTGATCCTTCAAAAATGGTGAAAAATATTGCCATTGTTCTCCCCTGCCCACCTGCTCCTCCACCTGCATGTACGCCCTCTCCAAAATGCACTTTTGACCTCACTGAGCATCAGCCAACGTCAAAAGCCTTGCCGGTCGCATCCTCCCCCAGACTTGGCCGTTCACGGCCGAATCCAGCTTCGACATCCTCCAAAATAGCCCAACGCCAGGAGCTTCTCCATGATGCCCCACGGCCCCCTGCACTGCCACTGCTTTTAAGGGGATTTCAGCCACAGGAGGAAAGGAGGATTTACACCATCGGTTTTAATGGAATTTTTCTTTCCAGCGCAAGTATAAAACGTGGGAACTGGGCTGGACGAGCTAAGCGAGCTGCCTGACTGGCTAACAAAAATTTGTCACGAGGTTCACGGAAGATAGAGTTCATGACTCACTGCCAGCAAGCTTACTATTACAACATAAAAGCTATTATTAAAAAAAAAAAAAAAAAATGCAAGCACCGAGATGAACACTTCAAGAAGGTTTTAACTTCTTAATCCCAAACAGACTACTCCTGAAATAGGGCTTGCAACGGGCCCAGCTGACAGAAGTCATAAAAGACAACCTTGCAATCAAAAGACTATTAGAATAGCACATCTCAGTTGCAAAAAAAACCCCCCTATTTCTGCTCCCCTGGCATTCCCAGAAGTTTCTTGGGAAGAAGTGTCCCGCTCACACTCACCTCCCAGCTCTCCAGCGGCAGAAAGAGAAACATAAACTTTGCATTCACTGTACAACACTAGGAAGATGCTTTTTAAAACTGACATTGGTTCCTAAAGAAATCTCAGTTAATTACTTAATTCTTCTTAATGGAATGATTAACATCCTTTCAGCAAACAAGGCTGTGATGATTTAACGTTTTACTGCATGTTTCATTACAGAACCGGTAAAATAAATGCCGCTCCCCTCTCGTCTGCTGCGACCACTCATTTCTTTATGATCAGTTACATTTTTCACTTCTGCAGAGCAGCCTCTGCACCCAGCCAAGAAAAAGACTCAAATATACAAATATCCGCATCATCGTAACTCTGCCGTGAAGCCAAGGACCGACCTCCGAACGGGAACCACCAGAAACGCAGGTGGCCAGGGAAACCAAGGGACGAGGCAGCATGGCGCAACGAGCCCCGGCGCGAGCCTGGAACAACTTCATCAGCATCCCGGGAACACCGCGTCGCTGCGGAACGGGGGCAGCCGCTTCAAAGGGAATCGGGGAGGGATGTTTGAATCCCGGCTCAGACAGCTCCTGAATCCCCGAGAACCCCCCGGCCGCCTTTTTGGAAAGAACAAAAAGTCCTTTCAGGGCTCCACCGCTTGCTGCAAGCAAACCCAGGCTCAGGCGCTAATTCTGCGGGCAAGGGTTTTGCAGGAAGGGGAATTCGGAATCAATTTTTGCGATCAGATGTTTAGTGGCTGCTCTGAACACACCAGCAATCCCCCCTCACCGTTTTATCTTCCTTTATCACAAGCTTTTTAATAGAGACATGACATTCTGCTTACTGCTGGGCTCTCTCTATTTATCTCTCTCTTAACAACACTTTGGCATCATCGGCTCCGCTATCTAAATCAGCAATAGTGCATGTCCGGTCACATAAAACTGGAGAGAGTTTCCCGAGATGCCTTGGGAAGTCTGACTACTCTGATTTACTGATGTGTTAATATGGCCCATCTACTAATTAATGAACAAACAGCTTAGCCTAGGAGCTGGCGGAGGGACACCAACACGAAGACTGCGGTGAGCCCAAGGAAAGACACTTGACCCTAATTGTTAGCAACAAGATGACAAGACTGATTGGGAAGTACAGCTAAAACTTGGATCCAACGTGAAAGGAAATGTCTGGCAAAGAGGGGAAAAATAACGATGCCGTGAGAGGCTCCAGCCAACCTGCCGAACTGTGCCACCTTCTGTCGGGCTGGCGGTGCTCAGCACCCGAGCGCCCGGCCCGGCCAGGGCTCCCCAGCACCCACAGCACCATGCTCCCACCCCATCCTTCTCTCCACGCCCAAATCCTCACTCTCCTCCGGCAACCCTGCGGCTCCAGGGATGTACACCCCAGGCAAGGAGAGCTAGGAGTTTGCCCCAGCCCATGACCGGGCGATGAGAAAGCACAGCTCGTCCTGCACCGTCCCGGCAAAACCTCCTGCCTTTGGCCACCTGCAGGATCCCAGCCGGCGGGTTTTAAGAAGGACCAAAGTACGGCTGAAGTTTCAGCCAGACCCGGTTTTATCCAGGGCAAAACGTTCCTCATCTCGAAAGCAGCCTGGACCACGTACCACAAAGGAGAGGCACTGCGGCCGCACCAGCAGGAAGGGTCCTGTGCAGCAAGTGCGCATACCAGCGCTCCGGGAAATGCTTCCATATGTATTTCAAAAATTTGGAAAAAAGGGTCATAAGCGCTTTCTACCTGAAAAAAATGAATTAAATCAACAGTCACAAAAGCGCAAGAGACCCTGCAGCACCGTGCTCTGGGCCAGACATCCAGCGGAAAGTTGTCTTACAGATTGCACATCCAGCGCTGCCACGCTGCAGATATACACAACATTATCCCGCTGCACAAGGAGCCTGCATTTTCAGCGTAGCTATCAATTAACAGCCCTGCTAAACTAACTTACTGAGGAAATAGGCACTTCTAATAAAAACACGACAGTGACAAGTATTGTACAGAGAGCGCGATTAGCAGTAAACAATACACTGGAGAATCATCCAAATAAAACATTCTGGGTATTTATTTGTGTCGCTTTTCGAGACTGTTGCAACTGAACGGGAAACTGGGAGGAAAAAAGCCCACAGTTAGTTTCAGAATGGCACTCCCCGAAACACTGTAGCCTATCAGATATATGTAAATATTTTACGATATGGGTTCCATTTCAGTAGATCTGTCAAGATATTTACAGGGCTTGACAGTATTTCTGTCTTTAATTAAATTTTCACACACATACTTTAATGTAATTTAAATAGATTATTAGTTGTCAGAATATAGTATAAATTTTGTTTACGATTTAGTTACTTTAAGTACTCACATTGAGGAAACTCATTTAACCCCCTGACTGAGTAGCATTAAGTGTTGAGATGAGACTTCTAAAGAGCTTCTACTGCCCTTTGCACTCTCGCAATAATCTTAAATTACTACAACTTAATTGCAATTTCAAGGCACTAAAATGGAGATGTTTTAAAAACAGCACAGGAAGGGTCAACGAGAGGAGAAAAATTATTTAGTCCTCCTCAGGTACCAGATGCTTCTTGGAGAGAAACTGATTTTGCCCACGCTCTTCTCTTTGCTCATTTTACATACAATACTATCTTCGTCTTCAGGATGGCGCTGAACAAAAAGTTATCAAGATTATTCTGGATACTTGCCACATACAAACAGCCATTAGACATGAGCCTGTTCACTTGCATGCATGGAAGAGATCGGTGCCAGGAGAATAGAAAGACAAAACCCTAGAGCATATTTGCAAAGAAGACTGCACGCGATCAGAGCCAGCAGCTTCTCTGACTTGGTAGCTCCAATGCTGAAGTAAGAAAAAAGAGCACATGTTAAAACACTCCAGACATCCCAACCAGCAAATATCTGATCTCCTAAAAATAGAACAGCTGATTCCACTACAGCCCCAAAATATAATACTTCTTTTTTTAAATTAAAAGACTACAGAGCTCCCACAATTAAGTTTCTCCCCTAATGACTGCATGCTTTATTCCACCCTACTTTTTCCCCCCCTGTGTACACTGGCATCACCTTGTTACCCACGGTAGCTGCAATTCCCAATACACTGCGAGCCGCGGGAGACAGACGGCGCAGTAGTTTGTGAGAGCAGCAGGCTGTGAGCAGCGTTTTTGTCAGTGCAAAAGCAAGCAGTTCTAGCAAGCACAAGATCTTTTTCGTTTCTTATTGCAACGAGACATTTGACAAGGATTTGGCCAACAGAAAAACAATCAAAGTCACGACTCAAACACCGCCATGCTTTAGCACGGCCGAGCACTTACGCGTGTCCTCAATGGCGTGAAGTCAAGGACTCCGAGCCCGGCCATACCTTTCTAAGCATTTCAGCAAAGTTTGGTTGCCAGGACCTCTAAGAACAGTCGCAAAGACGCTGCCGGTCTCTAGCGCGCAACGTTTATAAATTCCGCTTTGCAAATGCCTTCTGGCTCCTATTGCATATCGTATCTCCGCTGAACCGCCCGCCAGGTGGGAAAACATGCTGCTATGGGGGGCGGGGGGGGGGGGGGAGAAAAAGTTTCAGTGATACGAGTTAGTGACACGGACCAAAAGCCAAACCCAAAAGCAGCGACTTCAGCAGAAGCCCCGGTTGATGCCAGCGTGCTCTGGATCAGGCCCTGCGCGGCCAGGGCGGCCGGCTGCAGCCTGAACTCGCCTTTGGGGACATGGGGACCGTGCCATAGCTACGAGCCGGCGGGTTGTATTTTCAGAGCAGGGTGCCAGCCGTGCCCCTGTGCTGCCCACCACCCCCTGGTCTCTGCCTCCAGCTGCCAGCCCCTTCCCACCCTGCCTTCGCAACAGAGGCTCCCAGGGAAAAGCTCCGGGAAGCAACTTGATAGCAAGGCTCATTTGAGGAATTGTTACAACGCGCTATTTAATTCCAACGTAAGCTTAAATACTAACGGCAAACAAAAAAAATCGCCCGTGCACCCGAGCTGCCTGCCTACTGCAGGGCCTGATCCTGCTCCCACCGAGGTGGGAATCCCCCCGGCAAGGCTCCCTCCCGGGGTCGCATCCGTGCCCACACACGGACGCAGGCACGATGCTGTGCTGGATGCGCTCCGCAAGGCAGGAAAGGCCTGAACGAACGCTGCGCCTCCGAAGAGAAATCCAGCTACCTGCGAAAATCGCGCTACGTCTTCTTCAGCCCTGCCTCAGCTGCATAAAAATATTTCAGCTCAGTGCCTTGAAGTTGCAATTAAATTGTAGTAATTTAAGATTATCACAAGAGCAAAGGGCAGTAGCAGCTCTTCAGCAGACTCCTCTCACCACTTAATGCTACTCATTCTTGGGGTTAAATGAGCTTCTTTAGTATAAGTACCTTAAAGCAAGTGAATCGTAAACAAAATTTATACTATTTTCTGACAGCGTATAATCTATTTAAATTTATTAAAGCTTCTCGGAGAAAATTTAAGATGACAGAAGTATCATTACGCCCTATAAATAACCGGACAGCCTTGCAGAAATAACTGTATTTTACATACATATCTTACATATGTGTGTGCATATGTTATTTCATTTGATATACAAATACATGCTGAACAGATATTTCACAAAAGGAATTACATTATCTGGTTCAATCTCTCAATATAAATGACCACAAGCAGTACAAATACTAAACGCTAAGCTGCATTCCATAAATTTGCCTTTTTACTACCATCCTTTTTCCTAATTTTTACAATGCCGCGAAACAGGAATAACTCTGGAGCTACAAATGTTTACAGTATATCATACCAAGGATGATAATGCAAATTTTAGCTCTTAAAAAAAGGTGATCCACTCCAAGAGAAAAGCATATTGCAGCATATGCTGCGCAAAAATGTCCAATGCATAATTCTCTGCTCAACTTTCCTGCTCCTTCTCTTACCAGTACAAAAACTAGCTGTGTTACGATTACCGGTGGAACTGATTTAAGCAGAAAATGTTTATAGTTGTTAAAAAACATTACACATTACCCAAAATGGCTTAACAGCATACATGTGCATGTTTAACACACATACTTTTTATTGTCTAATTAAAGCATATACCATAAAAATCTACAGGTTTTATAATAAGTTGTGCAGGATGGTTATGAAACCTTACCTTATAAAAAGTATAAAGTACTTATTGTGTGATCTGCACTGCTAATTAATGAAATACTTATGCGAAAAGGTTTTGGATTCCTTAATTCTTCAGTAGATGTGCACTTGGTCAGCCTCCTGATTAACATACATTAGGGTAACAGCCTTTTCCTCAGATTTTTTTTTTTTTTAATAGCTATTTCCATTGTTTTATAGTACTTTAAAGAAATGAAAGAGGGGGCATATTTGTAGAGTTTGCAGTGAAGTGTTTGAATACAAACATGAAAGTGTCAAGCAACAAAAATAACCTAACTCCCACTGGTTAAGTTTGATTAATACTTAAATCCTAAACATTTACTGAAGTAAAATCAAGTATCTGTTAATACTCTGTACTGCTATTTCCACTCTAAAACTACACTGTAACAGAGTCTCTCTAATATAGCCATGAAAACAAGTTACATGTGGTTTTGTGAAAATCCTGGCATATCAAAAATAAGGTGCCATCCCGACTGGTTGGTAGTACACTTGAAGGAGAGACATTACAAGCTTTCTAAGCTCTAGGAACGCAGTCGTACAACATACAATGCTTAATCACAACCAAACTCCCCTATTATACATCAGCACAGCACTTATACACAGAGAAAAAAAAAAAAATCCATGTTTCCTTACAATTCAGAGATCCAGAAATAAAGGCTGAATTCCAGAGAACTTTTACGGTTTTCAACATTACACTACTGAAACGCCTTCTTCTCTGCAGCTCTAGACAGCATAAATAAAATCAAATCCTAAGTCTCTCTGAAAGTGTATACAACGCACTCCAACTTTGCAATCAAAATCATAAGCAACAGAAAGCCCTGTTTGAAATAGTAGTTTATTTTTCTCAAAGTTATCCTTTGGTTTCACAACAAAGATCAGCATTTGTAATGGTCCATTTCTGCATAAGTGAACATATAGCCTTGCTGCATGATCGAATAGTCCAGAGCTTTCAGTGAGGCAGCTCCTGACAACAGCCCAGCAGCAGCTTTGTTTGATCTCTCCTGCCTTCCTTAATCTGGGTTGTCAAGGTTCACTTGTTGGAGGCTGTTTACTTTACTTTTTCCAGAAAAAAAAAAAAAAGTGATTTTTTTTTTTTTTTCTGTCTCTCATACAATGACTAATCCAAAGACTAAGGGGGAAAGAATGCTGCCAATGCAAGATGTTAAAGCTACAATACCTTTTTGCAATGAGATTTTAGCCGACACCTTTTTGAATGGTAACTAGTGAAGAGCTTCCTCCCCCAGTGCCCTGGTCCATTCAATATGGTTGTGAGATAGTTCAAATAAAATGTGCAGGGGAAAAGATTCAGAGTAGAGAAATTGAAACCAGTAGCCCTGATTTCCCTTTCTTCCCCCAAATCTAGTTGCAAAGATGCACGGTACCTCCTTCCTACACTCGCTTCTCTGAGAACTTGAATTATTTCAGGCTCTCTCAAACTTAGAAAAAGTAGGAGCTTCTCAGCAGTAACAGAAACTGTAAAAATAATGCTAAATCGAGTGAAACGCCTATTTTCCCTCCGCCGAAATATTAAAGCAAACCGTGGATTAACAGCACAAGCAGCAAGTTTCTTCGACGACATTCTTGAAACTTTGTCTAATTAAGAAGCTGTCATTAAGCGACATCAACATTTAGTCAACGCAGGTAAAACGCAGGTTTAGAAAAACTATATGGAAAGGAAACGCAGTTTAGAGAATTGCTTTAATATTTATAACCATCCAGCACCCTAGAAATCAGCAGGCTACATTGTGTAGACGACGCGCTACAAGCAGTATACATACATTACTCACTCAAAGAACAGTTACTAAAAATGAAACCTTAAACTTCTGAGCACAGAAGTTGGGCTCCAGCTTCTCTAGAGAAGCGGCTCTGGGAGCGCTGGCAAGCGGCAGATACCTCGGGCAGGTACGGGAGGTCTGAGCGCTGCTGCTGCCAGCCTTGGGGGGGGAGGGGGGGGTGTGGAATCAGGGGGGAAAAAGACAAGAAAAAACCAAAAAACCAACAAAAAAAGGAAGTAACCTCACTCGGCTTAGTTGACTCAAAGCAATAAAATCATTACAGCGAAGTGGCAGGAGGGAAGACTCGCTAAAATCGAGGCGCTCCGCAGCCCAGCCCGCCGATGCTCTCCGCGCCGGGGCCGCCGATAATTAATAGTTGCGCGGCGGTGCGGAGGGGGGCAGCCCCTGCGCCCCGCGCAGCCCAGTCCGCGCCCCGCCGCCGGGCTTTATTTCTTCTTCTTCTTCTTTTTTTTTTAGGCGAAAAAAAAAAAAAAAACAAACCCACCACAAAAAAAAACCCCGCGGGGCGGGGGGGGAGGAGGGAGGCACGGACACGCCGCTCGGACGCCGCCTGCAGCGCGCACCTTCGCGCTGCCCGGGGGGATGCGCGGAGCTGCGCGGAGGCTGCGCTGGGGCGGCAGGTGCGAGGGACGCAGCGCGGAGCGTCCCTACTTACCGGGCCACCGGTGGCCGCCCCCGGTTCCGCGGCGCGTAGCGAGCCGCGGTTCCGTACCGAGGCTCCGCACCGCGGGTCTGCGCGGAGGGGGGGGGGGGGGGGGGGGGACGGGGGACACGCGAGGGATGCGCGGTCCGCACCCGCGCAGCGAGAAGTTGCGCCGGGCTAGGGAAGGCGCGGATGTTTATTCAAACACTTCGTCTCCCAAAAAAGAGGAAAAAAAAAAAAGGGGGGGGGGGGGGGCGGAGGGGGGGATGGGCGCAGCGGGCCCCTGGGACCCGGGGTGGGGGAGGAGGAATGCGCGGCGCGGAGCTCCGCGCAAGGGACTGCGCGGGCGGAAAGCGGCAACAGGTGCCGGGGGGAAGGGGGGCAGCCGGGCCCGGCGTGGGGGGGCCGGGGGGTGTGTTGGGGGGGGGGCGCGGCCCCGCAGCAACTTCTTGCCCCGAGTGTTGGAAGTTGGGGCGTGCGCGCCCCTTGCGCGGCGGGGGACCGGCGGAAAACACGAGGAAAGCGCGGAGGAGGAGGGGGGGGGGGGGAGGCGCCGCATCCCACTCTCCGCGGAGGGTGCGCGGGGGAGCGGAGGAGGGGGGAAGTTTCCAAAGTGGGTGGGTAGGGGTGTGGGGGGGGGGTCCCCGTCCCCCCCCCCCCGCCCCGCTACCGCGCTGGCGGCGGTCGGGTGGGGGGGGTGGTTGAGTGGGGGGGGGGGGGAAGCCGGGCACGTGGTGCCGGCGGGGGGGGGGGGGGGAGAGAAAAGTGCAACAGCCCCCGAGGAGCGGGGAAAGTGACGGGGGGGGGGCGCCGGACTCACCCGCAGGACTCGGCCTGCCGCCTGCCCAGCATCGGCGCGGCCCCCGCGGCGCGGCGCGGAGCGGGTTAGCCCTCTCCGTCCCGTCCGTCCGTCCGTCCCTCCCTCCCGTCCCCTCCGGCACGCCCGAGCCCGGGCGGCGCGGCGGCGTGCTCCGCCGCTCGGTAAATAACAATAGAGCCCTCCGCTCGGGCGCCGCGCACCGCGGGGCCCCCGCACGCCGCCCCGCCGCGCCCCCCGCCCCGCGGCCGCCGCCCCGCGCCCCCCCCCGCCCCTCCGCTCCCCGCCCCGCGCAGCCCCGCGCCGCCGCCCCGCGCGGGCGGGCCGGGGGCGGCCCCGCGACACCCCCGCGGAGGGAGATGTTGTTATTTTTTGCTGTTGTCAGTCTCTGACGTCACATCCACCTGCTGGGTAAACAAGGCTCGGCGCAAGGGAAAAATAATAATAATAATAAAAAAAAAAAGAAAAGCGGGCGGAGCGGGGAGGGAGGGCCGAAGCGGGGGGGGGGGGAGCTCCGCCGGCGCGGAGCTCCGCGGAGGACGGCCGGGGGTGGGGGGGGGGGGGGCGGGCCGGGGGAGGCGGGGCAGCCCCGCGGGGAAGCGAAAGTGGCCGCGGAGGCGCGCCGCGCAACCCTGCGCGCCCCTGCGCGCCGCCGGCCGAGAGTGACTGCGCGCCGCCGGCGAGAGTGAGTTCAGCGCGGGGGCAGGCGGGCCGCTCCGTCGGAGGAGGGCAGCGCCGCGGGCCCCCCCCCCAGCAACTTTTCCGCCCCCCCCCCTTACCCACGGGGGTGAGGGGAGGTGTCAGGCCCGCGGAGCTTGGAGCGGGGGGGGGGGGCGCGGAAGACCTCGCAGGGCCTTCCGCGGATGCCCGCGGAACCCGCCTTACCTGCGCGGAGCCGGCGAGGCGGGCGCTGCTTGCGCTCCCCCTCGCCGCGCACGCCTCTGTGGGCGCAAACCCCGTTTTAGAAACGCTGCGCGGGGTGCGCAGCGGCGCGCACCGGCCGCTGAGCGGGAGTGACCGACCCGAGGGCCGGCTTGAGCGCGGCGTCGCTCCGCGGGGGTTGCCACGTTTCTTATCCCGGTGGGTGCGCGGGGGTGGGGGGGGGGGAACCCGCGGACCGGCCGCGCCGCCGGGGCTCCCGCGGAGGGACCGGTGAGTGGAGCCCAGCGGGAGGGGTCGAGCGGGAGGCCAGAGCCGGGACCGCCCGGTCCCCGGTTCCCCCCGGCTCCGACGCTCGGGCACCGGAAAGTTTTAACAGCACCGACGGCCTCGGCCCGGATAAGAAGCGGCTGGACTGCGCGGAGGTTGCGCGGGTGGGAGCGGGCCGGGCCGGGCCGGGCAGCATCCTGCCCTCCCCCGGGATGCCGACCGCGGCGGCCAGAGGAGCCGGGGCCGGCGCCGGTCCGTCGGCGGGTCGCCCGGCGGGGCTGGAGCCGTCCGTGCCCGGCGCTGCCCGGGACGGGGCCGCTGCAAGGCAGGAGTTGAACGGGCGGCCGCGGAGTTACCGAGCGACCGACTTTGTTCGGGAGGGGGGGAAACCTCTTTTCGTCCGCCCAGCGGGGACCCGCCAGAACCCAAATTTTCTTCCTCTCCTTCTGTTTTTCTTGTTTGTGTTTTGGGGTTTGTTTTTTTTTTGGGGGGGGGGGTAATTGCTTTTGGCTCCCGGCGGGCCTGACACCAAGCTCCGGGGCCGCATGGGAACCTGATTTTAACCAGCGAACCCCTCCCGCGGACAGAACCGCCTCTGCGCGGAGCTCCGCGCAGGGCCCGTCCCCGTGTGTCCCCCCCCCGGCCCGGCGGGCTCCGGCGATCAGGGCCGGGACCGCGGCGCCACCTCTCGGCACGATAGCAATCCGCTCCGGTAGCAATTAACACCTTAAATTACAGTAATGGCAAGGTACTTATGCCTAATTCATTATATTTTAAATAATTAAGGCGGGGGGGGGGAATGACTGCAAATAAATATTTGCGAAGATGATGTTTGCCGCCGTGCTTTAAGAGTAATGTTGGCGGGCCGTCGGGGGAGCGCTCCGCTTGCACCGCCGGGCTGCTGGAAGGGCGGGGGGGGGGAGGGTAAAAAAAGCACCGGGGACGGTGTGATTTTGTTACCCGGTCCTGCCAGCCGAGGTACCGCAGGTAACCCCGGGATTTGTGTGACCGAGACGGACCGCCAGCTTTAAAAAGAAACTCTTACCGTCTGTTGTTTAGATTATTTTGGTTCATCTCTTTCTTCAGTAGGAAGAAACGGGAGATGAACATATTAAAAGAGCGTTTTTTTAAACACACGCACCCCTCTTACTTTTCTAAAAAGTATTTGTTTTACATTTCATCCTGGAGTAAACGTTCATTGGAAACTTCTTCGTCTCCTGTTTTTAACTTCGCAAATCTAAACCAGTGCATCAACTCTGTAAAACATGATTAATTCCATAGACAATACCAGCGGTGGGACTTCTCCCTCCCCCTCCACCAATGTAGCTGCTAATTGTACTTGAATTGTTTACTGCTGTAGTGTTTTACAAGTGCCTGGAGAAAGATGCTTGATATTCCCACCACCAGCAGAACCATCCCAAGAGCAAACGCTTGGCAGATTTCGGCAAGGGTGTACACAGGCTACAACTACAGCTTGTCAGTAAAAAAAAAAAAAAAAATTTACAAAGGTGATGACGCCTTTGTAATTATAGGTGTTAACTTGTTTTAAAGTCAGAATGTTTTCCAAGCTACTCTAACACCACACCTCTGATGTCCCAGGAGCCAGGCCTTGGAGTCCTTTCCCCTTTAGTCACCGGTTTATGAGGCTTTGCAGAGCACATCACCGGGCTGCACGCCTGGTTCCTGGGACACTTCACGCTCCAGCATAGGTGCAAAGCCCGTGCAGGTACGCGGCTACTATTCTACCTTTTACATCAGGCATGAAAAGTTGAGATGTATATACTATGTACTGCGCAAAACAGTTGGTGGACACATTAAAGAGAACTGTACCTTGGTTTCACAGCCTGGTTTTATGATTTTCTGACTTTGTTTCAAATAAGCCCAATGTTCTCACGGTAGGTTCTCAGTAGAAAAGAACCCATGAGTGCCCTTGCACCACAGCTCACGGCAAAACCCGTTCTGGGGAAGTCGGCCGTCGCTGCTCTCCGTGTTCCCTCCCTCTGTGTGTAGAGTCGGGGCGAGTCAGATCAGTCCGGCAATAGATACCCTTTGACGAGGCAGAAGATGCAGCTCTGCCCATCACGTCGTACGAGGCGAATAATGCCGGACATTTCTTTTGCTCAGATAACTTTAAGGATGGGAAGGGTTGACCTGGCAAAGAGGGGAAATTTTAAAAGGCATAAACGTCCCATTTAGAGGCTGAGCCCAGTGCTATTGGCAACTCTCGCGCCAACTTTAGCGGAAGCAGGGTCCGTTCTCCAATTGGGGAAATCCCACAAAAAGATAAAAGTAATGTGACACAGCTAAGGTCTCAATTTGGCTTGTCTGACAAAAGGAAATGTATAAAAAAGTCCTCCCAAATGAGGACTGTAACCAGATCGGAATAATCTTTAAAATTAAATATTGTTTTATATCATCTCTATGGAAAAAAAAAAAAAGTTGGGTTTTTTGGTTTGGTGTTTTTTTTTTTTCAACATCCCAAACTCCGATGCCTGCTTTGCAAATGTGCTCGGACCCCTCATCTGCTTTTGTTATTAGACTTTCTCGATTTCACGGCGGAAGCCATGTCCCAGCCTGCGCCGAGAGGACGAGCTGGAGCAAAACCGAGGCTCCGTGTGCCGGGAGGCACGCGGTGCCTGCCAGGACCGGGCTGCCCTGTAGCCACCCCGAGGGCCGGTGCCGGGCTGGCCACGGCAGAGGAGGCAATGACCAGCACGGACTGCTTACCACTGCTCCTAAAGAAGCCAAATCGCCGTCCTGCCCTGCGGCAGCGTGATCCTGGGAGAGCAGGCTGGAGACTGGCTTCGCGCACAGGGCAGCAAGAGCCGGGCACAAAATAAACTGCGTTTTACTCCGTTGTGAGTCCAGGGGAGCTCCGCTGCGGTCAGAGTTGCTGTGGATTTGCATTGGTAGTGCAGAGGCACGAGTTTCGGATTCACCCTGGACTTCTCCGGGTTCCTCGGCGGACGGGAAAGGCTCCCCAAATCCTTACCCGTGCTAATCCTCTTTACTCCTTGGTGCGTCCCTCCAACCGCCGCTGTATCAGAAGCCACCCAGAGATAACTTTTCTACAGCGTATTTCCATTTGTCCTGAGCTGCCAGCCAATACATATTTCCTTTTCCTGTGGGGGCAATGAATAGCCATTGTATTTGCATTGGACTATTAATCTGCCTGAATTTGGTAGAGATCCTTAAATGAATATTCATGGGAATTAATGTCATTTAATTCGTATTGCTTCCTGAATATAATTACATGCTGTACGTGAATTGGCAAACACCACAAGACATCCAATCTTGTTGAAAGTCTATGACCCATTAAACACCACAAGCCGGACACTCATGCAGTACTGAAGATGCACAAGGCGCTACCAAGATGCAGCCTGACTTCAGGAGAGGAGATGGGCTGCAGAGGAAGCCCATAAAAGAGGGAGGATGTACGCTGCGGGAAGCAAACAATGCCTTTAGGGATGGAAAATATGATTTAAAAGGTATTTTAATACAAGCTCTTCCCCAGGTATTTGTCTACAGATAGGGACTACACTAACATTTGTATTCTCTTGCAAAAGAGCTTTGTTTTTTCCACTTTCTCACCCGTAGAAAAACAGCTTTCAGGGCCTGCTATTCCTGGCCTCTTTTGAGACCCAGCATCTTTTGGGAGACCTTCAGCACGTCCTACAAATGAGAAATGCCCAAGTCCAATCCTCCTTCCTCACAGCAGCCCGCCTGCCAAAGTTCACGCTGTTCCTCCAATAATAAAGCAGTAATCAGCTCAGTATTGAAGCAAAACCCGTCCCCGGCATCAGTGCTACCAACCCCTGTCGTAACATAACAAGGACTCTTCCCAAAATATTTGGGCTTGCCCTGTCACAGTGAGAGGCGTTCAAGTTCAGCGCTCTGTCAACAATGCCAGGTGTCTCCTGAACCTCCGGCGCCCAAGCCAAGAGGGAGAGCTCAGCAGCACAGGAATAATCATTATTCACATTACTAAAACATAACGGAATGTTTAAACAGATAACGTAACAAAATCCTTCACAGCAAAAAAAAAACAAACCTGTTTATTATTTATCCCAGTCAGATAGAAAATGAACTCGTTCTCCTGGAAAGCAAAAGCAAGGCTCCTTTTTTTTATTTTTTGCAACTGACAACCATGAAAAAAATATTCTATTGTGCCAGCTGTGCCCCTTCGAAGGGGCTGAGGTTCACTGCGGCTCTTGATAAACCAACTGGCAAATTTGGGGGGGGGGGGGAAATGACTCAAAGCCAAACACAAACATCTAAGAAAAAAACTGGTGAAACCAAAAATCCAAGAACAATTTCATTTTGAGTCAATCCAAAGATTTCATTTCAATTTTGATTTTTTGGGGGAATAAGAAAAGACACACACCCCCTTGCTTGAAAATAAAATTAAAGGACATTTTGAACACAAAGTAGTTTCAAAATGAAAAATCAAAGTGTTTCATGTCAGAAGTGTCAAAACTAACAGCTTCAGCATTTGTCAGAGCTTTTTTGAGTTTTTATAAATGACAAGTTTGGCATGTGTGCACAAACCGTTTTGGTGCTGCTGAATCTGCATTTTTGCATGCAAAAAAACTGGTCGGGCAAAATTTTCTGCGCAGAAGCCCTGTTTGCCGTTCCCTTTGTGCGGAGGCCAGCAGCGCTCTCCCCTGATGACACCTCTCAGCTCCTCTTTGGCTTATTAATATTTTACCGATTGGTTTTGCAGGACTTTGCAGGCCTGGTCTTTCCCAGAACTAGTTCCCTGGTTAGAGGGAGGAGGTACAAAGGTTAGGAGAGACCGACTGTGCATCTCCGGCTTGATGTGCTGCTGTGTGACAGGCGGCCATGGACCTATTCTAAGGTGACATTAGGTAATTTATTAGCCTGGTTCATTACAGCCTTAAAGTTGCAGGCTAAGCTCCCTTTCATCGGCTTGCTGCCTTCCCAAAGTGGGGGTTTTCAAAAGTGTTTTCTCTCGAGAAGTTTGGCGAGGCTTTGGTCAGGTTTACGCCTTACCTAGCAGGAGGGCAGGGGTAGAAATTGGAGTATATAGCACCTGAAATATGGCATTTAGCTTAAAATCTCTGAATTACATAAAATGCTACTGCTATAAAAATTTACCACAAAGCATTTACAATATTAGCAACTGAATATATTCTTGCTATGAAACCAGCAGCCATCCAAATTTTGAATGTCTGCTTCCAGCATAGCTGACTTTGCTGCAGGTTTGGGACAGTGCCTAGTCGCCAGGGAAAGCAACAAATAAGATTTTGCTGTAAGGCCCATAGGCCTGCATTCGCTTCTGCAGATAACAGACACCTACCTGCCTTTTGCTACCAGATTTCTGTAACGCTTTCTACATCTCTCTGATGACAGCACCGCTTCTTGCTATATCTTGACAACTTCTAATTAACGCAGTCTCAGCATGTTTAAAGCTTCCGTAGAAAACCAACGTACTTGTCGAGAGCAAGAGAGCAAATTCAAAACACCGTCTCCTCCTCTGACTTCCAGGACAGCCTTTACTCCATCGGGGCTTCAAAACCCGGGTCACACGTAGTCTGACTCCGCCGAAGGTCAGACCAGCTCCTTCCCTGCCTGGGTTGGAAGGCAGTAGTGGAAGCAAGCAGAGGTGGAAACAGGTTTCTCGCATCTTGTTGGCATTTCTGGGACTGCTCAAACTCCTGCTGTGGAGCACACACAGAAATCCCCGCGAGGACATGCCACACTTTCAGCTTCTAGCGGGACAACCAGTCCCATCTCAGCAAGATGGTCTCCTCACTCCCTGCCCCACTCTCCCCGCGAGTTGAGCATCTCCTGTGAAGGAGACGCAATAATTGCAACTTTCCCCATGAAGGATTTTCTGTTGATGCTGTCTCAAAAATGTATTGTGCTGAAATATTCTTTCTTCTTCA
This sequence comes from Harpia harpyja, assembly GCF_026419915.1. Classification (NCBI taxonomy): domain Eukaryota; kingdom Metazoa; phylum Chordata; class Aves; order Accipitriformes; family Accipitridae; genus Harpia; species Harpia harpyja. Next base: position 20,128,923 of record NC_068969.1, read on the forward strand.
TTTTTCCACTATTATGACTCTTTTTTAATCCAAAAGTCCAACATCAACAAAGATTAAAGCTTTTACTTTAGTTACATATCTATGAAAACAGCACTCTCCTGTGTCTTGGGAGATAAACACTACCAGATGCTCTAGTAAACACCAGAAAGGGGAGAGAAGAAAAAAAATAAAAACAAACCAAAAACCAACCAACAAAAAAACCCAAAAGAGTGATCAGGAGAAGGAAGGGCCTGAAAATAAGTTAGAAATAGCAGAAGAGCAGACCAGAAAAGTAAATTCCTGGTGATTCTTCCTATGTGGCAGTGAAGAGGTTAAACCCCAGTACGCTGCCATCTCTAGACAGAATTGGTTGTTATTGCATTGATAAAACCCCGGGTTGTGTTTTCCTTGTCCATTTTGACCCGTATCTGACGTTAGCATTGCAAATGATGTCTGCTGCCATTCAACTAGTCAAAGTGAGCAGACAGAAACAAGACAGAGAGCTTAGCAAAGACGATACTAATGGAAGGGGTGGGGAAAAGTCTGATTTACATGTAATTAATTATTATTTATGTAAAAACCATATCATTGTGGTGGTTCTTGACATCATTTAAAGCCTCTTTTCAAAAGAGAAGTCTCCCCTGTTAGCGCACTAATCTTCTTTTCTGTGCTGCAAGTATGAATTGTGATATGACGGTAGCTGCCTTGGCCCATCACCACCACTTGCAGGGTTGACATCCGACTGCCCAAAAGAGCTAAGCAGAATAATCCTGCCTCCTCCTAAACAGGTGACTTTGCATCACCAGGGCCACGGGAAGCTAGCGAGTCATTTGGTGGGAAATCGTCAGACCTTAGGCCAATGTCATGCAGAAGATGACAGAGTTATGCATAGCCGTTGTGAAGAAGTTTCACATGAAATAAATGTATTTTCTTCCAAACTCGTAAAATGATTAACTTATTTCATTTCAGCATCTAATCACAAAATAATTACCCAGCCCAGCCCCAAGGTATTTTGGCGGTGTTGTTCGAGACACTCTCCGGCACAGACAAAAGCTCCAGCGAGAAGACATCGATATTCTTCCTGTACAAATGAAACTGGTCCACAAAAATGAAGGGCACAGCTCCACCCCAGCTCTTTCAAAATTCCGCTGTCTCAGCCATAGCTCCAGTCCAGCTTCCAGGCACGTCCCGTCCCTGCCCACTAGTTTTCACAGGAGCTAGGTCAAACCTCAAGTGCATGGATTACATATGGCAGCATGACCTAATTTATTCGGGCTCCGCTGGACAAAATCTATACGGTGGAAAGCTTATTGGCAATGTCTTGCTGGTTCTCTCTAATTTGCCAAAGATGCTGCTGGGCAGGAAACTCACTTAACCTCAATGATAGTAGGGACAGATTAAAGGGAGCCAGACTCAAAAACAGGCAGGTCTCAAGCAACCTTCTTAATAAAGGAAAACAAACCACAGCACTAATTGGAGCAATTGGATAGGGTAGGAACTTTGGCTCGATCCTGGGAGCGGAGGCTGGAGCGGATGGGACGGGCAGTCCTCATCGGAGGGAGGGATGTCACCTGGACAGATGGTCCCACGCACCCGTTGCACTCTCAGCACAGCCCACGAGCTGTGCCAAGCGGGTGTCCCCAGCCACGTCTCCCCCAAACCCACCTCCAGAGCATTTCTACACAGCATTGCCTCTGCCCATGCTGTCGGCTCACGGGGGCCACGCAACGAGGTTAGCTGGCTGCCGAGACCTCAGCACCGTGCTACCCAGCTTCTGGAGGACACACAGAGCAAGCCCGGGTTTGCCTGCCGCAGACCGTGCAGACAAAACCAAGAACTCTGCCTGCAAGGTTCTCACCTACCCTTCCACTTTTAGGCATAATATTTCATGTTGTCCCATCGTTGCCTCCTTCTCAGCTGCTGGGAGCACCAAAGCACAGTTAATCCCACCGGGGGGGGGGGCAAATCTCCCCCTAAACATACAATTTCATCCCAAGCAAACAATTTCCCAACAGCAAAAACCAGTATTTCATTCAACCCTTGCACACCCCAGCTGTGGTAGGATTTTCATCCTAAGTGAAATGGCTTGTCCAGCCTTGCCCAGTTTGTGAATGAACTCTGCTATCAGGCAGGGACCTGACATCCCAGTTGGAAGAAAAAAAAAAATTCTCCTAATAGACAATCATCTTCCCTTTGCATTTTTTGTTTTGTCAAAAGCAGCAAAAGCTGCTGTCATCAGCTTGAGACCGAGCAAACTCAGCTCACATACAGAGCACGCTTGGCACAAGGAAACATTTTCATCTCTTGGAGCAGGCTCCAAGAAGGTCAGCTTGCCTTGCCATCCACTCCATTTCAGACTTCAGATGTTTTCCGTTTTGGTATTTTTTGTCTACATCATAATCAAAGCAGTCAGGTTTTTTTGTTTTATTTTTAAGTTTAGGTTTTGGGGTTTTTTTTTAAGTCATATTTACCATAAGGACAAGTAGGCTGATATCTCTGTCTTCCAACCTTCAAACTTTGTAAAACTGAATGAGGTCAGTAGAGGGACTGTTTTTCCTAGTAAAATTAGCACAACCGTAGGGCAGAAACATTATCAGAGCTACCAAAAGCTTTCTTTATCTCATTGGCCTAGACACCAGATGTTTTGTTACAAATTCTTTGGCTCTCGGTGATTCACAACTGCTCTCTGCCATCTTTGCACATCAAACATCTGCAGAGTAAAGACAGTGTTTTGAATCTCAGCAAAATTTCAGACTTTCAGGATGGCTATTATTTCTGCTGTGGGTTTTTCAGAGCGAAGAAATTATTCCAATTGGAAACCTCACACCCAAGAACCTTCTGGCTGTTTATTCCTACACAGGGTAATTCACTGGCTAACACATTACAGCTTCCACCCCAATACCGTGAGAGTCGGAGGCACGTTTCCATCAACCCTCTGACTTGATTAATCACATCAAATAATTTGTTTACGAAGTTCAATTTTACAAAGCCCAACCTGGAAGCAGGCATTCATCCTCCCAGATACAAGCACTTTTAAAAGAAATTATAACAAAGTCAAAGCTGATCTTTATCTACAAAAGGCCAGAGCAATAAGTATTTAGAGTGTTTAGAAAACACGGCTCTTTCACCACACCTGCAGCCCGGCTGCCAACTTTCAGCCATGTGGACTCTTCACTGCTCTGGGAGACTCCAGTGCAGTAAACAAAGTAGTTTTCCCTGGCTTTCCTTGTACCAGCTACCTCTCCTAAATATCTTTTCATACGCACACCCTAAAAGTCTTCACGCAGGTCCTGTTTGCACAGCATTTCCAAGGGCTCGGATTGGATGCTGGTGGTGGGAGTTGCTGGTAGTTGGGTTTTCCTCCCCTTCCTCTGGGTTGTCCTCTTAATGACTTTGCAAGAGATGCAGAAGAGCCTTCACTGTTGAACAAGAGTGGGACCCGTTTCAGGAGTTACTCCAAAGACTTTTTTCCTCACCCTTGATGTAAGAGACAAATGAACTCCCGTCTTTTTCAGTCTTCTGAGGGAAATTTGTTACAGCACCCAAAACTGCAGCTGTCTCCCACAAGCTCTTCTATCTGACACAAGGTAACGTCCCATAAGCCTCTCCCTTGGCATCGGCAGTGTTCATTTTGGTCATAGCAATGCCACTGAACAAACAAACTTCAAAGTAAAAAGCAATGCCAGAGCCAGGGAGACACGCCTGGGGGTGAAAGAACTGGGATCATAAAACTCACGGCATCATCCTGGTGCCAACAACCCTGTACTTTTTTGCGCCTCTAATTTCTGCAGCTTCTCGGAATGGTTTCCTAAGACTCCATTTCATTCTGGAGATGAAAGGAACAGGCAAGGGTTAAACCGGAGCCGCCATCCCCCCACCCCCAGTCTATTCACAGCAGAAGGAAATCTGTCTGTCTCCCACCCCTCAGCATCCTGTCTCTGCCGCCTTGGAAAACACACAAATCCCTTACAGCTTCCTGAGGGGCAGAGACCTCAGCCCGCTCCCAGCCGCCCTCCGCCCCGGCGGACCCTGCGGCATCCTGGTTTCCCCATGGCAGAGCACCCTTCCTGGGGGGCTCCAGGCTGCAGCAGCTCCTTCCCTCCCTCCTGGCCTGGCTGGAGGAGCTGCTCCAGCAGCACCAGCTGGGTCTCCTGGGTGCCACCCCAGCAGCTGCTCAGCCTGGCCAAGAGCTAGGACTTGACCTCGGATGCAGCGAGTACCCCGCAGCTAGCGCAGCTCTTCCTTGGTCATGGGCTGAATTATTCCCGAGTGGCTTTTTTCCCCTCTTGTCCCCCTTACCAGGTCTACCCCAACGGCTCGTTTTCTCTTTTCTCTCTACGGTCAATGCGGACAGCCAGAAGGGAGTTGAAACTGCTTCCTTAAGGTTGTCCCAAGCTTGCCCCACCGAGCATCCAAGACTTTCCCCATCCCACCGATGCCTACCCTGTAGTTCCAAGGAGCTGAGACAAGCTCACAGCCATCAGCCACTGGAGATGGGGAACCCGCAGGCAACTTTCAATATTAAACCAAGTTACCCAAGCCTCCAGAAGTCCCCCAGAGGTCACACAGGCGTCATTGCCTTCCTTGCGTGGCCCTTGGGTACCGCCGAGCACGCTTGCCTCTCTGCTGAGCAGAAAGGCCAGCTCCAGAGCCACGGGTCCTCACCCTCTTCCCTCCAACAGGCTCAGAGAATGGACCAGCCATCCAGCTCCCCCTTGAGACACAGGGGACGGGTGCTACGAGGAGAAGCCAACCCTTGGCACCCGAGGAGGCTCAGCATCGCTCAGAGCACCCGGAAGGCATCCCACCCACTGCGACCGTATGGCACAGCACAGCCAAGAGGTGCTCAATATCCGCACAGCGGCATCACCTCGGGGCTCTGCCCGTGCCGATAAGTGAAGTTTGAAGCATGAAATGGCCGTGCTACCTTCGATCCATGAGCTGGAGCACGTTGCTGTCAGCTCCAGGGCCTCCGAACCACACGCCGTATGTTACTCACATAGAGGCATGCCCTGAGAACGCTTCCAAAGGGCAGGTACTGCACGCTTTGCATCCACGTGGGGAATCTGTGCAACGTAACTAGGGCACTGTGAATTCACACCCCGGCTCTCTGTGCTGTAACTTGTCCGTGGAGACAAGCCCTGCACGGCTTCTTCCAACACTCCTGGTCATGGGGGAGCGGCACAGAGAGCTACAGCGTTGCCAAATCTAAACATTCAAAATCATGAGTCATAGTTCCCAAAATTTATCTAACTGGTATTTAAAAAAAAAAAAAAAAGAAATTTAATGAATTCCATTTTTTCCCCTTTCAGATGACACCCAAAAGTTTCTCCACAGTTCTTGGTGCTAGAAACTCAAGGAAAAACAAACACGTGACCGAAAGCAGAAGTAGAAATTTTCATGCATTCTCATGATTCCAGAAGCTGGAGCTTTAAGGGGGGGGGGGGGGGGGAACCAAAAAAAAAAAACCCAAAACCACACAACAAAAGGCTTATGATACAAGGATTATGATTTGGCTAGCAGCAGAAGTAAAACCTCATGATTTATGTGACAAACCTCAACTCAAAAACTTGGAAAAAGAAGGTGAAACATTCCAGCATCATTTTGGCTGCCAAAATAACAGAAACAATCGTGCAAAATTTCAACACAAGAAAAAAAAATTAATGAGATTTGTTCCACTTTCATGAACTCAAAGACAAACAGATGTTGACAAAAAGATGTTGCAAATAGTTCTTGCTGTTGTTCAGCCGAGCTCAACTTGCAGCGATGCGAATGCATCTCTCGTTCATTATGTCATCCCCTTTGCTCTCGCTTTTCACTCGCTCACACAGAGCAGCCAGTGTCTTTGCACGCTGTGTGTTCTTTCATGTCTTTTACCAACACAATGGGTTTAATTTCAGTCTCTTGTATGCCACGTTAACAGTCGCAATTAATTATTCTCATTTATTCTGCAGGAACACACCTGTACTGGGTAGTTCCCTAAGAGAAAGAGGCACAGACCCTGTTTCAAAGACACATGAAAAAATCCCCACTCCGTCGTAACATCTGCACTTTTTAATACGATTCTACAATTTGGACTACAAGTACCAAAGGGCTCAGCTGGCTCCTGTGTACTACTTTCTGTCCTCCTTCAGTACCGAAGCAACCCTTAATTTTATTTACTCTAGATTAGACCTGTAGGACCCAACCTAAACGATATTGAGATCCAAGAGGCCCTCTCCTAGAAAAAGGCTTCAGAAATGGATCCCATGTCCAAATTGAAGACGACGCCAGCACTGGTTTCATTTCAAGGCAATCCAGATGTTCAGTAAAGTGATTAGGAAGTGGTGTGTATCAAATATAAGATACTCTGCATTGAACTAATGCATTTATTTTCTCAGAATGGTTTTCCAGTTCAGGGCAGCACTTTGCCTGTCACAAGTAAAGTGCTTTGACAGAACACATGGACATTTCTGCTGCTTAAACTGAGGCAGCAAACAGAATGGCCAGCAACTCCCAAGTCTCAAAAGAGTCCAGAGAAGTACTGTCACGCTGATATATTTATTTCCTGGTCAACTAAATGCATGAGTTCAGGTCCCATTTGTCAGCACCCCGCATATCCACAGCCATTTGAAAGGAAGCAAATAAACATAACAATGTTATCGTGGGGTCATTGAGTTTTCACCCTATTACTGGCTCACAGGTGTCCAGAGCATCACTAAAATCAGGTAATACGGCCCTTTGCTTTGAAGAATGGAGGCCGAGACCTTGTCCCGGCTATCAGTGGTGCAGCATCTCTGCCCAGACAGACTTGGCTTGTTGCAGCGCTGTCTCCAAGCCAGGTGTCCACGCTTGCAGGCACAGGGCTCCGGTACTTAACCTGGCATTGGTTGTGTAACCGCAACGAGGTAGGCAAGACCCGTCGCGGGCTAGCGAGAGGTGGTAAAGCCTCGTCTCAAGCTACCATAGAGCGCAAATGCCTCCTGCCTCTCCCATAGGGACCTGTCAGTGGTCTGTTGTTCCCTTTGAGGTGGAGGAATGGGGATGAAGAACAGCCGAGAGAGTTAAATAGGTGGATCCCCTGTTTTACTGCCATATTTCATAATCCAAGAGAAAGGGTAGCCCACTTCTCCTTCATGGAGAAACCTTCAGTGGATATGTTGACTATTACCCCGGCTGCCCTGGTTTTCCAGGGAGAGTTACAGGAACAACGTCTCCAGGCAATCACAGAAACACTCAATCCAGAGGCATCACACCCTCTGCTAATGGAAAACATCGTAGCTCCATCCAGCTCAGAAAAGGCACCAGCCACCCCAAAGGCAGCACCCACAGACACAGGCAGGATCTCCCACGCTGTCAGGAGGGTCCTTTTGAATTTGGGCCTATGTCTCTTTCTCACCCAAGTTTCTCCTTGCACGTTCTACTTGTGAACAGGGAAGGACTCACAGGCACATGGGGGGGAAAAAATAAAAAAATCCAGATAAGAGAATGCAGCTGGGTTGTAATTTGTAGTTTCACAGTCCTCTGTGGATAAGCCCCAACACAATACATCCATTTGCCTGCAAATGGAGAATTGTGTTAAACCCACAGTAGTTCTGATGTAACAATATCTTCATGCTGAGAAACTTGAAGACTGCTGAGAAATACAGCACTTAAGCAGAACAAAAAGCAAATTCCCAGCAGCACCTTCCACCCCCATGTTTTTATTGAGTTTTAGTAGAAAAGAATTCAAAAACACAGAGGGCCTGCAGACCAGACTAGGCATTGTCTGCATTAATTTGGGGTATATATTACTTTCAGCTGATACTCAGATGAAAAATTAACCTAGCATTCCTCCACGGTTTGGGATTTCGTAAGCAAGTTTTGCAGATACATCTCTGCTCCCTGGACCCCGTGCTCTCGATGATTTCCACTTAGGTGGGCACATGGGAAAAGGAGGAACAGCTCTGCGTGTGTGTGTGCGTGCATGTTGGCAAGACGGTCTCCCAGATGAAAAAGGAACATGCAGAATAATAGCAGCTCTGAACTCAGGAGAGCTCTTCTGGAAGGGTTACTGGTAATGTGGCTTTTCCCCAGCTTGAGTGACAGCAGAATCTGGCCACCAAGATACCTGATCTGTATTGGCCATGCAAAAGTAAATATCAGAAACTGATTTAAGTGGCACTAAGATTTTTTTGATTATTGCCTAAAGGGGCTGGAACCCATATCTTTCTGCACATCAGGGAGCGTCGGACTCCTCAGTCTTAAGTGATTTTGAAAGTTTTTATCCTAAGCTTATTCCTTAAGAAAAAAAAAAAAAAGTTTTTCAGGTTATACAGGTACTATGCTCCCAGCTGCTCTTGTCCCATTATCATGAGATTTTAATTCTCCAAATACATAAGTTTATAGCTGTCATTTCATTAGGTTATGTTAAATGCAAACCAGAGGACTGTATTTATAAAGATATAAAGATTCATCAGTGGACCATATTCACATTTTCTAGCTCATTTCTGATGGAAGCTATGTTTTTAGCAACCACACGTAAAGTCAAACACCTAAGCCCCTCCCTTGCACCAGCGGTTACAAACTTGAGCCACTTCTCCCAAGAACATCTAGGACCAACAAACTCTTTCCATAAGGGGCACTAATAAGCAAAAGCTCCATCTGTGAACAAGAGGGAGGAAAAACACGACTGTGGGAGGGTAACAGGGCATCAACACGACCCAGCCGAACAAAGCACGTGCCGAGCCCTCCACCCAGACACCTTCAGCAGCGATCCCACATGCTTCACCATCCTGTAACCACAGGCTCCCCCTCCTTGCCACAAGCCCCTGATGTCCACGGAGCTGAAATGTATGGGACCCTCTTCTCAGGGGCTGTGTTTCCCTTTCCCCTTCCACCCCCTCTACGAGGGAGCTTACCTTCCTCTTGGGCTCTTACGGCCTTGGGGAGCTCTGGGAAAACAGCTTGTGCAGATGAAGCTGGTCAGGCCCCTTCCCTCATTATCTGCTCACAGGTGTAGACGTTTTCCTCTCCTGAGCAGGAGCTGGAGGTTGCAGAAACACTGTGTGAACCATCTCCCTGCTCTGCTTCCTAGGGTGGGATGGCTGGCAGGAATACAGGGACCTCAGCTCCAGGCTTTCTGGTCTGGACTGACACCTTCCAGTGAAAGGAGTTGGATCCTTCAAGTTAAAGGAGTTTACATCAGGCAGACAGGGTGGCAAAATCAGGATGAAAGCAGGTCAAACACTGGATTTTCAAAAAATATAGTAAAAATAACATTAGATGCAAGTGATTGGCAAGAATTAACACGGGCATCCTCACTGGAGCAAGATCTGCAAGCTGTAGCAGACAAATACGGGCATTTCTGTCAGGCATCGCTTTATATATACACCCTGCAAAAGCAAATCATTGGGTGGGAAATGAAAATCAAGAAGGAAAAATATATATGTTTCTGATTATTCTACCCTAATGTTGTGTTCTGTCATTACGGCAGATTGCTTAATTGTGCTGCTGATTACTTTTCCTGAATTCTTCCTACAGCTGTAGTTTTTGCAGTGCCGTGGAAACACTCATTAGCAGGAGGAACGTTGCCTTAAATTTTGTTACAATATCTACGTGTAAAAAAAATAGAAATCCTCGGCATTTACTTACTTAGTTCCCCTCTCTTGTTTATTTAACCCATCGCACTCCCTGTTTATCTGTCCCTCCTGTAAACCGCGCCTGGACGAAGGTGGAGAGGTCGCAGGCAGACACGGCCCGCTGCCAGCAAGAGGCAGCTGTAATCCCAGGCAGCAGTTTAGATCAGTCCTTTCCACCCCACAAAATTCACGTTGTAGAACAATCCAAATGTGCGTTCACCATAGGATGGGCTAGTCTTTGCATGCGTTTGCTACTAGGAATTACATATATACTTTGAGATATGCAAAACAAGCTGCTGGTATAGGAACATCTGCACGATGCTGTAATCTTACCGCACATTTAGACTCCACATTCTTAATGATCCATCACGGGGAATGATTTGATGTTGTTTAACTCTTGTTTCACTAAGCTGTGGCATGCGTTTGCCCTGCTTGTTCTGCAATATATTCCTGCAATATATCCACTCGCTAAGGAGAAATGCTTCTTATTTTGTGTAAATTAATGTTGTGACATCTTAATTTTTTTATTTTTTTGTCCCTAAGTGCTTAACTGCTGGTTCAGCCAACCTTCCTCTTCCTCCTTCTCTTCACCCTCTCTCCAGCAGGTGTAATGGGAAGAGTGCAGTTGCTTTTCACTCAGAAGCATGTATGGAGCCCTCACAGAGGTTATTTTAAGAGGGGTCAGAGGGGATCCCAGTCTTACACTTCCACAAACCCACCAGTATGGGACTGTTTGGATTAGCAGCAAAATTTGAGGAGGGTAAGCAGCACGTAACCGTTGACCCGATCTAGTACAGCATTTTTTCTGTTTCTTTTGCACATTTAACCGCGGACTGAGCCAGCACCTCGGCTGTGACCTGCGGCCAGCCAGCTCTGTTTAATCAGCATTTTAAGCCTCCAGCACGGGAGGTTTTTTTGCTCTGGGTGCTTGCGACTACAGCTATTCCGTCAGCTCAGTTTGGGTTTGACTCCCCGGGAGCTCGCGCAGCCCACGCGCCCCGGCAGAGCCACCTCGCTTCCCAGGAAAGGAAACTCGGGTGGGATGAGAAACCTCTTCAGGCGCCCGCGGCTGCCCAGCGTGGCGACGGCTGACTCACGAGCGATGCCCGCGGGGCTGCCGCCCGTCGCTGTGAAAGTTCGGCGCCTCAGCCGCCTTCCCCCAGGCGGCCCTGCCTGCGCCCTGAGACGCGAGCGAGCGATGGGTGTTTCAGTTCGCCGGCAGCACCAAAAAGTCGAGATGAAGCAAATCAAAAGCAGGTTGGGCTGAGCTGTTTAACAGACTGAAACCCAAGGCGAGGAAAGCAGCTCGGCTCAGCTTAGCAACTGCGGTGGGTGAGAAGTGCCCAAAACGTACTGAAATGGAGTTTGACCGTCTGAAAGCTGGGAAGGAAATCAGAAATGTGGCTACAGTCAAGGGCAGCTCACTAAGTCCCATTTATAAGCAAGGAGCCAACCTTGGGGCTTAGAGCAAGTGCTCGAGGAGCAGAGGCTACGCACTGACACAGATCTCTTGGAGATTTTGCGTGTGAGCAAAATCCATCGGCTTCTTCCTGCATGTGGTTTTCCACCAATATATTGCTCCTAAAACACCGCTAAAATGACTTGAAAAAATAGTGCTGCACACCAGGACAAGGACTTCAGGGTGCATCACACCTACCGAAGCCAGCTGTGCCGCTGGCACAGTGCGTAGGCAGAAATCCTGGCATCTCTTGGGCTTCCTACCCGCTCTTAAAAGGACCAGACAGCACGTGCACAGCCGGCCCATGATGCTGGAGGCACTGGACTTGCTCTGAGCCTGCCATGGAAGAGCTCGTGCATGCTTAGCGGGCGAGGTCAGCGTCTCTGGACATCTGGCAGCTCCCAACAGGCTGCCAGACATTGGGAAATCTGAGACAAACACACAAAAACCTCCAAATCTGCCTGTACGCAACGTTCAGGTGGAAAACGTCTGGGGAAACCTGCACTCATGATAACCCTCTGCTCTGCAGCCTGCTTTGCTTTAGCCACGACTGAAACGCAACCAGCTCTGGGATGGGCTTGGACACCTGTGGTGCCGGCAACTGTGCTGGGCTGTGGTGGGAGACAGCAGCCACGTGAGCTGAACTTTATGGACCGGCAAAACGTTGCTTTTGCGATACAAACCTCAGCAGTCCGCATACCGTGCATGTCTGGCTGTGCTGCTGGAGCAAAGCGAGCACAAAAGCACAGCAATGCCTGGCATTAGTACTGTACCAGTCACTGCTAGTTAGAAATGCTCCCACCGAGTCCTGCTTCAGAGCTCGGGCTTCTCTGAGGCTTGGGTTTTTTGGAGAGAGCATCCCTGAAGAAGCTGCACAGCACATCCAGGACAAGCAGCACCGGAGACATCCCTCTGCCTCACAGCTGGGGAAGATGAAGTGCCCCCAGGCTTGGGGTTTTGTGGAGTCAAAATTAGGACCTTTATCCCTGAACCCACTCCACAGTCTCGTACCACTAAGGTATTTAGGCACAAGAATCTCATTGAACAGCTAAATCCCATTGATTTCCCTGGACCTCTATTCACAGGGAGCAGTCCCTACCCAAAAGAGCTTGCAGGTGAGGAGCAGGAACGTCAGGTAGTACAGATTACTAAAAACTAACAGCACATACAGCAGATTATTAAAAACCAACAGCAGATACATGTCCTCTAGGAGAAAAGCCATTTTATCTGCCTGTTCCTAGCAAGTACAGGAAGATGTTTCACGGTCACCGTAAGTATTAGGATTGAATAATGTTTGGCTATATTAATCTGAAGTGCACAGCAGGGAATAAGGTAATTTTTCCATCCTTCTGATTATATGTAAAAATTTTATATGAGCTTTTCGTGGATTTGATTGCAGCAACTTGGGATGTTTCCCAATTTGCTCCTCTCCCAGGACAGTTTTTCTGGATCAGCTGCTAGTGAGCCCTGGTGGAACACACAGTATAAAATATTTGTTGCTTTAACATTTTAAACAACCTAGAGAGAGGAGGTCACACTCTCCTGGCACATGGCCCATGTGCAGTGCCTTCGTTGTCTCGGAGGGTCCTCCTTTAATATCTGCTGCAGCCGAGCAGCAAGGAGTGAGATGGCCCTACAGCTCCATGTTGGCTCACAGTGACACCCGCGCAAACATAAATCCATACTTTCCTGCCCTGGCATTCTCCTCTTGACAACCTTTCAGTTTGGTTAAGGCAATGACATGTTGGCTAAGAATGGCCTCACCCACCCTCTAAATCTCAGCACATGTAAGTCACTTTGTTACTTAAAGTCTGTATTTCTTTATTAGAGGAGATGCTGCAAAGTACTTGAAAATAATGTTGGCTGCTGTGAACCGCGGTACCTGATCAATGAGGGACATGACAGTCAATTACCCGTCCACTTTCTGATTGTCCCCAGCAATCAGCCTGGATCAATACCTTCAATCTCAATTGATAGCAGATATCAAATCTGACATAATACGTTTCATTGTTTTGGAAATACTATCACATTGTGTACAGGCGGCCACCGCATTTATTTAACCATTCGTTTCACTTCCATCTGGTCCAATCCAGCCAGGTGATGTGGTGTTCGAATGGCTCGCACGCATCCTTTCGGCACAAGCGCCCAGCCACAGGCAGTTCAGCCTGAGCGGTGAGGAGCAGCAGGACTGCAGCTCATTGCCCTGGAGCATCTTTAGTGCAGAATTAGCTACATGAGAGGGGCTGTGTGGGACAATAAGGAAAAAAGAAGCAGCGTAGGCCACCGCAGCAGGGCAAAAGCAGGAAAATCAGGAGGGAAACTCCAGCGGTGAAGCGATGAAGATGTTTCATAAGGTGCTGCTCTGCCGCAGCCCTTGCTGTTGTCCCAGGCAGGTGGCTTCTCCGTCCCTTGCCACCCCTCGTGTCACCCAGTTACCGTTCCAGCAGCGACGGGCTGTCGGTGTCACGGGAGGGAGGGCGGCGGAGGAGCAGGAGGTTGCTCCTGCCTTTGTTTCAGGAGACTTAGCAAAGCTTCCAAATATTCAAAGCAGCGCTGTGCCAGGAGCTCTTGCAGAGTTTCCTTTAAAGATGCCAGTTCTCAAAGGCTTTTGTAATTGAGAAGGATCATTTACATTTGTAATGGTTTAAACAAAAAAACATACACACCGATACGAGTGTGATGAGCCAGGGCCCTGCTGTGGTGTCGGCAGGGACGGGACTGACTGGGATGGAAACGGTCTGGAACAGGCAAGAGCTTCTCTGCATTCCTGCCCTCCCATCCAAAAGCCTCATGGGCTTCGATTTTGGTGTCCCCCGCGCATCCCTGCAACGACGGGCTGCATGACATCTCCCAGCCATTGGCACCTATGGGTGTCCGGGCCCCCCACCGTGCCAGACCCATCCTCTCGGTGGCCCTTCAAAACCTGGCTTTTGTACAAATGGTATAAGATCCTCCATGGGATGGCCACAGCAGCCAGAAATCCCCATGCTGACTTCTGGAGCGCTGCTGCCAGGTAGATGCAGGCAGCTCAGCTGGGAAGCCAAAGGTCTCTTGCACTTGGCAATTGCTCCCTGCAGGTGAATCCCAAGCCCACGACTTGCCACCACGGGGCTGCCAGCTCCCGCAGGCTTCACTGCAGGTAATTGGCTTCTTCAGAGCACCGTGAACTGGGGCCAGACAGCCAAGGGTCTCGGTTTCTCCTTAAAAAGACTTGGGGAGAGGTGGTGAAAATAGGAGGGGTACCTGCTGCATCTTTGGAGTCACGGAGAAAAAGCTGGAAAACATGAGCTCAGGATGTAGACAGCAAAAACCCCACTCTCTTAAAAATGATTTAACTATTGCAGTTAGCTGTAACAGGTCTGAGCTATGGGTCCCCTCACCCTCAGGTCCCTGCAGTGACAGGTAACCCCACCAGACATCTCAGGATGCACTGCACAAGCAAACACCGCAAGCCCAGGCCAGGACCATGGCTGGCTGCTTGTACGGAAAGGAGGGGAGAAATATTCAGTTAATCCATTCACCAGAGGGGCTGAGCACGGCACAGATCCAGCATGTCCCAGGGAGGACCAGGCTGGGTGATGCTGCTCACAGCTGTGCAAGTAGGAGGTACTCCCCACGCACCTTTGGCTTCTCCCACCCTGCTCCTTACAGTCCCTAAATAAAAATATCCAAGGCAAGCAACCTCCCAGGGAAATTCAGATGCCCCAGGGTGTTCCCTCAGCCCCTTGCAGCCCCCGCTCCTGTCCTTGCAGCATCCTGCCCTGCTTTTCTCAGGGCACTGGACACAGGCTACCATTTTTAGAGGACAACCTAATGAAATAGATCCTGATTAGCTGGCCATGAGTTACTTCGTTTCGATGTCCGCATGCAACGGAGGCAGAAGTGCAGCTGAAAGATAATGGAGATAAAGCATTAGCCCTATGATCGCAGCATGGCGAGGAGCCAAGGCGCTTCCTTTTTTTAATACACAATACTTGTTATAAGATTGAATAGCCATTTGGGGGCAGAATTCACCTACTTTCCTTTGCGCATTCCCCTCTGAAAGCATTGTAATGCTTTCCTTATTGGCATTTTATTTTGATGAATAGGCTGCAATTGGTGCAAAAATATCCTGAATGGCATTAGGAGACTCAGCCATGTGACCGTTGGCCCATTTGCACTAAGTACCATCAGTTAAAGTTCGTATTACTTACAGGATGCTTAAGCCAGCGTATTTTCCTAACAGGCACGGTCCTCTGAGGGTAGTGCTAAGTGTGCTGGGGACTTCTTTGAGGTAGCATAAAGGGTAATTATTCCCCAAAGTGCCATTTAAAAAACACCCTTAAAAACTAAGTTTTGTGCGTTTGGAGGAAAAAAAAAACCAACCCAACACTCCTGCCTATGCGGTAGCTGGCTGCTCATCAGAGCAGCGCCTGGAGGGCCCAGTGCAACACCGGCTGCCCGGCTGGGCTCGGAGTGGGAAGGAGAAATGTCCTGTCTCTGCTCCTTGTCTGGACTGAAATGCAGGTATTGGGGAGTAAAAAAAGGGAAGAAAAAGGGACCTCGGAGAAACGTTGGTCAAGTACAAGAGGCTGCTTTTATTTGTTGTATTTTACATAACTGGCAGGGATAACACAGTGCCTGGGAAAAGCAGACCTTAACCAGCGGTCGCAGCAACAAAGTCTCTGAGCTCAGGTGGAATTCTGCAACCTGTTACAGCCACGAAATAGCTTCTCCACTGACAAGCTGACCCGAGTACCAGGCTACCCCTTACCAAAGCCCTTTTCCTATTGGCAGCCCATGAAAACACAGGTCCCCAGGGTGGTCTGTGCGAGTACCCCTCGGTGGGTGTTTTGGGGCACGCATCACTATGCCGTGCGAGGTGGAAGGGTCTGCCCTGCACCATGGAGCAGGCAGCAGCAAGGGGGGATGCTGAAGTTATAACCACATTAAAAAATTAAAAAAATGCTTATGCATCACGGCTGGCTGCCCCCCAGCACTGCCCGCACCCTGGCACTGCTGCTGCCCGGGCAGTACAGCAGGTTATTAACACCACCAGCTAACGATGGTAGTTTAACACATCAGCAGGGAAAAAAAATCGCACTGCTGGCCCCAGTCACCAAAGCCTCCTCGTGCCGTGGGGCAGGAAAAGGGCATCACCACCCCCAGCCCACTCGCCTGTATGGGTTTTGCCGGTTTCTTCCAGAATTGCTCCTGACCTTGTCAGTGCTGTAGGGAAGCCGTGGAGACGCAGCCCACTCTTACTCTCTGACTGCAGAAATGCATATGATGTGCTGTTGTTTACTTTCCAAGAGTTAGACTCTGCCAAGGCCCTGTCTGAGCACCAAAAAAAGCATATTTCTAGGTGGGAAGAGGGGGAAAAGCAGCTATTCAGTTCAGTTCAAGAGAAGGAAGAAGCCACTTGCAGCATATAGAGGCCCCCTCCATCGTTTAGTATTTCTAATTACAATTAATTAGAAATTGTAGCATGCTCCACCCCATGCTTTCCGTCTGGCTCTGGGCAAGACGATTGGCAAAAGGCTTTTTCAAGAGCGTTTCATTTATGGTGTCAGAGATGTCACCAGTGTGACGGAGCTTTGCTAGCGATGCGTTACATGGCACTTTATGACAAGGACGCTGTTTTGCTCTGGTGTGGACACAAAGTGCTTTTCCCGTGTGCCACCAGGAGCACAGAGCCCCAGGAGGACACCCTGTCCCATCCCCAAGGAGCGATGCCTGGGTGGCATGGCCAGTCCCCTCCTCGGCTACAAACCTGCCCAGCCGTGACAGCTTCTCCCCTGTTCCTACAGCTTGTTTTAAGCTTTCTCTGTGCTCAAAGAAAGGGAGAAACGCGCAAGTCTAGTAGAAAGTTATACTGTGACTATTTTTAACGTGCAGTTATGCTCGGACGCCCCCCAGAAATCAAAGACTTTCTGAATTTGCCAGCAACAGCTAAAGAAAAATCCATTTCCTTACTGCTGTTCATAATTTAGATAGCCTCCCTCCTCTTACTTGCAGTGTTTATACATGAATTCCTACAGCATTATGCGCTTTGTGTAAGCAGGAAAAGTCCAGTCCAGACACGGCTCCATGACAGCTCCCCCTGACTAATAGCAGAATTATCCTTACATAAGTCCTTTCTCTTCCTTGGCATTTTTTTCCCCACCAGGAAGGTGCTTCCCTGCCCACCCCGGCGGGATGGAAGCAGCTCAGCCCAGGCGCAGATTCGCCCCATCCTTGATGTTGCAGTGCCATCTTATGGCAGCTCTAGGGCCAGCCTTTCGCAGGAGAGCCATTTTCTTTCGACTCTTTGCAGGTATTTTCTTGTTGAGCTGTAAAGGTTTTAGATTTAGAACACCACCCCCCAAATCCCTTGGGATTAAATAAGTTTTTAATTACCAAAAGCTCTATGTCCAAACCTTAAGAGCCTTCAAAGGAAGCTCCAGGACAGAGCACAAGCAGCAGAGATAATTTATTTTCTAAGAAGGTGATCAGCTTTCCAGTCCAGACTGCTGCTATATAAATGGTAACACTATACAAACATGTGTCTTCCATATTACAGATCATCTCTAATGGCCCCTTTATTTCAGAACAGAGAAAAAAAGAAGATAAAACCTGTACTTAAATCTGGAAGCCATTGCAGGCTTTGAACAGTAAACCTCTTGCAAATGTTGAACTTCCACTCCCACCTCCTCACAGCTCAAGAGGTTTCCAGCAGTAAAAGCCCAAATGCCAAGAACAACCCTTGCTCCATCCAGCACCCTTGGGTGCACAGTGGGACCACCTCTGTCTGGGCGACCGGGGACTGTTCCTTTGCAGAGGAGAAGCAGAATGAGCACACCCCGAAATTAGATGCTGCTCCCCATCTTGTGGTATGCCGGCAAGCTGATTAGGTGTGCTGGGAAAGCCACGCTTTCAAAAGACCTATTCTTCAAGGCTTCAGCTCATCCTGTGCTCACAGGAGGATCAGAGGGAAGCATAATCCCAAAGATTAAGGTCTGGATGCGAGCGGTGGAGGGAAGCTTTCTGCTCCTTGGAGCAGCAGCGCACGCAGCGCCGCCTTGGAGGGCATTCTGCTTTAGCAGGCGAACCCCAGGAAAATCAGATGTTGTTTCCCACCAGCTCGGGACCCTGTTTGCAAAGGCCAGTGCCAGGGTGGGAGATGGGCTGTCAGCACCGCCGAGGGGCTGCTGCCCTCCACGCCAGAGCCACAGCAACAGGTCCCTCCTTGGAAAAACCCAGGGTTTATGTCTGATAAAAACAATTAGGGAAAATAACCACAGAGGACGAGGTGCAGCACCCTGCCCTGCCCTCCTGGTTCCCAGCTAGGCATTTTCCACACTGCAGAGGAAGGGCTCAGCCCCCAAGACTGTGGGCCTGGTAGGATTTGGATCTCAAAAAAAAAAAAAACCAAAAAAAACCCCCCAAAAACCCAAGAGGTTTCCTGGAAGCATGGCAGGGTGGCATGGTCATCAGCAGAGGGTTTGTTGCTCCCTTGTTTTATGCGAAGAAGATGCTGCAAGAGGCAGGGGAGGAGCAGCGGTCGTGTTCCCTGCAGACCTCAGGCTGACTCCAGAAACGTGCAAATGAGGGAGAGAGGGGTGCTTAGGGGGATGAAGGCTGTGAGCTGCTAGAAACAGTGAAAAAGGAGCAAGAAGGTTGGAGGCGAGGGCAACAAGGGTGTTCATGTCATATTTTGCCATTGGCTTGGCTCTGGGGGGAGAAATATCACCCTGATTGCCTCCGAAAACAGAGAGAGGGACCTGTGCCGGGGCCCTCCACTCGGGTGTCCCACTGGGAGAAACTCCGGGAGAGCCACCCAGTAATCGCCTGCCACACAGCCGCAGCGAGAGGGTGGGGGATCTGAGACACAAAGCCAGACGAGTGGTGCAGCTGCTGCTGCAGGGTGTGGGGAGTGACTAACAAGCTAGTTGGGAAATACTGAAAGCAAAACAGAACAAAAAAGTCCCCAAAAAGTTATCCCAAAGAAAAAGAAAAAGCCAGCAAACTTTGTGCAGACCATGCCTGCGCCGCACATTGTGGGATCACTTCGCATTTTACCTGGCAGGTCACCCTCTCCTTTTACAGGCAAATATTATTTTTAAAGGTTGCTAAGAGCCAGCAGCGCTAATGCATTTGGGTCAGGATTTTCCTATTCCAAAACCACTGTTTCGTGACCAAAAGACACTCAGGAAAAATCCGTTCTACCTTAGATCACATTTACCATATGATCTACCCCACGCCTCTGACGGCTGCAGCAGGGGAAGGCAGAAGGCAAGGATACGGGGTGCCAGGCTGGATGCTTCCCCAGTAGGATGGGAGGTCATGCAATACAATTACCAGCCCAGGGAGAGCACAGCATTGCACAGGTTTACACGCACCATCCATCACTTGCTGACCACGATGCTTTCTTTTTGCACACTCGTGACTACAAAAGGTTCCTATGAACTCTTCCCTGATGTGCAAATATAGCTTTAAATGACTTCTCTAGGAAAGAATCCTCACTATTTTATACAAATTGTCTTGCATGTTTATTACACCAAATCAGGATCCAAAAAGAAGGGGATTCATCCCATGCCTATTCATAACACTGCTCTCCTTTAACGCATTACAAGCTGGAACATACTCCAGGCCCCCTTACATGACAAATGATACCTACTTTGCTCTTCACTTCCAGCCTGCTCCAATTTGCTTATTTACAGAGCCTCAGTGCACTGACAGAAACCCTCCTCTCCCAGTTTCTCCACAAGCCAGAGCACATCGTGAGCGCCGGGCTTGCAACAAGCACTTGGGAGGGGGAGCAGCAAGACCTGAAACTCCATCTCTGCGCAAAGACACCCCAGGACCGCTGGCTCCAGAACTGCTGCGCTTCCCACTGACACTCTTCCCAACAGCCGGTAGTTTCTCCACCACATTTAAAGCCCTTTCTCCCACCCCATGTCTCGGAGCGGAGCACCAGGCTGGACGCAGGGCCACACGGGTGCACGGATGCCCACCCGCCTGCACCGGGGATGCCGTGCCTGGGAGGTGCGAGCGGGATGTCTCCTGCTGTATTTAGCTTGGCCAGCTCAGCCAGCCCATTCCACTGCCTGCACACAGCCTTGGGGAGAATGGAAGCAAACAACGTACCGGCCAGCCAAGCCAAACACCAGGAGGTCAAACACTGCAGCACGGCTTCTCGGAGATGACACACGCACCCGTGGCAAGTCCACTTGTCTCCTAGCACGGGAGCATCTTGCAAAGCCCTGTGCTAACATCACAGCCGCAAACACCGGCTCCCGGCCTCGGGCTCCAGCACATGCTGCCTCCCTCCCAGGGATGAGGATTTTGCAGCCTGGGTGGGAGGAAGGTGCTGGGCTGGGTAGTCCCGGTGCAGAGCACAGCCCCCCCTTCCCCGGCAGCACGGTACATACAGCGTTGGAAATAATCCAGTCTTCATTAACTTGTCAAATTAGGAAAATGAGAGCTGTCAAAGTGTAGCAAAGATTGGAGGTGGCTTTTATAGCAAGCCGCAGGATCTCCCACTGTTTGTCTAATCTAATTTCCTCACCGTCATTGTCCTAAGAGAATCATTACAAGAGAGGGAGAAGTAGAGTTGAAGACATGAACAGTTTCCAACTGAAAGCACTTCCCTTCCGTGTGCGGGTGCAGATGAGGGGGTTTATATAGGCTGCTTGGGATCAGTAACTTTCCTCTGTCACAGTCACGTTTCTGTTTTAAGACAACTCTTAAGCTTCATCCTCTCTGGTCAATCCTGCCACAGGAAGAATATAAAAAGTTATTTCTTTTGTATTCCCATCAACTGGCAAAGGCAGAGCATTGACTGAGACCCTTCTGACGTGCAGAGCTTTTGTGTTCCTCTCTCTGAAGTATTAAGTTAGTTAATTATTACTGAGAGTGTGCCAACCTGTCCTGAACCTGCCACACTAAAATAAAAGCACATAGAAGACCAAGCAAAGCCCATAGCACAAAATGGCTTTAAATCAAAGACACCTTGGTGCCCTCCTCTGCAGCGATCAAGCAACATTGCTAAGGCACATCACACAACATAAAAGCACCTTCTCCTCTACTTGCTCTTGCTCCTGCTCCCCCCCCGCTCTTTTTCAACACTAATCTCCAAAACAAAACTCCACAAGCATCTCCAAAAGCATTTATGGTACAAATAAGCCAGAGACCAAAATAATTCATTCCGGCATGTCTCTCATTTCCAGGACCACTTTGTAAAGGCAGTTAAAAACCCCCACAACAGTACAAAGTGAGAGAGCCCAGCAGAGAGAAGTCTTAATATGCAGCTGCAGCTCCTTTCAGTGCATGCGAACGGTGCGAGTGCCTGGTGAGGAAACCCCACGTCCTTCGTGTGATCTCTCCAACACACGGAGCTCAGAGGGGAGGGGGATGCTGCTGTGCATGGAGTAACCATGGTGGAAACCCTCCTCTCCGCAGAGGAGGCACGACCAGGTTGTGTAAAGGCACGAGCGGCTGAGCCTGCAGCCCCAGCACTGCCACTGCAGCAGGAGGGCAAAGGATTTATTCTCAGGGTGGCAAACATTCTTGTCCTCCAGCACTGGCTTTCAAGAGGGTAGCACCAGAGAGTCTTCTGAAAAAGCAACAAGTGGGACATCTCAAGTCCCTGCAGCTGAGGTGAAGCCCTAGAAGAACCAGCTGCTGCGACAGCAGAGAGAGAACAAGCTGTCCAATGACAGCAGCAAAACCAAATAAATTAAGAGTCAATACCATCTTTGCTGGAGAATGAAAGGTTAAAACCGTATCAGCAACTGGTCGGGGATAAGCTTTTGAGGCAAAGCTGCCATTCCTTGCCTACTAATTGTTATGTTTTCTAAAGATTTCATCAACTAAGTTGTGTTCAACAAACTGCTATTTAATTACCAGAGTAGAATTCTGTTAATTAGCCAGCCCCAGAAGACAGCCCTTCATCCCTGCTAAGTGAAATTCCCAGCTAATCCCTCCAGCAGCAGTTGTGTCGCAGCCTGGGAAGCCACAGAAAGCTATCAGAGATGACCCCAAAGTAAGGGGGAACAATCAGAGCTTGGCCCCCACCTACTGCCAGTGGCTGTCTTCAGGCCCGGGAAGGTGCAAACCAGCACAAGAAGTGTTAATACTCAGGAGTAAAAAGCTATTCATTCCTCTTACCATTTCTCAGCTGTCCCTTCTGTCTCCGTTTGCCCCGGCAGCTTCAGCCACAGCCTGGCCAGCATCTCCTCTTCCCCCGGGGCTGGTGCCCCTGCTGCATCCCTGTGCTGCATCCCCGTGCTGCATCCCTCCCTCCGCACAGTCCGTGCTTGTGCCCACGTAAGGGGCCAGCAGCTCTCCTTCAGCCAGCTCTCCATCATCCTCCACTCAGCACCACGTAGCACCAAAGCTTTTCCCGGGAAGACACCGCAAGCACCTTCTATAAGGTGCTACGAACATTTCTAAAGCCAGCCAGAGCTCTCCCCCTACCTCTCATCTCACCCAGCTTCCCAGGACAGAGGACAATCCCCATGCGACAGTAACTCCGCACCCAGCAGACCCGGGTGGCAGGACAGGTGTATCAAGGATATGAAATTCCTACAAAATTCAGAAAAACAGCCTGGGTAAAGGAGACAAGTGCTCCAGCTATGTGAACGGCTTCGGTGTGAGGTGCCGCGCCAACAGACACCAGATAAAGCCCAAGGGCACCGTCCCAGGGTGGGCAGGTATCAGCCGGGGCTCGTTACCATCCCAAGAGGGAAACAGGTTTCTTTAATTCAGCTAATGCAGCAATCAGGAATTTCTTTGCTGTCTGTAACCATGGAAGTTAAATGTTTTAATTTTATGTTGAAATGCCAGCAGAAATTCATTTTGATAGGAAGCTGTAGGCTCTTCTTTGATATCCATTTAAACAATTTAGATGATTTTGAAGCAGTGGGGGGTTCATTTAATCAAGTTCAATAAAGCAGGTCTCCAGGTGAAAAAAATAAATATTTAAAAGACTAAAAAAATTAACTGTTCAACATAATTTGGTATAAATAAATCTGTGCTATGGAGATCAGTAGGGATGAAAGGACAGTTCAGAAATTCTACAAAATCTTTCAGTTAATGGTTGCAAAATTCCAATATGCAATTTGTCATGTTCCTGTAAACTTGCATTACCCATTTTGATTCAAGCCCAGTTTTGGATTGTGGCATACAATACACTGAATTTTAGTCAGAAGATATCCATCAACCCAGATTCT
Organism: Harpia harpyja; assembly: GCF_026419915.1. NCBI lineage: Eukaryota > Metazoa > Chordata > Aves > Accipitriformes > Accipitridae > Harpia > Harpia harpyja. The sequence goes on from NC_068969.1 coordinate 20,152,154, forward strand.
AAGTAGTAATAACAATTATCATCAGAATTAAGCCATACAGAAAAAGAATCCCTAATTTTATAGACTAGCGATTTAGAACAATGAAAAATTGACAACAGTTCATAACATGGAATTTGGTAGTCAACGTGCAGCTACTCTAACCTATGGCTAGGATAAAGTCTCTCTCAATCTCTATCCAATGTTCAAGCAGAGAGGTCTTCAATATTAAAGCGGCATACAAGGCAACTACATAAAAATAATTTCCTTCAATAGGATGAATAAAGTAATACCTTAAATTAGCAAATTCCAGTGACATCACCCGATCAGCCGCTTCTGCCAGCAGATCCAACTCTACTGAAGTCAACGTCCATGCTCAAAATGAACCTGGAGGAGAGGTAAGAAGCTCTGGCTTGTTTCCAAAAGTAAAAGTAAGCAGAGGGCGAGGTATGTGATTAATTCGCCATTAGTATTCCACTCACATTTCCTCCAAAGACAGGAAAGTATTTCAAGTGAGAAATCTTGCTCATCAAGCTGTTGAAAACATTTTTCTCAAAGTTTTCTACCCCTCACTTCTCCAAGGTCACTTTTTGACTCCATCACACAGGCCTGGAGGCTGTTTGGACACATCACACCTGCAAATATCAGCGAGCACTTTGCAGGTAGCTGGTGTCCCCAGGCCCCCCTCTGCCCATTCCCTGGAAAAAGGGGAACCCCACTCATTGCAGATAAAAGCGAGGGCCACAGCAACGAGTTCATTTCACCTTGCAGGGAAAGCACCTTCCTACGTTCCCTTATTTCTCAAGGAGGTTAGGTATCTCTGCATCTCACACTGCAGTGTGAATTGAAAAACATCATATAATTAAACTGGTAATAGCCTCTATGCTTTTTATTTTGAAGCCTCAATCTAACTGCAGCTCAAAAATACCTGAAATACTAACTGAATACATACAAGACTGATAAACTTCAGCACTCCTTTCTGATTTAATAACACACCAAAAAAATAAATTTAAAAATATTTTTAATCTATGAGCAAAACAGCTTCTAAGAGAATAAATTTTACTAAAAAATACACAGTTTTAAAAAAGCAGGACCGGTACCATTTAATCTCAGAAAGCAATTACAGAAGCAAGACATTTGCATTTTAGAAAATTTGTTTTATTAATAATGCTCATTAACTGCAGTTTTAATTCATAAATACAGATAAAGTTGTAAAAAAACCCTCAAAATGTATGATTCTTATTTTTAAATTTATTTGATTTTAATGGCTGCCTCCTAATATACTAAAGATGTGGAAATCAGTGCAACTCGAACAGTTGCCAAACAAAAACCTCTTAACAATGAAGTAATGCTCAGTGGAGCATATGTTCATCTCTACCTTGCAGCTTCTTCTTGTAAAAGGAACTACATCAGTCTTTGGTAGTATATTAAAACAAACCAACACCTCCAATACTTAATATTGACAAACATTTAAAGATTAACGCTATTTATATTCGTATTTATGCTGCAACACAAAATCCTTTTTTTTTTTTTTTTTTTTTTTTAAAAAGGTCATGGAGGAAGTCGTGATGGCTTGGAACTACATACGATGGGTTCTCTTCCCTTGCACTGAAGTCAACAGCAATTCTGATACTGACCTTTGTGGCTGCAGCCATGGGCCTAAAATACTCACAGAACTGTGAGGGATGAATCCAGTTGGTCTAATGCATTAGAAATGATTCATGACACATTTTCATGAATGTACAGAAAAACATCATAAGAAAGCATACAATATAAAAACATTAAAAAACCCACTCCCTCTTAAATAAGAGAGGTGTGGAATTTGTAGGGTTTCCTACTGAAAGATGTCTCATTCTAGTCTGAACAAGGGCTCTTCTGAAATCACTACAATTAAAACACTTGTTAACATCATCCCACAGAGGGTTAGTCCCAATATAAATGTGTTCTCTTTAGTTGCTAATTTAGTGAACACTTTACTATTTACTTTTACAGTATGTGCGCCATTGTCAGTGCAAGACCAGATTATATTGAATATTAGAATAAATGCAGTGCAATTTCTTTCTCTCTTGGGACAAAACCAGTGAGTAAATCTTAACATGATAGGAATGTTTTAAAATGAAAATTGAAAACACCTTTCACCAAGCCAGTATTCCTCTACGCACAGCACATCTAGGAAAAGCAGCATACCATCTTTGTGCACATTTGCATTTAACTAAGTACAGTACAGAAGAAATGAAAGCCCGCTACTTTAATGAAATAGGAACAAGTATCATCTGATTGAAAAAAAAAAAAAAATGGCCAAAATATCTTTTAAAAGAAACAGTGAAAAAAATCTAAAACACCCAACCAGTCCAGAAGTAATGAATTGCATGTTTAGCAGTCAAGGCAACTGGTCTTCCTCATTTTCCCAGTTTGAAATGTTAGAAACTCAGAAGGGCCACTGCGTGTAGTGCTTCTGCAGGGCTTCCACCATCCTCCTCCTTGTCCAGACCACCTCACAACACCGAATAAGAACAAATGCGCTTGGCACAGATTGCACTTAATGTTTTCCACGTCAGCCTTCAAAAGCACGATGCTCTCTGTGTGCTAAGGAAGAGAGAAGGAAAAAAGAATAAAAGAACATGTAAACTCTGTCAACGAGTTGAAAAGATTAAAAAAGAGAAGACAACAATGTATAAAGCAGTCAAAGACGACACAACATGCCAACAAGTGATCTTTGGGAATATACTATTCTGATAATACATTTATAGAGAGCCTAAAATAAGAGATCCCTTAAAATCCTGATTATAAATGGTTCCTCTAAACGAACACTTAAATTGAACAGCACATAGTCTTGAGAGTTATCAAGAGATTTGTCTCACTTATTTTATGAATCAGGCATATCAAACATGGAACCAAATATATTCTACAAATAAACTAAAAATACCTTATATTTTGAATTATAGCTAACTTCTACATTGAAGGGACAGAATTTTAATGCAATGAGAGATGCTATGTTTCTAAATGGTTAATGATGAATCAGGCAGGATATTCCCATGGAAATACCCTACCAGCATCTTGCTTCTCTAATGAAGGTGGAAATTAACAGTACAAAATACTTACATTTATAAAAGATAGCTTTAAAAGATGTGTGTGGCAGAAGTTTACGTATCTTTTCTAAAACTTTCGCTTCACTTGCTAAAGAGGCATTCACGTTCCAGACTTGCACAACATCTTCACGGTCACGAACACTGACGCTAACCCCTATTACTTCATCATCTGTACAGAAGAGGAAGCATCATTAAGGAACGAATACTTTAAAAGTGAGACATGTCTAATTTGATACTTATGTATTATGAAACAGTGCCCAAAAGCTGAACAAACTGAAGAAATGAAAAAGAGCAATCTCCAGTGAGGAGAATACTAATGTCCAAACCAGACAAAATAGTTACCAAAAAGAAACAAACACTGTATTTATAGAAACTGTTGGAAATATTACTCCTAGGGGTTTTAATAAAGTGCCATAAGATTATTCATCTTTGCTATTAGCACTCTTATCCTTGATTAAAAGAGAATCACAAGACTCCCTTCGGTAAGGTTAGCAATATAAACTACTAAAGATAATTCACCTACAGTAATGTCTATAAGCAGAAATGGGGGGTGAGGGTGAAACAACTAAAACCCCAGGAAGGAACAGTACCAGGTGGATATCAGACACCATCTTCTCCAGACTTTGTTCTCTTTTTCCTTTATGTTTTGTCAAGGCAGCAACAGGAAGGGGGGTGGGGAGGTTGGGGGGGAGAGAAAAAAAGAAAAAAGCACCAGTCAGGCTGCTGCTGCTAGTGTTGGTAACTCCGTGCTTCACTGAAGAAGCCCTTTTTGGTGTGAAATTCTCAGGATGCAGCTTCATGGAGAGCTCAGCTTAAGGCCATGCTGCAGCTTGGAGCGGTGGCTGCCTCCAGCAGGGACCTCCACGATACAGCTGCATCGTGCATCCCAAGGAAGGGGTCAGTAATGATAATGCAAAGGTGGTGTCAAGAGCACACAGCCAAGGGGAAAAACTACCTCTGTAGGCAGCAGAATATCACATATTTGCTTAAACTGACCCTGAGACCAACCTATCAGTATATAAAGGGCAGAAACACTCCCTTCTTGACACCAACTCAATTATGCATATTAAGGATTTTGAAAAGCAACTGTCAGAAACGTCTCTCACAGCTCGAGGATTTGAGGCTTGTATTCTGTATCTTCCAATTCTGAAAGTTGGGAAGGCAATCAGAGAAATATACTATTTGAGAAACTCATACAACAAAACTTTTGTAGAAAAAACCAAAGCTACCAAGGTGAATATACCAGCAGCAGCCTACTGCAATACACCTGCTCTACCACATTAGCTAGTTGTAAGAGGAACTGTTGGAAAGGTTTTTGCTGGCCTGCTCTGTGAACCCGAGAAACTCAATTCTTTTCTCGGGAATGATAGAGCAGTGAAGGAACACTCCTAACAGGATATTCACCATCACTGCAACAGCCAGTTTAATCAGATACTCGTGCTTAGAAAAGAAGTAAATATGGTCAAGAGAAATGATGGAGAAGTGTCATTTGAACTGAAAAGTTAGTTCAGCTTCCAGAACTCCTTCCCTCCAGGCCAACGGATGATTACTTTCAACATTTGCTTCACCCGGAAGCAAGAAACAGTTCTGTAACCAAACCTTAACAAATTAAATGGTCAAAGACTTATACTCCCGTTTCATGATTTGATGCTCTATCTTAAGCCAGCTAGCACTCACAGTCCCTTCCCAGGCTCCATCTCCGAATGAAATGTGCAACCTTGCAAGCCTAGAGAAAATACTTATTCTGAAAGCAACATCGTTAAATTATTACCTCTGAGCAAAATCACATGTGAGCTTCTGGATGATTAATGCCTGTTTTCCAGTAAATTGGCAAGGTATTTTAAGAATATTTATGAAAATTCAATTACACTAAAGACCCCTTTGACCTAAGCAGTACTTTTAAGTGATAATGAAAATATTGCCTCTGGGTAGAGTGCTAACCTGGGATTCAGGAGAGCCAGGTTTGCATTACAGCCCTGCTATGGGCTTTTAATGTCACCACAGGCAAACCACACAGCTTCCCTCTACTTCAGGTCTGCACTAGTGCTGCCCCGACAACTCCTAAACATGTTAGGAGAACAAAGGGACCAGGAGGGCTAACAGGGGCACCTCTCTAATTTACTTGCCTCCAACAGTGATAGTAAAAACAATCTAGTACGGAAGTATCAATTGGGGTTCCAGAGTCCTGGCACTGTAGAATTAATATTTAACATTTACGTACTAGCTAGCAGATAGATATTTAATAACTAGAAAACCTGCTGGCTTCCCAGGGATGCAAGCTGTTGAGCTTGAGTCTTGTGCTAAGACAGTCAGAATACCTTGTCCTCTTAATGGCAACAGGTGTGAATAGGATTTCCAGCCCTGTATCCCATTTTTAGCAGTGTTTCCATGTTCTGCATTCAAACTTAATTTGTCATGCTGGCCTCAATCATTTTTAAGTTACCTGCTGCACAACAGTCTGTAAACTGCTCTCCAATAGTTGCTAACAGTAGCTCTTTCCAAACTGCAGCCTAAGGAGGGTGAAAAAAAAAAAGTTTGCATTATTATTTTTTAATTTAAAAGTTAGGTTTGCTAGCTCAGTTTTGAGTGCATTCTCTTTCTGAGGTTATCTAGACAAAAAAGAACATTTATTGTAAGTACACACTGTGTTATATAATTAATTTCCTCACAGTTGGAGCAATACATACTATTACACAGAATTGTTCCAATAAATATTTTAAATATTTAACAGTAAGTTTACCTTCACTATAGCTGTGTCCACGACTCATCCCAAATGCACTAGTTAATGTAAAGCATGAAAGTAGTATTCTCCCAAGAATTTCCCATGATAAAAGACCAGAAGGCTCCACTTATGACCACTTGTTTCTACAGAAAAGAATTACTAACCACTTCAAGAAAAGTACCTGAAAACCCTACCACTAAACTAAACTGATTTATATTTAAACATCACCTCTGATTTGCCTTGACTGTGAAATAAGTCCACCTTTCAACAAATTCAAATGCTCACTACAAAAGTAAAACAGGGGAAAGCGATCTGTCACTTTTCTTTGGCTCTTAGACTAATTACACTGTTACTTGCTTTTGACAGCAGTTATCACCTAAGCCAAAGCCCATACAAAACTTCGAATGCATCTGGACCAACATAACGCTCCAAGGTGTGGGTTTACAGGGACAGAATATTTTATTTATTTATTGAAAGAAGATATCAACATGAATATTTGTCTATATCGCCATAATGACTTTTTCATATACTACTTGATAGGACAAGGGGTAACGGTTTTAAACTGAAAGAGGGTAGATTCAGATGAGATACAAGGAAGACATTTTTTATGATGCGGGTGGTGAAACCCTGGCCCAGGTTGCCCAGAGAGGTGGTAGATGCCCCATCCCTGGAAACATTCAAGGTCAGGTTGGACGGGGCTCTGAGCAACCTGGTCTAGTGGAAGGTGTCCCTGACCGTTGCAAGGGGGTTGGACTAGGTGATCTTTAAGGTCCCTTCCAACCCAAACCATTCAGTGATTCTACGATACTTTTAAGGAATGTCTTTTCTGCTACATGAAGTTAGCTTGAGTTTTAGCACTATTAAAAACCCCAACATATCAAATGCACCAGGTTAAAACAAAAAGCAAGCAGCCACAAAGATGGCAAACTAATAAACTCCTTTAATGGCTGTTTCTGAGTACTCCTAAGCCGTCTTCTAGAATACAAAGGATTTGGTGTGACTTATTATCATCTAATCCAATGCATCATATAAAGCTGTGCTATGGGAAGGACCATCTGATGCTCCCGAGGCAGGCTGAAGACGTCAGCGTGACAGCCTCTGACACGGTGCCTTTCGCCTGCCAGTGAAACAGCTCAGAGATGAATGATGGGACTGACCACGCACACTCTCATTACCAGGCGCAGTGCTCACTACTGTGAGTTGTCCTAACGGTCTCAAGGGTAGGAAGCACTTCATCCAGTAGTAAGCAGTTGCAGGATCAGGCTTATGAGGATCTAAAAAGTATTAGTTTTCATATTAAAGATTGGCATACAGAAGTGTCACCGTACACATGCAAAAACATTTAAGTGTCAGTATTTTGTCAGTCAGTTTTTCATACCACTTGAAAGACCGATATCTTTAGAAAAACCTACATTTTCCTCCCTCAACACCTTCAGCAAGAGCTGCTATAGCATATAATCTTTTTGCATTAGGTCTGTACAAGATGGTTTACCTTAGCCAAGGAGACACTGTGTGCACATGATGAAGAATGAAGCCAAAAAGTGAGAAACAGCATAAAGGTATTATTTATGCTATTTACAGAGGCACTAAAAGCTGACTGAAGTTCACTTTCAATTAAACCTTTCAGAAGTGACCTAGGACGTGTGGTACATAGCTTGAGAGATCAAAAAGTACCTTCATTTCAAAAAGGGGCTATCATTCAGCCTCTGAGGTCCCTAAATTCACCACCCAGTAATGCAGGCTCCCCAAACCACTTGTCACTTCTGACAATCTTCACACCTTGGATTATAAGAGGAAAAAGAAAATTTTAGTCTTTTGTGATCCCTTGGGACTGCAGGGGAGGAAAGCTGCAATTCACATATGGGGAAAAAGCCCACAGGCAAAAATAAATTATCTTTTGGCTGAAATTTCAAGTACCATCTTTCAGCATTTAATGCCTTCTGCAAAGCTGTCACATTTTTCTGACACTTCACTTTTCGAGTTGAGAGACCTGATCCAGAACATACTTACACACATAAACACCACATGTGAAGAGGTCAAATCTCCTCACCGTGACAGTTCACAGGAGAAGTTACTCACGTGCATTTGATTAGGGGCACAAAGAGAAACCCAGTTATTTCAGCAGGGCTAGAACAACATGCCTGACCAGATTTTATCTTTCACATTTTAAAATTAAAAAAAAAAAAAAAAAAAAAAAAGGGGGGGGGGAACTGAGCAGCACTACAGTTTCACAAGATGTACACAAGGTGATCTGACAACTCACTGTCGCCAAAGGGGATGATCATACTCATCTTTTCCTCCTTTACCCCCTATACCCATCAAAAAACCTCTCCTGGCCATACACTCAAATTAAAAATAAAATAAAATAGGAGACTTTTTCTGACATCAGAGTGCATTAAGCTGGCTCACAAAACAGTCCAGTGAGCCCTAGAGCCAGTGCAAGCAGGATCAGGAGAGAATGAGCAAGATCTTCTGCCTTCCAGTGGGAACAAGCCATGAGATGGGATTAGTTATTGGTGGAAACGATGCCTTGGTCCACATTTGGCTACAGAAAGTCACAGCCATACATAGGTGCAAACAAGCAGTGCCAAGCAGAAATAGTCCTACTGAGTTTGACAGAATGTTTAGGGGCATTTCAGTGAAACTCTGAAAGTTGTGCTGGACTCTGCGTGTGGACTTTTGAAGAGCATTACTCAGGTTCTGGCTATAATTTAACATATAATGTTATCAGGAAAAGTTTTTTATATCTTTCTTTGCACACCTGTAAGCAAACAGTCTTGAGAACAAAAGCGATTATAAAATACTGTGTTTCCAAATGGAAATTGAGTATAACACTACAGCTTTCATTTGCTTGATAATACATTGACGAATGTTACCAAAAGCATGGAATTATTGGAAAAGAAACTTTTGCTCATTGTCTTAAAATAAAGGGTTATAGACATTAAAATAGTGTTTGTTGGTTGTGTTGGGTGATGTCAGAACTAAAAAGCTTTACAACAGCTTTATCAGATGGAGTTTAAAGAAACCCCCTTCCTAAACAAGGTCTAAGAAAAAAGTCAATATAACATACCGTACTTTCTTTAGGGACCTTCATTTTCCATATACCTCCTTTGGCATTGCTTTCCTCTTCCCTGGTTATGGGAAATAGATCAGTGAAAATAAACATTCGTACCCAAATCTAGATAAGGTTATGTTTGGGGTTTAATTTTCCCAGAAAAATCCCTTCTGAAATGCAATTACTAACTCCAGGTAGCATGACTCAGGCTATGACTTCTGACATCAGAGATAATTCTTTCATTGTTCATATAAAATGCATCTCAACAACTAATCCCTTTCCTAAGTTTTGTGTGTTAGAAAACACATTTTCCCTGACTACAGACCATCTTTGAAGTGGCTGCACACTATATGGGAACAAGCCACAAAGCAATTTTATGTTTTACTATGGTAACTTTTTATTTTGGAAAAACTCTGGCATATTTTCACAGAAGCAGCTTATCACACTTGCGTTTATCCAGTTTAACCAAAGAACACAAGCGCACTTCATTTCAGTTTTGTGACAGCTAGAAATTAATTGCTCTTATTAAAAGAAAGGCTGAAGCTGCCCAGGGTCAGGGCAGACATAACCATTAAACTGCTTCGTAATGACAAAGGCATGATGTACAAACCTGTGAGCTTCAAGTTTATTTTAAATTGGGGTTCTAGTTTCTTGTTAAAACTCTGTAATAGCAAAGTTTAAGGAATAACCTAAAATTCATCTTTGGAATATCTAAGCCCAGTATGACCTATAGATTCCGCAGGGTCAATGGTCTCCCACCAACCCAGACAAACACTGGGGAACAGAGGGGGAAAACTTTGGAAGGACATCCTCAAAAATCTGCAGTCCTCAAGTCTTACTTCAGGATTTGTTTTTCTTCCTAAAAACCAGTATTTTTAGAAAAGTAATGAAGACCTTCAGATGCATTTCACTTGAGAAAATTATTGACTTGTTCAGTAGATTGGGACAGAAATCTGTAGTAAGCCACCACCCACTTAGACTTAATATGATCAAGTTAAAGAACTCTAATTCAATCACAATCTATGCAAACAATGCCAAAAAGATCCAAACTCTTCAGAAAGTGCTTAGGCTCTCTAATTCAGATGTGACAGAACTACACCAGGAAGAAGGTATGCAAAACTCAGTTTCTGAAAGGAAAACGTCAATGATGTATACTTTATTCCATTACCATCCTACAATCAAGTAGGAATTTGCTGCAATGAATCATTTCATGATGCCTTAAATTAGTTTTAATCCAAGCTATATGTGCATTTATATGCATATGAAGCATACTTTTGCACAGGTGAAGAAGAGTTAAGGACCATTAGTCATTTTCATCATTATTACACTAGCTTCAGTGGAAAGAAAAAAAAAAATTGCAAGTTAAAAATAATTCAAATACAAGTAACATATTCTGCATATTCTTGAATTGAAATTCAGAGTCATATTTTAATTTCTTGATTTCTATTTCATAAGTTAATTTTTCTTACATTTATGTTCAGAGGTGGACAATTATATTACAGTCTGATTTTAATAAAGACTCCTTAGCATAAGTCACTTTTAAGCTTAACAAGATCCTTAGGATTTCTTTCATAGGTGTCTTAAGTTCAGGCATTTGCAGGCAACAGAAACATCACCTTTCACCACTGCAGGTTTTTTCACTGCCCATTCCCAGAAATGCCTGATGATAACACACGTACCAAAGTGGCCGTCTTTCTCCCCGCATTAAATGGTAACTACATCTCAGAGGCAAATTTGTCACAGGAGGAATGTTGTTGTAGACACTCCAGAAATCCTTAAAAAGAAAAAATACTAGTTTCAGTAACACAAGAGAGTAAGTTTCATGCAGATTTACTTCCTTATTCGTTTTCTCTAGAACAATTACATATCCTGCTCCTTAGAGAACTGACACCTTCTACATTATAATAAAATGCCTTGAAAAGAACATGTTGCAATTTCACTTCTACTTTTTTTTTTTAGATGCCAATTCTGCATAAGGTGGAGGTAGAAAAAAGGGAAGCAGTTGAACTGTGGATTACTTTAGAATCAAAGTCCTTAGGAATAGAGAGAAAAAAATCATCAAAATCAGTTACACTAGATATGTCAGAACAAAACAGTCCATAAAACTTTCTTAGCATATTAAAAATATATACTTATATCAAATATGCACCTTGTTTCACTTAAGACTAGCCTAAAACTTCGTGATTACCCTGAGTTACAAAAACACCACAAATAATAATTCTGTTGAATTAAATGCCTAATTAGCAATACAACTACTTTGTCTATATCACAGTGAGAAGTTTCAACCAGATGCAAAGAACTTGAGATGCACATGTTAATACAGGAATGGGGGAGAAATTAGAAGATCCAAGTTACCAGGAACCATTGGGATTACTTCCCAGCATTTCTGCAGAAGCTGTCATACATGTTTGGGGTGGATAAAAGGCACCCAAAAGCAGTGGTGAGCAACAGGGAGGGATGAATGAAAAGATCCCAATCCCCTTTCTTCTTTATCCAACAGTTGGGAATAAGAAAGGATTTTTAAAGACTTACGTTGCATCAACATGCAATGATGCAATATTAAGCATTAGTACAACTCATTAAGTATTATCTAATAGCACAACTTCAGAAACAAAGATTGCAACATCACGTGATAAAATTTTGTGGCCCTTGACAATTCTACCTACCAGCCATGACCACTACCCAGTCACAAGAAGAGATGGAAGGCTATTAAAAATATAAAAAATTGGTATGAAACAGCCGATTTCAACTTTCATCTTACTCTTACCTGGTTGTGTGCCCAAACCCTAAAGCTACCGACAGAAGTAGAAGGAGCAGAGCTATGCCAGCAGATGACTGTGGAAAGATTTGAGAGTTCCTTTGTCCTGAACCAGGCACTCAGTTTGGAAGGTTTGGTTTTCAAACAGCCTTCAGGCGCTGCAGACTGGCATTGCTCATTGACTAGCTACTGCCCATGAAGGACAGTGATTAAGTCAATGAAGATTTTCGTTCTGCTTCCCCAAGGAAGATCATATTATTCGTATGATAGCACAGTAAGACACACCATGGGCCACGCTGCTAGCTTCTGATAACCTCATCCAGATCATGAGTCTTCCCAGAGGATCTGAAGGAGGTTTTTGTATTTTCAACCCTAACCTGATGAGAAGAAACCCTCAGGTTTTTCAGACAATAAAGCCTAATCATTTTAATAAAGAAGGCGGGATTCAGAGTGGGAAAATGGATAACACTGGATACTGCATACACTACTTCATGGTCTTAAGCTGTCCATTTGTCAACAGGAGCCATTGCAGCCCATTTTGAAATAAACCCACTTCTGTTGTCAGCTTTAAGTTCAGAGTGTCACTTCATTACATGATCGATGGGAACATTCTGCTGACATGGAAAGGTGAGAGGGAACCAGGTGTCTGCAGGACACTTCCATGCTTTATGCCAAAGTACTTCCACTGATAACCTCGTCTCCAGAAAACTCCAAAAGCCAATTCCTTTCTTACACCTGTTAGCTAGGAAGAAAAAAAATCTCATGCAATATAACAAGTTGTGCAGACGTTAATGAGAAAGCCTTGTTTAAAACTTCAATAGATCGCTGTGGCTGGGCTCCTTCAAAAAGACAGTTTTGGCATTACCTTAGAATTTCAGAGATTTAGTGAACTAGGGACAACTTAGCATTAAGGTGAGACAAATACCAATTTACTACATTTTATGCTAAAACATTGAAGCAGAAATGCAATTTTACTTGCAAGAGATGCCTGCTGCTTGGCACTGGTAGATGATAGAGACACACGCAGAATTGCTGCAAGTATTGCACGATTTAAAAGTAGTTTAATTCAAGTCAGTTTGCTAGATTTTAATTTTTTTTTAAATTCACGCTCAAGGAGAGGAAGACTAAAAATTACAGCTTGTGGGGTTTTTTTCTTCTTTGTGTAATGATTTTCTGTACTTAAAAAAAAAAAAAAGGAGAAAAGGCAGGAAAAATATTTAAAATACATCAAGTATAACAATCCAATGGAGGCACAAGTGCAAACTCAGGCAAGGTTAAGAAGTGGGGGCTTGCCTGATCAAGCCAATATGCTTCCTCCTTTCCTGGTCTGGAAAGCCAAATGAAATTCAAACAATGACCAAGCAGTACCACACACAACCAATAACACTTATGTTTCATACCACAAGTACGCAAAGCCACAAGTGTGACTCATCTGTATGAGGAAAAATGAAACCTAAGATGTGAAGTTACATTAAAAATGTGTGGCAACTCCCATAGCAAAGCTATGCGCCTTACCTGTACTGTTTGTACTGTATAAATCTTCTTCAAATTTGATGCACATTCAGCTGCTGTCGTACCAGGAAGCGACCTTGAAAACAAAATGGAGATTAATAAAAATATTTATTTTATCAAGCGGGGAGAAGGGAGATGGATGAGGAAAGTGAATCATATGAGTGTGAAGTCGAAATACTCAAAGTTGCATAATAAACTCCAACTCCAATTATCAGGAACCATTTAAAGATAGGAATTCAAGTGCTTTTATACTTTTGAATAAATTCAGATTCACCCGGTATTTTGTAAAAATTAAGATTCACCTGGTATTTTGTAAAAATTAAGATCAAACAGGGGAATTAGGAGCTTTAAACCAAGCCTAACAGTGCTCCTTCCACCGGCCACCCCACACCCTTCTGCTGCCCGGCACCAAAAATCAGATCCCACCGTTGTCCCGGGCTGCCGCTTCACTGCGTTTAACACACCCCAGAACCCCCTTCGAGCCTTTTAAGGTATTCCCGGTGTTTCATACTTCTAAACCCAAAGCTTATCCACGGCGTTTCGGTAGTTAACGAGCCGTGATTATTCCGGCAGCCGCCACCCGCAGCAGAGGCCACTAGGTGGCAGGGGCGCGCGCACGGCCGGCGGGCGGGGCGGGGAGGGGCGGGGCGTGGGTGGGGCGTGTCCCTTCCCTCGCCCCGCCCCCCCGCCGCAGCACCGCCCGGTCACCCCCGCGACAAGGACAAGCTCCTCGGTATCCCCGAGTGGATGGGACACGCGTGTGGGCTGATGAGGAGCCCGCGCCCCAGCGGAGAGCTCCCTCCCTGCCGCGGGGAGCCGCAGCAGCCGAGGCGGGCGGGAAACCCCCAAAACTTCGGGCGGGAAACCCCCAAAACTTCGGGCGGGAAACCCCCAAAACTTCGGGTGGCTGCTCCGCACTTATTCCTCCAAGCCGTGGCTACTGCCAGCGCTTCCCACACAGCCAAGAGGTCCTTGGGCTGGTTTCATCGCCAGACCTCAGGGTTGCAATGGTGTACACCGGGCACAGTTTAGCTCCTCGAGCTCACCCTCACACTTACTACTCCCAGTTTCCACCCAGAGCTGCTCCCTTTAGGCACACGCAGCACCCCGTCGACTTAAAGGTCTTTTCCAACCTAAATGATTCTATTTATAACCTTCATCCGTGCATGTGGCATGGGACAGTGCATCCACATCCTCAGGCACCACTGGCTCCCCTCACCGTGCTAACAGCGCATCCTAACATCCATCTTAAAATTCCCAGCACATGCCCCCACAGGCACAATTTGGGGGGAATGAGGTCAAAATTGCTAAGGCACATTCAATTTGTTAGAACTGGAAACAACCCCCCCCCCCGCCAAAGCTGAAATAGGATTTCTAAAGAAAAACGAAGATCAAAGACAAAGCAAACCTCCCACTGCATCTCAGAAGAGGAAACAAAAATGTGTAAAATGACTACATCTGGAAACAGAAGCAACAGAACAGATTTATGGAAACAGAGGAAAAAACCCCAGTTGTTGCCCAGGTACCTGCTGAAGAAAAGATAAGGGCAAACAAGACCTCAGTAACCCTCCCATCAATGTGGCTGTTTGCCCTGGTACATCTGATCAGCAAGAAATATGTCCAGGAAAACACTAAAGTAACTCTCAGTTCTTACAGATATAATTCACACTCTGGGGCAAAACCCAGATGTTCATGTAAAGGAAGAAATTTAATATGCAAAACTACTGAAGCAGCATCACATCTTCAAAACTTTAATAATAGCTGCAAGGTTTTTTTTGAAGGCGCCTTTCAAAATAAGTTACTTTAAAAATACATACAAAACCAGCAGATAAATCCCTCCCAACTTTTTCAGTATAGAACAGACAAACTAACATCTACTTTACTATTTGCTTGTTAATCACTAGACATAAGAGTACATTGCAACGGTGGAACTGATGAGAAAACAGTGTTACATGTCCAAATCTCAAAAGTAACTTTAACTAGAGGTTATAAAAACAAACAAAAAAAAAACCCCAAGAAATTGCTATGGTGCGGGTGCAGGTTCTAGTCCTGTGGCTCATAAACTATGAAAACTCCCACGGAAAAACCGATAACTTGAAAACAACAACAAACAACTTGCTTAAAAGGAATTATCATAGTAAGGTTTGGCGGTTTTTTGGTTTGTGGTTTTTTTTTTTTTTTTTCCTTACACTCTATGCTCGGCATGAAAGAGCAAAAAGAGAAATTCACAGTATTTAACAGAAACAGGGTTAGTCAGATGGCTTTTGAATGCACACACACAAAAAAATGTAGTGAGTTAAAACAGACTTTAAAACTTATCAGGTGATTTAACTGTGTTTGTCAGTAGGGAGCTGTGGCTTTGCAACAAACCACCCCTTGTTTTTACCCTATTGCTGACAGAAGTAGCACTTCTCTGCTAACACTTTGTTTCACATGTAACAGAACACAAACAGGCAAAACCTGAGAGAACTTTGCCTCTTGCTGTCCCACACCACTGCCCCAAGAAATTACTTAGGCACTACTGCCGCCAGTTTGCTAACTTAGCAGTCACCAATGCATATAGGGTTAACTTTGCCGTACAACATATAGTATCATCGCTCTCTATACTCACACTGAGATGCTTCGATAGTAAGGTCTGCTCAAATATAAGATTAAAACCTATTCTCTAACCATAGCCGTCAAAGGTTATCTAGATAATCATGGTAGCCATTTAGCAAATTCAATGCCATTTCAAAGAGCAGCTAAGACAGGTAAGACAGAATATTCCACTCTGAGGTTATAAAATGGTTCATTTTGATAGTTGCAAGTAACATTTTCCTGAGAAACTATGTGATCAGCTGGCAGAAAACACCAACTGACCAGCAAATTATCTGTTTTAACAGTTAAGGTGAGTGACCATTTATTTCTAGTAACCTGCCTGGCAAGTGCCTCATGCCCACAAGATTACATGGCATTATTTCAGCCTTTCACCCAGCTCTGGAAAGTGTCAGTGATTTATGGGTATGAGCATGAAGCCCCAAACTTTTTATTAACAAACAGACAAAAAAAACCCCAAAACCATAAAACCCCAAACCAAAACCTATTGAAAGGACTGCAAATGAGCAAATTATGACATGCAACAATTTAACAGTTCAGGGTCACTTGCCGCAGAAATTACACCTGCACAAATTTGGTTTAATGAATGAGTGTAAGGCAGAGATGGTATTTTAATCACAGACAGAAGGAAAAAGCGCAGAATTTCCTACAAAATTACACTGCTGACAAATCTGAACCCCAGTGTTTCTGTGATAGCCACCCATAAACTCAGCAGATCAGCACAGATGACAACTGAGGGGATTTTGTGCCTTGAAACCTGTGAAATTGCGGTTTTGTTGTTTTGGGGTTTTTTTTGAGTACACAGAATAAGTTTAAATTAAGTTAGCAGAAATGGCAGATGACTTCCAAGTGAAGGGATCTGTAGAAACTCCTACTTCCGTAACTCTTCCAGCAAACACTTACACTATAAGCTAGGAGTAGTTAGATGGTTGCGTTGTTGCTAAATACCTCAATACACATGCTACTACAAAACGAGAACCCTGCAAATGCTAACCCTTGAAATGAAGCCATTACAGGATTCCTCCCTTTTGGATAATTTTACTGTCATCAACAGTAAAATTAATCCGATATGCCATACTGAACTGTCAATTATTGCCATGGTGAACAACTTGTCTCCAAGGAACTCCACAGGCCCTGCAAATCCCCACGAGCACCCCAACAGGAGGGGACATGGGTCACAACACCAGCCAGGCACCGACAGCTCTTCTGGGGATGGAGATAGTTGGTCTGTCACCACACCACCTACAAACGCACATCTGGGTTCCCCGTGGAGGGCCTGCATGTAAAATATTCGACAGTTCTCCTGGTCTGCCTGTTCTGTGCCCTGTGATGCCACTTTTCTGCATCTTAGAATCTTTACGGGAGAAATTTTAGTGCAATATCAGGAATAACAGAGTTACCTAATCAGGCCAGACCACTGTACAGCATCTCATGGTAAACTGCATGGATGTCAGAAGTGGAACATGGAAACAGGAATAACCTAAGCAAACTGAATCCTAATGCCGGCTTGCTTCACTACTCCTTCATTATTCCAGCACGAATAAAGAACAAAGGATACAAAGATAAATTCCATTGTTTTATCCATGAATAAACCTCCAGGTGGTTGTGCTTATGTTAATGTCTGATGCTGAACTGTAGCTCTTCTGTTTCCCTGCGAAGAATTAAGGATAGAAGTTTTTTCATATGTGCTCACACTGGCCTTTGTTTCCCAGCGGGAATCTCATCATGGCTTTAGCGGGAGCTTTAAAAGCTGCCAAGCACTTTTGAAAATACCCCTGTAAGTACTCAGCTGCAACTGCTTTTGGTATAAATAAGCAAAATATTTACTTACAAAGCATAAACTCAAAAACACGCTGTGGCAACTAAATAAATCTGGTAATCCATTCTGAATACAAAGACTGATTTCAAGCCATCAAAGCCTGTCAAAATGCATTTACCGGGTTGAACGTTCTTATAATATTAACCATCATTTTTCTTTGTAAGCCACCTACTCATAAGCTTTTATAGATGAAATAGATGATCCTAGATAAATAAGATTTTGCTATAGGAAAGAAGGGAAATTATTAAGTTTAGTTTCAAATATCTGACGTGTTTAGTCATAAAGATTCACAATTATTATGAAAATGGTTCAGCTATCAGAATTTATCTACTAAACTTCATTTATATAGAACTCATCAGTATAACATGAAGAGAGAAAAATCAGCACATCAGGAAAGTAACAATATTCTTGCATAAACATATTATCCTTGAGTAGACCAATAGCATTGCATTATATTTGACAATGTTGATAAGCATATTCTTCCCCTCACAAAGATACAGAAGAGTTAAACTGTTCTTGCAATAGAAATGAAATTACCTAAAAAGCACTGTTAGAAGTCAGGCAAGAAGACAAAGCAGGCAGGCCATGATCCTGCAATGCGATTGCCCCTGCTGCACTCTCAGACTTCCATGGAAGCAAGCGCATCTTTCACAAGGTTTGTCTAGAAATGAGACTTCTGTACTATGCTTTTGTGTGATGTGTGTTCAATTTCTGGTAGCACTGATTTGTATAGAAGGGTACTGATAATTTCCTCGCTGTTGACTGAAAGCGGTCTGTCAGCAACACTGGCAGCTCAGATGCAGTTTGATCTTCAAAAGATGTCTTTCTGCAAGGACGCGCAACATCATCATTATTGCGTGTACACGCACACATTAGACCAAAAACTGTTACCACTGACAAAACCCCCGGCTTCTCGTTGTGAGGCTGAAAAAAATCAGACAGCTACTAGTACTAGTATGTTCCCTCTGTTATTTAGGTAGGGAAAGGCTTACTTGGCGTAGCGTTAAACATAAGATGGCATACAATACCCAGGCTAAACAACAGTCACGATTTGCAAGGTTTACAGATTAGGATATTTGTATCATGTCCACCAAAAAGCATAATCAGCTTCACAGCTTTGTATTTACACAAAGATCACACCCAGATCCACAACCCCAAATCCCATTCAGGGATGGTTTCAAGTGCCTAACATGGCTTGCTATCCAGGACATCCCAGCCTTTGATGGTCACCTCACTTGACTTCTTTTGTGCAATCCCCGCGGCTAATGTGCTACACAACACAAATATAGTGACCAGATTTGTAAACCTTGTTTTTAATTTGTTATATTCAGTGATGCATATCAGCACTTTGTTGTAGAAAATTGAAAGACTACACAGTATACCAAAAACTAGAAAGGCTATCTTTCATTTCAAAGCCAGAGGCCACTATAAGCCGGACCCTGCACCAATCCAGAGCCTCACCAAGAGAGACATGAGTGTGAAGAGCCACCAGCAAGAATCAGCTTCCCAAGGTGGCACCGAAGGCATCTGCAAGACTTGCTGAAATTCCCCATGCCCCATAACATGGCTTCATGCAAAAGTGCTATGAATGAGACATGTCGGTATGAACTTGGAAACCTGCAAAACGCACAAATGAAACTGCAGTTCTAAACTCCTGGTTTCAAAACTTCTAGCACATAACCTTAAAACATCTTAACAGTTAAAAAGGAAATCTCGTTTCTCTTAAGAGAAAAACACCCAACAGCTTCTCTGCCACCTTCTGTGAAACTGCTGACCTGCGAGCATTTGAAGATCACAGATGGGATCTTATTTGTCAAACTGGTGAATAATATTCTCCCAAAAGCTTCCATCATGCTCACTTTCCTAAAGCATGCACGGCATAAGATACAAGAGAGCAATATCAGATGGTTACTATTTCAGACACACATACCAAGAAAGGCTTAGCACTTACAGGAAATGCAGATGCCCCGTGAGACATGTAAGATAATGGCAATGAACCAGAACCTGGTCACAGGATCCCAGCCTCCTGATGTTAAGCCTGTGCCAAGCCATTCACAGAAACGAGTGCTGATGTAGATAAAATAAAGGCATTTCTTTCTAAAGCAGGAGATGGATTGAGTGACACTACAATAAAAGCAAGGTCATGAACCCCAGGGAAATCACTTGGTAGCATATCACTAGTTGCGATAGAAAGTACTGCTTAGACGATGGACATTTACTTTAACAGTGTGACTTACTGAAAAGATACATTTTGAAGATGTTAAAATGTATGTCATAGATCTCTCTCACAGTAATTTAATAGAAAAAGATAACTACATATCCATCTCAACATCTAGTTATCCTTAAGCATCACTTCTTCCTGCTTTTCAGTCCAAGTACGGTAAAATGTAGCAGCAGTCAAAAATCAATACCATCTCATGAGGAAACATCACTGCTTCACACTAGGTCTTACTAAAGTAAGTTAAAAAAATGCTCACAGTTACCTTCTATGGAAAGTCCAACCTATACAAGCCTAAGCAATGATCCCTCTATCAAATCTGCATGGGTGTACCAATGTCACAGCCACTTCTGTGGGACTCTGTAGAGAGACATGAACCTTCACACACTGCAGTAAATTAAGTTCATGGTTTAATCTCTTGTGTGCTTTTTAATGCCTTAAATGGTTTCTAAGTGTATGAAGCATGGCTTGTTTGCTGCCATTCTTGTTCCCTGCCATTACTCTATCATTGTTGCTGGTAAACAAAACACAATATATAAGGTCCCACTTTTTTTTTTTCTTATACATACACTCTTGATTTTATAAGTTAAGGAACAACAATACTACCTAATTAAATGCACTTATATGTGATCAGAAAGAGGGGAAAAAAAAAATCAATAGAATAACTGAATTTTAAGAGCCCACAGTGGAACCAAGACTTAAGAAAAAAAATCATGATACAACTCAGGAACTTGAAATGGATTTTAACTTCCGATGTTGATCATAAAAGATAGACATGCTTATCTCCACATGGCTTGTGTAAACAAACAGATCTGGATGGTAGCTTGCTTAAACAGCAGTCCAAATGGTGCTTTTTAAAAACAAACAAACGGAAAACCCAACTCAAATCCTGAACCCAACCATAACTATGTCATAAGTTCAAAAGGATTAACCAGAAATAGTTTGTGGTGGGGTTTTTTTTTTTCGTAAGATCTGATTTGCAGGACCTCAGAATATTTGTGTGCTTTCAACAGTTTCTTGCTGTTTGACTGTCATGAGTTGAAAAGCTACCAAAAAAAAAACCAAACAACCCCACCAACAGAATTTTACCAGTAGTATGAGGCAGTATGTTCAGCAGCAGAAAGGCTTATAAAGGAGAGAACTTTCCTTCTGGAGTGCGGGGGAGAGGGGAGAAATACAACAGAAAATTGAGAAAAGGGAGATGTAGAAGATTAAAAACAAGATGCCAGCAAGAAAATACACACTAGAAAAAAAAAGGATATCAAGTTCTGGTTTTAAACTTTCTATTTCCGTTTCGACTTTGGCACTTTTTCCCTATGCCTAGTTGTACGCACCGGGGTGGCGAGCTCCCTTTGCAGCAGCTTTCCAAGACCATTAGAGACCAAAACTTAAAACTCCAAGCCCATCAACCGCAATAGGAACACTGCAGTTAATAAATTTTAGCTAACCCTTCAAAACAGACCGCTTCGGGTTTTAAGAACCGATCATCCGCAGGAGTCAAACCTTGACTATTGAAGAGCGAGAGAACTCGACACGTCACGCTCACGGGTGGCCGGTGGGACTCGGTCGCTGTGGGGCAGGGGCACGAGGGCCGGCCCAGCCGCCTACAAACGCAGCAGCAGCAGCGAAGCCTAACCTTTCGCCTTCTATTTCTGGGGCTGGCGAGCGTCATGCCTAAATTTAGAGTTTAACCCACCACCGACGTTGCCTCAATCCCCGTGCGGCCGTTGAGGAGCTACAAAACCGAAAGCGTTTCCGAAACCCATTTCACGGACGAACTCCCAGAGACCGCTGCCCCCCCCCCCCCCGGGGCAGGCTGACCCCCGGGCTGTGAAGAGCAGAGATGGTTCCCTCAGACGGATTTGGGGGGGGGGGGGGGGTGTCCCTCTTTAAGCTCCCCGCCGCACCCCACCCGGGTCCCCGCGTCCCGCAGGGCTGTTTCCCACCGCCTCCCCCCGGTCCCACTCACTTGTCCAACCAAAAGGTCCAGGGCGAGTGGAGCAGTAGCCCCGCCGGCTCGGTCGCTTGCCCGCCCCGTCGCCGCCGGCCGCGGCCGCCCGCCGCCTCCCGCTCGCCGCCGAGACGCTCGGGGGGGCTGAGCGCCATCTCCATGGCCGGGGCTTGGGGGGGGGGGGCCGAGGGGCGGGCCGGGAGGCGGGGAGGGGACAAGGGACGCTGAGGGTTGGGGGAGGGGGGAGAGGGGAGGGGAGCGGGAGGCGGGAAGGACGGACGGAGGGGTGAGGGAGGCACGGCCGGGGCCCCCCCGAGGGCTCCAGAAAAGGGCCGAGGCCCAGCACAGGCAGCCGGCCCCGGGCAGGTGTCCGTCCCTCCGGAGGGGAAGCGTCGGTCTGCTGCGCCGGACCCCCCCGAGGACCCGCGGCCGTGAGGGGTTTGGGCGGGCCGGGCAGCCCCTTCTCTGCCCATACCCGCACCTCACCGCAGGGCCCGGGAGTCATGGGGCCGCCCTTCTGAAGAAAATCACCTTCGTGCTCAGTTCGGCTTGGCAATGCTGACCGGAGAACTAAATCTCTCTGAAAAAAAATCCAGGTTTTAGGACGCGAAACCCTTGCGCGTTCACGAAACAGAGGGATGAGTACCGTGCAAACTGGCCGTGGATGGAGACGAGAACGCAACAGCGAACCTTTCCAGCCTTGGGGGGGGGGGGGATGATTTATCTATTTTGTCATCTTCTCTACAGCCTGGTTAATTTACACGCTTGGTTTTATTGGGAGATGCTCCTCATAATCCAGCATTAGACACGTGCTAAAAACCTCGCGTTATTTTTATAATAGTATTTCTGAAATTAAGATTCTCCCCAGCGGGACTATGCACCGTAGTAAAGTTAAACACCCACAGCAGGATCAAAGACCATGAATCACAGAGGTTTCCTTGCAAGCACATTTAGTAGGATGAATAATTTTATATATACTGCATCCCAAAAGAAAAAAATCAATAAAGACACACTCCTTTAAAGAAATAAAAATCTAACAGTAAGAAAGGGCAGAGATCACCCGTAAAAAGCAGTCTGTACAGTGACAATGAAGAAACAAAAAAGTTAATGATTATGTTGCGCAGATGGAAAATGCTAACTGCTAAGCCAAATTAAATAAGATCTGCAAAACCAGTTGCACCATCTCTCGCAATTTAATTTACTCCTCTTTAAATAGAAGGCAAGATAATGACCATTTGGGAGAGCTTGGAATCTGAAAATTCATTGCTATGCCCACTCCAAGCGTTTTCTCTCTATTTTAATGGTGAGCCCACCAAAAATGTTAATCCTGAAAAAAAACCCCGCAATAAATGGCTATATCTAGGCACAGATTGTCTCAGAAGAGCTGAAAAAGACAGGAGGAGAGGAGGAGAGTGCTAATTTCTTACAGCCCTAAAGGGCCACATCTTGCCTCCGTGACTGCCACTGATAGTCTCCACACCTAATACATTTTTGGTGTTCTCTGCTGAGGTTGCCAACAACGTATTAAATCTCAGATATGCAGCAGAATCACTCTGGAAATAAGGCCAAACCCACTAGACTGTACTGCAAAAACTAACTTTGTATCCAGCACCTGCATGGGAACCACACACTTCAGTGAAAACCTCCAGATTCCATTATCAGAGAGCTGCTCATCATTTAAAACACTATAGCTCAGGTCGAAAAAAAAAATTACTCTGTTATAAACAATCTGAGCCGCAAGAAACAATATAGAAGTACAACCCCCACACCTCCGAGACATGGAGCGAGTACCAGGTGGTAGAGTCTGCATCATTATTCTAAATGAGACATGTAAAGCCTCCCTTTATTTCTTGTTTACATGGGTAAATGCCAGGCTTCACAGTGGCACAAGGTACGCTGTGGGAATCTCAACTAACAGTAAATTAATCTGGCTGTGGAGGAAGGGCAATCACAGGATGTATTGAATTAGCGCACCTTTTGCCTACAGAGATTTCTCAGAAGTCGTGACACAGAGGCAAAAACGAGTCTCCCGAGATGGATCTCACAAGGAAAAACAATCATGAGAACAGCATCCCAATTCTGCTTAGCCACCTCACGCTGCCAGCGCACCTTGAATGAAATCAGTTCAGAGATTAAAAATCCCAGGAAATTATTAACATTATCAGAGAGATAGTTACAGAGCTTTAATTAAAAATTTGTTTTGTTGATATTTGCCATATATCTGGAAGGCTCCTTTCAAAAGAAACCCTGGTGATGCCAGCTCTTGTGCTTTTGTACCTTCTCAAGCAGATTTACCATAAACAAACCGTGTTATGGTGCAGTCCCGTGCTACGGGATGGTGCAAAGGTGAGATGAGTTGCTTAAAGCTCACCATGTAGAAGGGGCTTCTGGCTCCATTCCTTACACCTTCTCCCAGCCACATCCTCCTTTTGCTTGCAGAGTTCTCCAGGAAAACAGGCAATTTTCTGCTAAGGCCTTATAAAGCAGGACTCTGTGGCCGAGAGCAGGAGTCAGCTGGTAGATCAGCTCAGCTGATTACAGGTGGGCAACAGCTGAAATTTTCCCAGGTAACAACTGGGGAGAAAAAAAACAAACCAAAAAACCTGGAGTGAGAAATACTGTTCTGCCCCATTCTGTGCTCCTCGCACTGCTTGTCTGCACCCACTTTCAGGCACCTGAACCTCTTTGCCACAGCAAAGGCCCAAGTCCCTCCACACTGGGCTAATTAGAGCTGAAGCAGGCATGTTATAGCCAGAAGAAACAATGAATACTTCATAACTCTTTCCATGGTTTTACTTGAGATTTAAATCCCTACTCTTATAACCCTTGCTGATCCCAAAATCTTGACAGCAATGGGTACGTTACATGTGCTTGAAACGTTATTTGCCTGTTCTGGTAGCTTTTCCCATAGCCCCTGCTCCCAGCTAGTGCAGGGAATCCCCGCGATATAAAGCAACGGCGGTTTGAAGGGGCGGACTGCCTCTTAAAACCTTCAGGACCATCCTTTCTCCCACTGACAGCTGTGTACCATCACTGTGGCAACTGCAATGCCTGCGTACGTGAGAAGTATTAGGAAAGCATTAGGCTTATTTTAGCTATATTCCAATGCAATGTAGCACCTGGAAGGGCAGAAGGGAACAAGCACCATATGAGCAGTCATATTGCATTTCCACCCTGGAAGCGTTCCACAGCTATTTCTGAGGCAACAGGTACTGCACCTTAGAAAACATCTAATAGATAACCTGGGTTTGTTTGTTCAGTGCTCCTGACACAAAATGAACCATGTGGAATGTTGGGCTAGACCTCTCTCCAGCCAAAGCTCCTCTTTTTAACTCCAAGGCAGAGCTAGTTGGAGCATAAACCTTCCCGGACTTGAGGGATGGCTCGAGCACAAGCCTTGGCTGCTGTGCCCAGCTGCTGCCCCGCTGGCTCGCAGGCTGAGCCAACAGCCATGAAATGTGATTTCTCTACCAAACGCTGGTGTCATGATCACTTGCTCTTGAAACGCTGCCTGGGACTTCAGAAGCATATTAAGTAACACAAGAGCTGCTTCTGAGAGGTTCCCAGGAAGATAAACTGATCAACCGAGAGCCGAAGCAAAGGTGAGGTTGAAGGGATTTTATTTGTTATTTGCTTCCAGTGGCTTAAATAAATATTTTTTAAAAGCTAAAACGTGGTATTAAATTGTTGAATCCCAATGCTTTTGGCAAAAGCTCCCTCATCTAGGAATGATTTCATATCAGCCAAGCTGTTAAGCGGAGGTTGTCATGGAAACAAGTTATATTCAAATGATATGGCCAGAGATATGCTGTATTTAGTGAGTTCTTCATTTGCTGCATAGTGGGAACATGTCAGAACTAAACGATACTGCATAACTTCGTTTTGTTAAAAAAAAACTGGCTCGCCGCGCCTGTTTTTCTCACAGGCTTGAGTCCAGCTCTGCCTGGGACAGAAGGTTTCCCGCACAGTACCAAGCACCATTCTGCAGGAGAGGCTCCTCACACAGCTGGTTCCTGCAAGCTCCCGTTCATTGAAGTTGTCCTTCAAATGCATGAACCTACCAAATTCAAACAAGCAGAGAAACCTTTCCTTAGCTTGTACAATTGGCATAACCGTTCACTAGTCCAAAAGGAAGTGCGGTTCAACTAGATCCTTTCCTTCCTTACTAAAAAAGTTGCTACATATGCATTGTGAAAGTCTAAAAAAAAAAAAAAAATCTGTACAATTACATAAAAGTAAAGCCAGTTCATGCCTTCATGGGCATCCCGTAAGTGTCCATGACCTCCTTGTAAACATAGGACTCCTATTAACTTTCTGTCTGTGAGTGATGCTAGAGCAAATCTCAGAGAGGACCATGTGCATACTGAATTTGTACGACTGCTTTTTTAGCTGTGGAGCTGTTAAAAAGTGCAAGAATTTTGTTCCACATGCTAGGATTAAATGCATATTTTTTATATTAAAAAAAAAATAACAGAATAGTTCTTGCTCAAGCTATGAACCAAAATCAAATCAGCTTTGGCCAGGACACTGTGTGGAAACTTCAGCCTGAAAAGTGAAAACAAAAATGAAAGACAAAATTGGCTCAAAAAATCACTGTCATGGGAACTGCTGTGCAGCTTTTACAGAGCAGCGTCCAAAGGAAAGTGTTTTAAGCAGTCTCCCAAGGGATCAAGATTCCCGATTGCCCAATAGAAGCTGAGCATTAAGTAAAAGTCAAACAAAAGTAAAGGCTTACCCTTCAAGTTGTTACATAACTGGACATACTGTAAAGGGCTTCACGGGAAGGTGATGGCATCTCATAACCTCCGGGTCCAGGGGCCTGTGAGGACGGAATGGGAGCTTGCTAACTTCTGGGGCAGGTGATCCTAAATTTCTCCAAGCTTTCTCTCTATTACAGTTTATAAAGGAAAACCCAAAGCCAGATAGCTCCTCTGGTATATGAAAAAGCAAATCACAGGACAGACTTCTGCCAGATGTGAACATGAAGAAGGCAGTACCAGCCCTCTAGCTACCTTACATTAGTGTACTAGCTGGGAAGACATCAGTCTTTCCAGGATCCTTGATGCACTGCAGAATCACAGCTCTCTTTGGTTACCAACACTTGTGAAGGAAGGCTAAGCCTCATCCAAAGCCCTTTTCAGTTAAGTAAAGGCATGTATTGACTTCAATATGCTTTACATTAGATCTTTATTATTTACCTAACCATCTTCGGGGAGCTGAACTGGCTTAACTCAGCATCCAGTCCATGCATCAGGTATTAGGAGACTTGAATTTCTTACTCAGCTTTGGATACTAGGCTTCTGCCTTCATCCCTCCCCCTTCCCATTCCCCACGCTTGTAAGGCACTGGAGCTATCTTATGTGCTAAAGAAAGAGATGCCCAGCAAAGGTGGGGTCAGGGGCATAAATGGAAGAAACCTGTCAGATCTCAAATCTAAGTTTTATATCTTGGAAACAAACTCCAAACAGCTTGCTTTTCCTTATTTCCCAGTAAAATATCTGCAGAGTGTTTCACTTAGATATCACTTCCCCAAACATGGGGATCCCAAAATAGCACCATCCACAATGCTATTCTGTGCTATACTAAATCAAAAAGAATGTTATTGGCACCACATCTGGCATTGGCTTTGATGTAGAATATGAGCTTAAATACTGATCTTTTTTTTACAGGCATCCCAGTATGCATCTGAAGGAAACAATGTGCAAGAGTCAGATCCTACACACCAAGCAAACCATGTTAGCCTGTACCACAGAGTAAGCCTGGGATGGAAAGCCTCATCTACTATTGATACTGTAAACAATAACTAAATTCTAAAATATAAAAACCGCAGAAAATAATATTTGTATAGGTTTTATGCCTATCTCTTAAAAATTATGAGCTCAATGCTGCTTTACAGTTCAGCTCATAGGGGCCATTCAACTTTCTGCCATCACACTCTAACAAATTTGGTACCCGTCCAAGTCAGTAAAGCCAAGGGCCCCTCTGGAAATAAACCACTAGAGGGAGACTGACTTCAGCAATATAACACCCACAGGGAGAAAACCCTGCACATCCTTTTTAAAAAAAAAAAAAATCAAGATTCAGATAAAATGTGCTCCCTCTAGCTCAGGTCAAAATTACTCTCTGTGTTTCTTCCTCACAAATAAAAGCGGCTGCAACTGATGGGTCAAGTTTGGCTTCATTACTGTAAATTGAAGGAGCATCACGTAAATGGGATCAGGCAGTCATGTATTCTTCTACTGTTTGTAAGGGAGGTTAGGCCGACTCTATTAAAAAAACCACACCAAAAAAATACCCCAGCCAACTGAAAATACTAATAGCTGTATCCTAGCAACATCACGGATTTCATGTGGACTTTGTTCTGGAGTCTACAGTCTTATTTCATCACAATTATTGACTTTCTCAAAGTCTCTAAACGACCATCAAAACCCAGTTAGTGCTTAAAAAAATACAAACATTTAATTAGTTACATTAATAAGAAAAAAAGAAAAGCAGCATTGCATGCTAGTGCTCCCTTTTCATGGAGCTCAGTTTAGCTCCTTTTCAAATCAGTGTCAAAATTCCCACTTCATTTATTGGTAGCAGAGCTGGGTCCCTCCTTCAAGAAAAGCTGGAAATGGCCCTACAGAACTTGGCAGATGAGGTTTGTTTCCCAGGCTGGGCTCAAGCATTGCATGGATGAAAATCATACAGCTCTCCACAATCCTCCCAGTCATCATGTCCTTATTGTAAAGGTAATTCAATTGGCACTCAAACGATATACAGAGGTTTTCGACAAGGCTTTTGTACAATGCATATAACCAATGCATATAACCACAACCATTTTTTTCAACATCACAAACAATGTGAAATCCTGTTGGCTCTTACCAAAAGCCCATACCCTGCTCCTCTCAGGTATGAAGACTTCAGGTTTAACACGGTTCTGGGAGGTTTTCCCTCATCAGCCCTGCATCACTGAAGTGAACTTTATTAGGTAAAATACAAGAGCAAAAGGCCAAATAAATAAAAAATGAAACCACCCAATCCTCCCAAAGAAAAACCCTTTGCACAAAAGGAACAACTAAGAAACAAACCAACCCAACCCCAAACAAATAAGCTGTTTGTTATCCTTAACAGCTTGCATGATGATCTGAGGAATCCTGGGGCATTTTGGCATTTAACTCAGGGTTTGATCAGGCTCAGATTTTGGCCACAATTTTCACTCAGCTCCAAACTACATCAGAGCTTTTCTGACAGTTTTTATCTGTTATTTCAAGCTCTGCTTCAGTAAGTTAGCAAGACCTTTTACCAGAGAGAAAACGCTATTAAAATAATAGATTCCTTTTCATCAGCCTGCCTTAAAAGCTCAATTGATAGGATAGCATGGTAAAAAATGTTTCTCACACTTTACTTTCAGCCTACAAAGTTGGTTGAGACTCACGATCACTTCTAAACTGCAAAACCTTTTTACATGCTATTTCTATAGTTCAAAATTAAATGACGAGAGGACGCCTTTGTTGAATAAGTAATTTAAATACAGAAGGGTTAGTTAGCGACTTTCAGCCCTTGAACATGAATCTGGTGATGGCTTGATTTGAATTCCAGACATGGCGCTGAACTGTCTGTACTGCTTCAGCAGTGGTGGAGAGCCTTGAGCTGACCTCCGAACCGCTGCTCCCGTTATGGGAATACGCTGCTGGATTATCATCCCACTCCAACACCCTGGCAAGGGCTTTAGCTAAACAAACAACGCCCGTTTAACTAAGAATTTAGCATTCAACTAGTGTTCATAGACTTTCTGATACTGTTAGATCTCACAGTTTTAGTCACATTGAAGGTTTTTACATTGCTCATCCTTTCATTTCAGCCAGCTGTGGAGGAGGGGAAGAGGCCACAGGCAAGGAGGGGATATCCATTTGCACAGAGTGCCAAAATAAGAGAGTAGTTCTGGCTACGGTCTAAGCTCTGCACAGGTATAAACCAACAGGAAAGGTAATATATAAGAACAGTAGAGCAGCAAAGAAATCAGCTTTCAGATTTTATTTACTCACGTTAAAAGATGGTATCAGAAGGTACTTCCAGCACCTCAAATAACTCTCCCCGATGATTAGATTAATTCCAAAACTGCTCCAAGGAGAGCAACTAAACAAAAATTTGAGAGCTGCACACCAAATTATGGTCCTAGTTACACCTTGAAAGACTGCTGTTGGGCTAATTTATACTTGGGTAATATGTAAAGGGGGGGGGGGGGAGTGAAATACACAATAAGATGAAGATGCTTTGACTAGCCAAGCAGATTTTATTTGAAGGCTCTCTTTAGCCTTTAGTAAGCAACTGCAGCCTGTTGACCAGCTGCAGCAGGATTGCTTTTGATGGCGGACACTGTAGACAGCAAGTGGAAAACAGCAAGGGCTGAATTCATACTAAGGAAGTAAAAACCTGCTTTCACAGTGACTTTGAAAATGAACTTTCAGTTGTGAATTACCTCTTTTTTTAGCCAGTGAATTTTCTAGACAGGTGTTCATAGTAGTTCTATCCAAAAGCAGAAAAAGGATAGCAATGGAAATAAGTTGTTTCACAATCAAAACAGCCACCTTTTTTTCTGAAGCTGCCCACGCTGTCCACGGCAAGTTTGCTTTTGGGTGCCGAAGGCTATTTCACCATGACGAGGGTGGTGGTTTCACCCTGCACTGACGAGATGGGGCAGCCCCCGTGCAGAGAAGGCAGTTTGCGAGGGTTGAAGTCAGTCGTGCAGGGAGACATGACAACACAGCGTGTAAAGCCTGTTGGTGCCCGTTTCTCCCACTGCCAGGTTTTACCTCAGCCTGTGGAGATGGCAGCAGCACATGTGTGTATGCATGTAATTAGGAATACACTCATTTATTGCAACATGTTATAACCCTTCCTGCTAATGAAGAACTTGGGGCCTGAGAAGCACCACAGCGGCAGAGCCAAGGGCTGGCAGTGCTCCTAAAGGCAATAAGCTGCTTATCTCCGGCCTAAGGAGTTTATAGCACCC
Source organism: Harpia harpyja (assembly GCF_026419915.1). Lineage (NCBI taxonomy): Eukaryota > Metazoa > Chordata > Aves > Accipitriformes > Accipitridae > Harpia > Harpia harpyja. The sequence continues at coordinate 20,182,847 of NC_068969.1, forward strand.
ATGTATCTCCAAAAGCTCATTAGCTCCTCAGTAAGCAGCTGAGACATTAGATACACAAGCAGAACAGCAGCGGCTTGAGGTTGCTACAGCACAGATAAAACTTCTGGGGTTGGCTAGTCTGCAGCAGGCTGGTTCAATAGCCTGAAGCAATCCCACTTACGTACAAACTGGAGAAAGCCTGATCCTGTGAAATGCTCCTTAGTATCCGGCTTTGCTAGGAGGAGAGCGTGTAGCTAAAACTCAGCCCCGAGGAGAGGCTGCACCCACCTCCCTGGTACCCACCGAGAGCTGAAACCAGCAGGGCATGGTGTCTCACAGCATCAGCGGCCACGGCAGCGGAGGAAGCCATGCACCCTGACATGGCCTCACACTGCATCCACTTCTCCCTTGCCCTGCGCTCCTCCGGTCACTCACAGCCTCCAGGGCAGAGGGGTGGGAAGTGCAGCCCAAGCAGATGGTCTAGATCCCGTGAGAGGGAACTATGGAGAGAAGAAGAGAAGGAACAGGAAAATCTGTGCCTGGAGAGCTTCCGTGGAGATTTTAGAGGAATGGCTTTTCGTAACTTTCTCGGCATGTCCATGGGACTGGATCGCGGCTACTACGTGATGTAGAAAGCCATAATGTCAGGGATATTTCCTGTCTCACTGTGGCTGTTCCCCATGTCACAGGGGAGCTCTTCCTCAGAAGAGCTGCTTCTGAAGAACAGCATGTCACCAACAATTCAGCGGGTTAAGTTTAGCAGAGGCAGTGATAGAAGTGAGCAGGAAGGAGCTATTTTTCCCCTCTGCTTTTCTTCCCTCTCCATTGAGCAAAGTCTTTAAAGATCAGCTCCCTTTGCAGAAGGCTACAGAACTTTTAGCAAGTGGCATGCATGGAGGCATTCACAGCCATGATACCTGTGTCTGGTTATTTCCAGTCAAAATAATCTCCTACTCAATTATGGAGAAGAATAGAGAAGCTCAGCCTGACTCACAATCACATGGGGGAAAAATGAGAGGAGTTGTTCAAGTTCAAAACGTTCAGCTCACTGTGGAGGAGGATTAGTACTGCTGTGGAAGGAGGCTTTCCCTCCCTCTGCAACCACACAGCACTAAGGGATGGAAAAGACCCGAGTCCACTTCCCTGCTGTGCCAAATATACTCCTCCGTTCTTCTCTCCTCCCTCCCCAAGAGAGCATATGAAGTATTAAACAGCTAGGAATAAGCCCTTGAAAAATGTGATAGCTAGCTGTCAGATACCTCTCTGCCAGATAGATGCGGCTATGTGACTGTTTGCCTGCAGATCCTCTGCTGCCATCCAGGAAATCGGGATTCAACAGTGACATTAATACTCTCATCCACTCTGGTGTCATCTGTACATTTTGCACGACTGTGCTAATACTTCTGTGAACAAAACCACACCCAAAATGCTTCATTAGTGTTTTGCTGGGCACAGATCTGGCCTCTGCTTGCCCATGCATCTTCCCAGGCTGATGGCAGTCCCCAGTTCCCCATCCCCGACCTGACATCTGGACCCTCTGCAAGCGAGAGGTAGGCTGGGCGTTTCCCAGCGTTGGTTTAAATCTGTCTTCATCTTACTAGCATGTACCATGGCTGTGCCCCGATTACAGAGGGCAAGCATGACTCCTGTGCAAAGCAGTTATTTTGGGTAGCACTGTAAATTTTGCAGACTTAAAACTTCTCACACTGTTTTCATGTTAGCCGGTGCCCAAACATTACCTTAATGTGTCATCTTCTGTTCTGTTGTTGTCACAAAGTATTATCATAATCCTTGCAAGCACCCACAAACCTACCTCATTATCTCCTTGCACTCCCTCCTCTCTCTGCAGGGATGAGTGATAGCCGCAGCTACACCGATGCCATTCCCTAGGCTGCAGCCTTGCTGTTTGCTCGTCCTCCCCCTTCTCCAGGGTTCCTATCGTCTCTCTCTCCCATCTCACGGTTGGATTTTAAGTTCCCTTGGCAAAGGGACAGCTTTTTGTTTTGCTTATGTAGCACCCTGGTCCCTGACTCACTCCGTTAGGTGCAAAGATAACACAAATAATGAATGTCATCCGGACAGCTGTCTGGGAATTACAGGAAGCTGGGAAGGAGGACCCAAACCTTTCTCGTGCCAGCATCTGACTCAAGCCTCCGTTATCCCTTTCTGCTCCAGACTGACCTTTCCATCTCCTTGAGTACTAAGCCTGAAAACTTTTCCTTGCCTGAACTATCTGTGATGGCAAAATTGTTTTGGTTGACTGCTCTCACCTGTCCTGCTTGCCGCTGGCGTCTCGGCCACAGAGGGGCTCTGGGTTTGTCCTTCAGGCACATCCAGACATTTCCTACTTCTTCCCTTATGTCACACCAGAGATAACACTGATTTCTACTACAGTAGTACCACGGATACAGGTCACTTCTCTTTCCAGAAATGTTATGCAGAGCTCCCAGACACAAGAACACAAATACCTCCACCAATAATAAATAGCTATGGTTTCGGGAAGAATACCGGTGACTGGTGGAAAGGCGGCAATATGCCACAGTACTTGCTGTAAGAGTCTGTATTTCAGCTGTCTTTCCCGTTCAAGGCAGTGAGCGGAGAACATGAAGAGGCAGCCAATTCAAGTAAAGCACATTGAAAGGTCAGAGGAACCCATCTAGCCTGTGCAACACCATTTTGTAAGCAGAGAATAGCTCTTCACTAAACCTGTTTTGTGAAAGTGATTATAGTGAGAAAGGGAAATAGCTTAACACACTCATTACAATCTCTGGAAATTACCTGTTCCCCACGACTGCTGCGATGGATCTGGCTTTTGTTCGGCTATGCCCAAATCAAAATACAACCAGTGTTTTCAGCCCCTGCCTGGGCACCAGAGGTAGGAGCCCAGTGTTCCAGTGCCGTGCCGTGTCCAGGAGTACACCCGTGCACAAAGGTGCTCCCACTCAGCCGGGGGCTGGATGCCCATCAGCACACCGCAGAGCTGAGCAGTGCCGAGGGCGAAGGCTTCGCTGTGGGGATGTCGGGGCAGTCCCTGCTGCTCCTTTTGACTCTTAACGTTGGACACCTCCCCAGGCACTGCAGTCCTTGCAACCTGGAAGAGCTCCTCGAGCAGCTCTGCAAAAGCAGAGGGGTTACAAAATACCTCATTTCTCATTTTTTAGTCAAATACTGTAAATGTGGCACCGTCCTAATGTCCAAACTCAGACCCAGCCTGGGCAAGGAACTTGGTTGAACCTGATGGGTCTGATGCAAAGAAGAGGTGAAGCACCCCAAGGTGCAGGCATGCCTGCATGGGGCAGGGAGGGCTCTTCCCCTGGCAGGGAGATCAGAACAAGGGCTGGAGTGTAACAGGCAGAGTTAGCCTGGCAGGTCTAACCCCATGCCAGCCCCTTTGGGAGGTAAGGAGCCTGCTTGCATGAAGACTGTATGAACCCCCCCACCTGCCCCTTATTTTCTCCATTCCTTTTGGCTGTTCCTTTAGCGTCACGCCTCTCGGCCAGCCTCGCAAGGAAGCTGGCCCCAAATTCCTGGCTCACACTGCCTATAGCACTACAGAGCTCCATCAGAGGAGCAGGCCTGGGAAGATGGATGAAACACCATTCCCTGCCGGCTCTCCCCTCGCTACAGGTGGGAGAAAGATGAGCTAGCAACTTGCTGCTGGCCTGGCAAGATAGCAGTGAATTACAGCAGCTCCTGAGCCAGCTCAGCCGTGCTGGTGAGCATTCAGGGAGAGGAGAAACCCTACCCGCAGGCACAGAGGAGGGAAGCAGGTGTGTTACTCCCTTTTGCTCACTTGATGGCAGAGATCAGAGAGCTAACACAGGCCATGAGGTCTCCTCTGGTCCTCTGAAAAGCCACGCACCCCCAAGGACAACCGATCCTCGGACTCGTGCTTGGCAAAGTGCTTTGGCTGCTGGCACCCTGCCGTGGGAGAGGTTGTTAACGTGGACCCGCGTTGCACCGGGGGCAAGCGAGGCACGCGGTGTCCCCAGCTCCTCCAGAAAGACATCGCTCCCGACGCCGGTGCCGGGGCTGCCGAGGGGACATCGCGCACCCAGCGCTCAAGTCACTGCAAGAATGTGAGAAACGCCTTGAAAATTGCACAAAGCACTGAACAACCCGTGGGCAATTCTCTGTCGCAGTAAAACTTCGGTGCACATGAGAAACCTAACAACTGAAAACAGCTTAGATGTACTGGTAGGAAGCAAAAAGCAGTCTCAATTATCTGCCGCTTTTTTTTTTTCCTCTCAGGATTTCTTTGCTCTCCCAACACTAGCAATAAATAACAGATACAAACCAGATCCACAGGCAAACGAAGTCTTGCATGCGATACAGGTTGCCCTCAACACGTCTTTGGGCCAAAATCTGGTTTTGGTGCCACCACTGTTGAAATGCCAGGAGTTCAGCAGAGCTGCTCTGGATGCCTGGTGGCACGATCGAGGTCGGTGCCTGCCCCCCGCCACATGCAGCGAGACTTTCTGAAACCAGCCAGAAAGATCCGCTCAAAAGCTGCTCCACCGACATCCGCTTTTGGGGCTGATGCAGGCAATTTAATTGCTATCGTTTCTGGAAGAATGCTGAATTTACTGATGGCTTTTAATAGAATGCTCAAAAAGGATTTCAGACGTGTCCTTCACAAGAGGCCATGAAGGAAACTCAGTAATAGTACGATAATTGCATTAGCATCTCCAGCGAGCCCAGGGCCACGCGGTGGTGCGTGCCTTACAAGGCGCACAGAGAGGCCTTGCCCTACATACGCACGGATGGCAAAGCGGGAGAGAGAGGACAGGGATCTGCGCCTCCCTGGCCTACGTTAATTAAACTGCCCGTTATAAACCTGCACCAACAGTACGGGTGCATCAGCGGAAGCTTTGTGCTAGCCAGGCCAAAGGTGTTTTACCCAGCTCACAAAAACCCGCCCAGACCCGTGCAACTGAGCCTGGGAGGTGGTAAGCCCCTGCACAAAGCAGAAACGCAGAAAGCATCCACATGGGTTAGGAACATTTTGCCAGCTCCCCTCCCGTTCTTGGGAACCCCAGTCAGGCCCTAAATGTCAGGCTCCTGACTTGCAGAGGCAGCTTTTCCTTGATGTTCACGCTGAAACACTCGCCACGCGAGCTTGCTGCAAAGCTCCTTCCCCAGCAAGGGACGGCGTGCCTGGACAATCTGCTGCAACAGGCGCTCCTGGACTTGCCTCCCCTGCGTGCAGAAAGAGAGCGCGTTAAATGGCTGTTCAGCAGGGCTAAATCTAGCAAAAGCGCATCGGCGAGCGTGCCACAGGTGTGCCACTGATGTATGGATCTATTGGATCGATAGATACGCGCGCTACGTATCAACACGGGCGTATACGGGCGTACACGGGCGTACGCACACACCTGTGCCGTGCAAACAGATACATCCATCGGCTATAAACCGCAGCAGCACCGCAGGGATTCCCACCCTCACCCCGCACACCTCCGAGCCCCATATCTCGGTACCGCCCCCCCCCTCCCCGACCCCGCTGCGGCAGCGGGACCTCCGCGCCGCTCCGCGCCGCTGCGCGAGTGACTCAGCCCCGCGCTCCGCAAGGGGCCGGGCTGCGCGGAGCGGGGGGGGGGGGGGCGGAGGCAAGGAGGAGGAGGAGGGAAGGGAAGAAGGAGGGAGGGGGATTTACCCCATTGTCCTCGGCGGGAGCTGGGCTGAGCCGCCGCCGCTGTGCGCAGGCTCGCCCGGCCCCCTCGCCCGGCGCGGAGGAGCAGCTCGCCGGCGGTAAGGGGGTGGCTCCGCGCTGCTCCGCGGTTGTGTCCGTGTCCCCACCCCCCCCCAACTCCCCCAGCGCATCCCCATGGGGCGGCGGCGGCGGCGGGCGCGGCCGTAGCGCGGCCGCGGGGCGGGGGATCCGCATGGCCCGCGGGGAGCGCGGCGGCAGCGCCCCGCGTCGCCGGAGCGGCCGGGGCGGCGGCGGCGGCGGCGTTGGCGGCGGCGGGGGGAGGACGGCGGCGGCGGCGGCGGGGATGGGGGCGCCGGGCGGCGCGGCCCTCGGCCCCGGCACGCTGCCGCGGCGCTGAGACCCCGGCCCTGCCTGCGCGGCGGCGCCGAGGAGGAGGAGGAGGAGGAGGAGGAGGAGGAAGGACCCGATGGCGAACAGCAGCGAGCTGGGGAGCAGCAGCAGCCCGCACCTGCCCAGCGCCGGCGGCCTGCTGAGCGCCTCCGGGCTGAAGCTGGCCACCCTGGGCTTGATCCTTTGCGTGAGCCTGGCGGGCAACGTGCTCTTCGCCTGGCTCATCCTCAAGGACCGGCACCTGCACCGCGCCCCGTACTACCTGCTGCTGGACCTCTGCCTGGCCGACGGGCTCCGCTCGCTGGCCTGCTTCCCCTTCGTCATGCTGTCGGTGCGCAGCGGGGCCGCCTGGCCCCACGGGCCCCTCAGCTGCAAGGTGCTGGCCTTCCTGGCCGTCCTCTTCTGCTTCCACGCCGCCTTCCTGCTCTTCTGCGTGGGGGTCACACGCTACATGGCCATCGCCCACCACCGCTTCTACGCCAAGCGCATGACGGGCTGGACCTGCCTGGCCGTGGTGTGCATGGTGTGGACCCTCTCCATGGCCATGGCCTTCCCCCCCGTCTTCGACGTGGGCACCTACAAGTTCATCCGGGAGGAGGAGCAGTGCATCTTCGAGCACCGCTACGTCAAGGCCAACGACACGCTGGGCTTCATGCTCATGCTGGCGGCCGTCATCGCCGCCACCCACCTGGTCTACATCAAGCTGCTCTTCTTCATCCACGGCCACCGCAAGATGAAGCCGGCCCAGCTGGTACCGGCCATCAGCCAGAACTGGACCTTCCACGGGCCGGGAGCCACCGGCCAAGCGGCTGCAAACTGGACGGCCGGCTTCGGCAGGGGGCCCACGCCGCCCACCCTCGTGGGCATAAGGCAGGCCACCCACAGCCAGATCAAGAGGCTGCTGGTGCTGGAGGAGTTTAAGATGGAGAAAAGGCTCTGCAAGATGTTCTACATGATCACCTTGCTCTTCCTGCTCCTCTGGTCCCCCTACATTGTGGCCTGCTACCTGCGGGTCTTCATTAAGGCCAGCTCCATCCCCCAGGTCTACCTGACCACCTCCGTCTGGATGACGTTTGCCCAGGCAGGGGTCAACCCCATCCTCTGCTTCATCTTCAACAAGGAGCTCAGGGTCTGTCTCCGAGCCCGCTTCCCGTGCTGCCAAAGCATCCAGAGCACCCAGGGCACCATCCTTTGCGATCTCAAGAGCTTTGGGATGTAGGGGGGCTTTTCTTTTTCTAAGAAAGAAAGGTGGATATGATTTTCCATGTTTCTGTATATGATCTCAAGAGAGTGGGACCTGTGGGGGACATACTAAACCACCACCCAGCACCCAAACCTTAGGCTGTAAGAAGCTATTTTATTTATTTTTCTATATTTTGCATATGCTCTCTTCAGAACATAACAGGTTGCTGTCTATGGGAACAGGTACTTGAGCAGAACACCCCCAAACCTTAGGCAGTAAGAAGCTGTTTTTCTTTGTGGTTGTGTGGTTTTTAAAAACAAAACAGGGCTCCGAGTTTCTGGTCTTGCTTATTCTAACATTTCTAGACATGATTCCAACAGATATGGATTAAGGCCATGACATTTTTTTGTTTGTTTGTTTCCCTATTCCTGTCTGTTTTGATAAAGGCTTAACAATTTTACTCATGTAATATTTGATAAGGGCCAAGACAATTTTATACTAAAGTTATTTTTGATGACCTCAAGAGGTGTTGTTTTATTATTATTTGATTTTAAGTGAAGAACAAGAAGAGGACGTTCCTAATGTGGTCAGAAGTCAGTTTTTGGTAGGAGCTGTTCGGTTCATTCATTCTCAAATGGTTTGAGTATTTGAAGCAGTTACTTATAACTTTTTTGCTTGACATGCAAACAGTGTAGAACTAATTTCGATTTTCTTGTTGCACTATTCATTTGGTAATATTTCAGAACTATTTGTGAAACGTGATTTTAAAATATCAACTTTAAAAATAATCAACTATAGCAGTTTTTAAAACCTAGATTGAAATTCATATTTTACTGCCTTTATAGGAAGTTATCTACAAACCTGGGTAATACTTGTACATTTTGACTGTTTTCTTTAATAAAATATTGAAAACCTTTACTGTATGTAATTGTTTCAGAATGGCAGCATTCTGCTTTGCTGACAAATAACTTGTGTATGTGGAAGGTTGTATGTCTTGTGTCTGAGTAGATTTCACAGCTGAGGTTATTATGGACAAGCACAATCCTTATTTGCTGTTAGATCTCAATTTAGGTGTTTATACCAATAAAAGTGACTAAAGCTATTTTTAAGAAGACTTAAGTTCATGATGGGCAACAGGTTTAAATAGCACAATTCTCTTTGTCTCCTGAAACCAAATTTCTGTTTTAGCTAATCGCTCCTCTGTTAACGGTAGAAAAGAGTGTGGAATTGTGGATTGCTGATTTTAGTTGGCAAAGCAGGTTTTTGACATGGTGGCTTGGTTAATACTGTACTCATTGGTAAACTATATTCTTAACAGGTAATTTACATTTATTAAGCATGGCACTTTAACCTGCTTTATTGTTCTACAAAAACTTCTCTGAAAGCGTTTTAACCGGCAGCCTGATGGCAGGATCCTGACACAAGTTTTTAGCCATCTCAGGGGAAGCTGTCCCTGATGGGCTTGCTTTCTGATGTATCATGTAACATTTACAAACCTTTACAGCACAGTGCTGGAGCAAGTCGCACACAAAATGACAGAGATAAGCTCAATTTCCATGAAGAAGTCTGCGTCTATGCTAAGAGTATTTCTGTAGAGAGTAGTCCAAAGTTGTTAGACATTAGCTGAGAAATAGTTGGCCTTACTCTGACATGAGCACAGAAGGGACGCGTGTGACAGATCAGAAGAGGGCTAGGGTGGCAGCTTCAGATTTAGGCAGGGAATGAAATGAGGTGGGGCATCTGGTTTGGTTTTATGTCTTGCTTTCCACCCCCAGCTCAGATTTGAACACCAGAGAGGCAACATTTCTTGAAGTGCGTAAGGAGAAGTTTGCAATTTCAGCTTTCGGTATAGCTGCAGAGAAGATAGGCAGGAGGAAGATGGAGCTGTACTGATACTGCCAGAGCTGGGCTAAGAAATGTGACCGTGGATGGGCTATCTTGAAAACAAAGTGAGATCATTTCCAAAGCTGTTTGAAAATGCATCTGGGTACAGAAGGAAAGCTGTCAAGAACTTGAGGACACAGCAGAAGCTGGTTATCAGTGTTAATTATATTTTCCTCATGGCATATCAGATCATAGCTTAGTGAATCTTAGAAAGTAATGGGGCAGAGTTGTATTACAAAGACTTAGGGGCAAGGTGTCGATGCTGTTGCTGGGAATTGTGTTCCAATTATACCTTACATGCCTGTTTTACTGTTAGGTCTTTTCAGCAGGGTTCCAACTTTTGTGGAATCATATTTCCTTAAAATTTAAGAAGCTTCCTATGCAGGGGCCCAGAACTGTGATCTCTACCTCAAATCTTGCCTTCTTTTTCCTAATCCTGGCTGGTACCCAAGCTAATGTTTTCTTTCTTTTACTCCATTAAAAATGACTGATATTTTGGCATCCTATCTCTCTTCCAGCTATAAGTAGTATGGTTATGATTCTATTTAAACCACAGAGATGAGAGAATAGTTATTTTAAAACCTCCTTAAAAGCTGCAAGGACCAGATTTTTCACTTCTAGAAAAATTAAGCACAAGTTGTATAGTCAATCATATATGCGGGGGATGAAAAAAATCACCTTTGGATGACCCGATGGTTTTTATTTAGACTTAGCTTAGCCACGCTGCTGTATTGAATGCCAATCTGTGCATAGGCATCCCCCATCTCAGCAATGCCCTCGCTCGATGGGTAAGTCCAGTTCTTATCCACTGAAGATAACAGATGCTTTGTTATCACCCATCAGTGGCAACCAGACCCATCCATGACTGAGAATAACACTGGCTACAGCAAAAGGATACCAAAAAGTTTAAAAAGATTATCTGTATACCCTGCCTTTTGCTTGCATGTAGCTTCCAGGGCTGTCTCAGGACTTCTGATGTACTCTGAGGGCAGAATCAGCGCCGTTTGAAGTTAATTTTGTATTTTAGGTACTTGTAATGTCAGGCAGATTATGATCCTGGCCATGCTAGTACAAAAGAGAAGGAACTCCAGTAGCTTTAATTCAGGGTTTAGGTGGATGTTGTACAATAGGGCTTCATTCCAGAAAATGTGAAATTAAATACCAAGGACAAACACGTGGCAGAAAATGGAATGGTACTTGGTGCCGGCACACCAACAAACACCACTTTGCAAGTCTATCCTGCTGGCTGAGAGAGCACCAAGAAAGTATGAAAAAACAGAAAGGGCTGGAGAGGCACCAGAGGATAACTATTCTTTCTGACATCTGAGAAGAGATAAGAAAGTGGCAAAAAAAAGCATTTCCAAAGCACAGCATTAGCATGTTCGCACAGCATCCTTTAGTCTGCATATGGGGAAAATGGGTCGCAGAGATTAAATGCTTTGACCAAGATCAGAGAAAGGATGTTAGAGAGGATGAAAGCCTGCTCAGGATAACAAAACAAGAGAAATAACATTAGGGAGACGGGGCTGAGCACAGGGAGCCATTGCTGATGCTGTTGGGACCTGTGAGGAGTAGCTGTAAGCCTCCATACCCCCAGCTGCCCATCCAAAAACCAGAGTGTTGCTGGCCTTGCTCAGAAGTGCTAATGGCTGAGACTCAGAGCTGGGTGATGATTACCTCCCGCATCCACATGAGAAGGTATTGCAGCTTGTTGTGCAAGTCCTGGGCTCACTTGCAAAAACTCCGATGGCCTGAACCCCTCTCCCCATCCCCACTGACCAGAATGCAAAGTACTTGGAGGGTTTGGTGAGCTGCACGGCAGTGGGGCTCTCCCAGCTCTTCCATCTACCTGTGCTTGACCAGAATATAGATTGAGGCTTCTCTATACCCCTCCAGGCAGATGTATGATAGTTTTCCATATTCTGGGCAACACGAGTGCTGAGTATCACAGGAAATACCAACATCATTTCCCCCAGAGATTCTCCGCAGTCTGGCTCAGAGGTCACACTGTGCTTGCTTTTGCATATCTGTGGTGAAGAATTGCACTGGGAGCTGCTCTGGAAAAATTTTGATTGCTGCTGGCCTCTTCACTCACTCACCAGGTATTTAACACATTCCTTGTAAACTCTTCCAGTCCAAATCTTGAAGTCAGTGGAGTTTTTAGCATAAACTTAAATGTCAGGCCAGCTTGAAAAATGACACTGGCCTGAAATCTCAACAAGTAGTGGCTATGGCGATGTCCGATTTGCAACATTAAACACTTGGAGTACTGTGGGGGTGCTTCTAGCTCTGCTGTTACATTTGGAAAGAGTTTGCTAGGAAAGGGGCTGAAATATTTGGCCCCAGCCAAATTATCTTGTTGGGTAAAGGTCTCATTCAGAGGTCATGCTAGAGGTGGAGGATGAGCAGGGAGATGCGTAGCCCACAAGCAGTCATCATTTGCTTTTCCAGTACCAGATCTGCACCAGGGGAGACAAAGCTGCCTCCCAGGATGGTGTGAAGCCAGTAGCCTTGAGGAAAAAAGGCAGGAATTTGGCTTAGTCTGATAGCAACAATTCTTTCCCGGGGCTCTACCTGGATGTGATACAGCTACACCTCCAGAAGGCTGCTCTGCCATATGCTGTGGGACTGCCCTGGGATATGTTGTGCGGAGCTCAGAGGAGAGCAAAGCTGGCATTTTCCCTCCCTTCCCAGCAAAGGACGCGTGGAGTTTGGCTGGACCTCTGCCACTGGCCCCACATGGTTAAGCACAGTCACTTTGCTCCCCTGTAGCAGCTGCCCTTGCTCAGAACTGCCAACAAACCACCCCGAGAGAAGTGGCTCCGGACAGAATAATGGACACATGTTGGCAGAATGCGATGTTAAGTATCTCAAGGCACTTCATTAACTTAGGCTGCAGATCAGATGATTCTGTGCAGTTTCAGAATACCCCAGAAACCTTATTAGATAGTTATGCTGCAAATCAAAAAACTATTAGAAACGTGGCAGGGGGGCTGTTTTCTAATAGAGGTTCCCTAAAATCCTCAATTTTAGCACAGCTTCCTTTATAGTTGCTCAAAACACTGCACGGGCTACAATTAACTCTATTGTGATACGAACCAGGAAGCATCTCCCATGCTATGGTGTTCTTAAGCTTCAGAATATTATAAAGTATACGACATCTCAAAGAAAAGGAGCCATCAGAGAAAGATCGTCGGTGAAGATGGTCTCTTAAAAGCTGCTGCAGAGTCGTGCTGGGCTGGGGCTGTGTTGATGGACGTCTTACCCCACATCTCCTTTTATGCTGGTGACCTCTGATGCCATGTCATTCGTGAAGAACCTTGTGTGGGGTAAATCCTTACTCATCCATCGGTTGTAGAACTGGTGACCAAGAGCTGATTTTCCAACAGGCCTGACATCTGCGGCCCTCTGACTTTCCCTAGAGCTGATGATGCTGAGCATCTCTGAGCCTATTTTCAGTTGGTACAAGTCATTAACTGCCCCACACCTTGGTACTTTATCTGAAAAATTATTAATTATTCTTACTCACCTTTGTAGAGCACAGAACTACTGATGGCAAGAGCAGAGCATTATCACGGGTGAACAATCGCTGACTACATAAGCTTTCATCACTTAACTTTAAAGTCAAGCTAAGCCTTTAATGCAAGCTGTTGCATTTCTGTATTTCTATTCATGTTTAATGACCTCAGTACTTGCACTCTGTCTTTGATCTTGTGAGTCATGCATGGTTGTACTGTGGATGTATTTATCGGAAAGCCACTTTCTTCAGTGCCACATTTTTCACCTCTACCGTGACCAGGTTGATAGCGCAAAGCACTTTGTGTAGGAGGCTTTCAAGTTCAAAGCTAGTCTTGCAAGGGCACAGGGAAGCTATGAAGTCCCAGTTAATTTCAGGCAGTCATCACAGCCCTAATAGAGTAGGCAGAAATCAAGAGATCGCCCAGTGAAAAGAAAGCCCGTCCTAAAGTTTCTGAATGTTATTTACTGGTGTGTCATTAAAAAAAAAAAAAAAAAAATCCTGTGTTTTTGTGTGAGGATGATTAACCATTGGAACAAATCATCCAGGGAAAAAAAACGGATCTTCCATCTGTGAGACGTGCAGCGTGAGCCTGCGTGCCTGCCCACGGCACACCTGCCCAGGCGCCTGCTGCCTGCCCGGCCGGGGTCCCTGCGCTGGGGTCTGGGGCTCAGCCCATGCGCGCAGGGAGAAAAAGAAATCAGAAACACTAGTAAACAGCACCAGAACCCTCTCCGTCTCACAGTGATTCAGCCCTTCCTTTTCCTAACTGTTTTACAACACCCATTTTATCATACCTTATAAATACCAGTACTTGCTTCCCTTGGAAATTTCAGCAGAGGTAGAGCTAAAATGGCTTTGTCATTAAAAAAAAATCCACAGAGGGAAACACAGGAAGATTCAGAAGGAAGGGCTGAAGTCTGGGTGCTTTCTGACAGCGAGAGGAAGGAATGATTTAGTGGAATATTACCTCACTCCATCAAACCACTCAATCTGGCCCCATCTGTCACCAAGTGCTTGCAGGAGGGTGATGGAAAGGAAACCGTTGAGTAGCTTGATAGTCAAGTAAATCAGCCGGGCTTTTTCCTTTTCCTCCCTCATTAGGCCTTGCACGCTCACACTACACAGCAGGTCCCCTGGCACGCTGCGCCGAGGACGAGGAAGGAGAGGGGACGGTCCCCTGGGTGCCATGGGGCTGCAGTGGCCCTGGGGCAGAGGGACCAGCTCTGGGTGCCCACCGGGCCGGGCTGCCCCGGCGAGGGAGCGAGCTCCGGCAGAGCCGCAGAAGACATCTGGGTGTGGAGGAAGGCGGATGAACATGCAATATGTTCAGCCAAGCTGCGGTGTGACTAAAGGGGGAGAATGTGGGCACCCGAGCCAAGGAGCCGGCAGAATCACAGGCAGAGGTATAGCTCGGAGCCACGGCGTGAAAGCAAGGAGGGACACGTTCAGGCTGAGCATCACCAAAGTGCTTCCCGGCAGGGCGATGAAGGATGCTGCAGAAGCCGGGCTCTGCAGGACCTGCCGGCAGAGCTGCCGGTGGGGATGGGGGTCTCAGCGCTATTTTCCCCCCTCCCAAGATCCTAAACTCTCAGCCAGCCAGACTTATTCTTACTCTCCGTTTGTGCAATATCTGTCTGAGCATAAGTGCTGATGTAAACCAAATCCAAATAGTTGAAGGCTCTGTTGCAATGTGTGAAAGGTTTGTTAGCAACTTTGGGGAGTTTAATGAAACCAGGGTGGGGAGGGATTCAAAATTATGACAGCACCACAGTCAGGAAGTTTTACCATTGAATTTAAAGGGGTGGGGGACCTTCCTGTCAAGGTTTCACCCATGTGAGAGAAGAAATTGGTGTGTGTGTGGGGAATCTACTAATTTGACAGGATGCAGTGAAATTTTTTGGAAAGAGTGAGCATGCTTGCAGCTGCCTCGCCAGTGCCTCTCCCTGAGCTAGCCTTTCTGGCAGGTCCCATGAAAGCAGTTAAGAGATGTGCTCTGCTGCCTGGGCTCCACGGTAGCCTAGAGGAGTAAATAAAGGGTGGGCCCCGCTTCACACCCCCTGAAATTAATAGCAGCTTTACTCGTTTGTGAACTCTCTGCAGCAAGAGCCACAGCTGCCCGTTCGCACTGTAAGAGCCCACAAACGTCTGCATGAAGTGACATGAGTGCACTTACATGTACAAGACAAAAAGTAAATAAAGAAGGGTCAGCCCTACTCGCTTGGCTGGAACCAGACCGTGTGTTCAGTCTGCTTCTGAACTGCATTACAGCCTTGGGATTTACAAAGCCACGTTACATTTAAAACCAGATTTAATCCTTTCCACATGTTGCGATGCTGTGGCAGAGACACAGCGCTGGGATTTGGGAGGCCTGGGTGGGATTCCCAGCCCGAGAAGAGATACACTGCCCACGCGGTGCCATGAGGAGCCCCACGGGAGTCCCTGCGCTCACGTCTGTGGGGCGCTGGCAGGGATGCAGCTACAGCCCATCCTTCCCATGCCGCCTGCTGGGACACAGCACAGGACAGTTATGCATCCCAGGATAGCTCAGGCTGCAGTGGTGTGGGTACACGCCACGTACAGCGCAGACACGTGCTTTGTCTGGTCTGTGAGATTCGTAACTTTCTGGGAACAGCGACGTGCCTGTAACACGCTGATATCTGGTGCCATGGTACAAAGGAGCATCGATCTGGGATGCTCTGGGCACTCCTGGCACACAATCAACATGTACCCAGTTTCCCAGGCAAATTGAGGTTTGCAGATGAGGCTTTTTGTCATTTTTACGTTGTGCGGGCATTCATTTCCCCCCCCGTACTACGCTGTCTTACACTCAGACCTTTGGGAAACCCCTGCCATAGGGGTGTTTACAAGTGTGCTATATGGTTATATTGCTCATTCCTCCTTTCCTGCACACCTTGCTGTTACCCTGCGCTGTACTTCTTGCCATGAAACATACTGCCATCCACCCTCCCTTCAGTGCAGCAGGCTTACTCGGCTTCAGCCCTTCGCATTCAGCCTTTCCCAGCCCTGACGACTGGGCAGAGCGGCTCAAAGGCTCCACCATCCTCCGAGGCAGCTGGATGATACGGGGGAATCTGCCCTGCCAAATCACTGAGATGTATCCTACTGCACTGGGCTGGTCTGCCCGCACTCAAGCCTCTCCTTGAGAAATGATAGGTGATTTGCTGTATGTTTGATGTGCATTAAACTCATCTCCGTTCCTGTGCTCAGAATTATTGATTAGTCTAACAGCTGTACCCCCGCTGGTTTGGCATTTCATATCTATGTAATAAAGAAAGGCGCATTGATTTTGCTATTATCAAAATCCTCTTGTATTTGCACAGTATTTTCTCTTCCTGCAATTTTCTAATTCCTTCTGGAAAACATGTTACACATTGTCAAGATCAAATTCCTGAGACATCTTGTTTAAATCAAGGGATTCTCAGCACCTTCTGTTTCTTTTGAATATCCATCTGTGCAGTAATAACAAATTGAGAGCTACTGGGGCAGGGGGAAGGCATCAGTGATGACCTTGCCTGTGGTCATACTCACAAATCAACAAAGTACCCCTTGAAAAGGTATGCTATAAAATCTCCTAACTCACTAGAGTTACAGGGTAAGAAAAAGTTTGTAGGTTCCAGCCCATCTACAAAGAAACAAAACCCACCTTAATCCCATTTTTTACCTTAGAGTAACCCATGTGCTGCTCCAGTCTCTTTTTTTAACCACCCAGCTAAACTTCAACCTTGTGTTAAGCAGCCTCACTTCAGCTACTTAGGGTGACCTGTCTCCTAGGCAAGCACCCATGCATATCTGAGTCCTACTTGCCACACAGCCAGGAGAATTTATGTGTTTCACCCCCTCATTCAAAGACTTTGTAACTTTTTTTTCTTTAAAGTGACCAAATTTGCCAGGAGGGAATTGTGGGCAGGAGGATGCAGATGAGACTGAATTTCAGCTGGGTTTTCTCCAGCTCAGCAGCAGAGCTTTCCTTCCAGCTCCCTCAGGCTTACAGGTGCGTGCTTGCTCAGCCAGCTGTGCACCCGCAAGCCTGAAACACCTTGCTTCACCTTTCCTAATAAGCATGTAATCAAATTAAGGCAGCAACTCATTATATGTGGTGGTATCCTTTCCCAAAATGGCTCTCTGTTAACCCAATATCTGGTAATAAACACAGAAACTCCTACAGGTTTGTGTGATATCATTATTCTATAGCATATCTGCAACATAAATATTAATATAATATTAAAAATTAATGCACACATTTCTATTAATAATTAATAATATTACTCCAATATTAATAAAATTAAACCAAATGTTGGCACAGATCTCCTAAGTGAAGTGAATAAAGGGAAGTGTTTAAACAAGGCTCTCTCCTAACAAGCTATGCATACTGGAGAATGAGACTTCTCCCTTTCACAAAGGTGTTTCCAGGGCTGCACGGGTTTTGTTCTCTTTTCTTGTCTGATTTCTCTTGCAAGGGCCTGCCCCCTTCTCTTCCTCCCAGGCAGGCGAGGAAGCTGTTCCTGACCTGGGATTATTGCCAGGGCGATGCTGAGGCAAACCGAGCAGCACAGGGGGCTGCAGAAAACATTCACGGCAGAGCTGGCTCGCGGCTGGCCACCTTTTCCATCATTCATATTGAGTCCAGTTTGCTGTGCCCCTCAAGTCAAAAGCTGGCTCAAGGGAAAAGCAGAGGGGCACGCATGGTCATTTACATTTCAAATACTTCTTGTGGTCACTGGTTTACCTATTATCACTGTAAAGCGAAGGGCTTCCCCCCCCCCCCCCCCTTCCACTGCAGAAAGAAATTAAAGGCACTTTGCACGTGTGCTTGGGTTAGGAAATCTCCCCCAGGACAGGAGAAAAGATAATTGATTAGGACAGAGTTTAGGAAAGAATTGGGATGCAAAAGCTTAATCTTCCTTCCAAAATGATCTCTCAGATCAACTAACCTTCATTGCGAGTGTCAATTAATGAGAATTAAATTACTAAAAGGGGAATCATCATAAAGATTGCCAAGTGAATATAGTGGGGATGTAGGACAGTGAGGTTTTGCCTTTAGCTCTTCTATGCCAGCAGCCATGCTCCCGCAGCAGGCAGACCGGCTGCGGCAGGGAAGGTGCGGAGAAGTCCCTTGGAGGCAAGTACAGGATAATGTTTCTCTCAAAGAAGCACCTTCCTAACGCCCTGTCCAGGAGCATCTGCAGGACTCGAGTACTTCGACCTCCTATGGATGGTGTGAACTTTGATCTCATGTAATTGGGGCTGTTCTCATTACCCGGATAAATGCCTAATCCCACAAGTTAATTGGCACAAATTACAACTACAAAGCTGCTCTGCTCTTGTCTGATAAACTCTCCTAGGAGTTCAGCATGGCAGGTCTAAGGCAGTCATCAGATATAATTGTCCACTCATTTACAATGATACAAACGAGGATTATTACCTTCAGTGGAGTCACTGGTGATTTATGCCAGTGGGAGATGAGAAGCAGGGCTGGCATTTCCTGCTATGGTTCATCGTTTCGAGCACCAAGAAAATGGGCTTTGGTAAAAATGAATGGAGCAAGAGATGGGACACATACACACTTGGGCTGCTCCTATTTTTCTTCTTGATTCTCCCGTTGAGTGTAAATTGAAGTCCATGGTATTAAGCTAATTTTATACTGATAGACATGGACAGAAAAGCAAAAAAGACAGAAAAGTCTTTAAATCCAGGTTATGGGAATTTCTGCAGTGCTCGCGTGTCACTGCATTAGCATGGGAATGAGCTGGTCTTTCACCAGCACGATTCAGCCCCTTGGGTTAGCGATGAGCCCCTCTAAGACTTCAGATCTAATACAGGCACTTTGTACCTGATTACATTAATGCAAACCACATATAAAATTACCATTTGGTGGCACCTCAGACTTTTTTTTTTTTTTTTTTCCCTACAGGACCTGAGTCTGTTGCCACTTGCACAGCTGCTGTATCGCCACCGCAAAGGGTGAAGCAAAATATATAGAGCCCTGGGGCTGGGCTGTCTTGAGCCAGGAAGATGCAATCATATCTCTCAAGACATTTATTTTTCTAACATATGCAGGATCCACAAGGATCTGGCAAAATAACAACTCCAGTTGTTCCTTTCTGTCTCCTCAGGGAGGCTGTGGAGCCCAGCAAAAGGTACCTGGTAAACTCACTGGGATGTTTCTCATCTTCTCTAAGCAATACAGGTGTTTGGCTTAATACAAGCATGCTAACTTTTCTCCCCCCTTCCCCATCGTCATCAGCAGCAAAGCACTGATTGTTGAAAGATGACTGACTTCACTTTTCCAGTTCCAGCATATGTTTGCATGTCTGAGAGCAAGAAATGTGTGAAACTCACACAAACTATTGGAATTCCAGCTCCAGGGATGACAAGTAAATATGAAGTTGCACAGCATTTCATAAAAAACCCACAGATTTGATGTTCTCTGGGCTAAAGTTGATTCTTTGAGGCACGTGCCAAGAAAAACCTCTCGTATTGGCTACACCAAGATTCCTCCATCGTCTAAGACTGCAGCTTGGTTGAGGAGTTCATGCCTTGTAAACTGCTGAGTTTCCCTAAAAGCAGCCAGAGGCATATAATCTTTTGCTAAGCTATCCGTAAGCAGCTCTGCTAGCTTGGGTGAATCGAGTGTGTGATAACAGATTACACTGAATAAAAATGGAAAACCACAATGACAAAATAATGTTATAATATTAAAATAAATCAAATCATATACTGCCATTATTCTGATACAGAATTTTTACACAGCAAATTCGATACATATACAAGAAGTCAGGCAGCCCATTACAATAAAGTTCAGGGTTCCTTTTTTAATATAAACTACATCTGAATACATAGTTTGAGATGATCAGGTAGTTTTACACCAACTCAAGTAACAAAAACTTCTTCTCATCTTAGAATACTAAAATAACAAAATCTTTTAATGCTTTGAATATTGAAATGCTTTGGTTCCACCCGCCACTTTTAAAAAGTGTAAAAACTACATCTATTGGTTAAACTTTTACCCTAGAGATGCGCCTAACTTACAAATAGAGTTATATTAATAAAGATATGAAATATAATGTAAATACAGGTTTTTGGCAATTGTCATATGCTTGACACTATGCAGTTATTCAACTCTCAGTTCGATTCAGGCATTCCAAAATGTAAAAACGTGGCCAAAATTTTCCAAAACTGACAATAATCTTGGGTGTTTTCATTCTGGGGTTAAGCTGGAACCATGAAGACCACGAGACGGTTCAGAAAGCGTTAAGCTCCTGCCCTCAGAAAGCAATATTGCTTTAGCAGATGTCCTTTTGCTCACCCCAAAATGAAAGCATCCGCTGCCGCGAGTCCTGAAAACCTTGGCCACTACAACACAGTATCTCATCTTCAGTTTTAATGTTGGTGAGGCAGGAAAAGTATGGTAAAGGGTTTCCCCTGGCAAGTACCTTGTTCATCACAATAACAAGAAAAAGAATACATCGAGTGGCTCTTTCTAGCGCAGAATAGCTCCTGCTAAAAAAAGACATCTTCTTTTCTGAAGTTTGGTAAACATTTGAATTTGCTGGGAGAAGTCCGTACGCAGGCCAGGCTGGGGAGACACGGGCAGGTGTGGTGCATCCGCCGTCCGGAGAAGGGAACCTGGGGACAAAGAGCACGGACATCAGGGACAGGGAGCACAGCAGCTGTGGTGCTTGGGGGGCGGGTGGATTCGGATGAATAGTGGGGATATGGGGATAACTCCCTCCATGGCAGTTAGATCCCCACAAGCTGCAGCACAGGGGCTGGAGAGCAGATGGCAAAGCCAACCCCATCGCATTTCCCGGTCAAGTCACAGTTAGTTAAGAGCAAAATACAGCAGTCCGTGTTGCTGTGTAAATCTACATCTGAGACACATGTTCTCCATTTACTCCCGTTTCATAAAGGAGTTGTGAAACTACACTGGCCTTTAGCATCACGTTTTGCGGTGTTTACTGTGCAGGGGTTTCTGCTTGCCCTGATTCCTGCCTTGTCATACGGCACAGAGCAGCCTGTCAGCCGCGTAGCAGGACCCGGGAACCACAGGATCCTGCAGTAATTCAGGCTGGAAGGGACCTCAGGAGGTCATCTCGCCCGACCTCCCGTTGAGCAGGATCCTTTTCACCACAAGGCAGAGGTTTCTGAATTCATTCCACCCTCCTCCAGCCACGCCGTGTTGCAGGGAGCACACATACGGACTGCATTACCCAAATTTAATTGTGCCACGATGTGCATACGTGCTGACACTCGTTAACAACTTGATCACGAGCTCTGTCTTTTACAGGAGCTGTGCCTCTGCCAGCACATGAGCCGAGCCCAGCAGGACAGCCTGCTGGAACAGCATGGCCGGGAGCCGCGGCGCTGCCGGCCAGCAGCATGCACTGACCATCCGTCGGGATGCAGCGAGGGAAGCGCAGAGGTATAAAGCCACTGCTGCAAGCCAGGCAGGCAGCCCTAATTCCCTCACTTCCAGATTTCTGGGTGTTTTGAGCCTGCGATTTTAATATTCCAAGATTGTTTGTGTCGGTGTGCAAATTTTCTCTTTAAGAAAGTCCAAGGGAGAAAATCCCACATGTCCCCCCTGCATCACACCAAGGACCTGCCCGACTCCAGTGACACCCCATCAGGTACGGGGGGGTGAGCGGGGGGCTCACATCACCTGCAGTGCCCTGGGCCAGCACCAGCCCCCTGCCCAGCACCGTCTGAAGAGCAGCCCCAGAGCGAGGGACGCCGTGGGCTTCCCCATGCCACCCACCACGGCCCCTCTGCCCCAGAGAGGCCACCGACCATGGGTGCTGGGGACTCCCCATGGGAATCACACCTCTCGGGTGCCCACGCACAGCACTGCAGAAAAAAATAAAATCTGAGCTCCTCAGGCTGCTAAGGCTGACTCAGAGGTACCTCTCAGGCCTCCAACAGCTCAAGTGATTTATTAAAAAACGCTACATTCGCTGCAAGGAAACGTTCCTTTCAGCGGGACTCCCACGCTGAAGACGTGGCTTAATAACGCACCCGTTTGGGGACAGGCAGCAGGTGACAGCTCTGCAGGACGGGCGCTTTGCCGGGGCGTGCAGCTTCTGCCTGCGCAGGCAGAGCCTACGTACCCGCAGCCGGTGCTGGCATCGCCAGCTGAGCCGGCGCATGCTTTGCCACGCCGTGTGCCCAGCACCGGGTTTTAATGATCACGAGGCAATGGGAGTTTGTGGATGAAAAGGAAAGGAGGGACCTGCTGGGAGAGACATGGGGGTTACGGGCAAGGTGCAGAGCGGCAGCAAAGCCACCCCTGTGCTGCCAGCTCTGTCTGCCGACCTGCCAAATCTCACCTGCCTGGCCCTGCCTGCAAACCCTGCCTCGGCAATGCCAACTGAGATTGGTAACGGCATCAAGCCAACGCCATCTAGTCGCTGAGAAGGAAACTAGAAGGTGGAAATCCAACCGCCCAGCCACCATCTCCAGGGTATCTCCAGGCTCCTCTGGAGGTCCCCAAGGCGGTGGCATGGCCATGGTGGTGCCTGCTTTGTACCTGACCTGCAGGCAAAGGAAAGGTTTTGGTGTTCAGGGCGATTGGTCTCCCAGCTGCCCCCTACCCAAATATGGAGGGGAGAGGAACCGTTGAGCAAACTCTCCATCCTTAAAAATACCTAATTTCACATACTACAGTAAATCAATTTGCTTTATGTTTGTCATGAGGAGCAGTGGGGTGAGGAATCTAAACCTAAAATAACCTCATAAAGCTTATAAACATCAGTGACTATGACTGTAAGTCTGGGGTGGACAGGCATCTTCTCTCATTGTATTTATGCAGGCAATTAGCTTAAAATATATCAGACAGTATAAATTATTGCCCAATAGCAATAAGCTCGTAAAAAAAAAAAACCTAGAAGAAAATTTCTCTTATCCTGAGACTCCTGTTAATGTAAAGAGCCCTTACAAGAAAACCCTGCTACTTTACATAGTAAAAATGAGAATTTGGTCGCCAATATCACAACAGAAGATTTAAAAATTTAACTGTAGTAGAACAGAGCCTTGAACTTCCTAAAACTGAGAAAATAAACCATAGATACTGAGCTGAGAAGCCAGGCATTGGATGAGAGTGTGAGAGAGGCAGCTAACTAGCTGCACATTTATAATCTAAGTTTATTGCCTTGATATCTTTCACATGTGATGACTCTTGGGCCATACTCTTCCTTGAGGATGGCTCTGAAGACCACCAAGTTCTCAAGCTCCTTGGTAACATCCCATTCAGTCTTTTGTATTACTTCTAAATAAGCAGCCTTTTTCATACTACATATAATATATGTGGTTTATAATGTACATATAATTATGTGGCTTTAAATAAATGTATTTGTTAATATCATTATATTAATAATAGTGTGTCATATAATAAGGTACTAATATGTAACTAGTATCATATATATGTGTGTGTATAGATGTATACACACATATATATTTGAAATTAATAGGTAGAATAGAAGCAAAGAGAGCCCGTGGTGATTTTTCTCAAGTACAAGTGTGTGTCAACGCCTTCTCAATGGCTTTTGAAAGCACCAGTGGCTCTCAGTCTCTGGAGCACATCAGGACATTGCTGTTTGGCGGCAGGGACCGTGCTGCAGTGATGCACCAGGTGTCCCAACACCAGCTGGTGACATTTTTATGCTTGTGATGGGATCTCGTCCAGTTCCACCGAGGTCGGTGCCATTTGCTATGCTCCTGCTCACACACGTAGGCATGGGCAGGGCTGGGCTCAGGAACTGCTAGAGCTGTTTCAGATCATGTAATGATGCAAAATGGCAACAACAAACTAATAAGAAAACAATCTGGAAATTCTGTAGTACTTTCATCCTTGGATTCCCTTCAGCATAATTCTGACAGTAATGTATTTCCTTACGTAGGTACCTGCAGTGCTATTTCCATACAAACGCAAATAGCTAGGTATCATAACGCATGGGATGTTTCCCCGCCTTTTCACCACGTATAGTTTTTATGCAATGTGACGTACAGTGCAGTATATTCCTGTTTCTTTGTGCCCTGCCAGCTCCGGTCCCACAGCCCCCCCAGTGACATACTCACTCGGTGACTCAAAGGATGGCACTCCTCTCCCAAATTTCCCATCGGCGTGCACATTCGCAGGCTGCGGATCCAGAGGCTAACAGCACAGCACATCCCTCCTCCGCACTGCTGGTCTCGGTCGCAGGCCTGGAGTTCAATACAGCATTAGGCAAATAAAATTAATAATAAATATGCTCCAGAAATAGGGCAGATCGGGTGCTCAAGAGCTGCCTCTGGCACCCTGCAAGTTATGATAGCTCGTTAAGGCTGAATAAGAGGATTTAAGGCCGATTCGCAATACTTGTATCTCCCAAGGATCTGAACGTGCAGGCTCCTGGCACGTTTCAGAGTTGAGCCCGGGATGTTTAAAGCCATGACCACATACAGAGCTGCTCAGGGCCAAATCCAGGACAGACAGTGATTTACAGTCCCAACTTCTGAGCACTGATGGACCATGGCACGTCCCATTCTGCCTTCCCAGATCAGAGCCTGGGTGAGCTCAGGCAGCTGCAAGGACCAAGCACAGCAAACGGTCAGGAATCTTGTCTTACGGAGTAGATAAGATAGGAAATTTTCCATTAATTTAAAGACTTTTAAGTGACTATTCCTTCTAGTTTCTTATGATAATATCTTATGGTTGAATGCCTTTGCAAATGCAAGACTGCATGATAGTTTTATTAGAGAAGTCCAAGTGGAAGTAGCTAAAATAGAAGTTTAAATATGGATTCTGTGGTTCTTATCTAGAATTACACATAACTAAAAGAGGTCTTAAATGTGTAATAGAAAAACCTTTGCATAAGTGTCCGCATTCCAGAAAATGCTACTGTGGTAGCATTCCCCCTGCAAGGCAGGGGGGAAATATTTCAGCCACTTACCCAATACAGCTTAGATAAGCACAAACCAAAATGCAAACTACTGGGTATGTTTTAAAAAACCGAGAAACCATGAAGAGCAGTGGACATGTTAGGGTTTGGAAGCAGGTTACTGCACATCTTTTGCCTATTTTTTAACCAAAAGTTTATCAGACTTTTTATTATATGAATTTAATGCAAAAATCTAGTCTCCTTTCTCCAATGAGAAATGCCATTAGTTAAAGGTTCTAATTACACCCAAAAGGTAAGCTTAATTAACTCGCTACTCTCTTAATGTCTGACAGGAGTAGTGACAGACCAAAGGCACTGGTCAGCAGTACATAAACAGGCAACTTGTAAAAATGCACATAAAAGATGATAACGGCTCTGGGGAAGACTGCGTATCAGAACAAACATTCGCTTGAGGAAAAAAACTTACAGCTCTTACCTCGGGATTTACATGATACATGCCATTAGACTGTACTCTACTGGGTAAATATTCTAGTTCAACCAGCAGAAGCCTGATCAAAATACGTATTTACAGATCAGCCAGTAATTTAGGAAAAAGCTGTTGCATTAGGGTCAAGCCATTAAATAGCGTGCGTAACCCAAACAGCTAGCACTCCTCCTAAACACACATTTCAAGAAGCAGACAGCTCTATGCTACAGGTGAGCCCAATCACACAGAGTATTTACTTACAAGACTAATACGACCATAAAATGACCACTACAGCCTGCCAGGTAGATAATGTTTATTTTCTAACCTCTCTCTCCCTCTCAAAAAAAAGCACTCTAATGGTCTAATTTTGCTGTAGTCACAAAAAACCTGCAGGTCCAGTGATTTTGGCTGCCCCTGGCACACCAGTGTCCGCTGCTCAGCTGAAGTCACAGGCTCTGCTATTCCTCACCAGTCAGCTCCTGACTCCCTTTTTTTTCCTCAGTTGTATATCTCAAACCCCATCCATCTCTGTGGGACTGGTCCTGGAGTGAAGTACCACTCAGCCGCAAAACAGGTCTGAGTTATGTCCTGGCAAGCAAGGGTATCTAAAACACCGTGCTGAAAAATTTAGTTTTGAAGCTCACACACACATATATACATCTGGCAGAACTTCTAAGGCTTCCTTTCCAAAAATGTATGACAAGTTTTGAAAACATTCAACCCAAATGCTCCTGCCCACACCTTATCCGCAATGTGTAATTCGTGCCGCTACTCCTAACCTTCACAGGACAACATGAAGGACATTCCTCTTCAGGACCCCATTTAAACACAGGTTTGTGGAAAATTCAGCTCAAGGAAAAAGTCCCAGGTGAAATGCCAGCTCCAAAGACAACTGAAGTCAGCACATGAACCACCACTGAATTGAGAAAGGTTTGAAACAAGTCCTTAAATTGCAAAGGAAAAGCACCTTTCAGGCTCAGAGGATGGGAACAGGAACACCTGCGTCAGCTCTCATCTGAGATTTGCCCATTCATCAGAAGCCAAAAATGCATCAAAGTGCTTTAAGCAGAAATGCACTGCAGTAGTTAATAAAGTAACATTTCCTAGTTCTAATCTATTTTTACTTTTTGAATCGGCTTTATCCTTGATCTATTATTCAGTGCTTCACCATTACTTTATTTAATGGATTAATTATGCTTTAAAGGTGTAGCCACAACTCTAATAACAGACTTACATAAACTGGTCCTCCATTGCCGGAAATATTTCTACTTAAAAGGAACTTGAAATTCTCAAGTATTAAAAAATTTCTTTACACTCTTTGCTCTGAAAATTAATCAGTCCTGATCTGACATCCAGAGAAATGCCTACGAGCTGTTTCATGGACTTCAGTGAAGTCCAGACAGGGAGCCTGGACAGCCACGGAGTAATCTGCTGCTGCTACAACTTCTGATGGTTACAAAAGACGTGTAAGCTCTTGAAGGAATGCAAGCACTGAGTTATTAATCCAAAGCAAACACTAAAAAAAAAAAAAAAAAATCATTTTTCTTAAGAGTGATGCAATGCTTTGGGTTAAATAACGACTTTGGGAAAAAAAAATTTTTCACAACCAAAGTAAATCTTAAGCCTAAAAACAACAACAACAATAACAGAGGACTCATTTGCAATGGGTGACTATTGAGGAAAAAAAGCAGCAGAGTCATACTCAGAAAAAAAAAAAAGGAAAAAAGAAAAAGGCAGTTTTTTTCGATGATTGCAATACCGGTGCCTGCCCTGTAAGCGGTAGGACTGGAGGAGGAGAAGGAAGACGGGGTGCAGAAGCGGGCAGTGCGGTGCCCGGAGCCGGGTCCTCCCGGGGCAGGTTTGGGGGCAGCCCGGGGCTGGGGGCAGCTGGGAGCTGCGAGGGGGGGGGGGACACGGGACGGGACGACAGCCTCCAGCCCTGGAGAAGCAGCTGGAGTCTCTGCACACTGACGGACCAGGCTGAAGATATTCCCCCCCGCCCAGTCCAGGCATCCCTCACCCAAAGGGACAGCCCCCACATCGTGGCATCCCTCACCCCAGAGCCCCGCAAGTCCTGGCATCACCCACCGCAGAGAGACCCCCAGCTCCGCGCACCCCTCACCCCACAGAGACACCCCCCCCCCCCCAAGCCCTAGCATCGCTCATCCCCTGGCACAGCCCTCCCTTCCCCGTCCTGCTTATCACTTCTCCCACCGAGACCCCCAACTCCAGACATCCCTCACCCCTACGCGAGACCCCTCTGTCCTAGCATCACTCACCCCGGCCAGACACCCCGAGAGACCCCCCCCAGCCCCGGCCACCCCTCACCCCAGAGAGCTCTCCCCCATACCCAGCCATCACTTAGCCCGAGCAGCCCCCCCCCCCCCGTCCCGCTATCCCCCACGGCAGACAGACCCCCACGTCCTACCCCCCCCCCTCCAGCCCTCCACCGCAGCCGGCGCAGCTCTTTCCCCCCCCCCCCGACCCCCCAGCTGCCGGTGCCGGGTCCCGTCGGTGCCGTCCAGCGGGCGCTCACCCCGGTGATGACTGCGCCGTGCCCCGCGGCCAACAGCAGCAACCCCGCCAGCAACGACAGCGGAACGCCGCGCAAGCTCCGCATGCTGCCGTCCCGCGGCCGCGGTCCCTAACGCTCCCCCCGCGGGCGCGGCGCGGCGGAGCCCGGGCGCGGCGGCCGCCCCAGCCGTTATAAAGCCGGGGGCTGCCGGCGGCGGCAGCGTGAGTCACCCCCGCCCTGGCACGGCCGCGGACCGCGCTCCGCGCAGCCCACCGCGCCCAGGTGCGCGGCCGCGGGACGGGACGAGGCTCTGAGGTTGCGGTGGGGGGGCGGTGGATGGCTGGGGGGGGGGGGGGGGGGCAGTTCAAGGGACATCCCGGGGCTGGTTGGAGGGGGGTGTCCCTGAGAATGTAGCGGCATCCCACAGCAGGTCTGGGGGTGGGGAGGGTGACAGTCCACAGCAGGTCTCGGGGGGGGACATCCCTCAGCAGACCTAGAGGGTGATCCCAGGGCTGGCTGGGGGACATCCCGCAGCGGGTGGGGGACATCCCGCAGCAGGTCCAGAGGGATACCCCAGCAGGTTAGAGCACATCCCGCAGTGGAGCGGAGGCAGCCCGCAGCCACCGGAGTCAGCCTGGAGGTCTGTCTCGGCTCCAGTGCCCATGTCCCCTCTGCTTGTGCTCCTCAAGCTCCCCGGCCTGCAGCAGATCCAGCAGTTCTCCTGCCAGCCCCAGTCCCGATGATCCCCCTGCTCCTCGCTGTGAACAGGAACCACCTGCAGCCCCCAACCCAGCCTCTGTGGGCATGGCCATGGCGGGGGGGACACACGCAAGCTGCACCTCACCTTGTCTGGGGCAGAGGAGCATCAAAGCAAATTTACCCCACAGACCCTGTAAGGATTGAATCGATCCCAGTTCCTCCTTCCTGCACCTGGCCCAAGAAGTGCCAATGCTGAATAAAAAAGTAATGCATGTGTACTTCTTCACCTTACTCCTTTGTGGACCTGACTGAGCATCAGGGCGCTCTGGAGCCCCAAACCCCTTTGAACTCCTGTTCTCCTGCTCCCCCTCCCGCCTGCGCCTCTCCCCCCTGCCACAGGCAGCCCCTGCCTGAGCCCTCCCGGCTCCCACAGCACCCAGGGACATAAGGAAGAAAATGGCTCTCTCCTTCCACAGGGCTGGCTCCCACCCGAAGATCCTGGGGGAAGATGGTGGGAAGGAGGGGTGAAGGGGAGGGGGAGCAGGGACCCCATTTCGGAGGCAGACCACCACTAGCTTCTTCCAGCCCTAATGCCAGGCCAGGGTCTGATTGTCTCAGTCAGCTCCTCTTTCTAGATGCAAACCGCTTAAATTTAACACAAGCCAAGGTGGTGCTACCTTCGGGCACCTCTGTCCCCTGTGGAGCCAGGACATCAGAGCCCAGTGACAGTAAAACACAGGCTGAGTTTCCTTCCCTGACTTCCTCTCTCGCTGTTTTTCTTCTCTATTTTCCTTTCTGCTTTTCCAGCTCTTCATACTTACTTCTTTTTACCTTTCCCCTCCTTCCTCACTCCCTTTTTGTCCCTTTTCCTGCCCCACTTCCATCTCTCCCGTCCCTCTGTGCTACACCCCTCCACCCTGGCGTGTCCCGTCCTCACACGTAGGTCCCTGTTTTCTCAGATTTTTCAAATTCTCTTTTTCCAAACAGGAAGGCTGAGCCTTTGCAAAGCCCACGTTTCCCCGAGTCCTCAAACAGTCTCATTCTTCAGCTGAGGCGAGTTTAAGCGCCGCTGAAGGGGAGCGTACAACGCACCGAGTGTCTCGGCACGCTCCCGCTCGGTTCAGTCCCCGTCAGGAGCTGTCGAATCGATTCGTTAGCGGCATCCCCTGGGGGGGGTCAGTCTGTCTGGAGGTGTTTTCATTACAAACATGGCCTTTTTGGGTGCTTATGGCTATTTCGTAAAAGTGCACTCAAGACAAATACAGGCTGAGTAAATAGAGACTTACTCCAAGGATGCTTTAAAAGCAAATTGGGATAAGCCAATTTTGAGGTGAAAGTATTAAAAATAACTGGAACAGATCCTTAGCTGTTGTAAACCCGCATGGCTGGCCTGAACCGTCTAAACCAGATGAAGGGATTAGCTTGTTTTCATTTTTCTTTGTATCCGAGAAACTAAAAATGAATATAAAAGGTGAATGATTATTTTCACAATCCCCAGGTGCCCAGAACTTTAAAAAACAAATTATCATTTTTAGCTCTAAACCTCTTGATCCTTCAAACCCACGACAGAATCGAGGAGAAATAAATAGGGGGAAGGGAAGAATTTTGTGCAGTTTTACGTAGACCCAGTCATTTCTTGTAAAAGCCATTTTGTATAAAAGGTATCATTTATGAAAGGTTGCCCGTCATCAGCCTGGAAGGTCAGTGTTGTACATTAAGATGGGTACGCTGTAGATTTACCAACATCCACCCTAACGCCAATATTCTTACTACCAACCTGCACTAGAACTGCTTTGCTATTAGAAGAGATCTTACACATCTATATGGCCTTTAGGTGATTACAAAATTGTAATGAAACATTAATTAAATCCAATTAAATGACTGCTCTTCTTAAAAAAAGTAAAAGTTGAGGAGGTGAATCTCTGAATTTCAGTGTCATTACCTCCTAGATAACTGTTCAGCTACAAAAGTAGTGAAAATCCACAAAGTGGCTTAAATGTAAATCTTCATATTGCCCATCTCACAAATGCACCAGAATTTCAGAAGTTCTTTTACTTCTTTGCATCCACTTTGAAGGATAGCCTCATATCAGTTTTCTTAGTTTAAAAGGGTTTTTTGCATAGTTGGGTTTTTTACTGAACAAATTCATTCTGAAACATGTAACACTTCTCATAGTATTTCTTTCTGTCCTTGCTGGCACAATACCAAAACCACCCTGGAGTGCACCTGGGGACACGAGGGACAGCCCGGTGTATAACCCACCCTACTGCAGAAGCAGCTCTCCAGCCTCTCTCCTGCATTACCACAATTAACACAGATACCTTCCCCAATCCTCCATGCAGATACTTGTCCAACCACCATCTGCGATGCTATCCCAGTGTAAATGAATCAACCTCGTAAGAACTTTTTTCCTTGCATGTGAAAGCACCCGGCAGGAGGATCCAGTGTAGTCACCCTGTAGGCAAGGCTTCAGTGGAGCTGAAGTGGGTTAAGCTTCTCCCCATGAGGGAACCCAAGAAGTCCCATTTTCAGATCACCTTCACGAATCCATTAAGCATTTTCTTCTACCATAAAAACTCTAATGTCAGAATTAGGAAATATCACTCCAAATTAATGACAATACTTCAGATTTGACACAATATGTTAGCGATCATCCGAAAGTCCTCAGTTGCTTTAAGAACCCGGAGTGAAATACCAATTTTTACCTTTCAGTGTGGTTGGTAGCTCTCGCTGGTTCTCCTCAAAGCCTCAATTTTACTGAAAGCTAACTGTCTATGAGTAGGCATTCAAATAATTATTTGGCCTATTCAAGTGATAATGCACTACAGAGTTTACAGATTTTTGACGACTAAGAACGTGAATGCATCAGCTATCTAAAAAGATAATTTTCTCACAAAGGAAATGACAAAAAGCATGTAATGTGAGACAGGAGAATTATCTTTTTGTCCTAAAAACTCTCTTAATAGCAATAGTATCTAATTTGTTTAAACTTTCGCACTATGTATCCGACAATGGTCTGAATTCAGCAAAGTGGTGCAAGTTTGCTGACTCTCGTTCTGGAAGAATATACTTATCTATATCAGATGCTTATATAGATTTACACCTAGGTGTGGAAGTTCACCCAAGGTATGGAAGACCTCAAATCAGTTGGCTTTAGTGCCTGGAATAACCTGAACACACAGTTCATACAAGAATAGCTGAATTTCTAAGCCGTAACCTGGGTTGGGATGCCATCCTTCTCTCACGCAACATTTCTGCTTTATGTCGATAATTAACGTTCAGTGAAGCAGAGGCTGGCCCACATCATCTCCTTCACAGGAGACCAGCCCAAGACCCTTCTGGATCGTTCATCCTCTGTCTTGGGGATTGTACAGAAGGCAGAAGAGGCCCTTTCTGCTTGTATTGGCATTAATTTGGGTCCCCAGCATTTACCCAACTACCATTTACTTTTTTTAAGTTGCAAAGATTTTTGTAAATTAATTCTAAGTCTTCTGCTTCTCTCTCTCTCTGATGTGGCTGAAGTTGGCCAGTGCCTTCAGAAGTTGCCAGCAGCAGGCTGGCTGAGAAACGGGGGCTTCGTACCTGCAACTCTCACCGAGACTGTAAAACCCAGCTGGGATCTGACGTGTAAACTGCTTAGCAAGTCTGGGCACCCACCAGTATGATTCTAGATCATACAGACAGCAGTTTGCGTAATTGTGTAACATGCAGAAAATAAAAGGCAATTTGGACTGTTATAGGCAATTCTCGCACTCGTAGTTGCCTTCGGAGATGTCCGCGAGGCTGCTGCTTGCGTGAACTTGTAGGCACGTCTGAGAGGTCAGCGCTATCTGCCCCGGGATGGGATGCAGGCGAGGAGGCAGCGTGGAGAGCAGCAGCAGCAGCACGTCCACCCGCAGCCACTCTGCTGCCAGTTGTACACGAAACAAGGAACCGCTTACCGTGAAGGGGTCACCTTGCCGTCCACAGTTCAGACTGAGCCACGACAGTCTTTCTTCATGGTTACCGCGCCCCAGGCTCACGTCTGGCCTCTTCTGACATCAAATTAATTAATTAATGAAAAAAAAGTCTTAAGAGACGTGCATATTTTAGGAATAGAAGAGGCACTGTAGTCTGAATTCCTACTAAATCAAGCCATAAATTTCATTAGTGAATCCTAAATATAGAGAGATAAGTTACGTTTTAAACTAGCACATATCTCAAGAGAAATCAAGCATTGACTTAAACCAACAAAGAATTCAACACTTCCCTCAGCAAACTGCTCCAGCTCTTAAAACCTTGTTTCCTGTTTGAATTTCACTGATTTGGACCAGCAGATGATATTAGGCCCTCTAATATCAGGAATTTTCACCTTCTACATGTAATTATAAGCTGGGAACAAATTCCACGACACCTGTTTATTAACATTGAGCCCTCTCACTCTCTTGCTACAAAGCAATATTTTTGTCACCATCAAATTATTCTGGTAGCTCATCTCCAAGCCCTTTCCAATAGATCAACAAACTCTGTAAAGTTTCTGCCATGATTTCAGGAATATTCTCACCCCGTACGACTAGCCACATGGCTCTATTCTTAGTTATATATTCTTGCAGACCGAGTCAACTATCAGTGTATAAACAGAAACAGCCTTGTGAATACACTAATAAAAATCAAACAGGTTTGCAAAAAACTTCAGCAACAAAAAAGCATCTTAAAGTGTTTCTGAGGTCATACAAGAACAGTTGTAATGAGCTGCTGTTCTAGCTGTGTGTTTCTAGTGCTCCTTGTGTCTCATTACGCTGCTTTTCAGTGCTGCCGTTGTCACAGTAGTCCATGAAGAACCTTATGTAAGGAGTAAGATGATGGTTCTGCAGAATGTTAAAAAAGAGCATTTAACAGAGAAGTGCTAATGTTCTAGATTAGGGATTCTTACTCCCTTACTCTGCACTGGATCATGTAACCGCATGAATCATTCTGATTGCGACGTACACGTTCTCCCATCAGCTCAAAGGGATTGAAGTGGAATATTACAAAGTCTACTCATGAAACAGTGACAGTGGTAGAACAAGAAAAAGCTGCAAACATACAAACAAAACTAACAATTTCTGCTCGGTCTTGAAAAATTACTCCTTTGACTTGTACACAGATTTTACTTAGACTTCTACACATCTGTGTGACAGCGTTTGCAAAGTCCAGGGCAGCACAATTCGGAATGATTCAATGGGAACTGTGGATTTATGCGATGGGCAGGGACTCAATGCCTTTCTGTAATTTTCAGATATGTCTTTAAAAAAATGTAGAATTTTTGCCAAGATGCAGTATTGGTTTGGGGAGTTAGCTGGACTTCAGGGAAACATTCTTTCATCCTTTTTTCTTCCTACTGATTGCTTTTGGTAGGAAACATCTTTCCTTTGCATGCCAAAATGGGTTAGTAGCTGCAAGCTGTGGGTAGGGGACTGGCTGGTGGAGCCACGCTCTCTCCCTGCCTACTTGAACCTACAGAGTAAGGTAGTTTGTCATTGAGATGGGACTTACTGGGCCATGGGGGAAGGAGATGGAAATGCTTCCACAGCCATAGAAATCGTCCAAATGCAAGAACGGCAGGCGGGTTATTCAGGAGGGCATCGTTGTAGCCCTGCTCCCACCACAGACAGGCAATTTATCGCAGACCTCGATGGGAGCCGGCTAGACCAATGCCAAGCAGGTTTCGCAAGCCCGTATTTAATAAATAAAACAGCCCACCTTTCCTCCCTGCCAGGGCCCTCACGGATCCCTCTGGTCCCTATCAGTTCTGCCTGTATCCTCAGCGAGTCCGTCCCCACGACCCACTCTGGTGCCTGCCCGCCCCAGGCTGCGCTGCCAGCGTACAGCCCCTGCCTCCCGCACCTCCCCGAGCACCAACAAATCTCCTCTGTGTCCCTCATCATGGAAACCAGCAGTAGCACTATGAATGCAGCTAATACCTGGCTTCCCACTATCTCCAAGGGGACGAAGAAGAGGTCACTTGTTCAGTTTTTGTTTACCGTACTGTACTCGTGCCGCATGGCTTCCTCGGATTGCCTGCAGCAAGGAGGCAGAAATTTTTTTCTCCTTAACACACAGTTTAGTTTCTGTTTTGATTTTGTTGCTTCGCTTTTCCAGTCCTTCGCTGG
Organism: Harpia harpyja; assembly: GCF_026419915.1. Taxonomy (NCBI): domain Eukaryota; kingdom Metazoa; phylum Chordata; class Aves; order Accipitriformes; family Accipitridae; genus Harpia; species Harpia harpyja. The sequence continues at coordinate 20,217,161 of NC_068969.1, forward strand.
AACGTGGTGGTGGCCAGCGAGAGGATACAGGGTGGGTTGTGCTCCTGCCCTTATTAGCATATTAAGTCAGGAAAGAATTATCCTTGGAGGCAATTCTCAGAAACAACAGTCCGTTGTTTGGTTTTTACACCCTGGGTGTTGCAAATTTCCAGAATCAGCTGGGAATTTCACCCCTAAAATCCCTTGTCCTACACCTATATTCTGTCCCGCTGTCTTCATGAGGCGCGTGATGGCTGTAGCTTTTCTCCTGTTAATTTGGGGTATTTATGATAGGTCTCCTGTGTGTGGTGTGGGGTGTGTGTGATCTGCAGGGAGGGAAGTAGAGGCAATAGTGCCGCTGGGACCACATTTCGCTACATCCCGCTGGATGGGGTGTTCACCACTGCTAATGGGGGATTAGAAGCTTCATGGCTCTCCAGCCTTCCCTGATGCTCTGAACGTCAGTCATCCAAGGCAGAAACAGGGAGGACACATACACAGAAGGATCTCATCCACTTTCTGATCTGTCTTGGCCTTCCCGTCCCTCATGTCTTGCTTTCTGTCCCACTTTTCTCATTTCTGACTTTTTCTCTCACCCCTGTACTTTGTGCTGCTTTGTCTTTCACCGCCACTGCCACAGAAAGGCAGGTATTCCCAGCAGAGCACAGCTGAGGTGCCTCCAGGGCCTGGAATACCACTGAATTCCTTTTACTCCTTTTCATCTGTATGCAAGATTGCTCAGAAAGGTGAAAATTCCAGGAAAAAGGCATGGTAGCAAAAAAACATGCATTAAAAACCCTGTGCGGACGGCTGAAAAATGCTTCCCATCACCAGAGCCACCTCCAACATGGAAACTTCACATAGTACTCTCTTAAGGATGAACTTAGAAAATTATAATGTCTCTCTAGCGACTTGCATTTCTGAGAATCCCAAAGCACTTAGTAAATCGCATTCTCCTGAATGACTTTAGCTGTGGCTGGGGTACAATCAGATCTGGGGTGACAACTGGCAACCATTTAGTTTCACATGCCCACATTAAAGAACAACTCTGGACTAGAAAAGAAACAGAACCTTACCCCGTGGCTTGGTGGTGGTGGTGTTTTGTTTGTTTTTTTTTTTTTTTTTCCTTAGGATACAGAAAATAAAGCGCTAATGTGGAGCTTAGATCTATTTGGGCTGTTCTCAGGAAAAGCCATGGAGTCTTTAGCATCACCAAGAAGTCAGTATCTCGGTTTTATCTTTTAGCCAAATACGGGGGGACCCTGACAAACAGCAGTCACTAGGGTGAGTCCTGCACACACAAGTGAGGGCTCTGCCTTGGGCTGCAGCCCTGCAAACACTTTAACTGCTGGCTCGGCTGGGTTGGTCTGACCGAGAGGTTCACGCAAACCCCGGGGTCAGAACAGGAGGCGGCGAGCAGGGAAGCCCTGGCTGCGTCTGCAGCTCAACGCACCCGCCAAGCCCTGGCTTTCGAGGGAAGAGTGTGACTTACTGCATCACCTCCTAAAGACGAGCTGCTACAAAGGATAAATTATCCACCTCGCCCTCCTACTCCCCGCTCTGTTCTTCTGCCAGCTCGCTTTTCAAGAGCCACTAGTGCAAAGGGCAGCTAATTATTCCAGGAATTCAAATTGGTTGCTTTTATGGTAAAGATCAAACAAAAACAAACCCCTGGCAATGCGGGCTGGTGTTGGCCGCCTGCCTCAGTGGCTAGCCGAGTGCTGGGAAGATGCGTTTCATCCTCCGAACAGCTCGTTATCTGGGTAGAAGTCACTAGACCACAGATGGGGAGGAATGGAGGGAGAGGAGGATGAGGATGGCATGAGGCTGAGGGAAAGGAAGGAGCAAAAAGGAGCATGGTTGGGGTGTGAGAGGCGAAAGGTGCGGCAGAGATTGTCTGTGCTTGGCCACGCAGCCTGGCAGCACGCTCGGCAGCAGCTCTGCTGTCTCAAAACCGCTTTACCGGTTGCTGCATATTGTCTTAATTCTGTCTCCTGGGTTGCCCTGGGGCATGGCATGGGGGTTCGGGCCATGCACACCCGAGTGGGCTCATCTCTCCCCGCCACAGACCTGCCTCGTTAGCCAACATCCCCACGCTGAGGACGTGGACCTGCACCACCTATTTCGGTGCCCAGGTTCACACAGTGCATTTTCCCCTTCTACTGACTATGCCAAAACAGAAAAGCCAGCCCAGGGACACATGGCAATGACATTTTCCATTTCCCCAAAAGCCAACGTCTCCTGTCCCTCCTGTGACCAGGGTCCCACAGAAGCAGCTTTGCCCGAGGGTGACACGGTAGTGGTGAACGGCTGAATAAGACCATAACGTTGTTTCTTGTTGCCTTGACAATACACTTGAGCTCAAGAGATCTATTTTAACCCTGTGCTGGGGTAATACGAGCTGATAAAACCCTGCTGGAAACAAAGCAAGCGACTAGACTCGCAAACCCAAGTTTTCACGCGTGTGGTAGGATCATTAGGATAAGGGGGCTTTTGGCCCCAGAGAAGGGCTGGCTGTTTGCCCGGGAAGAGTCTCCAGTCTTTCACTCTAAAGGCTGGATTTTCAAGTACTATATAGCAAATCCCTTCCCAGTACACCACTATATTTTGAAAACAGGGTTTGAAAATAACAAAAATAACCCCAAATGTTCGAAACGCTTATGTTCTTTAACTAGAGCCTCATGCAAAAAACTGCTGAGTCCAAAGATGACCTGCGACCAACTTCCACAGGCTTCAGGGCTGTATAACCAGCAGGTTGTTGCTTACAGAGAGCTATAATTCATATTTTGCAGAGTGCTGTTTCTTTTACACTGCTATTAATTCCAATCATGGTACATCTGATTTAGGAATTCCTCCGTGACCAATACATTTCAGTGCCGTGACAGCAGCGTGCAGCAGCGAGAAACCAGTAAAACGTGGCTTCCTAAGCTCAGTCCTTTACTTGCTCTCTGGGGAACAGCACTGTTTCCTAAAGCGACTCCTCCCTTGATCACTCCGTGTAGTGCCTCCATGAATAAATCAGAAATGGGCCTTCTTATGGCCATCATTGGCCAGCCAGGATTGTCCTCCAGTGCTGGAGGTTGAAGACTCCTGTTTCTGAGAAGCATTGAGACATCTGCTCGAGGTCCCTCAACGCACGGTTGCCTGAACAACCGACTGTCTTCAGACCTGTCGGATGCATCGAGAGCGGAACAGGCAGGTACTGCTCCAGCTCTTTCTAAATCCAACTCTTTCTAAACCCAGTTACTTAACTTCCTGCGGCAAGGCAGAGCGATTACACTAGAGATGATGAAATATTTCCTTCAGTTTACCCTAAATTCCAACGAGTGATGTAACCAGCAATCCCTTAGTTTTGCATCGCTGAACGCGGTAAAGAGCGGGAACGAATCAGTTCTCAACGGACCACCCAGGTATTTAAATCCCCCAGTAAAACCTTTTCTGTTCTACCTATTTCAGTTCCCTTTCACATCTGCCATCGTGGTGTCCTTACATGCTTCATCCTGCCAAGGTTAATAATCAGAGCTGGGGCAGTTCCAGCTCATTTCATTGTCTTGTCTGAGATGACATTTTAAGCAGCAAGTGCTTTTTGTGTTAACTGGCGTCATGTCAAGTGACTTACCTCTCGTAACCAATGCTGATAGCTTGTTCAGTCAGAAATCTGCTAAATGGTTTGTTCACGTAATTACAATAATTGCCTAGGAGAAAAGATAGAGGAGTGTATCTTCCATTGAAGAAAACGCATAATTGTTAGCCTACGCTGACCTTTTCCTGCTGTCTCCTTCTCCTGTGTGAATGAATGTTATTAGCTGAAACTTCCCCATGTCTGCTCCTCGTTCTGCCCTTCCTGATTACAGCTTGGGGTGACATGGCCAGCAATTTGCATGGATTTTTAAAAAAGCAGGAGCAATTTTCATGGACATGGATTTTACTTTCCCTTAACTGCATAAACAGGGTATTCTGTTGAAAATAAGGCTAAATGGAGCGACATACCCAATCATGCACATAATTTTCTCCAACTGAATACTCCTGTTTGCTTAACGTTAAACACAAACTTAGGGGAAAACAAAGTGTGTGTTTCAATAAATCAGGAACTTAAAGAAATCACTCCATACATTATCATCTTTATCAGCATCTTAAACAACTTCCTCTACCAGAAAAGCTGCCCAGAACAAGAATGGGAAGAGAAAGCTTTGCCACAGCCAAACCCTAACTTGAGTTCAACCGGCAGCATCCAGGAATTAACTCCCCGTCCCCTGGGAGCTGGGGCTTTCCTTTGGCCTTGGGACGGCTGTGGCTGTTTATGCTTCTTCCTCTAATCCAACATAAGCCGGAGAAGCTCTTGAGGTTCCTATGTACAAGGACAAATTTATCACAACTCTCTCAGTAACAGGACAGAGCAATCCCCCTGCGTAAGAAACACCAGCTCCCTTCGCCTCGGCTTCCCCGCTGCAGCTCCCAGCATGCTGGATGCGGGGCGAGCACGGCTTGCTGTTATCTACAGCCCCCCTCTTTGCTGCACCCTAACAGCTCTCATTTAAACAACTGAAACCTCACAGATCATCCTCAGAGCCGCAGGCCGTCAAGAGACACCAAAATAGGCTGCAGCAGGCGCAAGCCCTGGCTGCAGTGCCAGGAAGCCTTTGAAGCTGACATCACTTGGGTTGGAGATGTTTTGAACTGTGGAGAGGAAGCGATATAAAAAGAAAAGGCTTTTATTCTGACAGTCAAGCTTAAGCCTGCCCTCACTGTATGTAAAGTGCAAACTCGGAACTTAAAGAGGGAAAAATAAAAGGGCTGGATTCAGCGGACAGTCGGGTTTGACTCCAGCTCAGCTGTCAAGAGGAATAAAGCCTTTGAAAAAGAACAAACCAAATCCTCAGTTCTTTCCCTCAGCGTCAGCCCCAGTCGTTGCAGCTTCAAAGGCTGGGCTATGCCACAGGGGTCCCAGAGGGGACCGCGGGGCCGTCCCAGCACCTTGGCTGCTTCTCAAGCCCTTTGCACGCCGGGCCACGCCACGGCTCTCTGCTCAACGCCGCGGGACCCCCGAGCCGGTCCGGCTCCCCTGGTCCGGCTGCTGCCCACCTGCACCCCAGACCCCCAAGGGAAAGTGGCCTCCTTCCCCAGCCCTGCCTAATGGTATTTCTCCCCTTTGAGGGTTACTCTCACGGCAGCGCTGGGTTCGGATCAGTGCCGCCTCTCGTACGCCCGTTTGGGAAATGAGTGAGTAATTGCCGTCTCCGCTTCGTACCTCCAGCATCTGCTTCTACGCTTCCAGACACGCGCTGGTGCCCCAGGCGTGGGGGGTGACCTTAGCGTCAGAGCTTGCTTGGCGGTCTGCTGCGGGTCCAAAGGCAAAGGTGTGTTAAGAAAATTTGCATGTAGAGACAGCAAATTGAATAGACAGAGCTGGACGTCAAGGAAGAAAAGAAAGCGGTTCATAATTACTCGGGTTGTATTTGCCTTTCCAAAGGGCATAACATTTTATGTGATTCATTAAGATTAGAGCCCTGGGTGTATTCACGAGGGCTGTGTTAGTATGGAAATTAATCATTTTAAGGCGCATGGCTGAGCTTTGATGGTGGTTCCCATGAGGCTGCGCAGGCTAGCCCTTGGGTGACACGAAGGCACTAGTGCTCAGCACAGCCCGGCCGGCTCCAGCCTGCAGCAGGGGCTCACTTGGCTGCTGATGCGATAGCCAAAGGCGGTGGCAATCTCGACCGCAAGCTCGGCTTGCTGGGGCAGGAGGAGGAGGGAGAGCAGCGGTGCTGGGCCCCAGCGCTCAGCAGTGCAGCGCCGGGAGTGAGCAAGCCCTGAGGTATTTGTGTGCTCCTGCCTCAGCCCTTGTGGTGTTTTAATAGTGGCCAAAGCAGCTAAATTAAAAGGAGACCATTGAACCGCTGCTACTACTGCTGTAATCTTGTACGCTGGTATTTTTGGTCCCAATCCCCATCGCTGGTGCTTCTCCGTTGGTAACGGCCAGGATGGGATCACTGAGGCAGCAGATAGGATGCTCCAGCCTGGCAAGCTGCAGAGATCAGGTCTTGAGGGTGCCGGTCCTTTGGCAGGCTGGACTGCGGCAGGAATAGCCGCTCCTTTGGCACTGGCTCACATACAGGCAGGAGCAGGTCTGGGTCCGGGCTGTAGGGTGCTGCACGCTGGATACAGTACATGCCCATCTCTGCACCCCGAGCCACACACTAGCCCTTACTAACATGTTGTCTAGTCATAGCTGGGAGAAACTAATTCGCATTTTGCACTTCCCTGAATTAAAAAAAATGGATTTCAAGGTTATTTTTAAGCTTGCTGTATAATAAAGTCAAAGATTTATTACTATTACACTCCTGCATAGCTGCAAAGTCCGTGAGTAATTACAGCTTTACAGCAGCCTAACCTTGCAAGTATTTGTATTTCACATCGCATCCTTACCAGGGATAAGAGATAACTTGCACTCATCTGCAAAATGCCTTGGGTAAGACAAGATCATCAGGAAAATGGCAAAAAGCAAGGTGCACGCTCCGTGTGTCGCACTGACTTCCCTGTCACTTTTGCTCAGTTTATTAGCAGAAAACATACTTTTACTGCACTCCTGCCTTCAGATTTAATCTACTGCAGGAGGTGCACAGCCACAGAGGTTTTTTTGCTCTTTTCACTTTGCGATATGATACCAATCACTCTGAAAAAAGCCCTTCCTCTCTGCTGGCCCGTTGGCAGCAGCAATTCTACCCAGTGACGCAGGGAAGGAGAATAGCTGCATGTTCCCAGTGTCTCCAGCCCGACCTAATCCATTAGTTAACTGAGGCTGCTGCAAGCATCCATGGGACGACGTTTCTTTTGGCGGAAAGCGAATCTCTGGCAAGTTCGCTCAGTAAGATCTCGCAGACTTTCCACAAACATATTCCTGACGTAGCAGGAGTCAGGGGACAACGCCAAAGACCTTTACAAAGGTGGCGTTAGCTTTGTTCTTCTATAGAGAAATGGAGCTTTTCTACAAACTTCAATACTTTTTTTTGATCAGAAACGTCCCACCTTGGTCTTTCTGGCACAACCATCTCTCTCCAACACTAAACCTCATTATGAGTTGAAAAGACTGATGGAAACCGCATGGCTGTAAGAGGAGGAAGTGCTAAGGTTGTTGCTTTTGTTTCCAAAGCATGAAATAAGGTATTGAATAATGAGTTTTCCCTTGTGTTGCTTGAGCTCTGTGGGGAGATTGCTACAGCTGATTCCTAGTAGTGTATTTAACAAACTTACAAGCAAGGTCATTTGGTCACATAGCAGGTACGGGAGCCCCGTGTATCCTTTGTGCAAAGAGAATTAGAAGCAAAAAAGCACAAGCACCGATCTCTGAGTTCATGAGAAACCCAGCCAGAAAGAGCCTGCGAAATAAATGCTGTAATCCCTCGTCTCCTGGGGATGGAGCAGCCGTCTGACCCAGGGCACTGCTGGTTAACAGGATAAATTTGGGGAAATTCTGGGCTCGGTTGCCCAGAGACTGCATGTGGTCTGCCAAAGAAACTTTCTCTCAAAGCTGAAATGGTCATCCACAGACTCCCCATAGGAGGAAATAATAACCACAAACTTTCTCTGCTTGACACCACAGGACTGGCCACATTACGAATGAACTTTTCCCATTCATACTCGGGTTTCATCACATTAAGAAGAAAGAGAAGAAACACTGCAACGAGAGAGAGTCTGGAAAGAAAGAGCAGAGCAAAGTAACATTAGTCATTATAAACAACATTACAGGAGATCCTTTTCAAAAATAACACAAGCAGCTCACTTAACATCCTACGTCAGAACTGGGTGATTCCACATCTGGTATTCTAGAATAAGGACCATTAACTATTAATGATATACGCAAATATTAAAGAAAGCAGAGAAAAGATACTGCATGGGTAAGTGAACTAACGGGCTGACAATACATTATCTTAAGCAACTCTGATTATTATTAAGCATTTTAAAAGCACTTTATCAAACTCATACCAAGTCACAAACCCTCCTTCAGGAAGCTGTGATAGTACCAAACACAAACCTGACAAAATCAGGAAAACTGTTACAGCTCTTTGTGCACTGGAAGGGGACTCACAAGAGGTCCCCACTCTACCTCCAGCTGCAGCCGGGTGCTTGACGCCGGCTCCTGTATCCCCACATGCAATAGCATTTGACAAACAGCAGCAAAATTAATGTTGCCATCCCCCAGTTCCCTCATTTCAGCCCTGAACAGGATTAGTGCTGTCAGGGACGTGCTGGGACGTGCAGCAGGGGTGGACGTAAACCTCCCTCGGTTTGCACCTATTCGCCTGCCAGGAGCAGGATGGAGAGCAGACCTTGGAAAGAGGCAGGAGCTTTTAATGTTTTTATTTTGCTGTTTAAATATTTTTTTCCTCCCTTAACTTTACAGCCTGGAGTCCATTACTCAGTCCATGTCTGAAATTGAAATTATGGGGGAAAAAGGCATCAGTGCATTTACTTGGATTCATTATCTGTCAAGTGTTATAGAAGGATTAAATGGGGAAGGAAATTTTAAAACCATACTTCTGACATGAGTCACAGGAGTAAGCTATCAGAAGCCATGTCAAAGGCACTGTAGTTGGTAAGAAACGTATAGCATCTTTATGATTATTCCTTTTATAAAACCCAAACCATAAACAATAGAAACAAGGGAAGGGAGAGAATGTAATTTCATTAGAGCAAACATGACATAAATTTAACAATAAATAATAGCTGTTATCTAGAAAAATATGAAAAGCCATTTTCAAAATCATTAGCTCTAAGCACAAATGAATTTTACAGTCTCTTTTCTATTTTGCACCTCTGTAATGAACTCTGATAAATTCAAGGGACTACATGTTAAATAAAGAGATAGAAGGGTCTAATTTGCTGCTTCATTAAACCAGCTTATTTCTGGAACATCCTGCATATTGCTCTGAATTTCCCATCTCTGAAAGGTGGAGACAATGAACTATCTGTCTCTAATGTAGTGTGGCACACAATTAGGGATTCAAAAGGATGTGAATCTCTTTCCATCAGAGATACACGCAGCGATTATTATTTTATTACCAAATACTGTCAGCATTACATATTTCCAACAGCTACCGTGACACCTGACTTGCATGTCAAATTTGTGCAAAGTGTTGCAAAAAAAGTCAGATGGAGCTTATTTACACCACATTATTCCTTCTTATGCAGGCCTTCCCTAAGTCTGGTACGGTTAAATATTTGCGGAGTTCAGCACTGAAGATTTGCAGTCGGGCAGGATATATAGAAGATGGCCTGCCATTTGGATGTATTTTTAACACGGCGATATAGCATAAGCTCAACTTTACAAACTTTGCTTGCAAATCAACAGAGCATTTAAGAACATATCTGAACCTATCTCTAGTCAGCAAAGCACTTACGCATATGGATCTGAGAAACTGTCCTTCTCGAGGATGAATTTTAATGTAGTTAAAGAGCTTTCAGCTTCAACTGTAACTTAATTTTTTTCAAAACTTGCATTAACCCAAAAGTTCTGTAACCCCTACTTGGCTCTGGCTAAAAGTGGATATGGAGCAGGAAGGTGGTGGAAGCAGTCCTGGGAACATAAACAGGCTCGAAAAGACAAACTTTGACCTGATAGAATAATGCAGGTGTTTCCTTAGATGCAGTGTGAGCTTGCGTTTTACCTCCACAACCAGAATATATGTAGTTATCCACAGGAGAGACTCTCCTGGTAATCTGAACAACAGCAGAAAGAAATGATTGCAGCATTTAGGGTTCTATTCTGCCTTCCTATATCTACACCTACAGCACAGACAAGATTACTGCTTTTGACATGGGGCTGCCAAAACAGGTCTGCAAAATCCTACTTGCATTCTAGCCACTGAGCAGCCTCCTCCCTGGATTTCATCTTTCTCTCACTGCCCTTCTCAGTGCGAGATGCCTACGGCTGGAAGGGAGACAGCAGGTTTTGTACCCAGGGTTGACAAGTTTTACTAATAGTTTAACAAATTTATTTTAAAGGACAGCCAGGCAGTCATTATTTTATACTAGTTTTTTAAAACGGTAATTTCTGTGCAAATTATTTTAATGGTAGATCAGTATCACTAGTAAGAGAACAGGGTAGCTATGCGAGGAATTTATGGAGAGTCTTCAACACATACTCCTTAGGATACCAAGTCCAATTGAAATGCAAAGCACAGTAGACTTTCTCTTTTAATGACACTTAGTGAAAATCTTCCAAATGTCTGAAAGCCTCATCTGGGAAAATAAAGTAGGAGTTTAAAAGAGATGTGCAAATTTATTGGCATGAAGATGACAGAGCAAATTGGCAGGACATAACTAAACCCAGCTCTGCCCCGCTGAAGGTACATGCGCTAAAATTTAAAGCAAGTGGGCACCGTGATCTCCCATTATAGCTTTTGCTTCGCTGACACGTAGGCATCCTGCTGACAGAGGACCATCACCTCCGCACACGTGCCCACGCGTGGGTCGGTTCAGGTGCAGCACACGCACAAAAGTCCAGGGAGCGTGTGTTGAAGGCCATGAAAGGCTCCCATGCAGATTACTAATGACACTTGCTGCCCTGTCTCACCTTTCATTTTGGAGGCGAATGACACAGATCAGCAGCAAGGTTTGTGGTGCAAAGAGAGATCCAGCCTTGCAAATCTATGAATAATAACTGTGGTCATCTTCTCATGAGGAACAGAGTCTTCAGCTGCTTGCAGGATCCAATTTGCTGTGCCAGCGTAAATGAGAGCAAGAGCTGTAATACATTTTATAACTACAGGGTGCAAAAAGGAAAGAAAGAAACTACCCAGAATATTGGACTTGAGAATTTAAACTCACAAGTCAGGACATTCAAAATCATGGTTCCCGTAGCACCCATAACTTACCTCCTTGCACATATGTTGCATGTACTGCTGGGTATGAGGTTATATTTATGTCTTGCTCTTTCTCTGCCAGGAGCAGACTTATGGCTGTTGGGGGAACCATCAGTTTGATTTTCCTGACTCTTGTGCATTGAATCTTTAAGAAAGGAAAAAAAAGCCACTCATTTGGATGGTAGCAAACATGTCTTTCCCTGTTTGCCTTTATTTCCACTTTCTTTTCTGGTCCTCTGCCTCTTCACAGCCAGTTAGAAGCGTGGACTTTACACACACAAAGAGGAATAGTTGTTAAAAAGAAGCAACCTGTGCCTTCTTTGGAAGAGGCAACATCTTCCCACGCAGTCCCAGTCCATACGGACCTTGTCAGGGAGGCTGCATTAAAACCACTAAAGCCTTTTAAATAAGTTTTCATTACCAAAATGTTGCTTGCAGCCACCTTTTAAAATAAACTCTACCACTTTCTTGTGGGTGACTTGCAACAAACTGTAAGACACAGCTATCCCTGTCTGCAACGTGCTTACAACATGGGTTCAAAGTTTATAAAAGTGTAACTGTTATTTATAAAAGGAGCAAGCCATGGAGCAAGCCGGAGGCCCGTATTTCAGAGCCGTTTACCAGCAGCCGTTGCACCGTGACACTGAGAGGTGTGGAAGACTTCCTTTTCCTCTTCTGTCTGCAGTGGTAGTTGCTGTTAAGCGGCCTTTTTGCTGGAAATAGTGTTTGGGAGATTGGCACGTACTTTCAAAGACAATTTCTTCTTCTGTTTCTCTGCTCCAGCTTATTAAGTAATGCCTGTTGCACTTGCTCAGATGTGGTTACAGTGCAAGGGCTGTGTCTTTGCGAAGGCAGTGGGAGCCCACGTGATGGTTCCCAATGACTTTGATAACCCTTGGACTGAGTCCTAAATCGCTTTGCCTCTTTGGCTTCCCCACTGCCTCCCCAGCATTCCCAATTATCACGGGCAATGGCAGCAGATAGAGCAATATGCATGTCCAGGTATTTGGTCACAACTAACTGCAATAAAGAAAGAGATGAGTAGCACTAACAAAGTTAATACTCTGCATTTTGATGCTCAGTAGAGCACTGCTGCGCTGGTTCGCTTTGTAAAGCTACTGATGCTTTTCATTCCCTTTGGTCATTTATTTATAGGAGGAAGAAAAGAAAAGAAAAGAAAATTAACCTGGATGCTGCTACTGTGTCTCTACACTGTGATACTTTCCTGTGAAGCCCTACCCATTAAAAAATGCTTTTGATTTGATTTCCTGGAACTTTATGTTATTTTCAGCTCCAATATGGGTTTATTTCAGACATATTTCAGATGCTTTGAATGAACAAAGATGCAAGGAAATGTATTACATTTGGGAAAATCATACAAATAGTAAATGTCTTTTCAAATAAGTTATAATGATATTTCAAGGGCAGTTTAGACCTATTCAAATTGCATATTCTCATTACCATTCTTAGCAACAGGCATAAGTCTTTCAATCTCCGCGTAGTTTTGTTACTCTCTCTCCACAATTTTCAATTTCCTTACAACTATTCAGCTGATTTATTATTTCCCTCCTGTATTTTAAATGCATTGTAACCCCATACATTTGTTTCACTCTCTCAGCTTCAATACTCAAGGTCGTTAATACCCCCAAAACATCCTTTGCTTATACCACAACTTTAAATGTGCTCTTTCTTGCCCAGTGGCTTGTTACGTAATTACCAGTGGCGATATCATCTTGTTTTTATAGTTTTATGATTAAAGAGATAAAAATGAGCTCAATTGAATAAAATGTAAGAAGATACTTGCAGTATCTGTGCCAATGCTGCTGCTGCTGCTGCTCCTGTTGCACAGGCGATAGAGAGATGCAAAATTAATCTTTCTCAATATGTTGCTTGAAAGTTAACTAAGATGAAATAAATTATATAGTATTAACATTTAGCCCTTCTGATTAAGTGCTGCTTAAACATGCATCAAATTTTAAATCGATCGCATTGTACGGAGAGGCAAAGTACGTGCCAGTCGAGATGGTTCAAATTTGTCTTAAAAATGCAAGCATCCTTGCCAGCCACGTCCCCAGCTCCCACCTCAACGTCTCTGTGGGTCACACTTGGTCGGACACCATCCCCTTGGTCCTGTGCCCATCCGGGAGCTGGCTCAACCTCCACACGCCGAGGCAGCCCCCGGGGAGCCCCACAGGTCCCCGCCATGTGAGAGCACAACCCCGGGCAGTTTTGCTGTAAAACGCAAATTTGTGGTTCACCCAAGCTTCCAAAACTGCCAGTGGAAGCGAGAGGCTCGTCTGAGGCCACTTGGCCCTGGCTACGCTGCAAATGCGGGGGCTGAAAGCCTCCTGTGCAGTTAGCATTCCCCCTGCCAAAACACCGTGGTCATCCTCCGAGCACATCGTAGATCCCTGGGAATATACAATTCGTGGGAATTCACAGTTTCCTAACTCTGCTGATGGAGACAGCCTGTCCGAGCTAAGCTGGTTGGGTGGGGAGAGCAGGTCGTTGCTGCGGGGAGCCGCTTTCTGGGGCCGGACAAGTGCCGCTGCCGGGGAGCGCCGGCTGGCCAAAGGGCTGCGCTGATTTAGCGCAGGGTAATGGCTGCTGCCCGCTGCCATATGGGAATGTCAACAGCGTTTACAGTGCAGAAACGCAGAGCTGCAGGGCTGGAAGGGACCTGGGGACACGAGGCAGCCGGTGCCTTGCCCTGAGGCAGGATCAGGCCCTGGCAGACCGTCCCTGACAGCTGATTTTCTAACTTGCTCCTACCCAGAGAGTGCTCCTGCTGCTTCCCGAGGTCGCCTGTTCCACAATCCCCGGCTCCACCAGCCAAAGGACTTTCCGACACCCCATCCGCATCCTCCCTGCCACCCATTCCTGCCAGCCCTTCGTCAGCTCCACAGCCAAGCCTGAGGAGCACCAGCTCCTCCGCAGCAACAATTTTGATATAGGCACACAGGGAAACAGTGATGCAGAACACTTCAGTTGTGATTTTTTTTTCTCTGCGTTCCTTAGTAACCCGTTTTATGTGCTGGAAACAACAACATAACTAATATCTGAGCCCCCTAAATCATTGAAGAGAGCAGTGCAAAGACTATAACCAAGAGGCATTAGGTGGAGCCACCCAGGTTCATGGCCAGAGAGCCCCAAGGGCTCCCAGAACTCCTCACTTCATGCGCATCCTTCCTGCTCCTAGCCCCTTCACACCAGCTGTAAATCCATTGAGGGAAAAAGAAGGGACAGTGACCTTCCAGAGCCATCCCTGATGGGGATGAGATCACACTACTACTCATTCCACTGCAGGCTGCAAGAGGTGTGAGCATGGGATGTGCCAACCTCCCGTGGCGTGTTTACCTGATGGATGAACCCAGGAGCTCAGACGAGTTGGGAAAGTATCCGCTTTCACTCCCGCTAACCCAGACCCTCCCCTTGAATCACAGGCTTGGCTTAAAAATAAGAGGTTTATGTAAACATATAGCTTGCCTTCAATTTGAAGCTACAATTTCTTCTTCTCTGCTAAAAGGTTGTGGGTTTTTTATCGTGCGACTCCCTCCCAGACCTGCCTGGCTCAGGGACAGCCAGTTCTTGGAGCTGGGCTTGGGGAGAACCAAGTAAAAACCATCGCTGGGAGACTGGTGCCGAAATCCCCCATCCTGTCAGTGCCTGTGCTCGTGTGGGTCTCACATCCCGTGGCTTTGGTGTTTCTCTGGGCAAGCACGGTCCTGCATGCCTGATGCTGCCCACCGGGAGCCGTGGCCGGCGGGGAGCCCAGGGATGCGGTGCAGCCTCTCCAAAACAAAGTTCAGTCTCATGTTCGACTTACGAAAACAAACAAAAGGAAGGGAAAAGCTATCCTATTACTCACTCCCACGGCAGTGGGGCCGTGCCGCCGCGGGTGTGTTGGTTCGCATGACCGCAGGCAGCGTAGCTGAAGCATCCCGAGACAGGCATAGCCTGGGGCCGCGGGCTCTGACTCAGACCCGCAGGTGGGAGCTGCTGTGTCACCGGGCTCCCCGCCACCCACAGCCACCGTCCCGTGGCTGGCCGGGCCGTCTGCGTCACCGGCAGGTACCGTAACCACATCAGGTCCCAGCCCTGCACATTTCGTCCAAGTAAAATAGCCTTTGCTTCGCTTCTGCTGGGACTTGCAATAAAACACCCCGATAGACTTCATGTGTTCATTCAACTCAGGCTGGTGTAAAAAGGAGGTCCCCGCAGCTGCCTCTGGACCAAGTACCTCAAATATTTCAATCTTCCATGGCTGGTTTTCCTGGAAGAGGTTGCAGCAACCTCTTAGCTAGCCTTATTGCTGAGAGAGAGATCATTGCAGCAGAGCCTCTGCTGCCCTGCCTGCCACACCTTACCCTCCCCACGTGAGATGGTTTTAAAAGGGGAATTTTAGTGAAGTAGATCTTAAGAAAACAAAAGAAAACAACCCCAAACCCTGCACACATACGCACAACCTCCCTCACATTGTTCCCCTACAACAGCAAGCAACTTTTGCACAAAGTTACTCATTCCCATCAGAGAAAAAGAAGCCACTAGTGCATCTGCTCTCCCGGCACGACCCCTTCGAGCTGGAGCTGCCGTCCTCAGAGACCTGCTAATTTAGCATTCCCTAATGAGGTCTACAGACCCACGCTGCTGACTTGCTCTATGTTATAAGGACCATTAAAACACTCATTAGAGAAGGGCTCCGTTTGCTCTTTGGCCTGTGGAGCTCGGTTGAGTTGCTGAGTAGCTGGTCAGGCTCCTGGAGGAGCATTCTTAAGAAAATAGCGTCTGATGATAAATTTACAGCTACAGCAACTGCATATTAAACGCATTTTACTCCAGCTAGTTTTGTGTCACAAGTTGTCAGTACAGATTGGTGGGAAAAGAGTATGAAATATTCATGAAGTTATCAATGGCACCAAGATATCTAGTTAATTATGTTGCTTAGCACTTCCTCGCAGGCTCTGAATACCCAGCGCCGACTGGCTCGTTAGCGTAACTGCAATTTGATTGTGCCTTTGTGGCAGTGTTTTCTCCATACCACTGACACACCACTGCGCTCTTGGACCAACTCCATCTTAATTAGCTTTGCTGCCACTGGAATTAGGCGACATGTTGTAGAAGTCACTTAAATTAGCTTCTGACTCTTCCTCAGACAGATGGGACCTCGGTACCCGTGCCTGCCTATTACGCTTGTTTAATCATTCTTTAAAGGACTGTCACAAGAAGACAACACGCCGTACCGTCTGGGTGTGTCAGAAATGTGACCTTGGCTTCAGCGCTGGTTTTTGGAAACAAATACATTTCTTAGAAGGTATTTGAATTTCACCGGTAAAGTCGATTAGTAATTTGGATCGCAGCGTAGAGGTTTCCAGGTAGCGGCACCCAGTTGGCTTGTGCTACTCGCAACCCAAAATAGCCCCTGCTTTGAAGCTCGCATCCCACCCTGTCTCCAGTGCCCACCACTGATCCCCGGTGTAGGGCCGCAGCACTGGAGCAGCTCGGGCCGGTGATGGGGCTGGGGTCCACGGATTAGGGTCCCCACCACGGCACAGGCTGGACACACTCTCTAGACCGTACACAGAGCCCTGCTGATGGGCTTTGCATGAACGAGCACAGCAAGCATAGACTAAAGCCCCCCACGCTCCTCTGGCTGTGCAAATCTTGCTTTGGAGAGTATCAGCCCACGGTAGGTCTTCGACGCTCAAAAGGCAGAGTGTCAGTGCCCTCTGTGGCCCATTCCAGCCATGAGCTGTTACAGAGGGAGGTGCAGTAGAGCTACAGCACGCTCACATCACCTCTGCATGCTGACAGGGGCTACAGCATCGCCTTCCTAAAGCTGTCTGCACTGGGCTAGTGACTGCAGGAAAGCTGGAAGAAGCCTAAAATGGTGCTGGATGGGTTATTCTGGAGTATTCCAGCCCAAATTCTGGACCAGAAAACTTTAAGAAGTTTCTACAAACATTAGCAATGCTGGAAGGGGGGCTGGGGTGAGGCTGTTTGGTACCTGGAGGTCACTGCACTGGAGACGTGGCCCCATTGCACCTCCAGTCCCACCAGCCAGGGCTTTTGCCTGTCGCAGGCACGTTCCTCTCCCCACCCCAGGAACAGCACCCGCTGCAGGATCGTCTCACCCAGCCCTTGCTTTAGTTTGAGTCTGGAGCCACAAAGGGACGGTGCAGCTCTGGCCGAACCCTTGTATTTGGGTGCAAGAGCAGACCCAAATGCCTGAACTGATGCTTAGTCAAGAGACTTCTCTGAGACTTGCCCATCTACTACTAGACTTGATCTGAAGCTGTGAGCAGAGAGTGCTCTTAGGTTGCAGGGTTTTCAGAAAAAAAAAGAAAAAAAGAAAAGTTCACACTGCTTCCTCCCTGGAGGTTTGCTTTCAAGTTTCAGCTTCAAACGAGCCCAGATTTCAAAGTTCAGCTGGCTCCACCAGCACGTGCACGTTGTTCTGCATGCAGACCACGCAGGGTGAAGGATTTCCCTGCAGCTTCCAGCGGTGCTCAGCCCCTGCTGCTCCCTGCCTGACATACCACAGAGCTTAATAGCAACGTAAAAAAACCTATATCACCTGCAGGAGCCGAGCTGACATATATGTATGTACATGGGTTTGGGGACGTTTTCCTCATTTCTCGCAAGATGTTTTGTAAGATACCAGCAACGCCGTCGTTCTTTTCTGAAGTGATAGCATCTTACCGGTAGGACCGTATCGCAGCATTTGCGAAACTCACAGCTAGAAGCTCCAAAAAGCAGTCCTTACACCAGCCATTTGAAATGCTTCATCCTACCGCAGGCTTACTTTAGTGCTGACACTGGTGCCAATTTAATTAGATAACTCTAACTTTTAAAGGCAGGCTTAATCTGCTGTACCGGGGCCTGTCTGTTGCAAGTCATCTTTCCTTATTCCAAGCAATGTAGACCCTGATGCAGCAAGGCGCTTAAGTACATGCTGAAGTGTCATCTAATTCAATGCATGGGCTTTAGCTCTTGCCGAGTCAGAGTTATAATGCTGTAAAATCCTCTACCGCCGTGTGGACGGGACCGTACGTGGTGCGGTGCTCCCTCCACGGGGTCCGTGCTGTCTCTGGGTCATGGTCTTGCTGACCTGAAGCTGCCCAGCTGAGCACATTGGCTTGCTGGGGAATTAGGGGAAATGATGTTTCCTAGCTGCAGCCACGTTTCTGCAAACTCTGGAATGAGTCTATCAAACTGAAGTGGGTTTGGAAGCCATGCTCCTAGCCCTTGCTCTGTGGTTTTTCCCACTGAATATTATTTGCACAGAAATAGCCATGGTTTGGCATTCATTCCCTAACCCATGCTAAGATCTCCCGTTATTTCTGTGGTGATCCCTGAGTGTTGGTCCACCCCACAAAGCAAGATCAGAGTCACTGTCTACAGACCCACAGGCCCCACCACTCACTTTCCATGGCTCCAGGCACACCGTTGCCCTCCCTGGGCAAACTGCCTTCTCTAAAAAGGAAAGAAACAGCTATCCTCCGCACAATGGTGCACAAATAAGGACATGATTAAACCATACTGGATGCTGAGAGGCAAACTACTGCACTATGATGTTCAAAAAGCCAGAATAATGTGATGGTTATAAAGACAGACAGCTCAGGCAAAGATTGCCTAGAGCACAGAATGATTGTCAGGATGGGCAAAAATGTAGAAAATCATGTGAGTGTGTAAGCTGCCAAAGCCAATTAATCCAAAGAACATTTTGCAACCATTAGGCTTCTATCACTGTGCATGCATCATAATTACTATGGGTCTGCGTGGATATGATGGCAGATCTTTAACGATATCGAGTTTCTATTTGAACTTGAATTATTTTCATTGCATTTGTTTGTGTTGAATTGTTGCAGCATCTAAAGTTGGAAAAACTGACTTATTTTTTAATTTGTCATTTTGAGTGGCACTGCACCCAGATCTTCCTAGCAACAAAGTAGAGGAGTCTGGAAGGGCTGCTCAGAAGAGGAGAGAAATGCTGTGGTGTTTTCCTGTCTCATGTTACTTTACAGGCAACTCGTGCAGTTAGTATCAGAGCCTGAAAAATAACAGGAACATGGTGATCAAGGAAACTTCTGCTGATAAAAAGGTACAGAGAACGCTTTTGCTAGGCAGCTTTGACTGGATCATCATCCTCTATGGTAGGATTGAAGCAGCCAGAGCTTAGAAATAAAGGTGAACCCAAACCTTACAGAAAGGACTGGATCCACATTTTGTGGTTGGCTTAGAACAGTGTTGCAGCATCCTGGACTAGAACTATCAGAAACACCGTGTTGGACAAAACTGAGATTTCAACTTTGTTATTTGGGCTTATCCTCTGCCCAAAGAGAAACAACGTGGGTTTATGTCAAATTTAGCACTTGATTGGCAACCCATCCTCCCCATTAAAGAGTACAAAACTATTTTATCAAAGTAAGAACATGAGAGTATGACATTTCTCAGTTTGCTGTACTGCTGACCTGAGTAAGGTGCGACACCTGTTTGTCACTTTTAGGGAAATTAAATGGGGCCCATTTTTTAAATCTAGTGAATATTCTTTTATACCTTCTACCCATGTGGTTAAAACTACTGCAAAATGCTGATATTAGGAAAAAGCTATGACAGGGTAAAATAGCTAAATGGACGTTGTTCTATCCTAAAAATTTAAGATGCAAATCCCACTGACTTGCCACCAGTTGAAGCACCTTAAACTTCTGAAACTGAGTCTCAAATCTGTAAGTCATCCACCAGATTGTGACATCTATGGAGCTGACAACTCTTCTGTACAGTGGGTTGCCTGCAGAGCATCTTTCCAGTTAAGGTACTCATGTTAGTTTCCTGGACAAGAAATGCTGACCTGCACTCTTTGCACACATTGCTATCTTTCTAAAACTCTTCCAGCCCTTTTCAGCTGATTTTCAGCCTAAAACCCTTTCCTGGTTCCTCCTGCCTTCAGACCTGCCCACCAGCTGGAGCAGAAAGAGCCATTTCCAGCCCCTGTTTAGACTCTCAGTTCTCACCCTTTAACGTTTGCCCTCCGGGGCTGTTTTCTTACAGCCCTGTGCTTCCCCAACTAACCAGGTGCTATCGGCGCTCCCCGACCGCAGCATCCCCACTCCGCCCTGCACAGACACCCCGCAGACGAGAGGCAAAACCGCGGACACTTGGGTGGTTGGGGTGCCCGACCCACCGTGCTCTCCCCACCTTGCAGCATGGCGGGGATTAGACAGAGATCAGACTGGTCCCTCTAGGCAACATTTACTGAGTCTAACACATGGATTTCCAGCAGAAATTGCTGCTGGGAGGGTCCAGGCTCTTTGCTCGACCGCCAACCTCCATCTTTCCTATTTCTTTGCAACCATTTGACCAAACAGAGGGTCTTTGCAACCCTTCGGTGGTTGGCAGAGGGTAAAGACAAACGCATATGTGGGACCAGAAAACTTGTTTTCCGTCTCCATAATGTTTATTTTCTTGCTGTTGTCCCTGTTGTCCCCTCACCCCCAGGGAAGTTGCAGGCAGGCTGGCAGAAGACAGACTCTGGGCAATGGCCTTTAGCATTGTGCAAAAGATCAGCCTCTTTCTTCATCAAAATCTCCCCAGAATTTTTCCTCTCCAAACCTAGTTGTGATAGCCAGCCTGCAAGAGATCATGCCAGTCCTTTGGGAGAAGTTGCACTGGACCAAAAGGACATACCTAAGAGATCTCTTAATTTCATGATTTAAAAAAAAAAAAATCTGAAAGAATAAATTCAAGATACATCAGAACTGCAGCATCACTAATAGAAGCGGTCATCTCACGGCATTTGCCTAGCCTGGCCTTTTTGAAGTCTCAAAGCCATTAAAGAGATGGATTTCTTTAGACAAGCCATTAACTGCTAATCTTTTTTCTTTTTTGGGGAACTGATTGTGAACTGTAAGTTACACTTTATTTTGTTTCTTTACCCGGATGATATTTTAAGTGTCTGAGTTTATAATTGCACAGTGCTCTGGGCAACTGCAACAGAGAAACACAATATGAATAAGGCTGCCTTGGCTTTCTGCTAGCATTTACCCAGCCCCGGTTGCTTTACAAGAGGAGCAAAAAGAAGAGAGGCAAAAAGGGGCAGGAAAGCCAGTGAGGAAGACATGCAGCCCTAGCAGCGAGCACTGCAACCAGGCAAGGACACCTCTTCCAGGAAGGAGATAAACAGCAAAACCCCCCTACTTTTTGCAGGTCTGCTTCACCTGCACATAGGTACCTGAAGGTTTTCAACCTGATATTCAAGTATAAGCAGATCCTCAGCCAGCAGAAGTTGGGCCAGCATTTGGGATTTTTTTTTTTTTTATATGTCTGCATTACTTAGGAATAGCAAAATGATTTGTGATTGGCAAAGCTTACAGCACTGTCTTCCACCTGTCCTTGCAGACCAGCCCTGACGTGAAATCCTGCAAAGCAAAGCAAACCCTGAGCTGCTTCCCTGCATCCCCGCCACCGTAGGCTTCCCTTTCCTTTTGTTTTCCTTGTTCTGTATAAAACACGCGGAAATGTTACAGGCAGTCCTGTAACCAGCAAAATCTCTGCCCTGCACAGCCCTTCAGGGCCCATCGCTGACCACCACGTTATGGGTATTTACAGCTTAATCCATTTCCCCAGCCACACAACTTGTGCTAAGGATCAATCACTGACTGCAATACATCCTCATGGCTAATAGAAACAATTACTTTAGACGAAGGCTCACAGGTATTTAAACAAGTTAAAAGTGCTTTGGAAGCCTGATTAAAACAAATCCAAATACAATTTTCTCCCTGGCCAGCCTTAGGTTGTAAAACACGACTGGTTGTAATGTTATTAATTATTATTACAACACCTTTAGCAGCATTATGGAGACAGAGCACAAAGATCTCGTTACAAGTCGAATGGACTGCTCTGAAGTGATCAGAAAGCCGATGAGCGCTCACGGGAGCACCTTTTTAAGCTATTAGTTATTTAAGCAGTTCATAAGAGTAGGGAGTTGAGTTGTGCTGGGAAGGAGAGAGTGGCTCCTAGCTCCTTGCCATGGAGAGAGCTTTCCTGGTTTGTCTACATCGAAGATTTGTAGCTGCATCGCCTACTCATTTGATCTTAATTCAGCTCAAAAAAGCTCTGCTTCATGCATTTCTAGGTATGACTTAGACATGAAACGTGATGCAATGGTCCTTTGATGAATAACGAAACATGGACTAGGAATCATCTGTGCCAGGCAGATTTGATCTGATTTTCGGAAAGAGGTAAACACGTAGCGATACACGCACATACATGCAGCTATAAATAAAGCAGGAGCTGTTTGCAAGGGAACAGGAGCCGAAAGCCACTCCCTTGATTCAATTCATTGTCCCAGTTCATCTCTATAATTTTATCACCCTAAAAATATCCATGCAGGCAGCGTTCTCTATGCAAATTATGATAATTTCAAGCAAAACGCAGGACATCAGTAGGTGCAGTGGCAAAAGCACGGGGACGAAGCCGGACTCACCTCTTGCTCCCGAGCAGCAGCTGGTGGTGGCACTGCGAGGAGCAGAGCCGGCGTTCTGGGCACAGGAGCCCGGGCTGCCAAAACCCTCGGTCTGGCACCAGCCCGCTTCCCACAGTCCCTCAGCAGCCACAGCTTCCCAAGGAGAGACTGCGAAAACCTGTCAATAGGTCCTGTGAGACACATTAAATAGTTTAGCTGCCTTTGGAGACTTCTCAGTCACTTGAATGTGCTGGAATGAAATAAATGTTGTTTCCAGTGCTCTCTGAAAGGCAGACGGGCTGTAAGCAGGCAGGCAGTGGGGTGGGAGGCAGGGCACTGAGGACAACCCCAAGTTTGGGGTCCAGTGCTACCCCAGACCTCCTTCGGGTTCTCTCAGAGATGTGGCTGCCCTGTCCCCACCCTACTTGCAGGGAAGCACCCTGATTTCTCCCTCCTCATTTTCTTCTGAGATGGGTAAATAATATTTCAATACAAATAGTTAATTACTTGAGGACTTTTTTCAGCTCCTTCACTGGCGATGTGTCTGTGCTCAGTGTTTGCTCGTGGGCTGTGCTGTGTATCTCTCAGAACAGTGATAACAAATTATTATTAAGTCTTGGTGACTCCCATTCAAAGGAGGAAACCACAGGCCAGGGGTTTCTGCCTAAGAAGCAGCCAGTTTTCTCCTGTGTGTCTTTTGAAGCAGGATGGCCAAGGTAGGGAGTGCCCAAACCACACAACACAGAAATCAAGGTGAAGGAGGAGGTTTGGAAACCACCAAACCCTAAAGGGTGTAGTCACAAAAGATTTCCAGGGACTCGGACATCGGAGCAGAGAAAAAAAGGTCTGCTTTTATAGCAGATAGGCCATGCTTAACAGCTGGATCAGCGAAGAGGCCTGTGTACACAAGGGGAGGAGAGATTCATTACTCAGAGGAGAAAATACACTAGGGTGAGACAAGGGGAGTCAAAAGAATCTCAGTAGACATAATAAGGGGGGATGAAGGATGATGTTTAGCGCTTACATTGTTGAAATTAGCTGAGGCAAAGACAGTCTTTGATAAGAAGAGCTAGTCCCAAGGACCAGCCAATGAGGTAAAGACAGCTCCTGATAAGAAGCAGGAGCAGGCCCCAAGAGCCAGCTAAGACTGGTCCTGTGGCTTGGGTGAATACCAAGAAATCACTGAGCCTGCGCAAGAAAAAAGGTTACTAGCGGTGACGAAGAAGAGTCATCTATCTTCATCTCTGCGACCACCAGACGACCACCATAAAGAGGCACTGCGCAAGCGCAGTTGAGAGGAGACTATGGAAATGACCTCTCGGAGCTAATTTTAATATGGAGCGGGGATAGGTCATGCATATGTATAGGTGTATTGTGAATATGTAACACTTGACTGTATAAACTTGAGACAAACTGCCGAGTGCGGCGCGCACGACTTCGGTGGGACTACCCCCCGTGCGGCCCAGCGCTGAATAAACATACCTACTTTACAATCTCACTGATTGTGGAGTCTGTTTTCCGCATGTCAAGGGACCGGAGATCCTCCTAGGATGTGGACTTAAGTGCAAAAAATACTCCAGCGTGGTGAAGAAAACACTTCACAGAAGTTTGCACAAGCATGCCTCTGTCTCTGTCAGTGCATTTCCTTGCCTCACTACAGACCAGAGCAATTGGTTTATGGAAACTTTAAGACTGCTTGTAGCTCAACTATCGTACATATGGGGACGACCCAAAGGTTTTGAGAAGAGTGTGTTGCAGTTACGTGACCCTTAGCGAGTGAAAAGAGGATGCAAAATTGGGGCTGAGTCACAAAGACCGTTTCTGCAAAGGAGCAAGATCCCCAGAGCACCGGCTAAGGCTGTAGATGTGGGTGAGGATGGCCACCACTGCAGCCTCCCTGGAGGCAGAGAAGGCCAAGAGCAGGTAGGACATCAGGTGGATGCTCCAGCAGGTCCTAAGCAACGCCCTCTTCCATCGGCAAGGAAACGTGCCTCAAACCAGAGAGCGTCAAGTGGCAACAGGCCCTTCTCTCCCAGCCAAGAGCAACCGGCACCGGCTTGTGTCATGAGTGGCTTCAAAGACTCCAATGACTGAAGAAACCCACGGGGCTCTGGTTGGCACCATTTGGTTGGTGTTTGTTCAAAAGATGTCCCAGCAAGGCTTGCAAAGCAAGCCTGCTTCATAACACAACATGGAGCAAAGCTCAGCTTGGACTCAAAAATGCATACCCTTCTCAAAAAGACTACTCAGTGGTCATTGAAGAGTAATTTTAATGACAACAGTTTAACCAAACCAAGACAGATATTTTTAAGTTCAGTCATTGTGTGTTGAAGCAATGCTTGCAGTGTGGATATACTGTTTTCAGTACACTGTCGCCCACCTGTTAAACCCCAACATGGTGTGGGTAACTCCCCAAACATTATTGCTAACAGAATAGCAAGAACCAGTTATATATCCTAGAAATCTGTTGGGGTTTTGCAACAAACAGGTTCTGAATGATGACAGTGGGCTAAAAAGGCACCATTATCACATTGAATGCCTGACCCAAAGCCTGCTGACATCCACAGAAGTCTTTTAGTAACTTTAATAGGCTGTGGATCAAGCCTGAAGAGAGTACCACACACCATGCCATTTAAAATCAAGAGAAACTCAATCAACCTTGCAAAGTAGCAAGCACTTCAGCCTCCATAAATCCTTGCTGATGCCAGGGTTCAGGCTTTGAGGGTCAAATATTAAAGTCTTCTCTAACATGCAAACCAGCAAGTACTAGTTTTTGTAAACCTTCTCCCTGAGACAGGCATTAGCTCGGCGGGAGCAGCTGTGTACCTACTGCTCCTGAAAGTCTAGTCATTCGTTTCCTTATTTGAACCTTTAATAAGCTTTACTTGAGGCAGCTTTTAAAATAAAACCCAAAGCTTGAGAGAAAGCCTTTCATCCCAACCCTGTCCTGGGCAGCACTTATTCCCTGCCCTGCCATCAGTGCATGTCCACCTCTGAAGCCAAAGGCCATGGGGTTGTGTCAAACCTGTTCTGCAAGATCAGCTCCTATTGCAATGTGTTACTCCCTGGATTATTGAAGTTATGGCGCCAGGCCCCATAATACAAATAATTTCTGAAAGAAAAATTATTCTATAGTGTCAACAGCACAGAGCTCCAGATAGGCCAGAAGAAAACAAACTGCAAGACATTTTGTGAAGGTGAAGAAATGAAAAGGCTGTTTGCCTGCATTTCACCTTGCACAGATGGAAGTGTACAGGCACACTGACACTCATCACCTTTAATAGGTGTCCCAGGGCTAAATCCTCACTCACTGAAAATGTAGGGCCAAGCCTGCAACTCATATACTTCAATAATTGAGGAAGCCATTTAAACAGAGATGTGAAATATTTAGACTCAAAGTGTTTCATTTCACTTAATTTAATATCACTTAACACTTGGAAAACTTCTATAAATGAAATGGCTAGAGATTCAGATCCCTACTGTGTCCAAACGTATCTGGAAAAGAAATGTGTCCATTTTCTGTGCAACAAATGCTCAATTGCAGATTTTCTGGATAATAAAATCTCCAGCCTAGCTATTTAATTATTCAGCTGACTGATAGAAGAATATGAAGTTACAGAAACCTAAAGCCATGCGCTGGAAACTCTGGAGTAAGTTATAACAAATGTTTGCTTTAAAAAGACACCAACTGAGCTATTTAGAAGCTTGCACTTATGAGATAATGATCATTTAATAATTATGCAAGACAGTGCCATCTTTGCTCTCATAATCCCTCCTCATATGGTCAAGAATATTTTCTTTCTTAGAGCTACATCAAATAGGAGTATTCTTCATGCCAGAATTTTCAACCAAGACCTTAATCCTGTAACAGGAGGCATATGGCCAGACTCAGTCATTTCAATGGGCGCCCATACAAGCATAAATCTCCTGCCATAAAATCACTGTGCTGAAAAATGCCCAAGTCACACTATTAGGTGCACCCTCCTCCAAGTTATTGGGCTTCTTGCTCCTTCCTCTTCTGCCCTAAGCACATCCAGGAAGGTCGTTACACCTTTTCCACCACTCATTATACTAATGGTGGAGACCAGCCGGTTCCTGTCATCTCTGCAATGTACCATGTAGAAATGGGAACGTTCACAGGTTTTAAGGCTTAAAAAACCAACACAGCACAGACCCACAGCCAGTAATACTCCTTGGTTGCAGAGAGCCTGTGATCTAAAGGAGGAGAAGGGTGAAAGGAGGATGATGGCAGTGTGCTGTGCAGCTGGGATTTCAAGGAGGAAAAGGAAGAAACAAGAATAGCGTTGTAATGCTCAGCCAGCCCACGCTGCTGGAGTGCTGCAGGAATTACACCACCAGCCATTCACCCAGCCGGAGTTTTCTTCAAGCGGAGGGTCCACCACGATTTGGTCTTTTTTACTTGCTGGTGGAGCTGTGCAGGCAGCCAGCGCACAATTCAGGACCAGAGCTGGGATCCAAATGTGTTCTCATGGCACAGACGCTTATTAGCCACAATATACTTCTGGCATTAGGCAATTTATAATTATGTTACTAATTACATCACCAATTGAGTACAATCTGCCATTTCTGGAATTCTCTCCCTAATCAAACACTGTCCTCGAGGCATTGGAAATATGCTGACATCCAGCAGCAGGAGCGGCAAATCACAGCATCCTTGTTATCACAGGATCCCTCTTGAGCTGCTGCTGATCAGATAAGCCCGCAGGAGCCTCAGCGTGCTCCAGCCGATGCAGACTGTGCCTTTGCTCATGCTGCGGCAGCCGATGCAGCCCAAATCACAGAGGTGGCACATGGGAAAGAAGCATCTCCCACACCCCCTGCCTCCCAGGGCTCACATCAGGAGGTGATACAAGCTCCTGGCTGCCCACACGAATCCAAAAGAGACTGAAAACTCTCCTCCCTGTGCTGAGTTTTGACCGTCTGGTTCAGGCCACACTTTCCGCAGACTCATTGCTGTGCTACAAAATCATTTTTTCCTACAGCCTAGAGACACGGCTGCCCTGGTGAGCACTAAGCAGACAGCACGTGGTGGCAATCAGGCACCAATTTGGGACAGACAGCGTGGGGTGTGGAGGTGTCACACATGTGGGCATCCTTCTTCAGAAAGACCTTGTCACAGCAGCCCAGGAGGCCTGGGAGGAGAGGTGGCAGTGGCCAGGCACCAGGCCAGCCCTCCCTGTTACGGAGGCAGCTTGCAGTCTCTCCAGGGAGAAAGCCAGCTTTGAGCTAGCTAGTGTGCTGGCATGTTTGCCATAGCCCCCAGTCCTCTTTGGCAGCAGTGAACACACACAATGTGGCTTTGGGAACAGCTTCGTTGGCTCTCCTCCATCACAGGTTAGCCCCACGTGGAGACACCCTGGGCTGGCTCTTCAGGCATGGGGACGTTCCTCTGTACCACCTGCGTGGGTCTGGAGATTTTCCCCATCGCTTAAACACCCTCCTGAGAAACAATCCAGGAGACTCAGCTGGTTTTGCAGACTGTTTTGCGCTTGGGGGACACGGCTTATTAAACCGTGCCTCTTCTTCTCACACCCCACCTTGCCACCAGTTCATGCTATCCACTGATTGCTCTCTCGTCACACACTTCACATCCAAACTGCTCACGAAGAAGCTCCCACTTGCTGTTCCGCACCTCGTGCCACCAAGCTTGGTCCCTCCTGGCTTGTTACGACAAAGCCAACCAGTCAACCAGTCTTGGTTGGTTTATTTTAAATGCTTTTCTATCCATCACAGCTCTTACTATAAGGGCAAAAGCAGGAAAAAATTGCACCACAAGAATAAAATGCAAATGTCCCAGTAAAGCCTGTGCATGATGCCATAAGACTAATGCTTATAGTTAGAGCTTCGTATTTGCAGAAGGGTCAGCAAACGAACTAGAGCAGAAAAGGAAAATGATGGCCTGGGACCTGTGCATCAGAGGGCTGCAAAGGGTGACAAACTCAGGCTGTGACCCAGGGACCGTGCCGGAGCTCCACTCTCTGCCCTTGCTGCGACGGGGCCAGGCTTCCCCACACAGACCCTCTGGTCCCAAAAGTGCCAGAAGGAAAGTTTCACTGGGTTCACCTGTAACATGGCAGTGACACCAAAAGCTTTTGTAACACAGTTGACATTCGCTGAGGAAAAATGCAACAAAGAGTTAAATATTTAACTTGGATAACTGTTTTAACCCAGCCTTACCAGACTTAGACCCCTCCAATATGATCAGTCTCCTGGGCAAGCAAAGGCCAAGTGAAAAGTCATCAGATTTGTAGAGCGCTTACCCTTCCTGTGCATTGATCTTTCCAGACCTGACACAACTTCACTCCCTGTATCAATTGGCTGCCCAGGAGGTCTCAGTACCCTCTAGAGTTGCAATATCAACTGGTTTTGCTTCAATACAACTTGTTGGAGGCAGCACTGGGGCAAATCAGCAAATGCCTTGGGCTACCAAGTTCCAGTGTGGAAAATGCCACTGGGAGGAGCAGAAACCTCCACTAAAATCTGGGAGACAGCACCCCAAAACACATCACAGGATCACAATTGAGGTGTGCTGACGCTACTTATGGCCTGCTACCCAAGGGGGATGCCATGTCCCCCCATCCCAGCACTGTGTCTGGGCCACCCCTGGTGATGGCACAAGCCATTTTGGGGAAGATTTTGCCCTCTCAGGTGCAAAAGCTGAGTCTGGAGTTTGGATGCTTTACAGAAAGACTGATTTAATCTTTCTTGACAACTTGTCTTCTATTGAGTAGATTTGTTTAAAAGGGAGAGAGCAGTTGTTAATGTCTACAGGAAGGGAAAGAAAACAGTCGCTGCTCCACTGGTACAATAACCCTGCTGTCACTGCTGTCTTGTCAGGGGAAATTAGGCTGGAGGGGTGCAAGTCCCACAAAGAAGTTGTGTTTTCTTGCAAAACGCTCTTTAAAAGAACTCAGCTGGCCTCTTTCTGACAGTGATACTTTCCTCCAAAAGTTTCCACCAGCTCAAATTTCATTCAGCGGCAGAGGCCGGGCTCTTCAAAGCTGCGGGGGGGCGAGATGCTTCCCTGGGAGTGGGTTCCTCAGGAGCTCTGAGCATCCTGGAAACTGAACTCTACACGAAAGGCACATTGGGGACAGGCGGTGAAGGAAATACAGATCATTTGCCTAATGAACAGACAAACTTTTTCCTAGCTCTTTTTACTGCATTTCCAGTGGAATAATCTTGATTTGTCCTGCCAGGCTTCTGCTATTGGTCTGTGCTCTTCCTACCATTGTCGTCATTCCAGCTAGCCCTTGTCTGCTCAGGAAATTAATGGTATGTATATTTTTGCGCATGGTGCTCTTGAGATGTCTGAAAAATGTTCCTGTGAACCAGGCACTGATGTATCACTCTCTGGAGAAGATAAATTTCTGTCTGCTTCCCGCATCCCTCTGTTAAGATACAGTATGAATACAAATTTGTTTGGAAAGGTTGCGTTAAAACAATAATACACCTTTCTCTTATATTTTATATAACGCAGCTATTCCCATTTCGCATTGAAAATACAAGATATCGGTATTTGAACAGATATTTGACTTGGTTAGCTGAAGATGTCTCATAATTGGCTAACGCTAACTTTGCCTTTAGGATTTTCTGTCTGATTTTCATAACTAAAATGGGAGAAAATACTTAGACTTTGGGGGTTACAGCTGCTCTGATCAGTCAATTGCTCTGCAGACCCCCTCCTCCTGTCCCCAGCCCACTCCCTAGATTTCATCGGCTCCTCTGAACCCCTCCACGGTGAAACCTCTGGGCTGGATCAGCTCTGGCAAATCCTCTCCAGGGAGCAGCTCTTGGGCAAAGCAGGTCTGAGCCCTGCTGGGAGCAGGCTGCAGCCCAGTGATCCCGCTGAACCACCTCCCTGAGGGCAGGGAGCAGGTCTCCAAGTGCCTCCAGGATTTTCCAGTCCCACACCAGGACGAGACACGGCTGATTTCTATCCCCTGTAAGGTGGCTGGTTCCACCCCGCATGGCTGAGCAGATGCAGGGCAGCAGCAGCGAGAGGTGATGGCTGTGGCCGGGACCCCCATCTCCCTCCCTGCAGCCCCACTTCAAGCACCAAGCTAAACGTCGCACCCGCTAAAGCTAATGGAAAAAGCTACTTAACGGGGCTCTGGGGCCAGCCAAAAATGATGAATGAAAACTGTTTAATGATCGTATAGCCAGAGGCCTGACTCTGCCCGTCTTCACAGCTGCATAAATCCCAACAAGATGAACCCTCTGGGCCCAACAGGCTCTGTGGTTTCAACTGCATCCCTACGTGTGCTGGCATCACAGTGCCGGCTACGGGGCACAGGGACTGGGCATCGCACCCCTCCTGCATGGGCAGCAGACAGGCCACTGACTCCCCAGGGAGGAGAAAAGCCAACCCAAACCTCTTCCAAAAGCACTGCCAGAGGGGGTTTTCGGTGCTATCGAAGCACAGGCCAGATGCTGCCATGCAAGAAAAGGGTGGGTATTGAGTTTATAATTAGCAATCCTTCCCTTTCACCAGATCTTTAAGTCCAAGATGGGAGTCATCTTCTGAGAACAAGAGCAGAACAACAACCAGAGCGATGGAGAATGATTTTAAATAACAAACATATATTTGTTTTTGTAGAAGTTAAAGCATTTCATGCCCCTAGTTCCCAGCCTGGCACCTTCAACCCTGGGGTTCCGAGGGACGGGCTGCTCCAGGGCTGGGGACATACCTATTTCTGTTAGCTGCCTCAATTCCAAGCAACCTTCGCTAGCCCCTGCAAGCAAATGAGTCTAGTGCTGCCGTTGAAGCAGAGAAGACTCCTGCTTTTATAGCCCCCAACTGCTGCTGCCAGTCCTCACGGAGCTTGGCCATGGTGCCATGGGTGAGTACATGAGGAGCACCACAGGGTGCTCCCTGGTGTCCCTCCATCCCTTTGCAAGCTGTAAGAGGCTAGGAAAAAATACTTCTTAATTACAAAACTAAGCAAAGAAAGCACAAGTGTGGGAATATTGTCAATGAACAGTTTGCAAAAGAACTAAAAGCACAGGACTGCTTTCAAGATAAACTCACAATATTTTCCAGGGCAGCGAACCCACAGGAAACTCTTCCATCAGCTTGTTGGCAGCTCCCAAGTTAAATGCCAGTAATCTGGCAGTGAGGAACCAGCACATCACAGGTTTAGAAGCTCACCAGTTTCACCCCCCTTTTTATGGCTAGTTGCGTTAACCTCATTACAGACATTACTGATCTCTGTAGCAAAGATTTACCTTTACACTCGTTTTGCGCCCAAAGCAACGTACCCCTTACTCCCACCCTGCTTGCAAAGCAGCTCAATGAAAAGCTGCCTTCCCCTCAAGCCCATAAGAAGGTAACTGAGATCTTAAGAAAATCTGCCGTCCTTCATTACAAAAACGCAATAAGGGGATATTTATAAGCATCACGTATCAGCTAAAAAAAAAATGTGTCCCATGTTAATGCAGTGCCTACTCCAGTTTACTCCAAACATAATGAGATCTTTGTACATGTTGTGCAGAGTCCTAGTCCTTCTGTCCTCAAGTCCTATGACACGTATGATAGAGACCAACAGTATTCATCTGGTAATTAGCCTCATTATAGGCAAATTGGAAGCTCTTCAGTCTACTAAAATATGCACTCAGAGCTGCAGAGATGCAGCACCTGACAAATTTGGACTGGTAGATGACACTGATCTCTGATGCAGATCTGGTTAAGGAGTGAAAAAAGTCCAGGAGTCGCAACCGCTCTGCAACGAGCATCTCTCCATTGCATCCTGCTGACACTACCGACCTTCACTGAAATGAACTGGGCAACCCCAGCACAGATATAACCGCAAAGAGATTTTTCCCAATAAAATAGCCCAATCCCAGATGTCAAAGATGAGCAGCATTTAGCAATACTGCCTGAGAGAAACTGGAGGAAACAGAAAAACGCCTCTAGCTCTTTCCTTGGACTGGGAACTAGCAGCACTTTGTAGGCTGTACTCAAATGGTCTGAACAGTAGTTCATCTTACTGAGGCAACTTTCAATAAAGGTACACGTTTCTGACATCCTACATATACATCAGACTCCTTTTGCAGATAATGACAAGAAAAACAAGGAGTTCCCTTAGTGATGATGTGCCCACGTAATAGATACAGTGTCTTGGGAGCTGGGAAGGCAGGGGAAGAGCAAAAAAGCAGGCTATTTTTTGCACGGTAAAAAACCCTGCAATTTGGCTCATGATATGTCCTTGGACACATCTCTCATTTTAGCCACGTTTAGGGAAAATTACCCTGTAATGGCAGCAGATGAGACTTTTGGTTGATCAACAGTGAGTGAAGAGGGAACGATTTGAACTTAGCAAATGCTTGCTTCTGCCTCCGCATTCTCACTCTACAGCATTTCGTTACTGAGGATAGTGCATGGCATGGCACGAAACCCCTCCATTCTCTCACCTACTAGGTTGAAATACTCGTACTGAATTTACAATTAAAAAGAGAGAACAGAAGCAAAGTGAGCAGCAAAATATTTGCATTCTTGTAAACTGCCAGGTTGCATGAACTGAGAAGTCCCCAGGCTATTTTGGGATAATTCGGCACCTTTCAACTGTCACATAAAATTTCATGGGGGATGATGCTTGGCATTGTTTATATGACATTAGCTTCACCTTTTCATCCTACTGGGGACCATCAAATGCAAAACTGGATTAAATTTGGCAGATCACATTATATATGGGGAAGTGAGAAATATTGCTGTATCACAATTGATTTTCCCAAAGGCACCAGCCAACCTCTGATATTTTGATACTGAGGCGATAAATAATTTTCTGCTGGTAATTTCCATATTCAGTAAGCTGAGAAGTTTTTCTCAGTATGCAAATGACATTTATTTAAAGCACCATTTTATGTTGCTTACAATTAGATTGATTTGGATGGCTGCAGGAGGATTTTTGTCTTGGGTGATGCTGAATGGGCAGGAGCAGAGGTAAGTCCTTCATGCAATGTAGACTCGCCTAAACTAGATTTGCTTGCTGGGCTTGTCATGGCTGGACAAAAGACATGCCAGGTAGGAGCATATGCGTGATCTGGAGTTTTATGCCTTGGATGCTACAATTATTTTACTTGGTTGTAAATATTTGGGCAGGCACTGAAATCAGCAGGTCACACCAAAGGTTTGAGCAAACCTCAAAGCCAACCCCGACAGATAGAGGAAAATTCCCAAGTACCAACCCACCTGAGGAGATTGCGTTTTGGTTGGGTCTGCAATCTCCCGACTTCTTATTTATTTTGACAACAGAATTGAAAGGCAACCAACACAGTCAGGTCCACTAATCTTATAGTTGAACATAACAAGAGGATAAAAGCAATGCCCAGAAAGTGAATAAAGAATTTGACCACAAACATAAAAAGGGAGATCTTGACCCAGATATACTAAAAAGAGAAGCCTGGCACCATCTTTAGCAGGACCTACATTTACTTCATGATACCAATGTTAATTGAACAGACAGAGTTCAAACTGGTTGTTCCCTGGTCCACCTTCACTGCAGCTGGATGTCTGCACTGGCTTCTCCTAAACCTTGGGAGAAGGCTTGGGCCAGCTCAGCAGGTCACAGTCTCCTGCATCATTTGGTGAAAATTCTCTGAAACTTTTCTGATGGTCTGAATGGGAGACAGACTAAGAAGTATGGGAGAGACGGGGCTGGAAGGGCTGTGAACTGCAAAAATAAAATAGGGTGAAGTGTGTGCATTGGTGCTGTGCCCTGCTCTTCCACCAACACTTCCCACCCCCAGACCCAGAAGAGCCCTCAGACAGGGACTTTTGGATGCCCTGCACAAACCTCAGCGGATGAATTAGCAAAGAACAAGTGTCCTTCCTCCAAACAGCTCCTTCTTATCTCGCAGGAGAAAAGACTCTCCGGTAGCACAGCACTGGGAATGTCCAGGAGATTCCCTTCCCCTGGCACCAGCCTGCCCGCAGCTCCCAGCTTGTCCGTGGGGCACACAGCCCCCTCCGCTCCTTCATCCCTCTCCAAGAGGTGTTCCCTCAGCTCTCCCTTTTGCTGGCTTGCTCCTCACTCGAGCTCACCCGGGATGACAAGGTTTGTTATTCTGAGTCATCCTCACTGCTGCTGCTCCACTGCAGGCCCCTCTGTGAGCATCACTAACGTGCCTGTTTCCAGTTTGCATACCACATGAAAGAAGTTTAAAGGAAATTTAGTCCCATGGAGAGAGCCAGCACTAGGTTGATGTGTCTCTCAATCTCTAATTTGATGAGTTATACACAGCCTTTACACACAGAGATGAATTTGGCTCTCCGAATACATTTGCATTCATCACTGTTGCAAGCCTTGTGATGTCTTTATGGAAAAGCCTGCCCTTCCCCAGCCAGCCTCACATTGCCCTTTCGATGAAGGTGTCTGCAGGCATTGCAGAACAGCCTGTGGATTAATCACACTTGCACAGGTTTGCTGGTGCTGGACCTCTCCAATGGTCCCGCACACTGTGAAGTTGTTGCACCAGTTATAAATTTGCTTCCTAAGGCTCCACTTTCAAGCTAGAAGTTTCCTTCTTTATTTAACTCATATTACCTGCTTCCTTCTGTCTCTCTCCAGCAGGCAGGGGTGCATCTCAGTGTCTGGTTAAGAATCTCTGACATAAATGGGTGCATCACTATATTTTTGGT
Organism: Harpia harpyja; assembly: GCF_026419915.1. Taxonomy (NCBI): domain Eukaryota; kingdom Metazoa; phylum Chordata; class Aves; order Accipitriformes; family Accipitridae; genus Harpia; species Harpia harpyja. Next base: position 20,252,124 of record NC_068969.1, read on the forward strand.
GCTGTTCCTCTCACTTAGATCTGGAGAAATTTGATCTCCTGAAGTTAAGAAAACTCAGTCAAGAAAGTTTTACATCTCCCTATAGGGAGACTTCTGCTTTTTTATAGTGGCATATGAACTACCGCCTGTTAATAAGGTGTTTCTAGCAGTGGTCTGTAGCCCAGGGACCCTTGAGTCTTAATACACTAACATTAAAAACCCACATTCATTTGTACGTCAGCTGTTCTGTGTGACTCAGCAAGTATACTGGAGCGATCAGAGATCTGTACCGAATCAGCCTTACAGGCTGTTGTGGCGTAACAGAGCAATCAAGAACCAGCCTACTCAGATCATCATCCCTCCTAAACATGTGTCAAATGATGGTTAAGGTTTCCTTTAGCAAAGGGTGTTTCTTGGTGCCTGAAAGTTTAGTGCCCATCTTGAACATTTTTTATAAGAAATTACATTTTTGAAGCAACTGCCTTCCGAACAGCAGACCCCTTCTCCACATCCCGAGCGGAGCACTCTGATTTAAAGGTTGCCATCTACTTGTCCTCAGAAGAAAACTCAGGAGTGACAGAGCCATCCATGAAATGAAGCCTGTCCTCCTCCCAGGGAGCTCAGCCTCCCCCAGAATTTCAGCCGCGACTCAGCACGAAGGAAAAGAGAGCAGAGTCTGAGTCACTTACAAGTTTCTCTTCCTTGAGGCTGTTACAGATACGATAAACCATTTTCTTTTCTTTGTAAGTGCTGCCTAGAGTTTAATAAATGCTCAAATGTATTATTAATCTGGAATATTAACCCCAAATCGTATAATAAAATGACTCAAGCATTTTAAGCCATCTCAGAGGCCTGCAAAATCTTTGCAAGTTACTAATTAAGCTACATTGGAATAATTGTTCGGTAAATTTTACAGTCAGGTTTCATCTTCTCTTTAGAAAGGGCAGACTACAAATCTATGCGACATAAAATAGAAGCTAATGAATTTGGAGCATATTCAGTATGGAGCATGCATCTAACAAGTGGGAATAATAACATTAATGATGCTTTGAGATAATAGACTATTTAAATTCGTATTTGTAGAAGCCATAGACTAATACGCAGTGATCTACAGTTTAGATGTTGTTTCCTTGAGGGCACAATCCAGAATACGCAGGGATACAAATTTTCAAGTGGAGGAAATCTCACACCTTTCTCCTAAGTTGTGACACCCAGTGAAGAGAGGCCCTCGGAAAGCACACCGTGCTGGGGATCTCAAGTACGGAAACATCGTGTCAATCTGCAGGTTGGCCTCGTGCTAGAGGAGACATCCACAATTTGGTCACCTTAGAGCTAAGGGTTGCCCCTTGTCTGGTTAACCAGCAAATAACAGATGCTCCTGTCTGGGTAGAAACACTTCACCCTGGTAAGGGCCAGTGCCTGGACTGTGCTTAATGGTTGGCATAAGCAAATATTAAAAAGTAAGTAAAAGAACCTATTAACAACACATCTGGCACTTTGGGGCTTTATGCAATGATTTTTTTGCAGGTCGGATCATCCGGAGCTCTCATCAGCTGTTACAGCAATCCTGGGCTGCGTGACGGGAATCCAGCCCCGCTTATTTCCACAACTGGAAGATGAGTTTTGTAAGGATAAACGCTACATCTAGCAGGGCTCAGGTTCTGGTGTCCAGCCAATTCATAAAACCTTATAAAGCCTCTTCTTTTCCTCCATACATGGCTGAACCAGTATTGGCATGTGATGAAACAGTGAATCCCCCGCCTAAGCCAGCCAACGCAAGTCATTTAATTCCTGGTCTGCCAATGGCTGCATTTTAGCATTGTCTCACCAGACCTGGAGCTGAACGAAATTTGGACAGCCGTTATTATAGCTGTGCAACACCACATCCTGGCTTTTGATCTCCAGCACTGGCGTAAATCAGGTCCTCGGGGACCAGAAGTCCCTTGGGGTAGTGTTTCTGTGGCCCACATCAAACACTGCTGGGAAGCGTAGATCCAGCCTTTAGTATTTATATCATGTTTCCAGTTGTCTGCAGTGTTACAATGCCAATGATTTATTCATTTATTTATTTCACCCTTTGCACACGGTTTGTAACGCAGAGAGCAACCAAGATGCAGTCATGCTGTAGCTACATGTACTATGGATTTTCGGGAGCACCACCATGTGCTTAGCATGGCAATGGATGGCCCCCCTGGCTTCCAAGAGGACCCAGGCGAGCACTAGCACCGCTCCTCAGGTTCACAAGACACACCAAAAGTTGGGGTAAGGCAAAGCAGGGAAGGGTCTCCCTCTGAGACCAGCAGCCCAGGGCTGGGCAGAAGCGGGAAGGGTAAGAGAGATTCAGACAAGGGAAAGAGGAAAGCACCACAATTATATCTGTGATGAAATTCAGGACTTTTCTGGGACTTTCTCAATGGACTGATGAGAATTCTTAAGACATGAAGGAAGTCTTGAAATGCTCTTGCCCCTTGGACTGCAGTAACTACTCTTCGTTAGTCTAATGCTGCAAGAAGCGGTTAGCCTGATAACACATGCATTGTTTCACCCTATTTACACCAAAAGGACACCAAGCCTTTTTCTCTTGCCCATAGCAGAAACAGACCCTAATGGACACAGTTCTTGCTCAAAAAACCTCCCTGGAGAGCCCTGGCCCAAGAAGCTGGCAGTATGATGTTGTGCACTTCTGTCCCTTCTCCAACCTCTGCCTCCCTCTGGGACCACAGCCTGCGGTCCAGCCTGGGAGCCGCGGGATGCTCCACCATCCCCACCATGCCTGGGCTGTACATGCACTTGCTCAGAGGGTTGATATGCACACTTGGCCCCGAGTGATGTTTGCACTGCAGGGAGCTGGTGAAGCTGAGAGCACGTCTAGAAGTTGTCACGAGTACAGGTTTTAATGAGGGCTGGGGCTCTGTTTGAGTTCAACACTCAATTCATAACAGCTGCCCATACCTCACAGCAGAGGAGGGTATAAAACATCTGCTGGAGACTTTTGGGTATCTCAGAGCTCTGAGTGGCACATGCTGGGTGTCTGGTCGCCCCTCAGATACAGGAGTGCAGCACAAGTTGCCCCGCAGTACCTGACTGTTGTGGTTTAACCCCAGCCAGCAACTCAGCCCCACACAGCCGCTGACTCACTCCCCCCCCAGTGGGATGGGGGAGAGAATTGGAAGGGTAAAAGTGAGAAAACTTGTGGGCTGAGATAAAGACAGTTTAATAGGTGAAGCAAAAGCACGCAAGCAAAGCAAAACAAGGAATTAGTTCACCACTTCCCATGGGCAGGCAGGTGTTCAGCCATCTCCAGAAAGCAGGGCTCCATCACGTGTAATGGTGACTTGGGAAGACAAATGCCATCACTCCAAACATCCCCCCTTCCTTCTTCTTCCCCCAGCTTTATATACTGAGTATGACGTCCTATGGTCTGGAATATCCCTTGGGTTGTCAGTTGGGGTCAGCTGTCCCGACTGTGTCCCCTCCCAACTCCTTGTGCCCCCCCAGCCTCCTCGCTGGTGGGGTTGTGGGAGAAGAAGAGGCCTTGACTCTGGGTAAGGACTGCTTGGCAGTAACAAAAACATCTCTGTGTTATCAATGCTGTTTCCAGCACAAACCCAAAACACAGCCCAATGCTAGCTACTGTGAAGAAAATTAACACTATCCCAGCCAAAACCAGCACACTGACCCACGGGGGGAGCCGCACACCGCTCCGGGTGCACGCTCCACAACGTACACATCAGTGCCGTGATTCACTTACACTGATACTCTTCGTGACGCTGTTCATATAACCTCTAATTTTTTGCAGATGATGGAAAGCTTCTCTCTATATCCAGAAGGATCAAGCAGTGTCAGGCAGTTTAGCAAAGCTCCCCGGCACAACATAGGAGACTTATGCAGCTCTAACCTCACGCACCCTCTCTGGAAGAACTCCAGGCAGAGTCTTGTGCTTGCAATAATCCTCACGCCGGCTGCTTACACAAACACAGAACAAAACAACCCAGCACTTCTCAAAGTTAGTTTTAAATTAAATTTCTTGGGCAAGACCTGAGTCATCTCAGTCCTCTTTTGTCTCGTATTAATTTTAACTGTGTTCTATGATTTTCATAACTAAGAGTTACAGCGCACATACATTTCCTCCTCAGCTTCCAGCAGGTCACCTGCTTTGCTCTGGCACCTTTGCTTGTGTTTAGCAGTGACTAAACTCTCTCTGTGCTCTCCCTCCGGCTCCTTAGCCTGGCTGCTGCAGGCAAGGGGTCACACATGGGCAAAACAGGAGCTAGCACGGACCATGGGTCGGATCCAGATCGAGCACACTATCTGGCCTTGGAGTGGAGCCAGGAGCAAAGGTTATTGCTATGGTAGTAACAAGTCAGAATAAAAATGGGCTACACTTAATGCTAACAAGTTTTTTGCTAATACTGAGGATGAAAGTATAAAGCTTGGCCAAGTCAAGGGGGTCTTTACCTGAGAGAGGAACTCCGTTAAAATAGAGAGCCCTCATGCACTTCATTAAGAATTCACCAAGGCAACTTCCAGAAACATCCCCAAGATATTGCTGTGCTGGAGATCAATTAGCATTGTTATTGTCACGGTGCAATAATCTGCTTTATTAGTTTTCTTTTTAAAATTCAAATGAGGAGATGAGGTGTATTAGATAATGCACGTACTCGGACAAGGAACAAATACGTCGCTTGTACGCAGAGCATGTATCAGAAAGTACAAGTGTCTTTGAGCAGATGTGCTAATGGACACAGACCCTGCGCTGTAACCAATTACTTCATCATTAGTAAGAAAAATCAAGTTACACATCCCAATGATGTAAAAAGGAGAACAATAAGTTCATTAAAGGTCAGCTCAAGCTGGAGCAGCAGCACTTTTACTTACTTTTCTGGGTGCCCACTGCAGCACAGCACTCTCTTGCAGTACCGAACCTCACGCATCCTCCACCAGCCCTCCCCTGGCAACACTACCCTCTGATTGAAGCTTTCAAACACTTCTTTTATCTGGTGACTGGAGGGCTGGAAAAGCCTAGTGCTTTTCCTCTCCCTCCAGAAGGTCTGAAAAATGGAAGTAATGAGCTCAGAAAAGGGTCTCTCCAGGCTCCTCAGCGCACTGCAGCCAGGGCCAAAGTAAGGGCCAGAACAGTTTCTAATGCTTTCCCCAAAATTTGGAGGATGGTGGGCAGCATCTTCTCATAACCTGCCCCGCACCATGCATGAACCCAGTGCCAGGCGCAGCAGGGAATCCAATATGATGCAGCGACCAGCTCTGTCTGCTCTGAATTAGGGACAGTTTATAATGAGCAGAACCGGGTCATCACAAACAAACAGGCTTCAAATGTTGACCAAACACCACCAGTGCCTGGCCCGGAGCATTTCACTGCTGAAATCTGCGGGCAAAACCCTGATGCTGACAACAGGCTGATGGATGAAGATCTTGAAGCTTGTCCTAGCTCCCAGGAAAGCAATAAATCAACAATGTAGGAAAACTCCAAGCCTCTGAGTACTTTAAAAGTCAATAGTAAAATTTAAAATCAATGGGAAGCCTGGCAGGAAGGCAGCACAGGGGCGGGCGCGCAGAAGGGATGTGCAGCTATTGTTCAGCTGGGGTAAGCCGCCAGCATGCTGGATCCTATAAGCCAATTTTACTTAATAATCCCACTAATATGGAATGACACTGGTTGTAATCCTTCGGTGATTACAGCGTGGACCAATGCCTCAGCATCTCTAGGAGGATTTAAGGGACAGTACAGCATTCAGAAAGCTATAGCCAGACTTTTCCTATCAACTGCAAGGGAAGAGAATATCAAGGCACAGAAAAGCAGAAGCTGCTGTATGCTCATCCATATTTCTATCTGGAGGTAAAAAAAGAGAGCAAAGCTGGAGCTTCCTCGCTGTGATATCTGCCAAGCGCCTCTGCAAAGCAGAGCCCAAAACCAGAGAAGCAGCAAAAGGGGGATATGCATAACAGGACACTGCGAACAGAAAACATGGCACAGTGTGGGGAGAAGTATTTGAATGAAACCAGCCCCGGAAATCAGGGACCACCCCTGGGGCTCGATAAATAGCAAAGAGAAAGGAGGCAATATTTACAGTCGGAGGGATTTTGAACAGAGCACTTGAACTCCCTCTGCTTGCACAAAGTGGCCCCAAGAGAGAAGCCACTGGTGAGCAAAAGGAACCCAGTGAAAGGGAGCCAGCACCCCTTGATCTATCCTGTCTCCCTGGGGACACAGAATTGTAGAATGGTTTGGGTTGGAAGGGACCTTTGAAGATCATCTAGTCCAACCCCCCTGCCATGGGCAGGGACATCTTCAACTCCATCAGGTTGCTCAGAGCCCCGTCCAACCTGACCTTGAATGTTTCCAGGGATGGGGCATCTACCACCTCTCTGGGCAACCTGGGCCAGGGTTTCACCACCCACATTGTAAAAAATGTCTTCCTTATATCTCATCTGAATCTACCCTCTTTCAGTTTAAAGCCGTTACCCCTTGTCCTATCGCAACAGGCCCTACTAAAAAGTCTGTCCCCATCTTTCTTATAAGCCCCCCTGAAGTATTGAAAGGCCACAGTAAGGCCTCCCCAGAGTCTGCTTTTCTCCAGGCTAAACAACCCCGAGGACATGTTAAGGACCATTTCAGGGGCTCTTGTCCACGCTGTGGAGTTTCCCTCACCACCAGAAATCTGACAGCTTTCACTGAAGGTGACCTTCAGATAATGTCGCATCTGAGCTTAGAGAGATGCACATCCTGATATGCAAGGAGATGCCAGGCAAAACCCACCTTATCTGTAAATTGCTACCAAGAGTTTGAATCACTGCTAATTTATTGAAAGTGTCACTTGTACAATATTTTCAATGACTATCACCAGACTGGGAAGCGAGAAACCAGAGCACAGTTAGGAGGTTTCATAGGCTAGTGAATCACTGGGGGTGGTGGTGCTAAATTATCAGCTGTATATTGAGAACAGCTGGAACAACTCCAAGAGCTGAAGACAGATGCAAAATTGTTGGAAAGATTGATTCAACATCATCACCAACAGCCTTGTATAAGCAATGCAGGCCAGGAGGCCTGAAGAACAGCTGGCCGGAGTGGACTCACTGAATTTTGTAACAAAATTAGATAAAAAACACAGAGGAAATGATTGCAACCCCTTACAGGGAGGCAAGAGGCTTTCCATGCTGGAACAGCTGGAGGACTCAGAGAGACCATTCTCTTCTGATAGTAATCACTAAATTAGTCAAATTCAGCCAGTGAAGATATTTCATTATGAACAGATGGGAGTTTGAGGTTTAACTCTCTGCTTTGCATGAGCATATTCAAAGCACCCAGTAATCCCTCTGGTTTAGTGGAGAAGAGGTCCAGATGGCAGAGTCCTGGGATGGCGGGGAGCTGGCCACAGCTGGGAGCTGCCCAAAGCTCAGGGCAACCCCAGGACCCAGGAGGGAGAAAAGCCAGGCAGATGCTTTACATCACCACCAATAAAAGTACCTACATCGCTTTTCCCAGATGAAATGCCCCTGACTCTTCCCTAGCAGTATTTCTTCTTCTCACTCCAGCTGGCCATTCCCATAGATGACACAAGTCCCAGCTGGCTGACACCACTTACCTAAGCTGCTGGCATGCCAAGGTGGTCCTCTGAAGATGAGCATCAAAAAAGGGTGGCTGTCTTCTGGACCTTATCTTTCATGAGATTCAAGAGGGGAAAAAAATCCCTTCAGACTGTAAGTGCAAACGAAAGGCAAAGGGTAGTACAGAGCCATCTTTGCTGATCGTGAGTGCACAGTGTTGCACCCCTGGAAATGCCAAAATGATCAAGCTGATGATTCTCCACACCCTGTATCTTAGCCCTAAAGCAGCGTTCCTGTGCAAGGCAACAGGCTTCTCGATTAAAGTTATAGCAAAAAGTGAAAGCCAGAGAAAAATCTTCCTACGCCTCAAATAATTAGAGGATGTTGCATAGCTTGAATCACAAGGGTTTACATTTACATCACAATCTGTTTTTAAGGAGCCTTGTAACTGTTCACTTGTTTTCTGAAAATTACCACGCACTTGGCATAAGGTGCCTCTTGGGCAGGACCATTTTTTTCCAGACAAGGCTGCAGAAGCAGCAGTGTGCTCTGGAGCAGCACCTGACAGGGTGGTAGAATGCTGCTCTGAGCCTAAAACAAACTCAGAGATGCCTGTCGACTGGCAAATGAATATTGCCCCTTATGAAAATTACTTGAAATTTCTTCCCTTTCAGTAAATGAATGTGTGCCCGGCAATACTGAAGCATTTCATGTCATATGACCTCATTCTCCATGTTCTTCAAGTTGTGAGCTGTCCCTCGTCATTCACCATTTGTCCTAATATAGACTCTCTCCCCCCATCACCAGTACGCTGGGATGAATCATAAGTCATATTTGCGATTGTGAACCCACATGCCAACCTACATCTGGAGAGATGACTCTTTTCAATAGCCTTAAATCTGCAGCTGTCTTTGTCAGGATGAAGTTTTACAGGTTGTTTTCCCTATCTCTGAACAAAGAAGCTTTGAAAAACCCGCAGTGTTCAGAAATGCCTTCTTGTTCCATTTCTCCAGTGTAGGCAGTTTCCATGAACCTTATTCTCATATTATATTAACAAGGAGACCGAGACTGACTGAGCAATAACAGCTTTATGAGTTTTTTGCAACAGAATTGCAATTAACTCAGAAAATCATCTGAAAAGAAAACTTCTGTGAGGAGGACAAAGAAAACTAAAATATAGCAACCACAGGTTGAATTTTTTTGCCCATCTAACCAGAGCCATGCATGATGAGAAGTTCTGGAAACATGCTTGGTCTGTGGTGGACCTGTGTCTTCACAGTTCAAAGACTTTAGCTGAAGGAAAACCCTGCTTTCAGCCTCACTGAAGCATTTTCATAGCTTGGACCACACCAGGGAAAGGGCAGCTCAAAGACCCCCTCCCACCCTGCTACGTATTCAGTAAAATCCCAAATGATCTTGAACAACACCCGGGGGAGGTGGCAACCATCACAGGTATGAGGTACCGAGGACGCAATGACCGCATTTTAGTTAACGACCCCATTTTAGTTAACTGAATTGTAATCATCTAGAGCTAAAAGCATAAGTCATCTTGGGGACAGCGTCTGTGGGCTATAATGGCTGTGGTATTCTCAGCAGACTGCACAGAGAGGGAAACACACGGTAACTACCAGACCACTAATTTTAAACCTCCCTAAAACCACTGGTTAATGTTTGCAAATGGGAGCGTTAATGGCAGCGCGGGAAGCAGCAGCGTGGCTGTGACTCACAGCGTGCTGGTCCCCCTGTCGCTTAAGCGGTTATAAAAGTGCTGGTGCCTCTCACTGCTAATTTATTTCCCTTTTCCCTGACTGACTGAGAAAGGGAAACGATTTCCATCGAGAGATTTGTCTTCTGCTCTTCCACAGGGTAACCTTAGACCTGTTCCAGCATCCTCTGCTAAATCAGTTTGTATAAATGCATACATAAAAATACAAACCCAATGCAACACTGCTGCAAAAACAAGCACAACAAGAAACAATGCAGAGCCTGGCTGGAAAAAGCAGAAGGCTCTGGCACACCCTTCACTACATGGCTCTCCTAGGACAACAGGGCCCCGTTAGCCTGGAGGAGCTGCCACATTTCAGACCTGTAGCCAACAAATCTGTGGGTTTTTTTGTTGACTGAAACAAATGAGAAGCTCCCGACAGCAAAGCCCTAGGCGTAGAGAAAGAAACACAGGAAGCTATTCATTGCAAAGCAAAGATGCTCGTGGCCCGTTGAAGCAGCCCACGAGCCACTCCTGCCCAGCCCTCTGTGTGTCACCCACCTACATGGATACCTGCAATGGCCCAGTCAAGGATTTCTGGAGGAAAAATGTATTTATGAGAACTGCAAAGTGCACCTAGAAAACTGTGGAGGAGCTCTGAGGAGGCTGCTGCACCTCTGGGGAGCCTGAATGCTGAGGAACACTTGGATGGCAAAAGGGAAAATATGCTCAGGAAAATAGAAAAATCATTTATGCAGCACTTCAGAGCCACAGGCCGTCCCTGCCCCTTCCTCCGCAGGGACTTACAAAGTGCAAACCTAGTTTTAGCGTGCTTTTATACTCCAAGAAAGCACAAAAAGGAGTCAAATCTAAATCCCCTAACCTGTTTCACCGGGGACACACATCAGCTGCTTCGGATGAGGGGGCTACAGATGTGCAGGTATTATGCAAATTTCTTGGCAGGTTTTTTTTAATCATCCCAAGGATATTTTGTGCGTACGTATTGTATTCTCAGTATTCTTTTTGCCATTTGAGTATTCCCCTAGAATGCTTCTAAACAATGAATTTTGCACTTTCCCTCCCCAAAGATGATGTGCTTTTATACCTGAAAACATTTAAGTGGGATTTTTGACTTAGCGTCTTTGTTCGCGTTGTTAAGCCGATCAAGCTATAGTACTTTGGAGAAAAAGAGAAGAGAAACAATGTTGTTTTGTCTGCTAACATGATTGATAGACAAGTTTCAATTATTGTATCTTTAACTGACTGGGAAGCAGTTAAAAGAGAGACAGGTTGCTGAAGGATGGGTTACTTCCCAGCTCGGTGCAGTTTCCACAGAAAAAGTATACAAGGATGCTCTCTGGTGGTAGCTGTAAGGCAGGGCTCTGCTTTGGCCACCTCACTTTTAGTTTATTTTATGGACGAAGTAATAGTGTGAAACCTTGTTATTAAAAGAGTAAATACATATTTTTTTTCATAACTAATTGTCTTGATTTATTTTGCTTTAAAAAAAAATATCTCAGGAGGTGCTTTCTTAATTCTCTTCGAGTATTCCCACTGCATGGGCAGACTGAAGGGTTTGTTTTTACAACTTCTGAAGAAACCGTGTGCTTTACCTAGGGCCCTGCTGGGGACTGGGATGTGATGTGCTCCTGGCAGAGAGCCGGTTTCAGAGCTGCCATGGCACGGAGCTGCGCAGTGGCTCTGCTCCGATCTGCCCCCCAAGCCCCTTCTCCCAGGCCGCTCCTCTCCCCATGCCTGGTTTTGTACTGAACGACTGCCAGCCGTGCGGATGCCTCAGTTTCCGTCTCCCAAATTTAGCTGCTTCTCCAGCCATTTTCCTTCTGCGCCAGCATTTCCACCCACAAAATAACTCCGAACCCAGAGCACCACACTGCAAAGTCCTCCTCAAGTGGGGCTCCTGCCCTGGGGCCAGATTTGGATCTTGCTCTTGCCCAGTCCTAACCAAATATCAAACCTGAGCCAAACACTCTCAGCCCTTTGAAACACTAATAGTTTTTCTGTTAAATCACTTTTCATTAAATTGTGCCAGTGCAAAGCCTTCTTTAGGTTGACTTACTACAGTGATGGATTTTGGACCACTGGCCAGCTCAGGGTTTGGATACATTACTTCCATAACTGTAAGCATGAATGCAATTTTCATTTTACAAGGACTACGCTACAGTTTATGGCACATCAATGTTGAGAAAAGACTTCTCGTGAATTCATTGTGATCCCCCAAATGACACTTAGACCCGACAAGGGCACCACACACACCTCCCCAGTCCCAGCACCCTTTCACTGACTGAGCGTGGGAACAGTTTGTATCACTTTGATTCCCCTGCTTAAGGCTCTGAAATGAACCAAAGTCATGCCTGGAGGTGGAGATGAGTGGTGGAAATGAAAGCGAGGTTTAGAAGGGCTGGCAGGTTCCCACAACTGAGGTTTGCTCTGACAGCAGAGCGCAAAAACACAAGCATGAACCCCAGTTTATTGACACGGATTAATTTTTGCCTGGGTACAAACATACTTTTGATGCTGTTTCAGTGCTGCCCTCATCAGTACCTTTTCTCTTGATTTTCTTGAATATCCTCCACATCAGTCCATTGCCTTTCACTGCCCCCGTGACTCGGTGAGGACCTGTTCTGCACGCGATGCTCCCTGGGGAGATGCTCCCCCAGAGCCACTTCACAGCAGGTCAGCGAGACCCTGCCTTGGAGAGTGTGCTCAGGTAATAACCTCCATTAGGCAAAGACTGGCCTTTGCTAAACCTCTTCCCCTTCCCTCACCGTCCATAACGGCTGGCTTCTTTATACCAAGACCGGTATTTGATACCTACAAAAGCAGAATTGCAGGACCTGCAAGCCCACACACCTGTCCTTCACATGCAGGCGAGCCTCCCACAGGCATGCATTAGAGACAGAAAGCATCTTAATCATCCACCCTGCTGCAAATACATTTGCAGAGCTTTAATTGATTAACAGGCAGTCCTTGCCAGCAAATGAGCGGTTGGCTCCAGGGAGCTCTTGCTTGCTTGTTTTTAAACAGTGCAAAGTGGGAAAATGGAAGGAATAAGCAGCGAAAGCTCGAGGGACCACTGAGACGGAAGGAAGGCAGCGCTGCTCCGTGTGCTGACCTTATTACTGCAGGGAAATGGAGGTCAAGTGGTAGCAGAGCAAAACACCGCGGGGAACAGGGAGGAATTAAACAACTTCAAACCCCAAACTGTAAGCTCAACTTCAAGCCATGGGGGCCAGTGGTAGTAACAGTTTGTGAATCTTTAAAGTAGCTAAGACATTACTAAAACTGCCTGAAACCCACTGATGGGTTCATCTCTGGTGACACAGTAGTAACTAGTGCTACCCCATGTCAGCCAGGCACAGCTTTCCAGACCCCTTACCAACACCGCTTCGACCTGGGTGTACGTGCAGGTGGGAAGGGAGAGAGCAGGGCTCTGCCAGTGGGCTGCCACGGCCACCCACCAGCTTCTCATCTCTTCTTCCAACCATCCTTAGTCCGGGACAGTTGGCCTGATTTTAAAATCCCTTGTAAATGTGAGAAAGGCATAGTTCATAGGGAAAATGGCTACGGCAGCATGACCAAGGCACTGATGGCAGGTACCACCATCAGTGGATAGAGTCCACTGATGAACCATTAGTCCATTGATGGACCTCAGCTCTCCTGCAGGCTCCTAACCATCTGGATAGAAGCTGCTCGGGGAAAAGCAGGACTGCCAGTCCCCCGCTGAAGCTGTTTTGCAGTGTAGAAAAATACAAAAGATCCCAAACAGAAGAGAATAATTTCTAACCAGTCTCGCTGCCAGCACCGCTGGGTTACGGCCACCCGCCTCTCCCTGCGCTGAGCACCCCTGGGTGCTGCCACCACTTCAGCTGCAAGGGAGGCTTTACACCCCGAGCTGCAGGGGAGATACTCACAGCCCTTGCTACATCCAGAAAATCCCTATAATTAAATTCATGCAATTAAAAGCTGGCACAAAATCTGAGCATGTTACTGGTGGTGCAGGCAGGCTTCTCGGTGCAGGCAGCTGGGTGCGTGCCCTCGCCGCTCTCTGCCTGAGGCAGGTTTTGCCACACGGTGGTTGTCACCCCACTGCACCCCGGGGTCCCCGACGAGGCCGAGCCATTCCTGAGCAGCTCCAGGAGAGGACAGCCTCTCTCTGCAACCAAGCTCACTGCCGCCTCCGAGCTTTCACCCACCACCGCCTGGCACAAAACACCACGCTTACACGAACCATTAAGCTTGTGCAAACCGTCAATCTCGGTTTTAACAGGGGAAGGAAAGCAGTTTAAGAAAGTGGCTGCAGCTAGACAGCATCCAGCTGCTGGCGCACACAGCACGTGGGAATGCATTTTAAGCTGTTATGCACAGCACTCCTTCCTCCACTCCATCACACACAGCCTCCTCTTCCTCCAAGTGCCCATGGCGGCTCCCCCCTGCACTCAGCATACCCACCTGGGACAGGTTCAACTAAACCTTCGCCTCTCTAGACTGAGCTTTTTCAGGTCTTGGACTCAGTCCCCGGTGAGCAAGCTGCGAGGGAGTCAGCATACTCTGTCACATCCAGACCTCCCTGCACTAGGACTTGCACCTCAATAACCCTCTGGACAAAAAAAATCACACTCCTGGAAACCTCTCCGGTACAAAACCAGCGTTGGGCAAGGCTAATTCTAGAAAGCATGTCTAATCTGAGATAGGCAGAAGACTTTGGGGGCGGAAAAAGGGCCTCTAGATGCAGTCACTGACTGCTTTTATGAGTCAGCGCAGGAATACCGTGCTTGCTACATTTTCTTTCAATCCTGAAATCCAGTTTATAACAGAAGATGAGAGAAGTTGCCCATCTGGGTACAAAATCCATACCATCAGGCTCAGAAGCTCATTTGCTCCACGCAGCCCGAAAGGGAGATGCAATATGCTGCAGCACTGGGAATCTGGGGCAGTATCCAATAGTAGGAAGATTCACATCAGATTCCAAAATGCTGTGAAGCCAAATCAAATTACTCCAATTGCCGAATATATCATTTTCCACCTTAAGTGGAACAGCCTGCCTGCCCTTAACATGCTGCAACCTCGTACCAGTGCGGCGCTGAACGCGCTAATAGAGATGTCTTTCCCAGAGCTGTCACGGCCGCCCACCCGCTGTTTGATGACTTTACACACGTGTGACAGGTAGTAATGTCACTGACAGCCTCTCCCTGGCACCCGGTTTTTATTCATACCAACACCCTGTCTGTCTTCGCCATTCCAGGGGAAGCGCCATGCTCGCTGCCGAGCCTGAGCTCACTTCGCCACTCACGTTGTTGCTTATCTTTGCTGAGAAATTGGACTTAATTTTGCTGCTGCTCCATCATGCCAGTCTATACATCAGCTGTGAAGGCTAAAACCCAGATCATGACAGGGCAGGATCATAACAAGCTGGCAGCAGAAGAAATATATACAGTGTCAAATCCCTTGCAAAAGCGCCGACAGTCTCCTGACAGAGGATGTATCAGATATTAAACTAATACTACACTCAGTCTGAGCCAAAAGGCCAAAGAAGAGCAACCCCAAAGGGGAAAACAATATCCCGAACCTTTGCCTACCCGCTTCCTCGCTAAGCTGATTTTGACTCAGATTCTCTTTAAGTATTAATGCTGCGAGGACTGGCTTTGTCCCTGTTGTGCTGTCATTTTAGCTGTCCGCAAAGCCTCCGTCTCGGCTGGGGCATGGTGGGACCCCCGCTCACACAGCCCCCTCCCGCTTCTCAGTTAGAGCAATGCCAAGGAGGTGGCGACAAATGCATTTCTGAGAAGGAAAACTAACTCGTGCAAAGGCTAGAAGCATGAGGGAGCAGAGTATTCCCTCCCCATTCGAGAGGTTTTCCCTCTACTGCTTTTGCTCATATTCAATATGCAAACTATTGGGGACTCTATCAAAATGGGTGTTTTCTACATTGCTGTTTCGAAAGACTAATAATAGAAGTTATTAGACTATAGAGAGGCTCAAATGATCCCCAAGAAGAGTTCAGTAGCAGAAGTGGAGAAGCAGTATGAAAAAAAGCAGGCAGCAGTCCAGCAGCATGAGAAGCTATAGCACTTAACTAAGAATAAATAGCTGTAAAAATACAAGGTGCAAAATGAGTGCTTAGGCAGCAGCCTTGCAGAAGGGGACCTGGGAATTATAACATGAGGCAGGAATGCCCTGCTTTGGGGAAAAAATCGGAAAAAAAAGCGCCAATATTCCAATAGGAGCTTTTGTCAGGGGTGACACCAGTAAGGGCCTTGCAGTGCCCAAGGTGGGAAGGAGCAGGAGGAGCTGAGATGCAGGGGAACAAGGAGATGGAGCACAGCGCTCATCCCACGGGGACGTGCAGAGGGAATGAGCACAACTCAGTTTAGAGAGAGGAAAAGCCTTGGGGAAGAGATGGTAAAAGTCCCCAGATCCATAAAAGGCTGCTTCAGAAAGGGACGGCGTTCATTTTCCCTACTGCTGGGAAGGAGGCAGGGCTTGAACTGCAGCAGAGGAGATATATTTTAAGACAGTTAGGGGAAAAAAAAAAAAAACCCTCACTGACTTTCAAAGGCTGATTGAACTCTATCCTTCCTGAGAAGGCAGCGCAATGCACAGGGGAAAGCTGGAACCAGTAAGCCTTTCCATTTTGGGTTAGCTCTGCCTTCCCCCTGCTTCAGGCTAGCTGGCGAAAGCAAGCAGAGTTCATAGCAGCAGCAAACCCAAGCCCTGGGCCCCAGTTCAGTGAGATAATTAAGCGAGTGTTTAGACGTCTAAGCAGTCCTGCTGGCTACTGCCCCAGCATTTCGGGAAATGAAGTCATCATTTTGCTTCCCACCAACTTCCCCCATAACCATGAAACCTGGGAGATGGGACATGGAGGTGAAACTCTCCCATTGCCGGCCCCATGAGCCCACGAAGGTGGTTTTTTGGGTGAAGCTCAGCTCTCGCTGCTTGCAGACAGAGCCTAGAGATAATGAAATACTACCAAGTGCCATTTGTGTTTTAGAAGGCGTGATGATGTTAATTAGTGTTCAAATTAAGCAGTAAGATAGAAGTGGGCATATAATGGACAACTAATAAATGCCTTGAGCATGTTGAGAGACGCAGGTCTGAGGGAAGAGTGATTTTAATCACCAGGAGTATATTAATGATGGCCCATAGACTCCCTTATTGCTGTTCCAACACGTTGGAATGCTGCGTTTTCCCATTAAAACACCCATTAGCCTTGAGCCCACTAAAAATCTATCAGTGAAGCCATGTTCTGCTCATTTCTGCTCTTCGTATGATCTAATTAATGCCATTGCAGGGGCTCGAGCCCAGCTCTGAACTCCCGCCCCGGCTCAGGAAGCCTGCCCAGCCTGGGTAAAGCTGGGTGGTGGGTTTGGGGAGGTGGTCGCAGCCCTTCGGGTACCCACCACATCACTGCCAACACTGGCATCATGACTCAGAGCCAAAAAAGCCTGCACATCCCTGCATGCATGGGGAGCACGCGGAGTGCCCGGCACCAAGCCGGTCATGATTGATTACACGACGGCATCGGTTAAAATAATTGTATTTTTCATTTCCACGCAGATGAATTACTTCTCCAAAAAGCCATTTGTGCTTAATGCCATTTGTCTGCAGTACGGTGCTAATCAACTGCAAAGACATTTTTGTGCCGAGATTGATTGACTCCATGTAAATAGGTGGAACCTTTAATTAAAACAAAAGCGCAGACGCAGTGTCTCGGCGTGCTGACAACACGTGGCACAGACCACTTAAGGGGCTGATTCTATTTTAATCTACCCTGGCATAAATCAGGAGAAAGACCCAGTTCAGCAAAGCACTTAGCACATGTTTAAGTCCATCATATTCAGCAAACTATTCAAGCATGAGCTGAATCATGGCAAAGGGCATCGTGGAAAAATGACGGCGCCTGTTGAAAGGACGTGGCTTGTGTATGACAAGGTGATCCATTTACCAGGTTTCTCCCCCACCAGAAAATACAATAGGTTTATGGTTTGGGAGGAAAGCTGGAAGGGTTCGTAAAACCCTGTCGGGTGATGGTTAACCCACCAGAGAGGATTGCAATAAAAGCCTGAAAGAGGCTAAGCAACAAGAAGAAATTAGCTGGCTGGCTAAATGGCAGAGCTAGTTTCCACACGATGGGGTTTTCAGGGCACCCTGCCTTTGCACCACGAGCTGGCTGCTCGCCTGCACCCACCTCGGCCACTTTTGGGGGTCAGCACCCTCCAATGCCCTGCCTGCTCCTGCCTGCAAGCATTTGGCTGGGCCAGCTGCCTGCACAGACTCACGCTGGGGGTAAAAAGGGTTTTGCTCTGTAGCATCTGATTTCCAGGACTTTTCCAGGAGTCGCTGCTCTCTGACGAGCCAGGCAAGCAAAGGCGATGGAAACCCTCACGCTTTGACTGCGGCATGGGAGCAAAAGGGACCTTGATCAGTGCAGCCACCACTTCTCCTATAGCAGAGGAAGCACATGGGTGCCAAAATCCATATGGCGCGAGGTGCACTGCCGGCTCCTTCCTGCGACGGGAATAATGCCCCGACTCAGCAGGGACTCTGATAAAACCAGTCGCACCGAGGACATCTTAGCCTTTGCACCCCATGCACGGGGAGTTTGTGCCAGTGGGATAAGACAAAACAAAGGATTAAAACCAGTGTAAAAATATTCTTTTTTTTTTTTTTCCTTCAGGATAGCAAAATAAGCTATTAAAACATTAAACCTGGGATAATAATTCCAGGCTCGGAAGAAAGAACTCCAGGACACGCTGGCACGTGAACAGCAAGAGGATTTTCTTATTCGTTTCTGCTTCTACCACTAGAACAAACCCAGCCTGGCATTTGCCAAGTTAACTGATGGCAGAAAACAGGTCTGAAAAATTGGCTTCCTTGCCTTCCTCCAAGCTTTGCATCAGGCTGTGCCCAACGTGCTGGAGGTCGGTGCTCCCAGGAACGGCCACCCCTTCCCACGCCTTCAGAGGAGGGGACAGTCCCCTCGGCAATGCAGCAGCTCACCCTGCCAGGCTCGGCCGTGGATAACGGAGATTACACAATCCATCAAGCAATTGCAATGCCAAGCATGACGGGGAGAGGATCTCATGTGATGTAGGAGAGGAGAAACAGCCAAGGAACAACTTCTGCTGGGCTGACCTGAGCTGCTGGTGTCGAGACAAGAACTAAAATGGCTTTTGACAACTGAAATCAGAAGAGTTACTGAATTTCTTTCCAAAATTATTATTATTGCTTTGTGGTTATTTTGCTTGAGAATTATTAATTTTGTTTCTGTATTATTGCATGACACAAACAGTCGCAGCAGTACGATATGTCAGGGCAGGTCACCAGATAATAATATGTCAGAACATTTTATCTCCATGTCATGTTATGCCCATTGCCTTTTGATTATTGTATTTTTAAAATCCACTAGCAGCAGCTGCAACTCAATACCAATTAAATATATTGTCGTGTTTTCTAGAGTGAAGTGCTTCTCCTTTGCTTCATAGTGAAGCAATTTGACACTTTGAGTAAAATAAGCATTAATTATAACAATTAATGGAGCGAACCTGGAAAGATGATACTAGGCTGACAAAAGCATGTTATCCTGGCCTAACCAGACAGAAGCAGTCTTAGAGAAGATACCATCAGAGTGGGTTGTTACTCTGGCTGTGGTAGGAATCCTGACAGTGCTACGGGGAGCAGGAGGAGAGGGCTCCGGTGTACTTTAAAACCACCTTTTCTGGACAGTGTAAGAAACCATCTGCCACATGGAAGTGGATCAGGGTGAATTACATTTGAAAACACCAGCTCCTGTGTTGTTCGCTTTCACAAGACACTCAGGTATTTGTTTTCCAGGATCTCACCAGCTCTATTAGCTACAAGTAACTTATTTAACAGGGAACTTTATTTGTAAATATCTTTAGCTTTTTTTCTCAGTGATCCTTTAATGCCCTATAGCTGACATGAACCAGTGCAGCTCTGCTCTGGATTCCCAGCAGGAAGTTTTAGGAACAGGGGGAAGACAGGTAAAAGAACAAATAATTGGAAACACTTACTCTTCCTTCCCTGTTGCAGGGAAAAGTATCTCATAAGCTCTAGTTACAGCTTTCCTTCCACTGTTGCATTATTTTTGTCCAAGCCCCAGCTGCACCTGGACAGTATGACCCACGACCGCAGAATTGCATGCGTACAGTGACTAAAAGGCCAGGACTGCTGCAGGGAGAGGGGTCAGCGCCTACGAACAAGACCGACACCAGCGAGTGCTGCAGCAGAGCTTGCTTTAGCAGCATTTTGCTGGTCCTCGGTGCAGATTCCGCTGCAGAGAACCTGCACACAAGTACACCTGGAGAACATTCAGAGTAACTTTCTAAGGGAATTGTGTGTTTTCTAATTGCAACATTCCACTGAGCCTATTGCTACTGACCTCGAGGACCAGGTTCTTGTGCCATTGCCAGGTTAACTAGCCCATCGCTGCCCAGGTACTCGCACAGCACGTGGGTGCCGCAGCAGAGTCCTCGCTGTCATTTCTGAAAAGCCTTGATCTTCTGCAGCTTCTGCTGAGCTATAAACTAGCTGCAGACCTGACCTTGACTGAGAGCAATGCGAGTGTAGCGAAATAACACCATCATACAGCCAGGCTTACTGCCTGTAGGATCATCTTCTTCACCTTTTATGAATGAGGAGCGATTTGTTGGGTATGACCTGGAAATTGAAGTACAAGTGCCAACGCTCGGCAAGGGCTGCAGGCTTCCTTTAGGTTGACCGATGCACAGCTACAGCAAATCCAGCTCCCAGGAATGGTCTTTCTCCTAACGAGGTTTGACAAGCACGGTTTACCCACTGACAGGAAATTAGAATAAACAGATTTTCCCCATGAAAACAGAAAGCCTCACGTGCAGATCAAATGCAGTGTCAAAGCCCGTCCTGTGTCTTTTGGTGGTGGCTTGGTGGAGCGCTGCAGACAGGCACAGAGCTCCCAGCAGGCCGATGCCTTGGGGCACAAGCAGACTTGCAGGGGAGAAGGGAAGATAACACTCCTATCTCAACCCTACTGATTTAAATCTTACTTATTTAAAGCTATTTATTTAAAGCTTCCTGGGAAAGACCTGGAGATCCTGAGCGAAGCATCCCAGGACAAGGTACTGCTCCCCTGGCAGTTAGATAGCATGAAATTTTAAGTTGCTGCAAAGGTGACGTTGCACAGCTGTATGCACAGAAGCACTCGATAAGCTTATTCCTCACACCCTTCATTGACATTATTTTCTTTATGAAAACAGACCACCTGAACATTAAAGTTTAGGGTGCTCTTTCTAGAAAAGGACTGGAGTAGCAACAAACACCAAGACCAGTTAAAAGCAGACTGCAGCCCAAAGGTGTCTTTTGTGAATTTATTTATGTTCAAGCAAATCTTGAGTAAAATCAAACTGACTTTGGCCTAGGATACTTTTATGGGGTCACTTGCTTCAAAAGGTTGTGTGCAATTTTGCAAATCACTGGTCTCTGTCATGGCCTTGTGACTCCCACCTTTCTTATTGTTATTAAAAGCAGAAAATTTCCATCTATGCATTATTAAAAGCATCATGCATTTAAAGCATCATGCAGCTGTTGGTATGTGCATTACACCCGGGCTCAGGTCCGTTGTAGGCAAGGAATGGTCCCCAAGGAGCAGGGACGAGAGCCTTGAACTCGCATGCTCCCTGGTCGCAGGATCATGGTCAGATCCAGAACCAAACCTTTTTGCTGTTAGTATTGTTACTTCGGGCAGAGCTATGAACGCAGCAAGAAGTGAAAAAACGACAGACTCTGTTACAGAGGAAGTTAATAGATGAGCACAGCGGTCTGCCGGCCTGAGAACAGAAAACCCTCCCTTGTGACAAGGTTTCTGACAATCAGATCTGAAATTTTTGAGAGTGTCTTTAAAAATTAAATGGCTTATTTCTAAATTAAATTGTGGTTTATGATGAAGCTGAATTTAAAAAGCCTGTAATGGAAAGGTAAATTAAGATTGAAAGTAAGGAAAAACCTTGTTTTGGGTCAAATGAAAACTTTGATTTGATACCAGACTAATTTTTTTGTTGTTCTCAGCTGAAAAATTACCTGTTTGGATTTCATCAAGCTAATCCTCTTTTTTCCTACATTTATCAAGGACCTCCAAACTTAAAGTCCTCATATTTGTTCAGCTTTCCCACGTAGAGGCCAGAAACAGCATGGACCCACCCAGCAAGATGGGTGCCCCAGCGCCAGGTTCCGTACCCTCCCCACATGCCCGGTCACCCCTGGCTTGCGGGCTGGGGTGAGAGAAGGTCTGGATGGGGAGTAAGGTCCTCCCAATTACCAGGTAATTACCCTGGAGGCAGGGAGGTAAATAGAGAGGTTAAGCAATCAAGGGATACATCATGGCAGTTAAAAAAGCAAGTTCATTATTTTCCCCTCAAATTCCACTGCGGCCCAATGTACAGCGCAGCAGCCGGAGGAGCGGTGCTGCTCTCGGCAGAAAGATGCTCTTGCCCGGTGTCTCGGCTCCCTTCCACATCCAGCTTCACTTGCACTCTCACCCGCCAGCTTTATTATTTTTCACTCCCGGCTCAGAGATGTTCAGGTCCACCCAAGAGGTGGCCGCACTTCATTTGCCAGCAAATTGCCTATGAAGCCCATGTAAACTAATACGCTGTGGTGAGGCTTCAGAGGGAAGGGCATAAAACACAGTTATGTGTATCCTTCCTGAGCGTATCCACCATCAGCCAGAGTCTCCTGGCTAAGAGGCTTCAGCAGAAGAGGATGGGGCCGACCAGCAACAGCCTTTCCCCAAACCCATAGGAAGAGCCATAGGAAGGGGTTGGAGAGCTGTGTGTGCCGGCAGCCCCGTACCCCGCTGCTGCAGGGCACGACCGCCTGCACTGCATCATTTCTGCTTAAACTGTTAGCAAAAGCCTTCAGCGGCAGAGATTTCCCAGCTGCCAGGTCTGATGCTGAGCAGCCAGAGGTGCTCACAGGGAGGGTGACCGGTGTGAGCCACCACCACCTCCCAGCACGGCTCCATCTCCGGGGGGTCGCACCGGACCACGTGCCGGCAGGGACGGACGGGGCCATTACCTCCAAATACAGCGAGGATGTCCGCAGGGCACCGACACTTATCTCCACCTGCCCTGTCATCCCTCCTGGCACAGCGACGTCGACAGATCCGCTGTCTGGGAGATGAGCCTCCCGAAACAGTGGGAGTAGTTACCATGGAAATAAAGAAGGGTTTCTCAACCCAACTCCACCAAAATATTGATTTGCCTCCCAGTGTTTCACAGGCCACTTGTTAATAACAGCAACAACAGCAGCAAAACCGGAGAGATGCTGGGGCAAGACTAACAAGTCAGGTTTGGAAAGAACCACTGGGAATCATCGTGCCTCTGCTGGAGAACTCACTGATGAGCAGGATGAGCCCGTGAATCGCCCGAGGATTTCAGCTCACGTCTTGCGCACAGACACGCAGGTACGAAGACGTGCTTCGCTGTTCAAAGCCTTGAGCAGATTTGTTCAGTGAAATCCCAGATTACACCCCAGACCAGGCTGCAGTTTGCCCCTGTTCCTTGAGGGTCCAGAGCAGATCAAGGTAAAATGGAGCTGCTACATACAGCTACTGCCTGGGATGGTCTCTGCTTTTGATCTTAAATTCACATCCATCTCCATCTCGGGTATCAGCCGCCAGCACCCTCCCATCTGGGGCAGAGTGTGAAGAAAAGCTGTCCAGCTTACAGCGCAACGAGGACCGTATCAGCTATTTAAATTACATCTCCTGAGCTAGGATACAGAACTTGTTGTTTATAAACAACCCATTTCTGAAATTAGTGGGGAACAAGGGAAAATACCCATAACTAGGAAGATGGTGGAGGCTGATTGTTCCCGAGAGGCACCCGTAAGAGAATCCTGGATGCACTGAGGCTGCCCCAAGCTCGTAGCACAGCATCAGCCCTAACCCTTCACAAATGGAGCACCCAGCCTCATCCTGCACCGTGCTCCATGTCTCCCCTATGCAGCTAGGAACAAATGTCATGTTAAAACACCGTTGAAACCCTTTAGGCTTAGCAGAGGGCAGACAGCATCAGGAACACACAACTAGTGACAAACAGCTTTTGACAGATGCTCAGATCCAGAAAGTCTGCGTGGCATCTGTGTAGCATTGATAATCTGGGTAGGAGCAGTGTGAGGGACGCAGGTATTTTAGAGACTGCGTATTGCACAGAAATTAAATTCACTTTTAAGAACTAGTGGTTTTTCCTAATTAAATTTAAGCACCATGGGTTGGAAACATGGACCCAGATCCAGTCCAGAGTGCTCAGGCCCCTAAATATCCTCAGAGATCTGGGCTCTGGTCCATGATACCTGATTGGTAATGGATTGAATCTGAATGCTTTTACTCACATTGCTGGATCATTTGAGATATTGGGCAAAGCCTTTCCTGAGGAAGTAAATATCAAAGGTGCTGATCTGATCCTTATTTCCTACCCCCCGCCTGCTGCTCTCATGTAAGGCTGAGAGGGAAGGGGCAGCAGCCTGGAGCAGCCCTGGCAGGGGAGGTGAGTAAATCCCAGCCACCTACCTATGATGCATTAGGACTGCAGGGATTCTTTTTCTAAGGTAACAACTCTCATGTACATTGGTCACCTGGGATTAGTAAAATAGAGTCCTGAATAAAAGATAATGAATGCAGGCTTTCTTTGAAATGATCGTATTGGGAAAAAAAAATGCAAAAAAAGAGAGTATTTTTTGCATTAGCGTGTCCTGCCCAGATGGGAAGAGCAGCTTAGCTGCCCCATACCGACAGTACTTGGGGGTGACTTTATTCTACACCCAGGTTACACATACTGCAGCAATTTGGGCAGTCAGCCGATCATTAACATGCATATCTAGGAGGGCCGTGTCTCATCACAAAACTGTCTAGGACATATTTTAGCACATCAGAGCTTAGAACTGAAGATGCTTATACAGAAATACACAGATGGGTATCAGCGCAAGATGGAAACACTTCAAAATATATGTGGTGCTTGCAGCAAACTCTGCCTCACTGAGCCTTTCCTCCTTGGAAGAGCTTGCAAAAGTCCTTGGGGAATCCGGATTATACCGTGCTCATGGGAGGGGATGCAATTAAAGCATAAAGTCATATAAGAAACGGGCTGTTTGCAAAACTTTGTCCCAGAAGCACAAGTGCAGCCTGTCACAGGTGGGGTTGCAGCATGCTCCAGAGCTGCTCTGTGTTATTTCTTGGCTCTCTGCAAAAGCCAGCTTTCTCAGCTGCATTTAAAATATGATTGTCCCCAGAATCACTGTGTGTAAATCACTCGCCGAGGGCCGGGTCTGCCCCGCTTGTATGGCAGCCAGCTGAAAGGGGAATTCAGCCAAAATAAAAGAGGTGCAAACAAAAACAGGTGGGAGAGGGAGCCCCCCTGCCCGCAGCAGCCTGTGCACTAAGAGCAACCCAGCCTCGTCTACAAAAGCTTGGGGGGAAGCAAGCGGCTGAGCTGTAAGTAAAGGTAAATGAATCCTTCAAGGAATCAGTCCAACAACCGCGAGCTCCAAGGGGCTGGAAAGCAGCCCGAGAGGGTGGCAGATCCCGCGCTCGCTCCAAGCGCACACATGCTCTTACGGCCCCAGAGAAAGTTTAATTTGCTGCAACTGTTTCAACAACCCCAAAGCTCCGGTAATGCTGTTACACACTGAAATCGCTTAGCGTGAAACAGCATGGAGCAGAAAATGCTGCGGGCGCAGAGGAGCCCCTCAGCTCTCGTCAGGCACCTGGGCTTTGTAAGGAGAAGTAAAGAAAGCCTCCAAAAAACACCAAACCACCCCAGAGCACTTACAAAATATGTTTTGCCAAAGCAGTCTCTTAATTTAGTAGCAGGGGGCTGAAGGAGTAAGAGGAGATGCAGAAACTCCACAAAACATCCTGGGGTGTGTTTAAAGGAAAGCAGTTAGTGAAGACCTGACACTGAACGTATTTTTAGTCCAAAGAGCAAGGTTTGCATGAGGACAAAGAGCCACATGTCTCTTTGGTGTCTCTCAGACACCAGGGTCTGAGCACCCTGCCCAAAGTTTCTTTACACCCACTCCTCACCACCGTCACCCATACTATGAGCAGAGGCATCCACACCATCCACGGGGAAACGGGTTTTGGCTGGCAGGACCCCAAGAGCTGCTCTCTTCCCTTCTCCTCCAGCCACGGGGCCGTTCTAGCCAGCCAAACCACCCGAGCCAAACCAGGTTTCTCCTGCTGATGGTTTCCATCTGGTTCCTGCCCGACCCATGAAGCTGCCCAATTTGTATCTGCTCAGATAACGACTGTCCTCCCTCCCGCGCCAGGCCCTGCCTGGACACAGGGTTGATTCTCACCAGGTTTCTCCCCTGCCCGTTCTGGACATGGCTGCAGTCGTCTGGACCAATTTAAATCACGCTTTCTGCCTTACTCTGACTAGGGGAAGGTGTTTGTGCAGGGGTGAAAGGTGTGAGGACAACACAGGGATCAGGTGCTGGGGAGTTAGTGCTGGAAAGGGTAAGGGTGATCCTCAGAAATAAAGGATGCTCAGAATCCATGAGAATCAGTGTCACAAAATTTAACGCTATCTGAAGTTTCAAGGCCAGATCCTGATCATGAATATATGGGGGATCCTAACATCGGCAGCGTGATGGAGAGGGCTTTGCTAAAGCTGTGAGGTTGATATGTCCCTGGCTGGAGCTTGGACCAATTCTAACTCCAGCAGCAAGCGCAGGAGATTCCTGCAGGGACCAAAACTCATGGGAGGGAAATTAATGCAAATCCTTGGGCAGGCAAACAGGACTGGGCTCCCGCTGCTGGGGAAGGCTTGGACTGCAAGCAGCTCTGTGCTCCGGGGAGCTGGCAGGCAGCGGTCAGGCTGGCCAGGAATTGCAGGGAGAACCGAAGGCTGTGATCTGAGCTGGAGGAACACAGGCATGGGGCTCCCACCCATGAAAGGGTAAGAACTGACGGCATGGGAAGGGCAGAAGACTTTGGGGTGGCAATAGAAGTACCAAGGGGCGGTTGACCCCAGAAACCTGCTAGCTTTACGTTGGTTTAACATCCAGCTTGCACAGCCTGGTGAAAGGGGAGGGAGGCCCCAGCTTCCTGACGATGACGAGAGCGATTTACTCCCCCCGCCCCCGTCAGCAGCCAAGCAAACCCCTAACACCACAGCACAAGACCACCAAGGCTCAGCTGTGCCCCAGCCACATTTCGGCTCTAACTGGCAAGACACGACTGCAATTTGGCTGGACAGGCAGCGATTCCCCCATTCGCACAGGCACAGGTTTAATGTTAAACAGCCCAGGCAAAGTACACGGGCTCTGGCTCTCACAGGGGTGCCAGCACCGAGCCGCGGCACCCAGCCCTGCCCAGGTTGTGCTGCCGAATTGCTCCCGCTCTTGTTCTCCATCTCTCGGAGACCTTGGTTCGCAGAGACTGATTAATCCACGCTGGCTCGGTATGCCAGATGTCCAGCAGAAACACTGGCAGACGCACTGGGATCCTGTGTCGTGGCACAGGGCTCAACCCCTGGGGCTGCTGCGGCCGCTCAACCCTCCTCGCTCCTAGCCCTGGCATCAATGCAAGCGCCCAGGGCTAATGGGCAAGAAGAACAGCGAAAAATGGGGATTTCTTACACCAGCCTTGCTGCTGAGATCCTGGTGTATTGCAGCTCCAGCTAAAAGGGTTCATTGGACTGGGACTTCTTGAAGGGGCCAGGGGGGACTTCAGCAGCCCCCACACTGTCCCCATCATCCATCCCTCTCCCGTCTCCTTGCGTCACGTCCTCAATGGGGCTGATTCAGCTGTACACAGGCCACATGGTGAATCACACCGGGAACTGCTGCAAGCTAAAAATAACCCCGTGGGGTTTTTTTTGTTCTCGGGTGGTTATTTTTAAGCTGCTCACTTCCCCCGCCTCGGTCGCCACGCAGCCCCTCGCACACTCACGCTGGCGCTGGGCTAGGGACCACCTTTAGGGCAGCCATAAGGGGAGGGCGAGGGCTGCTCACCACCACAGAAAGTGAAGTTCAGGCTTCAGAGACCTGCCAGAACTTCCACTTAGAGCACTAGCTGTTTGAATTTGGTGCAGGCTTTGGGGCACACCTTGCTTACGGGGTAGTCACAGCCAGCATGGTGAAACCAGCAGCAGCAGGGACAGCCAGGTAAGCAGTCCCCTCAAACCCTAGCAGCGTGCCAGGGAAGTGTGTCAACACCTATTCTGTTTGTTTCTGTACTTTGCTTCTCTTTCAGCTGGCAAAAGCGCTATCTCAATAGGGAGCAGCTTCAGCCAAGAAAAATAAGCATTACCTTACATTCCCAGGCTTGTTTATCATTATCATGATGCTCTGCTCTAACTGGGAGGCTGCATTATGCATCATGCTGCCTACTTTCAAATAATAAGCTACATGTGTAAATAGGCTCCACTATTTCGAGTTGAATAGCTAACAAATGAGCAAACAAAAACTCCACAGCCCACCATGCTCTTGCTTAACTGACGCAATGGATGCCTTTATGCATCCCAAAGGTGGTACATCCATCACACTCACAGCTTGAGTAGCTTTTGCATCACTGTCAAAATTCAAATGCACTCGCGCCGGCTGCAGCCAGCACACGCATCGCTGAGGGTCAGGCTGGCACTGCCGGCTCGTCTGCTAGTCTCAGACCTAAAATTGATGTGATACTCACTCCCGCTACATCATCATTATCACAGTTGCTGTGGAGGCTGGGGAGGGATTCAGCTGTGCCAGGTGCATGTCCTCACACTGGGCAGGAAGGGTAAGGCGTCGTGAGGGTGTTTAATCTGAGCAGGGGTCCCATGGGACACCCCAGCTCTGGATTAGACCGTTGCAGCGTTCACATAATGAGCCCATATGAATTTCTGAGCACTCTCCTGCTGCACAGCTTTCCCACTCCATTGAACTCTCTGGAAACAGTGTTTCCTTCATCACAGCTTTACCTCCTTTTGTATTCCTTAATTTTCTTCCATAGTCGGTATTATTATCTATTGCAAGAAGAGTTATTTAAGAACCTTTGGACTATAATGGGCTTGGCATTACAGGAAAATAAAGCAGCTCTCCAGGAAACTTGTGCTGATTTCAGCCTTCCCATTTACGCTGTGATGCATCACACTGTGCTCTAATGTCTCACTAATCTGCAGCTCAATCTGCTGTTAAACGGGCTCATGATGCAGAAGCCGCTCACTAAGGTTGCTTGATATTCATCTGTTGATTGAATCATTTGCTGCTTGTGATTTGCAAATGCACCAGAGAGCCAGAAGCCCTTTTTCTTCCAGAAAAGTTAATTGGATCAGCATCCTGCACTGGCAGGTGGTACCCTGCTCCTACCCAGACCTCCGCTGACTCCAGCAACGCAGAGGGGCCACCGAGCAGGACGGGGCACTGGGACCAAGGACACCGTGAGGGACAGATTCCCCAAGCAACCATTTTCTGCAGGAGCCAAACACACCGATTTCTTGCAGAGGCCTCGAGTGGCCCACGCGAAGATGGCAGAGCTCTGCTCCAGCAAGGCAGAGTCTTACCCTGGAGCGATGCCCCTGTCCTTCAGCCTCATTGCAGCATGGGTACCCGGCAGTGGGGCTGGCCACCAACAAACCTTGCTTCCGTCAGACATTCCCCAACATGAATTTACCCCTCCATACTTCCACCTCTCTCATTTTTGAGAGCTAATTGTTACCAGCAGCCCCTTTCGACATATCCCACCTGGCTATTCAGAGGTACAACTGCTTCTTCACAGCCTGTAAATGAAAACCTATAGCTTCAGCAGGACTTGCTTTTAGCTATTTTTTTAATACTGTGGCATGCAACACACCATTTGCTATCTTCCTCAATAACTAAGCAGTTAGTTGCACTGTAAAGAAGCACTTAACGACATTTCTATGGGGTTTCCAACCGAGGTCCCAAGCAAGGACGTAACAGGCACCAGGGCTGCGGGGCTGCATCTCTGCTATTATCTGGCTGTAAATAACGCCTCAGAATATATGGTTTATTGTGGTGATAACACACATTTTGTAGGTTACATAAATTGGAGCAATCCTGCTGACAGAGGAAAAATAGTGGTGTGTGTGATGGTTTCCTCCGGTTGCTAGGAAATAGAGTTAGTGCTCGGATCCTTACATGCCTCGGTGCACACTCGTGACAGATGATAGATTCGGCACATGTGTGGAGCCCAGCCTGTTAGCAAGCCCTGACTGAGGGGAAAGCAGCAACGCAGTGACAGCAAGATCCATTTAACAAAAATATATGCATTTTTCATTAAGAGAATTACATTTGTTCGCCCAAGGCATTTAGGAAAATGTAAGCAAAGAATAAAGTTAGATCTAAAGAGACAGGTGGTCCACGCAGGCAAACCCAGAGTGGGTACGCAGATGCACAAGACAGTCTATGTTAAGGATTTTAACACCTGACCAAAGCCGTAATGTGAATGAGTTGTGATTTTTCCAAAAATGGTCTTTTATACCACTGCAAAGCCCACACAGCCCAAAGGGTCTGCCCCGTGGTCTCCTCCCCACCGTGGGGGCTCCGTACAGCTGTAAGGCAAGGTCCCTTCACCTCCCCTCCTTACATGGGGCTTCTATTCTCTTGCATCGAGAAGCTCAGCCTGGTTCCTGCTTCTGTAAACGTTTGCTAAAGGAAATTGCAGTTTGTTCTATTGGTCTCATGCTCCACTTTGCTAGAAATAGCATGGCACTTGGTCAAAGCACATGGAAAGCGGTCGGAGAGCAGCAAACGGAGCACTTTTATATATATATGTGTGTGTGTCTATCTGCTTTTTTAAATATACATATATATAAATACACATATATATATATAAATACACACACACAGAGACACTGCTAGGTCAGCTAATCTATCACCCTCCCTCAGGGCAAGAAGAGCTCTACCAACCCATCCCTGGGTGCACCTCTAACCTGCTTCTAACTATAGCAAAACTGAATTATAAATACAACATTAAACCATACAGCTTAAAATAAAGAGAACAATTGCCACAATGACAGCTATGCCCTGTCCCCAGACAGGGTATTTTGTACACACCCAAGGGAGCTAATCTGTCTTCTTGCATCATTGTTATTGCTTTTATTACAGTGTTTCCCCATCAGGACCGCATCATGCCAGCAGCATCCTCTACAGACACAGTACTGGCCAGCATAAGCCTAATTTGCTTTTCAGAGTGATGAACTTCTCCTAAGAGTTGTTCCTAGAATGAGCTGGTCTCTCTCTGCTGCTCTCACCAGAGCAAATGGGACATCCTCTGCCAAACTGAGCAAAGCAAATTCAGAGGAAATAAAAAAAGGGTTAGTGAGGTCGCAGAATGCTTGGTTCCTATAATTATTTGGCACAGATCAATGCCCTTTTTCTTAAGAGATTTCTAAGGATTTGCTGGAGTGCAAGCACACAGGTGGTGCTTCCTGAATTCCTGGTGCTTTTTGCTGCAAAAGTCCTTCGTTTTGGATAACCCCACAGGCTGGGCACGGCACAGTGGGCAGGATGCAGCAGCTAAAGGCTGCATTTGGGCTGGGATGGAGTCAGAGGATGGTTAAACGCTTTCTGCCCCATCTCCAAAGGATTTCTGTAGCTCACCACCAGCTAACATGGGAGCGGGATCTCCTGAGCTCGGTGTCCGACCGAGGACCGATGCTGCCGGCAGGACTCAGCCCCACGCCAGCCAGGGCTGTCATACGCCGGGAGGCAGAAGTAGAGCCCACTTCTATAGCCTGATAAAAATGTAATTTAATCCCAGCGACACAAAACACTTCCCTAAGCCTTTGAAAGGCCTGCTAATCCTCGATTTGCCCTCAAATCTTGAAATACTCCTAAAGAATGAAGGGCGCTTTGTCTATCGAGTGCCTCCACGCTTAATGAGGTTATTAAGGCACATTAGGGTGCACAGAAGAACATTCTCTCCTGGCTTTGGCACAGGGGAGCTCAGGGCTTTTGTCTCTCTTAATCCAAGCCCTCTTAGTCTTCTGCTCTGCTCCTCACCATCCCCACCCCACAGTGCCTTGAATTTGTCCCTGTTAGTCAGCAGAGACAGCCATCGCTTCACTTCGACATCAGCAAAAAGCTCCCTGAACTGACTTTGATGTAGTGCTTTTTTTACTATGCCTTCAGATGTTTCTGAAGAGCACGCTATGCCTTTTCCTCCATGGCTGGAAGACTAAAGTGGTTCATGGACCCATCTTGGGGTCTATCAGCTGGTACAGATTTTTTTTATTTTTTTTTAAGAAGAAATCATTCTGTTTCCACAGAAAGCACAGTGCTTCTGCGTACAGACATGCATCAATCCAGCAGCCTTAAACTCTTGAGCAAAGCAAGGTCACCTCCTTTAACACAGAACGAAGCGAGGGTCCGACTCACACCCTACATCAGGACAGGAGGACAACGCAGGTCCTTGTTTCTGGCCTGCCTCCATCTCCCATTACAGCCATATGGGAAAGGAAACGTGCTTAAATAGCTGGGGGCTCGAAACAAGTGTTTGCTTTCAGCTGAAGTGAGACATATCATTTCCCTAGGATGCACTATTAAAGAAGAAAACCTTTGCCAATGTTATGCTTTATAATGCAATGATTTTCATAACAGCCCAACATGGTTCATCAGCATGTGATCTGGCATGGGATCAGCTTTCCCTTAAACCATCCAAACGGGCTGCGAGAGGTGGGGGAGAGAACAGACACAGGATCTGGTTGGGTTTTCAAGCAATCCTTGCAGCAGCCTCAGTGCATCTCAGCCCGCACCGACTCACACCTTGCTCAGAATGAAACTCGGCTGCAGCATCCCATTCCTGCCTCGGGCCAGAACTGGGCAGTTTCACCTCACCTCAGCACACCGCCTGCGGTGCTCTGGGCTGGGGGGCACCTCCTTAGCAAGCCTGGGACCCCCAGATTGATAGGATTTGTTTCATTTTCAGCAAGAATCTTATCCCCAGGCGCTTATCTCCATTTACGACCATGGTTGAATAACTACCTAGCATCACCTGAAAATTCAGGCTGGCTGCCTTAAATAATTTCATGGCTTAAGAAGGAAAAGAAGGGCTGCAACGCCAGCCCCCCAGCACACAGGGCCCCCCCGCGTGTGCAGGCAGCTGGGCAGCTGCAGTGCCGGGTCCCCTCGGTGAAGCCCTCTCTAGGTGTGCTGCCAGAGCTGCTCAGGAGCAGCACAGAGGTACCGTCACAGCAACATCTTCTCCTGGGGCAAAGCCCATTTAGGATGTTCCTCTGCACCAAATAAAGAATTTTTCCCCTCTTTTTTTTTTTTTTTTTTTTAAATTCAGCTCGTTTCGGTGATGCGATTAACAGAGCAACCTGCAAACTATTGCTGTGACATTAATGGATGGGGTGGTAAGGCGTGAAATCCGGGTGAGAGAGCAGGGAGCAGGTTGTGTCCCCCAAGCAAACCCTTCTGCAGCTCTACCTGGAGCCGTGCCCCAGGCTATGTCTCGGGGAGCCACCAGCAGCCGCAGCCCCTGCGTACACACACGCTCCTCCACCACTTCTGCTTTTGCACCGGGACCATGTTTTTGGGAGGCAGGAGAGGGAAACCAGCTGCGGGACTTCCTAGAATTAAACCCTTGCTCCTTACCATGGCGCAGGATTACTTTTAACCCAGTTGAGGTCCCTGGTTCAGCTAGATTTTGTACCAGAGAGAGAGGGCGAGGTGGGAGCCGGCACCAGGAGGTATAAGCTCCCCAGGGGAAACATCCTCAGGAGCAAGGCTAAGGGGGGCTGGAGCAGAGCCCCGACCTTCTAACCCCCCCATCCTTGGCTTTACAAGGGCTGAAGCATGTTATGCAGCACAGTTTGGCATGCAGCCCCATGAAGGCTTGAGCAACTGGGAGACAACATTCCCTGAGGGAACGAGGAGCTTTAACTTTTGTAACACGGCAAGCATGCAAATGCAGGACCTTGAGGGAATAAGAAAGATAAGTTATGTCATTTCATCACTGTTCTTGGAACGAAGACAAAAAAGCAAAAGAAAACAAAACAGAGCACCCCCTGGGATCCATAAAGAGGAAACTAAAAATATGATAAATAGGCTGGATCATTATTTTCTGAAGATGACATATTGCAGCTCATGTTATATATCTAGATTCCTATTGTCACTAAGGATAAAATCTTTGGCAGGAAGTAAGTAAAGGAGAAAAATTAAATTTCTCCCATACCACAAACTAATAAATACTGGTAAAGAGCCATCTACTAAAAAACGCAAGCCAGCAATTCCAGTCCCGCAGGACAGGAGAGGAAGAGAGCACCAGCTTTCCTTGCCAGCAGCAGGCAAAGGGTTAAGCAAAGGTGTAATTCATCATGTTAGCTTAAACATTAGGAGAAGCTAAGAGAATTACAAGATGAGAAAATAACTGCAAAGTGTGTAAAGATAATCATAAATCCAAGGCAAATAATACGTGCTAATAAACGCTCAGGAGATTATGCTAAAACACCTTCTGGTTTTATAATCAAGCAGTAAGAGTAGCCAGGTACCCCACTGCAGCGGGTTACCTCCTCCAGTGTGGGACACCGTGGCCTGCGTTGTGATTTACCCACAGAAAAGACTCCCTGAGGAATCTGGGGATAAAGCAGAAGAGTGGAAAGACGAGTCATATTAAAAATAAATTCAGAGAAGGCAGAAAGCCGGGATCCTTCATGCAGTTTTAAAGGCACGACAGCGTAACAAGAACGGCAGCCGACAGGGATGGGAAAACCCTCTTTTAGAGTTGCTTGGCACCAGGCGTGAAATCTTCAATTTCAGATATTGGGGAGGAACCTATACATTAGTGCGTTGTGACAAGATTCAACTACCCTGCTGGCTTTCCCAGAAAATAGGGGTCACGGAGCCAGCCTGTGCTCGGAGCTGGGGAATTTTTCCTCATTTTCTTCCTGACTCTGCTAAGTCATCTTGTAGCAAAGCCTCTCTTGGTATAACTGCTGTTCTTTTAACTCCCGAAGCCCCTAAATGGGACTGGGAAGGTTATGAATTTGTGGGGTTTTTTGGTCCTCAAGGCTTAAAACTCATTCCTGCTTCTTCCCATCCCCGCTCCAGGGGGAAGTGGGTGGGTTGGGGTAGAGCTGGTAGGATGCTCGGGGGCAGACGGCCGGTCCCCTGCCTCGTCCTGCCCCAGAGCCAGGCAGCACAGGTTTCACATGGGCTTTTGAGAGATCTGCTGAACAGCCAGGAAAATGTAACCTCTTAAACCCCAAGTTTTTAGCATCACTGAATGGTAAAATACGCTCGGGAGTTTTGGTTATGTCGGCAAAAGGCCACATCAAGCAGAGGTTAAAAGCGCGCAAGTTTGGTGAACGTGAGGATTTGTAGTGCATCACGAAAATGCCTGTTCAGCTTGGTTTGGGGTTTTTTCCTACTTTAAACAGCTCTGAGCAAATGATCCCCTGCTGAAACCAGCACGCTGCCAGGTGTGATATGAGTAGTTTGATTTGCAGCTCAAAGGTAGCTGCACACTGTGCAGGGCTGCAGCTGGCCCAGACTTTAATAGATCTCCTCTGACAGCACAAATACGGACATGATGCACAACCTACATGCAAGCACCAACCAGTTAACCAAACCACCCGGGACAGAGCAACCAGAACGCAAGTGCTTCTGCCACCACCCTGCCATTGAACACCTCTCGGTTTTGTGCACGTGTGTGTGTACGGACACGCAGCTGGGTCCAGGGTTGCTCAGACATACTGGCACCGCAGAGAGCAAGCTCAGCTGCTTACCCAAATGGGAAGGAATAAACCCATATTATCACCTTTTTCTCCCCATTCTGCTGTTTTTCAAACCTTGCTTCGCCTGACCCACACATTTCGGAAACAACATGCGTGGCTAAATAACCGTGAAACCCATTTTCTTGATTTCCCCAGGCACGGCGGGTGCAGCAGTCATAACTCCCATGGAAGATGGGGATGCACAGAACACATTCCCCTAATGGGACTTTGTAGGAAATGCCACCTTCGAATGTTTTGCCCCCTTGCACAGAACACACGGTTTGACCCGTGATGTGAAAAGCTCACAGACCCATTGGCAGGCTCGGTCCAATGTGCAGCTCCGTCCTGGGCACGCTGCACAAAACTTTCCCTTCTGCATATTAAGGAAAATTTGCCCAAGTTACAAAATACCTTACAGCTACACCTTTGTTTCAGGGAGAAACGCAGTACCATCAAATACAGGATAACCCTTGAAGTAAAGGTTTTCAGCATGGTTTGGTGGAAAAGAGCAAGGGGAAAGAAAACAATGAAGAAAAGGAGATGACAAACTTCTTAAAGTAGCTCCTGTTTTCAGCCTTATCCTCCCTCACATTTGAACCAGCCCTTATTCACTTCTGAATCCTGGGCTTTAGGAAGATCCATGTACTACACCAGGCCCCTTAGCAGGCTCCAAAAAGTCAAATTTAATCTGGTAAGTCTAAAATAAACAAAAAAAAACCCAAAACAACCCAAGTTGAGTCTTTGCATTGAATCCAATACCTGGATAAATCCCTATGGAACATCAAGGGAAAAAAAAGGCAAAGCAAGATGCGTATAAAGTTATCTAATATAAGCCATTCCCCCTTTATCTTTTTGTTTCATAGCAAAAACACAGCCACTATTTACACCGCAGAGTTATTCAGATGAAGTAAATACTGCTACATCCGTCCTTCATTGGAAAAACATGGACCTGCAATTTTCACAGGGGTTCGTTTCCAACACTACGGCCCCATCCTGTCTTAGAAGTAATTTCTCTTCTTAATTGTACCTATAAAATAAAGACTTGCTCCTTACATAATTAAAAAGGGGACAATTGACAGATATCTATTTCTGGTCGATGATCTCACTTTGTTTATGTAGGAAAATTTCCAGAGGGTTCCAAAGACCAAAGAAAAAAAAGGTACCCACCCCCCCCAAATTATTCCCAGACTTCTCCAGTCTGAATGTATTTATTTGCAATAATGATTGCGGCTTTATGCGAGCAGATGGGCAGTCCCTGAGAGGATGATTTGTTTCCCCTCTTTTCTTACTTCATGATGTATTTTATGATTTCAGCAGGTCAGTGGCTGCCATGTGTTTCTTTCTAATCTGCGAGCGCTTTTCGTTTGCCTCATTCTTGGCAGCCGTCGTATTTACCAAAGAGATCAGACACGGACAGATGATGGCAGAGATCCAGGCTCCTTGAGAGTTCAGCGCTTGGATGTTGGCAGCAAATAAAGATATATGGATTGCTGTTGTTGGTTCAAACTTACAGGGGCTTTTTCCCTCATTATATTTCTGTTTATATGTGCACATATATGTATGTATATAGACAGATGTGTGTGTGTGCTCACACACATGTTTTTAAATTCTCTTTGTAATACCCTCAACCAGATAGAATACAGATGAGCTGTTATACAAAGAACAATAGATGTCAACTAGATTACTACCCTCTCCTTTTTTTTCCTTTTTTTTTTTCTTCTTTTTTCTTTTTCCTTCTTTTTTTATAGGCCTGGTTTGTTATAAATCCTCCATGCCCATTAACCTCTGAACCTCACTGATGATATCTCTTCAGAGCTAAATTGCCTGTATTTCCAGACATTTGTTTGTTCGCTTAGAGGTCTATTGGCAGCGGGAGGGGGAGAACAGCCCATTGCTGAATAGGTCTCATGGATTATAAATGAAAATTCTTTCTCTCCTTGTAAGATGATGCTTTGAGACGTGTAGCAAATGGACGGCTCTAGTTTATAAGCTCACAGGTGGAAGCCAACAGTAGAAAGTTAATCACACCGATACCAAAATTATCCCAGCAGCATAGTGGGAGTACTGGATCCATCCCCGTAGCTGCGTCCTACCCAGCAAAACCTCTGTGCCAATGCATGAGGTCACCCGCCGTCACCGCGCTCTTGCCGCAGCACTAGCGGTGAGGTGCCGAGCGGGGCTGGCACGCTGCCCCACAGCACCAGGGATGGCAACACAACCCCCAGGACAGACCAAAACCGGGACACGCTCCCGTCCCAGGGGCACAGCCAGAGATGGGGCTGGCCCCGTGCAACCAGCAGTGGGAAAACCGCAGGTCTGGTCGGTTCTCCCAGAACTTCTGCTCTCGTTATCACCCAGGAGCGAGCAGCCTGCTCATCCCTCAGGGATGCAAAGCTAGCTGCAAGGACCCAGCGTGCAGCATTGCCACCCTCTGCCCCTGCCCAGGACCCCCATGGCTGGGCACAGCCTGCTGCCAGGCTCCTCGGGCATCTCTGCTCCGGCTTTCCCTGCTGCCCTTGCTTTGCAAGATTACGTTAAATCCTCTGATCGCACACTAGCGTTTTTCTTCTACCAGGAGGAATAATGCCTTGGTGGCTGCAGGGTTGGTTGTTTTTAAAAAAAGAACAAAATAAAATGCACAACAGGAGCACAGACTTGAGAAGCAACATTAGATGTAAATTAGCTTTTCCTTCCCTATAGCGCAGTATGTCTCCGCTGAATCACAGGCTTGGTGCAAGCCAGGGGCTTTGTCCTTTGGGTGGCTTTGCACAGAGTTAGGCTACCGAGCTATACTGAAGATAAAACCCCTGTAGCTGTCAGTAGCTCCCAAACAGCCTCCAGCAAGACCTACCATGCAGTTTCTTAGTAAACATGGCCTTAGCACTTCCAGGAGGCATTTCAGCTCATCAGAAACGTGCTGAACAGCATTTCCAGTATCCTGACTTTAAAATAAAACCTTGGAAGCAGCAAGCGTGCTGGCATTTCCAATGCAGACCTCCTGCCTTCGTTACTGTTATATATATTTAAACTTACGGTTCCAAAATAACATTTTACTTCCATACATCATTACACCCATTTAAGCACAGCTTCCATCTGATCTGTTCCGGAGCCAATTCCTCAGTCTTTCCCGCTTGCCATGGGTGTGGGGCCCCAAATGCTGCGGGTGGTGGGAAGAGGAGCAGCTCCCCCAGATGCTGTGGCATGCTGCATCCCCCCTCCCAGGCCCCAGGCTTTGCATCGGGGACATTCTCCACCAGCCACTGGTGGCTTACAGAGACCATCCCCAGCTTTCTGCCCCTGCCTCCTGGTTCACTCTGTTCCCTCGAAATAGATCTAAAAAAGCCTTCGAGATGGGCTACTGATGAATAATTTGGGAATTTTGCTGCCTAGGGTTTGTTATACCCTGCTCTGACTTGTATCAGGGGCTTCCCAGCTAATTTCCACGTCCCAGTTACAGTTCACAGATCCTCTGAACCAGCCAGTGGGCCAAAGCCAGTATCTGCAATGAAGAGAGGGGGTTACATGTGCCCCATAAATGCACGTACAACTGTATACCTGCTTTTCTGTGCAGCTGCAGCACAAACATCTTGCCAGCAAGGAATTAAACAAGCTGGGGTGGGTTTTTTGCATAGCAGAGGGTAGGAAGCTATAACAATCCATGGTTTTTCAGATCATTCATGTTTTTCCTGCTCTCTCAGTAACAACTCCTGATCTCCATGGCAACCCTTGCATGCTTTGGTACGTGGTACTTTTTGCTTATGTGGAACACCATTCCCACGTACCGGGATGACCAAGCTCCCCAAACAGCTAACAGAAAGCTCCCGACACAAACACTTTGCCATCTCCATCTTGCTGTCCTGGCCGTGCATCTGCACGTTTCCCAGTGCACGGGAGAGAATGGTATCACCAGGATATACACTACTGTCTGTTCCCCATCCAAGAGCTCATTTTAAACTTGGCCGTGGTTTCTATTTTAATCCCACACACACATTTTTGGAAACACTTACTAAACCATTAACACATTTATATGAAAGGAAAGATGGTGATTAGCATTTCCCCCTCATCATTTCTTTTTGTGTCAATTTTTTGGCTCACATGCTGCAGCAGAACGTGGTTACAGCCGTGCATACAATTCTAGCGGGTGTGAATTCCTTCACAGCATAAACTTGATTTACCTCTGCCTCGCTTTGCTTTTCCTCCATTTCTATACACACTATTTCACCAACACTCCTGTGCTTGTAATAAGATGAACATCATGAGCTTTACCCAAAGCACACTGAAGCCAACATGAGAACTTCGTCTGGGTCGGTGTGTTTTTTTTTAACAAGCCTGCGTTAATGGTTCATTAAGACAGACAGTTGATTTGCCTGGTCCGGCCCTTATGCATCTCCTTTCTACACCTATTGAGATGTTTTCGTAAGTAAGAATCATTTCCAATGTAAAGAAGCAGTAATTAGTACATTTATTTATTTTACTGCAATTCACACCACAGCACTAGCAGTCTCTGATGGCCAAGGCGCAGAATAAACAAACTCCACTTGAACTATCTTAAATTCCTCCCATATGATGGGTCAGAAGAAAATCAAGGCTGCTGTGGGATCTCTGACCACATGAGATCGTGTGTGCGAAGATGTAGCCAACAGGGCTGCAAATTAGTGCAGAGGAGAGGGTTGGAGGGCAGTGCTAACGAAGTGCAGCAGCTCAGAGCTGGGGAGGTAACCCAGCCGCAGAGAGCTCCAGCAGAGCCTCCTTCCTGGGTAGAAAGTCCTTCTAACTTAATTTCCAGTTGCACTTTTTCTTCAATGCATTGAAATCTCATTTGACACTTCCTAGCAGAGGAGTTGCATTCATTGTGCAGATGGTACCTGTGACTAAGGGATCGCAGGCGTGGATGGGGTACTGCATCAGAGGGCTGCAGAGGAGGGTATGACACAAGGTTCTGCCCAAAACGAGAGTACCAGTGTTTCTTTGGGTAAAGGTGACTCTGAACACATCTCAAATCCACACTGGCTTGGCTGAGGGAGCCGAATTTATCACTTGTGAATTTAGAAGAATGAAGTTATGCAGCTTACAGGTGGGGTTTGACCTTCTCTTGATTTTGTGGGCACTTACAATTTTCCCAGTAGAGGCACAGGCCGTTGGATACTGGATTCCCAACAACAGGCTTGCTTCACTTAGCTGCCTTTCATGGGCTCCTTTAAAGTTCCCCCAGGTCCTGCTGGACATGGGGCTGGGACAGCCTCACATTTCTGCTTCCACGGCAAAAGCTCAGCTTTTCTTAGACTTCCCGCTCTAACTCCCAGGCCAGCTAGCAGAAAGAAAGAAACATCTAAGAAAACAGCATCTACTCACATCTCTTGATATTAGCCCTTGCCCGAGATGTTGGGACGCTCTGGTATTTATGCTTAGCATAGGAAATAAATACCCTGAATTGCAAACCACATCATCCACGTAAGGCACCGAGCTGGCAAAAGTATAACTGAGAGTACAGGCTGGTTTAACAGAGGTGAATTAAACCAGCTGCACCCAGCTAAATCCCAAGCTCAGCCATAAGGCCGATAACCAGATTTGAACGTGTGAAGGTGCAGGTGGTGGTCTCTGCATCTTGCGTTTTCTGTTCAATGCAGCCAGACTGCTCAATGTGTCCCCCCCTCGCCAGGCAGTGCCCACACAGCCTCCAGACAGGCCTCAGCTGCAAACCTGCTCTCTCTCTTCTTGGCATTGGATGCAGCTTGTTGCAGACGGACAGAGCCCCTTCAGGACAAAAGCCACGGGTGGCCAAGAGTTTTATGTGCAGGTGATTTCCAGGAGAGACACCCCACACTCAAACGCATCGCAGGCGTTCATAAAAGACAAAACCCTAACCCTGACATGGAGGATCCACCAGAATAGTCCCTTACAGTCCTCAGACATCTTTTTTACGCCCAATTTTCCCCCTAAATTTGATGTTGACATGACAGTGGGAAGAGGTGTTTCCATGTAAAGCCTACTTTCTTTGATTTCTTCATGAAAGAATCTAATCATTGCTGAGGCAGCAGATCCTTCAGTACAGAGAGCTGAGCAGTGTAGCAGGGAGAGAGCGTACCTCTCTCCTTACGGGTCTGCACAGGGCAGCACAGAAAACCAATATATTGATTAGAAACTCAAAGCAAAGCCTTTCCCTTGATTTACAGCAACTACAAGAATAAATAAAAGCCAACTCATTTTGTAAAAAGCAGCTCTCAATGTCTCTCATTTGCTTCTGGCCCTGGAGGGCCTAAACTCCTACCTGCATCTTTTGAAAAGCTATACCCATGCTATTATGTTGGGTACCATGTTGCTTCCCACCTTCCTTGAAGGCTGTTCCTTGACACTGGGTGAAATCTCACATATGCCAGCAATCCTCAGAGCTGCACTGGCAAGGAAGGACCATTTCAGAAGCTGAACTTCAAGGAAGAGGGTTAAAGCTAAGGACCACACAAGAAATTACATGCTGCTTCAGGCTGGGGAGGGTTGAGAGACAGGCCAGCCAACATGCTGTAGATCAAGTCTTTTTAGATGAAAGTCAGTAATGGAGCCAGTAAATGTTACTGCAGACATGGCTGACAAAACCTTGTCATAACACGTTTCTTAGACAGAAAGGAGTCAGGTTTACGCTGGCATTCAGACAAAGAAAGGTGGGGAGATGGGTCTGTACGGCCTCCACAGCACAGGAAGAAATCTCACAAGGTGGAGAACAAAGACAGAGGTTGGACTTTGGAGGTGGAAGTCCTCGGCGCGTTACCACCAGCTACAGGTGGTCACCACGTGAGCAAGCGAAAATGTGCCTGCGAGCGGAGCGATGACAGGTCTACAGTCACGAGCAATTCTCTCTGAGATGCGCTGAGGCATCTGCTCTAGATTAACATTGTTTTACCTAAAATGAGCATTTTGGAGGTATTTAAGCAGGTCAGTGGCTGCACCCAAGCATAAGGAGGAGACATTGGTAAGCAGACATCAGGACACTTGACAGGTTGGGTAAAAGTCAGTCCCATCACAGAGAGAAAAACCAGAGCACATCATGGACTGCATCAGGGGACACGAAGAGCAGCAGTGTCTCGGATCAGCAGGATACCATCACTGCAACAAAATGCCTAGTAGTGAGGACTTGCAAGAGTTTTGAATAACTGGGATAAAGAGGATGGGAAGTGTTGGTCTGCTTCAGCTAGAAACTGAAACCCAGGCTTTATAGCTTGGAGGCAAGAGACCAGTGCAGGTGACTTGTTCTTTATAGTTAAAATACTTTCACCAACTCAGCCTGGCTGGGAAGGCATCATGAGCTGGCATATTCAGCTCTTGCTTACCTCAATGTTCTGCAATATCCGAGTTTATTTTTAAAGCCCTATAAAAAAAGCCCAAAGC
The DNA here is from genome assembly GCF_026419915.1 of Harpia harpyja. Lineage (NCBI taxonomy): Eukaryota > Metazoa > Chordata > Aves > Accipitriformes > Accipitridae > Harpia > Harpia harpyja. The sequence goes on from NC_068969.1 coordinate 20,294,490, forward strand.
CTAAATTAATAACTACACCATTCAGACTCGCATAATACTCAAATCAACCAATAACCATGCAGATGAATGAACTAGACTCAGGTACGGGACAGAACATCTTCAAAGGCTGAGTGGTAAGATATACACAAACACCTAATAAATATGACAAAAACCCCATTAGACCAAGAAACGCTGACCTGACCTTGAGGCCGAGGAAGCCACTCACGTGGCTGAAGCAAAGGGGATGTAAAAGCAGGCAAGGAGTTTCCTGAGGGCCAGCGCTGAACAACGACCGAGGCAGTTGGAGCAGGGCAGCGGCACAGCTCGTCCTCAAAGACCGGAGTGGGTTTGCTCCTCTGCAAGTGCCCAGTCAGAGGCGATTACTTTTGTCAGCCAGCAGTACGCCATACCAGTGCATGAGACGGGTTAAGCCTAAACCTTTTTTCTGGGACGGAACTTCAGCCTGGTGAAACCCAACACAAGGGGATGAGACTGGGCCCACAGAAACAGCCCCTTCAGTTTTCCCCACCAACTCACCCACAGCAGTAACACCTCCTCCAAAATCCAACTTATCCGTCTGCAACACCTGACTGTCCCAGCAGCTGGAGATGCCTGGTCATATCGCACACTGCTGTGCGCTTAACAAGGGAGGACGACTCCGGGCACCAGTAGCTCACCTTGGCTCTACGGCATGGAGACACTGGACAGCACAGAGGGGAGATGGCCAGCCGTGGCGCATGGTGCTCGTGGAACGACAGGTCTTTGCGGCCTCTCTGCTTCCCCCACCCTAAGGCCAAGAGGCAAGGTAGCGCTTGCTAACAGATCGCTGCTGCACAGTGGCGAGGGCCACGACAGGCTCTTCAACCAACCACCATGGCGTGGGTATCATCAGGTGCATCGGGTCCTGCAGCCTGTGCTGTGCAGGAGTTCAGATTTTAAATTCTTAATTGTACCCTTCAAAACCCAACTCTGCAAGCGCATGTAGAGCCAGTAACTGCCAGCAGGCAGTGAGCAGCTCTTGCATAGTCCCCTACTGTCAGTCTTTTAATTTCTTCAGCCTGAACCACAGGACACGGATGGCAGTACCAACCTGCTCTTTTTCAGAAGCCAGAGCCCAGGGATTTCACATACATGTTCTAGTTCAGGTTTTCCTCTCATTTTTTTTAAGAGACTTAATTCCTTCAATGCTTGGATTCCAGGATTTGAATGGCTTTAGCTCTGTTTCCCCCTTTCCTGCTCTGCATCTAATACTTCAGCCCATAAATCTCTGTGAGCACACAGCACAAAAACAGATAAGGAAAGCTGTATAGCCATAAAACACGCTGGAAAGAACCAACATAAAACCCACGCAATACAAGGATTATAACCAATGGAAGAAGAGGCAGAGAAAGTCAGATTAAGCGTTGCTGTCAAAGTTTAAGTAAGTCTCAGAAAAGGTGTTGTACAATGGCTTAATTAAGCTACAGTAGATCATAATCAGCGATGTATCATTCTGCTGATGGAAAAGCTTCAGAAGAGCAGATGAATACAGGAAAAGATAAGTTTGGCATGTTTTTGCAAATATGGTGCTGTACTAATGGCTGAGGGTTACCCCTCTCCTCATCTCCCACATCCCTGTACACCTCCCTGCTACCAGGGACGCACATTTGGAAGGGGTCTGACAGACCCATCTCCTTTAAGGAGGATGTAAATGCCCATCCCCATTCCATCAACCATCCTTCGGTACGGTACACATGCAAAACCTCACATGGCATCACCTTCCATGTCTGTGCAATGATGGCCACAATTAACATTAATAACTATTTCACTCCATAGATTTAGCCTTATTCCTCTGGGTAACTATGATCTTTCTTCCTCTCCCCAACACTCATTTCAAATCCTCATGGGTAATGTGCAGCCAGCTGATTTTACATTTATCTTGGTTCTATTTGTTTGACACATTTCAAGCAAGCTCTGCTGAAAAACACTACAAAGCTAAAAACTCCTGCTCGTTAATAACATTCACATCACCTCCTTCTTAGCTTCTTTAACATGCTGCTTTTATTTGGTCTAATTGCAACTCAGCATGATTAATCACAACATTTTTGCGGGGAGCTGGGGAATTTGATATCCCTGTCCTCGTATGGATCTGATCACATTCATGCTGCGAGTCCAGGCATGCTTCCTGCAATCTTAATGTAAAAGCTTAGTGTCAAATGATCCTACTTGTCTAGTACACACTAATTACTAGTGCTGCTATATTCACCTAGGTCCCAAACATGGACTGAAGATTGAAGCTAGATAATGTGGTTCCGCCCTGGGAGATAAAGCTTTCCTCTTACAAAGGTCTATCTTCCTGTATGTAGGCTCTCCTTTTCTCAATTTCATCTCTGGACCTAGACCATTTACCAGATAAAAGGTTAGTAGGGAAGTCTAAAGAATTAAAATTATACCAAGGAAGACTCTTAACCCAAGGGGCCAAGTCTCTTTGGAGAGACACTGCAGAAATGGTAACAGGCACTATGGAAAGCAAGCTCAGAATTAATCAGTGTTAAGTTTTTCAAATGCAGAAGGATAAGAGTCACTAAAGGAGGCTCCACAAAACCAAGTTCAATTCTTACAATAGTTACAGCTTTAAAAAAAATTTTTTTTTTTATTTTGCAGTGTTATTGCTGAGAAGTTCTTAAATCGGCAATCTTACAGAAGGTAGTGGCAGAGCTCCCATGGATTTTAAAGAAACATGAAGAGCATCAGTGTACATTTCTGAAGCGTCATCTGGAGGTCACACATTAATATTTGAAGATGACACAACCTTGCTTCCCGCTGTACTGGTAGTAGCAGCACAACCACAGTTAGCTTCTCCAGTACAGGCTGAATCTTTCCTAGTTAAGTGATGACAGCATTGTCTTAGGCACTTTTCACCTTCCAAACCCTACCTTCCCCCTCCCCAAACCAGCTGGAGAAAGGGCCCAGGTTGTTTCCCAGGAGTGGACTTTCCTCCCCCGTTTACTCCCACCAAGGCAGACTGTCAGCCTGGATTAAAACCACATGGACACCAACAAGCATCTCCTACCCACTGCTCTCCCAGGCTGCATATTCTCCACATCATTTGGTTTACAAAGCCCTTTAATTAAATGGTAAAGGCCCAATGATTATCACCTACTCAGAAAACACGATTTGAAATAAGGGAATTAGCTGCAGGCTCCTACTCGGTAGACCTGGAGTTTCATCTTTTTCCTGATGATCTCCTACAAGTGCTATTCCCCTTTTGGTGCTTCACCAGATGTTACCACTTCTACGCTGAAAGGCTGAGAAAGCAAAGAGCTAAACGTGGGATTCAGCACAGCATGTGAAGGGGAAAGGGGCCCTTTGGCAGGAGGCAGAAGATGAAATCAGGTCGGGCACCCCGTATTGCCGAGCCCGCCGGCGGCTGCCTGCGTGGAAGGGCGGCCGGTGCAGCATGGGCAGGGAGCCACGACACCGGCCGGTGCCTCTCCTCGCCGGAGCCCTCAGGACACCGTTGTGGCACACGAGGGGCTGCAACCGGGTACAAAATCTGCATTTGCTGCTGATCCCAGCGCTGCAGAGATGGGTGCTGTGCAGAAAGGCAGCACACGTGAAGCTGGCTGGTCACCCGCTTACTATAAATCCCCCCTGCTCCAGCCAGCAATAGCTGACAGGGCGATACCCGCACAACCGCACCAGCAGAAAGTGACAATAACGGGATGTGACACTCCTAAAACCCTCCGCCTAAAACCTCCGGTTGTTTACTGAGAATTTCTCACGCAGGCACATCTGCAACTCTTTGTAGCCCTGACAACAGGCTGCACGTGAAACGGTATCTCCAGGTTTAAGGTATTCACCCAGTGACAGGCCCCCCAAAATAAAATGGAAATACAGGCTCTGAAGAGCCCTGCAAAGCACAGGCTAGCCCTGCCAAAACCAACACCTCACAATTTCTCACTTATCTCAGCTGGTCTCTGCGCCAATGCCTTTTCCAGGTGCCCAGCTCCCAAACTCCCCCCGCCAATGCTTGAGCAAGATTTGACTGTAACAAGCAGCCCTGAAAAAGCATTGCTGCTCTGAAATGACATCATTTCGTTTGTGCGCTTGAGTTCTTTAAGAAAAAAAAGACTTTCCTCCACTGTATATTTTTAAAAAATGCACCACCTACATCACCAACGATATTCTAAACTTATGTTAAATTGCATTTACGCAAGTATGTGCTGTCATGTGCTTGACCATTACCTAGAGAAAGGCAGAATCTGTAGGAAGAGCTTGTGTCACTTTGACCGAAATAAGTTCAAAATAACTACAAATAAGATAATCAGCAATTATCTAGCTACAAGGAATAAAAGGATTTGTAAATTAACCTCTCTAACCCATAATTTAGTATCTAACCATACCCTTTCTTCCAGTTCCTCATTTAGATTCGCCAGGTATAAGGGATGGCATGAGCCTTGCATCTTCCACTGATACAAGGCAATCAGGAGGGGTTAATAGAAGTTTTCACGTTCACATAGAGCAGCTGCAGGTCGGTGTCTGCACAAGCTCGTCTCAGCCGTACTGTCCCTATCGCTCACGGCACAAAACACGCTCAGAGTGAGTGCTGTGACTTTTTTTTCTGCTGTACGTTATGCTACGCATGGTCAGAAAAATCTTTCAAACTACATGCCTGAGCAGCCCATTTCAGCTTTTAGTGTTGCTTAATATGGACTTCTAAGGAGTATCTTCAGTCAGACATGGCTAACTTGAGAGCACAGCATGAACGTTAAACACAGGCAGCTTTGAAGCACAGCGGTACGCACAACGAAGTGGCAGAGCCCAGACCAGAGCAGGTCCCCGTCAAGCTGGAGAGCTCTGCCAAGCAAGTCCCTTGTCAGCCACCTCCTCCAGCCCCAAAGGGCTCCTTGCCCCTGCAAGGGGCTGGAAAACACCTGTAGGTCCACAATGTGTCCTTGTTCCTGCTATACACCATACGTCCCTTTCTGCTGACTTTTTCCCCTCCAATCACTCAGCCAAGTGTATTCTTAGGTGAGCTGCATCCAAAAAGGAGCACAGAGGCAGCAGCAGGAGGTACAGCCCTTACAGCACACTGATGGCAAATTCAGTGTCGGGTGAAAGCACTAGATGTGTACTGCTCATCATACAACCGAAACACATCCTCCTAAAGAGGCACCGGGAACCATCCTGCTCTGGATAAACATGAGGGCCAGAATAGATATAGATTACCGAGAGGTTATCCTCATGGATGACGGCACAGACCATACACCAAATTTAGCCTTCTTTCCTTCAGCTCAGCATAAAAACAACCCAAACAAAACAAACCACCACACACATCCTTCCTCCCCACCAGCATCCAGCCTGTGGGGCTTCTGGCAGATTTTGGATGAAAAAAGCACGAGCAGCATCCGTGTTTCTCACCAACATTGCTGCGCACCGTGTCCAGGCTGATGCCGGCATCGGATGTGGCCGCCTGCGAGCAGAAAGGATGCTGAGCAAGGAGGGAACTGTGAAGGGAGAATAGTACACCTGACCCTCTTGGCACAATCCGAGTGGAAACAGGCTGTTGTCATCTGTCCTGGCACACTGCAAGGGTTCTTGGGGTTTTGTGAAATACAGGAATGCAGGTCGTGTTGGTTACAAGCAGAAAGACGAGAACAACTCCCAAGATAAAACAGATGCTCAAACCAAACCTTTCTGATTTTTCTGCACAGATCAGAACCTTACCAAGCAGCAAAAACACAAGCAGTTTACACCGGTTTGGCCCAGCATTTTAGTTGGAGCCCCATGGGAGCTCGTATTGTTCGCTCCGTCCTGGCGTCCGTTCAGACCATCCATTCACCGCCCCGCTGCCGGACCGTGACTCACCTCCCTGGTTCTTCTCTTCCTGGTGTGTTCAAAGGAAGTTGCATCTTCTCAGGCGATTAGCACATCAAGCAGTCCTTTCTGTCCAGGCTTCTACTCTTATCAGTAGCTTGTTTCCTAAAAAAACAAGGGAAAAAAAAAAAAAAGAAAAGAAAAAACATACATCAGCAAACTACGATCTGGTTGTTCTCTGTTCTCCTTAAAATATTAACGAGACATTGACATACTGTAGTACTTGCTGCATGAAACCTGCTGCAATTGGGGATAACCGGGACATTACAAAGGGCTATGAATCAACTCAACTGCAGAGGCTTCAAGTCCTTTTGCTAGGCAAAAGTGAAATATGCTCCCTTGCAACCAAGTGACCACTTCAGTATTTTTTCCAGTTATCTCCAGAACATTTATTAGATTAGGAGGTTTTATTTATGGACTCTGAAACTTTGCTGTTTCCCAGCAAAGAGAGTATTATCTGTTTAATGTTCCTTTTGTTCTTCTGGACATTTGCATTTATTTATTTTGATTCATTGCTGCATAAGTACGAGGCTCCAAGTACCTACAGTTTTAAATACACAACACACACATCTTTGACATTTTAAATCTCTTTCCTCTAACAGCCTCCCTAGAGCCAGAATATCTCCATTCCCAGGTGAAACCCAAGCACCCTAGGATCAAAACTGCTTACACGTGACGGCTAACAAAACTGCTCATACAACCCTATGTAAGCATGCTTCGTAGTTTGGCACATTTATGGGAAAGTCAGAGCTTGTTACAACTGATTTATTTAATATAAGGCTTCATAGATAGGGTTTGTTTCTCCAGTGCCTTACACTAGGATGTCATTTACCCCCCAGATAAGCCCAGCCCATTCAAAGCTGGCCTTCCTAGCAGTGAAATTTCACCTGCTCATCTGCCTCTGCCCTTTGGCAAGGTTAAAATGTTGCCCATGTGCCTCTGAGTGATTTGAATTTAGGACTGAAAGCAGAAAATTTTTGCCTATACCTAAGCCCTCAAATTTGCATGCAAGTTTTAGATTAAATGATCTGTTTAACACTGATGCAAACTAAAACCCAAGCTGCAGGCTTGGGATCTGAACCATACCGCAGGACCAGGGCCCGAGCAGAGGGCCCACTGTGCTCCTGCCAGAAAAAAAAATGAGCGTGAAGAAAGTGTCCAATGGAAACTAGGCATGAAGAGTCTCCACCCCAAAATACTGGATATCAGCTTTAGCTGGACTCGGATGAATGTGTAAAGTGACTCTGAGCATCAGTCACTAATCCTACAGCGCTGGGCAGCAGCTTTCCTTTGAACGGGTGGGATGGGCGCATGTACCTGCCTGTGTTTTACGTTCAGACTTTCTTAGGTGCCATATGTACTACACCTCTTGTAATGTATATTTTAAATTTTATGGGTATTTTTAATGCCTCTCTCAATTAGAAAAAATCTGGAACCAAATCACACATGAGTAAAGGCAACAGATATGACGTGGGATTTGCAAGTTTTGGTGGAATTTGGGTGTAAACTCTGGGGACCCTTGAAATCAAGGTTGTTTTAACTGATTAACGCAACCAATGGATTTGGAGTGGCCCTGTAAAACAGTTGGAAACTTAATATATCAGGCTGGTTTTGAGGGTTTTTTTTCCCCAGCATGACTACCTGTGGTTCAACAGATGGCCATTTGGAGAAACAAGCAGGAAAAGGAAGACACAAGAAGAGCATTTCCCCCTTCCCCCAGACCCCGACAGCAGGGGAAAGACAATGCAAGGACAAGGATTTCTAGGACACTGGGATGTGCTGGAGGCCCCTGGTCACCACCCACACATGGGAAGGGCACCTTGGGAAGACACTGGGGTGCAGGAAGGCTCCCCAAGGGGTGAACCAGGCAAGGGGCACACCGGGAAAGGACACCTAGGGATGGCAACACGAGCTAAGGCTGCAACAGCAGCCTCTGCCTTACATGAACAGCTCAAAGCCATATTATCCACCAAGAATGCCACCTGGAAAACCACTAATGAAGAAAGTCAGGCTATTCCCCAGTGGGGGAATTAGAGCTAATCACTGAAAGGATGCCTTCCCTGCCCGTTTCAGATTGTGAGCACAGGCAGAAGCTGCTCACTGGAAGTTTTAATTTTACCACCGTGTTAGTCTCTGAACAGAAACTGCACTTGCTCTAATTTCTGTGTTAATAGCACCGAGCATCACCCCACTGCATGAGGAGCTGCCACCCTGACATCAGCCGTCAATGCCACCAGGACTGCAGTCACAGGGAACGAACTACGAGCAATCGGGACGCTAAAGGAGCCGAGTATTACAGCAGAGGCGTATTAAATCTTAGCACTTGGTAGCCATCATCGCATTTCACAGACAAAACCCATCTCCTGCTTTTCAGGCTTTCTCTAAGAGCTCTTCCTATCTCCACCGGCACACCGGGCATGCAGCAGGGCATCCGCTATAAACAAAATCATCCTTAGCTGTGATGATACCAGCTCTGCCTTTGTTGACTCAAATTCTGCTTTTGAAGCCAGCAAGGAAAGAAAACATAAAGATACAATCCTGGCTGCTACTCTACAACCACCCTTTTTTCCCCAGCTTATCTCATTTCGCATATGTAAAGAGCTACAGGCGAAACATCTCTGAAAGCACACAGACATGAGAATGTGCTGTATCCCCTCAAAAGCAGTGGCCGGAGCAGGCAGTTTTCGTTCAGTCAGCAGCAAGTTTTTAATCTGTGCAAAACCTAAAGCAGGGGGGCTGGGGAGTACTTCTAGCACTAAGGATCAGGAGGGTCTGCTGAGAAGCTTCAGCTCTGCCACGATCGCTGACAGCTTTGGGATGGGTGCACAGCCCAAGTCCAATCCACAAAAGCGCTGCTGGTCCTTAAGCATCTCCTGAGCAGGAACCTCACCACAGTCTTTCTGACAAAACCACAGAATGGGCATAAAATCCTTCACTTGAAAAAGAAGGAAAAAAAATCCCACAATACAAACACAAAGGATCTGCTTTTGAACCCATTTAGAAGAGGAGTAGCTTTTACAAGGTAAATAACATGGCTTTAGATGGTGAGCTGTGTGCGGAAGGATGGGACTGAGGTTGCCAGAGATGCAGGTGGTGAAGAAGAGTGCCTGGAAACGAGCTGTTCTCCATGTTCAACGTTTCTCCAATCATTTTTATATTAGCATATCTAAGTGCATATAATTTTCACATCAAAGAGTAATTTTTTAGGTATTTAAAAAAAAAAAAAAAAACAAACCCCTAGGATTGAAGAAGAGAATAATTTCTTTGCTGAAGTCTTTCAAGCAGCTCCTCTCTATGGCATGACAGAAAAATTACAGAGGAGACAAGCGTTTAGAAAACTCTTCCCTGGAATTCAGATTATTCTTCAAGCATACAGTAAAAAAAAGTTTCAGCCAAACTGTGACAGAAAATGTAAAGAAAGCCCTGGGAGCACCAACCTCCCAGCATCTTAACTCAGGAGCAAACTGCACCCTCTGCCCCTTGCTTAGGGGCTGAAGTAATCAGCATTTAGGAGCTTGTGGTGGGGAGGGAAAACTGGAGAGGAGTCTGAGCCCTTCTTGTCTCCCACCAGTCCTTCCTGGCCGGCGTGGTCCCCGTGCAATAGCCGGCAGCATCTCTCACCCTTTCACTCTACGCTGCTCATCCTCTGCTCTGCTTTCTACAAAGCCCTTTTACTCCTCTGGGTGTGGGCAAAAGCAGCATGGACAAGCACCAGGCACTTCTCTCCAGCCCTAACCGGGTCCGTACAGGGACCCATTTACTCCCTCCCCACCTCTTGAAGCAGCTCACAAGGCTGGCCTTTGGTGCTCCGTTCCAGCAATCTCAGGAACTGGGCTTGGGCAGGAGCTCTCCTTTAATGAGATTTTATTAAAAGACTCTATTACAAATAGCCACTTAAGCAAGTGAACCTTTGGAGCCTTTACTCCATGATGTAAGTACTGTGGCTGGATGTTTCCCGGGAGTATTAAACCTGATGCTAATATAGGACTGTTCCATATGACAGCTATAAAACTGCTTAAGCATGCCAGGCAGGAGGCCAGTGGGGCTTTTTGTTGCCTATCAGGCCTTGGCTAAAGGTCTCCTGCAACAAGGCAGCAGGAAGCAGGGCGCTAGGCAGGGATTCAGCTCTCCCTCACAAGGCTGGGAAATCCCCCGAGGCTGGAAAAATCCCCATAGCAAAGGCTGCGCAGCAAAGCTTTTGCATCTGTACCCATGTCTCCTTTGCTTGGTGAAATTATCCACTTCTGTGCCCAGCATGTGGGGCTCCAGCTGGAGCAAGGAGGCCCCCAAAGCAGCACTGCATCACTACCCCTAAGTTATAGACCACACCACCTCTCCCTTCTTGTCCCGACCATGACCGTGGACAGTGGCTATAGCAATACCCAACATTTATCCTAAGCCAAGTGGGTTTACTGACACATCCAGTAGCACCATTTATGCAAGCCTGGCTTTTAGGTCCACCCTGCCTTGCTCTCGGGGAGCGGGTCTGCCTACCTGCCCTCTCTGCACGCACATTCCCGGGGCTACACGTGTCCGCCGGCAGCTGCCTGCCCACAGCAAACCCGCTTATTTGCAGATCACGCCCAAGATACATGAGGAATGCAAACCATGTTTGCCAACACTAACCGATATTAAAACTAACAGTAAAACTGGTTCAACCCACTTGTCGGCTGGGGAATGATGAGCAGAGGGCATAATAATAGACATTAATCACGTTATAATCTGCAGTTTTCCACCAATAGGTGGCACCAGCAATTTTTGGATATGCTACAACATGGTGCTTCGGTTCCCTTGCCTGGAGGCATCCAGCCCATCAGTGTTGCACAGAAGATGGATGGACCATCGACTGCAATGGCAGCATCCAGCCCCTCTCTTTTTTTGTTGGGGTTAGGGAAAGGTTAAAATTCCTGCAAGCCTATTTGTCCTTCCCCAGACAAACTTATTTTCAGGAGTAAGTTTAACTTGAGCAAGTCTTCCAAGGAAAACGAGTCTGGAAGCTAGATGCAAATAGATCAGAAAATATTTGTTTAAAATGGAAACACAGGCTGAGCCTCCATTGAAGGCAAACAGCAAGCATACAATTTAACACAGCAAAAGCAAAGTTTCTTGTAACTGCACCTGGCCACTGGTGTGAAAACATCTAAGTTACAGTCTAACACAGTATAAATACACGTGGTATAAATACTTTACCTTGACTAGAGCATCCTACAGAAGAAAACCCCAAACCACACACGTGCCCAGGACGCACATGCTCGATCCCCACATACACAGTAAAGGAGAAGCAACCCCAGCCAGGTCAAACAGAGCCTATGACCAGCACAGCTCCACAGAGAAACCCCCCCAGAGCTGAGGCAAGGCTGGAAACAGCCTGATAAGCAAACTCCCATCAGCTGTCCCACACCCACTACAGGTGCATGGCATCTAACGGCTTCAGCTTACAACTCCACGCAGCTGAATTCAGCCTGTATAAATTATTGAAGAGTCTGCAGAACATTACACAGTTCATGTAGTTAATGATTATAGTTCAGTGTCTAGGTCAGATATAATTAGATGTTACATTAAAATAGCTTCACAGAGCCATTTATTCTGATTTAATTACTTAAAATGATAGTATAATGAGCAGTGCTTTCAAAGAAAAAAGAAATCTTTTAATGAGCTCATTTTAAGTTAATATAAGGCAAATTAATCATTTAACAAAATGCAGTAAAAAGACAAGTTCATATTTTAAAATATGTTGTGCCTATGTCAAGGAAGTTAGTTTATTGCCATGCTGGGAGAGATACACAAACGGGTGGCTCTTGAAACAGCACTACATCCCAAATACTGTACATCTGGAACATCTTTAGAGCATGTTTTCTTCCTTCCCCAGATATACCTGCTACGTCAAAGCCCTTTGAAATACAACCTGAGCAGCAGATTTATGACCACCAAACTGCGTCTTTATTCCAATGTGAAATAGAGCAACAGCCATGCAAAGCAGTTACCCGGAGTAGGTGAGCTTGTGATGAAGAGTTAATCTTGGATTGGTTCATTAATCATTCATTTGCTGGCTCAGAAAATTACCTTTCACTTGTTTGTTTGCTCAAGAAGCGATAAGCCCATTCCCTTGCTAGCTCATCTATTTTCTTCCCTTTGCATTGTTTTAGAGATTTTAATCCTTTCCAATTTTTGTAATCAGTCATTTTGGTCTTTTAGCAGGAGCATTTCCAAGCAAGCAGCAATTATTGGACTGAAAGCAAGCAACTCACTGCAGGGAAGGCAGCAGGCTCTGGTTCAGAACCCTGCCAGGAACTGCATCCCTCCTCTCGCTGCCCAGCACGGCAGATTACGCAGCAGCCGAGCAGAGGTGTCCTCTTCAGAGCCAGAGCCACCCCATTTCTGCTGCAAACAGGACTCCCTGCACTTGCAGAGGCATTTGAATAAACTTCTCTACCTGGTTAAAAAACAAGTCAAGACATACCGAGTGGTTTGCAGGTCATCTCCCAGCTACCACCACTCACCCTCTTCTATCATCTCCTAAAACCACAGCCTCGCTAATCAAGAAGTTAAAAGCCTAGAGATATTTGTGGAGGAGGCAAAGGGGGTCCTGCTCCCAACCCTGATTTTTTTCTCTGCACGAAGGATAAAACAGCAACAATACAAACCCCTCTCAATAAAATGTTTGCAAACATTTCCATAGCGTTGCCTGCAAAATGCGTGGTCTTTCAGCTCAGGCATCACTTGGATACCTTGGCAAGGGAGTAGAGGCTCACTGTCGAACAGCAACTGCACTACTCCCACTGGGAACATAAATAATTTGGGGCTACACATTTCTTTCTTAACGTATCATCTCTGTTCCCAATTAGGTAAAGCCAATGGCTTTCAGCTGCCACGCTTCCTCAGCAGCAGATACAGGAGCAGGAGTTTGGTGTTATGACAACACTGTGGGTGCCATCCATCTCACAGGTGGTACAGGCAGCCTTCGGGTGCACCCACCCGTGACCTGCCCGTCCCCTCCCTCCCAATTACTGGGGCTTAGGTAGACCGGGACTGGGATATCGCTCTCCCTTGTCTTTTTTTGATTTTTAAATTTTTTTTTTTTCATAGCCCTACCCACCAAGCTTTACAAAAGCAAAGCCACCCTGGCCATTTGCCCACATATGTTCAGCGGCAGCGGACAAAAGCAGGATGCATGCAGCAGAACGCAGCCTCAAATGCCACTCGTTGCCACTTCCCCTTTTCTAGTCCGAAACCTGGATTTCAAAGAAAAACACAACATCTCTGAGCTGCAAGGCCCCAGTGCGAGGCTTGTGTCACACAGTCATTAATAAGGCTTTCCAAACAAATCTGACTGGAGAGATAATAGGCTTAAACAATTAGGAAAAAAAAAAAAAACCCAACATTTTCTGTGATGGAGTATTTTTCTCGTCCTATTCGCTGTAATTATTTTCTAAATGTAGATCATTTTATACCATGCAGGCAGCAGCATTCCGGAGCTAATCAGGCCATATGTTTTCACATTTCAAAAAGAAAACTAATTAAAAAGAAATGAAAAATGAAAAAGAAAAAAAAAGAAGGTTTGTAAGGAGCACTGGTAGGTTTGGGTCAGAGAGGAGCGGTGAAGGAATCCTTCAGGAATGTATACATTCACTCCACTTAGCTCTGCGTTTTGTTTTCAGAATTGTTTCTGGCAGAAACCTAAAGAAAAATATGAACCAGATGTACGAGGAAATAGTTTCTTCATCAGAAAGAGAAGAATAGCTCTCTGTCTGCCAAGAGATTTTTAGCCTTTACATTTTACCAAGGTGATGTTAAAAATACCCTTCAATGATGGCTTCTCCTTCAGCGGCGCCGGGGCCAGCCTGGCCGCGGGGAGAGCATCTCTGGGCACGGCGATGCCCAAGGAGAGCGATGGCTCGTGGCGGAGGTCTGCGACACCTGGGTGCCTTCAGGTCCGGAGCGAGGGATGGCAGGCCCTGGTCATGCCGGCGCAGCCCGTCCGCCGGCGGTAGACCCCGCAGTCCCGGTGGTGCCGAGCCTGCGCTGCCGGGCGGGCAGCCAGGGCGTCGGGCAGGGTACCTGGCAGGCAGCTGCAGCGGTTGCGTTAGGGTTTTTCCAACCGCTCCCAATGATTTAATGTGCCGGGGGGCTCAATCCTGAGCCACGGTCTCACGGCGCCGGGTGCTGCGCAGAGCCCGGCTTTCGTAAAGGGTTTAGGGACCCACCAGCCGGGGAGAGCCCGTGGGTGCTGGGGAGAGGGACCCCCAGCCCAGCGCTGCAGCGATGGGTCTGGTGGGGAGAGGGCAGGCGGCTTGGCAGGGGACTGCGGCAAGCTGTCCTCTGCCTAGGGCAGCCGGAGGGAAGCAGGGAAAAGAGGGTTGGAAAGTCTCCTCTGAGAGCCGCCCCTGGCAGAAGGGAGGTGGGATGAGCCCAGGAGCACCCTGTCTGCTCCTCTGCAGGAGGGATGGGTGTTCAGCTGATTTCTCTGTCGTTGCCCCCTCTGCTTCATTTGCCACGTGAAGCAAATCCCTTCTAACAAGAAGACCCCGCTCCATCCTCCTCTGCTCCAGGACTGCTGGTGCTGCCCGTGCTGGCATCAGGCGGGGTGACGGCTGCCCCCCCAGCCCTGCCACGGGTCTGCAGGGTGAATCGCCCCACGCCACTGGGGCTCCCCATGCCCACCTCCCCGGGCACCCACACCACGTGGGGTGGAAGCATGAACAGCATCTCTGCTGACAGAGGTCTTCCCCTAGCTATGCTGGAAGACATGGGAAAGGTCCCAGAAACAGGTCAGCACCTTCATCACGGCATCTTAATGGAGGAGCCAGGAGGGGAGGAACTGGAGACCAAGTGGTGGAGAGAAGACATAAAACCAAATTATTCCCTCTGCTCCAAAATACTGACTTCTGACAAAATTAGCCACAGGCAGGAGGGCAGGTACTTCAGTGCTGAAGTGCCTCCATGCCTCATCCCGGGGCTGCGGCGGTGCCTGAAGCCCTGCTCCCTTCCCGGGCTGGGTGCTCTGAATTCCTGGGACACCATGGGGTCCCACTGGGAGAAAGGGCCCCCACGGGCGACCTGCCTGCGGACACCCCGCCATCCCACACTGTCACCCGTGGGTGCTGCAGGGGCACAGCCGCCTCTGCAGCCTGGCAGGGCTCCCGCGGGCGTCCCCGGTGCCTCCAGCGAGGTCGGCGGCTTGGGAGCGGAATTCAAGTGGAAGTTAATTAGGATGGGAAGAGAGCAAGAGAGGGCGACTGGGGAACTTTAATCTCATTAAATACACCTTGAGGCTTAAAGAGCTGTACCTGCTTATTAGCAATTTTGCCAAGAGGAGTTTTTTTCTCACCTTTAGCCCTGCTCCAGCCTCCCTGCACCAGGAACAGGCTTCGCGGGGGCTTGTCCTTCTCTGCCTTGGGCAGGTCAGAAACCTCCCTGATCCCTACTACGTGCTGGATTTGAAAGGGACAAAAAAAGATGTCATGAGCACTGATCTATTGAAACCAACTTATTTTGCGGGAACCACATCAGCTCCGATGGACAGGCTTTCTGATGAGGTTCTCCAGCGGCAGCAGCAGGCGGTGGGTCTTCCGTAGGCATTTGTTGCCCAGAGCGGATGAATTTCTGTCTCTCAACAGTTTTTAATTTCAAATAAAAGTTTTGCAATTAAAGGTAAGGAAACCCAAGGTCTCACTACAGTAGTATTACAGGATCTTTGTTTTCTGGCCAGCTCTACTTAAAAACAAACAAATGCCGCAAGCTCTGAAGTTGGCTCAGCAAATTGGCTTAGTCCTCATAGGCACTAGCTAATACAAAAAGCAAGAAGTTCAATTTTCTGCACTGAAAAAAAGACAGTTTCATCTGTTTGAAAGCCAGCAGCATCAGCTTCCCTGGTCTATCACAACTCCCCATAAATTTAAAAAGCTCAGTTGTATTTCACAAAGCATCTAAAGCAGCCGAGATTTCACATGGGACACCCAGAAGAGAAGTTTAACAGCGCATGTTTCATGGTGATTGGCAAATTATCAGGTCATTGCTCCAACTTCCACAAACATCATCAGCCAACAGCAATAAAAATACAGGTTTTGGTCTCAGGAGCCTTCAAACTATTTTCCAGAGTTCGACTTCATGACAAGATGCTCACTACGACACTGCAGAAGCACTGAGCTGCTTAATTAGAATAGCACAGGTGCAGGTTAGCTTTTAAGTCAGAACAATAAATGTAGAACCACCAGATTTTTGCAAGAATTACTCAAACTTTCTGCTTGCTTTGTGTTTTAAATATAACTTTTCTATTTTGTTAGTAAGGAACCCTGAAGAATCACATTTCTTCTTAGGCAGAGTGGCACTGCTATAGATGGCCTTTCTTCGACTTACCTGGGGTTTGCCTTATTCAGCTGTCTCAGTGCTAGGAAAAAACTCCAGCATACACATTTCTTTCAGCTCCCCCATCTGACAGGGGAGCCAGCATACGTACAGGGTGGATATCTCCAACCTCAACATTTCCCTGAAAATGATATCAAGAAAAAACTCCAGGGGTTTTGTTAAAAGAGAGGAACTTCAAACATCCTTTTTTTTCCTGGATTTAAGCAGGCTGTAATCCTATAGGGTTGATTTTTCTCTCGCTGGTGAGAACAGATACCAACGAGTTGTTTCCTGAAACATTCACAACTGCTACTGATGCTTTTTTTTTTTCCCTTGCTTGAAAAACTTCAAGTTACTCAGAATAACCAGGCACCAGGCACTCCCACTCATTTGTCCCCCAACTTTGGGGACGCCACTGCCCACGTTGGAGGCGACGGGGCGATGGCACCCCCCGGGTCCTGGGGGGGCCAGGACTCACCCTGCCCTGCCCATCTGCATCCACTCAGCCGGCGACGGGCGGTGTTTTGCCCCAAAAGGCACAGCTCGGTGCAGCCCATCTGCTAGAGGAGCCTTCAGATGCAGAGCATCCTCCTTTCCCCGTTCGGCGGTTTGTACCCGTCTCTCTGGCTCATGCACTCCTGGCCTTAACCCGGGCTCTGCCCTGCCTGCTCCTGCCTGCGCTGCCTTGCCCTCCTGGGGCTGAGCGGCACCACCAAGGGAAAAAGGGAGGTGTGATTAGGCACTGCAATTCCCCGCTCTTGTGGGCTGGCAGAAAATTACCACTCAGCCAGAGAGGAAAATAACATCTTATTTACTGTCTCTCCTGGGACTTGTCTGAGGTCTGAGCAAGTGCTGGCTCACAGGCTGCGGAGAGGTGCTGAAATACAAAACCCAGCTGCGAGCATCTTCGCGCACTCCTCACCTTAGCTTTGCCAGAGCCCCGCACCGGTACCTGTGCCGGCACCGGTACCCACACCGGTACTGGTACTGGTACCCGCACCAGCATCAGCATCAGCTGTCCCTCCTGGCTATCCCTGCGGGCGTGCTGGCAGAGGATGGGGATCTCCCACCTCTGGTCACAGCAGGCAGACGAAGGCAGTTTGCTGCGAGCAGCGGGTGACCGTCTCTGCAGGCAGCAGGCGTGGGGCTGGCTTAGCAAACACGCTCGGGGAGTTGGGGCGCGCTGGCCGGGGGCAGGCAAGGTGCCTCCGCACGCTTCTGCCCCACGGCGCTGCCGAGAGAGCCGGGAGTTTTTAAAAAGGACCCTGCCTCCCCGTTTCACTTTCCTGCTGAAAACATCTGGTCTGCTTGGCACCTATGCTACAGCAAATATAGCAGAGCATCTTGCTCACGGGCACAGTGCCACCGCGACAGATGGGTACGAGCACAGGCAGCCAAGAGACCTTGTATCAGCATCAAGTGTGTTTGCTAAGGGCAGGATTCGCAGCCAGAAATGTCAAAATGGCTGAGTTTCCATGCCTATAGATACCAGGGAGGCGAGACTGTGCTGAACCAGCTCTGGGCAGGATTAACTTTGAAATGGGGCGGGGGGAGAGCTAATTTCTGCGGCTATGGAGCATAAGTTTCTGGTCGCGTGGAGCTGGATTAGCTTCTGGCTCAGGGACGTTCCTGTCGCCTCGTTCCCTTTCCAGGCAAGAGAGCCCACAGATAGTCCTGGAGCTGGTGGGACACCAGCAAGGCGAGAAACCCATAATCCCACAGCTGGGAGGGACACGGGCAACAAATTTATCTTTGCAAAATGGGTTAAGCGATCTGCTCTCGATTAACCTCAGGTCAGCTCGACAGGCGCGGGGAGGTGCCAGCACGTCTCTGCCGCGCACACCCTGGCAGCCGCGGGCAGAGCTACGCTTGGCTTCAGTGGGACGACCGCTGCCTTCGTTTTCCATCAGGGAAAGAGCAAAGGGCTAATTGCACTAATTAGCGTCGCCCTCATTTCGCGGCGGTTGCAGGTGCTAGGCAGAGCGCTGAGCCTCTTGGCAGGTCGGGAAGCGAGGAGGGAGCAGGGAGGAGCAGATGCGCAGCAGGCGAGACGCGAGGTGGGCTCCCCAGCCTTGCCCATGGTCCCCCCGGGTGGCACGTGTCCTCGGAGCAGCCACTGGGACCCGGCCACCGCAGCGCCAGCAACAGAAGCGATGGGTGCGTGGCCGAGCATCCTCCATCCCCGCGGCCGCTGCGGGGGCTCGGCCGGGGGCACCCCGCCAGCCACCGTGACACATCCTCCATCGGCATTAGGCGAGAGAATGGAGCAGCGCAGGGGTGAAGAAAAAAAACGAGCTGCCAGTGCCACGCATCCTGCTGTGCACAGCCTGCCCTCCACCGCCCGGCTCCTTGTCTCCGCCGGCTGTAATGAGCCCTCTCTGACAAGTGATTGACTCGGCCATTATATTCCTGGGTGATCAGAGAAACAAACACACTCCGTATAAAAATCTCGGCTTTCTAATCCCGAAGGTGCTTCCTGTGGGAAAAGTTGGCTGGTTGCTCAGAGCAGGACGGAGCGGCATGGGACGAGCTATTCAGAGGGGTTGGGGAGAAATTAGGAGCAAGGCAGTGATGTTTTTTCTCCCCGCATTGTTACAGCCCGCCTCGCTCTTTCTTCAGCTGGTACTTTAAGAAAAAAAGTAATACAACACACCCTGAATGGGAAAGGAAGGAGAGCTGGCAGGAACCAGCATGTCTGCACTTGTTTTAAATTTTTATATTTATTAAAATACTCTGAAAGTCTCTTGCATTCCAGCAGCCTGTGGAACAGCACTGAAATAAGTTACATACTGGGAAACGCTCGATTTCCAGCAGCTCTGGACAAACAAGTCTCCTCAAGGGATCAGCAAGGATGGGCACAGGAATAAGTTATCTGTGCTTAACCCCATCTGTGAAATCTCCATATTCTCCAGCCTCTCCTCCCTTCTTACAGAGACAGGAGTCAGCCTCAAGCTGGCCTCAAGTCTAACCATGAGGGTGCTGGGACCAGGGTGTTTAAAGATAAATTCTTTAATATTTTTTTTTTAAAGATTTAACTTTGAGTATGTGTGAAACGCTCCATATACACGGATGCCCTTTCCCCCTCTTCCACGGGCTGGGCAAGTCACTTCTCAGGTGTGAGAAGCTTTTCCAGACACAAACCTCAGCCCTTGTCCCGGGGCAGGAGAGCTCAGGGAGGCATGGCTCTGCCAGGCAGGCAGAGAGGAGGACACTGGAAAGAGTGGGGCACTTGGAAGAGGAGGGCTCTGCTGGGCCACATCCAGACCCCGCTGGAGTCAGTCAGAGGCTTTCCACGTCAGGCCAAAGCCAAAACCCCATTGAAGCTGATGGGAATCTTTCTTCAGGGTTTTATGGGGCCTTTTAGTGCCAGCCAAGCTGTTTCACTGAACCTAAACCAGGCTTGGTACTGGTACCTATCACTGCTGTCTGTCAGCTTTCCTAAAACACTTCAGCCTCCACTGCCTCATCATCCTCTGCCTTTACAAACTGGGGCTGGCAGAATATATTTAAAAAAAAAAAATATATAAATATATATTACTTTAATGCAGGATATTAAACCTCCAGGTTCTGAGCTTGCAGTAAGAAGGAGGATTTATGGTCTCTTGCAGTTGCCTTCCTGACTCCTAAGAGGCAGCTATGTCTGCAGGGAAGACAGCCCTATTTTAAACGCTGGGTACCCAGGACTAGCAGGGACCACCCTGTTACTAGACCCCATTTCTAGCCGGGGGCAAGCAGTCAGCTAATAGGCATTTGGTTCAGGAAATACGAAGCATCCACTGCCTCCAGTAGCTCTGACAACCTCCAGCAAACAGTTCATCTAGGAAAGATCATAAAGAAAGTAGTTATATACTAAAAGACCAGCAAAAAGAGAAGAGCTGAAGACTGCTGGCAGTGCCCTGACCCTCTCACCTGGTGCCAAGAAATAGCCCAGACCACAGCAAACCCTCGTGAGGAAGGCAAACGCTGCCCAGACAGCTCAGTTTTGGGAAAAAAAAGTGCCACCAGCTTCCAAATCTGCCTATAAGCCTCTGAGCAGGACACCAAGGAGGCACAGGAGAGATCTGTAATGGATCAGGAGCAAACACGCTGCCCAACACCGGTCCTTAGCTGCTGTCAGTCTCCAATGCTTTAGGGAAAAGCAGAGCCAAATCTTTCTAAACTAAAAGCTAAGGGAGGAAAAAATACACCTATCCTTTCTTCGGGTAAGCAGCAAAGGATGCAAATCCCAGAATGCAATTGCAGTGCAAACCGTCAGCCCCCATCACCTTTCAAGTCCCCCCAAAGATGTTTCAGAGCACCCGCTGCCCGAGGACTCCTCGTGCCACTGCCGGGGACGGTGGCAGGCATCATCATCCTCAGCCTTCCTCCACGCAGGAGGGAACCCGGGGGAGCACAGCCACATCCAGCGCTGCTGCCAACAGCACAGCCTCGGGTGGGCTTTGCTCACCAGTCGCAGTAACCCATGCGAGAAAGCATGAGGTCTTCCTTGGGAGGGAGGTAAGGGGACACCCCATCTCCTGTCCTCCAAAACTTCTCTGTATGCTCCCACACTGGCGTTGCATTTACGCCGAACCCATTTCCAAGTAAGAGAGAGGTTTAGGCGTGGGTTTAAAGCTCAGCTAACAGCATCTCCAACCACCAGTGCTGGTGAAGAGGCAACAGGGGCAAAAATTGTCCCTCCTCACACCCATCTCTGGGGCTGGATGGGTGGATGGTACATCTCTTGTATGTCCATCGTGTACATGAAAGGAAAGCCATGGAAGAGGCACAGCTTCCTTAGTCCTTTCCAGAAAATGCATGGACTCCTGTCAGCAGCCCTCTTTGGAGGCTGAACTCTGCATTGCAAAGAGGTACGGAGAGGAAATCTACTTGTGTTTTATATAAAGGAGACCTAGAGTGGGGCTTTCAGATGAAAATGGACACTTAAAAAAGGAAAAGTTTCATTAATGCCTAAACACCTTGCTTTTCTCCCTCCCATTCCCCATCAGAAAAGGGCTTAGCTAAAAGTCACGAGCCAGCTCGGGGACAAGGACAGCTCTGGTGGCTCCCTCCCCGCAGTGATGCTCCGGGACCCCGTCCTCCCTGCCAGGACGGAGGCTGCTCCCTTCATCCCCTGAGCAGTTGAGCCTCCGACCTCCAAAAATATGGTGATGTTTTCGCCTCCAGCAGCTTGGAAGCCGCCCAGAGCTGCAGCCGGCGGCACGGATCGCTGCCGGCTGGAGCGGGCAGAGCCAAGGCTGGCACCGGCGCCGGAGGAGCTGGCTTTGGCCCCTGCCTGCAGCAGCGCAAGGGGTGAGCAGGGCTGGCTGGGATGTAGAAACATTTCTTTTCATTTATGCTGAATGGGACCGGTGGGTGGCTGAGCACACGTGAGGAAATCCGCTTGAGATCAAAGCAATGCAATGATGTGAAATCCACTGTGAAAATACCACCCCCCCCAAAAGAAAGTTATTTAGGAAGAAATCCAAAGTGGACTCGAGGGAAGGAGTGAAGGCACAAGTGAGAAAAAGGAAATAAGAGGAACTCACTTAGGCAGCTGAGAAGGAAAGAATGGGTGAGGGGGAAAGTCTGTCCAAATACTGAATGAGGAAGGAATATTTTGCACAGGAATGGGGTAAAATTGTCCATACCTGAGCGATATTGTTGCTCAAGACCCTCTGATTTGCCAGAGTCACATCTAAAAAAATGCATTTACTGTCTGGAATGCAAACCCAATGTTGATTTTAAAAGTACCTGGCAGCTTTGGAGACAGAACAGCAAACAAAAGAGCCCAGATGCAGGTACAAGGGGAAATGCACCTTTTGCATCAGGGAAAAAATGCAGGCCTGCGGATCCAGATAACTGAATTCCCTAAATACACACAGCTGGTTTATATACACCCTGCAGCTCCAGCTGACTGCCAAAACACACTGTGAATATCATGAAGCATCATAAAATATAGAAAGCATGTACCCAATAACCATGTCCTACAACGAGGACACAGACGTCCTTTATCCCCCTGCAATTACCTTCACGCGGCTCTGTCTTATTCAGCAGCTCTGTAGTCTCCAGACTTTGGAGATTTACCTCTTACATTTACTTTTTTCTTTTTTTCAGTTGTGAATATTACAGCTTCTGAGATAAAAAGAGCTGGGAAGAAAGAGAAATCTTTACCTGGGAGGAATGAACAAGACGAATAAGAGGGCACAAAAACCCCAGAATTTCTCCTCGTGCTGTCTTTGCATCCTTTATTTTCCCCAAGATGCAATGAAAGTGGTAAACCAAAAAAACCTGTTCCAGAACATACTTCCACAAAGCATCAAAAAAAGCCTGTGATGCTCATGGACCCAGCAAATTAGGAGCATCCAGCAAAGACCTGGAATTTATTGTTGATTACCAGAATAGACCCAAACTTGCTACTGTTAAAAAATTAAAGAGAGAGACACCTGGAAGTGGCTATAACCCTTCCAGCTTGGTGGAGAAGGAATCTAACTGAGTATCCTTCTGGTGCTAATAATTAGAAGGACTTTTGAGGCCTGAGGGGGAGATTAGGTTGTTTACAGTTTTGCCTTTATCAAATAAATTAAGCCAGCAGAGATTTCCCAGGAGGGGCACATCCCCGCTGCGCAGGTTCTCTGTGCTGTCCGCCGCAGCAGCAAGAGTGCCCCTTAGACTGTTATAGAAAATGGCTTTAAAAGGATAAAATATGGGAATCAAACTGAATTAGCCCAAGAAAAAAGATCAGTATCTATATAACAGCACCCAAAGCCTATACCAAAGCCATGCCTGCAATAGAGAGGGAAACTGGAGCATCGTTCCTGTGTCTGCAATGGGATGGAATAATGACCATGCCTCCGGTCTGCTCATGGCCTTTCCGAGCTGGAAAGAGGGAGAGGTAGAAACTTCATTGCCTATTTTAATTCTTCCCTCCCAGTTCTGGAGTCTTGTACTGTTTTGTCCTAAATGATACAATATGGAACTTTGATAAGTCAGGTCTTAGGTGAGCTTTTCCCCAAAGATGACAGTTAATGCCATTTGAAGGGCTGCCCAGAAAGGGTGCTTCTGGAAAAGCTCTTTCTGCCGCTAACCTCTCCTCCAATTTAGTACTTTACATCTGAAATTTTGAAGCCAATTTTCTTTTTACTGGAGCTTTAATGAAAGGAGCAAATTATTTATAATGGCAGTTGTTACTCTGGGAAGAGGCAAGCGCAGCTCTTAGGACTTTTGCCCTGGACCTCATGTCCCTGTTTTGCACTGCGGCAGAGATGCTCACATTTTTCACTCCAGTGGCCCATTTACTCCACCCAGATTAACACAAAACCTTATTATAGCAAGGCTCTTCCCTGCCCACAGCATGGAGACTGGTGGGTCACCTTGGTGAGCAGGAGGCGCATGGGAGGGTCTCACACAGCTCCAGATGGTCTCCAAACATTCGGTCTGTGACCAAGCCAAGGGTGGCCCTTGAAAGCAGGCACCCATCAGCCCTAATTCCATCGGGTTTTGCCACCTTGTTGTCACAAGGCCCTGCTGTAGTGCTGCCTCATTCCCTGAGATGGGGCACTTCTGCTGGGTGCCAAGCACGGTCCTGCTCCGTCCTACAGCCCAGGCACCCAACACAGGTGATAGCGGGGCGAGTGCCTTTGCAGCTCTGGACCCCAGGCTGTCCAAAGCGACTCATTTAGTCCATTATCAGCTTCTAAAGTGGAAGCAGCTGCGGACAGGAGCGGCTGGGAGCAGGAGAGCGCCCATTGCTCATGCATTGGGGGGTGGCCAATGCTCCTGGGTTCACCCTGGGGAAGTGCCTGAGCCTCTGGAGGCGTACGGTGAGTGTACAAACATTTCAGCTACTGTGAAAAGTTGGATTTTTTTTTTTTTTTTTTTAAGTAGGTCTGCCCAAGCACTGCCTGGGTCCTGAGAGGGGTGGCCAGGACCTGAGCATCCATCTTCTCTCTCGGTCATCACACGCAGCAACATGAGACCCCTAGCAAAAAATAGAGTAAAGGAACCCGAACCAGTAACATTTTTAACTTTTGACTTTCATAAAAATCTGTTTATTTTATAAGCTGAGAACAGGAAGTAGGGTGAATATTATTTGAGTCGACTTAAATATATAGGTGAAAAAAGCTCCAGTGACTTAGGAGACGGGTCTGAGAAGGGAGAGGCACGGAGGTGGGAAACGACTTATTGCTTTGCAATAAAGCTTTTAAAGAAAAGAGAAAGGGGTGGGGGGAGAAGGAAACAAAAGAGCAGCAGGAGGCTGTCTAACAAAGCAGATTCTACCCAAATTGCCAGCGAGAGGCCCAGAAGTCGGCGGGGGGCTCACGATGGGGGAAAAAAAGTTCCAGCAGCCCTGAGGATGTTGTGAGAGCTGGAGAAAGACGTTTGCAAAGTGTGAACGGCCTGCCCTACCGCTGGGGTCCTTTCTTCATGTCCTCACCTCTGCAAATCACTATCTAGACAGTATTTTGCAAACGCGGCCCTTGCCCTGTGGGTTGGGCTGCTGCTGTCCCCAGCAGCCAGCATTGTACAGGATCTGCATCCCCTTCTGCTCCAAAATAATTCCGGGGCAGCTGCACTCTCAGTTGCCCTCTGCGGTTTTCCCTTTGGACCAGGTGATACCCAACAAATCCTTGGGGCAGAGACAGCATCTTGTCTGAATGCTGCATCCATTTTATAAGTAAGACTTTGTCTGAGCTGATGAGTAAGAGCTTCTTGAAAGGCAAAGTAACCATCACACACAAAATCCCACAGGTTGCTCCTCACTCACTGCAAACCAGCAGGTTGCTTCAAAGCTCGCTCCGTAACCTGCTGCGTCCTCTGTGCTTGCAGACAGCATGCAGCTATTGGTCTAACAGATCTATTACTTTACTCTACAAACGCGTTAAAAAAATAACTTGTCACTTTGTTGAGCAGTGCCTCAATTTACTAGCCATTCAAAATGAGCAGTAGAAGCTGACCTATAAATTCTGTTTCTCGCTGGCAGGCTGAAAAATCACTGCGACTCAAACTGAGCGCTTTGGTGCTATCGGAAGCCGCAACGCCCACAAAAGAGAGCTCCCGGCGGGGACCAGCCTCCGCGGGGCAATGCCGCGAGGGGAGACTTTGAAGTTGTGTCCATTCTTCTCTTTCAAGAAGCGATTTATAGCGGAGCTCGCTTCCACGAGATTGATGGACAAAAGGGCAGGCTCAGCTACTGTATAGTTGGGGGGTGAAAGCCTGGATCCATCAAGGTCAATGGCAAAACTCTCATTGACTTCAATGGGGGCAGGAATTCAACCTTGCTCTGTGCTTCACTGGATACACTTTCACATGCAAACCTTGTGTCGTAGCAAGACAGATGTTAACTTCGGCTTCTCCTTCAACACATGTAGCACGGTGACCCACTAAACAAGGCGCTTCAAATAATCTGGGCTTGGAGTCCACACACACATGTGCACGTGCAAACACGCACGCCCTTTTCCAAAGGATTTTAAATCTTGCAGAGTTGCAGGAAAACGCAGTACATGAAAAGAAAGGAGCATAAATTATCCCAGCCTTGGGGCAGCAGCGACTTGCCTTCCTGCCAACGAGCTCGGTAGGTTTTATGCGTTAGTTTACTCCGGTGATTAATAAAACATTTGGTACTTAATGGGACTTGTCAATCTCTGCATCTAGGAGAGCGCACATCTCCTAGAAAACAGCGGCAATATTCTCAATCATAGGGTTGATCATTGACACGAGACATCAGGAGCACCAGACGCCGATGTGAATGTGAGCCAGGCGAGGTTTAAGTGAGGTGCTGTGGTACCAGAAGCAGCCTGGTTACAGAACAGAGACGGCTCAGTCCAGGCTGGCACAGCTGGACGGTGCCTGTCACCAGCCCTGGGAGCCCCCTCCGTGCCGAGGGCTGAGCAGCAAAACCCCAAGTTAACAGGGACTTTGCTGGAGAAGTACCTGCTTGCAAAGCTATCTGCCTGCGCTTTTTTATTGACCATATGGTTTCCAGCTATGTTTCCCCTGTGCGAGCATTCATCAGCCCCACGCTTATCTGCATCCTGGCCCGTGCTGACTTGGCATTTTTAATATGTCAGTGGAAGAAACATCACACACATGTGCTTTAGCATCATCATATGTCAGAAGCTCAAGGTCCACAAATACGCTTCCTCCTTCCCCTGCGTTTTTTATGCATTTTACCAAGTAAGCAGTTTTGCACTTAAATTTTCCTTCACAAACGCTTCTTTTTAAGCTAATCTTAATACTCCGGAGAGATGCAAGTCAGACAGCACGGGAGAGTGAAATTTTCTACTTCCAGAGGAGATAGCATGTTCCACACCAGCAGGCATGCTCACTAGATGCCCCTGTGATAATTGCCGCAGAAAAGCCTCCTGGAGATAGCCTGCAGAGCAGCGAGCACTTTTTTCCCTCGCTGTCCCACTAAGCCCATGCTGAGGGATGAGGTAACTCTCTTTCACCATCCCTACTCTCTCTGAGCAATCCCTGCACGGGCAGAAACCTCAAGTTCAGGTTTTACAGGATGCCCAGGGCAGCGGCGAGAGCAGCACCAGTGCATGGAAGCGGGTCCAGTTCCCCCCGGGAAGCAGGTCCAGTTCCCTGCCGGCAGGGAGGAGGGCAGGGAGAGGCAAGAAGCCAGTAAAGAAGAAACACGTTGGATTTTAAAGTCGTGCAGGGCTCCCTGTCCCCCTTGAGCTGGACCTTGCAGCGGTGCTTTCTGGCCATGCCAAATTAACAGTCTGACCCCCCCTCTCCTGCAAGGCACCTGCACCCCCTTGGCACCCAGTAAGGAACTGGGCAAGCTGTGGCTGCTGGCAGCAAAGCCCATTTCAGATGGCTTCAGAGGCTGGAGAGGCTTTGAAAATTAATTTATGGGCACTGAAGTTTCTTAGCACTTATTGTAGGGCTAAATCAAACAAGGGGGCTGGATAACATTCACAGGCTATAGCTTTTCAGACAGGGCGTCATCAAATGCACAGCCTGTAAAAGGGAAAGGTCTGGGCGGATAGTCTTGCTAGCTCTGGAATAAAGCACACTTCATCCAGGTTTGAGTTCAAATTACATTTTCTAATGTACCACCAGAGATTTTTGCTCTGTTATTACTGTGCAAAAGGATTTGTAATGGAATGGAGATTTAATCTATTATTGATTATTGCATTATTAAAAAAATAAAAATAAAATTATGTCAGTCTCTTTGAAGGACGAGGTAATATATTTTAAGAAACTCTTAAGTTTCATAGTAACTCTTAAAAAAAAATCTTTATTGCTGTTTCCTTTCCCCAATACAAATCTTACTGCCAGAGACAAAGTTTTACTGTTGTGCCGTTTTACATCTCATTGTTTTATTCTGTGACTGTCCACCACAGTCCCTGCGATCAGACTGTCCCCAGTATCACCTACTTTTTTTCCCTTTGTCACCTGCCAGCTCTCCCTTCCCCTTGCATCTGTCTCTGGCCACATCTTTCTGCTCCTCAAGTATCCTCTAATTTCAGTTACCACCTGGGGTTCCCTTTGTCCTACTTTCCATCCAAAAAACCCCAAATGTACATATATAGAAAAATAGCTCTGTACTTTGATTGTAAACTCTTGGATTAAACGCTTTGGTTTGGAGACATTTAAAATTCTTCAGGCAAGGGCTTTATGTCCCATACCGTGGTGTTACATGATATGGTTTTAGTGCTTTAGAACTGCAAAATGGTGAAGTCAAGAGGCTGGAATACCAAACCAAGCCAACTCTGATGCATTTTTGTAGGCAGGCAGAGGGATGGAAAGAAGGCGTCGGAGCAAGATAGCATCTACCCACAGATACCTGCAGAAGTGAATCTGCATGCTGGAAGGAGGGAGAATCTCAGCTCAGTGGGTGCCAGGGGCTTCCTAAAACGAGCTGCCGGAGCCCCGTCTCACACGGGGTGGGAAAGGGTCAGGTCCACCACACGTGGCTGTGCGGGGCCAGGGATGCTCGGCTCAGCTCGGTGCCGCAGCCACCAGCCCGGTGCTCCCCTGCCGCCCTGCCAGCCAGGTTGCGTATTGCTCCCGTTTTATGGAATGCATTTTTACAAGCAACGCAATATTAAACGCAGGGGTTTGGGGTAAAATGTGGGTATTAAGGGTCACATCATAAAAAAATACACAGGATATGCAACACAATCAAGCTAATAGTGTTGGAACCTTACCTTTTGATATCCTTTATATTTTGTTATTTTAACTGCAAATCTAAGTCTACTTAAAAATCTAAGTGCTACTTCAACAGAGGTTTTATTTTGCATCTTTTACAATTAGGCTTCTCAACAGTGTTTTGGGATAAGGGTGCAATGGAGATCAAAGCCTTGCAGCTACTTTTTCCCTCATCACCTGGAGGACCACAAACAAAACTATGCAGATGTAGATTAGTTTACAGAAACCTCATTTAAGGTGAAAAATCCTGTTAGCTATAATCACTAGATTCTTAACAGATGTTGTGCTGGAGCCAACAGCTCCACACTATGGCATCTGACTGTGGAAGAACAGTATTTAATCACCAGACATTTCTTTCATAGCACACCAAGATGCTTGAACCCCAAGGAAAAAAAAAAAGAATTTCATTTATAATACATTTAAAAGCAACCTTGAACCTGGAGCTGTTAAGAACATGCTTGTCACAAAAGCGTCTAACTAACAGAGCTGTCAAACACCTCCCTGCCTCCCCACGGGCTGAGAAACCCAGTCCCGGCTGGGGAAGCCGGAGTGGAAACGCTGTAAGTCACGGCAATAACGTCACCTCTGACCATGCAGCCAGAGGGTTGTCCGGAGGAGCGAGCCCCAGAGCAGGGACAGGCAGGAACAACGCAGCTCTCAACCAGCTGCGACTTGTGTATCCCAGTATGCCGGTTGCAACCGAGCACTGGTTGCAGCTTCTGCAGATGCTGGAAAGGAGCAATCGAGATGACTGTGATTTCAGAGAAATAATTGGTCTGAGGATGCTGAGGAAAAAAAAAAAAAATTTAATCAAACCAGTTTCCAAGCAGATTTTAACCTCAACAGCCAGGTTTGAGAAGGAACCTGTTTGAGCCATTCTGTCAGCTGGAGAAAAATGAAAACAAACCAGAATTATGATTTTGTGTTGGGGCCGTGCTTTCCGAGTCACTCCAGACAATACAAAGACTTTAGAAATGAAGAAAGTCCCAGATGCTGCAAAGGGAAAATACTCCTGAGGAGCAAGTCCTTAGCTCCGAAACACAGCGTGCGGGAGCTGGGCACCTCTGCAAATCCTTCCCTTATGGATGCGCGGGCAGCAGTAGTGCCACGTGCCATCCATCAGTGGTTGCATCCTTGCTCTGTCTGCATGGTGCAGCCCCTCGGGTGCCCGCACCATCCCCACAGCTGAATTCCCAAGCTGCCCTCACTGCAGAACCGCACTCCATCCTGCGGGCACGGCGCTGAGACGCGGGGCCCTTCCTACGCTCGGCCGCCGATAAGCAGTACTCGCTTTTAAGATCTCATAAATCACAGTGTCAGGCAGCTTTTACAGTCTAATTGAGCCCGGAGTCCTTCGATAATAAGCCCTTGAGAAGTGGGGGCAAGAAAGCATTTCATAAACCCGAGCTCAGCAGGGTTTTTACCCTTGCCAAGTACTGCTACCCCTAAGGCACTTTTTGTTGAGCACACCCAGCAAAACAGCAACCACGGGCCAGCAGTGATTAAGTGTCAGGTAAGTGTGTCAGGTAACTACATGCAAAGAAAACAATGCTCACTCATAGTGAGAAAATAAGTCACCCAAAGGCCAGAGAGATAAGGCAAATCCTGCTCTGGATATCTTCTCAACTCTCATGTGTCCAGTTCGTGGAAATAAAACATTACAGCCTGTTAACTCCCCAATGCCTGGAACAAGATGGGATCTTACCCCTCAGCAGAAAAGGGACTTTACAAGAGGCAGATTACAAGACTAGAGGTACCCGATCCAAGTTTGTAGTTCTGCCCTGGACTAGATGACCTCCAGGAGATCTCCTCCACACTCCATTCTGGTGCGATTCCATGGGAGGGAAAAAAAAAAAAAAAAAAAATCACATCTTCACCTGACCGTGCTCGCCTGCAGCCATATACCCATTCCCAGCCAGACTTGAAGCAATGAGCTCGACCGACAGACTACCCACCATGTCCCTGGGTGGATTAGCCACAGGAACAATTGCTAACATCCAGGGTGAAATGATCGCCTTGTCTTCTCTTTCAACCAAGCCCAGCTTCACCTCCTATCCATCAGAAGTCATCACATTTATCCAAACGATCACGAAACCCCCAGATATGCTCATTAAGCTCTTTACATAGATAGATAAGATTGAACTCCTTCAGTTTTCACAGACTTCAGATCAGTTCTGATAGTTCTGTACACTTTTAAGCATAAGTAATTTCCATTTTAAAATCACAGACACCGAAGCTCAACAGTTGATAATTGATTGACAGTCATGACAATCAACCCAGCAGCAATAACCTCTCAGCATCTTCCAAAGAGATCTCAGTGAATACTCACCTTGGCAAAGGCAGATCCTGGCACAGAGACCACATTCCTGGATGATCCTGAATTGCTTGCACAGATCAGGATGGGCAACACTGTAAGTTTAAGAACCGTCTCTAAGGACCTCTAAGAGCCCACAGTTAAAGCAAATAGAGGTAGGGGGAGAAGACAAACTGAATGAAGAGAGCAATTGTTTGCAAGCATGCAAGTGTTAAAGTAAGCAAGCAATC
Source organism: Harpia harpyja (assembly GCF_026419915.1). NCBI lineage: Eukaryota > Metazoa > Chordata > Aves > Accipitriformes > Accipitridae > Harpia > Harpia harpyja. The sequence goes on from NC_068969.1 coordinate 20,325,360, forward strand.
AGAGGTGCTAGGTTTAAAATGAACCACACCTTGAAATACTCAATCAGTTAATTGTTAACATTTGCTTCAAGCAATCTGTTAATTAGTCCATGAATGACTTCTTTCATCATCTTTTTAAAAGGTTTTCTCAATTCCGGCATCTTAATTATTTGCCTTCATATTGAATCATCTCAGTGTAGACAGACTAAAGGCTTTCCTAAGTAGCAATAGTTTTTTTCTTTTTCTCCTTTTCTTCTGCAGCGTGTAGGTTTTTTTGTCTTTCATTGTTCCTTGTCCAAGAGTGAATAATTACTAGAACAGTGTTGGAGTTTTAGATGTGAATTTAGGAGTAGATCCTCTCAGACTTACTGGGACACTAGTATGTAAGCATGGATACACGAAATAGGAAAAGATTTCTTCTATCTCACGTATACATGTTTGGAGGTAAATTTCTTTAATATTTGACATTTGCCTTTGCAAATCAACAGCATTCCTGCAGATGGAGGAGACTGCTGCAAAGATGTACTGAAACTGGGCAGTCCAGGAAGCAAGGGCATGGGAATATCATGGACAAGTCGGCAAATGTCACTGGTACCCTGATCATTCTTTCCTTGACATCAGCTTGGCACTAGAAGGCAACACAAACATTTAGGCTCTGCAATTAAATCACTCTCCCTCCTCTTGATGAAATGGCTTACTAGCTATAACAGGTACGTCAGATAGCCAAGGGCTGAGCTAGCCTCGTGCCAGCACCCCAGGGTGCTTTACACGGGCTTGTGCTAGACTCCCAAAAATCAGATCCTTCCACTGACTTCAGTGAAGTCAATGTGCGAGTGAGAGAAGCCTCCGGCCAAACCTTTCCAAACCCACCGAGCACTGGCTGGGAAGGAAAGCTCGAGTCAGCAGATCTGCTCCAATTCCAGGGAGACCAACCTCATAAGTTTGTGCACATCGAGGAGCGATAACATCGATGCCTCTTCTGAGACAGATTTAAGGTTGGTGCTGGGCCCAGGGGATTTTGCAATTCACTTCTATTCTGTACAAAGTACTGCCTTGAAATATGTTCCCTCAATAGATACTCACAGTTTCCTTTTATTCCAATGTTAGGTACGAACACTTTGCAAGGAATGCGTCCCCCCTCTCTGCTTCCTACCATCCCTCCTCTTTCCTGCCTGCTCGGTCCCCACATTACTCAAAGCCCTCGGTAAAGCTCTTTTCCATGCTAAATATGCATCCAACCACTGTTAATGAGCTTTGGCCAGCTCGCAAGGAGTTTTGACAGGGCTGTTGAACCGGTGCCAAGCAGAGATGAATGTTTGGCTTGGACCAGCACAATGCTCTGTTTGTCTCATTGTTGCATTGGAAGTGTTAGCAAACTAATGTGACAGGATGGAGACGCACACAACTGAAAAATGACTGAAAATATAATTCCATGTCAGCAGTGACTCCTGAAGGATTATTTGTCTCCAGTGACTTTCAGGGAACTTTTCTTTACGGGCTCAATATAAAGACAGGTCTGTGTGCTCGGGGAAAATGATCAATTAGTTTTAAACCTAGATGTAAGGAGCTGCACTCTGCTCTTGCTTCCTAAGATCTACTTTTAAATCAACCAGGCACTCTACCACAATTTTTTTTTTTCTTTCCAAAAAAGCACATATTTGGCTGCTTGCACAGCCCTGTAAGAGCCTGAACTCTGCTCTGCTCCCTGGTATGTGGATGGGCTCCAGCAAAGCCTGTAACAGGGACCCTCCAAGTTTGCAGGTATAGGAACTGCTGGACGAGAGCAAATGAAGTTCAACCCCGACCAGTACCAGCACTTCAAGAGCAGAGCATTGGACCTTTCACCATGGACCATTACAGAACTAGGCAGAGTATAAGGAGTGAAGAATGATCCTTACCACTTACCTTTTTTGCTTTCTGGCACTCTATTGTGTAGATAGACCTGTGGAGCTGGAGACTGTCTAAACCATCATGTTTAATAGCCCTTTTGGGATCTATCTCCTTACTCTTTCTTCTGGGGTCTTTTTGCTTGTTTGTTAGTTTTGGATCTGATCTTCCTTCTTGTCTCTGCAGCATCATTTTTCCCTTTACATCAGATGAAGAATTTTATCTTCAAAAAAGCAGAGTTATAGTCAGCCTAATGTTGTTCTTTCCCATCAGGGTCACCCAGGAATCTGTTTAAACTTACCTCCCGATGTTTGTCCTCTCCAGACAGGGAGGAGCAGGCTTCCCAAGCAGCTTCGGTGCTGGGCTTGTATGTTTATTTGCAGGCTGTTTTTTTGGTTAGAGGATAGACGTAGGAGTCTGTTGACAGAGATTCAAACACCTGCTCAACTGCAGATGTCCTGCAGCTTCACCCACTTACAAGATACACTTTGCTTTTGGTATACAAGAAAATTAATTTTCTTATATGCTTACATTAAAAATATTTGCAGAATTGTGACCTTAATGGCAGGGACCCAATTCCCAACTTAGAAAACATCTCTCCCATCCTTCAGGCTATCAAGTTTTGGCTTACATGATAACAGGGCAGGGAGGGTTTGTTAGACTTTCAAAAGATGTTTAGACTTCTAGAGGTGCAGGTATAAATTTAGTGAGACTTAGAAAAGGTATCTAACTACTGTTGAAAGTCAAGAGGAGCTGAGAATCTCACTTAGGCTTTTCTGTAAATCTTAATAAATGCTAATCTATTGCTTTCGAGTCTTATAAACCTTTGTAAATCCGGACCGTGACTGTAGATGATATTGTTTATGTGCAATAAAGGTGGATACCACCCCCAGAATTACTAACTGTGTATGCACCTGCTTACCTAAAGGAATATTCGGCTTCATTGTACACTTTATAGTTTGTTTCTTTCATTTTTATAGCTAGCATAGCACTGATAAATATAGCTGTTTAGCCAAAGTCAATGTATTGGAGGTAGAAAAGAGATAAACCACAAACATTTATTTGGATTCTTGGTGCAATAGTATAAATACTGAAGTTCATTACAAAAATCATGTAAAATAGTCTCTGTAGCGTAAGGCTGCTTTGCAAATCCTTTTAATTATATCTATATTTTCAACTGCTTGCATGTCAGAAAGAAACGAGCTGGTGCTAAACATGTCCCGTTTGTTGGGGTTTCATTCAGCTCTTCATATCACTGAAAGATTTTTCAAGAGCTTGAGTCTTCTTATCTTGTCAGGGGCTATTGTTTTTTTATTCACATGACAGTTTACTAGCAACAGAAAGTATATATTTCACTCTTAGGAAAATTGCTAGGATCCCTGTCTAAAGCTCTCAAAGGGACTGACAGGGTTGGCAGGTTGTCATTTGGAGAATTCTATGTGCAGATGCTATCGGTTGCGGCTCTTCGGGGATGACGATTTGGTTGCTGCAAGTTCTGCTCATGCAGGGACCAGCACAAAGGGGATCCACTATAATCCCACCAGAAAGGACTACAAATTTGGAAGAAGATTTCATGAAAAGTCTTGTTTCCATTTTGTAAACCTCTGGTCCACTTCTGTGGAGCTTTTCCATGCACTCCTAATGAAAACTGGTTCCCAGGAGCCACGTATTGCTGCTGAAAGCTGGGGCTTTGGTAAGCACAGGAAAAAATTGATATTGCATAAAAAAGATAGTGATGGAAAATTTTAACAACACTGATTGTTTAGGCTTTCCTCCCCTTTTCAAAATGAAACACTTTTTAAATCAAACTTCTTTTTTCACTGGGAGCTTTGTGAGCACATTTTTTCACCTGGTTCCAATCTAGACACTGTTGCAACGCAAACAAAGAGGGAGAGCATCCAGCGAGGGAGCAGGCGAGAGCGCGCTTCCAGCACAGGAAGGCTCGCTTTTCCCAAATTCCCCACCAAATCCTGTGGCTTATCACAAAGGAGCACAGAATAAATATGACTCGATGCACGACATAAACCCTCCAAGGCACAGAGCAGCTTGGAGGAGTGGTAGCAAAAAGCCTTCCCTCCAGACTGGTGGTTTGGTGGCTGGAAGGCACCGAAACATCTTTCTCCCTGCTGATGGCTTAATGGATTTACACCGAACAAGATGGCAACTGGGGTCCAGTCCTGCTGAAGAAATGACTCCTTCAGAAGCAGCCCAGCAAAATATCATCAAAGCATAGGACTCGGAGGGGGTGAAGAGCACCACCAATACCCCTGAACCCTGAAGCATCAGGGGAGTTGTTGAAATGTGCAGGTCATCCAGCCAGGACCGTAGTGCAAGCTGTGGAGAAGAGCAAACAAACCAACCATCCATGGAGCGATGCCGCCCATGGGGACGGGGCTGTCCCTGCCTGTCCCACCGCACCTGCAGGGCTCCGTGCCCTGGCTGCCAAGCACCCACCCTCACTGCACCCCTTCTGCAGCTCCTCAAAGGGAGGGGGCATGAAAACCAAGCCCAAAAGTCAAATATCCATCAACGGTACAAACGCCAAACCCCTCCTGACGCAGCTCATGACCAGGAGAAGCCTGAATCCATGGAGGGAAGGAGCAAAGTTCAGATAAACCAGGTCACTCCAGGACACTCTGAATTCCAGCACTTGGGACCCAAGACACTGCTCCTGCGCAGCTCTGCGGTCCTCTCCACTGGCTTATCAAACTCCATCTTGAAACAATTTCGGCCTTGAACAGATTTGTTAAACAGCGTAATATGAAGATCAAGGAATAAAGATGAGGAAAGGCAAAATTAGATTAACGCTGTAGATAGCGTTTGAGAATAACTAATGCCAAATAGCCAAAGGGCAACATGTCAACAATTTAATAGGGCACAACGTAAAATAATGTTTTCAAAACAAGCACTTCATTGGATGCTTCCCCTTTGAATCAGATAAAGTGTATCACTACAGAGAGATTTGCTTTGATCTGTTCTGCAGCAAAAGGTCTAGGGTGTCTAAAGCAGTATTCAGAGCCTGTAAGCAGTACAATTAAACGGCTCAGATCACCTGATACATCTCTGAGCTCTCAGCATCCCCCAGATGTGGGGCTGGCCCCCGGCGTGGAGAGCCGAGCTCCGTGCCCCCGGCTGGCAACTGAATTGGGTGCTGGCTCTGAGCCCGGGCTGCTCGTGCCACCCCCAGAGCTCCCGCGGGAGCAGCTTTTGCTGCCCACCGAGACTGGCAGAGGTTGGCATCACAGTCACGCGTGAGTGGCAGCTCAGGGACAGTGTTGTCTGGCAGAGAGACCAACCCCAGCTCACCTATACGCTCCCATCCGTTTAAATTAAATAGCAGGAAAGCGCACAAACCTGTCGCAAGGTCTCTCGGGGCTGGGGCGGGATCTGAAGGTCAGGATTTCTGCACCTACGTTTGTGCAGAAAGCGTCTCTCTTTCTAGGAAGCCAAGGCAGCACCTACCTCCATAAAGGATTTATCTTGCACAAATTAATTCACATTAGTTCTAGGCATAACTAGATATTTACAAAACCTGATCCTTGCGAGGATGATTTAACCCCAAAGCAGTGTTGCACCCATGCTGATGGTAACGAGCCCAAACTCTGCTGTGCCTTTTGCCTTGCAGATGAGGCAGTTCGGGGGCTGTGCACAGGATTTCACATTCGGTGACCCGTCTTTGGGTGGCCAGCGATGAGGAAAACACAGCAGTCAGTGCCGGACAGTGTAAAGGAGAGCTTGGTGCCACGGGGAGGGTGCAGCCGGGAGCCTGACCCTGATGCACAGCACAGACAGGCAAGCCCCCGGCAGGCAGCGGGCAAGCGGGCAGCACCCCCCTCGGCCCACCTGAGGCAAGCCAGGCCACAGCAGATCTTCTGTTCATGTGCCCCTTACAGAGAGCACAGTGCCAGGAGCCAGTTTTACCTGCTCTTTTATTCCAGTGGGTGAGAAAGGTGCTTGTGGGGCACAGCTCTCCCCTCCCCTGCAAAAGGAAAGACCAGGTGGAGGCTGGAGGCAAGTAATAGGGGGAAAGATTAAAACAGAGCATCAGATACGTTTCTCACGGCCGCAGTACACGGCACTGCAGCATGCCATGGTATTTCGCTGCCTATCTCTGCTCTCCCAGCTGTAAAATTTAAGTAGAGGATTAGCCCATCAAGTACAAAGCAGATGCCACACAAAACACGGCCAGAAGGTCCAGCCAGAGAAGATGCCATCTCCCAACCCAGGAGACGATGGCATCAGGCTTGTTCTTGTAGGGATGCTGTGCGCTAGTCCCAGCACTCTCCCCCAAAGCATAGGTACAGATTTTAAGAGCAAGATCAGGTTAAGAGCCCTTGCAAGCACCACCTGCATGCACCAGCAGAGCCACGCAGGAGTGCTGCGAGAAGCCCCATGCACCTCGGCCACCGCACTGCCGGGCCTGCCGGAGCTGCGCGGGGGCCTCGGGGGACTGCCTGAGAATGAAGGCAATAATAGGACTCGTTTATCTTCGGGATGTCACCCCGGTAGCGTGCTGCTGGCGTGGCACCGGCACGTGCTGGGTAGCTGCTGTGCTCGCTGACTGCTGGTACCCGATGGGAAAGGGCAGCCGGCGCTGGGTCCCTCTGCACAGTTCCCTGTGGATCGGATGGCTTTTGAAGAATTATAACCTTACCTCATTTCAAAATGTTGGGAGCTTTCTGTTAGTTTGGTTTTGTTATGCTTTTATGCTACTGAAGGGAGAAACAGGCTCTGGTCAGCCCTGTTAAGGGGTATGCACTTCATCCAGCTCAGCCAGGCATTTCTTCTTGTTCAGTTTTAATTTACCTCAGACACGAGGAGCTCACCATTTCTCTTGGCACTCAGGATTGCTCTCCCATCACCCACTCATCTTTCCCCCCACAGATCGCCTGACAGTAGTCCCAGATTGTCTGCCCGCTTCAGCCAGTGCCACTGCAGCCCTTCGGTGCCCAACAGAGGCTTCTCCCAGCACCCAGCCACCAAAAAGTCCAGGGCTTTGTCAGGCATTTGCCCCAATTCCCTCTTTGCACACAGGAGCACCCAGCCCAGCGAAGCCACGGCTGGGATGAACCTTCGCTCGCTCGTCGTGATGCTCCTCCAGGAGCTTCTCAAAGCGACAGGTTTTGCATCTGTTAATCAGCTTCGTTTTCTCCGACGGGCACTGAGGAGCAGTTTGCTTTCGCAGGCTGTCACGTCTCAATTAGTTCTGTACCTTTGGCGGGGGAGCGTGTGACAAGGGGCCACGGGATCTCCACAGCTTTGTAGCTTTAGCATGGAAAGGTAAATACATCTGCAGCACCCAACGGTGTTTAGAGCTGCCCCTTCCCTGCAAGGGACTGGCCCTAGACCAGGGACACGGAGCAGTGGGTGCCACAAGGACCCCTAAGATGAAGGCAGAGGCCTCTCCTCATCCCAACTACCCGAACAGAAGGGCAATCCGACAGAGGCAACACTTGGCAGAGACCTGCCTGACCCACGTCTAATGACAGCCCTTAACTGCAGCCCTGTTAATGAGATGCTGAAGGCAGGCGGGTCTAAACATCGCTCCGCCACAGATTTTAGTGCTTTCTGCAGATCTGCCTCACAAAAGAGCCTCTGCCCTGGAGACCAGTATTTAAAAGAAAAGCAAATACCAAGAGGACTTATCAATTCTCCACCTCCCACTGCTGGAGCAGCCCCAATTGCTCGTCCAGCAGCAGCCGCCTGTTCCAGCTCTCATCCCTCCTGCAGCCCAGCAACCCCAACCTACCCGCCTCTCACAATGCTGAACCCCTCCGTACCTCCCTCTCCATCACCGGGAACGGGCTCCTACCATTACCCCAACAGCTCAGACAGCCCCACGGCTCTGACCCTAAAGCCAGGGACAGAAAATGGGCAAGCAGAGCCAGAGGAAAGCCACGGGCTGCACGCTGCAATGCGAGCTCAGGGAAAAAGAATAAAATTAGCCCTGACTCATCCAAGATAAATTTGCCATCTTCAGAGTGGGGTTTGTCGGGGGGGTGTGCCAGCTATCTCTAGCTCAGCGTTAATGGGGAGGGTTTGAGCGCTGTGCCAATCTGCGTTCAGTAGCCCATCGTCTCCCGGGAGGGAGCACCCAAGCTGGGGCTTCGCCCATCGCCTGCTTCCAACATGGTACCCACGGGGTTTCGCAACTGTGGCTGTGAGGGTGGGACTAGGCTGATCGCTAATTACTATAGCTTGTAATCAGTGAGAGAAATTGCTAAGGTTTCTGTATCCACAAAGTTCTCACCAGCTGTCCTGACATTTTGATGCCAATTACAGAAATACCCATGCTAGAAATAGCTATAATTGATAAGACAGGTCAGCAGGTGTTAACAAAGCTGCAATTTAGACAAAAATGGAAATGAAGGTTTGTGAAAATGCAAATGGTTTTTCCTCTCGCTCTAATAGTTGGACACAACTATGTGTTATTTGTGGCTGTTTTTTCAAATATAGATGCTGAGGAAGAAATGAATTTCCACTCGGAGTTATGTGCTCTGCAGAGAGAGGAACAAACAGGAATGCTCCAGCTTGGCTTTCCCCTCTGCCACGGCAGCAGGGCTGCAGCAAAACGCACTGCTGGGTCTCCTCACTGGGCCCTCGATGGTTGCTCTGTGGTGTACTCCTTACCTGCTTGCTTCTTGTTATGATAACGCCCCAAAATACTGGAAGGAGGTAGGTAAAAAGAGCCATTCAGGGAAACTTCATCTGAGCTGTATAGCAAAATTCCTGAAGTACAGATGTAACCTTTTCCCGTTTTACTTCTTTGCCTCAATTTCCCCTCTTATACAAGAGGAGGATGATTTTTATATAACACCAAATTGGATACCACCTTCAACGAGGACACCACCACCCCATTAATTTGGGGAGAATTCAGTTTTCTGAGTGACAGCCCGTTGCTTTTACAGACGGACAAACCAACAGGCACACAGGCACGAAATCCTCGTACTCTCTGCTAGCTGTTAACAGGTAAAAGCTATTTTCTTCCTCCGTGGCCTTTCCCTCTGGGCAGTTTTGGCTCAGCCATCCCCTTGGCAGCAGGGCTGGCAGAGGGAGGAGGATGCTCGCTCCGCACTCAGGCACCCTTCAGTCCTCGGGCATCAAGGTGGGAAGGACCCCGGGTTAGGAGTGAGCTCTGTCAGCACCATCGCTGATTTGCTACTTGTCTTATTTAAGCAAATCCAGGGTAGGGGAGCACTGCACAAACCTTGCCAGACCTGCAGCCCCGGCGCAAGACTCCCACGGGGTGAGCCCCCGTGGGACACGTCCCTGCCCACCGCCAGGTCCCGCGGGGCTTTTGGCAGCGGCATCTCCCCATCATCCCAGCAAGGGTCAGTCCTGGAGCTGCCAGCACGGCCGCAGGGTCCTTCCTTCCCAGAGCTGAGCCTCGTCTCGTCCACCTCTGATCAGCCTCGCTCACCGGGGAGGTGCAGAGTCAGTCCTGAGCAGGCAGGACTGGCTTTTCCCAACTGTGCTGGGGCTCTCGCACCTTGCGGCTTCCCAGGCTCTGGGCTGGCTTTGTACCTTTGTTCTCGCAGCTGAGTTTTCCCTCCCCATCTCCCCTTGCCTGCTGCGAGCAGCGTTTGTTTTGTGATGGTTTAATACAAGATCTCTGAGCGCGGCCATTCCCGCCCGGCAGCGGTTGCCTCTAACAATTCACAACTGGAGCTGTGCAAACCCTGCGAGTCCAGTTTATTCCAGCATCGGTAAGTCGTTTGGGTTAGTCCCGTCTCACGGCCGTTGCGGTTCACCCTAAAAGCCAAATGCAGAGGACACAAGTGAAGGCAAAGAGAGGGCAATGTGCTGCCCTTCCCCACCCCTCGCCCCTGCCTCCCTGCCCCGCAAAAAGGAGATGCATCCTTCCCACTCCGCGGGATTCAACATGGAAGTGCGCACGTGGCGTGGGCATTGCTTGTAGGGTTTTGGGGAACTGTATAACAGTTAAGCGTTTGGTGCAGGTGGTTTGGAAAGGTGGAAATTGGGCAGCTCGACACGCCACGAGAGCCCACCGGCCACCACGGGCTTGGCTTGGCAGTGCCGCGGAGGAACTGTCTCTGTTTTGGCAGGAGCCCGTGGCTTAGGCGGGTTGCGAGGGGTGTGAAGCTGAGGCTGAGCCCGCTTTCTGTGAGGCATCCAGCGGAGGTCCCACGTTTTGCATCCCATGTGCTGGCACGGACCAGGCAGGGCAGGACCAAGCCAGTGCCCACAGCCACCCCGAGCCCACGAGGACGGGATGGGTCCCATCCCCACCCATTGCACCCCGAGGTGCGTGGTGCGAGGGAAAACAGCCAGGGCGGCTTTTTCCTCCCACAAACCAGCCAAGGAGCAGATGGAGGGGAAAATCCCTTCTCTCAATTCCTGCTAGACTGACATTTTACCTGCAAAATTGAGGTAGGAGGCTTTTAAATGACTTGTAGGTGGATCTGGTTCTAGAAACAGTTCTGTTTTACAACAAGTCTTTGCTGTTTGAAGAAGGCGGGTGTAACAGCAAACAAGGAAACGGTTAACTGCAGCCTTGGGTTTGTGCTTGCTTTCCCCAGGCTGCTGAAATGTACAGATTTGGGGGTCGCAGTCACAAATTTACCATTAAAGCAAATGCCCATTTCATCTGTTTCGAGGGTGGGTTTTCTTTAAAGCTTTCATCCTGGCAGAGATGTTTGAGGAGCTAAAAATAGGCAGCAAAGTCACGTGAAAACCTCCGGATGTGAGAAATCACATAAAAGATATGAGCGTGAGTCCCTGTTTCCTTGGAAATAATAGTAGTAGTAATTCTTGAACGCGAGGTTGTAATGGTGAGATCTGAAACTAGCCCGTTGTTCTCTGAAACCCTCTGTGAGCAGCCAGGGCAGGGTAAAACCCAGGTGCCAAGAGAATAAACTGCTCTTAGTGCACAGCACTGTGCAAGAAAAATCCTCCCTTGCAAAGCTCCAGAGAACAAGTCGGTGCCAGAGTTTCCACATGTGCAGGATCAGACCCGGAGCTGCTGCACGGAGGGGATGGGAGAGCTCGGGCAGAGGGGATGGCACAAAGCTCTCCAGACCTCCGGCGCTGGCTGGTGAAATTTTGGTTGATGAGTCCCGTCAATTTGGAATGAGTCCAAAGGAAACCCCTCCGTCACTGCACCCTGAAACTTTGGGTCTGGGTCTGGGTCTGGATTTAAATTCAGATCTTCAGCTGGTGCTGGATGAGAGGGCTGGCTCCAAGCCTGGGACTTGGACACCTCTGGAGAGATTTCAGATTGGGAGCGAAGTCTCTGGCACGAGCCGTCCCTGGTGAGAGTCAGTGAACTTAATGACAGCAGTAAAGGGCTCTCACCCATCCACACAGAAATTGCTTATATTTAAATTTTAACATCCCCAGACTGAGCACTTGAAGTCACTGAACACACTTAACTCCAGCTGATCCCTGGGGACCCGGCTGATGCTGAGCATCGTTAAGAGAAACAGGACGACCTGCAGAATGAGACAGCCAGTTTCCCGCAGCCGCCGCGGGGTGCGGGCACGGATCTGCCCTCCATCCGCAGGACCTGCCACGCAGGGTATGGCAGTGGCACTACAGCAAACTACGGCCCCGGGTCCTGCACCCACCTGTGCCTCACGCTCTGTTTTCCATTCCTGCATTGCCAGCTTGAGCTACACGCTACCTCCTATAAATTCTTTCTAAATGAGCACCAGCATTTAATTTATTTCAGAAAGATTTACTGCTTTGTCTGTATAGATTCTGCATGGGAAGCACGGGTGAAGACCAGTATTCAGATCCCAAAGCCAAACACTCGCCAGTTAGTAAATGCCAGAATGAAGGTTTCATAACCTATCCTGCCAAGTCAAAGCTTTGCACTAAACAACAGCGGTTCTCAAACTTTCTACTAAATGAGTTCCCGGTGCCAAGCATGTTATTGGGCATCACTGTTAGTCACCTATACACCATAAAAGCAGATATGGCTAAAACCCTTTCAATGCTGTGATTGCAAAAGAGTCTACTGGCAGTGAAAAACTGCCAAATTTTTAAATTTTTGAGCTGGAAATTTTTCTCCCATGGGCTAGAGAAATGTCACTCTTTCCCTTGCTCCTCCTCTCTTTTCCCATTGCTGCCATCACAACTGTCATCACATTCTCCCATTCCTTTTACCAGAAAACATGGATGAAAGCAGGAGGAGCAGAGGAGGGACCGGCCATGCGCATGCTACGGGTTGCACATGAGGCCTCATACTCGCACGACTCTGGATCCATCATTTCCGAGTTTCAGCTGGCCAGACACCCACCCTCGCCGACACCCAGTGTTATTCCTTTGAACCCTCAGCTGCAGCCCGGGCAGGCGGTACCCAGCGCTCAGCAGGGCTGGCAGAGAGGATGCTGCAGAGCCCTCTCACCTGAATTTTATACTCAGGCTTATCATAAAGACCTCAAAATCAGCCACAAGCACGGATTTTGCTGAAATAATCATTGTGCCTGATGCTCCAGCAGTCCACCACAGCCTGTCCGTCACTCTGTTTGCCAGATGCCTACACGAGGTTTTGTTCTGGATGACCAGAAACCGAATTAGGCTGCATCCAAAGAGACGGTGCAATGTTGCTAGGCAATTACGTCTGGCTGAAAGAAGCTGACAGTCATAGCGAGTTACTGATCTGTGCAGGATGCGGCGATAAGGTTATCTAATTTTGCATATGTGACTTGTGCATGTTTGTGCTAAATATGACTCCAGCCTCTCGGATCAAGAGGACTTTGGCTCGACTTTGAAACTGGTGGAGATCAGGAGCGGGGTGGGATGGGATGGGGATGCTGGCAGGGCCACTGAGCAGCACCTGCAAGGAGAAACAAATTATGGGACAACAGAGGCTCCAAAATCAGACCCCACTCCTAAGTTAAAAAAAAAATAAAATGAACCTCCACCTCCGATGTAAGGTGAATTGCTTTTCTGGCAGGGAAAATGGTTTTTCCTCCCGCCAAGGCGGTGTTACTTGAACAAAATCTTTGTTCTGCCTAACAGTGGACACTGCCCATGGCCCGAGATGGGCTGTTGTGATGTCTTTCCCCAAACAGCCGGTCGTCCTCACCTGGCTGCACCAGTGCTGCATCTCATGGCAGCGTGGCACGTCGGCCATCGTCCCTGTCCCCCGCACTGCCAGCAGGTGCTGGGAGATGTTACAGGTTAATTAGCACTTACTCATTAGGGCTGGTGCCAGCGGCCTTTGCAGGGACCAGCAGGGAAATGAAAGCAGCTGCAGAAGCAGTCAGGGCTGGAAGGGGAGAAGGCAGGAGGGGACCGAGCCAGGGGGGATTTCAGCTGGGATTCAGGGAGCACTCCTTTGAATTCTACCTTTTGCTAATAAAATTATACTATCTGACAAATTGAACTTTAAGGCTTTGACAAACATGCTTGCTTTAGGTCAGGTTGGCCAGGGACTACACCAAATTTCACCCTTGAATCCAGCTGGTAGCAGACCCAGAAACCAAGCAGAAGAAAGAAGGCTGTTAAGGCGGAGAAGTGGGTAAAGGACATTAAAATGAACTCCTTGGCAAGCTGCAATGCACCAAAGCCTTGAGCACACGCTTACCTGCAGGCGCGCAAGCTGTCCCGGTTCCAGTGGCAATGCTGGCATTTTCGATCCCCCCCCAGGGACTGTGGAGACGTTGATGCAACAGGTTCCTCCTGAGCTGGACTGGGGCAGGCGAGCGGCCGGCGGTGGCCGTGGCATGGCTGCAAGCAGCCTCAGCTCTGAAATCGTGTGCCGATAGTTGTGGCAAAGGCAAATCACGTCCTAATTCATCGCATCTCACTGGATGGGGTGCATCCAGCTTCCTCAGAGACCCCAGCTCAGAGGGCAGGAAAATATATATTTTTTTAAACAACGTACCTCGTTTCACACGCTTTTTGGGTGGAGAAATTTTGACACCGATGCTTAGGAGGAGAGGATGCAAAGCACTGCCTTAACACCATCTGAAAAGCTAAAATGCATTCATTCCTTTGTCAAGACAGCGTAAGAGCAAGCTCTCGAGCACCCCACCAGCAGAGCAAGCGTACCCACGCCGCACTCGGGCGTTCAGGGGAGCTGTGCAGCACCTCGCTTTCTGCTCCGAACCTCGGGCTGAACGAGAGAGGCCTCCAACTGCTGAGGAAGCAGGAACGTGCTGCTCGCTGCCTTGCAGGATCTTGGCTTATAATAGCAATTGGCACAGAGTCATCCTTATCAGCTAGCACATTAATCTTAATTAACAGATCGACAGCAACAGTTCCTCCCTGAAGCTCCCCTGAGCATTCCCAGCCTTTGCCGTGCTGCCGCTCCGGCATCAGCGCCGTTCCCGCCGCAGGGAATGAGGCCAAATCCTGCACAGAACTGGAGCGGCTCCGCTGGCTCCAGCCCTCCAACCCCTCTCCCGGGAGGCCCGGCTGTTCCCAGCCGAGAGCGCAGAAGCGTGTCCCCTCGGAGCTGGGACTGGGACCAGGAGCATCCCCTCCATCCCAGCACCCCAGGTGCCGGTTTTGGCTGTGATGTTGCACCCACCGTCCCCAAGCCGCCCTACCTCCTTTGTCCAGGGACATGCCCCGGGGAGGAACGGTTTCCTTCCTGCATGTTCGCATGTTTCTCGAAAGGAGGATTTTTTTTTTAAAAAAAAAAAAAAACAAAACAGATTATCTCTGAAAATGTGGTAAGATTGCTCTACATCTAACCCAAACAGCAGGCCCCTCTCGCCTTCTGCTCCCTGCTGCTGTCAGGGCTGGAAAATCAGTGCTGACTGTCCCAGGATCGATTCACACCCTTGTGCCTGGAGCTGATCTGCTCTTTGTGCGTGGATAGAGCTAACGGCTGAGAGCTCCAGCAAGCGGGGACCCAGGCTTGCGGGGGACCACAGACCCCACGTCCCTGTCCCCTGGACTGGGGCCACAGGGCAGTACAGCTCCAAGCAAGCCTGAGTCCAAACAGGCAAAGGCTCTAAATGGGTGCATACGGGTAAAGAGAAGCAATGAAATGTCTGAGGCTCCATTGCAGGCACGAAAAGTAACAACCCCTGGCTACTGCAGTGTGAATTCCTGCCAGGTAATTAAAGGGCGCAGGGACAGCATCCATCACACTTTGTCTGAGAACTGCCCAGGTCAGATGCAAAGCCAGGACAGCTCAGACCTGGCAGAGCTCAGAGAAGAATGTCATTTTCCTAGGGAAAAAAAAAAAACCAAACACCAAAAAAACCAACAACAACAAAACCCAATTCCCTTGTCCAGATCAGCAAATCCCATCGGCTCTGCCCGGACTGGATCCACGCGTGCCATAGCTGAAGGAAGTGGTAAAGCAGCACATTTCCCAGAGTAGCAGGAAAAATTACCCATTTTGCAAAGGCTGGGCCCCAGCTGCCTGGCAGCAGGCAGCAGCGGACGCTGGCACGCACGGCCGCAGCAGCGACCTTGGAGGACCAAAATCATGACTGTAGCAATCAGCAGACTGAGCCTCCTGAATAAACACTGTTAATTCACTAACGAAAGTGTCCCCGGGATGGCGCGTGGCCCCTCCGCACCCCTCACCCCTCTCCCTTTGGATGTCGCTGCATTAAACTCTTGTGTGCAGCAGCAGCTGGGATTAGGGATGCATTGCTCCCTGAGGGGGTCCGGGGGGCTCGTTTTGCCTCCTTGCTTCTTGGCACGGGGTAGGTGCCAAGCCTGGGGTGTCAGAAGGATGCCCCACGTAACCGGCCAGGTTTGCTGGCAACACCGGGGGTTAGGCAGGGCCGTGGGGACAGGCAGACGAGGCAGTTTCATTGGAGGGTAACTCGGACCTTGCCATATTGCTTTCAACTCCTCATTATTCCCCTTTTCCTCTTGGCAGCGCAAGGCAGGGCTGAGAAAACGGAGCCAGAAGCGCGCTGGAAGAGTCACTTTATGGCACGTTGCTTCGGCTCAACACTCAGAATGCAGCCAGAAGGTACAACCCGGGGGCAGAGGCTTCAGAGCTGCAACAGGGTCCCTGAGAGTTAGGAGAGGATGAGCCAGGGGGGTTAAATTGGAGGCTTAGACCAGAGATTAAGTTACAGCATCTTAATGAGTTGGCACAAATGAGCGGAGGTGTGGAGCCCCCTCTGCCCGGTGCAAACCAGCGGTGACGGGTGGTGATGTGCTCCTGCATCCCGGCACCAGGCTGAGAGCACTTCTGCTGATTCCCTTCTGCACCCAAGTCCTTGAACAAGGAAGGTTTTTTAGTTCACCTTACGCTAACTGTTTTACTAAATAAACACGCATTAACCCTTAAGAAAATTTTGCAACTGAACAAGAATTTCATTTTCTTAAAGCCATAATGTCACACTGCAGCTTAAGGTCCAAATATTTTAAAAACACGAACCTGAAGTTCAACTTCGCCATTTGCACAAATGCTACCAGAAAAGCAGCCTGTTTTTCAGAAGTTCCTTTCAAAGGGTGCTCAGTATTTGCAGAAGTTAGACCACCACGTCAGGGCAAAGAGGTTAGCTCCAGGCATTGACTTCTGAAAGCACTGACCTAAGTGTTTTTCCAACACAGGGGGGGAAAAAACCCATCTCAGCTGAAATACCAAGGCTTTAAAAATTAGTTGCTGTTCATGTGCAGTAGCTCTTGTTATTAAAAACACCATAAAAGTTTTACTGTGCTGACTTAGGGTGCATGTAAAGAACCTAGCTTGTCTTGACAGACCATAAAGGAACTTTTATGACCTTTGGGTCAATGATTTGCGAAGAAGGATTTATGCCACTGTCCAGGGCTGGGATGCACTCCTGGAGGACGAATGCGCCAAAATGGCATGCAGGCCTGAGAGGTGGACCCTCTATGGTCTGGCTGGGTAAACAACGTGTATATCCAGCGTGACTACATGTATCAGCATACCAGTTTGTTAGATAGATTATGTTAACTCAGAAGGGCACAGGATTATGTGCTGAGTTAACCGATCGACCTTTTATTATTTTGGGGTCACAAGCAGAGCTTTAGAAGGAAAAAAACTTCCCCATGCATCAGTTCACTTCTCCCTCAGGGCTAAAGCTTGGAAACCCAGGCTGAATCCCCAGTGTTGCAATTGCTTTATCTTCTATTGCGATGTTGGGAAAACATCAGCTTTGCTGGTCCAAGGTTCAGTCTTGACACACTCCTGCAGTAACTTACCTGACTCAGTGAAATAATATCATCTTGGAATAACGCTGCCAGGACTGTTCAGGACAGATGAAATGGTGCAAAGGAAAGCCCTGCCATGCCAGCAGCCTCCTATCAGCGTCAGGGCTCATTTACTTTTATAAAGCACCTGCATCCATGGACATGCAGAAGGGCAGAGCATTGCAGCTGCAAGAAAAGCGCTAATGAAATCCAAATACGCAGTGCACCTCCAGCCTTAGCGACTGGTGAGAGGGGCCCAGGCCCACCCGCGAGTGACCGAAGCTGCCCTGGAAAAGGGACTAAACCCCCAATGTCACCCTCCTAGGGCCACACAGCCGCTGCTCTCCCCAGCTAGCACAGCTCCTGTCACCCCGGTCCCCTCCGCGGCTTTCGGCTGACCCCGGCTGCCCAAATTCATTGCTGGTGTTGGAGCCATCCCCAGGGCTGGGCAGCAACTGGGATAGTAACCCAGAGCATCGGACTCCCTCCCTGCCCTGGGCTGTCCTGCACGGAGGGCACGCTTAGCCGGTGCCAGCGATCCCCCAGCCCGGCCAAGAAGGGAGCAGGATGATGCCCGGCAGATATGGAGGCCCACGGAGCTGCACTTCAGAGCCCGGTGCCGGTGGGAGGGAGACGGCAGCCCGAAAAGATCAAATGCTTCAAACGTTTCTCTCCCGGGTGCCAGCGTGGGCTGAAAGAAAAACTAGAAAAGTCTTTTAAGTGCCGGAGGCTGGAGGGGTCTTCCAGCCAGGCTCTCACAGCCGGTGGTGCTGTTCCCCGGGGCGACATCCGGAGGGTCTCTGAGGGATGAGGAGCTCCTTCGGCCTCAGCTCACCTGGGTGTCCACGCTGCCACAGGTCAGACACACGAAGCTAAGCGGGACCCTTCAAGCGTCCCCAAGGAGCAGCACCCACTCCTCCTCCTCCAGCTCCCAGCCCCGTCCCCACAGTCAGCATCACGGGCATCGAGGCGGCTGTGCTCTGCAGACATCCTTCCCCAAAGAGCTTTTCCTTCGGCCCTCGGCATCCAGATGGATTGAACCAGATTTGCTGCACACGTGGCAACCAAATGAAATGGTTTCTTTGGCAACAATAATGAAAGCTCGGAAAAAATCTTGCATTCTGTCTCATGCGACTTCAGCAGCCCAGGTAACGCAGACCGGGAAGCAGAGAAACTGCAAGCATCTGACTTGAATTACTGCCTCTGATAGGAATCAGACATGCACTCCAGCATGTCTGCTGCACGTTTATTATTTATTTGGGGGCTGATTGATTTAAAGACTCCCTATTGCCCGAGCAGCAGCATGGCACAATAATTCACTTGATCTCCAATTTATATTTCATGTTCAAATGAAGCATGATGCTTCTGCCCAGCACAAGACTAAGCTGTATAGGCCAATACCATGCTTGGCAGATTCAGAGAACCTGGGCATGTACCGAAGTAAAAGCTGAGGCTGCAGAAGGGAGTAAGTACAAGATAAAAGCCCTGTTAAGCATCCAGACCGGCACAGCCAGGTTCACAAACCGAAAGAGGGACTCACGGATCCCAGTCCCTATTTGTCCCCTTGCACGATGCTCCGTCCCAGGCTGTGTTTTCCAGCCAGGGTCCATCCCGACTTACCCTCTTCCCAAACCTCTCCCCTCACCCCAGGGCTCCAACAGTGATCCAGAGGCAAGCAATGTCCCACCCTGAGCTCTCCAGCCTTTTTGGGATGTTATGCTGGAAGGTTTCAAGCCTTTCACAGCTCAGCAGGAGAGACCACAAGGGCTAAGGCATCCCCCACAACACCTACAATTTTGGCCCTGGTGGGCCATAGATTTCCTATTTGACCTTATGCCAACAACCCCGGCAGCTCTGGCTGCGGCGGGTGAGGTAATTGCACCTAATTAAGTCCCTCTGCGTTTCTGTCTCCCATATGGGGAAAGGATCAAAGCGCTCCCCACCGTACTGCAAAGGCAAGCAGGGCCCCACAAAGGGTGAGACAAGAGGGGTCTCCTGGGCTGGGGGGGGGCTGTCAGCCAGAGACCCCCCACTTTCCCCCTGCCAGCATCGCCCTTCCCCTGCGGTCCCTCAGAGACGTCCCCAGGTA
Organism: Harpia harpyja; assembly: GCF_026419915.1. Taxonomy (NCBI): domain Eukaryota; kingdom Metazoa; phylum Chordata; class Aves; order Accipitriformes; family Accipitridae; genus Harpia; species Harpia harpyja. Next base: position 20,344,417 of record NC_068969.1, read on the forward strand.
CTTGTGGCTCCAAGCAGAGAGACAGGAGCCTGTGAATCCCATGGGAGAAATGGCCAGCAGCGACCCCCCCACACCATGTCCCATCACCCACAGGGTGCCAGGGGCTGCAGGCACCTCCGGGTGCTTTGCTGCCACACTGGTGGTATCAAAAATAGATATAAGCTATTTCAAATGTTTCTCCCTCCTTTTTACAGAAATTGTTACATGGAGCAGAGTTAAGATCTGCTGTTCTCTGCTCTGCTTCCCACTTGGAAATACCTTCTAGAATTTAAGGAGGATAAAAATAGTAGCATTCAACGGGAATAGGAGTGAGCTCTTCAGAAGGTACCGTAATCACACAAAGCCAGAGCCCAAGCCCTTAGCCACTGTGAATAGCACTGCCAGTTGATCGCCTTCAAAGTATTGTTGAATGAGGTCTTAGCCTCATAATTTAAGGGGATGAAGTCCTTCCTAAGGTTGTGAAGATTCAGGCTTTCCAGATCTATTATTTTATATTAACTTCTCCTGGACAGCCTAATTAGACAAGGGGGCAAGGGCTGTCTCCTCCTTCCCCCATTATCCAGGGCCCTTTCTCCTCCCAGAAGAGATTTTATTTGTGCTGCACAAAAGATTTATCAACTGCCTTTACAGCCCTCCCTGCACTAAATCACACTCCTAATGGATAGCCTGAGGTAAGAGCACCACTGTTTATTTTATTATTTTTTTTAATCCATTGAATAGCACGGTTACATGCACACAGAGCTGGCAGGCTGAGCTCTGCCTCCCCCTCCTCTGCAGACAGCATGGTTTTAAGACTCCCAAGTGGTGTTACTTGCTCTGGCCAAAATCACAAGACGCAGCTTGTGAAAGCCTCAGCGGGAGCATCTCAAGGTCCAAACACTCATGACAGCCCAGGGATGGCTGGAGCGGAGAGGCAGCCTCCCCTGCTCACCTTCTGCTTTGGCGGGGGAAATTCACAGTGGTGTTACCAGCTCCGGGCTCCCAAGTCTCTGTCCCTGCAGCAACAGATGAACTCTGTCTTTGCCAGCGACTCGGAAATCATCCAAATGCAGAGGTTAAGTTAAAAAAACTCCACCATTTACCCTAGCCCAGATGTTAAGAGTATTGTTGTTAGTGCCAGATAAAGGCGAGAAAAAAAAAACCCAACCCTCACTTAAACCCAGTGATATTTGAGATCTGCTCCACTATCCCAGCTCTCAGGAACGCCAACGCCCTTTTGGCAAACCCAGCTTGCAGGAGAACCCTTTAAGCACCAAAAGAGTCATTAATTCACTACAAATAAGCTGTTAATCTGCTGTTGGGAAAACATCTCCCCTTGTCCAGCAGGGCAAGGTGCAGGCCCCCTTCTTCCACAGAGACTCCTAACCCTGTGTAAAATACAACAGTCAACACATCAGCAAGAATAACTCGAGTGACTTGTTACAGGCTCTTCCCCAAGACTAGGAGCACTGGTGGTCTAGCTTCTCCTGGTTTCAGCCAGGAGAGCAGAGGTCTAAGGGCTGCATGTCCTGCTCCTTCCAGCTCCCGCTCCCCAGCCAGTGTACGGATTTGGGGTGGAAAGGGGCCACTCCGCTGCAGTCCTTCAGATAAAAAACTTTTCTCCACTGGTTACAGCTGTCTGGCTGACAGGCAGAGCACGGTGAGCCCACTACACCCAGCTCAGGGGAATCATCAGCTCTACAAGAGCGTGTGTCAGCTCATCACTGCTCTCATCAGCATCCGTGCACGCTGCCCAGCCAGCCCTGACCCCCCTGGTACCACAGCCTGCTCATCCCCCAGCCGCTCCACGGGCAGGGGAATCACGGAGTCACCTCCCGGTTGTTCTAACTCATCTCCTTTAACTCAATCTTTTGTTTGATGAAGTCTTTTGGCATATCAATCTGTGGGTTTTATAACTTCGCACAGAAGGAAAATGACAATTGGCATCTGTAATAGGACTTGCAAGAGGATAGATGGGCCCAAAAGCATAGCTGGTCCTGCCCGGTATGACAAACCGACGCAGAAAACAAGTGTAAAGGTTGGCAAATCTGTTGGCGAGGGGTGGCCGGTGGGGCCATCTCCCCAAACCTGCTCCGTGATTGCTGGAGCAACGCTGCAGCAGGGAACTGCTGAATTCAGGCTCCTCTCCTGCTGCTTCAGAAGGTGCTCTGCTCGTGCTGCAAAGGCCAAGGGGACGGCAGACCCTCCTGGGAGCTGGGGAAGGTGGAGACAGCCAAAAGAGACAGCAGCCAGGGCTGAGTCAGAGCCACCAGCCTGCACACGATTCCCAAAACCTGGCACCCCCGGCAACCTCGCTTGCGCACCCGCCTCTCTGGCTTTTTCCCGCTCTGAGTGTCGTCGCAATTTCAGAGCGGTTGCAGTCAGAGGAGTTTCCCATCACTCATTTTTCCCGTGCCATTGTACTGCAGTGACTCCCAATTAGATCACTGTCGGAGGCTGTCACACACCCATCACACCCCACGCTGCGGCAACAATTCAACTCCTCCGGAATCACCATATTCCTTTTCCAGGGAGCGTTTCCGCAGCTCCAGTCCACATTTTCCTTCCTTAACTTCACACCAACAAAACTTCGGTTGAATAAGGAGAACAATAGGAGCAGCTAAATACATTTCCATCCCCTGCGTCTCCTGGTAGCAAGCACAAATCCTGGGCTTGCAGGGATGCTGCCAGGCTTTTCGCAGGTTCTCTGCTATCAGGTTCGTTAATGTCTGGATGCAGCCCTAGCCCTCAGCCAAAGCCTCAACATCTCACAAAGGCTGTGGAGAGAGATTTGGAGATTGCAGAGGATTTTCCCTGCTGGGAATGAACAACAGGCACATGTGCATGTGAGAAACATTGAAAGATGCAGGTCGTTTGCTCCTGGGCAGAGGTACCCACTGGGCTTTCCCCGGCTGCGGGGCAGCTTCTCCGTCCAGGCTCCGCTAGCCTCTTCCAACAGCCGTTGGGAAGTTTGAGGCTGACGGACATCTCTTCAAATCTGGGAAAAAATCTGGATGTGTAAATAAATTGACCCTCCCAGAGAGCAGCATCAGCCTGAAGCCCTAACCAGGTTCCTCCTGCCACTCTGTAATTTTGTCTTTCTTGAATCAGAAACAAATGAGTTTAACGGAAAGCTATGTTTTTCTTGCCCTTTCTTCATCTTATTTTTATAAACCCCTTTGGGAAGTAAAGCATATGAACAGAGGGAGACAGCCTACTTGCTGCTGAAGTCAATTTGCAGAGTAAGACAGTAATAACCTCCTAAAAGAGGTGGGAGAGATTGTTGGCCCTATATATACTTGGCTTATGCTGGTGATTCCTCGAGAGTCAAAAGAGAGTAAACCCCTATTAGAGACAATTTTTGACAAGTCATGCTTTTAAACTTCACCACATCTTTAGCCTGTCACATAGAGTATCTCTACAACCTATGTAAAATCCAACATATATATATTTAAGATTATATATTACAGATTAGATGTATTAGATAGGTATTAATTTCTGGGTGAAGGCAGAATTAAAATCTCAGTGGCTCTCCTGCTTCTCTACACTATTCCGAGCTTTAATCCTTCCTAAAATACAAATACAAACATGGAAAACTCCTCCTGCCAACTCCATGCCAAACCTCCCAGGCAACATGAATCATACAGCCCCGAGAGCACAGCTTGAGAAGGAACAAAAATCAGCTTTATTCATTCCCATTCTTCTTACCTGGGCAACCACGTGCTGTTTCTGCAGCATGCCAGCTTCCTCCTGCTCACGGCGGTATTTTGTACCCAAATTCAGCTCCCAAACTTGTTTTTTCTAACACTTGAGAGCAACTTAGAGCAGCTTAAAGACTTCAGACCTCCTCCCTCCAACTCCAGCCAGCTCCAGTAGCTGTGGCCAATTAATACTTCCTAAAAGCTTTTGATGTGCTGTTATCAAGTTTGTATTACACTGGGAATTTCACGGTATTTAAGTGAATGTTACTGGCATTACAGGCTTTGAACGCCTCTGCCTCACCTGCTGGCAGGAGAAAGGGAGGATTGCCAAAGCAGTGGAGGCAGAGCAACGGGGATTCTCACACCGTAACTTCCTAGGAATTACTGTGCAGTTTATGTCCTTCTCAGAACGGTTTTGGAGAAGAGGCGATGTGAATGCTGGAATGGCCTCTCAAGTACGTCGGAACAGTTTTGACAACTCCCAATGCTGAAAAAAAGAAGTTGGAAAAAGTTAGAGATGTTAGAAAGTCAGGAAACATTCAAGATCCTGGAAATAATAAATAGTCATGGTGGAGAGCAATTTCTTGCTCTTTTTTTTTTTTCTTTTTTTTTTATGGAGACATAGAGAACAAAGAAGTATTTGTTTCTTGATTCCTCATCTAGGAAGCATAACTGGCTCGTCCCTTCTGCGTTTCCTGCGCAGCCAGGGCTGCCAGATCATTTACTGCTCCACAAAGAGCGATCCCTGTTTGAGGAGCAACAGGGGACTTCAGGCAAGTACTGTGAGATTTGCAGTATGACAAGACCTGGCTGCAGGAAGACACTATTTTCTAGCGTCAGTATTAATATTAGGTGAAGACCAGAGTTAGGTATGGAGTGCTTTTCATTGTTATAGTCTTCCATGCCATGCCATAGGAAAGTTCTGCAAGTGGGATAATTGCGCTGGTGTGGCTTGAAAAGCTTTGATTAGGAATTTCTGAAACAGCCTTTTGATGTTATTGGTGATTTCTGCATGCAGCTTTTGCTTTGCTGGGACACTTAAATCAGCAATGAGAAAACACTGCTGAAGTTTCCGATGTCTTCCTATTAGACGGGTTCAGCCGGGATCAGCATTAGCCTCAACCCTGCCTGGAAAAGGGCTCTGTACAAATATCAAGCAATCAGCCCTCAAGGTGGAAAACAGCAAACAAGCCTCACTGCCCCTACTGAGAGCTAGAGCAAAAAGACAAGCAAGACTTATGCATGTAAATATTCCAGAAAGTAACAGCTGAGAAAAAGAAAGGCAGAAAGACCTGACATTTCCCTGTCCTTATTACAACTACAAAAGCCATGAAGGAATCCAGGTGTTGCAAATTGCGGCCATGCTCCCTCTTCCTTCCAGATCCTGCTGGTTTTCCACAAGCGATCAGGACACGCCGGCTCCTCTGTGGCTCCCAGTCCTCCCTTTGAAAGGCTTTAAGCCACACTCAGGCTCCCTGCTCAAGAGTTTGCACAGCCACGGTGTCCACCCCACGAAACCCACCTGCCGGGGAGCACTGGGAGGGAATTTAAGAAAATAGTAAATGCATTAAATGCAGTCTCTACCATGCTTGTGTGCTTAATTTCTTTTTTTTTTTTTTGGGGGGGGGGGGAAGAAACAGGGAAAAAGAAGAAAAAAGGTCTGCAAAACAAGGATTCATGTGGGGAGACCTTTATATTAGGTTTTTTAGGGGTTTGGTGGGGTTTTGTTTGGGGTTTTATTTTTAGTTTTCAGCTTGTGAATCACAAGTGAAGTTTCACAGCTCTGCTCCCTTTGAAGTACTGTAGACTCAGGTTTACATTTCAACAACCCACTACATGGGGCTGCAGCAGTCCATCCAACCCGCTGCAAGGCAAGACACTTGCCTGAAGCCGAACATTTACACCCTGGAGGAGAACACTCAAAAGCACCAGCACAGCACTGCATCCCTCTCCTGCATTAAGTGGTACCCAGTTTTCCAGCCAGGTTTTTGGGGGTTGGTGGGTTTTTTTTTGGTCATGCAAACAAGGAAAGACAGGCAGTAGCTCTTCAATCACAAATGCAATTTCTTCTTGATGGAGCTGCCTCCATGAGATGCGAAGGAGTTTGCTCGCAGTCGGGATCCAAACACAAGCCCTGTCTCAGGGCGCTTTGCTGACTCAGCACAACACTCAGCAGTCGCATTCCCATGGGATACAGCTGGACCAGCGCAGCCGTTCGTCACATCCGTCGTGTCTTTTGCAGACAACTTTTTGCTTCGGCCCCTGGAAACTCCCATTGCGACTTAAATGCAATAAAATGCTGCCGGTCATAGACAGCTCATCACTGTGAGGACTGCGTGTCTGGTGGGTAAGTAACAGGCACAGCCCTGCCGTGGGTTCCTAAAGCTCTTTCCAGACTGCAGGGTGTTAGCATCTTCTCGTTTTAATCACCCCCAAACTGCTGTGTGAAGGAGCTATGTCCAGATTTAAATAAAAATAGTTTAAAAAATTAGCCGACACGTGAGCCTTACAGCGGAGAGGGTTTTTTCTTCTCTCTCCTCGTTACGTGAGTGCATGCTGATTTTTATAACGCCTCTAAGTCTTAGAACAATTGACTGTTTGGCTCAGAAATAAGTTTACAAAACCCTAAGGAGCCATGAACTAGAGCTCCCCAACCCCATCTCCCCAGCTCCTTCTGTACTGCCTATAGGTACCAAACGCAAACCTTCCAACACAACACAAGTCCAGTACATACCTTGAAGCAGCCCCGGGTGCCGTTATCCCTGCAGCCTTCGCCCTCCTTCCCCCGCGGCGGGGTCCACTCCACAGCTCCAGCACCGAACGTGGCTCTTGGCTCACGTGGCTCCAAGGGATGGCATTTCCAGGAGACCGGTCAACCAAAATCCCAGTGAAGCGGCGAGCGGGCAAGCTCAGGGGGTACCAGCGCTGCCACAGAAATAGTTCGCTGGCTCCATTCTAGCCTCCACCTGGTGATGAAGGAGGCGGATTGCTGACAAAGACCATCGTCTCCGCTCCCCCCAGCTCTCGCTGCTTTGTCCCGGCAGCTGCTCTGGCACCTTCTGCTGGTTGCAGGTTGAGGACTGGGGCCATACGCTTTTCGAGGCAAGGACTGTTTCTCTACTCACTCCTGAAGCATGCCAAGCAAGTGCTTTTCAGGTCTGTAGAACAACCACTACCTTTCCTGTTTCTTCTTATTCTTGGCACAAAGAATTTTGAATCATTTCCCACTGAGGTTAAAAGCATTTAAGAGTCTGTTTGCACAGTGGTTTTTTTAAAGCGACCTGTAGTTGTAACACACACTTCCCCTAGCATACACGAAAATATCCAAACGGCCTTTAGTTTAGGAACCATCCTCATATTCCTGAGAGAAAGCTCTAGAGCAAGATTTTTTTTTTTTCCCTTTGCATTTTACCTATTGCTCGGTTTTCAAATTTCAACTTCATATTTGAACAGTTACATCACACATCGCCCATCTCAGGTGGGGGGAGAAATATGAACTAGAAAGAGCACAGTAATTCACACCACTTTGTTTCCTAGGCAGAGGACCAAAACACTGCTTGCAAAATACCAGTATTTTTATGCTACAAAACTACAATTAGGCTCTCAATTAAATTTTATTAATTTTACTCGTGGGAGTTTGTTAGCACAAGACAGCTGAAGGAACTCCCAAGGGCTCTCGCTAAAATCCTCTGCACTAAGCCTCGCCATTTCTGCAGCTATACAAAGGAGAAAAATGAATATTTCAAAGTACCAGAACCCAAATTCTGCAGACACATCCGCCATGAACTCTCTGTACATCATTAGTCCCAGGGAACAAACTGGATTTACTCACTTGACTGAAGTTTTCTGTGTGCACAACCCTGTGTCTGCAGAAGTGGGGTGCTCAAGCAGTGGCTCATGGACAAGACGTACAGACAGATAAACTGCTTCAACAACAGGATTCTTCGCTTTTTCTGAATGTTGGCATCTCCCAAAAAAGAGAGCTTTCAGATTTAATTAAATTTTACTATTTTATTTGTGAAAAAACTACAAGCAGAATTCATAAATAGACAGTTCTATTTAAAGCAGGAAAATGATAAAGTGGCTTCTAATAACAGTCGTGCACATGCCAGTAACAGGAATATATTAACATCTTTTATTTGCTAGACAAAGAGCAGTGTCCAATATAAATTTCCCAAAAACATTTAAGACCTGTGAATTTCTGACCAGTTCACAAAACCACCATTGACACTTTAGCATGAAGATTAAAACAAACCTAACAGGACTGTCAGCTCTAAAGACTTTACAGAGCGGAAAAACTTTCAAAAGCGTTATACAAGCTGTCTTTCTGGGCAAATGAAAAATATAGCTCGTATAATACATTAACATAAAAATCCACAAGATAAGATTATGTTTTGACATACTTAAACAAGCATTCTATATTTGTCTCCAACAAACAAAGCTAAGGAAATAATGTAACCATCTTTACACAGTAAATTAAGGTTACAAGTCATACACAAGAACAGAACTGCTTGCGCATTAAAAACTGTTCAGCTCCATTGTCATACTCTAAATGTTGGCTCTTAAAACCATTCGGTTACATACAAGCAAAGGTTATTATATAGTCAGCAATTAATAAATTTTCAATAATTTAAGTTTATGGTAGAGCTTAAAAAAGTAGACTGAGAATGATCTTGGTAAGGCAGGTGAAAACATCTCAGTGGAAATAAACTCACGGAAGCTGCTGCCAAATTTTCAATCTGTCCAATTTGAAACAAGCAAAGTGTTCCAATTAAAATAAATAGCCTGGTGGTGTAAAATGCTGTCATTTTTCCTTTGCAGAACTACATCAAACTGAGCAAGTCAGGCAAGCTGTGTTGGTGTCTGTGTGTGTCTGTGTAAGAGTTGAAACTTCGCAAACGTAACACTGTGCTTTACTTACCTGCTTTCTGTGCCACTGAACACCACGAATCTGGTCCTTCCCCTACACTAGTGTTTTGGTTGGTTTGGTTCTTAAACACGCTCCCCACCAACAGCGGGATAACCCACGGGCACAGTGCGAAGGGAATCCCACCCGTGGACACATGCCGTGGGGATGCCAACTTCAGAAATTAAGTGTAAAAGCAAACGCTATCCTTCAAATCCACAACACAACAGCTACGGATGAGGCTGGGGAGGTTCAATGCTTAGCTAGCAATTTCTACTGAATGCAGAATTACAGGTCGCTTGTTCCAAAGAAATTTTCCCACTTATTTATAGCAAGCTACTTTATCAAGGAGGCACGGCCAGAGACAGATGTTACTGACTTTACCAGTAGCCATGAGTAGCTGGTCACAGCGTTAAAGCTTTTTCAACTGATCTACAGGTCTATTTTCACTTGAAAAAGAAGCAATTTCCTGGTACACACAATGCTTTTTTTTTTTTTTTTTTGCACAAATTCCCAGATTCAACGAAGAAGGCAAGCGCACGGTTTGACTTGAAGCACCAGAATTAGCCCCGCTGGAGCCAGAGGGACTCGCACCTCGCTCACATTCTTCGCTGGATCACGGCCGAGATGCACGCAAGCCTAATTGATAATGGATCATTTATAAAGCAGTGCAAAATATACAAGTTCAGGGGCATCTTCAAAAAATCTCTCTTAAAAAATTATTCCAATACATTTCAGTAAAATAAATAAATATGGCTGACCAGTTTACCCTCCCTGAGACCCTTAAAGGAATAGTAAAAACTGGAAAAGGAATGTCTTTGCAATATCCCACTAATGTTAAAATGTGGATTGAGAAATTCATAGTATTTAAAACTATGTATAATAAATTGTCTTGATGCTCATAGGAAGCATCTGGTTTCCTTTGGTTCTTTTAATAAATACTTTAAAAATGCTTAAAAAGGTAAATACAGCCTATACTGTGAATATAAGCAGAATTAAGTTGGGGTGCCCACGTTAACGTATTCGGAATAAAACCACTGCTGCAAAGGCACTGCCACTGCACTTACCTTCAAGCAGGGGTTGCAATGGATCCCTTACACATTTCTGTCGCCAGTGTGAAAGGAACCTACGTCTGCTACTCAAAACCACACAGATTTTAAAAGAAATCTTAAATCAGTTGCCTCCACAAAGAGAAGTTACTCTTGCTAAGCAAATAATTCACAATATAACAAGCTGGCACAAAGTTGTCAAAATGTGGCCCTCTTTCATCATGCCCAAAAGTTATGCATTTGATGTCAAATGAAGCCACAGCCTCTGCGCCCGAAATTACTGCAAAGCACCCTGGGGCCACTAAATAAAGATGAAAAGCCAAAGAGGTTTGGGTTTTGTTTGGTTGGTTTTTTTAAAAAAAAAAAGTTTTGTTTTACCTCTTCAGCCTAGCGTTTTAGCAGGATAATGCATGGAAGGTAAACTGTAAAGTAACACTAACAGGCCAGGAAAAGAAATTACAGTCTGAATAGCTTTAGAGCAAGAACGAAGGAGATTCTGGTCATGAGCATGAGCCACGTGCGTCGCTCACTTGCCAGCAGGAAAGCTTTTCCCTACTTTTGCTCCCACAGCAGGAGACCCAGAAGCGTCCAAACACTGACAAGCCCAACGTTATCACTGGACAAAGTGCTGTTCGGAAACCACTCCTGGGATACGGATGGACTTCAAGAAGAAGAGCCACCCCAACAGCACGGACGGGACAGACGGAAGGGGGCTGACGACCGACCTACATGCCGCCGGCTGGAACAAGCACCAGCTTATTCCCTCAACCCGCGATCGCTCCCAGCCCTACGGCTCCCTGCTGCCTTCCAACCCAAAGCAAACCACTCCAGTTCTAAAGGTACCTCGGTCACCGATGCAGGTGGATGAAATTCATTAAATCTAAGAACACCAAACGTCTGTGGGATTGGCTATGCACGACATAGCGATGCTCATGTTACCAAAATACACGAATCCGTGGCATGCCAACACCAGCCTGGTTGTGAAGGCTTACGCTCCAGCTGGGCACGAACTTGCACGTCACCGATCTGAGTTACCCTAGTGGAAATACAAGCTACCTGGAGCAATCTTTTCTCATTTCAGATCCCAAGCTATAAAAATCAAAATCGTGTGTCCAGTACGTTTTAGCCATTGCTTAGGGAAGAAACGGGGAAGGAACGATAGAGAGAACGGGTCCCATCCAGGTTCAAACCTTCAGGAACACTTTTCACCTAAGACCAGTTCCATTTCAGTTTCAGTACTTTCACAGAAGGGGACTGTCCCAGATCTTGAACTGTTCGATTTTTTTTTTTTTTTTTTCACTTCACAGTGTTTCAAGCACCAGCGTTTCCATGTATTGGTTTCAAATAACCCTTTATATATATTTATTTATATATATATTTATATATAATTTATATCAAAACTGATAGTACACAGTATAACTGGAAGAAGAACTGAACTTAAAAAGGATATGTTGAAAGAGGATGGAGTTTGTGAATGCAATAAATAAAGCCCCCTTCCCTCCCCACCCACTCCCTACCCCAAAACAAAAAGTTGTAATGTTCATGGAAAATTGTGCACAGCAGATATTATAAAAAAGTAGATTCAGGAGCACATCCAATTATAAATGATTGTTAGGAAAATCATATAAAACAATGGAATACATAAAAGTGTCAAGAGTAATCGTTAGGGTGAGAAATTCCTCGGTGGCCAAATGCCCACGGCAAACAGAAATTATCCTGGTTGCATCAGTAAGAGGTCGATGTCCGAGAAAGTGTGTGTTCAAGCACAGAAGAGGCTCTCCAGGATTTGAACAGCATGGGCAGGTGGAGTGTTTGAATTTCATACCCTGATTCATAGTTTCCACAACTCCATGTGCAATTTTCAGAAAGATTCGTCGTTGACTGCCGACATGTCCCCCTTTGGCGTGGAGGAACGGGACGAGCCCTTGTCTGTGCTCTCAGAGCCCGAGCTGCTCTGATTCTGTTGTTCTGATCCTGCACTGGAGGTCACTGTAGAAGACGACGTGGAAGAGGAGCGAGTCTTTTCTTTAAAGTCTGTAATGATTACTGTGACATTTCCCACTGTGACTGCCAGCTGCTGTGCGGTACTTCTGTCCACATTTTTCAGTCTGGGTCTAAAATAAATGAGAAAACATTTATAAAAAGGGTGAAAATAAATGAGAAAGGAAAAGTTTATTAGAAAAAGCATTCGACCACAAACTTGGTGTGACTCGTCCTCCGCTCGCCTGTGCAGATGGCAATAACTGGGAGGAGAACCTAGGCAGCAGAGTACTGCACAGCAGAGGACGAAGGTTTGACCTTCTGCTCCCTGCGACAGCTTGGGCTGTGAGGGCTGCAGCAGTATGCTCAGCCCCAGAGGAAAGACCTGTCTTGCAGAGCTCTGCAAAGGGTGCTCTGCTGTAGACTTATCCCTAATCCAATTCTGCCAGAAAGGAAGACACTACAGCAGAGCCAAGGGGACAGGAGCCAAAGAGACCAAAGGATCTCCTCCCCAAGGGGCAGATGAAAGAGTTCTCTTATCTAAATTCACCATCTCATCATGTGCCCTGATGTTATGAGACAAGGTTGTGACTCTGCAATACAAAACCACATGAAAGCATTTGACCACGGCTCTTTCATTCCCATATTGGAACTCTGCAGCTGCAAACAACACAGACGCTGGGACAACTTGGCTTCTCTTTCAACTGCTTTGAGCTTATACAAATCAGATGCCCAATCAGCCCATGTATAAAATCACTCAAAATGTTCCCTCTGGAACCAAGGCTATTGTAAATAAAATCCAGAATGTACAAGGGTATTTCTTGCAGCTAGCACTTTCGGTCAGGGGAAGGGGGGGGGTAAGGGGGGGGATATCAAAATCATCAGAAAAGAACACACTGGTATTTATAGCTCAGGATTATCTCAGTAATTTGCATGCTGTGCTATCATTCAATTAGTAATGTAGCTAATAAGGGTCTAGACTCTAGGAAGCTGACATTCATGCACATTTCAGGGGCTGGTCCAAAGCTCTGATACAACAAACCTTGGACACTCCTCCAGCTACCAGCAAATTCCAAGTCAGCTGCAGCAACTGCTGCAATTTACAGCTTTTGCTCCTAATTAAGGGTCAGGCTTAAGCAGCAGAATATTCCCAACAGGGAAATTAAAAAGGAAAGTCTTTATACATCAGTGAAAAGTAGCTTGCTGAGAACTGCCTTATTCCAAGGGATGGAGGGAAGGTTAGTTTACTTTGGGATCAAGCTCCAGTTTTTAAACCAATCTGCCTTTCCTCCTCCTCGTCTGCAACCATGCTAGGCTAGTGCGGTCAAAATGAAAAAAAGAGGAAATTAAGCCAACTTTGTATTTGCCATGCATACTCAATGGCTTGCAGTGGTAACTTAACAAGGGGAAAGTCCTTAAGTAGTAGTTATCCAAATGGTATTCTAGAACTAAACAGGATAAAGTATTGAGGACGGCTGTACAGCTTCAAAAAAAGAACAAATGTATTTCTGCAAACTTCCTTACCAAAAATGAAGTTACTCCACCAAAAATAGTATTTTCATATCTAACCTAGGAGGCTGCTTCAATTTTTAACAAGTACCACAGGAAAAGCATTTCTAATAGATAGAAAATACAATTAAAAAACTGCTGCACTGGGATAACAAGTCAGTAAGACCTCCTACTTGAAACAGCCCCTTCATTTAGCGACCAGCCTTTTCAAACCCATAGCTGTGCTCAGTGAATTCCCACAACAGTGAGACACACATGCCCACGCATATGCGCTGTGCATACGTGCTTGCAGAAGTTGGCAAATTCAACACGTAACCACAGGCTAGATTAAATGATGTCACCTTGTTTGTGGGTAACAAGAAAGGCCAGCTAGCTCAGCAAGTTTTGGGGTTTCCGTCGGCTTTCAGATAGCGTCTCGGCAGATGCAGGCTGCCCCCAAAGCATCAGCAGCAAACACAGCAGCAAGCGTTCCCGGAAGCATAGTACACATACGTATTTTCCTCCCTAAGCCCCGAGTTCCTCTAGGAAACCCAGTTCTTCCTGTAATTTGCCTGGGTCATTTGTTTTCTCTTGTACTCAGAAACAGCCAAAAAATGCTGGCCCAGATACCAAAACAGACCTTACTGCCTCCACCTTTCTACAGGATTGAACATGCGCTACTGCTTGTCAAAAAGTTGTATCTGGCGGGGTGGGGGAATATTAAAAAAATTTAAAAAGCGTTCATATGGGCCTAAGCTGCACTACGTTCTGCCCAGGAAAAGCTCGGCAACCTTAGAGATAAGCCATGCACCAAGCACCTGAATGAAACCGCCCATACATCTTTAAGTGCCATGACAAATTAACACGGAGGGAAGCAGGGCTGAGGTGCAGAATTTCTCCACAGTCCCGCTCACAAACATATTCTCTATGTCAGTTTTAGAACTGAACCCTCCAACCATTTCTGCAGGACGTTTTAGGGGTCTCTCCTGTGCAAAAAGAGCTGACAAAGCACAGACGGAAACCTCCAGACAACCTCTTCAGCACATACATACAATTTTTGCTTCCTACAGACAGCAAAGGGGTTGGCCCACTCAAGTCATTTTGCAAAATTAAACACACTGATGCTTCAACATTTATAGCTAAATAAGAAACGTGTTTCAAAACAATCAATCTGAAAGCGCACAGGAAGGCATGGAATAAATGAAGATACTTTGTCAGAAACAGGCATGGTATCCAAGAAGTTCAAACAGTATTTCTTAAAAATCCAGAGATCCTTAAAAGACAATTAACAAAAAGCCAGTTAAGAAATCTGGGCATGAAAAAAATCTGAACAGATAACTTGTGACTCCGTAAAAATCAGATCCTTTAAAAAGACTCTTGACAGCACTCCTAAGGTCAGCGAATTGCAAGGAAAGTTCCACTAAACTAAACATTTAGATAGTTTAAGAACTGAAGGAGATGATGTATCCCTTAAAAATATCCAGCTAGACCTGATACCATTAAGGATTAATTAGGAATGACAAAAGCTTGCCACAAAACATGGACTAAAAGACTCTGCAGTAGACAGAGTGACTCCTTCAAGGAGTAAAAACAATTATTTGATGTAATCTATCAACTTAATATTATGTCATTAGTCAAGTGCATCAAGTCTCCCGCATCCTAAGTCTCAAAATAAGTACCATTTCAAAAAACAGGACAAAAAAAAATTTGCAATAAAGCCATATTTCTCTAATCAAATCAGGAACGGACACTTCGATCTTTGGGGGCTGAGGAAGAGTTAACAGCAGTCCCTGCAAACAGCTCAGTCTTCTAGCATAGCAAATCTCACACTGCCCTCACTACAATCAAGTGAGTTACTGTGTAAAGGATATTCACTCTTATTAAACATTTTCATGTTATTATTTAAGAACTTCAAGACAACAGTCTTCTGCAGTCATGTCTTGCCAACCTTAATGCTAACAGCAGTGCAAACCATATTTTCCACGTGCTTTACAACTGTTTGCAGCTAACGAATATTACTTTGGTTCATGTGGCTTCACTATAAAATACTTATTATGGCACATTTTAAAAAGAGATGCAATTCTTATATAGCCTGCATAGGCAAAGCGCCCAGTTGAACTCTGCCTCTTGCAGCTCTCTAAGCTCAGTAATGTAAGAACTGCTCTTTGATGCTGAATTTTTGATTTAAGAAATAAAGCACAAGACACCGCTTAAAGAAAACAAGCGTGGAGTATCAGTATAGGCAAGACTAGGAATAAACCTCTCTCCATAAACAGCTACCCATTTGAAACTTAGACAAACATGAAACCAACCATTCATGCTTTTTGTTGATAGCAAGATTCTAGCAAATCTGTTCATGCAGTCTTTTAATTCCCGTATACTTGGAAAATTATCTTCACAATTAGAGTGACAGAGTTGCAGATAAGGAAGTAAAAAAGTAACCTTTGTTACTGCTATCAAGCGATGATAAGAATTTGACAGACCACTACGATTGCTGGTTAATGTTTTTCCCCCACGGTGTTTCACAGCCAAAAGCATTACTGCCCACTTGACAATATGATTATTTTAGCAGAGAACCGAAAACCGAGTGGACAACAGAACAAATATTTCCAGTGCCTGAGTATGTCCTCATTAGCAGAGTGTTTGAGCGCTTGTACATGGAGAAGGCTCATAGCCACTGATGGTCTTGCCATACTAACACTGGCAGACCCTGTGGGTTAGACAGTACTCTGTCTCTGTCCATCAAAAAAAAAAAAAAAAAAAAAAAAAAAGTCTGCTATTTAACACAGTTGTCAGATACTGAGAGCTTAACTTTATACTAAAGTTACCTTGAAGTGTGATTTGAGTCACTGGTCTTTGTTGTAGTATTCCCAGACTGTATACTGTTTGCTTCACTAGGAGGATCTTTCACAATATCTGACTTTGGTCTGTAAGAATTGGAGGGAAGAGGGAGAGTATGATGTTAGTTTAACTGCACAATTAATCAACGCACAGTGCTACTGAAATCACTCAGCATTTGATAGTGCATCCTTCAAACTTACTTAGTCTTCTTGTTAGCGTTCTTCTTTGTAACACTTGGACTAATTTCCTTCTCTTTGTCAGGTTTTTCTTTGTCTTGTTTTTCCACTTTCTCCTTCTTCTCCTTTTTAGGTGGTGGTGGGGTTGCATATTGCTGGGCAACTTGTTGTGCCACCAACTGAGAGTTTATTCTAGGTTTTCTATAAAGACAATAAAGAGAGAGATCTATAGTCAATTTTACACAGTAAAAATGACTTCACCAAAAGCAGTATGAAGATTTATTTCAGGAACCAGGGAATAATATTCCACTTATAAGAACCAAATGGATGCCCTTATTTAATGTGAAGTACTACTGCTGCTACTGAACAAGACAGAAATTTTAAAATTAAGAAATACTCCAAACTGCTGTTTCATCAGTTTTTAGCCTCATCTAACAATCTTAAGTATAATGGTCCCTTTCTTCCATCCGTGTCATGAAATCACAGCCAATTTGGGGGGGACAATAGTGAAAAAGCAGCTTTCAAGAAGTTGCCAGCCACGCACTGTGGCTACACTTCAAGAGAAGGAACAGAGAGAGTGATAAAAATAAGTTTCCTGATAAACATCAATCTCATTCACATCGTTCAATTTAATTTTTCAAACGAGCTTCTGGTTCCCTGAAGCAGCAAACCTCGCACAAATAACAAAGAACAAGAGAAGGTAACTGAGATGACTTTGTCCCGAGGGCCGGGACCGAAGCTCACTGGCAGGAGCACAGAAGACAAGCGGGCATTCACGCTTCCACGGGGGGAACGGCCGTGCCAGCCTCCGACACACCGTCTTCACACAATTGTCTGCAGTCCCCAGCGGTGCTTGGACAAAACACACAAGAAAACTGTCCTTCAAAGACTATTTCCATTTCAAATTATGACTTATACAAAAAAAATAGCTTCACATGTAACTGATACCTTGGTTACTGATGCTCAGAGTCTCACAGAAATTTGTACCTTCTTCTCTTCCGCATTCCTCATCAAAACTCTCACCTCCTCTCAGCTTAACAACTCAAAACCTCTCCCTCCTGGCCTAGCACATCACAAAGCAGTTTATACTCTGAATACTCCAACTATTCACGATCAATTCAGCCCCTTGGACATGCCAGAAAGATCTATGCTCCCTATGTCCACACAGCTTAGGGGGTGGAGAAAACCAGGTCATCAACTCCATTAGTCTTCCATTATGAGCTGAATACTAATTGGAACAGTTGCTCAAGCTTGTCCATAGACGTTCTATTGGTCATAAATACGATTCAAATTTTCTATTTAGATCAGACTACAACAGACTGTCAATGAAAGCAGTACACAAGTATCATCAAGTCTACAACTGGAACACAGAAACCCAAGGGTTTCTGCTGCAGAGCTCTGTACCTGCACCCAGCTTTTACTACAAACAACTAGAGACTTTAAGAAGCTACTCAGTGGTTTCGTGTGTTTAAAAAAAAAAAGTGCAAAACACTAACTGCTCACATGTAACATCTGCATTTAGAGATGACACAAACAGAACACCCAGAGAAGTTCTGCTCCCTATCACAGGAAAATCCCAGTACCTAATAAGCCTCTCTTGGCACTGGTTTTCTGTACAATGGTACCAAGATGCTCTTACTGAAGCCACATATACCCAAATATTTTATTTCACTACCACAGCTTATTATTATAAAGTCTATGCAACAGGTTGTAATCAGGCCTCTGACCTGTCTCAACACCACTGGCATTTAGATTTTTCACCTAACATAGAAACTGTAACTCATTTTACGCTACAGTCTGCATACATTTCTGAGTGAACAAAGACGATCTGGTCTTCAGCCTTAAATAACTACGATGCTGAAATGTTTTGCAGATCAGATCAAGCAGTTACCTGTTCCACAGAACAGTGACGATATTTAGCATCCTTGCATTTAAAGTCCTGTATACAGCAATTTCTGTCTGTATGGCTGAGAATAAACACAAAAGTGTTTTGGTTACATGGAAAAAAGATTTTCAGATTGATACAACAACACTAAAAGCCGACAACAGTAGCTTGTCTCAAGCAACCTGCTAACCGCCTACAAAAAAAAAAAAAAAAAAAAGGGAGGAGGGAAGAGATAAAGTGTCAAGAAATCTTCAAAGAGAGGGCAGATACCATCTCCCTACATGGTTATACATTATTAACCTCACTGCTTGAAGCTGCCACTTTTGCCCAGACTTACAGCTATGTGCTGTTGACACAACCAGCTAAGTCAGAAACCCGAGCCATTCATGGGAAATCCCAGTTCAAGAATCTGAGAGCACCTTCAAAGTTTTTCTACTTTGCACGACTGGTGTGTTTGCTTGCGATGTTAGTTCCAAGCCTTATGTCCAGCCTCCGCAGCTACCGAGCTGCCATTCCTATTGTAGGAGTGCTGTGCTGCTGGAATGAAGACACAAATTTTAAGATGGAAACTTCGGCTAAACTAAAATAAAAAAATACGTAAGTCACACTGCGTTTCCCTAGAGAAGGCTAGAATCCAAAAGACCAGCCATAAAGTGCTCCTGCGGAGACACTTCGCCCCATGCCTTTCCGCTCGTTATCTGTGCCTGTGACAGCACACTACATTTATTAAGTTTTATCATTTTCTGGCCAGCCACTGATGTAACTAGCACAACTTCTCCGAAACCCATATTTGCGTATTCCTTCTTATACGCCACGATGGCTCGCTGGTAAGGGCAAACCCAAAACTGAAAGCGAAGAGAGCAGGCAGCAACATGCGCAGGCAGCAGACCTGCAGGCAGGGGACCAGCCCTGCTGATGGGGTTTCTCCTGCTGCAACGAGGAAAGGAGCAGAAAGCTGCTGAGACTTCGGTCAACACCGAGCATCTTTCAAGATCTGCTGTACTACTAGAACAGATTTCTTTCTCTTTTTTTTTTTTTTTTTTTTAAATAATGCAAATAACCCAAAAGCTTTCCAATTCCTAATTTGGCCATTTCACTCACACTAGCAGCAAGCTTAGGAAGGTTAAAAAATACGTAAGTTAAGCAACCGGCATACTAATAGTAATAATAATAGTAATAAAATCCTTCAAATAAGGCCCACACTGCCACTACAGCCAGGATACACGGGTTACAAGCCCTGTACAAAGAAGCCAAGCAAAGCAAGTAGAGCAGCGCATTTTTAACCACAGCAAACTATAACCATAGTAACCACAATCGAGTAAAGTAGCTGCAATATCCAAAACTTGCTCTGAGCTTCCCTGCCTACCGAAAACACACTTCAAGGGCTAACACTGATCTTATCTAGCACCCCTAGCACAGATCATCCCTCCAGACACCGTTCCTGCCTCTACAGCCATCCGTGCCACATCCTAGTCATGCTGTTTGCCAAAGCAGCCACCCTCCTCATGAACGTTGTGAATTCTTCTCCAGCTGTGGCAGCAGGTAGCTTGCATTGCCTTCTAGAAATAAGGAAAAAAGTAAATTCAATAATACTTTGCAGTGGATACTAGTCATCTTCCCTTTCAGAATTTGAACAAGGAAGAAAACAGAAAATTTCAGTGCACAGAAACAAGCCACATTCCCACTTTGGCTACAATGATTTAACATGCTCTGGCTTCTGCTGCAGAATTTGGAGTTATAAGAACAGAAAGATCCCTTTTTTCTTTTTCTGTTTTTTTGAACACTACAATGTGTCTGAGACTCTCTGCCCCTAATTTTGTTCCAGCTGGCCTTTTTTGGTTTTTTTTAAAGGATTTTTTTTGGCAATCTCCAAAGAGAATGCTTCAATCCAAATACACCACTATTATATTGAAATAAGTTACCACTTGAGCAGAATAACCTGAACAGAAAGTTGAAACCACTTCTGAATTTTTTTTGTAAGAATAAACAGCCGCAGAAACAAGTATTGACCATTTTTTACCCCCACATCTGCTCATCAGCTTACTTTCTGTAACATTAACCGGTTCACATAAATAAAGAATACATCTAAGCGACAAAAATAAAATCCCAACTCAGCCTCTTCCAAGCTTTCTAACCAGCACTTGCACTTAAGGAACAACTATAATGGTCATTTACTATAAAGCTTAAAGTATCAACATTACACACAAACCACAGCTAGCATGTCTCAACTTCCAAAAAGTTATTTGAAGAGATGCAATACTTCGTATTACACTTGGTTCTTGATTTCCTAAGCAGACATCAAATGCTGAGCCACGGTGCCATGCAGTCTACCAGGTCTTCCCGACCAGAGGAGGAAGATGCACATTTTCCGTATCTGTTCCCCAGCCCGTGCTGGGTCCCCTGACACCAGCAGCACCCGACATCTGCTACAAGAGACTCTGCTTGATTCCCCCCCACCTGTGTCCCTACAAATCAAAATGTGCTATTACACCTTGGTGGCCACCATTACTTATGCCTACTCTGCACCTAGGATCAGGTGAGTGCTTTCAAAATCAGAGAAGCCAGTATCATGTAATAACACATGCCAGCAGATAATGCCAACAGATGAATATTCTAAGAACAAATTTTCAATGGAAGTATCTGAAATAGGTATGTTTCCTTCTACCTGAACATTAAGATGAAGTTATGCTTTGCTTGGACAATTTTCCCCTAATTTAAGCAACAGTCTGGTTGAAGACTCAACCGTCAAGATCCAACACTGATGTGACAAGTAAATGAACACTATCCTTTTTCTTTTTTCAACATAAAGAGGATTGTCTTCTAGAGCAATTAAACTAAACTGTGCTTTCAAAGTTATGTTCAGCAAAATAAGTTGTTTCACATTAGCTAAACTGTAGTTTACATCACAGGAGCAGATACTTGCACAGCAATTCATGATCTTTGCAGCACGGACATACTGATGCATGAAAAAGCTATTGCAGTTGTCTATTCCACACATGGTTTTGGCACCTAGGTCTTTACCATCAGCTATTGTAAATGATGTGCACAAATAACTCTTTACTACCTTTTAGTAACAAACCTGCACAGAAATATTATGCCTGCAAATACTATACCCTCAGATTGTCCTATGAGGTGACACTGGGATGTTTGGCTTGTGGGAACTGGAATAAATGCAAGACCTTTCCTGAAGGTCTCACTGCCTATGATACTGTGCTCTTGAAATAAAAAAAAAACAAAACACCAAAGCAAAAACAAAAAAACCCAACAAACCCACCCAAAACCACACACACACAAAAGACAACTGTACTTTTAAGGTTCTGGCAAGCATCTCGCAGTGTTTACTACTTGCACTTTCTTCTGTATCTCAAAGCCTCCCTTTAAAGCCTGTCTCAGGACCAAATCCAGAGCACTGACACCCAGGAATTCTGCTGCTCCACTCCTAACCCCTGCAACTGGGCTTAGGAGTAGAGCAGCACAAATCACCACACATCCAACCCACGGTAGTTAGTCGGACCTGGATTTCAACAGGGATATAGGAGGATAAGTTGCACCATATTTTTCATGTGACCCTAATTTCTATATCTGATTGGGATTTCTTTGGTCCCGCTGCCTTGAGAAAAGACAAGCCACCCATCTCCCGCAGACACTATGGAGCAGAGACAGCGGCTGGCTTTATATCCACAGCAACACACAGAGACCTTGAGGGACTCCGGCAATCCCCAGAAAGGTGGATCTAATTACAATTGCTCTTACTTTTCCTACAACTATGTTATCAGAAGAATGAAAGTGGCATTGAGTGGGATTTCAGAGTCAAAAGCCTCATGTAACATGAAGTAGTGAGGATTTGGATAATTTCATGCTGTTCTGGCTTTGATGCAAGCGGCGATACCAGCAGACCTCTGCGTGGCTCGCCATTTCTTTGAGAAAATGTGTTTCATACGCTGTATAATGTGAAGTACGTGATTATTTTAATAATCCTAGTCACACATATCTTTGCTCAAAGAAAAACAAGAAAACAAGACTAAAAGTATTTACGCGTTTATAAAACAGTTAGTGCCAGACCAATAATACAATAAGCATACTTCTGAGTGATACTGTAAAGCAAGGCTAGAAAGTAACCCATGAACACATTAAAAAAAAATTAACATCTCCTTAAAAGATTTTTACATCCAGAAGAACCAAAGCTTTGGAGAAATTAAGCCATAAACATGACAGGGTGAGCGCTCATTCTTGCATGCATATTTTCCAGGTCATTTGTGATGACCACACGGTCCTTTTTAGCAACAAGAAAAAGGATGAATGGACAAATTGTCCTTAGTGTACAACTGCAAAGCAGTATAGAAGTCGTATACATTTATCTGAGAAGTTCTCTGTGTAATACAAGACCACAAGGCAACGGTAAAAGCAGTAAAAGAAGACTAGAAGGACAGACAGCAAGAAATATGTGACTGAGCAATATTTCATCGAAAGAAAGTAATTTTCCTTTAACACCGATGTGATAACTCTGTGTTTTTATAAGACAGATGTTTAAAAATATAGAAGTTAATCTAAGGAGGAACAACCACTTCTAGGCTGCAGGTATTGGTTTTTCACAGCATCGCCAGCAGGACAGGGTTACCTTTCAGCTGAAGAAAATGGGATTTGCTACTAATCTTATACAGAAGGGCACAGCAACGTGTTTGAAAGACTCCAATTGTTAAGACTGAACATTTTGGAAAAACAGTGAAAGAAAATAACAGCTTCACATAAACTAAACAATTGTTCACCACAAAATAAACTAAGTACATTTAATAGTGTACGACCACCTCCAGAAAGCCTCCAACAAACTGTTCAACGTCCTCCTTGACTATCCAGCTCACTGTCTGTTATCTCCTCAGAAAAGCCAAGAACAGGCAACACAGAGATAAAGGAGCCTCAGCTTTGTGCTAAGTATTCCTGGCCACGACAACAAACCTTGAGCTGTTCAGATTTCAGAAGAGTATTTTAAACTTTATGTTTGTCCACCAGAAGTTTTTAGACTTCAGGTAATTTCTCACAGTTTGAACACCCCCCTCAGTACTTATATTTTTAAGCTTTAAGAAGTTTAAAATTATTTGCAGTAAATATTTAGTGGTCTCACAAAGCTGCCAGCACCCTGCCTTTTAGGGTGAAAACCTGCTTTTCTTAAGTTTTCTCCCCCCCCCCCCCCTTTTTTTTTATCAAATTAAGAATGGGAAAGTTATTAAATGAAATGCAAGCTGTCACCTCCATTTACACAACATGACAGGCATTACTGTTTGCTGGAAAGCAGCTAGTCACTGCCTCTGTGCCACTATACATAGCTGAGGCTCTTTGAATGATGCCTGTAAAAAGAATACTCAATTCTTACTTGTTACAGGAGCCTTAGCATTGCTTGTTTTTAATTATTTGGGCATATTTACAAATCAAAGCATATAAATCAAGGAGTTTTATTCCCAGAGTTGCCACTGCACCGATTCTGCAGCTCACGTTTCTGATTTTTTTTAGTGAAAATATGCTAAAAATCGCAAATCCAGTACCAAGAGAGTCCCAGAATTGATCTGTGAAACTATTTCAGTATGACTGCTCAATAGCATAGTGCAATAGGTTTTTCAATACTTTTACAGTTCTTTTTTAATATTCATTGTTTCATACAATCCCATTACAAAACAGTCTCAAGTCAGGGCTGTAAGGTGTTTTTGGAAGCAGTTTGACCAGAATTTTGCCATCCCAAAGCCGAATATTCACATAATTCCTCAAAACACCCGTTCCAATGCAGTACAGAACAGGAAACAGCAAATACCATTTGCAGGCACTACCATAAATCCAAATGTGAAAGTCAGGACCATTCACCTATCAAATTATGTAAAAAACGTCTTACATGGTGTTCTTGCACAGCCGGACTTAGGACCTGGGGGGCTGCCAGCAAGAAAGCAGCCCCAAGCCAGAGAACGGAGCTATTTGGGATTTTGTTGGAAAATTTTCAGTGGAAAAGCAACAGTGTTTGCATTTTTGCCAGTATATGGAACTTGCACAAAACTACTCTCTCTTGGTTTGTGTTTTGTTTTGTTTTTTCCCCAAGGGAAACTGATAAACCACAGACTGGGCTTTCTGGTTTGAAAGTACTGAGCCTGAGACTGATTGTAAACCTGCGACTTTTCCACTCAGTCTCATGGCTCTGCTTACCTTACTGCCCTGGGTCTTTGTCCTTCTCTACCCCACAATCCTATAAAAATAATTTTAAAAGAGATGTCTAACACTGTATGGTGCACGTTTCGGACTACAGGTTCATTCTGATATGCCTCTGTGGAGGGTTTGTGATATCAAGTAGTGTACGACAGCAGCAAACAAAAGCTGCTGTACACTCTGGAGAACGAAGAGCCGTCCCTACAAGGTCTCCTGCAAAACAGCACTTCTCAAGAGCAGCAGCTCTCTCCTTTTGCAGCTATTTAATTTGAAATCACAAGATGGCAAGAGGAAGAGTTAAACACAAGTTGTTCTTCAGGCTTCTTTGATACCAGAGCATGGACAGAAAAGAGTGGTGATGGTGAATAACAACATTAGTATCAAGTTATTGGAAGAGAGCTTGAGGTTTACTGAACCACTAACACTGTAAAATTTAACTTACTATGTCTGCAGGAGGCAAAACAAAAGCCATGCTGAAGTTTTGGAAGAAATACTGCTCTGTTTCTCCTTTTAGAGCAAGAGTCTGCCTGGAAGCTCGCATGGTGCTGGCAGTCTCACCCATCTTCTCATCCGTAGCACCTATCTAAACTGCAGCAGGAGATAATTTCATATCTAATATGCAGCAGCTAACAAGCACCAGCAAAAGCCCCGAGGCTGTCCAGCAGATGCTCACCCTACAGTTGCTTTCTCTGCCTAGTCCAAATACCTGGAAGAGGTCCGCTCCAGCGACAGTGACTGCTCCCGGCCGGTTTCGGCTCCGTCCCTGGAGCCGCAGGCAGAGGCTGCAGCCCCCATGGCTGTCCTTGCTGGCTGTGTGCTGCTGACCTGCATGGCTCTCCACCAGCGAGCACTGCAGGAGCTTGGGGGGGCGGGGGGTGTTCGTGTGTATATATATCTATGTATATATATATGTATATATATACATATACATACACACACACACACCAGCAAGGCAGCATTGAAGAGCTGGGTACTCCGAGTAAAGATTGTGCCTGTGTTCATCTGCCAGAATTATTTCCAATAGGAACATCTTTTAAGGGCTAGAATGGGAAGAAGTCTGAATTAGCTCTTTCCGCTTTCATTAAAAAATAAAGCATGTTCCCTTAAATAAGGAGTTCAACACACTTCTAAATAGATGTAAAATTAGTAAAGAATTGGCAAGACGCCAAATTTACCACATTTTAAGCATGTTTTGTCTTGTTTGATGGGGAGGCAGAACTGTCCAAATGATCACAACAACTTCATTATGCTTACAAGTATAAAGCTACTTCTGATTCATCATTATATATAAAATCTAAGACAAAAATACATGGCCAGAATTACAGTTTTTCAGATGCTTTCTTGCTCCACTATTTTACATAAAAAAAAATTTTCTACTAAGATTTTTTTAATGGCCCATTTAAAAAAAAAAACAGAAATTAAGAATAAAGAGCACAGTACATCTCTCCTGCTTGAAACAGAATTTGCAATATGTAATAGATTAAAATAGCATCAATTCCCAATTGCAACATCACCCTAAATTCCAGCTGAACAAGAACAACTTTACAACTGCCCTTTTTGCTCTCTGGCTAATCATTTGCTTACCACCAGCAGTAGTTAGGCCCATAGCTAAGCATTCAGAAAAAAGCATTGCCTCCTATTCATTTATTGCATTTGCAGGGAAAAAGGTCTGCAACAGTAGAAAAATTGCACTAATATACACAAAATCCACAACCAAGTGTTTACTAAATGAGATGCAACTGTAAATGCAAAGATCACACCAAGCCCGAACTTGAAAAGATGGCCTTGAGATTACTAAATAATTTTTCTTAGATATTCAAATTCTTTGGTCACCAATAATTTTAGACGTACGTTGCAAGAGCTGCACAAGCTTCATTTCTAGAAACTTATTGCAACCTCCTTCATCATTCTATTGACCCAGTCACTGATCCACTTGGAGCTTCAATTTAATTCATCACTGAAAATTCAAATCAGTACTTTAGCAGGTTGCACACCAAAACGGTAAAATTTGTTGTGCAGCTGCTTCTGGTGTTTTCATCTATGGACACACCTTACTGCAAAATACCAAATGTTCCATGATTTACAAGGACTTACAAAATTCACTGATCTCAGCACAAAATTTACTTGCGTACTACCACCAGGACGATGATAAAACTAAGGCCATTTTACTTGCTTGTCAAAAATAAGCTGCTCTCACTAGCAAAAATTTGAAAACAGTTCATAAAGCTGGCAGCAACCAAGATGTGTGTAATAAAATAGTCAGATTTACAACAAAACCAATTACTTAAATACTTCTTCCTATTTGACTGTTTATTAAGCTATGTATAATCCTGAGGAAAGCGAGCAGGCTCAAAACTTCCTGTTGAGTAACAAGGTGCAGTTGGCAGCGTGAGGGTATGGATGAGTCTGATGAAAATGCAACTTGTAGATTACCCAAAGGAACTGCTCATGGTTATTGCGTTATAAATTAAAATAATGAAAAATGGAGGAAAAGAATAGTTTTAGCAACTTTAACTAAAGCTAAAAACTAGGAACACCAGACTTGGTGTTATAGAAGTGCTTTATCACTGCTGCTAATATACGTATTTCCATTTCAGACACTGTTATCTTGAGTAGTAGCGGAAGTTGTCATGTATACACCATCCTTTAATTCAGCTTGACATATCCCATCCAGGGGCATCTGCCTCCAGGTTTGGGATATACAACTTTCACGTTTCAAAATCATAGCGGGAGAGGGACCAAACTTGGAAAAAAGCAAGAAAAAGGAGAGATGCTGAGAAAATGAGCTCCCTACCAAAAAAGAGATGTCAGTTAAACTCTGAAGTTGATCCCCTCCCCCAAAAGTTTGTACTAAAACTAAAAAGTAAAATAAGTTTCTGAAAGCATCCTTCTTAAAAGTGTGCTATTGGGTAAGCACAAAGAAAAGCCTGTACTTTTCTCTTATAGGAAGATGAGTTATAAGAGCATTCTCTCTTTTAACAAGCTTGAGCATCTCCAAATTTGAGCACATATCGACATACATGCCTAATAACGTGGCATCGCATATACAGCACCATTCTGAAGAAGCCTGTCAGTTTTAAATTTTTATTTTAAAGAGAAAATTTAATATGGTCTAATCTATGTCTGCAAAAAATCAACATTTAAATAATATGTCTAAAACACCACCTGTTGTACAGCTAGAGTTGAATGAGATTCTAGTGTTTTGAAGCTGCACACCAGTATCATCAGTCCAGAATTTGTGCTTTGACAACGCATTTCCAACACCCATAGTTTTTATTAGCAAACGGAAGGTAAATTTTAACTTTGAAACAAGGTGAATTTCTATAAACTTGGAGTCTGACATTTTAAAACTTAGAGCCTAAGTTTTAAAAATCAGCTCTGATGCAGAGAGAGATCAAGAGTCTTTTTTTTTTTCTTTTTTTTCTTTTTTTTTTTGCAGTTGCTGTCACCCTTTCAAACACTGTCCTAAGATCAGTACTGACAGGACTGAAACAGCCTACAAATCTGTGAGCGATTGTCACTAGCAAGAACTACATAGCAGGGTTTCCAGTCACTTAAGCATAATGCTTACATTTACATAACACTTACTCTTTGAGAAATGCAGATAACCTGAGTATCTAACCTGCATCCAGAGAGGCACGATGGCTTTGCTTAAAAACAACTAAGAAATTTCTACTGAGCAACTCTTTTGTGGAGTGCCCTCACAATGCAGGGGTGGGCTGATTTATCAGAGTAAAATGTCACTGTGCTTGCATGACACTGGAATACTGTACACTCAGGGGAAAAAAAAAAAAAAAAAAAAAAAAAGACTTCTCTATCATTTACCAACCAGGTTAAGTTCACATAGAAGCAAAATGAGAAACTACCATTTCTACAACAGATGCTGAATAGTCTCGGTAGGCCCTAAATCTCTAGGGATGCCATAAAAAAAAAAAAAAAAGCCAGTTGAGCAAGGCAGTAATTTTAATTTGGCTACATCAGACACTGCAGGCTTTACCTAAATGAGACAAACTGAGTTTTTCCAGCAAGCAAAACCTCCTTTTTGTTAAAAAACAAAACAAACAAACAAACAAACAAAAACCCAAAACCAACCAACCAACAACATCAATGATAGGATTTCCTTTCATATGAAAGCAACATGTCAAGAGTCCTTGAACAACCAGGAACGTAGCTTTGATGAAAAAGCTCCAGCCTGCACCAGCTATGCAATTTAGGAGACACATCAGGGCTGTTACAAGGTGGAGCGGACACTGCTCTGCTGCTCCCCAGCACCGCCCGGGAAGCCAACACAGCACCAGGCAGCAGCACGGGGAGCTGGTACCCCCTGGTACTGGTAAGTGGTAGCCCACCTACTCCTTCATACCTCTGCCCCAGCACAACCTGCGGTGAAACAGTCACTGTCAGTGGTTTAAGAGGAAACCTTACTGTTCGATAAATCAGTTTGCTTTTCTAAACACGACAAGAAACAAAAGACATTCTGAAGGACGACGAGACAGGCAGGCATGCGTGTTCAAAAGGCCACCATGCGCTCAGAGGAGGTTTTTTCTCCCACATTGTGTCCTCTGAACAAAACTGGAGAACTGAACACAGACGTGCAAGTGACATTTTGGGATGTCCGGTTCCATCCAGGCAGCATGACGCACGGCAATCCTGTGCACGCATGCTGCTGCCCAGGAAAGCCAGAGGAGAAGTCAGGCACTGGGCTGCCATCAATAGCTGCTGTTCAAGCACCGTGGGAAGAAGACAGCCTGCGAGCACAGAAACTTTTGCTTTCAGAATTATTACTCCTGGGCATGAGGAACTGACCCAGATGGTTTCAAAATTTGCCAGGAAACAATATTACAATACTCAGTTCGGAAGCTCTTCCTCTCCCTAACTAGCCTCAGAAGAAACCTAAACTGTTGGATCCCTACTTGGAGTACCAGTGCGAGTTATCTACGTGTGCCTAGCACATTGTAGGATAGGGAAACTCGACTACCTTTATAAACAAAACTAGCAGAGAGCACTACCCTACGTAACAAAAAGCCAGGAATAATTACTTAAAACAGAAATATTTCCGAGTCCTCTGCAAGCCAACTTCTGACCTGCAGGTAACAATGATAACTACTTGGCCAGACAAAACTATCATTTTTCAAGAAAGTTCTCAGATAAGGTAATCTTAAGCCTAAAATGTTCACTTTATTGTATTCTTGAGTGTCCTACCACTGTTACCATCCTGATGAATACTATTTTGCAGCTCTGCATATGCTCACGTGGCTTGCATTTATTTGTACACACATAGACACACACAAACATACACAACCAACGCCCTGAACTGCCGCCATTCTGGTACAAGCCCCAAGGAGGGAAAGCAAGCAAATTCAGTTAAAACTTCCTTTTTTTTTTTTTCTTTCCTTAATTCTTCAAAACAATTCTGGTGCTCCATCCTAAAGAAATGGTTAGTCTCGCTGAAAACTACCAGTTACACTGTGAACCTGTGCCAGCTGCAAATCACTCCAACTGCCCTGGCACCATCATTTAAAGTCATTTTCCATTTAAAGAGTCTCACATCAGCACCAGCACAGCCTTTCATTACCCATCCCACTTAATACCCACAATCTCTCCACAGCTCACTCGCTCGGTCTCCACTGACCAAGCAGCACACGGAGACTGATGTGCGGATTATTGGGATTCCTAATGCCTTTTCTCCCCGCTGGCCGATTGCTGAGCGCTTGGCAGCCTGCCTGACCTGCAACACGTGTGGGTTTGTCAGCCTAATGCACTTTGTCATCTGGAGAGTCTCGGGACGAAGTGGGACCCAACGGCGTCCGCATAGCAACGGCTGACGGCTCCCAAAACTTCCAGCTACTGCACTTCCCAGCACTGGTGGAGAAAGAGGTACAGAAGTGACTGTCTGGGTGTTTGCCACTGCTTGCTTTCTGAGAGGCAAATACATAAGGTAAGAGCAACAGCACTCAGCACGATCCTTTAACTGAAGACTGGAGAGTCAACACAGGGCTTTCCCGTACAAAACATCCGTCCTCACTTGATTGTTGTCTTGCAATGACTCAATATCTGCACGTCAAGATTCTGGATTTGAGTAACTTTTTTTTTTTTTCCACAAACCCACCTTCTGTTAACTAAATAATGATGGTGAAAATTCAGAGATTCGGGCCCAAAAATGAGTTGTGACCACGTCAGTTGTCACTCACCAGTTTAAGAGGTTGCTATTGATCTGTACCTATGTCCAGCATTTAGGCAGGGCAGAAAGAAATGAGATTTGGGCATTTTTCTACAAAAAAGGTAAACTGAGGTATTTTCAAGTGTGAGGCAATACATCAGCCCTGTAAATCCCGCTGTAAATTCTTACAGGATGACTATACAAAAGGAAATACCACACAACATGCAAATAGCAAATAAATGCAAATTTAACATCATGCCGAACTAAAAAGTGTAATGAAAGTGAAACTGGTTTGTAGATGAATGAAATACAGAAGCCGGCAGAGATCTTACTTGGAAATGGAAGAAAAGAATATGCAAAATACAGCTGAAGTTTCACTTCCTCTCTACAATAAAATACAACAGAAAGCTCAAGCACACCACAGGGCACATCCTTTACAACCTTCTCAGACAAAATACACTGTCCATACACACCAAGATTTTCTACTTTATATCTGATGTCAGATGACAGATTTTTTGTGAATTATCTGAGCAGAGAAAGATAAAGATTATCAACTATATAACAAAATACAGGGATTTTTAGACAACCTATTATAAACTTATGTTTTCTGCTAATAAACACATACTAATTATTTTATAATAGCAAATTCAGTAACAGAACAACTAAAGGAAAGTCTTGAAAAGCACTACTAAGCTTTCCAACAGCGTTGCGTTTGGTTCCCCGTTTAAGCACATCATCCAGCTCTCAGCATCACAATATCCAGGGCACCTCAGTCTCGGGTGTATTTGTCAAGACACCCCTTGGTTAGGTTTATTTTCATGTAACTACGGGGAAACTCTGACAAACAGTGAATTGCTTGCTTTAGGATGACTAC
Organism: Harpia harpyja; assembly: GCF_026419915.1. Lineage (NCBI taxonomy): Eukaryota > Metazoa > Chordata > Aves > Accipitriformes > Accipitridae > Harpia > Harpia harpyja. Next base: position 20,375,639 of record NC_068969.1, read on the forward strand.
AGCAGAAGAAAATAAATGAAGTTTTTCTGATCCCCAGGACTATACCACCCTGGCGATACACATCTACCAGATTAGAGAAATTACTTGCTTCTAGAGATTTACAAAATGACTCAGTGAGATTCTACTACGTTATGTTGCTTCCTCCTCTAATTTCTTCCTGGATTTGTGCAGCTAATTGCTTATCACCAGAATTTCCAAGTTAAAGCAAGCTAAAAACAGAACCTTGTTTTTACTAAAACGCATTGCAGAAAACAGCGTAGACTGAGTTGAGCAACCACTTCCTAAGGAGCTTGTACCCTCGCTCTGCACCAGAACTGGGGAGTGAAAAGAGCAAAAGCTTTCAGGGCTAGCATAACTTTCTGAGCAATGACACATATACAAACCATCTAGAGGAAAAAAACAGAAAATAGTTCCTCATCATCATCTCTCTTCATAATCTCTGGGGTCACTTGCAGCAGCAGCACACACCAGGATTCAAACCAACACAAAACTTCGCCGTCCATCTGCACTACCCACGTGAGACAGCCCTGCCTGCTCCTGCCACCAGTTTTTCAAACCCACCTATTCCCCCCCACCAGCTCTCGACGCAGCCACAAAGCCAGCCAGGTCGACACCAGTGCAGCGGCAGCTCCCGCACTCATGGTGAACAGCAGGGAGGAAGGTTGTGAGCGCTGAAGGCCCAGCACGGGTATTTGTAGCCTGACCTGGAATGCCAAAAGTCTATTTAACACCTTTAAAGACTGAGTGGCAACTTAGAAAAACACGTAGGCTTAAGTTCACTACCTGAAAACGGTCACTTCTGCTAGGAAACCTGGGGGTACACAAGGTAGGAAAGATTGAAGCAACCACCTTAATGCTGCAATAACACAGCTGCTCACTGTTCAAATAAGTTTCCTCAGAAGAAACTGGAAGCAAACAAATAACACAGAAAAGCACATGGAAATTATCATTATGGCACAAAAACAAAAGCAGAAAAGCTTTTATGTGCCTCCTTTTAACAAAATAAAGTCTAATTTTGAAACAGCTGCTTCACTGACCAAGCCCACACCCGGAGGCAGGGGCTAGGTTTGGTTTTGTTTCTGTTTATTTCACAGTTTCCCTGTTTATTCAACTTCTTTCCTCTGCCAGTGGCAGCCAGGGCAGTGTGGGGCAAGTGGCTTCATCCAAAACCAACAAGCAGTCCTTGACACCAACAGCTGCTCTTTGAAACACAGGTAGCTACGTCCTTCTGAACTTAGAAGTAAGTTTCAAGTCTTTTCTAAAGGAAAAGGTAGCAAATCACCTCAGAGCTTGCTTAAAAAAAAAAATTCCTATTTTTTTCCAAGTGTCATATTAAACTCGAAGAAGGTAGCGAAGGTGAAGAAGGAAAAGCCAACAAGTTACACAGTCTAAGCTTGATGTAGCTTAAATACTACTTGCACAACTGTTAAAAAACTATCAGCACAAGTTGGAAGAGAAGTGTCTGCTCCTTCCCTGGAGGCTGCAGACATTTCCTGGAGATGCTGGTATGGTCACCAAATGCTTAGTAAGCACCAGACCTCTCTGCTATGGACAAACGCACTTCGGTGGCATTTCAGACTATCCATCCTACACTGAAGTTTAACCTCGGTGATACCAGTTCCACCAAATTCAAGTCAACTACTTTTGCCTTATGCAGGCAAAGGACGGACTGACTGAGGGACCAGGGCTGAAGGAAGAGTAACAACATGAACCTTTTAAACACATACTGGGAGCAGGAAACCTGGATACTGAACACCCTTTGCAAATATGCTCATTTTGACATCAACAGTAGAGCTCTTCTACAGGGATTTCCACGGAAAGCCGGCGTTTTGACAGAGCACAAGTCTTGCTCTACTTCCTTTGGCAACGGTGTGCTTGCATTAAGGTGTAAATCCAGGTCTCTCGTTCCCCTAATCTCAGATACACCTAGTCAGCAAAAAAAAGGAATGTGACTGCAATGTATGTAAAACACCACGCTCCTTGTGATCCTGTAACGTGGCTAACAGTAGCAGTGCTGGGATCTAACACATCTGACATAAGGACAGGACTTCAAAGTCCCACGCTGACCACAGCAGAGCCTGTTCCAGCATGTGTTCCCACCGACGCTAGCGGTGGTGGCCATAGCCAGAGTGCACGCGAGCAGTCACACCGGCTGGCTGAGCACCTCCGACACTCTCAGCAGGCTGTAACCCACATTCACAGTTGTGCTTTACGCAGCAAAATAAAGCAGTAATTGTCCCATGGGGCAAAATGAGCAGCAAGGACTCGATGGTCGGGGACACAGTATGGACTGAAACGGGAATCACACTGGCAGGAGGGCATACAGGTCCTGCGGCACTCCGCCTTTAGCATCATCACAAATTGTTCTACAGACACACGTGCATTCACTGTGTGGATACACCTTCAGCCTGAACAGTGCTTTTCCATCACCATGCTGCACCAACAGTCCCCCTGCTCCTCTTGAGTAAAGGTCTTTTTACAGGATCAGCTAAAACAAGAGTTTCACCAAAACAGACTGCTATCAAAGTATTTGGTAAGAGGTCACCAAGAGAAGGTGTTTTTCTGAAAAGTGGATTTTTAATTTAAACAGATGTTGTTTCTTAAAGGCTACCATTTCAATGACTGACATGTAGTGACATAAAATACCTGATAAGCTTATAAAAAGAACCTTGAATAATCAAGTCTAATGAAGCTGGCCCATTAACGAGCAGCAAAGCATGCCCACGCACAGCGCCCACTGCAAAAACAGGACTCAGGCCTTTCACAATTTATTTCTTCCCTGCTTCAAAAACAAATAAAACCACCACAGCAGCTTCACAGGCACGCTTATCCACCACTTTTAGAAGACAGGTTCCAGCAACAAAATCCTCTTTTGTATTTCTTTTTTTTTATATCAGCAAGAACTTCAGGTCACTTACTCCCCTCTCGTCCATTCACAAGAGAAAAATCATTCTCGTAACAGACTCTTAAGGTTTTTTTCAGAATTTTACAGACCAGCAAAGCAAAGCTCTCCGTGCAGTTAAACTGTTTTAATCCTATACGTACACACCCTCCACACTGTACACAGGTGCACAAACAACTTGCCTGGGCTACAAGTGTTCAGCGATGAGTAAACCTTTTGGATACTGCAATACCTACAACTGCATTTTACAGAAAGCAGCAGCAACAGTAGTACTAGGGTTGTGATGGTCTGCTGGTTTAAGTTCAACAATTTCTACAGGAAGATATAAGCTTAGTCTAAACCAACCTCATGTAGTTAAAAAAAAACAGACCCTCAGACTTGCAAGCCTGCTTTCAGGGCAACCAAGCAAAACTGGACAACTTATTCTAAATGCTTCACACATTACTGCAATCACAGCATCTCTTTCAACCTGGCTAAGATATTTTTACATCAGCTGGACTGATTTTCGTACTTACTAAACTTCCCCCCTTTTCACAATTGTTAGGAGTAGCCCACCCATTACACAGGTCTCAGCAGGTACGGATCATCCCTGATGCCTTGGGACAGAGGCGATGGCAGGAGACTGGTAGGCAAACACTCCTGGAAAAGTAAGGGACAGTGAAAGAGACTGTGAATAACTAACACCTGCCTACCCACTGAAGTACAGTAATTATAGAGAATAACTGAACGACTGCTTTCCTTACTCAGGGAGGTGCAGATAAGATGTGTGGGTCTTCTCATACCTCGGACGTGAGTTTAAAGTGCTCTCAGTTGGCAGCAACACACAGAAAAAAGTCACTGGCTGTGACAATTAACAGCTTTATTTTAAGTCTCTTTTGTTTGAGTGAGTAACTCTTCCACTCAGACATACTACATGAAACAACACTTTCTCAACTAAACAGATATATTCAAGGCACACAGCTAAAACCTGAATGTAAAAACCTGTAAGGCCCCTGACATTGGGAAGCAGCCAGCCCATATTTTAACGTGGTGGAGTCCGAGCCTTGTCCGTCCTGCCTGCACGCACAGAATGTGCAAAGGGGACGAGGGCTTGTGTCCTCCTACAACCCCAGCAATACTCCACTGTATCAACTCCTGCTTTTTTAAAACCAGACTCTCAGGGAAACTCAAAAACAAGACCATGCACCAGCCTGCAAAGGAAAAGGAGAGATGTCTACAACATGAGTTATTTGAGGACATGCACAGACTTGTGAAAAAGGACCTAGAACTTAGTGTAAGCAGTAAATCCTTAAATGAGATGTTGTAAAGTAAGGTATGGATAGATTTCATGTAAAACATAGTTTACTATAAATATTCCAGGAAAAATGTGTTCCAATTTAATAGACCTATGTTGATTTTATCCACAACACAGTCTGTCCATTCAATCACCACTTCTCAGAATCAGATGCATGGTGGGAATCAAATTTCTTTGTGGAAACAGGTGTGAACATTTGTTGGAGCCATGTTCAGTTCTGCCTTGCCTCTGTTATAAACAGAATACAACCATTATTAAAACCTCTCTTCATTAAACCACCTCACTTGTGGGATTTATTTTGTGCCACTTGCTGTCTGAATTTAAAAGAAAAAAAATTACACTTTTTTCTGTAATACACTTTACACAGTGGCTGAAAAGAGACTGCTTGCATAATAAGTATTATGCAATTTCCCCAAATAAATAATACCGGGGGGGGGGGGGGGGGGGGGGCGATTACAAAGTCCCCAAGATTTTCAAGGCTGCAGATTTGGCTTCAAAAGCAAAGAGTCTGTAAAAACCACATGCCATCCAAAATCTTCCTGATAATTATTGACATTGCATCAGCACCCAAAGATCCCATCAGGAACAGTGCTCCATTGTGTATTAACAGAAGACAACCTGGTAAAATACACAATTTACCACCACAGTACCATCTCTTAAAGAAAGTAAAGAGGCTGACACCAGCTATAACAAAGAAACCAAAAAACCCCCCAACACAAGACAGCATTGATGCAGTTACGCTTATAAAGCTGTGATTTGGTTTGGATAGCTTCTAGTCCTAAGACAGTTTTAGTAAATCGGTTTTAAAAAAAAACCAACACCAAACAAACAAAAAACCCCACCCAAAACGCAACTTTATTAGCCCTCTTAGAGCATCTCATCTGGCAAAGGTAACCTAAGAAAAAAGCACACCAAAATACCGTGCAACTGACTGATCATCATGGAGATATTTTAAAAACAAACAGCCCTCGCACTGTAAACAAGCATGTATTTTAAGTCACAAATGGTCCAAGTAACTCATGGAGAGCAAACACAGAAGTCAAAACCGAAGCCCAAGTGGCAGCACAGAGAAAAATAAAAGAGCAAGGGATTTGGCAAGCAGACCCCAGTGCCCACCACTCCCCTACCTTCAAATTTTGACAAGTAACTTTTACAACCCTGAAAAAATGTTGCTTCTCCTTAATTTTTTCTTGCTTTTATGATTTGGCCTTTCCTCTCCCCTGGTGTTTCTCTAATCCCCGCTCAGCCCACAGCACACAGTGCTGGCGGCCACGGTGTGCTCCAGCTCTCAACAACCAACACTGACACCAACCCTGTCTTGGAAGACCAAAGTCCACGTGCACCAAGCCCTGCTCCAGCCACCCCACCAGCCAGGAATCAAAAACCCCCAGCCAGTGCACACCTGCAGCCTTGTATTTGCACTGGAAATAGGCTGAAAGTGAAAAAGTGATTCAGTAAGTAAAAGAAGCCCATATTAGTTTAAATTCATTTTCATTGAACATTGAAGAGGTCCATTGCAAGTTTCAGATCTTGGAGTCCTGGGAAATTTTCATCAGCAACTTCAACTGGGTATCAGGGAGCAGAAAAGAGGGACATCAAGTTTTGCAAAGGCAGCATCCATCCTGCCAGAAACTACAGACAGAAAATTACACTTTCACAACTGAGCTAATCAGCCACATTCCAAACATAAGCTGCATTTATCTCCTCAGAACAGCACACTTTTTTCTTAATTATCAAAGGTCAATGGCATTGAGAATATTGAGTAAACTGACACTCAGGGAAGCAATGTAGATACAAAACTTGAGGGCAGGCAGTCTTACATTTGCTTAGCAGTAATATCACATTTCAATATAAAGTTGCTCTTTTTAGACATAAGACTTACTTTCTAATTAATCACCAATCAATATATTTGATAAGGTACCTTTTTAGAAACAGAAATAACAAGTTCTGTACCAGCATAATTCTCCCTTTTTCATAGAATCATTTAGGTTGGAAAAGACCTTTGAGATAGATCATGGAGTCCAACCGTAAACCTATTGCTGCCAAGTCCACCACTAAACCATGTCCCTAAGTGCCACATCTACATGCCAACTAAGAGAAAAAAATATTTTTAAATGTTGGAGTGTAAGGGTTTAAGACAACTGAAGCATTCAGTCAGCCAAGGGAATAATAATTACATTAATTACATTTTTATATTAATAATTACATTTTTAATCAAACTCACACGGAATTACAGCAACACCTCAGAATTTTGATCACCGTGTCTGTGTGCTTAAGGTATTCACAGAAGTTAATATAAACAACTTGAAGGCATTACACCTCCAGTTCAATACCTACAAGATGGGAGGTCTCGGGCACACAGTCTCATCTGCTGCCTTGCTGAAATACACAGCTTTTCCAGACAAGTTCAAGCTTGTCACAAAACAGAAACTACTTTGGAAATCTCAACAACCATTTCAGCTTCCCTAAAAAACACAAGTGGTAAAGGGCTGACAGAGTTTTACTAGTACTGTATAACAGAAAGGTATTGCATAATTTCCCTGAAATTTCTATTCAAAAAAATCACCAACAAAAATGCATATTATTCTCATGAGCTGAAGAGTTATTTCACACAGCATCCACAATTACACAGTAATTGAAGATTTCTGCCATCACAGAAGCAAAGAATAGCTCCAATAAGCCTACAGTGAGCAGCATTCTTGGTTTGACCAGGTCCTGATGAGAAAGACATCAAAGAAAAAGAAAGGAAGGGGAAAGGCAGAGAAAGGTGCTTCCATACATCTTGTGATGGAACCAACACAACAGCAACAAACCTGCCCTGACCGTAACAGCCCCAGGAAGAAAGACATCCTCCTTTAAATGCACGGTGGTCCTTAGGCGATATAGGGATTGCATGGGGCTGTATTTCTTTCCAGCTTACATTCTACTTCCCTAAGCTTGTTGATGACATTATATAACTATTAATTACACCGCTGTTCAGCATGCTTTTAACTGCAATGATTCAAACTGATTCCAGTAGCTCACTAATCCAAAGTACAATCCTCTTGACAGCAACTGACAGATTCAGAGTATTCAGTTCTAGCTGAAAGGAGGAAAAATCAAAACCCTCATCTGTCCACTGAAAAAACAGCCAATATTCCTGCTGACCAGACTCACAGCTCAGTCAGGGGCTGGGACACGCTGCCGATGGGACTCCAAGCCTTGCATTAATGCGCTAAGCAGCTCTCAGCCCAACGAACAGCAGACGAGGAGCAGCCCAGACCTATAGAGCGGTAACACACAGAATGTAGGTGAAATACAGCAAAGTTAAGAGCGGTGGACCAGGTGAGGCAGCAAGCCACTGGGATCAGCACTCTGAAGCAGTGCTGTCTTGGGAATTTCCCACCCTTCGCAAGCTCCCCGGGGAAGGCAGCAGCACAGCTGGACCCTGCCAGGTGCCCGCTCCGCTACTCCGAAAGGCAATCCCCCAAAGGATGGCTGTGCTCTCCCCCCAAAGCCAAACATCCACCCATTCAAGACCAGCCAGGCAGCTCCAAGAAGCAGCAGGAGTCAAGCTGTACTAACACAGCAAAGGAAGATTTCTTCCCAAAGGCCATCTTGAAATTGTAAGAAAAGCAGGAAATCAGGTTTCTTTAGCATCTTTTTTTTTTATCACAGGCACTGAAAGGTTTCAGTCATCAGCTACCGAACCCAGCAGACCCCCTCCTCGGATATGTGCTCTGCCTTCACCCTTCCCATCCTCTCTGCCAGCATGAATCTTCCTTGCAAGCTCCAACACAATTCTACATGCATTATTTATCCTCTTGCTAAGTCATGCAGCGGGATAATTACTTAACTATTGTAATGATATTTTGCAATGGCTGTACTCTATTATTCTGATTTTCATGGGATTGCTTTTGCTGTGTGTTTTGAGCACAAGAGCATGTTTTCCTGGAGTATAAAAAGCAAAGTTTCTCATTCATTTTAAGCCTAAGAGCTGGATGTCAAAAGTGAATTTTTAGGTGAATATCAATGTATTCTTTATTGAAGCAACGTTGATATATTACTCAGATGTTTGCCATCTCTGTTAATCACCATTGAAAACATGTTTTTTCATAAATCTAATTAAATATAAAAATAGTAATTAACTATTTGTAAGTGTTAATCACAAAGTTTTTTCCTTCCAATAGGATGTTGTTTTCCTTGTAAGACTTTAGTTAGCATAATTAACAAACATTTGAAAGGTGAGAGATCTGCAACGTTTTTATTTACAAATTAAAAGCTTAAGTCAAAACACATTTGCATGTCTTCCTTACCACCACATTAAATTTTACTAAGATAAATGCTCAGCTTAGGACTCAGAGAATTGTTACAGTAAAACACTAAATAAAATCAGTCCTTTCCAAATACTCAACATGATATAAGCTACAGAGCAGAGCAGCCCAATTAAACAATTATTTATGTCTCCCTACCCCCAGGATATTCTTCAGGCTACGCATGATTCAACATGTACTTGTAACAGTTTTGTGAAGCTATGAATAGGATTTCAAAAAACACAATAGTCCCAGTAGTTCAGATCTGGTAAGAAAACTTCTTCTGCCTTGAGCCAGAAATTCTTCCAGGAGGAACCTTACTTTAAAAGCTGCTAACGATAATACTCCAGACTAGAGCAGGGAGGAAAAACAGCAAAACACTGATAATCGACCCGTCTTACCTACTAATAATCCGCTGGCTATATAAGCAGAGGCATAGATACAACTCCATGGAGAAGGAATATAACCTTTTTGATCCAAGTGAGCACATAAGTGTATGAAGACTAGCATACTTGTACACTAACATCAAAACCAAGATTTTTATACAGTTGGCAGTAGAAAGACTAAACTTTAGACAGATGAGACTCATTGAGAACTATAGCCCTGCAAAATTTGGTGAATATGTTGGACTTCCTGGGTATTTTGTTTCTTTCTGCTTAAAAACAAGAAAGTGTTTGTTCACCATCTATGACACTTTAAAAAAAACCAAAACAACCAAATCCAAAGTTTTATCAGTCTCAGCCCCTGTTCCAACTTTAGAGGCTCGAGGATGACCGAGAGCAACGAGTGGTCTGAGTCCTCTGCTTATACAGACACAGACCAAGTTCTTCCCCTGAGTATCATTTAGGGCTTTATACAATACAACCCATTTCTCAATTCTTTTTTATCTATTAAAAACATCTCCCTGCAAAAAAATAGTCTTGGAACAAAGCAAGATCACAGAGGATAACCATGTTAAGTTTCATGTCAACTTATTCCTTTCTTCTCAAGGCATCGGTCTTGGAGGCCTGATCCAGCCCTTGCAGCTGACAAAACTGCTGCACTGACTTCTGCAGCCTCTGGACACGATTCAGAAAAATCAATGCAAAGAGCAAAAGGTCACATTCTCCACATGCGTCAACTACCTGTCAAACCAAGACGGAATTGCAAATGCTAGCACACCCAGAAATAAAGCAACCAATCGCTATTAAGCTAATTTCTTAGCACAGCGTCCATATGCCCACACCCGTGACTAAGTAAACCTGTTCCGTACACTGTATGCCTTCGTGTAAAACAAAAACAACAACAAAAAAGGCCACTCATGCTTCTAACAAGCTTTTAAAAAAACAAGTGTAGTACATAGCTGTACAGTTTCATCGCTTTGAATTCCGAGTGCCAGTGGGAAAGTCAGTCTGGCTTACAACGCAAAAAAAAAAGCATGAGGGGAAAAACTAGAGATGGAAATAAAAACAAACTACTGCTAAGTGTTATCCCTCACTCTCCCTGCACATTAGGAAAAACCCTGAGAACTGGCACAGAACTGTAACAGGTACCTTATTACAGACCATTTTCCATAACTTGCTTGACATGCCTGGCCGTTGGCAGACATAATGCCTCTTCCAAGCACAAGCAGTGAGACTATCCTCACATTTTACATCTTTATAAACGCATACGCTGAACATGAAGGTGTGATCTCCCATGCATTGGCAGGCTAGGTAGGCAGCATACAGGCACGATGTTGCACTGCCCTGTTCGTTGTTGATTTTTGTATCAATTGGTTAATTTGTAATTGGAAAAAAAGTCATCCTCTTCATACAGACAGGGAAGCTTTTGTTTATCATAAAGTTTCACTATTGCCTCTTTGAACGCTGGTTGAATAATAGTGACTCTCAGCACAGCAGCATAAATTCCCAGCACACACTTGTACGTTCCCAGCCAATGCAACATAGAAGCCTTAACAAACCCTTCACAGGTCTAAACTTCTGAATGCACATGCATGGTTCCCAGCTTGTAGAGGTGCTACAAAATGGTCACTGTCAGTAAGTCATTTAATTAACCTCAAAATTTCACAGTTTGAGCTCTGGTATTACAGACTGTCCCTGTGGATAGCCCCATGGTCCCATGGACACTTATAATGCACATCTCAGATGCATTAGATCTTCTTGACCTCAGAAGTTAAGCAACTTACAACTAACTTGAGTCACATCCGGTAATAAGTACTTCTAATTAATGACTCTTAATTGCTGCCAGAGTACTGTATTCCCACACCCATGATTAAGCATGGTCCTTACTCTGCTAACCCACATGTAAAACTGTGCAACTCTTCACAATCCCATGCCTTTAGTACCCACACAGCACACAGCTGTGCCATTCCTCTGGTGCTTTAGGAGCGAAGACATCACTGTACATGACAGTGAAACAAAGCGTACAAAGCCTACCCACCAGGCCGTTCCAGCAGTTGTATCATCATTTGCTTTCTTGCTGCCCTTGCTCTTATTTTTAAACAATTATCTATACAGTTCAGAGAAAGGAAGATAAACATTGTTTTTTAAGTCTGACTTCATGTGCAGTTTTTAAGAAGACATTTCAGAACTTTGAAGTGTTTTCCAAAAATTAACTTAACCTCCTATAAGCCATATGTGGTAGGGACTTTGCCCTGGGTGCCACCTCCCCCTCGCAGCGCTGGCAGGTACACAGAAACACCCACCAGCCATCCAGAATAAGGCTTTTCTGCCAACATTCACAGTTTCATTGCGTGTCACGTGGGAATTAACTATCTCTGGACACCAAGATACTGCTTATACAAGGTTTGCAGCCCTGTATGCCGTAAACAGAGCGCTCCTGCCCACCCCAGGGCAAACCCACGCTCGTTCCCGATGGGACCACCACTACACCACCTCCGCAGAGACAAAAAAGCCCAGAAAGGAGCAAAGCAGCCGTAGAGGAACAGCCACTTGCACGTTAACTCACCCTCCCCAGTCAAAGCTGGATGATGCCCACCAGCTGGAGCACACCAAGCTACCTTTGAGCTGACTTATTACTGTCACTGCACAACAGCATGGCACCCAGCCGTCCCTCGGACGAGCCACCCGCCGTCACTACCGTGTGCTTTGCCCTTTGCTTTGACGGAAACCCGATGCCGTGAGACACTATTAGAGTAACCCACCAGCTTCGCTTTCAACGTTTCTCCTCCAATTAAGACATACCGTCCTTCAAATCCCACGCTGGCATCAGGCAGCTGCCAATCTTTCCTACACAAGTCAAGCTACTTGTGTGTAAAACCAACAAAATGTACATAATTCCCCCAAAATAATTCACCATTTTTACAACAAGCAATTTTAGGCAATATAGGTTTACAAATTGCTAATACCACGCTGAATTGGAAACACTTCCTAGAGCTTATTAAGTATTTTTGTTAAATTGATCCACACCCATGACTGTTACAGGTAACAAATGAAAACAGTTTTCTTTCTCCATAAGGCACCTGTAATAACTGAGCAATAGTAGCAAACAGGCACCAACCAGAGCTTCCTCACCCTATTAGCATTACAGAGAAAAGCCTCCCTTTCTGCTGCTAATGATGTGCTCTACCCTGTATCCCCAGGAGACAAATGACTGCACTGGCTGATTGACTCCATCACAGGGCCATCGTCCATCAATGTATTGCCTCTCTTATTGAAATCTCATCTCGGGGAAGAGAAAGTGCTCAGTACCACTTCCGAAAAAACAGTGAAAGCACTTTCAGAATAAGAGCTCCAAGACATATAATTAGAGCCAAATGTTTCAGCAGAAACACACACTTCCAACAACCTGAACATATATGCATGCTTTGTCAAACCAGGACAAGTAAGATTTATGTCCTTCTGCTAACCTAGATGATTTTTTTTTTAAACAAAGGAATGAAACACCTACCATAGACATAAATCTCTTGATCAAATTAAAACAGACAATCCACGGACAGTGGATACAATCATACAGATTTAAAAATGGCAACCTGAGGATATTTAGCTAGCTGATTTGCTAAAGGGTGAATTCCAGCCTCTTTTACACAGGCTCAAATCACACAAACATCATACTACCCCACTGACACCTACGGATAGAAGTGAAAGAAAATACAAATCCTTCCATGTATTTATTTAGTACACAGATAATAAAAAATTTAAAAGGGAGCAATGCTATTCAATTAAGAACTACCCCTGTAATTTAAAAAAGGCTGTACATTTGGGACCGGGGCGCAGGGGGTAACCCACGCTCACTCATCAGGCAGCATTCTAATTAACTTTACAACATCACTGAAGTCAACAAATCCTAGTACTTCTACATCCTCTGTCCACCTCCCCAATCCGACCATGATAAGTTCCAGACGAATTACCTGGACATAGTTCCACATGCACAAAAATAATTTAGTTCAGGAAAAATATTTCAGATTATGATCAGTCTCATGTCTGTCTACTCAACAATATAAATCTGAAGAAGGCAGCTTTATCTCAGGCAAAATATTTTGTCTCACTTAGCACCTCTGCATGTTACGAGCAACGCATCCCAAAGAACAATCTGCTTGAGAAAACACGTCTAAACATTTATTCCTTGTTTAGCCCTAAACAGAATCCAAAACTGACTTGTTTTGCTTCCATTTAAAGACAACCAACCTGGTAAGATCCTCAAACTAAAGTTTCTAGAACTCCTGAACATAGTATCCTAGAATGGTTTGGGTTGGAAGGGACCTTAAAGGTCATCGAGCTCCAACCCCCCTGCCATGGGCAGGGACACCTTCCACTGGACCAGGTTGCTCAAAGCCCCATCCAACCTGGCCTTGAACACTTCCAAGGATGGGGCAACCACAGCCTCTCTGGGCAACCTGTTCCGGTGCCTCACCACCCTCACAGTGGAGAACTTCTGCCTTACATCTAATCTAAATCTACCCTCTTTCAGTTTAAAGCCATTACCCCTTGTCCTATCACTACCTGCCCTTGCAAAAACTCCCTCTCCAGCTTTCTTGCAAGGTCCCCTTTAGGTGCTGGTAGGCTGCTCTAAGGTCTCCCCGGAGCCTTCTCTTCTCCAGGCTGAACAACCCCAACTCTCTCAGCCTGTCCTCATAGGAGAGGTGCTCCAGCCCTCTGATCATCTTCGTGGCCCTCCCCTGGACTCGCTCCAACAGGTCCATGTCCTCCTAATGTTGGGGGACCCAGATCTGGATGCAGTACTGCAGGCGGGGTCTCACCAGAGCGGAGTAGAGGGGGAGAATCACCTCCCTCGACCTGCTGTCACGCTTCTTTTGATGCAGCCCAGGATGCGGTTGGCTTTCTGGGCTGCAAGTGCACATCGCTGGGTCATGCTGAGCTTCTTGTCAATCAACACCCCCAAGTCCTTCTCCTCAGGGCTGCTCTCAATCCATTCTCCGCCCAGCCTGTATTTGTGCTGGGGATTGCCCTGACCCATGTGCAGGACCTTGCACTTGGCCTTGTTGAACTTCACGAGGTTTGCACGGGCCCACCTCTCCAGCCTGTCAAATTCCCTCTGGATGGCATCCCTTCCCTCCAGCCTGTCGACCGCACCGCACAGCTCAGCATCAGTGGCAAACTTGCTGAGGGTGCACTCAATCCCACTGTCCATGTCGCCACATCCGTATTCCTACGTAAATTGTAAATATAGTTTCTGGAAGTCTGCACCTCCATATAGCAACTGACATAAAGCATACACTGTGCTTACTTAAATATGGAGCATTTCAGCTCTCAGGAAATTGCCATAAAATGTATGGTTCAAAATGTTTATCAGTTAGAAGGTTAAAATCAATTTGACTATTACAAGCCTTCTGCTTCTGCAGTAAAGAACATAATTACAAATTTAGTACTTTGATCCTTGTAGTATAGGGCGTTATTCCACAATCCCAGGCCAGTGTCTCAAGTAAGACCACATACGGTTCAAAATCAGGCCTCCTGGTTTCACAATCCGTACTTTAGATCCCTATAACCCCTTTTTCTCATGCATTTCCAGTATTACTTAACAGAAAATTGGCTGTGGGTGTACTTTTAACTTTCAGAAAGATAGGCAGCACTTCAATAACAAAATACTATCAAAACAATGCCCAGTTTTAGCCAGTTCGTTTTGTTTTTTCTGGGAAGGAGTTGACGTTCACCTGACTCTGAAGATACCAAGTTAGTGAACAGCCAAACAAAACCCACCAAGCCAGCAAGAAGAAGTGATGCTTTTCCCTCTCATTTATATTTGAGCCAGTCAGAATTACAATCTTTCACATGTTTAGCAGGCAGTGAATTTGTTGATGTACCAATTAGCACTCTGCTACAAAGAACATGCTCCTAATTAATAGCTGGCTTATGGGAAGAGCAATGTTAAGGATTTGGTCGTACCTCCAGATGTACCAAAGAAGTGTGAAAGGAGTTCTGGTTGATGTAAAGAAAATCTGTCTGCACAAAGAGACAATCAATGTATTTAGCATGTCAGCTGTAAAAGGAACTTACACAAATGTAATGGAGGCATTTCCACATTATTTCTGTCGTATTGTGTAATCCTGGACATCTGCTTAGGGTAGCATGTATGAGTTACTCAGTATTCACAGTCTGCTTTTTTTGCTGTGCCCTTAATAAATACGAAATGGCAATAACGATAATTTGCCCTTACCTGTCTGAAACAAGCACACTTTCAATAAATACTCACAAACCCACCTGTAAGACCCCTTCCCTCTGGAAATGCCCAGGTTTCTCCTTCTACCTTGTGAAGAAGGCGGCCAGTCCAAAGAGAGACATAAAGTACAGCTGCAACACACAGCCGCAGAGAGAGTCTGTATGAATCTTATTTCAGGTCAGAGCTATGCATTACGAAACTCCAGTGCACCTTGCAAGTGACCTACATTGCGGGACTGGAACCCACTAACCTACAGAACCACCCGAAATCCCACAAAATAGGTCAGTGGGTTTCCTCATAAGAAGAATTACGCAGACAAGGAGAGTTGCACATAATAGAGAACAAGCAGAGCACATCCTTTGCCTAACACAGGAGCACTCTGCAAACTGTATCTCTCGCCCTGCTGCCATATTCCTGCACACCAACAGGACTCCCCAGAAGTGCCGTGAACTTCTGTGTTTCTCACTGAGGGACCCTGGAAGGACCTGTCTGCTCATTCAAGCCTGATGGAGCAGGAAGAAAAGGAGCAGCACCACAGCAAAGAACAGTGAGCCTACCAACAGCAAAGCCATTTAATTCACTTTGCTAATGCAAAGTGGGTCTTGCAGCAGCCAGACTACAAGTGACACCTGATTCATCAGCAGCAGTGAACCAGCCTGGAGCTACGGCAGGCATGTCGGCAGGGGTGTCAAAGCTACAGCACAAAACCTGGATGTCGCCAGCCAAAACAATCCACCTAGCCCACAGCACATTTCTTGACTCTTTTCATCCCTCATGGGTCTTGGGTCTCGCATTTTTTTGCAGGGACCTAACAGTTCAGCCAAAAAAGAGCCCCGCAGTGCTACAAGCTGCTGGGGAACACCAACATGCAGCCCAGGACAGTCAGCCAAGATCCCGCAGGAGCCGAGGGTGGCCGCAGAGAACCATGCTTCGCATCCAACGCTTCCCTCCTCTCAACTATTACTCCAGGCAACACTGCACACTTTCCTACTTCCAGTTCATGCAAGGTTCCACTTACAAGATGAACACACATCAGTGTGCAATTACACACACCAATCATGCAAATGCAGCAGTCCCTCCACAGCCAGCTGATGGGAACATGAAACAATCAGGGCAATTAAGAAAGGCACGCAGAGAAAGTTGCTCCACATTCCTCTGCCTACCAGTTCCCCACGAGGACCTGCTGAGAGCAAGGGGTCAGTATCCCAGTGGATGCAACGTCTGTTTACAGCAATAAAAGAAAGTTGCATGCCCTCTCCTCCTACACACACATAAATACTTGGACTTAAGATTCCTGTCTCCCAAAAAAGCAGTCTATGGAGGAAGGGAAAAATGAATAATGTCCACGCTGCATATTATCAGTGATAGATTGACACGCTTAGTGTCACAGTTCATCTATTAGATCTTTATACAGTCTCCAAAAGAAATCAGAGATGAATATTAAACCCTACCACCCACAATTATTTAACCCAAATGGGTAATCTACATAAAAATTGTAACACCTTATCCACACTAAAGATTTTACTACTTATTTTAACAATATTATTTATCAACTTATTTTTTCCTGAATAAAAAAGCACCACAACAGGTATAGCTATTATTCCATAATAGGACCTACAGAAACAAGAAGTGCTAGAAGCCAAGTGAGTCACAGCAGCCACCACACTACCCACTGTGTTTGTCACCTACAGCATTTCAGGCACCCAAATTTGACAACTATAGCAAAGGGGTATTGTCTTGGTGCTGCACATCAATACTGAGGATCCTCCCTGTTGAGAATGATTTCCCAGAGGTGCTGAGACCTAAGAGAAATCCTGGGGTGATGGCAATGAGATAATTAATGCCAGAGCCAAACACCAGTAAAGAGCAAATCAGGACACAACTCTTACTTCTTTCAAACAGACAAAGTACAAGACAGATCTTATGCCAGGGTTATGCTTGCACCAGGATGACAGATAATAGCTGATCTGAAGCTGAACAGCCTCATCTGCTCGGATGAAGTCTCACAGACTAACTCTATGCTAGCTAAAAAGAAGTGTAGCATGAATCCATACCAGTAGTCAGTTTATAATGGATCAATACTCCAAGCCACGTGGCTGAGACACCTGGGGTCTGCAACACAAGTGATGAAGTCAAACTTAGTGTAGTGTCAAACCACAGCCCCAGAATTTGGGGCTTGCTGTGAACCATCAGCACTGCCTGCTTGAAAAATGCTAGGTTCACAAAAGGCTCCTCCTGTCCTTAGCTCCTATGCCCTGGTGGGTTTTCCAGACCTAGCAAAAGTGCTCATCTACAAATTCAGAAAGTAACAGCTAATTACTTTTAGACAGTGCTGGTAAACGAGGTCTGAGACAAGAGAGGTCTCAAGAAGTCCTTGCACGTGGGCAAACATTTTGCAAATAGGATTCGGGCATTCCAGCACTTAAAACTACCTAGGCAGAATTACACTGTTCCCATCCATTACCAACAAAGCAGTCCCTGAGGGGGCACGTCCTCGGGATCTGGATGGCCCCATGGAGCACTGGCACAACTCCAGGCTGGTACAGATCACGCTTCGCTCCACGTGATCCAACTGCCATTTAAATTCAGCGATCAATGGGAAAAATAGGGATGATTTAACCATAGATCTAAATGGCCAATTAGTAAAACAAATATTCCAGAGTAAAGGCACCAACATCTCTTCCACAACAGCTTTTTCCGGACTAGTCACATACTCAATTTTTATAGACAATAACCCACTTAAAGGCCAGCTATGATGCTAAATAAAACCCACCTTAATGCAGTTGAAGCTATTTAACTTGAAAGAACTGAATGAAACCACTTTGCTTCCAACCCACACCACAGCTACACACCAGAGCAAGCATTTTTATAACAGTCCTGCAAATAAATACATGGCAAATAAGCAGGGCATATATTAGTTGTATGGAGGTCAGGATCACGAGCCTGATTCCTCATTCCAGGAATAGCAGGACTATCTGGTGTCTATTCTGGTCAGCTCAGCTTGGATGCAGAACAAGAGAATGCTTTTCAATGGCGACATGGACAGTAGTTTATGTCCTTCAAGGTGCTAGCTTAGATCCTGCAAACATGCAAAGGAATTTCCTGGAGAACTGAAGGGGAACAAACGGCAGTATCTATCCGAGACACCTGTTCCACACAAGAAAAAATTCATTTTAAAATTATGATGAATAGTTTCAGCTTGGGCCTCCCCTCAAAAATAAGGATGGCAGAAGAGTGAAGCACTAGGGACATACACTCCTTGAGCGCTCCACAATGAAAGTACGTTCAAATCACTCGATGCAAACTCCAAAACCTGCACTTTAGGCGTACAGGTATTAGCAACAGATACAACAGAAATGCTTACTAAGTGCATGCCTTGCAGAGGACGTACACACTACAACTTGTTAATTTTGTACTAAAACATCCCATTGTTTTGTTAATCTGCATGTCAGACATCCAGCTGTTGCTCTGGCATCTTCCACTGACTTTTTTTAGTGCATTTCTCTCTAATCAAGGCATATTCATGACAGAGGATGTGAAGTTCGGACAAGGAAAGCACTTCTCCTTAAGTTAGAGAAAAATTAACATCAGGAAAGCTCCATCGCATCGCACCACTTGCCTATTTATCCAAAAGAAAAGCTTCAGGAAACAGTAACTACCTCTGTGAAATCAGAGGGAGCACAACATTGTCTGAAAGCAATCCCGTGTAGAAACACTCTGCACAGCCATGCCTGAGAGAAGAGAGGAATCTACAAGAAGAGGTGTACAGGAACACAACATACAGAAACCATCAGAGAACCAAAGGGGAAGAGGAGCAAGAATACCATCAAGAAAAACAAATGGAAGCAGGAAGCCATCATCTACCCTCAAATAGGAACACAGAGCTCCCCGTAACGGGAAATACCGAGGCCAAATTCTGCCCTTGCGTTCCTAGGAAATCCAAAGTAAACCTTCCTTCTGCATTTGAAGGAGTGATGGATATTGGAAGGGAAGACGCATCCGTGGAGCAACTTCCCAGCAGAAGTTTTAATTCAAGCCTTCTCTTGTGTGCAGGAGCTGGTGGACTACACCAGAGCAAACCACCAGAAGAGCCGCAGAACGCAAGTGGAACTGGTGGCCAGCACCAGTTCCCTGTGCCATTACATCAATACAAAAACCTCCAGGAAAGAAAAAAAAAAAAAAAAAAAGAAGTATCATACACCCCAGCAAACACATTACCCTTGCTCACTCCCAAGCTAGCCAGTTAAATCATGGTCTCGCCCAACTGAATGTTGTGTTGAACATCGCTTATCTTTGCCATGATCCTCACAGAAGGAAAACCATAGAAAAACTCAACATACTTGCCTAAATAGAGCGTCATAAAGTCTAACCATAAAATAGCAAGAATAAAGTTGTGGAAAGGTAGTTAGTGACATACAGTAACAAATCCAGTATTCAAGCAAGTACTACAGGTTTAATGTAATCTTTGCACGACAACTCCCAATTCTCTTGAGATGCATTTGACCTCATTTTTATTTAAAAGTGCAACTGAAATATTTATAAACAGCCCCTTGAAAAAGTATTCAGGTGCAATTTAACTGTTTAGCATCTACAGCAATTTTGACTTGGCAGGTCAACTCTAAAACTCACTGCGTTTGAAACTCCTTTTATGAGATCCTAGGGAAAGGGGGATAGTTGGATCTGAGAAAGTAAAACTTCTAACTGCTGCCAGCCACCCCTCCCACACACCAACAGATTATATCGAGTCTGAAAAAATATACACACAGTGAGAATTAGCCAACGTCCTAACTAGCTCTCAAATAAGAGATCTATCAGCCAAAGTAAATTCTACAGCAAAAAACTGGCTTCACAGTGGAGGGGGAGGGGAAGTAGGTCATGCCAGATCTTAATAAAAAAACGGGGCATACTGTAATTGCACGCGATAATTTGATGAAAATCAGTTGCCTCACGATGTCTGTGATGTCTGTCTTTCACTACTTTGTTGAGTTTTTTAAAAAGTGAGTTTGACAAATTTCCGATAAGTGTTACTGAAGTAAGCCTTAATGAAGCATGGCAGTTTTAAATGTGGAAAAGTGTCATCAACTTGTCAAATTGCAACTGAAAAGTCAAGCTCACCAGACACCTTATATTTCAAGTAATAAATTATCAATCATAACTCGTTAAGTGTCTTTACATCAGTCATTTATTTAAAAAATTCTGAAGAATTTCCCCGGCATAGACTCATACGTCACATACTGTAACACTCAAAGCAATACCACAACAAAGAACTCTGACCTCCCAGGTCTTCTCAACATACAGCGCTCTCTCACAACACTCAATCACTCCTGCTTTCGGTTATATGTATTCATAAATTATGTAAATATGCAAGAAGACATGATGGTCCATTGAATATTTTAAATACTTTCTCAAATTCCACAAACAAAAGCAATTTAAAAAGCAGAAAAAAATGAATAGAAAGCTGATGAATTAAATGAATTAAAATTAGAAGCCATTCATAAGGGTCCATTAAAAGCTAAACAGAAGTACAATGTTCTAGACCCGAGAATCACATCTGCAAGTAAGGCTACAGCTCTTAACCTGAAATCAGCAACTGCTATCCCTCTTAATGGCCCTTTAAAAGACAAAACATCCTACTACCTCAACAAACAGTTTGAAAATTATCGTGTATATATATTAAAAAAAAAAAAAAAAAAAAGCCATGCAAGAGAAAGCTGCTGCTCTCAAAACGAACATCAGCATGGTGGCCAAATGAAAACGATCGAGTCTGATACAAGATACAACCCATATGGGCTCCTACATCTTATTAAGGCTTTCCTCCTACAAACACCCATGCACATGCCTGACGTGACACTGCGAGAACTTGCGGTGACTGCAAGGCTACGCGGTATAGTAGCACAGTTAAAGACCAGGCGACTGCAGGATCAATGTGTTTGACCTGAGCCAACGGGAAAGCCAAGGAAACAGAAACCCACAGAAATCAAGCATGCTGCGAAGGTTTAGTTGCATGACAAAATGAGACTGAACAAAAGGAGTGAAGAATCAGCTCTAGGTGCATACAGCACACTACTGTCCCAAAAGCTCGACCTTATTCAATGCTATAACTACACTATTTAAAATTGTTTTAAGTTCAACACCTCTGTATATTTTGTAAAAAGCGTAGAGATACTTGTAACCGACATGCATCATAAAACACACAGTGAAGCACTACAGCACTCTGTTGCTGTAACTCGGAGAGTTTGAATAGCCCAAAAGCATGCTCCCATTAAAAATGTAGGCACTTCATATTGTCTAAAGCACTGTGCGAACAATAACCGACCAAACACGCTTTCACCTCCTTTGTCAATCAAGTCAAGACAGCCAAGTCATGCAAACAGCCTGCTGATGAGAGCATCTCAATACACTGCTTCACTCAAAGGAGGAAAATGATGCCTTTCACAACGGAAACCTTACGGACTACTTCTTTGGCAGGGCAAAGCAACGGGAACTCAAATTTGGAAGGTACAGTATGAACAAAATCAGAAATCAACGTGGTAGAACAAATCAGAAAAAGAAAGAAAAAGCAGAGCGCCACATGTCTGGTTTAGCGCCAGCTGATATTTCCAGGACAAACTTTCTGAACCCATTAACAGGGAGAGTGCAAGTTGGGGGGGGGGGGGTGTCTGAGATTAAATTAACTACTGTATGTCAGCTTCACCATCTCATAAAGACTTCCACAGTTACCCAGCGCAAGGCAATCAGAGAGACCTGACAGCTAAAGCTTTCAGAAATCCGCACCATTCCCACACTGAGCACAAAGCCGATTCCTTTCAGATGACAACAGACACCGAGAGATCAACATCTGGGGAAGGGGGTTGTTGTTCCCGTGGCATCTTTAGTTTCAGCCGTTTCCTTTCTCGCTCCCTAATCCTCAATCATTTCTACTCTTGTAGAAAACACAGGTAAATCTCCACCCAAACCACAGAAAACCATCTGCCTCAAACCACAGTCAGAACGTTTCTGGCTGGCTGCGGATCTCCAAGAGGTCCCATACATCAGTGACAAAAAAGCACAGAACAACAAAAAGATTCAGGTCGCTGCCACATCCACGAAACACGTCTTCCAGCTCCAATTAAACGCTTGAAAGAGAATTTTTAAAATCCACAAGCTTTTGAACAGGGACAGAAGGGACTGCATCGGGTGGAAGGGGGGATGCAACCAGCCGATGATATCCAGGCAACAGCGGGGAAAAAAAAAAAAAAAAAAAATCAACAAGTCGGCGCAGCCCAGCGCGGGGCGAAAGCCGCGTCGCAAGGTGCGGACGTACCTTGTGGAGGTGCCTTTCCTGACATCGCAGATGCTGCATTTGAAGGCTTCGGCGCTGTTCCTGAAGGTGCACACGCTACAATCCCAAAAGCCTTCGTCGGCTGCAGGTTTGGCTTGCCTTTTCGGCCTTGAGGAGGGGGAGGGAGAGGGGAAGCGTGTGTGTGTGTGTACGTGTGTGTTTGGGGAGGAGGAGAGGAGGCGGTGGGAGGAGGAGGAGGAGGGAGAGGAGGAGAAAAAGAAAACACACACATGAGAAACCATGTTACAGAGCCCCGAAACCCAGCGCCTGCTCTCCCCGCCGCTCTCCCCCCGCGCCCGGGAACAGCCGACAAACACCTACCGGGGCCGGCGCCCGGAGAGGTGCGGGGAGGCGCCGCGCTCCGCCCCCGGCCCCGGCCCCGCGCCGCGGGAGGGCCCAGCCGGGCCGGGCCGGGCCGAACCCAGCCGGGCCGGGCCGGCCGCGTCCCCCGGCGCCCCCCGCACCGCGTCGGGGGCCGCCTCCCTCCCTCGGAGGGAGGGTGGGTGGGAGAGTTTGAAGGCTGGGAGGCGCGTTCCCTCCTCCTCCACCTTGTTAAACCTCCCTTTGTCTGGGAGCAGCCAGTGCGCGGAGCGGGAGTGCGAGCGAGCGGAGCCGCCATGGCTGCTCTCACACCAGACCAGCCCTGGCACCGGCAGCAGGCAGGGAGACACCGGCACTCCTCCTCCTCCTGCTGCTGCTGCTGCCCTTCCACGCTCCCTCCATCTTAGGAGCCTGCCTCCCCCCCCCCCCCGCCTCCTCCTCCTCCTCCTCCTCCTCCTCCTCCCCACCCGCAGCCCCCCGCCCCGGCCCCCCGCGTACCTGGCGGGGCGGCGCGGGCACGCCGCCCCCCTCCCCGCTCTCTCCCCTCCATCTTGGGAGCCCCTCACCGCCGCCCCCCCCCCCACTTCCCCCGCGGCGGAGCACACGCACGCAACTACCAGCCAGGGGCCTACCCACCGCCATCCCCTCCCGCCGCGCTCAGCGCCGAGCCGGGCCCGCCGCCGGTGGCGGGGCAGGGGCGGCCCCCCCCCCTCCCGCCGCTCTTCCCTCCATCTTAGGTGCCTCTCCCCCGCGCCCCCGCTCACCTGGTCGGGCTCTTCTTGTCGCCCATGACCATGGATCGGGGCCGCCCCTGCCCTGCGCACAAAGAAAGAGGCGAGGGGGAGGGGAGGGGGACGGGGCTGCCTCCGTCCAGCAGGCTCCGGCTGCTCCTCCTCACCCCCGCGCCACCGCCGCTGCTCCTGCCGCTGCCAGGCTCCGCTCCAGACTAGCAGCGCAGCGCAGCCCGGCGCCCTCCCTCCTCCTCCTCCTCCTTCTTTCCTCCTCCTCCTCCTCCTCCCTCCTCTCCCTCCCCGCGCCGCGCCGCTCCGGCGGGCGGAGCTCGCCGCCGCGCCGCGGCCAATGGGGGCGGCCCCGCCGCCAGCGCCGGCGGGGAGGAGAACGGGGAGGAGAACGGGGAGCGCCCCCCGCGCCGCCTCCCCGGCGGGTCCCACCCGTCCCCGGCCGGGAGCCCCCCCTTCGGGCCGCCTCCCTCCCTCCCTCTTTCCCCTCAGCGCCGCGGGCGCAGCCCCCCCGCACCGGGGGGGCTGGCTCCTCTCAGCCGGCGGTGACGGGTGGCCCCTTTCCTTTCCCGTCCCTTCCCCCTCGGAGGGCTCCGTCGCCTGCTCGTCCCCGGGGCGGGGGGAAGCGGGGTTGAGGCCCCCGGGGCCTGCTGCGGGCGGCGGCCCCTGAGGGGAGAGCGTGGCCGTGCGGCCCCGTCCCGACCGCGGGGCGGGAGCGGGGCTCCGGGCGGCAGGTACCGGCGGTTGGCGGCGGGGGACAGGGGATGCGTAGGCCTAGTCCGTGAGGGGAAGGGCGGCCGAAGCGTGCCTCGCCCCGCCGGGCGGCTGCACTGGAAGTTACCCGGTAGGGCTGGGCAGGCGGGAGCAGGCTCCTGCGGCGTGCCCGTTGCTCGGGCACGGGCTCCCTGAGCCCTCACGAGCACCCCAGCTGCCGCCTGTACGAATTTCTTTCCCGCTTTGGGTCAGGTCACTAGCCCGTACAGAGCCGAAGGTGTTTCGACAGCGTTGCCCTCGTCTTCCGCAAACGTTCCCATCGATCCCTCGATGATCTATCGACTCTGCCGAAAGCACGAGCCGTGGTTCTGCAAAACTCCCGAGGTGGCAAGAAGCAGCGTTTCCCAAAAAGCTTCAGTCCTGCCCAGAGTTTCCCCCCCTGCCCCTTCGGGCCTGCGGAAGGGCTGGCGTGGCGGGCTGGACGGTGACGTGCCGAGGACAAGCCCTTGCCGTCTTTGCTGGGCCGCTTCTCAGGCGGGGTGGGTTCCTCCGCAGCGGCGGCAGGAGGAGATGGGGGCAACGAACAGCTGAGGAAGGAGGGGGTAACGAGCGATGAGTAAAGACAAAAGTTGGTTCAACCACTCCTAGCTGCGCGAGCGCAAGCCTTGCAGGGCAGACATTTTTTCACCGTGCTTTCACAGTTTCTCAGGGGCGACTAAGCCAAGCTAACAGCTCCCAAGAGGGAAGAGCAAACTTCCATCCCCAGGCAAGAAACAGCGCAGACAGGAGGGATGACTGTGGGCCGTACGGGGCTGTGCCTGAGAGCGTGACGAGTGGGGCTGCAGGGCGAGGGTGAAGGCAGCCTGAGCAAAATTAACCTATGGCTGAACACAAGGAAAAAATACAGAAAGTTGTTACCTAAAAAGCAAACCAATTTAAAAAGCTTTAAAGCTTTAGTGATCTGGACTCACTCACAAGCCACAGAGGTTTTTTCCCTGCCACTGGTGCCCATCTTAACGGTCAAATCACGCTGACAGAGTCACCTCCCTGTATTTAATAGCTGCATGTAATCCACTTACCCTACCCAGTCCCTTCATCCCCACACAGGTAATTTAACCCATGCTGGCACTTCCACCAACCACTTTAGCTGCAATTTGCACAGACGAAGATTTCCAATGGCTTTTTTCTACGCCACGCAAGTTCCCGAACAATACAGCGAGAAGCAGACATACTCCAAGGGCAGAGTTAAGGTTGTGCAATTATCACATGTAGGAAGTGTCATTTTCCCATTGCATCTGCTGTTTTCCAAACATTTTTGCTCTTTTAGATTACAGCAGTAACGTTTGCTTTGGGAATCTGTGTGGGAACAGTAACTTGGTAGTGCTCACAGGGTCTGGTAAGCGCAGAGTCCTGGTGTGCAATCGCTTCATGGCAGAACGATGCTTATGGGGACAACAAGAACACTGTGTTTGGGGAAAGCTTAGTGGAAAACCTGAGAAGCAGCACAGAAAGACAGAAAGCGCTGCAATTTTTACTCGGGAGGAGATCTAGGCACGGTCTGACTCCCGTTTTCTGTGACAGCTACTTCCCTTAGCTCCCCATTGCTGCGTTAAGCAGAGTGACAGCCATCACAGGCACAGAGTGAGTTATTGTGGAAACACCAAGGAGCTGCGGCCCATTTTTAGAAAGCAATTTATCTCCTCAAAAAAGTTTCAGGGTGGTTGTTTTCTTTTCATAGCAAAAGTTGTTTTCTTTCCAAAAACCTACTGCATCCTTTATTATCAATTCCCCTGGAAACCTTCCTTCCTCAGCAAATAACGCTTTCAAAGTCACATGTTAAAAGCTTGGCAACCCAAGTATAGCATGACTTCATTCAATCACGTACATGCAACGGGAGGTGATCATTCCCAGTTTGTTAAACACCCTTCAAGCCGCAGTTGGGTGTCTTCTGCCTTCACGGACGGTTCCTGGAGGAGTGCTGTGGGCACTGGTGGGTTCATGCGTTGATCCAGCCGGAGTTTTTCGGATGCTGCATCCTGCAGCTAGCGCTTCCTTGTTGACCGCTCCAGACGCTCATGCACCAAGACAGGAACCATTGGCAGAAATCAGGGCTGAAAATACAGTCAAACTAAGTGACAGCTGCCTCGGTAGGCTATTTCTTTCACACCGTGGTGTTAGCACAGTGAGTTATCCTGCTGGCCTCAAAATTCACCGAGGTGGCATGGGCAGTGCACCCCACTGAGCATTTGGGGATTTTTAACAGAGTTCGGACTCTCACGTGCTCGCAAGGCAGCCTTGGGCAAGTCATTGAGCACTTCTCATTAACTCCAGCAGTCTGGATTTGAAAAGTGAAAGGAGTCAATTTCTAGGCTCACACATGAATCTGTAGCACAAGTTTTCAACCCAAACTCATTCCAGCTAAATGTTCTGGACTCCACAGTGCTGTTCAGCTGATGGTAAATCCACCTGAAGAAATTCCCACCCTTGCCTCCAGAAGATGCTGCTTTCTCATCAGTGCCAACTGTGTGCAACTGCTTGCTTGAGAGCACTCCCAACTGCGAGAGGATCCTATTAACCCACTTCTTTCCACCTCTCCCCTCCCCCCACCATGTGTATTTTTAACAACAAAAAACCTGTAAAGAGAGACTGTTTGCAGATGCTTCCAGGGCATGACAAGAGACATGGCGCTGGGGCAGGCACACTCACAGCAACTGGGAGAGAAGGGCACAAACCTCTCAGGCGAACCTGGCTGCCACAGCCTATGCTGGGAGCTCACGCGCAAATGGCTTTGCCCAGCAAAGCTTTGGCTGTGCATCGGTACATCCTTCACGTCAGGTTCGGAGATGTTGGGATGAGACAGATGGAGCATTGTTACCTCTCTGCACTGGCTCGGCATCCCCATCCTCATCTCCCTCGCCCGAACCATCCCTCAACCCAGCAGCATCACAGCTGCTCGTGCTTTCTTGCTTCAGCCCTGAAAACAGGTGACAGTCCAAACCGATGGTCTGTACCCTCCACAGAGCAGCTGGCCAGGGATGCTCGAAGGCAAACCCTTGAGCTAAGCACCCTGTTAATAGCCTCTTCAGCGCAGTGAGACCTCCAAAACCTGGGGTGCCAAGAGCGCAAGGATAATTCCCTGTACGTGGACCATCGGTATAAACAGATTTAAAAACAAACCGGGACACTACGCATGCAGCCAAAGTCAGTATTTGTGCATAGCATTCAATGCCAGATATAAATATTAACTTGAGCTCCTCATCCCCGTTGCTCACGGTGGTAAATATGCATTTTTGTAATTTTGCATCAGATGTGCGTAACTTCTCAGAAGTGACTGCTGTCCTGAACAGCCCAAAGTCTAACCACTAGTAAACGACTTTTCTGTGGATTTAATAAGGAATTTGTTACACAGGAGTTGGAATCAGGCTCAGGACACAGGTCTCTCTATTAGTTTAGCCAGAGCTAGAAGGATCAGAACTGAAGCTGCTGCTCTCTGGGGCAGGGAAGTTGCGTATCACCACACGATTAGCACCTTTTAGTAGAAGTGGGTGGAAAGGGAAATTAGCAATTGAGGGTAGAAATGGTGAACCAGCTACACTAGAGCACCTTAACAGCCAGCATTCATTTCACTGCATCCTGCTGAAGGGGATTAAATGTGTTTGGCCTCCCCAGGTTTCCAGGATGAGGAGAAGATATCAAGGGGTGGAAGAAAAAGAGACTGTGTGAAAGGCGGCAGACTTCACACAAAGTCGAGTAACGTTTGCCATACCATAAGAGCATCCTTGGCAAGGGAAGCAGGAGCCTACATTCAGGAGCCTGGAAGTCTTCACCACAAAACAAAATACCTAACCAGAAAGCATGCATTGGCCAGAGATGCTGGTGGCCGACTAACCGCACCCTCTCTTGCTTTCAAAGCACAACTTTAACTGCCATCGGCTTCAGGTGCCGATGCCAGCGAGAAGTCCGGAGGGAACTACTCTTGGAAGCCTCACTTAGCACTTGACAGCGTCTGTGAAAATGTGGCTCAGGCTGAGTTCGTAAGCTTTTGGGGAAAAGCATTATGCTAGGGATTGTGTAAACACAGAACTGGCTGATGGATGGTCCTGGTGCACCACAGAGATCTACACATGCTCCAGCAAAACGTACTGAATTAACAAGCGTCCCGGATTAATACAGGGACACTAAGAGACTTTACTGATAATTGCGGGAGAGAAACAAATGGTAAGGGTTACCACAGAGTGTGCCATTTTCCAGACTTCAGTAAAGACTCAGATGCATGGTCAGATGGGATATTTTTAGCTGCACTGGGAGCACAAGCGTGGCAAAAGTGGCCAAGGGATGAAGCAAGGAGAACCACAGGGCTGGAGGAAGACCTTTGGGAGAGCTCCTCCAAAAAACTGCCTTGGGATGAACATTACTTGATATTTTCCTCAGTGAAATTGAATTTCATTAGGAAAAGGAGGGATTGTGCTAATAAGCTGCAGATGAGAAGCAGAATGTCACATTGGAAGAAGACAATAACTTTGAGAGAGAGGAAAATGGGATGAAATACAGTGTTACTGACTTAGACAGCTGGGTGCTTGTAATAAAACTTTCTGACTTAGAGCAGAAGCTCGTTGGTTTGGCACACAGGAGGGAGAAGACCTGTCTCAGGTGTTTGTGTGCCACTGGTGTGACTTAGCTCCTGAAAAGGCCAATGTCAAGCAGAGGGTATCAGAAGTAGTACCAACAAATAGAGGCAGGGAAACATATAATGGCAATGTACGGTGCACAGGCGAGATCTTGTTGGAATTACCATTCTCCAGACAATTCTCCAGTTGAAGAAAGAAAATGCATGCAAGCTGGGACAAGCATGGAGAAGAGTTACTAGGATGGCCAGAGGAATGGAAGGCCTATGTTATGAGAGAAGTCTCTACAATCTCAACTTATTAGCCTGGGAAAACAAAGGCTGGGAGGAGATATGACCACTCCTTAAAACACACTGGCAAAGGAGGCAGCACATTGCAGCAATAAAAGAGCTAGTAGACAAGAATGAAGAGCACAACTGATCTATGCTGGACATGTAGGCTGGAAACTAGACATCTGTTTCTAACCTTCAGAGGAGCAAAGAACAGAAACAGCTTTGCAGTGGGAGGACAAAAGGCACTCAATGTAAAGATGGACCTTGATCGCTTACAGAAGGAATCGCATAGCAGAGCAGTTCACGCGGTCCCTCCTGCCCCTGTGATCGCGCTGAGGTCAGACCCTGCTGCTGTCATCAGGGTCTTGTCTCTCCTTCCTCACCCACCCATGCCAAATAATCTCGTCTGACTTGTTTCCAGCCAACAGTTTTCAGTGGATGCTCTCTCAAGGGAAGGGGAGAGGCACAGGGAGAAGAAAACTCTTCCTCCAGCTTTTGTGCCTAGAAATGGATTTCTCAAACACCCAGGGATTTCCGATTTGCTTCTAAATTTGGTATGTGTTTTTTTCCTCCCAGAAAACTTAAAACTTCCTCTATTCAGCAAAATAAGGGTATTCTTAAAGTTTTCTTTCTTTTTTCTTTTAATATAATCTATTTATAGATAGTCTTTCATGGGTTCTTTGGAAAATAGTTTTAGAACTGGATTAGCAAGTGATCAAATGCCGACTATCAGGAACTTCAAACAGTAAGCCAAAAACTTTCTATCAGAAACAGCCTGCCGAAGAACAACGTAGTAGAAAAAGGATCTGAAAGATGAGGAGCAATATGCAAGCAACAGCCAGCGCCAAGAATCTCCAGGGTCTGCAAACCCTTAAAATGCCAGACAGAGGGGAGTAGAAAACAGCCTGAAAAGGTAGAGAGGCATAAAAAACTCTGCGTGCAACAGCATTAAATATAAAACTCGGCTGAGTAGAAAAGAAAGCCAACAAAAACTAGAGGCTCTAGCTAAGCATCCTGCATGCTGTATTCTACAGATAGCAAAGGCTGTGCAATTTAAATCTGTAATCCCTTCCCAAGCAAAGAGGCTTTTGCAATAGTGCAATCTGGATGTCACCAGCATATGAATAGGCATCTTGGGACTGCCCTGGAGAGCAGAGGTCAAAGTTTAGTGATGTATGTAGTTGTCTCCCTAATGGGTCTTATTGATTATTATCCATAGAAACAAGCAACATCTCCAAATCTGCCTCCCGCTTCATGCTATATGCTGGCAACCAAGAAAAAGCACCTTGATCTTCTAGCTCCATGAGGTTTGTAGAAAGACGAGGAAAGACACAAAGTTGCTGAATACACTAATGAAACAGGGCAAGTGGAAAATGGTAGATAGTGTAACATCTGCATAGCAATGATACATGGGAGTGCAGTATCAAAAAGTAGTATCTAATAACATAAAAAAAAAATTAGGATAACATGAATAACATGAAGCGGGGGGGGGGGGGGGGGGGGGGGAAGTCAACATTGCAATTCAATCACCTAAGTAAATTATCTGTTGTGAAAGGGGCTGAAAAACCCCAGTACAGATAAAGCCAAATTCACACTTGTCTGACCGCAGGTATTCCAGCAAGGTATCTTAAATATTGCAGTGAAATTGTCATAGCTGCGATACAAAATGGTGGCAATAGGTTGGTATCTTCACAGCACAAGCACAACTCTCTTGTGGCAGCTTCAACAGGAGAGCAAAAATAGAAAAAGCACCAGAAGGACTGGACCCAAAGTACAGATGCTATTTTTTCCTATTCTAGTGAGCACTGCTGTGGCAGCCAGCCAGCACGGTCATGTGAGCAGAGCCATCTCAGGTGAGGCACTGGGAACCCCCTCGGGTGGAGACTAAGCTGATAAATAAGCAAGGGTAAGGGTGATTATCAGACCTCTTCAAACTTCCTGAGTTTGCAAGATAGAGCCACAGAAAGCAGGCTCACTCTGGAGACTTTGGTACTTCCACTTGTGACTGCTGCTAGAAACGGGAAGAGGAAAAAAAAACCCAAACCCAATCCTGTCTACAATATTTCAGAATCTCAGAAGACATCCCATTTGGGTTCAGGGTTAGGAACCATCTCAGGCAGCAGGGAGGTCCTGGCTCTCTCTAGAGATATTTGTCCGCCTCCATATGGAGGCACAAGGCCATTAAGGCTGGCCCTACTGATGTGCTGCCTGAGATCTGGCTGTCTGCTCTATCCATCCTCATCCTCACCCATCTCACAGCTTGCAGGCTGAAAAGGGGCAGAGGAGGTTGGCAGTGCCGCTGGGCTCCCCTGGGCAGCAAGGCACCCAGCACTAGTCAACAACAGACATTTCCCACCAGTGCCAGACACCAGTTCCCACGCTGTTCCTCGCACACACAAACACGGGATGCGGAAAAGCCTCCCCGCAAGAGCTCTGTGCGCACACTCCTGCCGCCTCGTAGCGAGTCCTCCATGCAGGGCAGGGATGAAGCAATGTTTGCTACCCAACAGAGGACCACGTAGGTGACTCCTGGTCCTGGCTCTGTGGGACATGCAGCTTGCTAGCACAGGTTAGATAAATCTGGTTATCTACCCGCACGTCCTCACATTGAAAAAGATGGGTCTGCACACCTGAAAAAGAAGAAAAGCACGTGAGTATAAAGCAAAGTATAGACTGTGTCATCGATATTGAGGCCATAGCACAGACCAGATCAGCAGTAACTGCATTTACTCCAGTGGAACTGTAACAACATGATCCCAGCCCCTGCCAGGAGTGTCATTATTCAATACACCTCTAAGTCATAGAACAGCAACAAGCCTGCCACACACTTGATTTTCTTACAGGTACAACAAATCTGGCTTGCTCTGGGGCATGTGAAGGGACCAGCTCCAGGCAATCAGAGATGCTGTGCTCTGTGCAGCTGGCATTAGGATCACCGGCATCTGGTGGGAGTGCAGCTACTCAGGACTCACCAAAAGAACAACAACAAAAAAGCCTCTTTTCTCATAGAGTACAGCTGAATTCCCTTCCTCCCATTCCCTTAACAGATGTCAGAAAAAAGCATGAATGGCTGCAGCTCTGTGCTTGACTCACAGCTTTCACACTTGCTACAGAGCTGGCCTGCTGCTTCTGAACCCAGTTCTGGAAGGTGTTGCTTTTTGAAAAGCAAAATAGAGAGAAAGGAAGAAAAACCCTTAAACACTTAATAGTAAACTCCTTCAAAAGAAAACTTGCTTCAAGCCAAAACACATTTGCCAAGTTTCAACTAAATGTGAATTTTCACAGTGCTGTAATAAACACCTCAATATGGGGGTTTCAAAATGAGAATGCGGAGACAACTTTGCTCCAAGCAGTTCAGAAATATATATATAATATATAACTTTTTTTTTTCTAAAGAAAAATCAAAGTACCCCAAGGAGCCATTTTATGGTGCCTCAGTTATATATACATATATATATATAAAACCCCAACCAAGACACAGAGAAAGCAAAATGAAAAGCCATGGATTCATCTGTTGCCCATAATCCCAGTTGTGCAGGAGGATGTAAGCAGGAGAAGGACTCTCTCCCCAGAACCACATCACATTTCTGGATGCTATTGCAGCAGATTAACCTGGGAGCGCTACGGGAAGGAAGCATTTCCAGGAGAGAAAAGTGGTCTACCACAGAAATCCTCTTGCAGAACCTACCTGGCCATTTTACCCATCCAGACACCAGCCAGGGTTCCCGTGGACTCTGTGACACCCCGCACTGATTTCTGAGCCCAGCACCTTCTTCCCCAAGCACCGCACCGAGTGGTGCCCGCCATGGCTGTCGGCATCAGAGGGGCTCCAGCAAGGTTCTCCAGCAATGGATAGCGACGGTGTGAGCCATCAAACACTCCTAGGACTGGAAGAGTCTAAAATTCTTGACTGCTCAGATGTTGAATGGCTTTTCTTGTGCTTAGGCTGCTGTGTAAAGCAGGATCCCGAGACAGCAGAGCTCTGGGTGCGAAGCGTGAGCACATCGATCTTTTCTCAGGGCCAAGTCTGGCTGCCTGTTTTGCAGACAGCTGCTGATTTGTTTTGGAATGTACAAAAACGCCCTTAAATCCAATTTAGGCATTAATTGGAAAAAAACCCCCCGAGTGCTGTATGGTAGCTTTGCAGCCCCAAAGGTGTCCACAACTCCTGAGGGGACAGCAGTGCTGCTGTCACCGGTCCAAAACTAGTGTCATGGTGCTGCCAGCTACAGCATCCCTGCAGAGACAAGCGGTGGAACTCTGCTGCCAGGGTGACCGACAGCCTTAGGCTGGTTTTAATTCTGGCCACCTCCCTCGCGCCATCACACATAGGATGGATTGGGAAAGCTGCAGTGAGAGAACAACCTGCGTTCCTGCAGGGGAAGAGACTGTGTTTGGGACCGCAGCCATGAGTGCACTAAACTTGTCCAAATAAGGGCGGGGGGGGGGGGAAGCTACTTACGTTGTTTCCCCAGCCTCGGAGCAACATGTTTCCCTAGGATCAATTCGGAACAGGTTGCTGTGTTCAGAGCTAATCTTACACTAGTAGAAGGAATTAAAAAAATGAAGAGCTTCCTACATTCATTGCTAAAAAAATTAATCTTCTGCTGAGAGCTTCCTTTTCTACTTTCCAACTGGCCACCTTGCTTTCATTCAAGGAAAGCCCAAGTAAAAATGTAAAACCATTTCCAGGTGGTTTTGGTTAAAGCAAACAAAGAGCTGTGAATTGTGTCAGAGCCTGGTTTCAGGCATGGCAGAAGGTGGAGGGTTAGCCAGAAAGAGAGAACTGCTGCTGCTGAGATACAGCCACTGGCCTAATTAGGTGGAATAGCTATTAGCAATTCCACCTAATTAGATAATTAGATTAATTATCTAATTAACTGAGATTGTTGTTAGACAAAGGCAGGTAGAGCCTCAGAGGTGATAAGGAAGATATCAGGGCAAGGTTACTCTGTGATTTATATTGATTTCTTTAACAGTTCAAGAACTCCCCTGGTTCCCACATTTATTTACCCTAGTCTTGCTCCTCCAGGATAGTTTTAAAGTGATTAAAGCAGGGAGGAAGGGGGGCTGTGTTTTTAAAAGTAAAAAAGGAACATTTCAGTGCACGTTGCCCCTGTGCTACTGAAAATTCAGGACTCGGTGGAGGGGAGAAACCAGACTGGGCAGGGGGATGCCTTGCGGACAAGGACCACCTGTGTCCCCCCACTTCTTGTGCTTGGCTTTTGCTGCACATCCTCCCCGCAGACCTTTTTAGCTACCCAGCTTGTTTAGCTTTGGCGAGAGAGACAACATGTGACCTACTGATGCACCAACACCGAATGGTAGCTGTGGTGCTGGCAGATTTTTCTCCATCGCTTGTTCTTTGCTTGCAGTGCTGGTGGGAACCACAAGCCAATTAAGGAGGCCTCATTGCAGTAGACGTGGCGTAAAAGTAGCATTAGAGCATCCTGCCCCAGAGACCCGGCAGTCCTAAATACCCAAGGGCTAGCGCAAGGCAGGTTTGCAAGTTTAATAAGCTAAGTCCTCCTCGCTCAGGCGTGAAGCTAATATTATGCCAGGCCCAGGTGGAGGAGGCACAGCCAGAGCCTCTGGCTTCCATGATTTCAGCCACCTGCTTTGAATTTCACCACGATGGAGTCAGGCCCACAGAGGAGCCCAGATTTCAAGCAGCGCAGGAGGGTATACAGCCACATCAACCCTGCCTTTCCCATCCTACATCTATTGTTAGCTGCATCAAGGAATTTGACCCACTTTGGGAGTTTCTGGTGGTTTTTCACATTCCATTTGTCCTTTCTGACTAACGTTTTGCACTCATGTGTCACAACCCTGGCTTTGCTCCCTGTGGTGGATGCTCAGATTGCCGGAAAAAGATCCAGCTGCTGTATCCCACTGTTTTTAGAGCTTCTAAGCTCTGAGCGGATCCAAGATGCTACCCACACTGGGTTTTGAGGCATCCTCTCCACGTGCCAGCTCCACCTAGCATCCTCCCTTCTCACCGAGCTTCCCTCCAGCAGCCGGCTGATTGAACTCAGACCTTACAGGCTTTGCACACTCGCTCACACTGAATACACAATCTTTGCAGACTACAACATAATTTTTGCAAAGGCCCATAAGAAGCGCAATCCCAGGTGGGCTCCTCCCTGAGTTTCGGAGCTCGGCTGGTCTCTGGTCACGCCGCAGAGCACAATGGCATTTAGAGGTCTGGTGAGTAGGATGTCCTTGGCACAGGACCGGCTCTTTTGCTCACCTCTCTGCAGGAATCCTCACAAATCAACCATATGGCAGAAGAAAATGGTTTATACACCTTGTCAAGAGCTCAAAGGTGACTTACGCTTTATCTTCTCTAGCTTTGGTTGGTCCCACACCTAAACCAGCCCTTTCCCACTACAAATGCCTCACCATCGCTTCCCCTAACTTCTCCTGTGCACCTCTGAGGTTTCTCTTTCATATGCCCTCATAACACTTGACTTCTTCGTTCAGCCTTAATACCTGTGTATAATAATAGCTTAATAACTTTATAATAGCTTCAGCCTGTCTCCTGGGAGGTACAGAAATAAACCTGTCTTTCCTAGTTGCAGAGACTACGTTAGAAGATCCATTATTGGTCAAACCAGAATCATTAAAATTCCTAGCACCCTTTGCCCCTGCTCCGGTGAGTGTGCCTTGGCATCCTTTTCAGCAAGATGCTCCACCCAGGCCTTAGCAGCATCCCCTGGAAGAGCTGCAGAGTGTAAATGTCACGCAGGTGCCACAGGTACCGTGTGGGGCTGGGCAGGCTGTGCCCTGCCAGATGTGGGGCATTGGGCTCCCACTCTCCTGCCTTCACGCCCATGCCCCAGAGGCCACAGCCACGATCTCAGGGAGAACTTGCTCTTTCCTAACAAAACATTTATGTCTCCATGGGAGCTAAAGGGTTGCAAGCACAGACCAGCCACATTGCTGCAAGCAGCCGTCCATCTGTTAAGAGTATTGGAGCAAGCGACTTTCAAAGCCAACAGACACTTTTTTGCAGAGTTTTTCCACTGTAGAGAATATCACAAAAACTTCTATTTTGTTGTGTCATAATACTGGTAACTAAGAGAGATTTTTACCCTTTTCAACAAACTCTGAAACCCGTCCCAGGCCTTGGGGAGGGAGCTCTCTCCAACCAGCTGCAGGATGCACTGCCCAGGGAGGAGGCGACTGGTCCCCAGCAAGCCCGGAGAGTCTCCTCGCCTCCAGAAAAACTTCCCCCAATGGTTTTGGTATCCTTGGAAATCTGCCACCAGTGTGCCAAGGCTGTCTCCCATTAGCCGGCAGGATGGAGGGAGAGCACAGGCCGAGAGGAATGAATTTAAATCATGCCCAGCAGCAGCAGACTTCTAACCCCTATTGCAAATTCTAGCTGTTCTGCTACTATTTTCATCCGGTTCAAGAAGTTTGCAGGAATAGGGCTGCAAGAAATCAGGCGACTTAAAGCTGGAGGCTGATCATCCACAGAATCTAGCAGCATTACTGTGCTGATCACATTTGGTGCCGAAGGGCCCGAGTGGGCAGTTATTTCATTTTGGGGGCTTGGAAATCAAGCAGTGCATCTCATTGCAGCCCAGAGTTCAAACCCCAGAGGACAGTAAATCAGGGAACGGTGCACAGGCAGCACATTGACACTCCTCAGCATAAATATCAATTTTCACACTGTGGTCAGGTTCTGTAAGTGTGGGGAATTGGTGTGGCAATGGGATTTTAACGAGGTCTGGTTGTGATTAATCCCTTTCTAGGCAGTTCCTCTAAACGACTCGATTCCTTGCGATCACTCAGTAATTACGAGACTAAAGCAAACTGTAAGGGACCACAATGGACATGCGCGTGAAACGATCCAAGGCTGGAAGACAAATGTACTTGCTGGGAATTATTAAAACAGCACAAAAACATGGAACTTACCCAACATGGAAGGAATATTAGAATGGGTAAGAAATATTGTATTGCAATTAATGCTGTACAGGACACTACAGCAGGATGGGGGCTACCTATGAAAGAGAATTGCAACACCGAAGCAAAACCCACGGCCGAGCCTGGCCGATGCAGTGCAGTTTGTGCTGGGCTGCTCCCGGCCATGCTGCTGTTCGGCGGGGGACACCCGTCCTGGGCAGGGGGAGGTAGGAAGCAACAGCAGCCCCGACAGGGTGAGATAAAGCAAAAGTCTGCAAATAAACTGAAATCGGTCACTCAAGTTCCTGCTCTTACGTCATCCATCCTCTTGCTTTTACCGCTGTGGCAGAGAAGATTCCCTGCCCAGAAGGCAGCCCGGCCGTTGCCAGAGTACACTGGGAAAAGGGAGCGAGAGCTGGCTTTGCAGGGGAAGCAAACGCCTTTCTCCAGCCGATCTCCATCGCTCTTTATCTGCCCACAGCTGCTCACAATCTGGCCCCGCAGATAAGGAAGGCAGCGCTCCCCATCCTTCCTGTTCCTCCAGCCGGCGAGGTCTGGCAGCTCCGCGTTTTCTGGAGCTGGGGACAGCAGCACCGCACGGCAGACGAGCGCGTGGCCAAGTCCCACGGCTTTAGCTGGGAGGTGCCGCGGTGTGGCAGCCAGCCATGGGGATGGCAGGCACGGCAGAGCAGGCACACGGGCTCAGCACACATCTGCTCCCACCCCGCAGCCCTCCCCGCGCTCCAGGAGGGTGGCGAGGGCAGGGGCTGATCTGGATCCCTCCTAGATCCATCCCTCCTCGCCATCCTTCTTGCCACCCCCTCCCCAGCTGTAGCAGTAACTGGGTTCCTTCCTTTCTTCCAGCTTAGCAGTACGGCTCTGTCAAGTGCATCCACTGTAAAAGGGCCAAATTCATCCCAGGTGTCCACGCAGAGGCTTAACCAGAGGGACACTTGGGATGGATTTAGCCCATTACACAGCGTGTTAATCATATTACTGCAGAAACCTGACGCAGTTCCCAAAGCGCGAGCTGATGAATCCTCCTGGAGCCCGGCGGGCCTTGGAGCCTCGTTCCAGCGTGCCAGAGGTTCTTTTATTCATTAATCATATTTGCTTAATAACCTTGTATCTCTCCAGCGGAGGGAACTGCCAGGCTCACATAAGGTAATTGTGGATGGCTCTTCTGGAGAGCTGGAAGCACTGGCATTTTCAGCCGGTGCGTGTGGCACAGCTCCGTGGTAATTTCCTTCCCCCATCCTCAGCCGCAAGGGCACAGGGAGGGACGCAAAGCCCTGAGGATGCTACATACCCTTCTGACAGCGCTTCTCCCTCAATCTCGCAGCAAAGTTTATGACAGTGAATTTATGATGTTCCAGGTCTGAGCTGCCTCTTGATTGACAA
Source organism: Harpia harpyja (assembly GCF_026419915.1). Taxonomy (NCBI): domain Eukaryota; kingdom Metazoa; phylum Chordata; class Aves; order Accipitriformes; family Accipitridae; genus Harpia; species Harpia harpyja. Next base: position 20,414,053 of record NC_068969.1, read on the forward strand.
GCCCATGCGCAGCAGCAGCATGTTTAGTGCAGGTAATTACTGATGATGTCAAGGAAAAAATTGCAGAGAAGATCCTGTAAGCAGCCAGTTAATTGTACCTGTTCCTCTTGCTAAAAGTTTTGATAGGTGTAATCCATCAAATATGCTTTATGCAACTTTGCAGTTGTTGACTAAAGGCCAATTTTATTGCTTTAGAAATCAATGGGAGCAGCGCTGTTGGGAGCAGAAGATCCCATTGGCATTTCTCGTCTCCTGTAACAGCACCCGGCGTGCAAGAGGAAGGTGCTGATCGCAGAGCCTGCTTCTCTCTGCTGCTCGCTCCTCCGTGCGGTGTCTGCTGTTGCTGTCCCAGGAGCACTTTTGGTTCTTGTAGTCTATTGAAGCTCCTGAGATTAGCGCTTGCGTTGTTGCAGTATGGGGTCTCACTTTGTAGCTGAGGTTCAGGAACTTCACTTTGATTAGACTCATTGAGAATCAAGCTTTTTAAATATCCTGTGATTATATCACTGAAAAATCTCTAACTGGCACATTTTCCAAACTCTCTGCTGTTTGTGTGATGTTTACTAACCAGCCCGGGCTTCTCCACCCCCCAATACACCCATTTCTGTACAACATCGCCTGGGTGTCAGTCCCAAAGCAAGGCAGAGTGACACCCCGCTACAATCCCCAATGTATTATTTTCCCCACTGTTGATTAGGGAATGGATTCCCAGATGGCAAATATTGTGGCCAGAGCATGGAATCATAGAATCATTTAGGCTGGAAAAGACCTTTAAGATCATCAAGTCCAACCGTTAACCTAGCACTGCCAAGTCCACCACTAAACCATGTCCCTAAGCACCACATCTGCATGTCTTTTAAATACCCCCAGGGATGGTGGCTCCACCACTTCCCTGGGCAGCCTGTTCCAATGCCTGACAACCCTTTCAGTAAAGAAATTTTTCCTAATATCCAATCTAAACCTCCCCGACACAACTTGAGGCCATTTTCTCTCGTCCTACCACTAGTTACTTGACAGAAGAGACCAGCACCCACCTCACTACAACCTCCTTTCAGGTAGCTGCAGAGAACGATAAGGTCTCCCCTCAGCCTCCTTTTCTCCAGGCTAAACAATCCCAGTTCCCTCACCTGCTCCTCATAAGACTTGTGCTCCAGACCCTTCACCAGCTTTGTTGCTCTTCTCTGGACACGCTCCAGCACCTCAATGTCTTTTTTGCAGTGAAGGGCCCAAAACTGAACACAGCACTCGAGGTGCAGCCTCACCAGTGCCCAGTACGGGGGGGACAATCACTGCCCCAGTCCTGCCGGCCTCGCTGTTCCTGATACAAAGAAGTGGTATATTTGATTGCTTGTTCCCATTCAGTATTGTCCACCTAACCCACGATTCGGTTGCACCCCGACAGATGATGCAGCATTTCTCGGAGCGCCGGGGGGGCTCGGAGGGGCCAGGTAGTGCCCGCGGGGAGCATCTGGCAGCCGCCGTTTCTTCTCTCTTCCTCCTCCCAGGCAAGGAGTGGTTTCACATCAGCAGCCTCATGGATGCAGTTAAACTGCAGCCTGGGCCGATTTTAAATCAACCCCAGATGGGACATCTTCTTCTTCCAGGGGATAGTAAATCTGCTTCAAGTCCTACCAGCCTCAGAGGTGCTGGGTAAGGCTCCTCAGACTGGCTTTTACCTGGCGTCGTGCGTGCCACGTGCCCTGCAAACTACTTGTTAATCCTCACGAGATGGACGCTGAACTGCATTCATTTCCAGTTTACAGATGGAAAAATGAGAGAGAACGGGCACCTAGGGACACCCGAGGACCACACGTGAGGGGTGCTGCTCAGGGCACAGCGAAACGCTCCTCTGCTCCTCCTTGGCTCATCCCACCGAAGCAGCATATCCCACTCCGACGCAAAGCAGAAATGATGCTGACGGAGTACGATGGGAATGTCAGTGCTCTTCCCATCAACGGCACACGGAGACCAGGGAAAGCATATGTGTCTAGAGCTGTGTCACTCTTCTTTCTGAAACGCACCACCCAAGCCCCTGTTCTGGAAATAGAAAATCAGGGACCTGCTGGCACACACGTATGGTGGGGAAGAACTCGGGAAATTCAATTGAAATGCTTTTAAAAAGCAAAGGGAAAGCAGACACCCTCCCAAGACAAGGAGACTAAGAAGTGCCTTGGCTATTGGGAACAGCTATAAATACAGGCAAGCTGGTTCTGGCAGAGTCATGATATCATTTAATAACATTGCTGGAAGGCTAATTGCATAGTTTAAAAGCAAACTTATTAAGTAGTAACTATGAAAATGTTAGTTCTGAAGTTACAGGATTATAAGAAAGCAGACTGGTCTATGCTGTATGTTAATGGCTGAATCAACATATTAGAGCAATAATCTGCGCTTGGTCTAGCTGTATAAACCTGCTCAATATTTCAGCAGCAAGATATTTTTGCCTTGGTTCTCACAGAGAAAAATACACTCATTTATTTCCCCGAAATAGCATATTATGATGGATGCAACTGCCAAGCTATAGCTAATGGATGTAACATGATGGAAAACATCATTATTTAGGTGTGGGAAATTGTTCTTTAGGAATCCAGTGTCTGTAGCAAACCTGCACTCCTTGAACCTCAATTCCACAATGCATTTCAGATGTGGATTTTAAGTGACTGTTTCTAATTAGCATATCACAGAGCCCTGTCAAAATACCTTTTGGCAAACGGCAATAACGCGCGCACAGGATTTTAAATCACGTCTAGAGAGTGGCTGTGGAACTCAACGCCTGGCCGAGGAGCAAGAAGGCAAACCTGGTGACCGGCCCCAGCTCTTGTGGGTACTGCTGGTCCTGTGGCACTCGTCCCCCCGAACCCTCTTACAGCGAAGGCACCTGGGGAGAAGATGCAGCCAGCAGCGCACATCAGGCCGGCATCGCTACATCTGCGAGAGGCTGCTCCCGAGGGCCGTGCATCTCCCGAGGGCCGTGCATCTCCCGTCTGCTGCAGCACGGGTACCCGAGGACCACACTGTGGGGGTGACATGCCTGGCACCGCTAAGAGATCTTCCCAGCTGCACAGGGAAATTGTAAGCTCCCCGGTGACGCATGGCACAGGAGGAGGCCTTTTTCTGCTATTTCCCGCAGGAAAATGAAAAGGAGTGATCAAGGCGTGTGAGTGCTGGGTACAGCGATGTGCCCAAACAGCCCAGCTGCTACAGAGAAAATTCATTCTGGGTTTGGGATTTCCCTTGCTACCCAGACTGATGGAGTCGGCCTGGTGTAATGCCTGCGGAGAGCTGCTCTCTGCCCGCTGGGGCTCGGGAACCAGCCTGCGCTGAGCTTCCTTTGGCCACTTATTCGTGGTCCAGCACTGACTCCCTGTAATGCCCCATTACACCACTCAGCCCGAGTGACACAGACCAGAGCCCAGCAGCCCCAGTCCAAACACACTTACTTGCAGCTTACACAGCACTTCCTTGCAGCAGAGAAAACCCCCTCTCTGCTCCCCCCAGCAAGGGCACGAGTATAAACATTTGCAGCTGGCTCCCATCAGCCACGCAGAGGCGTGTGCTTCAGGTGTTTGATAAATGGTCCTTGCTTTCTATGAAAGCTTCTGCTGTGTATCAAAAGAGGCATTAAACCTGTCTCTCCAGCCTTAGCGGGGGCACTCCTGATGGTTTCGGCTGTGCTAGAATAACAAGCTTTGCTACTTCAGTGCTCGTTTGTGCTCCTGGAGGTGTACAAGCAACTCTCACTGAATCTGGTCTGTTCCAGGGATGGGTTTCCAAGCATTTTGTGGGTTCCTTAGCCAGTTTTGAGAGGTGCACAGCATCCAAAGGCTGGGTCCTTTGGGATGCTGCCAAATCATCCCTGTGCCCAAACAGGAGGGAAACTCCAGCTGTAGTTATGTGGACCGAGCTCTTCTGGTCACTCAGGCTTGGCTGGCATCAGAGCCACCACCAGACCTGGCTCTTACTAATGCTGCTAGCATTGAAAGGGCACTAGCAACACTATCTCTCGTTAGCTGATGGGGAAATCAATGATAATCAACTTGTACAAAACCTCCATCTCCGGCAGTCGTGTGACTGTCACTGTCACATATAGAGTCCTCTCTTGCTTCTCCAAATTGCCCCCAAAAGCCCGGTCCACGCACAGCCTCAATGACCACAGCACAAAAGAAACGAAGCAGAAAGTAATTCCTATTTTAGAATCCCAATTCTTAGATCGCTGTCACTATTTCTAGCACCCACTATATGTTTTTAAGCACTTGGCACAGTCCTAACTGTTAGAGGAAAATATACCATGCTGGATCCGACAGCCTGAGAGAGGGGAGGCTGCTGCAGGTCCGTGCCCCCAGCAGGCACGTGCACAGAGTACACATATACAGTACATATATATATATATATACACACACACACACATAGGTACGTTGCTGGCCACACAGATCGCAGTCAGGCACTCAGAGCACCCACACAAACGGAGCCAGCACCCATGGCCTCATCCTGCTCCCCTCTCTGGCTGCACAGGGTGGAAATCCACTGATGACAATACATGTGTACAAGGTGGGTCACGGACCCCTTCTCCTGCCAGTGGCAAAACCAGTCCCTGCCCAAACCTTGCCGGGGAAGCTGTCACGCTGGGAGCCGGCCGAACGCGAAGGCTCAGCCAGCTCACAAGCCACGGCACGTGGCCCCTCGAGTTATCCTCCTTAGAGCTGGTACCTGTTGCAGAGCCAGGCTGGAAGGGGAATTGCATTAAGCTGTTTAACGACGAGAGCGAAGCTGCCGGGAGGAGGAGAGCCACGCCGCAGCCACCACCACCCGCCGAGCAGGGAGAGCCGCCCCAGAGGCAGCCGGGAGCCACGGCCACTTCCCACGGGTGCAGCACCCACACGGGACCAGACCCTGCAAACAGCCCTCGTGGAGGGGGGGTCCCCATGCCAAATGAACGCGGACACCCCCTCTGAGCAGTCAGCAGCACACGGGTCTTGTTCCCGACAAAAACCATGCTTTTTGTCAACCGGCGTGCACAGAGAGGGCTTGCCTGCCCAGGCTGCTGAGCAGCTGCTGGGGAATTTTGTTTGGCTTTTTTTTTTTTCCCTTCTCTCTCTTAGCTGGGAGCTTATTGTGCATTTCCAACAGCAACCGGGTGACCCAGGTGATAATTCAGCTGCCACTTGGCCTGGCACCAGCACAACTTGGACACGTTTCAGACACCTGGCATCACACAAGGAGGGAGGGAGACAAAGTGGATCGATACCCTCTGCCCCAAAGGCAAACAAACTGCATCGATTAACTCCAGCGGCCACAAAGACTTGCAGAAATGATCTGGGTTGCAGCAGGTCTCACGGAGACAAACTCCTCCACGTGTTTCTCTCCATAGGGAGGTGGTTCGGCATCCCCCTGTGCCTCCTTCCCCGAGGGGTGAGCCCCTGTTCACTCCATCTCTCAGATGTCCGAGGCCAAATCCTCCAGGAGCAGACACGGGGGCAAGAGGACCCAGAAACTTGCCAGCCCCCCCGGGATCACTCCTCGGAGGAGACAAACATTAAGTAGAAAACACGTTTCTTTGCCGCAACCTAAATATGAACAATGCAGTTACAAAGTTTGGAGGCAGGTGTGCAGAGAGAGAAGCAATCCGTGCCTGTAGCTGCCAACGCTTCATTTCAGCTCCAAAGCTCTCCTGTTTGAAGTGGCTGAGCGGCTGCTGGGATGCACGCACAGCTCCTGCGGCCACGGTCCGGGACCACAGGCTGGGTCCTGCTTTTCGTGGAAATGGGTCTTGGTCCGGGGGTCTTTACACCCACATTCTCCTCCTGGGGTTCAGCTTGGGCTCGCTCTCCCCTCCGCCCTCTCCTTCCCCACGGTCACTCCCAGCATTTCCTGCAATTCATGACTCCATGCTTGATGGAGGTCAGGATTTAATACTTTTCTCTAAACTGGTCACTCTGAACTGAATTCCCTTCTAAATTTTGGAGGTGCTGATGATCCCCCGGCATGGCTCGGTGGGACCCCCCGGCCAGGCAATGAGCAAAACTCCCCAAACCCTGTCTCAGTGCTTGCCTGTAAACAGGTCACAGCCCCCTGAGAGGGGGACACTGCTTTGTAGGACGAAATCCCATCCTCACCAGAACTGATGTATGCACTGAGCCTGCATGTGATACAGCCGTGTAAAAGGACAAGCAACCCTTATAAAAAAACACCACGTGGGTAAGGCACCGCTTTCTTTTTCCAAAATGGTGCTGGGCAGGAGGGTTTGGGGAAGAGGGTGGCTGCTAACTGTGGCTCCCAAGGGACGGATCTGGGCCAGCAGTGCCGCTGGCAGCCCACTGCTGCTCTTGGGAGGTCCTGGGGGCTTTTCCGCAGAGCTGTTGTGCTCCCGCTGCCTTTCCCTCTCCTCTCCCTTCACCCTTACACTGTTCTTCTGGCTGCCCAGCTTGATACTCAGCCAGCGAGGACATAAGCCACTGATAAAAGGAGAGAGGCTTTTATTTATTATTCAGCCATCTCCAGGGTTTCAGTGCCACAATGCATTACCCTACTTCCCACATACATTATTTATTTCCTGGTTCAACACAGGTAAAGCTAAAGTGAATGTGAAAGATGTTCAAAGCCCATACACAAAAGACTAATCCAGCCCAGCTTCCCCAAGCTGAAATCCCTTCCCTGCTCAAAACCCAGCCTAAAGATGAAATCCTGCTCCTGCTGAAGTCAGAGAGAGTTTTTAATAATGGATTTGAAGGGCTCAAAGCCTTAACAGGTATCTGAAGGAGGAGTGGTCCTGGATGCAGACATCCCCTCCCAAGCAGCCGAAAGTGGATCTGCCCAACGAGTCATCCATTTTGGGGCTGCCCCCACCACCTCCAACATAAATGGTTACGAGCTCTCAGGCAGCAGTGACACCGGCGTAGCAAAATCAAAATGTCTTGGGATCTTGCTGCTACTTTTTTTTTTTTTGGCATCGAGCATTCGAAGGGAAGCAAATTCAGGAACCGGAGATACTCCCGAGCCTTTGGGTCACAGCCTTACCGCCATCTGCAAAGGAAGCAATCAAATTTCACCTCAACCCCTGTGAATCCGAGGCCGGCGCCGGTGGCCGTCCCCGCAGACTGCCCGCCGTGCCAGGCAGGCGGTGTGTGCCGGGCAGCTGCCATGCTCTCACGTCTCCGGGCTGGCTGGGATGGACACCGGCTCTGGTTGTTAGTGCCGAGTTCCCGCGGACACCATTTCTTTAGAAAACAATGGGATTCCTTTGGATAACAGGGGGAATTCTTTGGATAAGCTGTGTTTCCGGGAAGGAGGGAGATGAATTTGATCATCCACACCTCAGTCCCGAGAGGGGAGTGAAAAAAGATCAGCTGAGATTATTCAGGCATTTACGTTTTGATGAAAGCTGGCACTCACCGGGAGTTACCTTGCAGAGGAAACGCTCCTTTTTTTGTCGTCCCTGCTGCAAAGGATTGGCAAAGTCAGACAGGGTGGGCTTGCAACACTCAGCCTTCAAAAACATGCTTTGCCACCCCTACGTGCACAGGCAGGGATGTTGAAGGGGAGCCCCTCAGCACAGGGACATGCTGGCTTCCCTCCTCACCTTCTACCACCCCTTCCCATCTGCTGTCCCACCAGGCTCTGGCACCCTGACCGGTAATAGCAGAGCAAGCCCTATTAATGCACAGCCTTTAGAGAGCACTTAACCAGCATTCTCCTCCTGGGAGGCAAATGAGACCCTTGTCTGGGCCTGGGGGCTCGTCCCATGTGGTGGGGGCTCCCCGGGTTATGTACCTGCCATGGGGGGCTCTGGGACCCCACCGCCCCATGCCACCTCCACGCCTCACCCTGTCCCCTGCGTCCTTGCTCCAGGACCGGCTTTTGAATTCACACTTCAGCTTTTTCATCCAGGCTTCAGCTTTGCCCAGAGGCAGCAGGGTCTGGAGAGATGGCCCACAGCTGCTTGCACTGGGCATGAGCATGACGGGACCCCCCCAGTCCCTCCCACCGGGACCAGCTCGGAGGAGAGATGCCCCTCATGTGGGCAGGGTGCTGCCGGTGCCCGGCATCAGGCAGGGGTCAGCCACCAGCCCCCAAACCCCGTGTCCCCCTCGATACCTCTTGCAGCCGCTCGGCCAGGGCTTGCTGAAGAAGCGCAGTGGAGGATGGAGATTTGCAAGAGCAGGGTCAGGAGAGGATGGTCCCCCTGTCCCTGCCACCCACTTCGCCTGTGACAAAGCACTGCCCTGGCAAAACCAGTGGGCTTCCCTGCAGCCAGCTCCAGGGGGCTGAAACCCTCCTCAGACATGCAAGATCTCCCAGCCATGAGTGTTGATACAATGATTACCGTGTTTGTTATGTTAAATACCACTACTTAAACAAGCCGTGCCCTTAAGCATGGTGTTTGGGAGCCCATGTCAATATTAGCTTGTGAGCAGCAGAACACAGATAAGCTGGAGCAGGTGAGGACGTCCACTCCCATGTGCCGTGCAAGTAACGCCTTCGCTTTAACTTTCAAACCTTCTTTGATCACTTCCCACAATTGTCTTGTCGTCAGAAAAGGAGTGTGGCTCTTTATAAATAACATTTGCTTTGATGTAATATCTCTACATTTTCTGCTAATAAAATGGCCTCAATTCAGCCCAGCCCTGAGTAAAGCCCATAAATATTGCTTTTCCCTTCTTAAGAGCTTGCTTAAGTCCCTCTGATAGCAAGGGAAGGTGCGCATGTGATGCGACACTATGCCAAACATGGGGAGGATTCATCACACGCTGCAATTTAACCGTGCACTTAAGTGATTTGCTGAACTGGAGCATTAAATGGGAAGCAGCGATTTCTTTTAACTGCCTATAAATACCATAACTTCTTCTCATAGCTGGAGCTATTTTTTAATGGCTGGTGCTTAGCTACACTGAAGTTTAAAACCCCATGGAAAAAAAAAAGCCCTACTTCAGCACATGGCTAACGCAACAGCAACACTTCTTGTCCATATGGAGAACATATTGGCTGAACTCAGCTATGAAGCGACCTTTATCTTTGCTCGTGAGATGAGACCAATTAAGTCGGCGGTGGCAATCCTGCCGGTGAGTTATCGCTCTCCTTCCTCAGGCATATAAAGGTCAGGCATGAGGCGGGCGATGCGATGCTCGCTGCACGGAGGCTGGCTCTGCTACCTGTTGCCCTGAGACAACTGCGGATGCCCACAGGCTGCTGCTCCTTGCATGGCCCAGAGGCTAATTTTCAGTTAATTGGGAGATTTTAGACCCCCCCCCACCTCGAGCAGGATGCTGGGGAGAGGGTCTTCAGATGCATGTGTGTGTATATATATATATAGACATACACACCCTGGCACTGTGCATGGCGGAGCTCCAGACTGAGCAGCCTGAATCAAACCACTTTTGCAGCCCCAGGGGTTTCTCCCCCCACCGCCAGCCCCATCCCACCGTGGGGCACGGCTGGGGACTGCACGGCACACGGTGGCCTTCGAGCCGTATATCACCGCAGCCGGGTATCACGGTCAGGGCGCAGGGCAGCCGCTTCCCCCAGGGGATGAATTACAGAGCAATAAACCACGCTCGTCTCAGCAGGAGGGTTTTATGCCCGCCATCAATCAGGAGACACAAACAGCTCTGTTCCCAGCAGGACTGGCAGAAAGCGAGGCAGAAATGGGTGCACAGGGATCCTGGGGATTTATGAGGGGGTCCTGGCCAGGGTGGGAGAGCTAGGCACCTTGGCACCCCCTGGCCCCCGTGCCCCCGCAGTGTAAAGCATTGCAATGCCGGGGATGTGGTAGCAAGTCCCTTATTACCCGTCAAGCCTCTCTCGGCACCTGGGAAGGGACCAGGCGGAGGCGATGGCTGTGGCTGTGGTGTCCCAGCTGCCGGGCTGCCACCGGTCTTAGTTAAGCCACTCTCATTTAATCTGAAGAAGTGCCGATAAGCCCGGCAACTCCCAGGCTGGGAGGTCGTGGAGCTTGTACCTGTGCGCCCAACACTGCCTGGTTCAAAAATTTAAAGCACAGAGTAAAAACCCAAACCTGCCCCAAGGAGCGAGGGAGTTTTGGGGAGCCAGGTCCGGGGGTGGCCGGGTCGGAGGCTGGCAGCAGCCTGCCTGCAGCAGAAGCGTTGCAGGCACAGTTTTGCCAGCACCTGGCTCCCTGCTCGTCCGTTTGATCTCTAATTGATAAAAGATCATCACGTGAAAAAAAAAACCAAACCATGCTCCGTGTAGAGATTTGGGAGGAAGGGAGTTGAAGATGTGCGTTCGGGGCTTGCAAACCCTCCAGCGGTAGTTAGATACCTGAGTGCCTTCCTGAATATGGCCCTAAACATCTGCTTTCCCATTACTTAGAATTAGGAGAAAGAGCAAAATCCAAACCAGCACATCCAAATGACTGTATCCTAAGCACAAACACCTGGACAGAGAGAATATCTCTCACCTGATACCTGCTCTTTGGTAAATTTGCATTTTCCTAATAGGTTTGTTTCACCAGCAGAGGGGAGTTGCTTTCCAAAGCATCCTGCCAGCTCTCTGGGGCAGTCGGCTACAAGCCAGCCTTCTTGTCAAGATCTTAATCGAGATGAAAAGGCAATAAAACTACAGACCCTGGTTCATTCTTCAAGAGAAAAGCTCAGATCCGAGCAGCAGAAAGACTGCAAACCTGTTTCACTGTGATGCAAAGGGTAAAAACGAGCCACAGCAGTGCGGAGTCACATCTTAACCTTGAAACCCCTCGGGATGTCCTCCCTACAATCTTCTTTGGGCAGAAGAGCTGCCTTGCACCCCCGGGCGAGTGGCAGACCATCACGTCTCCTCCCGTAGCCCAGTCAGATGTTCAAGCCACCCTCCCGGCCAGAGCCCGCTCCCGCTGCATCGGCAGCACGAGTCTCACTCATCTCCGTGGGATCCCAACACGCACTTTTTTTTCTGCAGGAGATACTTCAAGGACATGAATAATATGGGATAACAACACAACAAAGTACCATTCATGTATTTATGTACGGCCTTTTCCCTGGCTCCAGTTAGCTTCTATAAAGCCGTCAGTTTTAATGAGCGTTTTGTTGTTACCCTAATGTCGCAGGATCTTATATCTTTTCCTTGCTCTGCTATGAAAGTTTTCCTTGCTGTTGTATAGCTGTTTTTCCAAGCTAAAAATAGGATTATCTTTTTACCAATCAAGTCTGTCTGGGATTATGTATTCAAAGAGTGTGATATACAGACGTGGAGTAAAGGTTTAATGAATCACAAAATTGAATTCTTTAGGGGCTGGCAGCATTTTTCTGAATAAAACAACAACTTAATGTCCTACGTGTTGTACTTTACGAACTTGGACCTAAACTTATTTTGTACAAAGGAAATTACAGAGGCAATCATGGGAGGTCTTTTATTAGTATTTCTTCTCTCCCTGGCACAGAGTAGAATATGAATTGATTGTCAGAGATTTTTTAAGTGCCTTTGATTGAAGAGATGTTCTCTGATAAGCTGCTGGAGGAAAATAGAAGCCAACAGCTGCTCCATTTAACATCAGTTAGCCTCCAGTTCTGGTGGTTTGCTAAATAACTATTTTACATTCATAAACACATCTCTGTGTCACAGCCATGCTTGCACATACCTCCCCGTTTCTGCAGAGCACTGTGTGATGCCAGCTATTCAGTGGTGCTGTAGGAGAAGTTAAGTCGTGATGCTGAAAACATACGCAGGTCCTTCACCATCTTACCAGCCTGGACGCTGGCATTTTTAAATACCCCAGCAGCCTCTGACAGTGCTATATCCCTTCTTAAAGTGGGGGAGAGATCATCATGTGTGTTTTAGAGCCAAGGAGAGAAAATAAGTAATTTCTTGTCTGCAGCATTGTGTCCAGCAGACAATTAAGACATAAATACCAAATGTTTCCCGTTAATAAATTTTCAGGGGGTTGCTGATCCCTGGATAACTCTGCCATGCTTTCCCCCAGCTTGCAGCATATTCCATCAAGTCATTGCCAGACCCATTTCATAACTCTGGTAGCTGCTTATTGCCATAAACCACCTTTGCCCACACCACACAAATTGTCTTTATTTTAACACCATCACTGCCCATTCGCTTCCCAGGCTGCGCAACGGCTCACAGCCCTGAGGAGCCCATACCCAGTGAGAGGCGACTGCCAGCTCCATGCCCGGCTTTTGCCTCCCCAGCCTGCCAAATCGGGACAGATGTGGGCACAAGCTGCCCCAACATGTGGATGGGTGCTGGGGAGAGAGGCAGCATGAGTCTCCGTTGCCGATGCTGCCGGACTGGGGAGCCCCGGCCGGGGTCTGGTCCCCGCGGGGAGCATCCCCCCCCAGGGAGACCCTTTCCTGCTGCCATCTCCAGGGCGCTGCAGCTATAAAATGCATCTAAACGACCTCCAGTTCATCAAACAGCGCCAAACACATGGGTGTACATCTGCCGTGCCTACCTTTGCATGCAAGAGCAGCCCTACGTGAGCACAGCTATAGGAAAAAAAGCCTCTCAGCCGGCGCTTTGGAGCGGTGGGTCGCAGGCGACTCCCCAGCCCAGTCCCCTGACGTACAGCCGCCTCATACACAAGGTCACCCCACAGATGTGGGAGCAGGACCGGAGCAATGGCTCAGGGCAACAGCCTGCCCCACGCTCCCCCCTCACCCAACCCGACAGAGGAATTTATGTCCCAGAGCTCCCCTGTGAGCAGTGCCCCGAGGCACCAAAAATGAATCCCTCAGTACAGTTTTATTATGCAGTTCAAGGTGCAGTCGAAAGATGTTGGCCGACGCAGCTGTGCTTTCCTCCTCCTCCCTCCCTCCTTGTAAAGGAGAGGAGGAAAATCAAGTTGCTGGCTGCCATCGGCACCTTCCCTGCCCTGGGCACTCCCACGCCAGACCCGGCAGCCCTTCCGCACGTGTTGCAGCCTGGTTTATTGGCAGCCTGCATTTGATGCTAGCCTGGAAAGGCTCCGAGAAGCTCACAGGCTCTGCTTTTAGCACTAGCAAAGCCTTTTCCAAAGGAGACACTTAAAGGGTTATGCAAGAACAAAGCTAAAAGGGCTTGTAATTATTTAAAGTTGGGCAGGGGTTAAATTAGCCAAGCAGACTCATTACCCGCTTCAGATCTTCACTGCAGGGCAGTGAGAGGATGCACATCTCCTCGAGCTACAGAGCCGGCCAATTTGGAGGCTTTATTTAGCCCAGGAAACCTTTGGTCTCCCAAACCAAGAGCAGCTGCAAACCACTGGCCCTGCGGAGCAGCCACCTTTGCCCTGCTGTAGCAGAGAGGAGGAGCTGATGATAAGAAGCTAAAACTTGCTCCAAACTACCCTGACCTGGCCTGGCCATGTTTCGCAGAGGGTTTCGTGCCCTCTGATCCATCTCTCAGCTGACCGACCTTGCTGGGGCAGAGGGGAGCAGAGCAACTGATAAACTTTGGGGCGCAGCAGCCCTCTGCAGGTTGCCTCCCTCCTCTCGCCCCAGATCGCTGCAGCTTAAAGAACGAGTGGGAAGAAACGGCAGCTTTGGGCCATCGCTCCTGATGAAGCACTTGCCAAGGCAGAACTGACTTCTTCCTTCTGCCGCAGGGCTCTTTCTGCTGGAAAACATCCCTTGGACTCTGCCTGGGATCAAGGGATCAGAGCAGGCCACGCAAAAGATGCCAGCCTGGGCTTGTGCCAGAGCATCACGATCAGACATTGCTGGGAGCGTTCCTGTCAGGGGAAACCACCTCCTGCCCAAGGCAGCAGCGTGGACAGGAGTCTGACCCGATCGCTGACATCCCCGAGCAGGAGCAGCCGTGGCAGGGATGGGCAGGGGGTTCCAGCACGTTTGGGCTGGACTCAGAGGCAGGGGGGAGGCAGGAGTGGGGACAGGACTGTCCACTGAGGTCAGGTCTGCTCTTACCGTGTCTTCCTAACAGGCAGGGAGAGAAGTTGTATTTGTACCGTGGGTAAGTGCGAACTTATTGCAGAGATGGAGCGGAAACCGAGGCAGCACTTTCTGCAACACAAATGGCTTTCAAGGTGCCGGAGGAAAATCACTTCGGTGCCCTGGCCCAGACGTGCATCCCTCTCGGTGACGGCTCCGGGGGATGAACCTGCCTGTAGCTGGAGGCCAGCCCTGCGGTTTGGGGAGGCACCATGCCGGGGCCCGGGGGTGCCAGCACGGTGGCCACGGGACACCCTGCTCTGCTGGCTGGCAGCCCAGACATTGGAGACCCAGCCTCTCCTGTGGTCTCTGAAACACAGAAACAAACCCGGCAGAATTTGGTTTTGAGACACGATTTCACCATAATTGATATCATAAATATTAAACCAAACAAACCCTTCTGTGCCCTGCCACGCTGGGAGCGCTGCCTGCAAGAGGCGTGTGTGGAAGCGCGGGCTGAATTTCTGAGCGCTGTAGTTATAGCAACAGGCGGTGTCGTTTATCGGCAGCAGTTATGCAACTCTCGGCTGCACCTTGAAAAGTGCAACTCGCTGCACAAAGCCTCTGAGCAGCAACGGCAACCAAAAACCCATGGGCACGGGCGAGGGGGGTGGCTTTCAGGCATGGCACGAGCCCCTTGCTGCAACACGCCTGCCTCAGGTGCCCTGGGAGCTCCCCAGCCACCTTTGCACCATCACCCGTGGGCACAGACCCATAAAAAAGCAAGCCCCGCGTGCCTCCTTTGCTTGCACAGTCCCCAAAGTGTTCAATCGACGTTATGCAGAAACAACACGGACGCCTGCCGCTAACCGTGGAAGTAAAGATCTGTTTGGTACCCGGTGTGCGCAGGGTCAGCAAGGCACACTGATGTCTTTCAATGACACTTTGCTGATTTTCTCTTCTACACAACACGCAGCCAGGCTAAAGAGCAGTTCTCTTGCCTACAACTCAGATGCCCTGCTAGAAAATCAATAGTCATTTGGTGATATTCTGGCACTTGGCTTGCTGCATTGCAATGCCTTGGGATGAGTAGCTCCGATTTGCCAGTCTCCAGAGTAAGCAAAAACCAGTAAGGGTCAGACTGGCCTTGACCAGATACTCTCGGGCCATTTGAGCAACACAGCCTGATAAATCCATCTGAAACTTCAAGAGCCTCAATTTGTGCCCATCCAAGGGACTGCCCCACCCCATCAGACGGCAGAGAGCAAGCTGGAAAGGTCCCTTGGGTTCCCCCCGTCCTCCCCCTGGCAGTGCTGTGCATGCCTCGCTGCTGCCCGCCTGCTCATCCTAAAAGTCCTGAAAAACAGGGTGCACACCTCATAGCAGCCTCACTAGAGCCTCGACAGGTTTATATGTCAGACGTATACGAAACACATCCCAGCCCACACCAGCAACAGGTAGCACCAGCTGGCCCCAATGTGGAACGTGGATGCTTTGAGCATTCCAGGGCCGGACCCGGCACACACAGCCCTGCTCCCAGGCTGCTCCAGAAAAACTACAAGGCACAAAGGGTAGGTACCAGCTTACTTACCTTAGCTTATTTACCTACAGAAACGGAGAGAACAGGAATTACAGAATTCAGTGCGAGAAACAGGATCGCTGCTTTAGATCTGGGAACTGACCCTGGATTTGTGAGTCAGCACCAGACCAGGCTAAAGCAACGTGTTTCTGTTCACTGGCTTAACCAGGGAGCCAGGGAGCAAAGAAAGGTGGGCATGCCAAGCACCAGCTACAGTTTAAAATAATCAGGAAGCTTAAAATAGACTCGAGCAACTTTGAACCACAAAAAAAAAAAGCTGACGGCATCTTGTTTAAAGAAGAACAGGAATTGCTCTTTTCTGCGACTTAAGGACAGCACCAGCAGAGGTGGATTTCAGGTGGTTTCAAAGGGCAGCAGACATATTATTTTTAAATTATAAATAAAATGTAATACCCTGACCTCAGGAATACAATCGTCTGCTTTCAATGCACTCCCATTTCTTTAATTCTTCTCCATCGGCGCAGATATATGAACTGCCACAAATCCCTGCCACCTCCCCATCTGCGTGCATTACAGCCTGAAGCACAGGACCTGCTCTGGGTTACAACCTGACTGGGAAGCAAATCCCTCCCGGAGAGCAGGAGGGGAAGGACATGACTCTTTCCCCTGGGCACTGTCTGTGATAAGAGGAGAATTAAGACCTCCAATCTATTTCTAATGGAGAGGTTACGAGAGGGCATTTTGGAAGCAATTGAAAGGTTGGTAAAGGGGCTCAGCCGGGAAATGTATGGAGTCTCATTACCTTTTATCTTCTGAGCACATAAAGTTTGCAGAATCTCTGTTTAGGTTAGCAGGAAACCTCTGCAAGAATTATATATGCTGCCCACGTGCTTATCAAGGGAGAAAGAGCTGTGCTCTATCAGCCAGCTGTGGGGCTCGGCGGAGATAAAGATATCCCCCTGCCCAGCAGTGACTTGGGATAAATCATCCTGTCCTCGCGCTGCCATTACGCCTAACCTCTGCTTGGCCCCTTCCAATTGTCACACAATTTAGCCGCAAGAGCCAGGACGAAGGAGCGTGGCTGGGTCTTTTTCAGTCGTCCTGCTGCTCTCCCTGCCATGTGGGAAAGAAGGGAGTGCTTAATTTACAGTTCAGCTATAAATGCCCTGTTCTAGATAGCCTATCGAGACCACGGCTTAGACACACACCTAGCTGGGCACCAGGAAAAACAGTGTTTGGATCCAGTTGGGTTCTAGGCTGGATCCCAAAGCTGGAGTCTGAGGGGCGGCCGGGGACCAGGCGCTGGCTGGGCAATACCCCTTTTTCTGCAGACAATCCTCACCAGCTTCACAGGTGTCACCGTCCCTTTGTGCCTTCAACCCTGGCTGCCCGTCAGGTCCCACCGCACCGCCGGACACAAACCCCACGGAAACGGCTGGCTCCGCAACACGCATCTCCCACCGAGACCTCCGACAGCCCCAGACCCTCCGTGGGATGCAGAAAAACCGCACGGACCGAAGCTCAGGTCTGCCCTATCGCTATTGCAAAGAGGGTTTGCTACGGCCCAAAAGCGCGTCGGGATCGCAGGCTGCGTGGATGCGGAGCATCGGTGGACCGGCCGGGCGGCTGTCAGAGCAGCCCAGGCTTCGCGTGGGTGACTTCACCGCTAGCGCTCAGGGACCGTCACAGCCATGAAGGCAGCGCAGAGATGTCCGCAGGTGTGAGACGTTGGTGCAAATCTCGGGTTCTGCATAAAGAGAGAGACAGCCGCTGCCTGCAGCACTTGTAAGTCCAGAGTGTGGGCAGCGGACGGTGCTAAGGGGACTTAGGGCTGCCACAGCCACCCAGGGAAATCTGTCCCTTCCAATCGATTCAGCAATGATTACGAGGCGTGCTGTATTCAAGAGACTGCAAACGGAGCTGGCTGGCCATAGATATATAGTGTGAGGCCTGCGACATTTGTTGTTAACCAATGCCACCAAGTAGTGAAGCAAATAACCAAAATCCCAGAAGACTCATTGTTTTATGTAAGCACGATATATACACCTGGAAAATAAAACTGCGCATGTGAAAGAGAACAAATTAAAATTCAATTTCATCTATACCAAATAGATGCTATCATCAGTGGGAGGATGTTAGAGATATATTGGTACTCGCATAATTCTTTGGTGAACTTTTATGGGCCAATTGATAAAAAATATTCTCATGAGAGCAATGCACATTATTTCTAGAGCTCCGGTATTTTACTAGCGAGTCAGTGCAGAGATGTGTGATTTACACAACGAACACAGAGGGCTACCTTGACATGGGTAGCACAAGCACGAGTGCTCTGTGGGGAATTCTCCCCTGGAATCAATGCACAACGTCTCTGTTTGGCCTGCGGAGAGATGATGATCTAAGCCAGGATTTACGTGGATCTCTCCTGTTAGAAAAGTAGCAGACGCTTTTAACAGCAACGTTTCCAAGCAGGACAAAATGCAGCGTGATATAAAAAATAAAATCCGCAGCAGTCCCGCATCTTTTCTTCTTATTGTCTTAAATGCCTTCAGCAGAGCGGACCAATTTCTTCCAGCTCTCCACGTGTTCACAAAACCGAACACGAAAATCTAGATGAAATATATTCATCTGTGTCTTCTTTCCAGATGCGTGGCACTGGGTCAAATTCTTGCAGAGAAACAAACTGCTCCGATAAGGCCAGCGCTGTTTGCTAACTCTGATGTCCGCCCTCGCACAGTGCAGAGCAATACCTAGCTGGTCCATGCTGCACACGGGCACAGTCGCATTCAAGGTTCCTGACACCTGAGGATCTCAAAGCACTTTCTAAAGAGCAGCAGAGTGCCAGCTCCTTGCGCTGATCTGATGGTAGCTCTCATGGAAATCAATCACAAAGGTTCCTCATGGCACAGAGGATGCTGGTTCAGACCCCCCCATAGATCATCGGTCAGGATTTGCTTATGGAAAACAGATGGACTTTGTGCTGTTTAAAATGAGAACTACATTCACTAATTCAGTCTCGTGGAGTTCCAGGTTAAAACATCAGCTGAGAAGACTCTGGCTCTGCCTGTTGCAGGCCACGGCAGCACGCAGAGCTCACAAGGGATGCTCGTGGAGCCGAAAGATGCGGTTGCTGCTCCGCAGCACCTCCAGCACACTTGCTGTGTGCGCAAAGCCCTCCCTTACTTCTGTGCTCTCAAGGGACCGAAAATTTAAATAAAACAAAACAAAAATCCGCTTTCTGAGCTCGCCCCCCCAGATGCAGTTTCTTTGAATTCACAAGTCCTGTCTGTGTGGAAGAGACCTCATTTAGTTAATTAGTGCCATTTAGATAGAAAAGAGCAGTGCTCAAAACCAAACCTGAAGCGCACAGGAAATTTACCCCAAACTGGGAAATCAGGTGCTTAAATGATAACAGCATTTTTGCATTTTACTACACCCATGCCGCCTGCCCCTGCTCTGCTGACTGAGGCAAATCACGGAGGCCCACGACTCCAAGGATGCCTTTCTACGGGATTCACCTCATCGTTCACCGCAGCAGGAGCAGCCGAGCTCAAGCTCTTCACCTCAGGCACAAAGAGCTCTGCAGGCACAACATCTCACCCCCGCGATTACGAAGGAGATAAGTCACTCGGCTCTTCATGCAGTGAAGGCTGCGAGGGGACGGCTATGTCAGGAAATATTTGCTGGGGCTCAACATTCACCTGGGTTTTTTTATTTATTTATGCATCTTTGCATTAACACCTATCGCAGCTCAGCCGATTTCTTTCTTTTGCATAAATTTATAATATAATAAACCCAGACGGTTAAAAACAAAAACCTGAGGGTTTTGTTTCTTCCATCCCAAGAACAGGTAAGTATTTTCTTGAATCACGAGGAGTTTCATGGGCTGCAGGAGGAGGCCAGTTGAGACCGTGTGTCTAAGCCACGCATTGCAAACACCCGTCACTGTGGTCACGCTCTCATCAGCGCGGCATGGATCCTGACTGCTTCACTCCGGCAGGACAGAGGCACCCAGCCAGCGGTGCCGTGAGAAAAAGGATCAGGACGAGTGTCTAAGGAAAAAACGGCTGAACATAATGACTTCATTACTTCTAGCCAGCACGGTACCAGTCACTGTAATCGACTTTGCTGTATTTTAGCCTATTCAGCAGTTTTGCCTCCGCTCATCTGTCTGCGCTAACATACGTAACTATTTTATTAAAATCTAATCCAACTACAGAATAAATAAAAATCCAATAGTAATATTGAGGTCTAATTAAAGACAAAAACCTGTTGCCATCTTTCTAAACTGTCTTCATTTGACTTCACAAATTTGCACACACGTAAATCAGCCCATCAGGCCTTTTTTAGGCATGTAAATGACTCCAAATGGCCCCAAGGATGGGGGCCCCCGGCGAGACACCTGGGCGATACGACCCGAGCACTGCTCAGGCAGGTTCAGGTAAACAAGCATTTGATTTTGCCGATTGCATCTTGGGTTGCGTGGATCACATCTTACTTTCCAAAAGGCATCTCCCACGGCTGCTGACAACCTTACCTTTTTGCTTCATACCGGTCAGCAGGGTTTTCGCCATGAGGGTTGATCCAGCAATGATTTTTGGTATTTCTGCGATGTTTTCAACAGCAGGAATAGCTGCTGCATCCCTCAGCCAGAGATACCAAATTTAGCATCTTGTGGGAGGCAGCGCCAGTTATAGTTTGCAGGACTGACTTGGGGACTGCAGCTTTAGCAGACCCTATTTGATAGATCTGAATGTTTGCTGGGATCTGATACCATTTGGGTCTGTCAGATCTGAACAAATTTTGCAGGTCTGTGCACAAAGGTCGTACCAGGCAGCTCGGATGTAGAGGATTTCCAGGCTGACCGTTCGGTTTGAAATCAGATGCCATTGCTGTGTCGGCTTCGGCTTGGCTCCGCAGCATGGTATTCTCTTCTCTGACTTCCCATTCCTTTCTTTAAATGGCAAAAGTAGCTTCTTAGAGTGCCAAAACAAACCCAAACTGTGAGAAGACACAAGGATGTGACCAGACACTTGCAAAGTGCTGCAGTGAGCAGGGACCGGAGCCTCAGCTCTCCGCAGCGCTTGTAAGGGCAACAGCAGCAAATGGATTTGCACCACTTGCCTCTGACACGATGTGCCTGCGCTGTCTTGCGGGATTGGGGGATTTCTTTGGCTTCTCAAACTACAACAAACACACATAGAAACATGTCCTAGTCAATAATTTATTATACTGAGATGGCAGCATAATTAAGTTACCAGAGGGCTTTGGGCAAATATCTGGTAGCATAAGGTGCTACGTGCTTTTGGCACGAGCTTTATTTAAACACATTGGATCAATTTGAATCAATCTGACATGTACACACTTCAGGGCATGGCTAGTTTCAAATCAATTAAACTCCTTATGACTTTATGATTAGAAACCTGAGGTTATAAAACATTAATATAAAATCACAGTTTATAAAGTGAAAAATAAAATCCCAGTGTAATGTTTCATGAAGATCACAGGAATCATTATATAAGCTTCATTAAACAAACAAGGTAAGGGTAATTAGGCTGTAAATTGAGTGCAGTAGTTAAAAAAAAGAGAAACTATAATTAGGAGGTGATGGCCACTTAACCAAAAATAAGGAAGTATGGATAACTAGTTGTCTGCTGCTTGATTTCAAACAAAAATACAATTGATATCTTCATGAGATGGTGCATCTGAACAAAACCTTCAGCCATAGAAGTTGGTTGTAGCAATTGGCTGCAGGACAAGCGAGAAAAAAAAATTGATTTGCAATTTGCCTGGAAAGAGAAAAAAACCACACTAAGCAACAAGGTACGTACAGGTCTTGCACAAGATAGTGAATAAAATCCTAAATTATGTCATAGCCACAAGTTGTGCTCTAAAGATATAATTCAGCAGAGCACCTGAGCAGGTGCTCGGGCACTTTCCTACGTGGTGAACATATATGCAGGGGCTTACCTGGAGGGGCCGGTGTAAGTCCCACTAACGTGGACAGGACTGAAATGTGCACTTCAGCGCCTGGCTGATGAGAAATGAGTTTAACCTGGGGGCTTGAGAGCATTTCTAGGGGAAAGTCTGCCAGGAGATTTTACGTTCTTGTGCATTTAGTGTAGGAATTGCCAAATTCAAAAGTGCCATCCCCTGCTAAGCCAATTTTCATTAACCAAAGTCCCAAGGGAACTAAATCCTTCCAATAAGCATTCAATCTGCGGAAGGAGCATGATGATCTTGCTTCTTTGCTGGCTTGGCACAAATTACCCAAGCAGATCAAAACCATCCCCAGCACAACCGCATTTCTTGGGCAGATTCAGGCCAGCACGCCTTTTCAAACGCTGTGAAAGATCCTAGAAGCAATTCTCCTTCAGAAATATGCATAACCATTTTGCATGTGCTTTTATCTGACCTACCCAATAAATACACGTTAATACAACGAAGTGTCCAGTACCAAAAAAAAAAAAAATGCTGTGGATGGGAAAATGCAAGGGGCTTCCCAGCAGTTCCCTCTCTTACACATGGGGCACCAGTTGCTTCCTATAGCACTCAGACATGGGTGCCAAAGGGCAGGGTCCAAAGTCCACTAAGTTGGCAGAAAACTTCATCAGCTTCGGGGAACTTTGCACGGGGCCTGGTGCACGTAGGAAATCTCCTTTGCTCGTTGTTTTTATGAGGTTGAAACACAGGGTAGCCACACGCAGCTTTTGTAGCTTAATCTTTGCTCAAACCCAAACGACTGTTCATTTAAAGATGTAGAGGGTCTGAAGAAAAAAAAAAAAAGCAAAACGTAGAATGGGACAACCATAACTGATGCCAGGCACAGAAAAGCCCATCCAGCAGATCCCGTTGTGCAGGCAGCCTGGGTCGGGTATCGTCCTCCGTGCTGGACCTGCTGCAGGAAACCCAGGCAGACCAGCGTGCCCAGTCTGCCCAGTCCCAGCAGCCAGTTGAATAAGAGACAATCCTCTCGCAGCCCAGCCCGGCTGGCAAACGCCGGGCGTTCTCATGCACCCCAGCTCCCGTGTCCTCCTTTCCCCGTCCTCCTCCCCGGAGAGCCCCGACCGCCTGGCTGGGGCTCGCACAGCCCGGCGTGGGATGCCTGTCTGTCTGTCTGCGGCCAGATGGTTTTACTTCACACGTAAAAGCATCCAGCCCCCTCCTCCCCTCTCCTCTGGGCTCGGCGGGGGCAGGGGGGGCCGGGGGCTGCTGCACCGGCTTGGCCATCAGCACCCTGCGTTTGCTGGCCGGAGGGGGTCTGCGGCAAACGCGGGACCTGTTTCAAAGCCAAGCAGCCAGCCAGGCCAGGAGAGCCTTCCAAACCCCGTAATGACATCCCGATGGCTCAGAAAATAAGGTATCAAGACTCTTGTGAGGCTTGAAATAAAACTCAAATCTGGATCGCTTCAGCCTCACGCTGCCACTTTGAACTTCTTGGCAACTGGTTCAGAGCCTTTGAAGCTGCATCCCGGTCCCACCTCCCTCCCAGTTCAAACGCAGCGTGGCCGGCATTCCTCCATCAGCTGGCCGGCACATTGGTGGCAGCTCACGGCCGGGCGACTGCCGCATTCCCGCAGACCCGCCGGCACACTGGCAGCATCTCGGTCCAGCCACGGTGCCCTCAGCTGGGCACCGTGGCTCAAGGGGGATTCATGGGGAAAGCACCAGCTGGAGGGGTTATTGCAGGGAATTAATAAGCTGAAAGAAAAGATGAGCCTTTGGGGTGAGCTGTCAGGCCCCCAGATCAGACCCTAAAGGTCGAGGTATCCCAGTCAGGCCCCCAAAATCATGACCTTGAGTTTAGAGTACGGGGAGGTTTAACTCACTGCCCGAGGCTCGGCTGGTTCCCCGGTGGCTTTTAGTTTAGTTTTTAAGGGTGGGATGAATCACTTTTCTATGCTTTCCTCCCTGCCCGGAAAGGTGAGAAACAGCTAAAACCGAAAGAAACCCCAGAAGTCGGCGATATTTCCTGTGGCTTTGCCGCAGACGCCAGAAACCCTCCAACCCCTGGGGAAAGGGCTCCACGCGTTCGCAAACGTGGAGGAGAAAAACCGGTTCCGTCACAAAAGCCGCGGGGACAGGGTGGCCGGGTGACACCGTCCAGCCCTCGCCACCTCCCCGCAGAGCACAGGGTGACGAGTCTAAAGTCAGAACTGGGGGGGGATCCCGGGGACCCCCCCTACCTGGCTGTGCCACCGCAGGGCTCTCGAGCCGGGAGCAGGACGAGGAGACGGCGAGGGAAGGTTTTTACGAGCTGGCGTACGGCAACTCGCCAGGGATGCCGGAGCGCTGGCCGGGAGCCAGCACGACGCTCCTGCATTTATTAGGGGACCCGCTGGCTTACCAGGAAATTACACAACGGTTAAATGCTTTATATATTGAACTAGTTTATTAAGGAGCTGCTCAAGATTTTTTTCATAGAGGAACCATTCTGGAAATTATGATGCTGTGAGCAGGAGCCGGCCCCGCGATGCGGCACGGCTTGGTGGCACGGTGCCGCTGCATCGCCGCTCGCGGGGAACAGGAGCGCAGGGTGCAGAAAAAAGAGCCATAAAATGGGAGATCTCTCCCAGGAGCCTGCAAACAAATGTAAAAGAGCAAATCCCAACAGGCAGGCGTGAGCAGGGCTGCGGCTACGGCTGCGTGCCAGCAAAGTCGCGGCTGCAGCACAGGCTGGCAAACTCACATGGGTTTTTAATCTGTGAGTGTGGGCACCGCTGGACAAAAACCATGGCAGGATAAATCCCACGGGGAATAAATGTTTGTCCCATGCCGGGGCCAGACTGGGGAATGGACACATCCCCACTGGGACTCCCTGTGCCGGCACCCCTGCCCCACTGTCCCCTCCGGAGATGGGACCAGACCCCAGCGCTGCTTCACAGGTCACCTCTAATTTTCCACAGAAGCAAATCCAGCTGTGACTCAGTCTGGCCTCACACCCCAGGCAGGATCTGCCAGGTGGGCAGGGTGGTAAATGCCAGCACAGAGGCTAAAGAGGAATAATCCCTGCCAGGTAACTGGTGACTCAGGCACATACCCCAGGGCTAGCAGGTGCCAAAGCCAACACAGATAAATGACAAACACAATGAACCTCGAGACTAGAAATAAAACAACGTGCTGAGTGGAAAGGTCACAGTCGGGTCTGGCCAGAAAAGTCACCGAGGCTGTTGCAGATAAGCAAAGAAAGGAGTCAAAAAAAATCCCCGCGCTTTCTTAGGCGGTGGGAGGCAGCAAAGGAGCGCCGGGCTCCTGCCTGGCACCCTCCCTGCGACGTGCTGGTGGCAGAGGGACTTTGCAGAGGGACACTGCCGTGGCCAGGGGGTTGCACGCTCATTTCTGCAACCCACCCAGCCCCAGGGAGCAGCCAGGTTTTGTTCGGTGGCCTCAGGCACAGCAGCAATCATCTGCAGGGACAAGGAGGGGAGGGCGACTGTTTCTGATTAGGTAGGAAAATTGGGGAGCCTGTATGGATGGCTCCAACCTGTGAGATCCCCAAAGGAATGCGTTAAAACCGTCTCTACCGACACAAACCAAAAAGGTCGCCCACGGCAGGAGGGCGTGCAGCCATCCCGGGGATTACAGCAGCCGTTTTGCACGTCCCGGTGAGGAGCGGCAGAAAATGAGTTTTCCGTGGCAGGCATAACTGTCAACACAGCGTTTGCATTGCATTGATTACCTCTGGAGAAAATGGGGACAGCGAGTGTATTGACCTTTACAGGGAAAGCACCAAGTATCTACAGGCTTTCCGCTGCAGAGCAGAAGCACACTGCTTGCCTGTTAGCACACAAAAAAAAAAAAGGGAGATGTCTCGCTACCCCCTGCCTTGAGGGCATGAGGAATCGTGTTCTTCCAGTGCCGGTATGCCCTTGGCTTTGCCCAGAAATCGCTACGGAGCTGCTCAAGGCATTCTCCCAGCACCTGGTCTCCTGCATTTTTCACTCCTTTGCCTTTGAAGGCAAGGTTGTGGAAAATACTGGTGGAGCTCAACAGCACTCTGCCCTCAGCCACCTCTAATCCTGGACAATCCAGGCACGCGCGGTCCGGCGGGCAGTACATCATGTACAACTGCTGGAGTGTCACCATCGAGGACGAGGCAAGCGGCAGCTATGGCCACTCACCCATGAAATGTAAATTTAATGTAACTATTTGCAATGTAAAGTGCTTTGCACTTTGAGAAATATGCTATTATTTGTGCCTTTTATTGGAGAGAGGGGGGAAAATATATTCAGAAACAGTCTCTTGTGCGCGTTCACTTCTTCCTGCATCCAGAGTTATGGAGTTTATATTGAAATTTAGCAGCTGTGGGATACACGGACCAACAGTGCCATCACCACTAAATCATCTCTTATTTAGCTAATGCCCTTCATCGCTTGCACTCTCCTGCAAAAGCTACATATGGAATAGAAAAGGACCTGCCAGGCTTACAACAGACTGGTCAAAAAAATTCCACCTTCATTCAGTTCCTCCAAAATGCACTGTCCCAATAATATCAACCATGTATTTATAAATATTTCAGGACTAGTGGGTTTATTCTTAGGCAATAATAACGTTTTCCCAAGAGTCTTTTTTGTTTGTTTTCATTCACCTTACCAAAAGTGTCCACCTCAAAACAGTTAAATCAATTGCGAAGGAATAAATGCAATTACATTAAAGAACATCTAATCCACTATTGCCTCTATTACAATGTATTCTTCTATTTAAAATTATGACAAAGACTTCTTAACTTTCTAGTCTCACACTACATATTAAGGAGTTGTCTTTTTTTTAACTTTACATCTGTAGATATTAACAAAGCAAGGAAAAAAAAAAAGGCTTGCAAATACAAGTATTTAAATTATTTCAAAATAATGTGGGTTTTTGCCATCTCCTGACTTTTAAATTCATCTTTCTCCCACTTTCAGGTCAACATCATAAATTATGAGTTTCGCAGCCAAGGAATTGGAGCCCCTGGTAACTCAGGAATTAATAGATTGGGGGGAAGCAGTTGAGAAAAAAACATTATTGTTAGAAGTAATGCAAAGAAAGGTCTTTATAAATGTTACTCTGTATTCACAGACTCAAGAGGAAATGCCTCCAATAAATCCCTGCAGAAGACGGTTTAAGCAGAGCTCTCACATCACACTGCTATGGGCTATTAACGCTCATGCAATCAATTAGCTGAGTGCATGAGAGAAGCGATAACTTCATTGCTCCTCAAGGATCTGGCCACCTCCTTGGTATTCAATTGAAAGAAAAGACTTGAGCCCGGCACGAGATAGCTGACCTGCTCTGAAATGCTCGTATACATCCAGCGGGTGGTAGAGCTTCGGCTGGAAGAACTAGGCACATCCATGCCCCCTCGCCTCGTCGAGGCAACGTGACATCCCTTGTTTCTGCTTAAATTTAACAAGTTAACTATTGCAAGCTAGTTACATCCTTATAAATTCTCCCCCGCAAAAGAATATACTTTTGCCAGTGAAGCCAAATTATGAAAGACCATGTGGCGTGACCTATAAGACAGCACGACCGCTTGTTGATTTCTTTTCTTTCTTTGGTTCAAAATAAATTAGCTGTTTATATTGTATTTTTTTGAACTGCAGGTCAAAGACTTGTTTTGCTCCAGAAAATGTGAGTGACTGCCTGGCCAGGCTTAAACTGGTGACAAGATTAGTCAGTGGAGGTGACAAGTGCCTTAACAGCCTCAGATGCTTGGTAAGGAATGTCCCTGCACCAAACCTTAATCTTTCACTAAAAGTTGGGCGTGTTAAACGCTGTAGCAGAGTATCTGGTATCCCGGTATGAGAGCAAACACGCATCATCTCAGGGTGACACCGTCCCTTATCAGAAACCGTGGCAGGTGGCCGCAAGGGACATTTGTCAAGCAGCCCTGCCGAGACACCCCACAGCCCTCGTCCCTCACCCAGGTGAGCTGGGCTTACCTACTGGGATCAACCTGCTGATACAGAAAGTTGAAGATTGATGGTGGTGAACAAGATTTTCATCATTCAGTGAGATAACAAGAGGCAGAGATAAATACTTCTGCAGGCTGCATGTCTGGGAGGCGTGGTTGTACCTCGCGATTCATTAAGTTTCCAGAAAGCTTCATTTGCTGTCATTAAGTGCTACGCTAACGGGACTGAGTGGTTTTCCAGTGACTTGACTCCAGGAGGCACAGCAAAACTCACATCAAGCACTTCTTTAAGCCACAGCCTTAGCAATGACTAATATCAAAAACCTGGGGAAAGAGAGAAATGCGGGTCAATAAAAGCTATAAGGGTGGTTCTGCAATCAATTTGCTGCGCCGCGAAGGACAGACAGCAGTAGGAAGGCAGGCAACCTGGAGCAAAGGCATCCCAAAGCCTCATTGCAAGATCTGCTGTGGTTCTCGCATGGGAAAACAAGCACGCATAGCACTGCGTGCAGCGGAGAATTATTATGGAAGACTTGATCGTTTTCTGTATTACATCAGCGTAAATTGGGAGCGCCCACGGGGTTACTAAGCTAAGGCCTAAAGTAACAACTAAAAGTTGTTTGTCAGATCGTGCCGAACTCATCCCAAGCGAGAGGACGTTGGCCCCAGGTCCCCTCCCAGGGTGCGGAGAGGACACGTTTGCATCTGCCGGCAGCGATGGACTCGGGGGAGCCTGCCCACGGGCGTACCTGCACCCCTCGCTACTAAGCCAGCCATAAATCTCACCCGCTTACCTTCACCCCCCAATAATACACCCAGCACCTTCCAGCAGACCCATTTTGTGGAGGCACTGGAGGATTCAGACATCCAGCGCTCACGTAGGAACCTGCAAGCGTCCATGGCAGCTGTCCCCGAGGAGGACCACGGGCAGTTTAGGCACCGGTGACAGGGCTCGGCCTCAGGTCCCCTCGCCCCACAGACACAGCTGCCAGGAGACCTGGGGCTGGTGGGTCCCATTGCATCAATCATCCCCTTCGCAAGGTTCTGCCGCTTTTACGCACGGCTTTCCTTCTCATTTAGCGTACACAGTGAAACGGGTTAAAACCTAAACCTATTTATAATAATTATTCTGGAGGTTGTCTGCAGATAACGTAGAAAATAACACTGGATTTGGAAAAAAAAATCCCTTTTAGCTTTAATTAAAGCATTTCAAAGCCACTAGAAGGTTATTTACAGGGTGTGTAAATGTAACTGGAGGGGAGGCAGAGTCAAGGGAGTTCAAAGGGTGTCTGTGAAAAGAAAAAACCCACTGTGTTATTGACACCGCTTCCTGCTTTCTCACACTCAACAACCTTCTTAAAACAAACTAGAGGAAACAACAGCAACAACAACAAAAAAAAAAAGCTACTGAGAGCTGTTTGAGATTAAATAATACTTTTTGACAGCTGGTAGGAAAAGGCCTGGTCCTGCATTCATGCTTACAATAGCGTGCTGCTCCATACCCTTATTTGCATTGTAGAAGCATCCGAAAGCCCAGAGGGAGCCATGGGTCAGGGCTGGCAGGGGGACAGGGACGGCAAGGGGACGGGGACGGCAAGGGGACGGTACCTGTGGGAAGAGCTGAGCCCTGACCTGCAGCATCAACGGGCTGGGGTGACAGCAAGGAGCTCCCACGAGGTTCTCCCTTGCACCGTAATCCTCCGGCATCACCTATGGCTCATGCCTGGGCGATTTTTGTAGGACAAGTGGGTTTCGTTCCCTCAGACTGAGGTCACCAGTCTCCATCTCGTAAGGACCCCAACTATTTTGAGATGCAGCTCTGGCCCCCCTGCCACAGTCGCTGCCACCGGACTTTGGTGGGAGACGGCACCAGCTGCTGGGCGCTGCCCATGCAGACTCAGATCGGGACACCTGGGGGTTTTTCTGACAGAAACATGGCTTTAGGCAAAAATAAAAATCATGCAATGCCCTCGTTTCCTCAGGGCTTTGGAGCATCCATAGGCTGAACAGGGCTAAGAGGGAGGCTGAGGTCTGCCCTGCAGCTCCCAACTTCTCCAAGGAGCAACAGCATCTTCCAGCTCCTGCTCCCTGGCCATGCCCGGCCCTCAGGAAAGCCACCCCCATGCACCTACAGAAAACCCTCAGAGTTTTCCTTCAGCAGGCTCACCTGCAAATCCATCCATAGCATTCTCCTTGCAGATTCTTTCCAAACCCAGCATCTCACCCCTTTCTTCTGGCCTGTCTGGGGAATGGCCCCTTTCTCCTGCAGTGCCCAGTATAGACAGTCCTCCCCAGGCTTGGGTTTCCCATTCAACCCTCCTTAGCATCCCCACCCCACTGCCCCTGCAAGTATCGGGCACATTCGTCAGACATGAAGTGATACATATATTCCAACCCATTCATTTCCCCATGAAAGAACAACAATAAGCAGCACAGGATTAAAAACTGCTAAAGCAAGTCACACACGGCACCTTATAGAAGATGAACTGCCTGCCCTCCACTCTCCCCAAAAGGCAATGAAGCAGCAATTAAGGATGTGCAATTTTGCCATATTAACTCTGAGATTTCGTGCATTACAGAAGCCATCAGCAAGCAAGGAGGAGCGACAACAAGCACGAGCTGGCTGGGCATCTCCTGCTCAGAGCAGCAGAAGAAACTACAGCTTCTGGAGGTCTTTGCACATGCAGAGAAGCCACTCTGCAGATAGTCCCACAGACTGGCAATCGCACTTCTGCATCAGGACCTCTCCTGTAATTGCAGCTCATTAGATGTGCACACAGTGGTCTTTAGTAGTTCAAAAATGTGATGGAAAAGAAAAAAAAAACCTGGCAGGTGGCTTGAAAACTGAGAGAACATGCACTAAGAAAAGTCTGCAAATGCATGAGCATATTAGAGGTGTGTATTTGGCTGGCAAGAAGCCTGCATGGGGTTGTAAGAAATGTTCTCCATCCTAGCAGTAAGAAAAAAAACCCCTGAAAAGTGATAGAGGAGGAAGAGACAGTTAAATTCCTTGCAAGAACCAGGGTGGGGAGCGGGGCACACTTGGATAAGGACACAGGATTACATCCCACCTGTTCATCCAGCTCCAAGAGGGAATCAGAGGCAGGTGCCCCCTCTGTATCCCGAGCTCCCACCTGGAAACCTGCACTAGTCCTCCAGAGG
The DNA here is from genome assembly GCF_026419915.1 of Harpia harpyja. NCBI lineage: Eukaryota > Metazoa > Chordata > Aves > Accipitriformes > Accipitridae > Harpia > Harpia harpyja. The sequence continues at coordinate 20,444,468 of NC_068969.1, forward strand.
TGACCTTCCTGCTTCAAGCAATTTGCACCGAGTGTTAATAAAGCTGAGGGGATTTGAAGCACGGGTTAGGAAAGCTTCACAAACACCTACCCTTTAAAATGCTTTCTCTTCTTCATCTTTTGCTATTCCCTTTAAAAAAAAAAAAAAATCAAAATACATTACACATTAGATTACTAAATGAACAGAAAGCCTCAGGGCCTGGGAGCCCATATTCCAAATGATGAAATCACAGCCACCAAGGCCGGCCAGGACCAGTCTGTTAGCCCCAGGCTTTCCTAACGAGCGCTAACAACACTGCCAGGGTATACAACAGCAGCTGAGTTTTGGGGCTGGATCTCAGGCCCCCATCTTGCACGGTTTGGGGAAGAGGTATCTTTGAGTGGTGGGGGAGGAGAGTTTGCAATGCGTTTTACCGAGCAGTGCGGCTCGGAGATGAGCGATGCTGGGTGGAAACAACAGGCTACAAAGGTGCTTTCCTATTTTAAAGAATCAGCATGCTGCAGGAAAGCCATGGGTTCAGCTGGCTACTTCCCTTCTGTTTCAGGAGAGCCAGCCAGTGTATCGGATATTCATTCATTTGGGGCTAACTATCTTTTCCATTTCTGAACAGCTTCAATTTTCTTGGTGTCTCGGGGAATGGTTTATGAGGAAATAGAGCCTTGAGGGCAGACAGATGGAGAAAAATCTCCCTTCTCACCAAATTGATCACTATAATCTTTCATCTGCTCAGCGCAGACCCGGGCTGCCGGCATTCAGAGGTGCCACAGCTCTACTGGCGGAGCAGCCCGTCCGGCTGCGTGGTGCCTGCCGGTGCCGCTCGCTGCTTCCCCAGACCGAGACCCGGGAGGAGGATGGACGGCACAAACCCAAACCATTTCACGTGACGGAAAGAAGAGGAAAGGAGATTGGGGGGGGGGGGGGGGGGTGTCAGATCCAAGGTCCCGCTCCGGTGCTGAGCAGCCTCAGGGCTTGCCCACAGACATGACTCGCACCGATTTAATTGCTGCCCTTGCCCCCTCTCTCTGCTGTCCTGTGGCATAAAGGAACTTCACGTCACTACTGCTAATAATGAGGAAGAGAAACCTGCCGTCCTTATTACGAAACGTTTGTATAGCAATATATCCATACCGTGGGCTGTAACCAAAACTGTAATGGCAGCAGCAGCGAGACACTGTGGGATCTCCAGTGTTGGCGGAGCTCAAGAATGGGTTAAATAAACAGCTGCTGGGAATGATTTTGACACAGATCTACCTGCTTGAGGGCAGGAAAATGGACCTCGCAAGCTCTGTTCCCTTCCCCTGTTTCCTGGTGCAATGACTTTATGGGTACAGTTTTCCCTCCCCGGTCCTGGAAAGTTCTGGGGATGATGAAAGTGTGACCAGCTCAAGCCAGCCACTGATGCACCAGTGCTAGAAACCATCTTCCCTCAAAGAGCAACCTTGGTTAGCTGGCACTGAGCAAAATAAATACGTAGAAAGGAACACACAAGGACAATCATGGGACACAAAATTTGACCAGGTCTGTAGGGAAGGCAGCTGAGCTTATAGATACCAGCCTCCACGTGACATAGTTCAAGTGCCTGCACCAAGATGCTCCAGGTGGAGCCGAGGTGACTCTTTTGACCGTCACTTTTCTGGTCCTGAGACAGTTTCTCAATCCTCCTCCTCTTCCCCCGGGGCTCACTTTTCACTTCCAGGCTGTCCGAGCTGCAGCCAGCTACCCCCCGGCGACCAGCGTGACAGGACATTTGCCCAGCCACGGGGAGGTTTCTCGCCAGGGTCCCCATCAGCAGAAGTTAATACAGACCTGGGGCGAACGTATTCGTAGGAGACCTGTCGGGTGACACAGGCTCTGAGCAAACACCCAGCGGAGCCGTCCCGCCAGCTCGTCCCCCCCATGCCCTTCTCTCCTTTGGCTTGAGTCACTCCCATGACTCTCAATTAACATTTAAGGTTTCACTGAATAGCCGGCTGATTTATTTTCTTTCTCGGTCCAGTAATTTATGGAAATATATTCTTAAAAATCAACCAAAATGCACTTTACTAATAGATGGGCCGTTCTCTGACATTTCGCAGAGTAAATGAGCATTTGTGCCCAGTGGCATGTTATCCCATGACTGAACCCCTATAAAGGGCTTCAAAAATATCTATTAGCCAAGCTCATTAGTTTAAATATCATTAAAATAAATTATATTTCTCTACACATAGGCCTCAAAGTGAATACTACTCTCAGTGGTTACAGGTCAAACATTCATTTACTCTAAGGACTCTTTGCGCTGAAAATAGAAAGGGTGTTAAAATTAGTTTACACAACTGCAGCAGTACAGAAGAGTCCTGGTACAGAAATGGATCTGCCCATGCCTCATTACTCAGTTTAAAAGCATTAGTGTTGAATATGCAGAATTTATGACAGATTTTCTTTTCCGTAAGAGCCAACTTTGAAGTTTCCTGCTGGTTCTGCGAACATTAAAAAGATCTTTACTTTAATTGTACTGCTTTTTAGATTTATTCATGTATCCATTTAACCTGAGACCCATTTTAAGGGAATACTTTAAGGTGGATTTGACGTAGCTCAATTTCTCGCGTTTCTGGTTTCAGTTTGGGGGGGGGGAGGCTGGTTTGTTTGTTTTTCCATTGCTCACGCCAAAAAAATGAAACAAAAGTAGCCCCATCTCCATACAAACTGCACAGACTCAATTAGGCTGATTTAAACCACTCCCCATTCCCCAGGACTGATTTACTGCCCTCTGCTAAGCCGCTGTGCCGCTGCCGCAGAGGAACTCCTCGCACGTCCCGCTGTGCTCCAACGCTCCTCCGTCTCCATCGGCAGCTTTCCCTCGTGGTCCTGCTGCTCGTCCCAGCCCTTGCCCCGAGCCAGGACACGGCGACAGGCTCCCTGGTGGCCCGCCAAGTTGCCCTCCTCGTACAACGAAGGGCACAAACGAGGCACGTGCGTATGGGGATACCTGGAGACGGTAACAGCAACAGGCGATGTACTTTCAAACCAGAGCCTGCATAACTGCACTGCCTACCTGACTGCTTAACCCATAAACCAGTTATTTTTGAACAGCAGAGATGTGGCTGTTGATTTATGTTTTCATTGTTGTTGGCTTTGCTGAGGCCGGGCTGCCAAAAGGGAGCATCTCCTTCTCTTTCTTGTCGTACCTCACCAACAAAGTTGTTTCCAAAACTCTGAATAGTTGCATTTTTGTTGGAATATGGAAGTTAATAGGATGCAGTTAATAGGATTAATAGGATCTCTAATGATGTAACTGAGGTGCGTGTGGTTGCACAGAGGTCACACAACCCTTGCTCTGCTCTATTCGACCCCTCTACTATGGGTGATACAAGGGAGAGGAAATCTAGGGTGGTTCCAACGTCCCTGCACCGAATTTGCAGAACTAATAGTTACCGATGAATAATAGTGTCAAGGCAGAGTGCACACGGCAACCCACAAAGTGATTTTCACAGCCCTGTCCCAGCAGGCCCCTAACAGTCTGAAGCAATGAGGACCTTCGGCCAGGTGTTTTCTATGTCTCGAAAGAAATCCCTCCCAAAATGCCACACTAACCGAAGCGGGCAGTTATACCTCCAGCAGGTATCTGCACACCAGACCTGCAGCTGCTGTAATGCAAATTAGACAGCAGGCAGTTCTGAAGTCTGGATCTCAGTCATCTCTGGAGTGAAAAAGTACATGTTATTACAAAAGCAATTTGTATGTTGCTATTCTCAAAGCATCACACGAGTTGTACTTTCCTTGTTAGCAGCACCTTGAGAACATTACTGCCAATGGAACAGAAATCCAGCATTAAGGTCCCCCTGTTAGGGCTATGACAGATTGCAGGGAGAAACAATGCGGTGATTGAGGACCTGGACTAATCACACCAATTGATATAAATTACCATGTCAGCTATACCGTTGCCGCAGTCTGCAGGTTTACACCTCATTAAGCTTCCAAGTGCCAAATGAATCAACAGGGTTCAGCAGAACCATTCTTAATTAATTGTTGTAGCAACAGGGAAAAAGTAACTGAAGAAGAGAATCAGAACTCGCAGTGAACACGGGCGGGTTTGCACAAACTGAAACTGCTTTTCCGATTTAGCATTTGAGATTAAAGACGCCCACATACTAATCTCAGCCAGCAAATAACTGCCAGGGGCTGCTTTTGGACTAGGGTGGAGTGAAAATATAGGCTGGCTACTTGGAAAAGTTTTTTGTCGAGTTCTTCGGTTTGTTTTGCATAGCTCTTCAGGCCTCAACGTTTTGGTGCCTGTGAAATCTCCCGGATTCGATTTCCCACCCCACCTGCAGCGGGCAGAGGCCACTGCTGGGCACCTGGGCATCTCTTGGAGCCGAGGGAAAATTGCAGTTCAGCAGCTTATTTTTAAGTTTAAGCCAAACGCCTCCATTTTTTCCTATGTTCCCCAAAGCAAGATGCAAAACTTAACGGTGAGGGAGGAGGCCAGGAAAGCTGTGGTCTCACCTCTGGCAGAGCTCCCAGCCTCTTGCTCTACTGAATCTGCCGTGCCAGGCTGCTGTAAGGACAGAGGTCAAGCTCGGGGGACAAAACATCAGCAGCCACAACTGAGTTTGAAAAGCAAAGGACTCTCCTGTCCCTCACCCGGGCTCGATGCCCTTGTCCTCGCAGGTGGCTCTCCTCCACCACTCGGCAGAAAGTCTCGTCAAAGCCTGGAAGACCTGGAGCTCAGGGCACGCTGCGGTAAACACCAGCAAAGCCCGCGGGACTGCAGCATCTCCAGCCAGCCTCCGCAGACGCTTTGCTTCGACACCTTTTTGTTGCATCTTTAGGATGGATTAAACACAGCCCCTGTGCTCCATCCCAGGCGGCAAACCCGCGCTGTGCCTGCTGCCACGCCAGCTCGCACAGCCCCGCAGCTGGGGTGCTCTCCCGAGCAGGAGCAATGTCTCCAGACCGTCAGTCCGGGCTGGCAGCAGGCAGCAGATTTGGGTGCAGGCAACAGGCAGGCAGCTGGGCAGCATCCAGCTCACCAGAGTAGGGTTACACCATCACACCAGCATGCTCATGGACCAAATCCAGCCGGGACTCCCGCGTGCACAGCTCACGCTCTCCAGGGGAGTTTTGTCTCTCTTCTGCTGGCGTGCATTACACCAGCTCGAAATCTCCCTGGCGTTCACATCTGCTTACCGCGCAGCTTGTAATTGCTTGTGTAATGCGATGGTCAGTTTAGCGCTCAAACCACATTTCCAGCGTTGAATGTCTACAGGTACTTACGTTTTCCCCATCGCTGTCAGTCATCCAGCCCATTTTCCCTAATCTATAAAACATCCATCTCATATTTATATCACAGTGGGGCTTTGACAGCTACAGCTTGTAGCTGTCACTGTTCTCCAGCTTTCAGGCCAAGTTACACTAGATCATCCAGTCACTCTATAGCATCGATTAACCTGTAATTTAAGTAATTTGTAAGTAAAATGTAAGTTTAAGACAAAAACAGATTATGAACACAGATTTCACCTCTTTCATGCTTTTAACTGGGGAGCACCACTGCGTGGCAGGGATGTGTTACTATTCCCATTTTAAGGGAAGCGGGGTGCCAGGAGCATAAGGGAGGTGCCCGTGGTTACTCAAGAAAACAGCAGCAGAGTAATGAGCCAAAATTACCTGTCGTCCATCCCGCATCCTCCTCCTCAACCCCTTTTTTTTCTTCTTTTGTGCCTGGGGTTGGATCCAGTGGAAATATCTGGCCAATTTCAGGGAACTCAGGGCTGTATTAAAATAACATTAGCAGCCAGGAAAACCCGATGCTGCAACTCTAGACCTTTTTGCGGGGCCTGGTTAGGTCAGAGGCCCCCGGGGAAGGCAGACGTCGATCCCCGAACTGAGGCAACACGCTCGCAGCTTGGTGCTGCCAGCGCAACGCCTCCTGCATTCCCATGTGCGCGAACACGTGCGTCAGGGTCTGTATCACATTATCAATGAAAATATCTTCCCATGACTTGCCAAAAATCCAAGAAATTCTTTTAAAAGACTGGTCTGGGACTTCACCCGCGTCCTCGGATTCATTTGAATCGTACCTCCTACCAACCTAATACATTGTTATTTACTTTGTCTTTTCCCCATATAAATCTATACAAAATTAATAAAGCTGACCATTCGTAAACAAGAATGACCTTAAACAATATTTCTAAGCCTCAGAATTCCTGTTCTAGTAACTATGAGAATAAAAAAAAAAAAAAAAAATTGCAGTTTGGTTTTGATAAAGTTTGGGCCAAAAATATTTATTTACATTATAGATATTTTGTTCTCTTACATTTATTACTGCAATTAATGCAATAACATTTCCAGATTTGTTTTATTTTAAGGGATTTAAGGTGCAAATTGGAGGATTAGCAATCCAAACAGAATAGCAGGAACAGAAATAGGTTTCCAAGCCCATTTATAAACGGCTAATTGCCAAAGAGTCTCCCTTAACAGCGTTCTGCGGCAAAACAAGCGAGGAGCCCAACACTGGAAGGCAGGTTCTTGTGTGGAAAGTCACTTCACACCTCAATTACAGCTTCTGCCAGCCACTTCAGATCTGAAGTATGATGTTTTCTCTAGTGAGAGGATACCATTAGTGCAAGGAGCAGTTAGCACTGAGGCTGCGAACCGTGCAGCACCCAGGGAAATCACCTCGCAGGGGGAACTCCTTAGACTTTTGGTTTTAGCCACTTTGAAAAGCAAATTGATTAACACACACACACACACTTGTGCGTGTGCACACACATGCTTCCTTTGCCGCCTGTGCTAGATATTCATTGAGACTCAATCAGCTTTGCAGTTAGTAAGAAAAGTGTGATTTCAGGCTTTTCATTAGGGTCATTAAGAGCATGGTATTAAGGTTCCACAAGCTTATTGTTTCAACAATATAGAACAGGTTCAGGAAAGACATATCACTGTAATTATTCATAACTCAAATCCTTAAGGATCTGAGAGCATAATCACGTTAACATCAGTATCTTCTTGGAATAAAGATTTTTCCCAATTTTTACACAGTACTACTCCACTTACTCTCAGAGACCCTACATACCCTCCATCACCGTGACCGATGAAGTCTGCTGTCGGCTATCTGAAGACAAAAGGGAACTTTCTGCCGGCGCCCCAGACGAAATCCTTGCCTAATACTTCGGACCACAGAGGAATGACTGGAGCGCTGCCAGGCACCTCGGTTTAGTTTCATAGCTCTCGTAGATGATCCTCACAACTCTGACTTTGATACAGCCTGCTGTGTCACCACGGATGAAGCCGTGATCCTTCCCACAGCGAGCTCCCAGGCACAGCAACGTTTCTGCTCCTGCCCCTTCGCCTCTGCCATTTCCCAAAGCAGCAGGCACGGCGTTGCTTTGCAGGCCTGAGCAGGGCACAGGTACCACAGAGTCTGGAAGAAAAGCATATTAAGTGTTATAACTTACACCAGGTCTCAGGGAGAGGTAATTTCAGCTCATTCCTTTACCCCAGCTATAGGGACCAGGCACAAACAGACCGGTCACGCAGGACAAGGGAAGGTGATTGGAAGGATGGACCAAAAATCTCAACTTTCTATTGCACTCTTGGTTATGGGATCATTTCAGACAATTTAATTCCTAAATTAATGACAACACTAGCAACTCCTGAGTAATCTGCCAGGTACAGCAAAGTTAGGATATATCACATGAACACAACCAAACCTGCACAGATGCACGCTGTGCGTAACTCCTCGCAGCACTGTTCCAAAGCGCAGAGGCACACACAAAAGTGCTAAGGCAATTTAAAACACAAAAGGATACACACCGCGACTTTAACTTTGATAGTCTTCCCCTTTCCAAGTGCATTATTCCCAGGACATTACGGTCCCTGCGCATCACTCGTTACGATGGCACGCAACACATTCTAGCCATTTTTTATTCCTCAGATATTTTCCAGTCAGACGAACAGACAAACTGATCTGATGAGTTACCCGCTTCCAGTTGTTAGCAGCCTAGCAGAAATCAGCAGGAGAGTGAGCAACACGTTACTCTATTGCCGCTATTGATCCACCAGCGATCCTGAGAGTGTGAAAGGGAGAAGCAGCTGTGGAGGCATTAAGCTACTTGTCCAGGACAGCAAACACTGAAAAGCAATGACAGCTCATCCCAGGGCTCTGCCTGGCACTCCCCGCTCCGGCTCTGATAGTCCTGAGCAACTTCTTCCTAAATCCACAGTACAAAGTATTGCACTTGCTTTTTAGAATATCATCACTGACACCCAGATTTGCAGGCTCAGATGCTTTGACCTTGTCTGCTTTTACACTTGTACATTCAGATTTTAAAATTAATCATCTAATTCCAGATAACTGCTTTTAAATTTGGCCGAATGGGGCATGAATCTTGCTGAATGAGAAATGCAGGTCCCTATAGTGAAATAGATTAAGCACTGCTACACTCCCCATTTTGTTTCAAGACTTCAGTTGCAATTGCCTGCTCTAATTTGAGATGGGAAGTCTCGCTATAGGGTAATTAAGCACGCAAGGAGCTCGGGAGAGCTGCCTGCCAGCACCTGGCAGTGGGATTCCCCTTCCAGAGGCACCTGCACTAAATGGTAATTCCTTCCCTCCATTTCCCACTTCACTCCCTGATGCTTCTCCCGGCAGCTCGGAGGAACAGATGGAGCAATCACCCTCCTCCTCTCCACAGAACGGACCCCTGCTGCTACCCAGCGCCTTATGCAGTTGTAATACACATAATTAGGCAAATCAATGGACAATGCAGCATATTAGAGAAGGAGGAGTTACATCAAGGCAAAACATGAATCCTAATTTATTTACCGCAGGAAATGGGATATTTCTGCATAATTGCCAAAAATTGCGGACACGAGACGAAAAGTAATTACAGCCCTGGCAAGTAGGGTGCTGCAATCAGGTCACTACCTGGACTGTTTGGAGTACAGCTGAGGGGAGTTTGTTCTCATCTTGATATGCAGTTGATTTATGCCTTAAACATCTCATTACCATTTATGAGTTATACTCCCAAATCTCTCACACATCCATAATCAGAGAACGATGCTTACTGCCATTCACCCTCCCACTGACTCCAGACAGAAAAGCACAACTGAAGGTTGCAAAATCCTTGTTGCCAGCAGCAGCCCTCCCTGCCCTTCATGGAAAGCCAAAGCTTGCATGGCAGAGGCCAAGCACACACAGCTGCTGTCTCCTGACAAAACCGGCTGCTGAACTTTCTCCTCCCGTCGCTCCCCAGGCACGGTTTTGTTTAAGGTCAATGCTGGCTCCGTCCTCCCTGCCCAGCAGCTTCTCTCCCTTCCTTCTTCAGCCCCTGCAGCTCCCACCCTGCGAAAGGCAGGAGATGGTGCGCTCTCACCATATCCCAGTGGCAGAACAGAGGCATGGGAAATAAAATATATCGACCTAAAGAGCAGGCGTGCTGCCGGCAAGTGCCCTGCGAACAGGCGAGGTGATGAGGGGAAGGATGTACGGAGATGGGACCTCCAAGAGCAAGGGGGGTTCTGCGCTGGAAGCGGGGTCGTGCACAGAGAAGAATGGTGCAAGCCAAATCACTGATGAGAGCGAGAGAGGCTATTACATTTCTGGGCTCTTCAGAGGTGATCTGCCTGCCAAGAGGAACCACCAGGGATCTGTGTCCAGTGCTAGAAACAGTCTTGCACACGCACAGTGGGTTTTATCCTGGTTTACTGACTCGGAGCAAGGCTATGCTCAGGGATCGCCTGAGAACAGGACCTTTCCAGAAGACAACCACCAAAGCATTGTTCAAGTGGTGATGAGACCTCAGAGATCCCCCTGAGCAGAGGGCTAAGAGGTCTGTTTTACAGAGGTATAGATACACAGTAGAACAGAGAGCCAAGCCTTCAGACACAACCTTTTGTTTTTTGTTTTTTTGTTTTTTTTTAAGAGGTTTCTGGTATCTAATTTTGGCCAGGTTTGCCTAATTTTCAGGGATTTAGAGGAGCAGTGATTCCACCTGGTGTAGGTGAGAACCACAGCTCCCATAGCACCAACGGCCTTGAGTCAGACACTCAGATACTGATACACAGAAAGATATTTAAGAATACATCAGGAATTGTAGATTTTAGCCTCTTGGCCTTGCTCAGCCCAAGTCAGTAGCAGAGGAAGAAGTCTCCGCTATCAGATTTGAGCTTTATTCCTTTTTACTATATTTCTGCATTCCTTTTCCAAAGTCTGGATCTTCCCGAGTCAGGCCCAGTACCTCTGAGAAACCAGGGAAAATGATTTGCAAAGTCACTCAGGACATCAACAGCGAAGAGAGGGACTGGCCACTGAGCTCCTAGGGTTACTGGTTAGTGAGGTTACCACCTGGCTGACCTTGCTAGTTTATAAACCTGAAACTTTCTGTTCTTTTCCATGCTAATCACTAACCAGCACTACCTGACTAAAGGAAGCTTCTCCCACAGAAATGACCGGCTGTCAGGTCAGAGCTGTCCTTCATGGAGCTCTGCCAACATCTTAATCCTCACCTAAGGGACATAGCTTTAGTTCTTGTTCTCAAGCATCCTCCAAAATGCCACCAACTGCGCTCAATTGCATTGTGGCTTCTGAGTATGAGAAAAGGTTTAATGAAATGCAAACCAACATTACCAAACACATTTCATATACAATCTAAGTCAGGTCTCCAAATGCAGTACTTGTGAAAATGGTACTGTTGCTTCTCCAAAACCTAAGAATATAAAAATAGTATGATTTATGGGTACCACAATACTACATACCCAAATTTATTGTGTCAGTGCAAAATCATGCCTCACACATGCCCACATAACCACAGGCTGCAGCCCACTTACCACTAAAAAGGAGAGAAACAGATCCACGACAGGCTCAGAAAATACTTTAAAATTAGTGACTTGCAAAGACAATTGACACCAATACCATTTGTTTGTATGCTATAAAGGTGTAAATATCATCCACTGCTGAAACATTTAAGAAAAGTCTGCAAGTTCACTTCAGACATTTCCCTGGGTGCTGCACCCTGCTCACCGTAGAGATCCCCGGGGTGGGGGTACTGTATTTGCTCTGCATGTAAACGCTCAAGTACGACCATAGCAATTCCATATTCATTTTGTTCTCCCAGCTTATCTTCTCGCAGCTCTGGAGTGCATTCTTCCTTATCTTGGAGACAAATGGCCTCCATGGAGAGCTCTAAACAGCAGAGCTATTTATCTGTTTGACATGTGTTTCCCTGTTTGTTTTCTCCAGCCTTGAGACAGTCAGCTTAGGCTTTGACAATATTCAGCTGTGTCAACGGCAGAGGGTTGCCTGGCCCCTTCACTCCAGTGCTATGAATCAATTTCTTTGCCATGTTTGTCATTTACTGTAGTAAATCAAGTCTAATCGATGCTTTCTTCTTTCGATATAGAGCAAGGCCTTTACAAAACTTTTCAGAAAGCTGGCTGGAATTAAAAAAAGATGGGGGTGGGGAGAGAAATCAATCATTTAATCAATTCAGCACCGATTTTTTCTTTTGGGAAAGAAATGAAAAGGTGGCAATGTCCTATGGGTGACACTGTCCCCATGGGCAAGGACAAAAAAAAAAGTTTTCTCTACTGATTGTTTCCAGTATTTCACCTGTTGCTTTTAACACCTTATTCTTAAAGCACTACGTGAACATGTGTCTCCCTGTCTAACATGACTGCATCTCCTTTCAGAGCCAAATCCTGAATGCAAAGGACTCCCCCCTCCACACACACCCACCGTGTTGCCCCCGTAGTCCTGCCAAGCAGCAGAGCCAAGGCTTGAGAGCACCAGATTTGCCTTTGTTCTCATTTACCAAGGCTCTGTTACACTCAGGCAGCTCAAGACAGCAGGGCTAGCACATATGCACAACGAGGGCCTGCAGATCCCTCTCCTGCTATCCCTGGCAAGAGCAGCACTCCAGGCAGCAGCCAGGATGGAGAACAGACTCTCCCGGGGCCTCAGGCAAGAATCCAGGCTGCTGCCATTCTCCTCCTCGGGAAGATCAGCTTTCTGCAAGGACAGCTCACAAACATCTCTGCAAAGATGTGGGGCTGGAAACGAGACCTTACCTTCGCTTGGGTCTGGGTAAGAACGGAGGTCGGTGCTGTCCCAACAAGAGTCTACTGTGGCAGGGAAGTGTCAGGATGTTAACCAGAGCCATTTTCCCACGACCACCTTAGTCGACTTCAGGGGAGCTCTGCACCACTCCCACAAAATAAGGTCATGACAAAATGCTCTACTTAGCCTAAATCTCTGATACAAAGTTAACCGATTAATGGCAAGACATTGAACAAATTATATTTCTAACTCCATTTAATCTCTCCCCCAGAACACTCTGCACATCTCAGACAACCGCTTTCCCCTCCTCCAGCAAAATGCCACAGCTCTTCCCCTCTCAGGCTTAGCTCATATTCAAACTTATTTTCAGTAGGGATTTTGTCCAGACACTGCAGTTCTTTTCTCTTCTGACTGATTATGATGATGAGCAACAAATGCCTTAAAACAAAGTATTGGCTGTGCTACAAATAAGCTTGGGTGGATGGGAGGGGAGGGCACTAGAAACAAGGAGAATTTTAAAACCAACAAAATGGACTACAAATGTATTGAGTTCCTCATATATCAACCAATTTCCAGCCTGGAAAACCTGCATAAGAACAATTCCTATGGATTCATCCAAATAGCTCCTCTACATAAATTTGACTCCTTATAGGAGTTCACTCACTTCTTTCAGAACCCACAGCAGCTTATAGGATTGAGGGGTCGGGGGGGGGGGGGTGGGGTTTAGGGTTTTTTGTTTTTCCCAAGTGTTTGTGGTTCATGGACTCGGCAATCCTCAGTTTTGGCTAAACAAGGTTACAGAGCTCCACTTTTCTAAAAGAAGCATCTCCGTGTTCTTTTTGGAGAAGCAAGGCTTCTCTTTCATACAGACATTGCTCATCCTGAGCACTCTGGGTGTGCTGGATAATGCAGCCACATGTGAAATTTTATCACCCAATGTGGAAAAAACTTCTCACCCCACCACTACAAAGGTCACATAAATTTGCTATCAATATATAACAGTCACAATTCGTTATCAGCTCCACAACCAGTAAACATAAGAGTTTTGCAAAAAGGCAATGATGAACATCAACATTGGACAAAAAGGGGAAGAAACGTGGGAACGGGCCTCAGGGTACAGCGCACCACAGCACATTTCCCCAAGTGCAGACGTGCAGAGGAACAGCAGGACAGAAGCAGAAGGAACAACAGCACACCGCAGACCTGCGGGAAGTGAGCAGGCACTAGTATGTTCTCAGAGGCAGAAACAGAGCTCAACCACGCAGGGTCTCAAAGGTGAGGACATCAGTGACATCAAAGTTATCTGGGAGTTAACATCCGTGTACGTGCCATGTTCTCACCTGGCATTTATTGTGGCATCACACTGTATAGACACTGCAGATATTTACACCCAAACTGGATTCACGCAGACAGATGGAAAAGGCTCACAAATAGCATTAAGAAACCATGCTTTTAGGCACTCAGAGGAAAGAACAAAAAGATTAACTAAAGAGGTCCTCACTCCAGAAGAGGCAGCAAGGCCCTGCAAGTAAGTAGAGTAAGCAGGTCTGTTGGAAAAAGAGAAACATTCTCCTCTGCCACACAAAATGGGAGAATGGAGAAGAAGAAGAAAAAGTGGGGTGGGGAAGAGCTGAAGACATGGGGTACTACAAATACCTATCAATTTTCACAATGAGTATTTCCTAATTCAGCCTTCTCCAGCCCATGTTCAGTTGAAGGAAGTTTCAGAGTTCATACCTGTAATTTGGGGAGAGAGGGAGTAGGGTTACTTTTTTTTTTTTCCTTAAGCGTATTTCTTCTCTCTCAGACATATGCTGCATAATTGCAGCTACAGTGTAGATTTTATTGCTAGCATTTAGAAGAGTAAGTACTCACTGACATGCAAGATGGGAAAGGTTCCTCCCCTGGGGAACAGAACACAGAGACTGATTAAGCAACCAGTAGGTATTTAAGAACATAAGAAATATTGGCAGATCAGCGTTGCACTTCTTACTGAACAGGAGTCGGCACATGAACAGAGCTAGCCTGCCGATTTCCAGCAGGGTGTAGCATTGGTGAAGAGTAAGTCTTTAAGCTCAGTATTTTTATACACTTTTTAATAGTCAAAAGGTTAAACAGTAATCATGGCTTGCTCCTCCAGAGGCATGAATGAGGTTTTGTCAGACTGCTGAACCAAACCTGGTGGTCCATGTCCCATCCCACCTCCCTCCCAAACCCTTTTGTAGAGATTGAATAGCAGCACATAATTTGCAGTAGCCACCTGATTTCAAGAACCTATCCACAGTTAACAGAAACTAGCACAAAATATATTGACTGATTGTATTATTTTAACATTATAAAGACAAAAAGGAGCAAATGAGTTGGCCAAAGCTATGTGACAGACAAAGCCAGGTCTAGACAGCACAGGTTTGCTTTCAGTTGTATACTCAAGATCGCTGTACCACGTTGTTTCTCATTTTGGTTAATGTTATTGTGGCGATATTAAGAGCATATGCAGAAAAAAGAAAGAAATAATTAGGATTTCTGTTCTTTAAAGAGCAACAGTAGTCTCCACATGTGGAAACATTTCAAAAACAGCACAAAAGAATAAATATGTGACAAAACTGCTGAAATAACTTACGTAAGAACTGCAGAAATACAAGCTATAACCCTTCTATCCTGTACTGATGACAAAGCAAATGCCTTTATTTTGTACAAAAAATAGAAAATATTTATATATTTTAAAATAATTTGTCAGCACTATTTAGACTTTTAAAGTTACAACCATTATTTTTGAAGTGGTTAGCTATAAAGCATTTTAAAACTTTAAAAAAATGCAGCAAAATGTCATAAACAAGTTTATACAAACATACGGAGGATATTTTTCAAGTAAATCCCAACAGCTAAAGATAACTAAAATGATGCTACAACTCATTTCGGTTGTATTTGATTAGGACATCATTCTACTACCAAATAAGCTTAATGAAAACTGTTTCTAGAAGTTTACTGACATTACACATGCACACATGCAGAGATTGAATCTGAGACACTGTTGAATCAGAGAAGAAAAATAAAAATCTAACTATGAGCGTATCTATCATACAGTTGTATCAATTCTTTTCAAAGCAGTCTTGTCCTCCAAACTGTCAACACAACAAACAATAAAAATATCAACTTCTTTCTGCAGCTCAGGATAGCCTTGGGAACACCTCATTATAGCAATGAGCTGTGTTGCTAGTGGGTCACACCATGTTCTAACACAGCCCTTTAGTCTTCATCTTCATTTATGCTGCGAAGAAAAAGCAGTGGGTTTGTCTCTGAAGACACCTCCAAGAAATTTCCCTTCCCAGTAGTATCTTTTGAAAATCTGTCAGGCTCAGATACACAGTTTTCTTCTTGTTCCTGTAAAATGCAGCTTGCACTAGCCAATCCTTCAGGCTGTTCTGAAAGTCTAATTGCAGTGTACATTTGCTTTTCTAATTCTTCTATCAATTTTCCAGGAAGAGTCGGAGATTGCAGAGAAACCTTTGATTTTTCATCACTAACCTCAAACGTCGAAGTGTTTGTGCCATGCCTTAATCCATTACAGTCAATAAGTGGAGCTGTCCTCTCCTCTTGAAGCATGCCTTGTAAAGAATTTATTTTCCCACCTTCACTGGTTGAGGACTCTCGCTCATCTGAATCAGAGCCTTCTGTCTCAGATGATGAAGTACCGCTTGATTCTTCAGAGTCACTTGTCTCCGACTCAGAGGAAGGCAGCTGTTGCTTGGAAACTGTGCCAGCAGCTTTTAACATGCTCTCTTCCTCTTGTACCAGCACTGCTGCTGCTTCCAGCTCTTCTAGTTCAAATCCTAGGTGGGACTTAGCTAGTGTGGTTTTCTGCAAGGATTCAGAGAGCGCAGCCAACTTTTTTGACCTATAACAAAGAACAAGATATATTATTTAACTTTACAAACAGAACTCCCATTTGATAATGAAAACACAAACCTTAAACATTTCTACTATTCACTTGGTTTGCAAACAACTTTCTTCTTCAATTATAAGTGTAAAAGTAGATGCTATGGGGAAAAAAAAAATTCAAAAGTATTCATAATTACTATTGTTTTGGGTAACTCTTCCCACAAGGCTAGAAAATATCCTACTGAAAGTCTTCGGTGACACTTTCAGAAAAGATACTGCTTCTTTGATGTTTCAGCAGTGCACAGTAAGGGAAAACAGATTTCAGAACAAACCTTTTCAGGATTGCTGTCTTTAGCAGTGAACTCTGCAGTATGTGGCTTGCTGGATTAAGTTTATATGCAGCAAAATCATTCTGTTTTACCACCCTTCCAGATATGCCTGTTAAATGCAGATGAACCGACAGAACATAGCTGATCAGGTCCATCTCAGTGATATATTCTCCTCTTTTCACAGCTAGCTTGGTGCACCCATGATAGCAGGAGATGTTCAATACTCTGTCTGTAGATGTGCTTTACCTTTCACTTGTTAACTCAGCTGAAATGTAATTCAACAGAAGTATCAGGACCATTTAGATGAACACCTCTAATAAAGCAGGCATGCTATGTCAGCTTCAAATCTTTGGTACAGCCATATTCATTTCCTCAAGTGTTTTGAAGTCAGCACATGCTCTACCAGAAAAGCGCATCATGGATTTATTTATAAACAGAGAGACCAAAAAATAAGAGTGCGCCTTGAAATAGGGGGGGGGTGTGGTGTGTGCAGAGGGGAAAATGGGTATAAAATAACAAACATACATCCTGTTTCTTGTTGTAGAGTTTTGCCTCAGACTATCAATCAACTTTTCACCACTTCCTGCAACAGCAGGTCTACTATAAATCCTGCAGTAACTGACTGGGTTTCATTCCTCTGCCAAACCTGCTAACCTGCAAGGCATGACACACTGACACTGGAGCAAGTAGCTGATAATGTAATACATGACTCCTGCGAGGCAAAAGTTAAAGTGCTTGTTCTCTCAGTTGAATGATTTTAAAGATCTTTATATTCTATTTCCCAGGGGGCATAATTACTCAGTATAACATAGATGCTTCCATTTTTTTTTTTTTTCTCCTAAAGGAATTGTATTTAAAAGTGGGGGAAGGGAAATTCAATGTAGCTTCTTACATGTTTTACACAGAGACAGCGCACCATTTAAAAGCTGAACTTGGAATAAAACATACTAAACATCCTTCGTTCAACCCATAGACTAGAAGACTAAGAAATGAAGTGTTTTCCAGAAGTAACTGAAGCAATAAAGAACAATTTATATTCCTATGATTTTTAAATCTAAAGCTAAGAATTAAATCACATTATCCTAGCAGCCTCCACTATAAAAACAGGTACCAAATTTTAAAAAGCTGCTTAACACTATTCTATTTCTTTCTTTTTGGAGATATATGTCCATTTTATTTTTGTCAAGAACTTGGATTTTTCTTGAAAAGTTATGGAGGATTTGAGAAATTGCCAACCTAACTGGGAACAAAGAAAGCATTCTCCCTGCTTCATAGGTACAAAGAAAGAAAAAGAAGCCAAGTGATACATAGAAAGGTTCATGAAGCCTTGCAGGTAGGTGGCAACAGAATAACTGGCTTGCAGGGAAATCTGCTTCCTGAACACACTGGTGAGAAGCTGGTTTATATCCCGAGTCACAAGAGTTTATATCCCTTTCAGAAAGCATTCTGCTTTGCTTTTGAAACAGCCTCTTTCCTTCCTTCTAACTATACATATGTATGTGCGTGCATGTGCCCCCTTCCCCTGTGAGAGTTGTTAATAATATGAAGGTACAATCCTTTTTCCTGTCCTACTGCCTACTGTCCGCAAGAATACAACGAGCTCCAAAAGCTAAATGTGCCTTGTGACAGAGAACACTGTCTTGTACCCATTTTATATGTAGTTCCTTTCAATTTCATTGACAGCCACAAGCAACTAACTGTAGGCACAACAATTTCCTCTGGTGATACATCTTCAGCTCCAGCTACCTCAGTCTCACCTACCTGTTTTACTACTGCCTTTATAGATAGAAAATCAATTTTGAAAGTCCTCTTTGTCCTCACATCTCTTCTATCACATCTGCCACTTTGTTTCCTAATCCTATATGTATTTTTGGGCTTTTCCCTATTTCCGCTGTTCTAATTTTTCATGCATATTTTTCCTGCTGGATACTCTCAGTCCTTGAAATCACTCCCTTAAAATCCTCTCCTCCTCTTTCACTATTCTCTTATGATGCAGTTAACACATTAGATACAGAACCATGTCACATAACTGAATGGAGTATTAAGGAGACGTATGGTATCACGTACTCTTTGGCATTAATAAATACTTCACTGTGCTCCAGATTACTTAATGCCAAGTGTTAAGGAAGAAAATACACAGTGGTACAGTCATTTGACTCAACACGCATTGTGTTACTAAATTAGATATAGACTACTGACAGATAAAAAATGGCCTCTCTAAAGCAGCAAGTGTTTGGTCACTCTATACACAAATGCATTTTTATCAGTGAATTCCAAGAGAATGAATGAAAAAGCCAGTGCCTGACAGCTGCAAACATCCATCCTACTGGACAACCGTAAAACTGCAAAAGGCATTTTTAGTCTGAAAACCTTGGGTTAATTCCTTCTGCGTGATCAAAATACACTACAAAATAATGACAATAACTGATTTCATAGAACAACTGTGGCTTCAAGTTTCATGTTTAGTCCTTTTTCCCAAAAGTTTTGATAGAACTACTGAGAGAAGACATGCTTTTTATCTTTACAAAGAATTACAAGAAAAAAGTCATTGATTAAACAGCTCGCTCTTCCCTTCTAACATTAACAGCACAAATGGATACTCTGCTTGGATGAGTAAATGCCTGCAAAAGGCCAGCAATTCCATCTATCCTCTTAACCTCTTCAACTGCCTTACTTCAGCTCTCACACAGTGGTCCCATGGAGCAGTGTGATTGCCAACACCATGCACAAGGACACAACCCATGAACTACCAACCAGCACATTTCGGGAAAGGGGAAGGGGTGCAGACTCCATACAGACCTGCACAACCTTCTTTCTCTCTGCGCCACCTATGACCCAAAGATCATGTTAGGCCAACCACAATAGGAATCTTCTAATAAATCATTAAAAACCCTAGAAGATTATTTTACTATGTTTTTTTTTTAAGCTCTTAGCCACATCAGGTATTTGATATAAACAGCATGCAAAAAGTCTCTTTTCAGTTACTCAGATTTCTTAGTAGGCTAAACGTTTCTTCCCAACTTTCACTCTGGTCATCAAGTCTCTTCCAGAAAAAAAAAAAATGGACAGCCTACAGAGCTCGACATTTCAATATGAGAAACGAAATCAAAACTGTCACACTCTTGACAAATTTATACATAAAAGCAGAAAACTCCACTCTCCCAACTTTCCAAACTTCCATTAAAAGAAAAAAAAAAAAAAACAAAACAACCCAGCACTTGAAGAATAGCTTCCCCCCTCCCCCTGTGCAAGGGACTAACAGAATTACAGTTAGCTATCAGTCCATCTTGTTTAAGGCAATTATCTAATTTCAAGGAGAACTAAGTTTCAGGAGTGCATTTCACATCAGCCTTAAGAAAAGGTGGCAGCACCGCCTGGACAAAAAATAAGGCAAACAGCATAAAAATCAGAGCATGGAAATGCTTTCAGTGGGAGACCGTGGGTGTCTGAATTAATGATTTCCCCAGCTGAAAGATAAGCAACAATTCAGGAAACAAAAATGAGACACCAGAAATGAGATATCATGTATTAGAGACTTGCAGTAAACAGGTCCTGCTGTTTCCAAAATCTTTTGAGTAGTGTTTTAGAGATTAGACAGCAAATACTTTAATTTTTCAAGTATGATTAATGGAATCGCATGATTACTTTACGACATGCTCATTCAGTATGCACATTTGCAGTAATGATATCTTATTATTATGGTAATAACATTCTTACATAAACATGCATAATAGGCTTTAAAGGTGCTACACATGATAATTATTAGTTATCAAGATGTCAGTTGCTTAAGGAAAATGTTTAATTACAGGTTAAATTGATCAGATGCATGTTTTGTTTAATGTATAGCTTTGAGGAACAGATAACAACAGAGGCATCTCAGGTCTTGTCCATGTAGTCCGGAATTAAAATTTCAAGACAGAACTACTGTAACCCTTGTCTAGGCAGCAGGAGAGTTTCTCCATGTGCTAGAAGAAAAAAATCTTGTTCCATGGATCTCAAATTATAAAAGAGTAAAACTGGGGTGAAAAAAACAAAGAATCAAAGGAGATTTAGCAAATAAAGGGAGATGGGTAAAACAACTGGGGGGGGGAGAGGATTATGGCAACAGGAAAGGGAAATCATTACAAGTTACCGCAAAGCCCACCTATGGCAGCATGAAGAGAAGTGATGGTGATGGGGACTGACTGCAGCGCTAAGACACAAGCAGCAGCCCGGATGGGAGGGAAACAGGACACAATTTCTCCAGTTAAAGACTAATGCTCCTACAAGCTCCGGTTCTACCTTCTGTTCCAAGGAGTAAAGAGGGCACTAGGATCTGATGAATCAAGACAGCTCTTATCTCCAGAACACATAGCTATGAGAAAAACGTCTCAAAGAAGACATACATTAGGGATTTGATTGTTTCCAAGGAAGATTTAACATAAGCTGGAAGGAAAGACAAAATTCAACCTAGCCACAGAAAGTAAAAAACAAATGCAGGACTTGGGGGATACATCCAGCCACAAAATCCTCTACTATGCTTCTGTATAAAATGTCCATCACTCAGAAATAGCACTAACAAAAGGAAAAGGTTTAAAGAAAAAGTGTTAATGGGCCAGGCCTTTCCATCTGCCTGGTACTTCCCTTACATCCAATCCTCTTGCTTTAGCAGTTTAGTTATGTTAAAAAAAAAACCCCAAACAAGTCAAAGAGAACTTAAAAATATGAAAATCAGCATTCTGCTCCTCATTCTGTATGGCGGGTGGCACCGCATACTTGATCACGGCATGGGAGTTACATATCTAAAACACTGTACAGAGTATTTGCAAACATGGGAGTAAATAGTCAAACTGGCAGCACAGCCTTTCAAAGCAGGAGTCAGTAACATTTCACTATGGAATGAAAAGTGACTTTTCTTACACAGGCACAAGCTCTAGCTTGCTTTTGTTTTTGTAAACAATAGAAGGATTGTTTCTACTGCCTCATAAGTTTGGCTTTGCACTTCACAAACATCCACTTTTCTGAAGTACACAGTGTAAACTAGGTGTAAGACATGGCAAAACACAACAGAACTTTCTTATTATCTACCCCAGCTTAATCACAATCAAGTCAGCGTACAGTGCACAAGTGCTGTCATGACAGATTGAGCTATTCGTGCCCAAGCAGAACACAACAGCAACAAAGCATGGGAACCTGTGCATCAAAAACATTGACAACAGTTTTGGTTAGCAGCCTAGTATTTGAATGTGACCTAACTGGTCTTGGAACCAAGCTGGAACCTAACTAATCTTGGAACCAACTAAAATCTCATTACATTACGTTGTTCAAGTGTGGTTAGGGCCTATTCACTGTGTTACAACGGGAATCGGTCCTCCATGCTAGCAGTGCTCTAACTTGGCTCTACAGGGCTCACAAGCCCTGTTTTAAACATAAACCACTTTACATTAATTATCTTTAAGCCTTACAGGCAAGATAAACAAGTCTTAAAGAAACAGTAGATATTTCAAGTGCAGACATGCCTTTGCAGTGTCGTAGGTTCCACCAAATACGAAAACGGGCCTGTCTCATTGCCAAGCAGCCATCCCCTGGTAGGCCTACAATTCCTTGAGATGCATTCAAATACAAACTAGCAGCATGCTGTGCCAGTCAGCAGGGCTGACAAATATAAAAAGGGCAGTTATTTAACTTACCTCCACTCAGCAGGAGGTCAGAACACATAGGATCCAATAGTAAAGCTGTTGCATTAAGCAAAAGGCTTTCTTGTCTGCTGGATCACAAGGTATTCCCAACTGCCTTAATTTTATACATTTACTGTATGAGAAGCTACCAAGTTTAAGGAGAAAGTGTCAGTCTATATTTAAACTACGTTTCTCAACAAGGCCTGGCAAAACTCAGACTTATGAGAGAAAGTTTCATAGACACCCTCTTTCTTAGATAAAACAGATAAGATAACAAGCAATACAACCAGCCATGAGTAACTTTAAATGTGTTCCAAATTACATACCTGGCAGCATTGCTTACAATTTCCCACAATTATTCTTTTAGCCAGAAGCATCGTAAGTATTAAGACAATTCTCGAGTTAATATTAACTCAGACATCACCAGATATTATTGAAAGTAGAGCCTCAGCAGTTCAGATGCAGAGGATGTGTGAATTTAGTATCTTCAAGACTTTGAAATGTCAGTTAAACTATAAGGGATAATGAAATTTTCTGCCTTCCCAACAAGACTGGTTGAGGACAGGCTCAATAGGATGTAACTGATGTTTCTGCATGGACTGTCACTGGTGAACAAAAGGGCACCTGCAAAAGGGCCAGACTCTCCAGACCCTTCAGATCATCTTATTTTTCCCCTGCCCAGAATGGTTCTTGCTGAATTCCATCCATCACTGTCTTCCAGCCCAAGCCTTATCTGTCCAGACACAAGGGGTATGAAAAGACACTGTTCAACGTTCAGTCCCTTGATAATGTGAACATTAACTTCCCACAGAAACTCTGTCACGATCTTGATGAAAATTAATATCCCTATGGCAGTAAGTCTACTGCTTAAGCTCTCTTGAAACAGAAGGCTCAACAAGTTACAGCCAAACATGATATCAAAAGATAAGAAAGTAAGCTCGTACATGAATGACACAGCTGACAAAGCATCCAACTATTCTTACATATGCTCGAGAAGAAAATAAATTGTTCTTCAATCTAAAATTCAGATGGCAGCTTCTATCTAGTCCTGCACAGCTGCTTGAGCAACCAAACTGCTGATCTTCGGGGAAAGTCTCTCGAAGCTGATAATTGAGCTCACCCTGCTAGGCAACACTGTAAGTCACTGAAACAGCATATTCTGAGACCCAGGGGCGGAGGTTAAAGTCGGGGAGAGACACATACTCTTGAATTGCTGTAACATTAACTTAAATTTCAGGGCTTTAGACCAACAGTAGCATGCCTCCCTCAGAAAGGCAACTAACAAAAGTCAAACATCCCTCTACACTTAATTTCAAACAGCTAGAAAGAAGAAAAAAAATAATATAATGATTTAATTCTTATGATACAGAACTGAAAGACAATTTGATTTTAATAAAATATTCAAGACATGGAAGAGTCAGGTTTGATCAACCCCGACTGGTAAAACACAGAAGTGACAACGATGATGGTGCTGAATGCAAAAGCAGACTTCATTAATGTAGAAACATCTGAAGTCAACATGCACAAAAAAAAAGCATAAATGGTCAAACAATGAGATTAGGTAACAAAAAAATCCTCCAGTTTAGGAAAAGGATCCTTATAAATGGACATTTAGCTGCAATAATAAGAAACTCATCACACTAAACACACCATTTGCCAACACTACTCTTTTTAGAAGTCATGGGTTACAAAAGAACATGAGCCTCAGAATCAGCCTTGAGGTAAGAGACTAAGACTCAATTACACTTTTTAGCATGCGTTTTATACGAGATGTCGTATTTCACCATTTTTTATTTCACTTTCAAGGTTATTCCTAACGAGTGCTTCAAGTTATACACTAGTCAGTGACCTCCAACCATAGTGAAATACTTTTAAAAAGCAAGCTCAGAATCAGTGAACAAAGTTCTGAAAGAAATTCATAGCAGAAAGCCCATAGTCTTGGTAAATGTTAACACATAGTGACAACCACTTTGCCTATCTGTACACACTGTTGTATTACAAACAATGACAACGAACCTAACTACACTGTTTTTATTGCAAAGTACCTTATACACGCTTTTACCCCAAGTTCCCACAAGCTTAGGGAAACTATGCACAGATTTTATTTCATCCAGCTCTGGGAACACAACTATTCTCTACAGTGAAACATGGCTAAAACTTACAAAGCATAACAATACTACCATGAAGTTTAAGGCATGAAGTGGAAAAGAAAATACACACAGCACCTGAACCACGGGAAACCCTTTAATGGAAACAAAAGGCCCCCACTCAGAAGAACACAGATAATACTATTTTATACTTGCACCACGCACAGAAAATACCATAGGTTCCTAATGAACAGAAA
Source organism: Harpia harpyja (assembly GCF_026419915.1). NCBI lineage: Eukaryota > Metazoa > Chordata > Aves > Accipitriformes > Accipitridae > Harpia > Harpia harpyja. The sequence goes on from NC_068969.1 coordinate 20,468,711, forward strand.
AGTCTAAAACCTATTTTACATCTCTTTTCAAATATGGCACCTCTATCCACAAAATTCCTTATTGTATCAGTTAAGCAGAAAGATGAATATTCAACATTTACTAAATAACTTTCCAGCATTTATTAGCTGGTTAGCTCATCATAACCCTACCTGGCTTACAACATCTGGAAGAATCACAGAATAGGTAGTACAATTAACAGTCAGCGAGATAAACACAAACGGCACCATTCAACAGTTTCACATACTTAGTTTATTATACATTTTTATAGTAAGAGGCAGAGCCAATAAATAATTCCACTAAAATCTCATTAGCTCTGATCAATGAGTACAGAAGATAATATAAAAACAAAGCTGAATTTGGCGTGTTAGTGAAGGCGAAACAGGACCATTTTCTTCAGGACTCAGGTAAAAATTGACCTAAACTTTAACTAATCTTCTATATTATCTGCAGCAAAAGAAAGACGGATGAGTGTAAACACAACAGAAATAACGCAACATTCGTCACATGATTTAGTACTAGATTAACCACTGTCTTCATAGGAAAAAACCAAACCATCTCCACAACACAGCACTAAAGAGTGCTTAATTTCTACGTTTCCTTATGAAAAGGCAGCTGCTAAAATAAAATGTGCTCAGTCTATTCAAGATATTTTATGCAATTGCAGGAAAGAACTCATTCTTTCCATTTCTCAAGAGGATGGATTCTGATTTTTAGCCTAAATAACTTAGGTTTACACAGTTATACCGTCCATGTCTATACTTATTGTTAATTATTTCTTTTCTGACAACTCCTGGAAACACCAGGCAACTTCAATCAAATTTAAGAGCAACTAGAGCTTAAAGAAGATCTTTAAATTCCTACTTATTTCATGAAAATAAGCAGAGGTATAAATAACGACCCTCATGAGAAAAGGCTGGCAGAACACAGCCATCGTGTATTGGTTTGGTAGGAGGCCATGGCATGCACATACCAACCAGCTGATCGGTGCTAAGACCAGCTACTGCACATGCTGCCTCTTGCCTGGTGGAGGTGTCAAAGGATGTGGCAAAGAGATTAGGGCACAAGGCTTGGGTTTGTAGGAAGTTTAGAGAATTTTTTTTTTTCTTCCCTCCCTTGTAGACATCAAACAAATTGGAGACTGGAAAAGCATTCACTGCACACCAAATCCTTATCTTAAATATAGGAAAACCACACTATAAAAAAGGGATCTGGAAAATACATCTCCCTGTAAGCAAGATGCCACCACTTTAAATTGACAGGATTAGAATAGCACAAATCCAGCATAAAGAGACTACTTTTGACAAGAGAAACCCACCACTTATTTTCAGGTGACAGAAAGCAGTGCTGCACCGTAAACAGTGGCTGATGTGGAAGAATCCAGTGGGTTTAAGGGGAACATAAAATGGTTTCATCTTTAAATTCTGGCTTTCAAAGGGCATTACATGAATTCTGAAACTACGAGAGTGATATACTTACACTGCAATCCAGCTTGCAGTCTTGTAAACATGAACTGCTATCTACATAGCTTAAAGTATTAGTTTGTTAACTATAAATCAAATATAAAACATAGCACCATCATTTCAATTTAAGTGACTTCTTTTATGTTAGTAAGTCTGAATATTTCAAGTGGCTTTCCCTCCATATTTATTCTGAAATTCCATGGTGCTTCTTTCATAATGAATCTAAATACTGCATGAGCTGAACTTCACATTTATAAATATTTTAAACAGATGAAGCTTTCCAATATAACATCTTACTTTCACTACTTGGTCTTTTTGGTAAGTTGAAACCAAACATTTCATGGATTATAAAAGAAATCAAGTACAGCCTACTTACGTAGATGATACTATGAAAATATTCATAAGTGAAAACAGAATTAATATTGGACTATAAAAAGAAACTAAACAGTATTTATATGTTTTAACAATACTTTAACTGAGCTTAGAAGCAGCTGAGCATTGCCAAAACAGCTTCAGTAAGTTGCAGTCAGTCCAAACATCTAACAATGGCACAGCTTCCAAAGCTATATATGATAAATACAAATAATGAAAGATGAACAGATAACTCACCACAAAACAGATGCAGAGAAAGGAACAGATTTTATAATGTGATAGTAAATATTGGCTGTATTAGAGAAACAGAATGCTGACAATTGTTCTACATTAGCCCCATCTCCCTCAAATTTCTTAACTGCCATTACCTGGAACTTGGTCTTCACCATCACCGCTGGTGATCTAGGAGATAGCACTCCTACAGTGTAAATTATGCAATTTGTATTACAATATGGGAATGAAAGGTACTCACACAAAGCAGTGCAGAATATGTGAATTTTAGTGTCAGGATAATGCTACTAAAGTTATGTATTACAAAAATAATAACAATGACAATGGACAGGCTTAAAGGCACAATTACAAGTACATGACTTCAACATGATCCTAGCACTTTACAATGGAATTTATCCACCAAACAACAAAAGTCCTAATTAGCTCAATCGTAGTTTTAACTTTGACACTGCTCCATTGCTTCCGACTGACACCTTTAACACATGAAAGGAAAACACCACCTGTAGCCTACCCACTCACAGTCCATTTTCAATTCACACAATCTATACATAAAAAGACACCAAATCTGAGCATCTTGCAAATTCCTATCAGGAAAGCAGATTTTTGCAAGGGCCTAAACTGAATAGCCTGCTCCCATCCTCTCCCCCCCACACCCTGTTGTGTTTGCAAGGCACTTAGTATCAGATGCTCTAGAGTGTGATCATGCCTCTTATGAAAAATAATAATTAATAATGATAATAATACCAGCACACCCCACTGAACTGGCTGCAGATCTGGCTTCGTGACCGCGACAGGGAAACTTGCAGGCCATGCACGCAGCATCACGTAGCTGGCCCACACTGCCCAGTTCTTGCAAGAAGGAATCCCCAGGGAATAGTGGGGAGTGGGCATTAGGCCACAGACTAAATTATCATCTCATTCAACATTTTTTCCTTTCTCATTCTACCTCTGTTCCGTCTTGAGATTTATGGTGCAATCACTGCAAGGGGCACGGGTAGGTGGAAGAGACCAAGCTAGTTACTGATGAGGTTGGAAACAAAACAGGAAGACATTATCAGCCTGCAGATCGGCTTCCCACTTTGATCACAGCTGCACACTCCACCGGCTTAGAAAGGCAATGACTACACAAGCTCATCCTTCCCCTAGTCAAAACAGAAGAAGAGTCAGCCGAGATGTGCTGAGTGAAAAGACATGACACAGATCCCTGACCCTTCTGTAGGCAGATAGGAACTGCCTCCCAACAACTTTGGAAAATCAAAGCAGTAGCCTGAGGGAGAAAAAAAATGGCTTTCTTCTTTGCCTCCTCTACCCACAGCAAGGTGCATTCAGACACAGCCTGAAGGAATATGAGCTATAGAAAAGTGATGGAATAAATAGAAAAAACACAACAGAGGAAAGGAGAGGAAAAACATCAAAGGAAACTGCAGCTAGCAGCTGTGAGGAGATATTAAATCCCTTGTTTAAAAATCCATGTTTTACAGGGCTTGCTAAAACATATATAAAGGGGAATTTCTGCTATTACATCCACCTGTCTATCACCTTTTTCAGCCTTCAGGGCAAACAGTGTTTTGCTTTAGGACTCATAAGTCAGTATATTACATTACTTGGGTATTGTTATTTACAAAGTGCTCTAGGTGCACCTACTGCTTTACAGACACTTGAAGTGACAGCTCAGGCCTTAAATAAGATGCAACATTTAATGAGAGGCATGGCAGCTCAAGATGACAGTAAACAAAAAGAAACTGTATTAAAAACATGCATCAAAACAGTGAAAGAGGAGACATATATAATGTGCTTGCAAATTATTAGTTACTATTTTTAAATCAAAGAACTGTGATCTAAGGATTAAAAGCAGTTGACCTGGGATGAAAATAAATAAATCTGGGTTCTCTACCAAATTCAGGCACCAACAGTCAATGTACTCTTTGATAAACTGGTAAACCCTTATCCAAGTTTTAAGGAAAATAATAGCATTTCCTCTTGTAAGACTAGAAAAGGCTGTTTTAGTAGCATAATAAATTGCACAGAATCTCAAATACTTTCTGCACTTAGACCCATAGCTAATGCTTGAACCACAAGGTATTGTTTTGAGTTATGCTATCTTGATGGAAACAAGACAGTACAGAATTACCCAACAACCTAGGGAGAATGAGCCAACTCATAATTACTCTTCACTAGAAAAATGTGAAAACTTATTGCTGTCTGAATTTTTCCTGTTTCCTGTTCCACTAGATGGATTTTATTTTTAATCCTTTTTTGTTATACTACACGATGGCTAAAAACTGAAATCTCTGTCCCATCATACTTGCAGAAAAGTCCAAATCAACCTTTAGCTTTGTTACCAACAAACTGAGTTTATTCAGTCTCCTGCCGTAACATATGTCGTTCAGACATGTACATTCATGGAATCTTTCTTCCCCTAATTCTCTCCATTTTTCAACATCTTTTTGAATAGACACTAGAATTAGTCTGTGTTTTCGCACAGTCTCACAAATGATGCATTCTAAGGTCATGCCAATTCCTTCTCCTAAATGATACTACTCTGCTGCTTCAGCTGAAGATTGTACTCACACTCTTACCTCCTCAGAGATAAATAGGTGCTCAGGTTTAAACTGTTCTCAAGCATGACCCAACCTATTTTTCTGGAGCTGCTACCCTCAAATGGCTTATATTCTCCAATCCATAACTACAATTACAACCTTTTACTGTGAATGTGTCATCTTATACTTGATGGTATCAAAATGCACGTTGTTCAAATAAGCACATACTGCCAATCTGGGTCGGTGTGTGCAATTAATTTTCTACCTTTAAATAAATAACATTTAATGTCACCAAAAACTTTTATCTAAAAAGACATATACTGTATTTTCTTACAGATTTTTTAAAGATACTGGACAGTACTCAGACAAAAACTCTGAAAACGATGGATGGTCTTAACTTTATAAAGCAACAAAAACCTACCTGTGTTCTCCCAGTTGTTTTGGGGTTTTTTTTCCCATTTTCCAGTATTTCCTAGAACACTGACACATTAGTAACACCTACTGTTGGTGGTATGTAAACTGAAATATGCATAAAATGAACCTCAAAGAGCCTGCAAAGAGACCATTGGAAGTGGCCGCTCCCATTATTGGTAAAAGCTCAAAAACCAGCTGGGACATCTGAAAGTTAACACACCACTACAGGCCACCAAAGAAGTAAATGAAAAGCAAACCTAATGCAGCATGATTACTCAACGCAGTAAGCAAATGTAGTGCTGCATGCTGAACTAGCTGCCAGCAGTGGTAATGCCAGCTTGTAAAGCCTCCTAAGAAGGAATTACAATAATTGGGGATTGTAGTCATGAGCTACTATAGCAAGTCATCACAGGACAATAAGGGTGAAGCCTGTGTGACCAGATAAAACACAGCTTTCTTACTGTGTTCATGGAAAAGGTGTGATCACAAGCAGCACCAAAGATTTTTTCGTTTATCCCTTGTACCTGTACGGCTCTTATTAAGCTGAAATAGCAAAGGAAAGAATAGCCTTCAAACTCCCAAATCCAACAAGTTGTTTTGTTTTGCAGGGGGCGGAGGGCAGGGAATTAAATGGCTTCAGTGTATCCAAAATGACAATACCATTAAAGAATTACAGTGAAAAATAAAATCCTCTAACTACAAAACAGATCAAAATAAGGGATTTTGCAACGGTGGCAATAGGGTTGTTACACTATCTGATAAATAACATAACTGGCTACATCAGAACATATGCTAAAAGCATATGCTAATGGCAAGGCTGCTTTCAAAGCAGCAAGCAACGTGAAAGCAATTTGGCTTTTCTCTGCACCACCTACTTTGAATACTGGAGTTTTTAATCAAACCTGAAATTACCTCAGCCTTCACTAAGCTAAGGTTAACATGGGCAGCAATGAAGGTAAAGTAAAACCTAAAGTACAGCCAAAGCAGAGTACAGTTGACCATGGAACTGTAATGCACATAAAATACAATACTATGAGGTGTATTCTTCCTAAGTTTTTAACTGTTTGAAGCGCTTTAAACATGCTGTACGAATCAGTTTAATCCCACAGAGCCAAGAAGCAGGATTTTCATCCAGAATATATCACTGCTTATGCCTTTGTTCTTCTGAATCATGGCTGCTGAATCCAAGAGGTTAACAGCTGAAAATTAGCATATTCCTCTAACATTTGAGAATGCTTTAAAGCACCGATTAATTTTTCTTATCTGCTAATACATTCCCTCCTCCCCTTATTACAGATCGAAAATTGAATAAACTAACATGTTAGTAGTACACCACTTGAAAATCTTTTAGGATAGTTTTGTTCCTGAATCCTCCTGTCTGAACTTAGTATTTTCATACTAGAGGTGCAAAGTCAACAAGATTTATTCTATTCACCCCTCATTTAGCAGTACAGTCCCGAGTTTCAGATGTTACAGTTGAGTCATTCCTAGGAACATGGCAATGCCACAAAGAGTGAATAGGACTTCATGAATATCAACCCCACAAGCAGCAAAAAAGCAAAGACCAAAAGATTTTTAAAAGCCTGGTTTTCCCCTATTCAAGTATTTTGAGCTTTACAAAACCCTAAACCACTAAAGAAAACAAAAATGCCAAGAAGAAACAGCTGCAAAAATGGCACAATCAAAATAGTTTCTACATACTTCAAAACACTTTTCAAAGTTTTCCAGATCTTAACAAATAATAACTGGGTCAAATTTCCTAAGTTTGCAGATAGATGACCAGTTTCACAAATGATTTTAACATACAATTGGAATAAATGTTAAAATTCTATTTACATTCATCTAAAGATCATAATATTTGACTACAGAAGCTTAAAGATGTTATATGTTACAAAACATTTTCCCAAATCTAGCAAAAGCTTCAGGTAATTCTTTCATGAAGGCTGTAACACATGACCTGTTTTCAAATGCTTTTTGCCCTACATGCAAGCACAGCATAGGATATGGGTGAGCTGGTATGTGTAACAAGATACAAGGAACATACATAAGATGCTCTATAGAGGAGAGAACTTAATGTAAATTAATAACAGATCTATACAGCTACGCAAATACTCATATGAGCCGAAGAGAAGCTTTTGAAGATTCAGTGTAGTACAGTGTGTTCAAATGGGCACAACAGGAAGCAAACTATCAGCACTACCCTGATGTATGCTTTGAAAAGCAGTCTTACACATTCAAACCTGGTCTGTTTTGCAAATATAGAGATGATAACTTGTAAAATAAATTTTTGAAGTCAGTTAAAGCCATGAAAAAGGTCAGAAAGAACATAAAGAAATCTTCCCTCTACCAAACTTTAACCAATGCAACAGATTGAAACTACGATGCTGAAGGTTGAGTTCCTTACTCCCTTGTGCACTCTACAATCCAATGTGACACAGGCAGTAAAAAGCCTAAGTCTCGCAGATCTTTTTTTTCTAGGAGACCTGGGCTCCTTAATGCCTTTGCAACATCAGGCCTTAACACTTCAGGCCCACATCACACTATATTGATTAAAACAGTAATTCAGAAAACCTAGGGAAAAGTTAAGGGGGGTTGAACAATCACAGTCAATCTCATCACCTCAATGACATGCTGTGAATGTAATTAATCCTACATTTATTTAGAGAACTTCACACCCTGCACATAAAGCAGCAGCTCCCTGCTGGCTTCAGACTAGGTAATTATGTTGTAACAAGGACTAGGTTTTGACTATAACAAAGAGATGAAAAGGAAAACAGACCTATGAAGCTAGCCTATCTTTTAGGGTATGTCTCACCTGCAAATCAGGAGAATCAAATGTAACATGCTTAGGAATATCTGACTTAGCTTTAATTTAGTTAGTTCCAATAAAAATAGCCGCTTCTACAGAGACTGTATAAATGCCACCAGGAATCCTGTTTTTTACTTTAAAGCAAATAGCCCATGCTTGAACTGGCATTTTACACCTACAGTCACCAAAATTAGCAAGATCACATTTGTCTTAGGTTGCAGAGCACATATACACAAAGGTGCGACTACAGAGCATGCATACATTAAAGTGGCCTATATACTGGTATAACAAATCAAATTGCATATACAGTTCCACAGGACACACTGAGGCAATTTAACAGCTCATCTCTCTCAACATACAGATGTCTTTTACTGCGAGAGTTGAAGCTACTATAATACACAACAAAAATAATGATTTTATCATTTTTTGCAGTAGAACAGATCATGAATGAAAGGTGAGATGGTAAGGTAAAAAGTAGAAAAATAGTGGTAATGAAAAATATAATACAAATTACATGGGATCAAACACCTTATTCTCCTGCATTCCTCACACCCATAAAACTTTGAGAAGTATACAACTGTACAACTTGTGCGTAAGTAGAGTATACTAACCTGTGGAAAACTGCCACGAACACTAACACCTTCACTTCCAACTCAGGAACACAGAAAATATACATTTACTGATACTGAAGTGGTACATGTTTAAAACTAAACATGTATTTAAATGTTAGGTAGACAATCGTTCTCTCATGCAGGGATGCAGAACAGTATGCACTTAACTGCCTGCCTGGACAAGGACTCATAGGAAGTTGTTCAGCCCTCCACCTAGCCACCCATGTTATGGCCAGCAGGCATCATGTGGCCAAGCTACCAGAAGGCACATATGTACAACAGTGGACAACAAAAAGTGATGTGAATAGAGACTGGCACAAAGGGGACTACAAAACACTAGAGAAAGACATCAGGCTACACGAAGGAACCTCAGCACAGCAAGAGTCAGTGGGTAAACTAGTCTGACTTCTATAAAGGACACAACTCCTATGGGGTCACAGACACCTAACTCCCCCCTGGCAGAAGGGAAAAAGCTCTCCTGCAACAAACCCACACCTAGATTCCCCTGGTCATGGCAGCCGATATTGCAGCTATCAGACAACCAGTGGTTTCCCCAAAGCTCCTTCTCCCCTCTGTCATCTCCTTCTGCTCAAAGTAAGGTGTGAAAGATGGAGAAAAGCTCATACTTATAATACAAATTCAGTTATAACTTCACCTTGGAGAGGCTGCCATATGTATCATAGTGGTTTGTAAAAGCTCTGACCTAAAGAGAAAAAAGCATGCAAACCAGACAAATTAAATTTAATTTTATTATGGAAATGAAAGTAATAACAGAAGTGACAGCAGGGTGGATGATAAGCTCACTTAGCAGGGGGATCAAATGAAGTGATGACATGTCATTATGACCTCAGGGGTTAAAGATGCAATTTTCCATCTGGCTTTTCAACATAAATGTTGACACCACCTGCCCAGATTTACTACAAGCTGCCTCCATAGGTCTTTGCCTAGCTTTTGTTACCCAGGTTAACATTTACTTTTCCCTCTTTTCTGCTAACTTTTGCTGAGCAACACACTCCCCTTCTTCAAAACCTAATGAACAGTTAAAAGGATTTTACATGCCACTTTATACAATAGATTAAATTATTAATAATAACTTCACAAGCAGCTCAAAGAGAAATACTAGAAACATAGAAAGCAGGTAAAACTAGCTATAAGTTGTAAACAGGAAGATGAAATTTTAGCTACACTTGCTAGGATCTTGCATTGTCTGAGACTTCTAGGAATCTACTGGGAAAAAAATAAAAATCATTAGAATTAAAAAACTAGCTTGTACTCACCATACCCAATTGACTATTAGCCACCTGCACGTGTTTTATTCAGCAGCTTAATCATTTCCAATTCCAGATACATTGTGCTTAAAATAAATCATGTTTTGCCAGCCCAGCGGCACATTCACTTATTCATCTAATTTAGCCACAGCCAAACTATCATCTCAAAACAAATCTGTAATCATCTATTGACACACTGTTGGCCATAAGGTTTTTGTTTCCACATTGAATATTTAAAAGCTAGTACCTACCAATGGCGTTCCTCTCCTGGAGGCTTAATCTGGAATGGGGCTGTATGCTTACTACCATTTGATATATCCGTTACATTTTTGCCTAAGCCAAACTTTTTTTTCTAAACCTACAGCTCCCAGACTTTTCTCTGCCAGTACAGGTGAGCTAAAAGACTTGCTTCCAGCTGTTTTTAAAGTGCCCAGATCCTTCGCTAAAAAGAACCTACAGTCTGTTTTAACTGTTTAAACGAAGAGGCCTCAGCCTCCACTAGGACCTGGTTACATAAGAGGGAAAGAGAGGAAGAAAAGAATAACCCTCCACGGATTTTGAGCGCACCCTGGGACTACAGCTATGAAAAGACAAGAGAACATGGAGACAAAGAAAGTTAATGAACTTGCATGGAGCAAATAGCTAAGAAACAAAACAGAGAAAATATCCAGACTGATCAGACATGCAAATAACTTCACTGAAAGACCACCACAAAAATACCTATAAATACCTTCCCCTCCCAAAACTCTTTCACCACAAAGGCAATTACCAGAGGGACGTCTTAACCTTCCTCTCTCTGGAATGGAAGATGTACCACCCTCCTCTCCAGATGCCTTACCTTGGGGAGCTGGGAACCCTTGTCCTTAACAGACAAGTCACCACCCATTTCTATACCTGTTAATGTATTTTCTGAATGACAAGTGAACTTTGTTGTTCCCTTCAACAGAAGGGAAAAAACAAAGTGTTCCTGTTCACTTCCCACATGCTTAACTTCAAGCACATGCTTCGCTGCTAAACTGAACAGGAATGACTTAAGCATATGCTTAAATGCTTTCCTGATTCCGACTCTAAAAATAAGAACAGTTTCTGTAGTTCCTCTTTCTCCTGTTCTCCTAATGACAGACAACTATTGTGCCATGTCATTATGACAATAAGATAGCTTAATTGCCCTCTTTCCAGAAGCTGTCAGTTCTGCTTAACTGGTACATAATGTATGTGTCTGGGAGTAAATGTGTTAATATATCAGTCACTTATATGTACCATACATTTTTCCCTGCTGTATTTAAAGAAGGCCTTGGGTTTTATGACTGACTTGCTAGACATTATATTCATTGATATGGGCAGCAGTGGTATTACTGTCTTATGACTCATTTCTTCGTGAAAGATGCATGAAATAACTTTCTCCTCCTTCATTTACTGCACTTTTTCAACTCAACTTGAACCTGAACATGAATTTCCCCATACTTGTATTTAAGGTGTGGCTCAAACAGGCCTCCTCAAAAATGACAATGTAAAATGAACTGGCTGTTCCTGTAACTAATCAGGATTGATGAATCAAAATGTTCAGAAACACCTGTAGTTGTTTTAGAATATTTTGTGCATTGTACCTATAAGAACATAGTCACTGAAAGCATACAAAGAATAAGGTTCAACAATACCTACAACATGTAATAAGCAGCTATGAACTAAAGGCCTTTAATTGTCTAAGAAGTATCTAAGAAGTACTGGTAAGGTCGCACCTAAATATACAGCCTATGCAAGCTGGCTCACTTCTCTTTCATATTCCCCTTTCTGAGCACGATTATTACCAGGTTCCCTCTATATCCATTCACTGCTTCTTATGTCTTGTGCACTTAAGTTTTTTTTTTCCTCCCACAGTCTCTTGTTAAATTGTAAACTGGAATGCAAAGACTTTTTATGAGTTTCACTGTTTTATGAGTCTATATGTTGCTATATTAAAAAATATGACAATGGCAATTTTTGTGTTTATATTAGTAATGCCTTCCTTTTCAGAGAAATACGACTTGCAACTCATACATGTGCTTTTGTGGGCCTTCAAAGAAGGCTGTGAAGACATAAAAAGGGAGGAAGAAAAAACAAAAGCTGTGTGAAAAATAGAATAAACCCGACAACAATATAAAGCTTAGTAAGATTAGAACATGCAGCTTGCTTTGTTCATTTAATGCATTTCTCACTGTTTCCCCACCAATACTTTTGTTTTCAAACCATTAAAGCATGCTGATACTTCTAACCAGTCTGGTTACAAAGTTCCCAAGGCTCTGGAAATAAGTAAAGCCAGGCTGATTCCATTGAAAGAACACAGGTGAGACACAGAAGTGCTGAAGCGTAGGAACTTTGTCTGGAACTGGCAGAGTCAGTTTCCACTCAAGTGAAGTGGAAGCCAAAGCACATTGCCAGGGAGACTGAGCTGGCAAGCGACTACAGGGGCAAGAGTACACAGCGCACAGAGATTTGTGACACTTATTCTGGTGTTAATAATCAGTTGGTACAACTGCTACAGTCCATAAGTCATCTGTTTCATACAGATGTAAATAGTTTGCATGTGAATCTGACCAGAATTGGAAATTGTCAATTCTATTGGAAGTTATAAAATCAATTCTGAACTAGGAGTTGTTTCCAACCTTTTTCCTAATGTTACGTAAGTGCTATATAAACATTTTTCTTCCTGAGAAAGATTGCAATAGAATGAAAATTCCCCAGAAGCTGTTTTTTCCTCCAAAACCATTAATATATTAATGAAAATTCACATTTTTATTTAAAATGCAATTCCTCTGTCCCTTCTCCAATGACATCACTAAATAAAAAAATGCACTGAATGTCTTTGCTTATGTAGTAAGAATAGCTGAATAGCCAAGGTTACTAAATGACAAAGACTGATCACATTTCCATTTATAGGAGATAGCATTTCTTTTGATTTTACTGACACTTGTTCATAGATGAAGTATGATAAAAACATTTCCCACATCAATAACTAAAGAACTTACTTGATTTTTTGAATCCAGATGCAATAGTCTGTAATGAAGACATCATTAAGGATGTAGGCAGGGTCACTCTCCATAAAAATCTTGTGAATGTCCAGCAGACACTTCAAAACTGCAGCTTTTCCTGGAAACAGATTTTTATTTTTGTAATTCACTAGAAATCATAATAGATAGTCTTTACCATCTTCTCACCTTTGAGGCTTTAATAACCATGCTATCTACAACTATCTTGTAACGTGAAGTTGATTCACAGTCTCAGAACAGCAGTAATATGACTATGCCCTTTAGTATCCACATCTATGTGGATGTGGAGCCTCTGAATTCAGTAGGAATCTCTGCAAGACTAAAGCCTCAAGGCATAGTCATGCGTGTAATTCTCTACAGCTGAAGAAGCCCCCTCCCCCAGGTTTTCCACTTGTCTGAGCTGTGCCAGCCCAGACTTTAGCACAGTCATACAGTGCACCATACTGAAAAAAACAAAAGAAAAAAAGGGCAAGCTGAAAAGTAACTCGCAAATAACAAAAAGTTATGCCCCATCATTTATCTGAAGAAAGGGAAAACCTATTTTCCTGTATACCTGCACAAATACCTGTGTTGGAAAATAGTAAGGTTGGGAACATACAGCCCACAGCAGGATTAAGCACACAGGAACCACAGCCATTGTGTAAGCCAATTGTAAGCGATGCCGTGGCCTAACATCTAACCATTGCCTTAAATTAAGCAGAAATTTTCCTACTTCTGCTAGTTACAGAATAATTTGGCAAATTGAGACCCCAGAAAGAAAACCTCACTTCAGGCTCAAGAAGGTGCCATTTGACATACAGTTGATAAATGCAGTTAAAGATTAAAAACTCGAATGTTTTCTCATTCCACAACCAGAAATCTTTTTGTAGTCGGTTTAATTTTCTTCATATGCAACCACTGTTTATGAAGAAAAGAACTGATTAATTTAACCTCCAATTAGCTGGAATCTCCTCCCTTGGTTTTCTGGTGAAAGTTGCTAAAGGGTTAAGTGCTGGAGCACTAAAAAAAAATAAAAATAATTATTTTCACTGTTTAATGGGGGGGAAAAAAAACCCCATTCAAATGAAAACAGCCACTACTGCAAATGGAATCTAATAACCCTCTCCCAAGAGGCTGGTTCCTCCTAGGCTATGAAACCTGAACATGGATGAAATTACATTTTACAGATTAAAAAAAAAAAAAAAAAAAAAAAAGATCAGAACTCCCCCTGCTGTTCAAGCACAAAATTTATTTGTTTGTTTTTAAGTAATTCCATGCTGAAAAAATATAGACAGAGAATGAAAGTTAAAGGATGTGGAAGATGGCAATAAGGAGAAAGAATGTGGAAAGTAAAAAGCCATGGCAAACAGAACTGAAAAACCCCACTGGTTTGGAAGAGACGAGCTGAAGAAAAGTCAGGAAAGAAAATATAAAATCCCAAATATAAGTGATGAACTTTTAGATTGTATCACCGTCAATGCTTGTTAAGCCAAGCTTGTCAAACTTAACTATTTTAACTAAAAAGAAGTGTGCTCTTTTAAAAAGAAATGATATGTGGAATTAAAATTTTGCTAATTTTTTAAGGTTCTACCTGTCAAGCTGCCAGCCCGCACCATTTACAATATCCACTACTGTTACTCATCTGCCAAGTAAGAATGTAAATTAGTGACTATAACACTAATTCTCAATAAAAAGTAGTCTTTCTTCATAAATTAAAGATTATAGTAGCTTAATGGTCCTCTAATCAGAGGGGTTGAAAATCTAGTCAGACTTAATAAAATAGGGAACCCTACATACAAGCAAACACATGGAGCACGGCAAACTACCAAAATTCTGCTTTCAGAATATGCATCTTATACATGCACCCTATAAACAAGAAGTCCTTACACAAAACTGCATTTAACTCCTTACCACAGCAATAAAAAATAAAAGCTGAAGAGAAAACACTATTTAAGCCTTAATGTAGGATATTCTGTAACACACAGATGATTCTTGGCCTATTTCTGTGAAATTCCACACCGTAGGTTCTGCCTTTGCATATCTGCTTCAGTCTTCAGTAGACATCTGGTCTTAACTTTCAGGCTGTGGTTATGTATTCAGTAGTATTACTACTTACACTGGCTTAAGTACTCTTTGTTGCACTCCTTTGCCACCTCCTTTTCCACAGCTCTTTGTGATGTGCCAGTGCAAGTATTTGTGCAACCATACAGTGAACTGGATCAGAGAACTGATGAAGCCAAAAGATGAACAGGCTAGGGGCTTTTTTGGCAGCTATGTCGGTCCAACTCACTGAAAGGTTGTCTGTCAAAGCAAACCTAAAATGTGCTAGTTTTAAAAATCTTACTTCTTTTATAGCCCTAGGATTGTAATTTTTTTAAATTCACTGTATACCGGAGTTAAGAAAACCATGGAATAGAAGATGAAGACATGCCGATGATAACCGATTTCATTTTCTTCACAGAGCTTAAAGAGGCAAGCACATTTAAGTTCAAGGGTGAAGAAGAAAAATTGTCTATTTAGAAAAAACATCAATAAATGTTTAAGAGCAGGCACAAGAAACTTTGATAATCATCTCAGGAAAATATGAATGGTTTATTTTTAAGTCAGTTTTTGCGTATCTTCTGTGTAAAGTTAGAGCTCTGCATTATACTTATCAATAAACACGCTGCTTTTTGTGTACAGATACTATTTCCTGATTATTCAAAACCAAAACTCATTATATTTAAAAGTACAAATAAAAGGATTCCAACTTCTGTAACAGAATAAAAAATATTTGATCTTCTAAGCTATTAAAATTTAAAATGTAGAACTTAAAAGTGTATGACTTAAGACAGACTCTGCTACCCTCTATTTTTTGATGTGAAGAGCTGTGTTAGAGATAAAGGAGGACAACCAGCAACTTGAAATCGTGATATACTGCAAGATGGGATACCAAATCTAAGTATTAACCCATTGTTTTTCTGAGACAAAGGTGGTTTTCTTTTCCTGCCATTAGAAATCATTACACTGCTGTTGGGGAGAGGATGAGCTTTAACTTCAGAGAAAAAGCAGCAAAGAGGCTGAGCAGACAAGGCAAAAATCATAGAAGTCAGAGCATATGTCTGCAGATCACTGGATTCTTCTGGAGTTCATTGCTATGACAGCTGGCAGATGACAGCCCACAACTTGAATTCTACAGTTTCAGAAATCCAGTCCTCTTTCCACAGGTTAGTTCAAAAAAGAATACAATTTGACCCTAGTTCTATATCTGCCATTTAATACAATAACCTACTAATTTCATGGCATCAGGAAATTCTACCAGCTTTCATATTGAGTATTTGGAAGCAAAGGAAATTAATAGTCCCATCATTCTATTTTACATTAAGTCATTTTTCCTGCAGACTTCTGTATGTTTTTCCACATTTTCAAGAAGGAGGAGCATTTATCTAAAGATAAACTGAACTTTGCTGTCTCATTAAAAAGAGTGAAGAACAGCATTCTTAAAAACAAGAACAGAACTCTTATGGCCTTTTAAATGAAAATGTCCTGGTAATAACTTACCCAGCTAGGCAACAGTACTATCTCTTTTTAATGGGTAATTATAGAATCCTTAATCTATTAGTGTTAACTTCTGTATGGAAAGAAGCAAAGCATATTTTATGTTGCAGAAAAGAGCACAAATGAGTTTCCTCTTCATTATTAACTCATAGACAGTAACTTCCAAATCAGTACTATGCAATGGTAACACAGTGTCAGCAAATACTGAGAGAACCAGCCCACACCACTTATTACAGATCTACTGAAAAGAAAAAGGGCTCCATATATTTACATAAAACCCACACCTGATAAACTTTTGTTAGTCAACTGTCAAATGCAGTATATACATTTTGTTGCAAATAGCACTGTAGCTGGATGTACCACTGCATTTCATACACTTTTTTAATCCTATCCAAAGAACAGATAAATACAGTAGATATCCTAGATAACTATGCTGAATTTTGAACAGTTTTGCTGAGGTATTTTAAGTAATATAGATCACTAAAACAGCATATGAAAAAATCTGCTGAGGACCTCAACATTAATCAGCTTCATGCATTTGCCTTACAATTAACACTTTGGTAGGAAGTCTTAATTCAAAATAAGAAGTGTTTCAACCACATGCAAGGATCCTTAATAGCTTAAAAATGCAGTATCCTGTACCTCGGAAGTGATCTACCATCATAGCACTAATATTTTTAAAGTCAAGTCACATAACTTGAGGCGTAACAATTCAGTCCCATCAGAATTCTTTACTATTTTTAAATAGTTTACTGTGCTTATTATTACTATTATCAAAACATTGTATTATACTATGTCCCAGCTTCTGTTACCAGCATCCTGAAAGAAACCCCGAGTCAGGATGAGGCCAACTCAAACTGATTCTTAAGTTAAACACCAGTCCTCTTGCATCTGCATGAAAAGGAACAGTTTTGTGGTACTACTTAATTGAATTCATCATCTGTTACTTGACAGTCATTTTTACCTATGTTCATCACGCATGTATTGCAATACAGTGCCAAACTGGTGAGGCATCATTTCCAGTCAACAATGAGGGTAACAGAGTATTTAATGCTGTAACTACTACGCTCTGCACATTGCGTAGTTCGCTAAGTATTTTGTAAAAACAGAAATTCCTCAAATGCATAACTCAACTTCCACTGAAGTTTGAAGGAGGAAACATTTTGACTGAACAAATGTGCCTTGGCAGTACAACCATTATCTACAAATCTATTTCTTTTAAGAATACATAGACACACTTCCCCCCCCCCCCCAACTTGTGATAATAGACAGGTAATACATCCATTTTGTATCTTCCCCAATTCTTTGGTAGTTGGCTACTTAAAAAAACTTAGAGCTTTTCACACTATACACACACCGTAATAGTAAGTACTAATTTGACGCACAAACCCCAGAACTTTCAGAACTTAACATTAATCACCATTACCTTCATCATTACACTGCTAACTTGCTAATGCCCCTCCCAACAGATTTATGCCCACATGAAGGAAGTAAGGTATTTGTGTCTGCTTCCCAGGCAGCCCCTGGAGATTATCATGGCTAACACTCAAGGTAGTGTCCTCTTCTCCACTATTAACAACTCCAGTTGAAGTGGACACACATTCTTTTTTCTTGAGGCTTGCACGTGCCTTTTCAGCATCTTGAAGATCCACGACCAGCTCTGCAGCCAGTCGGCCCATCCTGCACCGTTTCCCAGGCAACCAGCACGGCACAGACACACACAGAACGAAGCCAGACCTGCTGCACTTAACTTCTTCTACTGCTTCTAAACCATTCTAACCATCAACTAAAGAAAGGTGAATTTCTTTTAAAGCTTATGGCAGTAATTTTTATGCAAATCACTGAGGTCAGAAAAAGCAAGGCTAGCCTATCTCTTGTCCCAGTAGAGAATGAGTTAGCATACTCCCCCAGAGAAGACAGGGACTTGGCTGTTGGAGCAAGACCATCACGGGTGACACAAGGAGACAATGACGATGAGCACTACTGGGGCCACTGTGTTTTAAAAGCAGAGGGTAAGGAGGCAACAGCAGCTGCATGTCCAACATAGGAGGATGGAGTAGGAAACCTGACACACAGTTATTGTAGATGCCACCTCCCTTACCAAACTACTGAAAATGTTTCGTTGGATCATCGAATGTTCACTCCAATACCATTTTCCATCATAACGTCAAGAGAAAAGCAAAGAGCTTACCTCTCACATACTATCCTCTTAAGAAAAAAGTCTAAAAGGCTGGCAGCGCTGTATGATTTCAGTTTTGTTAACGGAATTTTATTTTCACACTTATGAACAGCAACATAAGCCAGTGGAGATAAGTAAAGAGGGACAGTGTGTATCTTCCCCCTAAAACTTCACTACCCGACTGTTATAATGTAAATGGTATTTTGAATCATCAATAGTTTTTGGCAGTAAGAGAGATTAATATTGCCATTTGTGGTTTGTTTTTTTTTAATCCTACAACTCACAAGCACTGAAAATAAACCACCAAAGTGCTGCTTCTCAGTGATTCTTCTGTCCAGACAAAAAAAAAAAAAAAAAATCATCTAACACTGAATGCCTTTTTTGAAAATAGTAACTCACAATAAACAGAAAAGTTGCAAGTAACTTTAACAACCCAAGATACAAACATGGTTGTGTACAACTGCACAACTGAAGCTGGAATAACCATAGGTTTGAAAGTTTGTACTATTACATGAAAGCTGTCTGGGATAAAGAGGGAATATATAAAAAGAATGTTGCTGCTGAAAGAATAATTTGCAGTCATTAAGATGACGACAGCTCCACTCCTGAATGTGAAACGAAACAAAACAAAGCTACAGATGTGTAGTCAGTTTTTTATTCTTCAGTTTTAAATGTTGGGGTTTTTTAAAATTTTATTTATTTATTTTTCAACAGAATAGCTTTCATGGTATTCACTGCTTGGTTTTTATGAACAGCTCTACTTGGCTGTTATTTAGAACTATCTTATTTTCCTAATAACAAGCAGAGAACTAAGATAACATACGCAAGTCAGAGATTTTGGCCTCTGCTCTTAAGAGAGAAAAGTTACACGGGACGTACTAAATGAACAATGATTCAAAACAAGTTTTGATGCTGATACAAATTCAGGATTTCTGTTCTTCCCAGACTACCACTGAACTTAGCACAGAATCATCTCAACCATTTTGCCTCAATCCCACAAAGAACTGTAACACTGAATATGAACCACAGAACTACCCCTTGCCCTCAAATATGTGATTCTGAATGACAATCTAAACTGGCACACACAATGGAACAGCTTAGGAATTAAGATAGCTAGATGTCAAATATAGTTATTTTGAACAGGAAAAAAGAAAATAGTTAATGGACTGGCTCAGTTTAACGAACAAACAAAACAAAACCCCAGAATATCTAATTCCAGAAAAACTAACTGGCAAGGAAAGCAGGAATTCAACATTAGGGTAAGCTTCCTTTCTGTCAAAATCCTAACATCACTGACAAGGGTTAATTAAAACAACAGTTCTTCCAAACAGTAAATCACACAGGGAAGCTGCCCAGATTTGCAACTGCAAAACCATGATGAGCAGAACTTAATCAAACAGAACAGTTGGAACAACTGAAGATGATGATGCTTTAAAAAATTCCTTTAGACAGAGACAAATCATGGAAGTTATGAGAAATCCTTCCAATCTTTTTTAATAGGGCTTCAGTCAGGTAATTAAAGAACACAAAGAACAACAAGACTGCTGCTATACTTGTAACAATGAAGTGACCCTGCTTTGAAATAAAAACTTAGACACCTTTAGAATAGGGTCTAAAAAAAATGACAGTATCTAACCTACTGGAACAAAATCTTCATTAAAATGTCCTTTTCCAAAAGAAAAAAATCTCTTTACAGACAAATACAGTATAAAGAAAAATACTTTGAAACCTTTTCCCTAAAGCTTTGCGAATCATGGTTGGACTATCCTGATTTACCAAGATACAGGATCTGATCAAAGATTTTTCTAAGGATGAGACATTCATAACATTTCTTCTGTGCGGATCTTCTGGCGTGAAAAACACAGCTGAATTTACACCACAACTGCATGTATTACCTGCTGGCTAATAAATGAGTTGCTTCAGGGGCTTTTTCCTGTTAAGAACACTAATTTTGTTCTCCTCTCTCCCCAGCCCCATTTTCACAAAGCTGCAAGGTGTCCAGAAATGTTGATATCTATCAAGTTTGGGTGAAACTGGCCAAAGGATTCAAAAGTTATTAAAAAAACCAGACATACAAACAACGTGGCTATATCGGCATCACTTGCCAATCCCTGAAAAACTTACCTAGTTGCAGTATCATGACTGTATCACTGAATGCACGTGTCACTAATCCAAAATGTCTGTATAAGGGATAGCATAGCACTCTTCTTCCAAAAGATACCAGGACGTCATGAATGCTAGCGAAACTCTGTGTATATCAGTGAAAAATCTGAATTAGTCTGTGTGCTTTTCGATACAAAGAATTAGGTTTTCATTTGTTTTCCTTTAAGGAAAAAAGTCACAGCAGAATAGAAAAAAGCACACTTTTATACATCATGCATCTAAAAATCTGTATTTTAATAGACATGGAAATCAACACATTAAATAGAAACAAGGCGCTGCACAATTAGTTTGCATGGCAGGATAACAGGAGTCCTATACCTTTTGATGGTTTTGAATTAAGAAAAAAGAATGTAGAGAACATTAGAATAAAACATCTAACTCAAGACTTTGCCTTCTTTAGATTAAAGCAATAAATTACATCTGTCCCACATTATTATATCTATTAAGGGGAAGCTATAAAAAGCCTTTTAAGAATAAAGAAAAATTAAAACCACATGATATTAACAAAATACATGTGTACACGTAAGATCTTTAAAAATGATACATGACTCTGCCTTTCATGAAAATTATAGATATTCAAGACAGGGATAAATATATCTGCCTAAGGAAGGCAGTTCATTGTCCTCCTTTACGAGTGAGGAAGACCTCCAATTTACACAGGCCAGAGGCATTAATGAGTTATTAAAGACTTTCCTAAGACAGTGATTTCCTTTCCAGCTTTCACTTTTCAAGACAAAATATTCCATTTATGAATTAAAATAAAAATACCTATTTCATCTTGAACTCTCAATTTATTAAAATTAATAAAAATGCTTTGCTGACAGCCAGCACTTTTTTGCATTATATGACTACCTCAACTCATTTTTCATTTTAATGGATCGCTGGTGAGCATTTAAATCATTTATGTTTTGTTATTTAATATTTAGAGTCTAAGGTGTGCACGTCATGCATAGCAAAATGGCAGTCAGTTCAAACAAACCACAGCTGAGGCAATTTTGTTTACAGATTGATGAAAACACCCGCCTCTACATGGTTTGTATAACAGATATAGTTATTAACAGCTTGGTGCCAGGAGACTGAATTTTCTGGGTGTGAAATATACTGTTGGCACAGGCTGCGCCAAGAACTGCTATATTATAGGATAACCACATGCAGAAAACTCCTTCCCTATGTTAGGATATGGATCTGAAAAAAAATTGGAGAGTTAAGGCAATCACTGCATTTTAACTGCACTCCTTTGTGACTTGCTACTGCAGAACATTCAACTGGAAACAAATTAAAAATAACTGATCTAGAAAACCAGTTGTCATTGAACAAGTTTATATATAACATTTGCCACTACTAGAAACGTTTGAAGGACTGAACCCCAGAATCCTGTCAAATTTCATTTTTGATCCTGCAAACTGCGACTTGGCTCAGTAATTTCAGGAATGAGGATGGGACAGTTCTTTCTAGCTTGCTGCCATCATAAGAAATTATGGATTACAGGCCAGGTTAAGTCCCTTCCACTTCCAGCTCTGTAACAACTTAATTACACAGGCTTGCATGCCTTCAGTAAACAATCTGAAAGTACAGAGAATAGAATTCGGTTTGTTTCCTGTAGTCTATGTTGGTTTCAAAGGGCTAGCAGCAACTAAACAAACAGGGATGTGGCAATAACACTGAAAAGAAGGGACAGGTAAAGCCACATATGTCCACTAACTAACTCTGCAAGAAACCCGAAACAAAAGTATTCAGCGCATGTCTGAAAGATCACACAATCATTAAAGCCTTAATGAGACAACAGTTCTACAACTATAGAACTGAGGTCTTTTTGCTACAAGAATATGGAATTCAGCTTCTCCATGATAGGTGGAAAAAAAACCCCAAACCACCACCTTTTGATTGAATTCTAAGAGCTTTTCCTATCATTGGGTTTGCATTTACTTCTGGGCTTCCCAGTTCCACTCTCCGATGTACTCTGAAGCCACACAGCAGAATGGGGGAGAAGCCAGAAGCCACCTGATTTGCAGCCAAGAAAAAGAGCAAGCTAGAAGTGCAGAGTGATGAACTAGGAAGGCTGAAGAAAGGCTCAGCAGTCAAAACCCCCAGAAGTAAACAATAAGCTGCTTTATTAAGGCCTGCCATCTTCAAAAGTTATTAAAGCATATATCTGAGGTAGGGCTTAAAGGACAGACACAAGAACACTAAGAAATTACATTCCCTGCTTTTTATGCCCTTTCTATTTTAACTTGCGTTAGCCAGTTAAAACGGGAAGATATCTATAACTTCTGATCAAGGAGCTGGAAGGCGATGTTTTCTTGCCCTAAGCATGGAGTTTCACACACATACTGTGGACATATGTGAGGAATAATTACAGTTACTTCCTAAATAAAGGTCAGGACTCGTGAATCAAGCCCAGGAGCTACGGACAGCATGTAGACGAGCAGCTTTTTCATAGTGCCTATCCTCAGCTTTTCCAGAACGGGCCAGAAGGCGGCCCAGCACCCAGACAGACAAGAGGTCATACTCCAGCCTCTGGAGGTTACTAGTAGCTGGGAGCCCAGAAGTCACAATCAATTTTTTGTAACATTTCTTAAAAAGACAACATACACTTAAATTCATCTTTAATACTGCAAGAGTAAGCTTTCCACAAAAGCAACATCCAACACCAAAAACAAATAATAAAGCAAACACATAATGCAAAACTTAAGTTTTTAACTTACCTCCAGCCAGCACAATGTTGCACTCAATTTCCTGATGTTCCAAGACGATTCAACCTGATTTTAAGAGGAGACTGTAAAACAAGTATTATCTAATTCAACATTCAAGACTGCTGGCAAACTATTTAAGATAACATTCTGGCAGCAATTTAAGAACCTTTGTGAATATGAAGCAGTAATTATATTATGGGCATTGAAATGGCCACAGGACAGTGTTAAAAATTATATTGCAATGCAGATGTTAAATAACTGAATTGGTTTCTGTATTGGGAATATCTAGCCCATGCACAAAGCCTTTAAAATACAACAGCAATCACAGAAAAATGGTATTTTGGTGGAATTCTGGCCCTTTTCACCAAGCAACAGGAACGTGAATCAACAAAGCTCAAGCTAAAATGCCTTGTTTTGTGAAAACAGCTCAAGACTTTTGGCTTTTAGAGAGGGTCCTAAAGCCAGCAGTACATGTAAAACGTCATGATTTTTAAAATGTGACAGATTCATAGTATTTGTGTGGTAATGTGGTCTAGTGGGATGATGAGGGCAAAAAGCCAGGAAGCCTTGATCTATAATCCTGGCTCCAGTAAAGATCTGTGTGGCCTGAATGTCTTGGTTTTCCTATTAAAAAAAAAAAAAAAAAAAAGAAAAAACACACCCCAGTGTTTTCTCCACATATACCACACAGTTATTGCAAAGATCAATAAAGAATTGTACAATTGTGTTCCTCTCATGTTTGCAATTTTATGCAACACTAACACGCAATACAACAACCAACCTAGATTATTCTGTTGAATAAGCAGGTCTGGACATTTCTGCCTGCCATTCTAAAATCCATGCCCTGCAATTCAGTCTGATTAAGACAGAATGGTTTTGATTACATGCTCCAATATTTCAATTAAAAGCATTGAGAAAATATCTCATTGGTTAGTATCAGCAGAGGAGATGCTAGGCAAAAAGTTGTATCTGGGAAGCAAGTCTGTTTCAAAAAGGCAAGCTATCCACAGAACAGCATGAAATCCATTCTAAACTTTTGCTATTTTCTCAATTCTTTATATCCTGTAAAAAGCCTAGGATACAGAACACAAAATAAAGCTGGCTGCTGCTTATGTAAGAGATGGGCAAACACCAGAATCCTGAAAATGGAAACATGCCTTCCTACTTCTCTCCAGTGTTTGAATACTAGAAAAAGAAAACTCTGTATTAGGATTTTTTTAAATGTGTGTCAATTTTAAAAGTTTTAAATGCCTCACTCTAGTTTGCAGAATACCTCAGGAAACACCTTCTACACTCAGTGTTTAAGCTTTAAAAAAAAAAAACAAACAAAACCAAACCCACAAAAAAACCTAAAAAAAATCAGTTTAGTTAAAGGCATATAATGGTAGCCTATAGAAAATACTAAACATGTATTTTCAGTCCTACATATGTAATGATTTCCCATGCTTTTTCAGAAACCAAATCAGTAGTGGTGTTATTACAAACACACCTATTATGGAACTGTCCAAAAAACAGAAGGAAGAACCATCAATATAAAAGAACAATTATTTTGTGAAATCTGCATTTACATAAATCAAGACACATCACAATGCAAAACAAATCAGAAACAAACAGAATTGTCTGGAGTCTCCTGCAACTCCACTTCTCTCCTACAGCTAAAATGCTGCTCCAGAAGAACAGAAGTATCTAGAAATCATATTAATCCCCACATGCATCCCAACAGCTCAATCTAGAGACATGAAGTCTTTCATTTTAACTTAATTATATATTTTTAATGCTTGGAAGCAAGTTCACTTCAAAAGGTAAGTTTCCTAAATGACAGTACAGGGACACTAGGTTCCTAAAACATAAAGTTTTGGGGTTTTATTTTTTTAACTTACATTCTTGTCTCCTTCATTGACACAGATTTCATAGCAATATGCCAGAAGGATATCAATTAAACCAAGATATACATGATGACGGCTTCTTTTATCCAGAAGATAAGATTTATTTGTGAACTTTCTCAGCTGCTCTCTCTCCTCCTCAGAGAAGACAACTATAAAAAGTAAAAGGATAATTGATTATGAATTTAAAGGTGGCACATTCATTTTAATAGGTGGTAATACTACTTCAACAGTCTCTTTAAAAAGAAGTGTATAACTAATCACAAGTCACTCATCACTCAAGAAAAAGCCTAAATCATTCTTACTTGCATTTTTAACTTTTACTAAACTCTGATACATTCCTTTCAAAGTCAAGTTCTAGCCCTGCAATGTACTGCACGTACACACTGGCAATTTTGAACCCCTCTGAAAGTGCCAAGGATTTCTGTGGATGCCTGGGTATCTTATACAGAGATAAGCACACAATCAGGATCTGAGTAAACTGAAGTTTCTTAAGTCCACATTGTATGGGATAAAAATAAGAAAACAGGATAACAAAACCAAGTATTTTCTTACTGTAGAAAAGGGTAAGAACTAAAGAAATGGGGGGGGGGGGAGAAAGGTGCAATTCTGCATTTCCAAGCCTCATCAATTTCAACTCATGACCTAGGCATGATTTAGGAGCTTCATTTATGCTGCCTGATAACATCCTTCCAGTGTCTGGGGAAGATCAAAGAAAGATCAAAATCCTATTCCCACCAAATTTGGTACGAAAGCTGCATCTCCTTCCAAAGAGCTACAGCGTCCACCATCAGTGACCATCATATTTTGCTTATCTTTAGTGTACCTCATTAGTTAAGAATGGCTATACTGAGCCAACCCAAAGAATCTTCTCACCCAGTACTTTGTCTTTGGGATGCATAAGGAAGATGACAACAACAACGCTGCAGGCATGCTGTGACAATGCATCAAAGTATTTCTCTAGGAAACAGTGGTATAGACGTGGATAGCCAAGACTGAATATTGAATGGTAACCCTTCTGAAGAATACTTAAAACACTTCAGAAAGGATAGCAGAATTGCCTTGGAATAACAGTAGAGATTAAGTAGATAACTGACTAGAAGCCAGCCCTGTACAAACTCAAAGTAAATCAAGAAGCCATTTAGTACCATTAAAACAGCCAGAAGCCAGAGCTAAGAGATTTTCATCCAGGCTGCATGGAGTGCAGGCATTCCATCAACAGGCTCTGATTTACTAAAAAGGATAGATGTAGTGAGCATATTTCGGTCACACCACAGAAGACAGTTACAGGCACAAGGTGACTTGACAAGAGAAAGAAGTGTTACTAGCTTGACGGCTGATGCTTTGCTGCATTGACGAAGTCCCACTCCATGATTTGTTCAAGCACCAGTAACACTGGAACCAGCCTGAGTTTAAAATACCACTCGTCGTTGAAGGAGATTTCTCTGAGGACAAGCCTAATGCAGCACTCTTGTTACACCTTCAAAATAAACCTTAAGTGCTAGGGGTAGATACATGATGCACCCCTTAACTCATTGAATTTTAATTATTTATTCTTGAGGGGGACAAAACCAAACCCTTACAATTAATATCGAAATTTCTGTTCAATTATTCTTCTACCACCCCTTTTTTGAGTCACTATGTTCTGGCATACTTAGCTGTGGGCAGAACAAAGCTGTAGGCAAGATGTAGAAACTTAAAAATGTAAAACAATTAATGGTTAACACACTTAAGATGAGGATGTGATACTGGCCAAGCATTAATATGTTCATCACTCCTGATAAAGCACCTGAAAAGTCCTTGCTAGCCAGGCAGAGAGCTGGGAGAAGAGCCTTTGTGGCTCCCTGAGACAGAACCTTGAATATTGCTGAGCCGCCATCTTCCGCCAGCTTCATCAGCACTAACAACTTGACCTGGTAGCCCAACAATTCCTGCCCCAGCTAGGTTCCCTGTTTTTCCAGTTTAGGATTTTATATCTTCCATGTTGGTATCTTCCTCTGGAATCCTTGAGCTACTAATGATCCTGTCTCAACAATCCTACCTGTAATTTTATTATTTTTCTGCAGACTTTCTCACAGCTGTTTCTCAGCAGCGTGAGCCAAGGTCATGCAGCTGGGCATAACCCGTAATCCAGACCCCTGGACCCTTGGGCCACAGGCAGCTAAATCCCCGGGGGGATGGTGTGGGTGGGGGTCTGTCTGTGTGTTACAGCGTGGGTTACAGAAAGAAAAGGTTACAACTTCTAGTAAACCAAGTTCCTTTTTACACGCCTTGCCCATTCCTCTCATCCTAAGGATGATGATTGCAAGTGTGCTTATAGATGTTTTTCCTCAAACATTGCTCATCATCATTTTACACAATCCACATTCTCAGGGATACAATCAGCCTATAAGACATGTGGTCGTCTTTATCCTAGGAGCTTTCTACAAGCTTTCTAATTTTATGACATGTTTTGAAACAAGTATTTGTGATGCCAAAGGCACATACATATGCACACACCTCATCTCAAGACATAAAATTACGAATTAGGAAAAACATTTTTGAATGTTTCTTCTTTATGAACTTTTAAAATGTTTCTATCAGCTTCATAACCATGAAATACTTGATTTAAATTCCTGTGGAAACTTCTTGATGAGCTAAACATTTCTCTGGAGTCAAGCCAGTCTCCGTTTATTTACAAGCTCCCACAAAAAGAAATTCCAGCTTTTATATCATCTTGAGAAAGCCAATCTCTTCCACTTGCTATGATCTAGTAAAAAGTGACAATTCAGAAAGACTGTGGCAATTCTAACACTGTTTTTCTGTTAACGCAATGCAGTTCAGTATTACCCCTTAAATCACAAATATAGATGATGTATCTATATTCTATCAACAAATTTCTTTATAAGTTCTTAAATCGCATTGATTCTTCAGTGAGTGACCTCTATCACTTGTATTAAAATTATCCATAAAACCATATGTGCAATGTTGTAGCATATTTGAAAAAAAATTAGTTTCTGAAAAACATAACATAAAACCACTTTGTAAGTTGCTACAGTAGGGTGGGTTTAATGAGGTATCACAACAGGGTGTTTACAGTTAGAAGAAGGGCCAACTGGAAAGAAAAAAAAGCATTTCCAGTTTCAGCTAGCTTTCACTAGAAAACCCTCTCGTTGAGTACAACACAATTTATTATAAAATAATATGCAAGTGGCACTCTCACCCTGAACAGAAGCACAAAAGAGGAGAGGTGAAACTGAAGCTAAAGATGGAAAAGAAATTGTGAAAAGCAAACAGCCAAAAGCCTGTTAGCAAAGACTACTACAGCAGATCAGATTCATAAAGCTTAAAATCACTTCTCATTACTACAGTAATAAAGAAATCTGTTACAAAGAAGCTAAATAATTCCTTCAGAGCACACAAGAATCAATCACAGAGAAAACACCTGTTAAACAGTTATGCCAGCACTCTCACATTTCTAGGCCCCCTCAATGTGCTTGCTACAGTTAGCAGTCAAGATGCACACGTATCAGGAATGCAACTGCTCCCCTTCAGAAACTCATTATATTCAGTACTGGAGCCACTACCGAGAATCCACTCTTCTTAATCTGCAACTGCAACCTGAAGTTTGTTTTTGTCTCACAGCTGATCAAAATTAAGCTCTCTTATCATCAGAGATAAGAAACAGTCCAACACTAAGAGCAAAAAAAAATTACCTTTTAAAGTTTTACTAACAAGTATGTTGGATTCCCTACAATCCACATTCTAGAGGAATACGTAAATGTGAACCACACTTCCCTTCTAAGTAGAAAGCAAAGAAACTCCTAGTGAAGTTCATGAAACATATGAGATCAAGTTTTCTTCCTCTAAAATGCAAACTCTCTAAAGCTTCATAACATATACAACTGGACCATAAACACAGAAATTGCAAGTCTACTGGAGACAGCAAACAAGACATAGACTAGACAATTCCCAAAGGTAAATGTAACAAGATGTTCATTAACTCGCTGCAAAGTGCCAGGTGTTCTAAATAAAATTTATCTCTCTGGAGAAAATATTTCCATTTTACAAATAAATATCTCTCCATTTCTTAAAGTTTTTGAAAAATAAATTATCCAGGCCTGAAAGTCATTATTAACACATCAAAACCACCACCTACTTTTTTCTCCCAAATCAAAAATACAAGTACAAAGTATAAGATTAAACAGAAGTAGTAAAACTGTAATTACATTTTCTGCTATATTAAGCCTGTACACTTGCATTACCAATGTTTTATCTAACAATGTGTACAACAATATTAATCTAATGCAAAGCAGCATCTGCTGCTACTTATCAAGTACTAAATTTGCAAGTTTTCCTTAAGTTTGATTTTAAAATGTTTTGTACATTTGTCAGTGCCAAAATCACGCTGCTTCTAGCCACAGTATAACTGTGTGTATTAATATATGCAGGTCTAAAGGAATCAAAACAAAGTTACTGTTAGATGATACCACAGAGATTACCCTTACTTTTTAATCATCTCCTTTACTTACTTTAAACTAGCCATTCCTCGTGTTAAAATAAACATGTTTCAAATTGTCCTTCAGTCCCAACTGTCAATGAGGTACAGTTTAATCTCTAAAGGGGAGGATGAGGTCTGACAGCTAGAGGGTGTTTTGTTACGGTCTTACTGATATTTTATACTGCCAATCACACCACTTAACTCAAGCCAGTGTAAGATCTGTATCTCAAAACTACTATGCCACAGTTCCAAATGTGTTAGAGGTACTTAGATAAAATGTGCTATCTAGACAGATAGCTGACTCAGTGGTCAGACTCAGAAAATTACAGAAAAGTATAGGTCAGGAAATACCTCTGATACAGCTGGTCTATGCTTCTGGTGAAAGCAGAACCTTGACTTATGGTCCTGTCAAGCCAAGTCTTGAATTCCACAGCTATCTTGAAGGACAATAACCGAGCAGAACTGATTCTCCCCCCCCACCTTTTTTAATGTTAACTAAAATATTATGTTACAATATTAAGGTTTTTAAATGTGTACCTCTATCCCTGTAAATTAAGGAATGAGCAACACCGGATAAAGGAGCAGATTAGTCAGCAGAGAGCAGATTAGTCAGCAATAAAGTTAGCTATTGATTTTAATCAGTAGTAAACAAGTCTCTTCTTTTCAAGCTCTTCCTAAGACATTGAAAGAGGAAAGGTAGCACTACTCTGACTAGAAAGATGCCCAAAGGCTTTGCTCAGAATCAGCACCTTCCCCAGTGCTAGATACTGCCTTAAAAATACTTGGTAATAATACTGTAAACTTAAACAAATAATGGAACTAATAAAGCTGATTTTCTATTGATTTGTCTCTTGTGCTTGAAGTTGTTGCTATCTGATAAGGTATGAAAGGTTACTGAAACCTCCACAGTGCTGACATGCTGATAACATCTCTTTCCTGTATGGACTCTACAACATCTAAAAAGATGGCACTGAGAAGTCAATAAAAGCACTCTTTCCCCTGTACAGGGTCCATTTCTGCAGAACTTGTAGGAAGTGGCCATCTTTGAGACCCCCTAAAGCTCTGTCAAGGACACTGTGATCAGACGAGCCTCAGTTCTTCAGGCAGTGACCTACAAGTCCTAAAAACACAAAGCTGCCTTCCTCTGCACACCTATATTCACTCTAAACTATGATCAGTCAAGTCTGGTTTGTTCATCCCTCCCTTTTCTTTACAATTCTTCCACTCAAATTTTAGCTCCTTCACAAGTATCTTTTCTTCCATGTCAAGCTTCCACCCTTCTCTAATTCTCAAATCAACATTTACAGCACATTTCCTCCATACCACTCTGACCTTCTTCCTCCAGACATTCTCCATAAAGTCATTGGACTTGGACAGTCTTTCCTGGATATCACAATTTCCTTTATACTAATTTTTGTCATTATTCTTTAACAAATGTACAGTTCCTATAAACCATACCAAAACCATACATCATTCTTTCTTCCATGTCTTACTGTTCTTGCCTTTTAAAATCTGAGATACTTTACAATAGAGACCTATCATTTATATGTTAAGGATTTTGCATGAATAAACAGCAACTTTTCCTCACGTGAAAAATATTTGCTCTGCAGCAGAAGAGTGCCAGGAAGGTACACATGCTGCAAAGGCCCAGAAGACTGAGTAGGCAGACAGGTAGGCAGAAAAATTGCAGAAATCTGATAAAGAAGAAAAGTAAGCAACTAATCTTAAACTTATGAATCTACCAGTAATGGTATATAATTAAGCAGAGCCCTACTGAAAGGTGGATCTTTAAAAAGAAACTGCTTTTCATTCTATAAAGAGATCAGAAAGAGAGAATGGTCACTGGTAAGCATGATAGGTTACCGTAAACAAAATAAACTATCCCTGGAGCATATAAATGTTATATGAAATACATATGTCAGCCTGAGCCTTTGAAGATTATTGTGTTGCCTAAAAAGGAGTTTTTACAGTTGTGCAATTTGAAGTAGAATAAAAATGAACTTTTAACTAAGTTGAATGTGACTGTTAGAAAATACAAAAAACCTTTCATCTGGAATCTGTAGAAGCAAGACTCTAATGAAAACTTCAGCAACAGCAGCAGAAAGCAAGCTTTCTAAAAGTTTTATTCCCTTGTGGGAAAGGCTGTGCAATTAGTTAGGCTTTATGGAGTACTACTTGACTTGCATTAGACATTGTAAGTGTGAACAAAATCTGGGCCTTCAGCTTTAGAAAATGTCCACTCCAAAAATGGTATTTTGCTAGAAACATGATGGTGAAACCTGCTCTCTAGTGTATCTTCCGGTTCCTCAGCCATACTTCAAAGGCAGTAATCTTAGCTGCCTGGTGGCTAACAAGCCTAGGGGGAAAATAAACAAACAAAAAAACCACAAAGGGCAAGAAGAGACAATACACAGTAAAATGTAAAAAAGGACAAAAGAAAGAAGAGACACTTAGGACAATAAAAGAAGAAATGAAAAAAAGAAAGAACACGCACACCATACACAGAAGCTGGAGGAAAAGTAAAAAGGTTAAATAAAAATAGATTCAAGGTAAGGACAGAGGAGAGCTGAAGACTTTGCATCCTAATGAGAAGAGCTGATCCAAAAAGAAAAAAATCTGGTAATGAAACATTAAAAAAACCCTGATGATGTAAAAACAAAAGAGAGAATAATCGGGGATGAAAGTAAGAGCAGTAATCAACAAAACAAAATCTTCAGTTAATTGTAATGCCATACAAAAAATAAAACAATCCCCACAACCCCAAAACCAAAACAGCTATCTGTATTTCTAATTACTCTTTGTAGCCGAAGACATTATAAAGACAAAAGTAATCAAGTTTTTGGTTCCAAGAAACCAAAGAAGATAAAAACCAAAAGGACATCAATACAAATCAGCAAAAGGAAGAAACAAAAAAATAGTTCTCTTGGTTCAGTGTTTCTGAATAAGAAAATACACTTTTAAAAAACCTGCTAATTTTTATGTCCCTTTCCCACACTAAACTCACTTTTCCATGTAGTAACTTGACGAGTCAGTTCCCAATGACATTCCTGATTCCACAGACACTGTGTAGGCGCGAACTGTCCTAATGGCAGCAGTAACAGAGCACAAAATACAGGGACTCTAAAGGTACCAGGTGTCAAATTCTAGTGCCAGTACCCCAATATTGTGGTGGCCTGTACTGTAATCCACCATCAGTTTTAACATTAGCATTCCTACCTTCTTGTCTTACCAGTCAGTTTACCCTCAATAAACAACCCTCTAAACAGATACACCATTTCATGTTTGAGGGTAGCAGACTTCCCCAGTACGAGATGCTGCACATCTGACAGCACACGATTTCCGTCGTATCTCTCCGTTTCCATCTTCTTGTGTAACAGCTTTGGACAGCACGTTTTATCAAGAACACAACCTTCATTCACACAGGACAGACAAATGTTTTTGCAAGCTGGCCATGGCAGTACACCTACCATGAGTTGTACACGTTTTAAACATCCCAGTATTTGAGGTCTCTTTACAAGCTGTATGCTTGGAAGTCCTCATCATAGAAGATGATGGAAATTACCTTATTGTAGATGCTTTCCTTAACACAAGACATGAATTTGGAACTCAGGAAGAGTAAGAAATCTGTGTACTCTTCATTTTATGCCTCTTTTCCATAAGCAATAAAAAGAAACCGCATGAAGGTTTCAATCCCTCCTCCTTTATGCCCTTAAACAGGTTCAAAAGTAAACAGGGGACATATTTATCTGATTTTTATAATAAAAAAGGTTTGACCTCACACCTACCTGCAGGGGGATACACACATACACAAGCTCAAAGAATCACCACACATCACTTCATAAAACACCCTGAAACATACTGCAATACGTATAACGTTCGTGCCCCTAGAGCTTCTGTGCTTGAGTACCCTTTGGCTTTTTGTAGCTAAGCACTAGTCTTCAAAGGCTTCTTACTACAAGCATACCCTAATACCAATGACAGCCTCCTTGTCCTTCCAGCTGTATAGCACACCTTCGCTTAATGCAGCCAGAATTCTCCCCAGTTCTAGTGGAAATAACATAAAATTTCTCGAGTAGCAAAGAAGGTCCTTCACTTAGCACAGTCCTTGTTTCTTTTATGTGCCTTTTCTATGTCACTTCCACTTCACTAAGCATGCATACTGGAATACATATTAAAGCAGACATGCAGTCAAATTGCATTCAGCTTGTGAGAATTCCTGAATCTGTAACTCAGATTAGCCAGACCATCCCTTTGATTGGATAAAGCATAAAAGCAATATAAAACCATAGGGAACTCATCCTATTGAGGATCAGATTCTGGGTCCAAAAGCCTGGACCCACTTTCTGCCCTTTTGTATTTCCATTCATAAGAGACCTTCAAGTGGAACCTGTACTCCCTCTCATGGTGGTTTCTTTCACCACAGTTCACTCAGGTTTAGGAACCTCCAATGGTTTCAGATCCACATTAGCCACTTGCCATCCCCAGCCACTGTTGCCATTCAAACAGCTGTAACCATGTTGTCAAAACTGAGGTCTTGCTAAGGGAAAAGGTGGGTGGTTGTCATTAACATAACCCAAATACCAGATAGCCTCTTATGTTACTTAAATTTCCCCAAGATCCACAAAACTACATGCTCTTCATTCAGCCATACAAAGGCTGGACTATTTTTTTTTTTTATCATCCTTATTAAATATATGCCTGTTATAACAAATGATTTAGAGAAAAGATGATCCTTTATGCAGTCCCATTTTCTGTGTAACTTGCATTAGCAGGATTGCCAGGCTTTCAAGCTTTTGTTGTTGCCCCCAAAATGCAGCGGCATACGTATGTGTTTTTCTTCAGAATCTCAATTTGCAGTAAAAACATTATCAATAAAAATCATCCAGCAGCTCTTCATTTTTGTTATACTCCTTAACACAGGCAAACATTAGCAGTGTTTCATTTACTACAGAGTGAATGGATAAAAACAAACAAAAGAACCCCTCATCATTCTATTTTCAAGCCTCTTGTACCTTTGTCCAATGCTTTTTAAATCAAATGCTTACGAGGGATATAATTAACAATTTCTGGCTTCAGAGGCTGAAAAGAGACTAGTAATGAAGATCAGATTACATTCACAGTAAAATACATAACATTTACCCAAATTCCATTGTTCTGCCATAGAAAATGTGAAAGTGCAGGTATTATTAGTGCACTAATATTTGTTAAGAACCTCTGGTGAAGGGATTATCATTATCTACTGGAGTAATATCGGATTTTCATACTACATAGGAAATGAACAAAGGACAATAAAAGAATATGCATAATAGTAACTTGTAATGCTCTCTGCAATCACTGTGTACAGAAAGGTAATCTCAGTTATCTGTTAACAGTGCTGCTAGAAGGTCATCTACTAAACCTGAAACCATTCCTTTTAGTTTCTAAAAGCACACAAAGATTTTTCATTTGGAAAAAAGTCTCTGAGACCCATAAAAATAGCAGTAGAGTAATAAATGCCATGAACTTCTGTCACACTGTGTAAATAAAATAAAACATCCTACAGAAGACGTGTTCATCAAACAGAGATATTAGTACAATCTTCCACAGTTGATTCTTGGAAAACTTGCTGTGAAGTATCTGCACCTTATTTGGAAGTGGATACAAAAACCAGTTCTGAGTAATTTTTCCATTGAAAATACAACTAAGAAAGGGAGTACAGTTACTTGAAAAATCTGAAAAACGGAGGAGATAAGGACCAGCAACAAAGGACCCATTTTCTAGCTATTACTATCACTACACAAGGATAGGTTTGATTTGATCTCAGATGCCATGACTTACTGACACCGGCAGCTTCTCTGAAATCTTGGAAGATTACAGCATATCCTTAAAAGGGAACTTTTTCTTCATAGATACCCGAAATTCTAGAATGGCCTTCACGAACAGTTAACTCCAAAATTTGTTATGCAGACAAAAAAAAGATCACGCACTACACTAAATAACTAACACGTAAATGCTTAAGATGAAATGACCACTTTATAATATGTGTGCTCCACACACAACTGTCTCAAAGATTTCAGTATGTAACTGTCCATCAGAAAAAAAAAAAATTTTCTTCAAGGACAGCAGAAGTAACAGACTGCTCCTCTAAGAAGCACAGTTAAGACTGAAAATTGTAGGGTAAAACCATATTTCTTCCTTCAAGAACAATAACCTAGAACATAACATAGCATCACAGCAATTATCATTCAAACAACAGGTGTGTGTATATATGTATGTTCTCACCAAATGTATGAGTGTCATGTTCCTGATGACTTTCTCCTTGTAAGGCTATCATTTTTTTACGAGCATCAACCCACCATGGTTTGTACTTTAAGACATGCTGAATAGCTTCATCTTCAAAAAAATCAGCTCTAGAAAAAAAAAACCAGAGTCATATGCTATTTATTTCAGTTTATAGTGTATGTGGGTATATTTTAATGCATGCATAGAATACACCTGACTTGGCTCCAGGCTATTTTCCATACCTTAGAAATACAACAAACCTGATCAGTAGCTGTACTTTGACTGAAAACCAGAAAATAATCATTATTAAAAGCATAAACAATATTCTCTTATCTTACAGTACCCCTTCCTTACCAGCCCCACCTTTCTTGAGTCACCCAGAAACATAGGAAATTGATGAGCTTGCAGCATGACATGAAGTAAACAAACCTGATTTCTTCTGGATCAATCTAAAGGAAAACATGCCAAAGAAAAGACTTCTCAGAGAACGTCACTGGCAGCAAATGTGATTTTACTGGGAAGCTCTCCCACTTTAAAATTGCGTATACTTTGGAGAGGAAAGGTATGCAGCTGAAGGGCAAAGATAAAGTAGGGCTAGGGACTGACTTTTAGGTAAACAAAGGCATGCTGTAGCAAGGTGGAAAAAGAAGAGTTGTACATGAATTCTGGAAGAGAGATTACCTCCATCTCAGCACAAAGCCACTACGGTAAAAATCTCAATATAGTAATTCTGGGAGGATTTATACTGAAGGATTCAAGTTCTAAGCCTCCTCTTACCATTTTAGCTTTTTCCTCAAGCCAAACAATAGTATAAATACTGAGAACTGAAAATAATGCAGGAAATTTCTTAATACCTTCTTAATCATCATACAAAACCTGTCCAGTCTACTGTGCACAGAACGTAAGCTCTCACACCAATAGATTTCTTGATGCCTTCCTTCAGTGTCTTTATAAAGTAACTTAAAGCTATCAGCCAGTGTACGTTTTCCTCATAGGCAACAGAACACTTCTGTTTGCTCCCAGAGCTGTCCTTCTCATCAGGGTACACAGAAAAACAATTTTTCTTGAAGAAAGGTTGGTATCATCTGTTCTGAAGCATCCAAAACACAGCCATTAAACTACATGGTTGTAGCTCATCTACCAGGCTAGAACACAGGGTCTAAGATGGAAACTTACAATTACTGTACTTTGCATCACATTATAGGCTACACACTACTTCAGTTCTAGTGAAATGTACTTCCAAGTGATGTTTCAAGCAAGCTTTTCTAATTTCTATATGCTACGGAAAGACATGCGGCTGCCTCTGAAACACCTGATGGGGGAAAAATTCAAAGTTTGTAAAGATACCTTCTGAAACAACTCAAAATGGGTTAAGTCTACCTCTCCCCAGCAAAATACACCGCAAGTACTAATTCTCCCTACTGGGGACTACACTCTTCTCCCACCAAATCAAGCTTGCAGGAATCACTGTATCAATAGATCTCATGGCTTCAACTTAGTTTACTTATCTGGAAGTTTCTGAACCTAACCTGACCTGAAATGCTCCAACGTGAAAGGCACGAAGAATCACTTCCACCTTCATTACACAGGATGAAGCACAAAGAAATACAAAGTCTTGGTTTGGAACTTTTCCTCATTCTGCTGTAAAAAAGGTTTCATGTGAAAAAGGCAAAAAACTAAGTGGCCTAGACAAAATCTTCATAACTTCAAAACTCAAATTTACTTCCTCATAGACCAGAATGGTTCAGTTTCCCGCCTTGTTTCAGAGGGGGAAAACAAAGTTCTGACACCGACAACCCAAACTGCTGGCAGGGACTGGCTATTCAGCCACTGAAGAGGTGAACCATGAAACCTTCTGCAACAGTTCACAGCAGCCCCTGCTTGAATACAGACTTAAGCAGTAATTAAACAGTAGAGTAACCCCAAAACAGATAAGCAAGGTCTTGTGTCAGTGTCACACTTAAGAATACCATCTAAGGCCTGCTGTGATGAGACAAAGAAACAGACAAATAAAAAGTAAAGTTATTATTTCCAAAAGCGATCTCAAACCCAGTAATTTAAGAAAAGAAAAAGTGACTATATTTCAACTGAGGTAGTTTTACTTGACCAGGTGAAGTAAATCAATACTCACAGGTAATGATCAGGCTCAAACTTGGCAGCCTCAGCTGCCAGGCGTTTCCTCCTACGTTCATCTACAGGAGTTTGGTCTGGATCCTTAATGTCAATAACATCACTGAGTTCATCCTGCAAATGGAACAAAAATTGTATGACCAAGTCACAGGTATGATATACAAGAGGAAGGATGCTTATCAGCATTGCTCTGAAATCCCTAGTTGCTCTTCAACCTCCCTTTCCAATCTTCCAAATTCAGGCTCTATTGTGCAAATACAACATCAAAATTCCAAGGAAATTCAATTACTTGAAGCTCCTTAGAATTCATGATACTATGAAGTCTATTCAGGCCGTTTTATCATAAGGCAGGCAGGTTATTTTGCATTATGATAGAATTTGCAATGTTTAACAAAAGCACACAACCACAACAAAGACAAGATAAAACCCACAGATACTGTTCCTGCAACTTTTGAGATTACCCTCGCACTCTGAAGTGGCCATACATTAATTAATGGGCAATTGCAGTGCCCTTTTAAGCATCAAGTAGTGGTACATTAATGCTGATGGGAAATGTACTTCTTCACGAGTTTCATGGTAATAAACTAGTGTATATACTCTAACAGAATGTAAATACTTTCTCCATAAATAGCAATCCTTCTGCTCCAAACCCTGAAAATACCACAGTTCATGCAATAATGAGTTGAGTTATATAATTGAGTTGCTTTAAACAGCTACAACTTAAATTGCTTAGAGTAAGAACACCACAAAAAATTAAGTTATCTACTATTTTAATAAAAGCTCTGTATACTACAAATATTGTACTACATAGCATGCTACAGGTTCTAGATTAGATTCAATCTATTCATGAATTAAAGAAACTGCTGAACACACAAGAGCAAAGTAACTGCATTTTAAAGCTCCTATCCTACCAATTAATCCTCAAAAGCAAATTTCAGTGCATCAGCATAACCCTAGCAAGTCCCACAAATATCAGGTGGGCAGACACCTTGAAGAGTGCACACTTCAAAAGTTATTGTCTTGTGAGAAAATCAAGTCTAAAATAAAAAGTACAAAGAGAAAATTACCATGAATTTCACAATGAAAAAAATTTTAATGTAACAACCATAACAGGACCTATAGATTAGCCAGCTTTATTTTAATTGACTAATTTCTTTTTAATTTAAAAATAAATAAAATTCATGGCATCTGAAATATACTGTACATTGATGTTAAATATGTTTGAAGTCAGAACAGAAGACAACACCAACTATAAAGCAAAAGCATTAACAGCAGACTTAACAGCCTGTAGACTGTTTGCAGCTTGCTAGAACTGTTCACCTGGCACATGGCCTACTTCATACAGGCCTTTTTCTCCGTGCCTTCACATGCTAGCGATAGCAGCCCACTTCCAGAGGCCAAGGACCCCATTCAGCCCTTTCCTCTAACACTGAAACTACTGCAGAAACAGGTTGGCCTGGTGACTCTGCAACACGATTAACTCAGTCTTGACCACCCCCCACTTCTACAGGAACAAGGATTTGCCTGTACTACTACATGCAAAAGCAGTATATTCTTAGTCACAGAATGGGATAATAGAGAACAGTTACCGAACGATCCCCTCCTGACTATGACAGGAGCCAGGAGGCCTCGCCAACAAGAAAGTTACCCAGAACTTTTATGATAGGAAAAGACAAAAATGCACCTACCTGCAGCCGCTGGAACACCCCTGACCGCAAATTCCCAAATCCGTAACGGTACTGTAGTGGTAGAGTGCCTTCTGCACTTTCTTTGTAAGGGGTCTGCTCTATTTCCCAGTCAAATTTTTCTTCCTCCTCCTCAGACAACTCAGCAGAGGCAGCTGTATATATTGCATGGTCAGAGAAAGAAAATTATTACATAGAAAATATATATGATTTAATAGAGAGACAAACACTGATAACACAATAACCCTTTCTCATTTTACTACATCTTTTAAGAAAACTCATACAACACTGGGCCATACGGGCAGATGCTTACATCAGTAATCCAAAGGTCCTGCTCCAAATTCTCCAACTCTCAAAAACAAAGACCAGGAACACTAAAGTTTTTAAGTATACTCCCGCAAAGACTGAAATTATTGTTCCACTGATTTCAACAAGATCAGAATTTGATGCTAAGAGAACCCTGACAGGAGCAAAGTGATGTTATCAATAATTTAAGAAAGGTATTAAAAAATTAAACACAGACAGTCAAACATTCTTGTCTGTTAAATAGTGATGTTAAGTCACCCACTGGAACCTGTGGTTTTAATTAGCTTCTACCATTTGAGCTAAAAGTCCAGCTGTGCTAGCTTGTAGTAAGCAGAAGACTCAAATGTGTGTGTATTATACAGCCACTAGAGGGGTACAAAGATCTGCAGAGGATTAGCATATGTTAAGCACATTTTGGAAAAATGTAAACATAACTGAGCCTATAAAGATGATATGTATATCACCTACAGCACATTTATTTCTATACTTACCCGTACTTTCAGATTAATTCACACCCTTCTCGTACCTCAGACTAGACAATAATAGAAATACTATATTTTTTTACATATATCACTATGTAGATCTAGAACTATTTCATTATGTACATGTATCACTAGTATAAGCAAGATTTTTTTGTCATACCTATCTCTTCAACTAAAGGTTTTGCTGATCTTGATTTCTTTGGTGCTAAGAGAGATGTCAGCATGTCCAGTCCCTCAAAATATTGGCCAGGAATCTCCTTAGGTAACCGAATTGTAAAAGTTCCTTAAAGGAAAGTCAGAATATAGTTAGTGCATTAAAATATCCAGACAAACAAAAATGTGCATTTTTCCTCTAACAAAAAAGGCTCACAGAAACTGGGACACATGCAGGTAGCATTTTATTATGCATCAATCTGCGCATGTTTTTAACCTTACTTCACAAGTTTCACAAAAATAAAAGATTTTAATGGTAAAGCATGAAAG
Source organism: Harpia harpyja (assembly GCF_026419915.1). Lineage (NCBI taxonomy): Eukaryota > Metazoa > Chordata > Aves > Accipitriformes > Accipitridae > Harpia > Harpia harpyja. The sequence continues at coordinate 20,509,704 of NC_068969.1, forward strand.
AGGATATTTAACCAGTTGTGGCCTCTTGACTCACAGTGTATAAACACAAACCAACACAATACAAGCTTTATTTTATTTTTAATCCTTCTACCAGTCAAGCAACCAATAGAAGATCACAGGAAACTACATTCAGCAATCTGATTATTGTCTTAAGTCAAGCACGTAATAAAGGCTTTGCAAGCAGCAAATTATAGGGTTTATTGCTGTTTTTTTAAATGAATATATTAATTACAGAAGGTACATATTTTATTCCAGAAATACCTTCCACCTTAAAGTGTGGAGAAAGGTTAATGTCTTCTCTCTTTAGATGTAGCCAAGAGACTGTCTCAGGATTATCTCATTTCTACTCAGCACTACCTGACTTCTTTGCAGATTTACTAGACTAATGATCTTGCTACAGTAACATGTCTAGCCCCCCCAGGGCTTGAAGAGGACTTGTACATAATTTTTTCATTATTAGAACAGTTTCGAACACGTCCTCTGTGCCTAAGGATGGCCTAAGTATGTACTATATATCCTGAGCAAGATTTTTTTAGTACTGCGTAACACAAGAGAAACTTTACATTTATTCACAGTATTGTATACTTCACTGAAGTTCTACGCAATTCCAGTGGAGCAAAGTATAAATAATCAGAGAGTTAGTAGCACTTTTAATGGCACATTAATACTAATAATATTAACTAATACCTTTGTCTGTATTATAAGATGCTTTTTCTCTGCCATCTTCTACAATTCTTCCAGGAAGTGTCAATCTGCAGGCAAAAAATGAGATGCCTCAACGAACGCCTGACTAATTCCGCAACATAACATCTCAGCCTGTAAAAATGTAAGGCACATTCCAAAAGCAGCACAAAGGACTTGACTACATGACTCCTTTTGACAGTAATGGAAGTCATGCAGTTAAATCCCCATGTACTTCAAAACCTTTTTCCTAGCTATTGGCACAAGCAATCAGCATCTGAGATTGAGAAAATGTGTGACTCCTGGTTTCCCAGCTTGGATGAGGTCACAGCCACCACAAAGATGACACCCTTCGCACTTTGTGCAACACTTGGAAGATGCTGCAATTTAAAAACTTTAAGCTAACCCACAGTGACAGGAAATGAGAACTTATCCAGAGTTCTTGTATTGCTTACTCAGAATAACTAAGTCACTGCATTCTACCAGTCCACTAAAATCCCTTGTGGTCTACTAATGTATATAGGGGAAGCATGTCCAAGAATTCAGGAAGCAGAAAGTGAGACAGATTAATAGCTCATCAGCTCTTACATGGCAAAGGTTCTCTTACACTTAACACACATACTGAGATTGCTTCTTGTTCCTTTTCTATAGCGTAGTGGCGAACTTGCTATCTAGAGAAAAGATACAGCCTGGAACCTCACTTCCTACTGCCTCCACTCGCATGACTTTTCCCCCCGCTATGTTACTACGAGTGCATGAAAATCCATTCTTCACCAAATATGCAGTAGCTGGCTCTCAATGGGGAAAAGACACGCTTATTCTACACAACTTGCATACATCCAGAGAATTTTCATGCCATTTTACAATTAAAAATCTATTGTAAAGTAAAATTAGAAAAGTATTTCTTTAAACTCCCTTTAATGTGATTTAATGCCTAGAAACAAAGAGGCCAGATCCATAAAAACAATTCTTTGCATGAAATGGGCTGTCTACAGTTGACAATGTAAAAGCTGCAGATGAGGAATTTTCTGAAAGGACCAAAATAAAGTTCATTCTCTACTGACTTTTATTTATTTTATAAAGTTCAAATTTTTTTAAATCCTTCCACTACTTGCCTGAGAAAGTACGGCTTAGCATAAAATTTAAAATCTTCCCCTTCAAAATACACGTCAAACTCTGAAGCTCTGGCATAAGGTACTTTGATTATTATTGTAAGAAAATCTGGATCCTGGGTCAGTTCAAAAGCTGGAGTTATCATGATGAATCCAGCAGGAAAAGCAACCACTGGTTCTGCGGCCCTATCAAAACAGGAAAACAAGAAAAGATTATTGTAGTTTCGAATTTATGAGAGCAAATAGTGTCTCTTCAAAATTCTCTAAGAACATTTCAGATTCTCACAAAATTATCTTCCGCATGCTCAAGAAGAAAACACTCATGACGACAAAACAAAAAAAAGTGTTATCAAGAATTTGAAGGTACCACCTCTCTGCACCTTAATGAAACAATTGAACGTAAATGAATGCAAACATTTGGAGCACAGGGAAGCATCTATTATATTCTGCATAAAAAACACACTAAATTCAGTCCTAGAACTTGGCAGCTTTTCATAACTGTTGTTTATAATTTCACACATAGCAGATGTTACATCTTTACAGTTCATTAGTGAACCGATCACAAACCTCTATTAGAAAATATTGAAAAACAGTAATACTTCCAAAAAATTAGAGCTGTGTTTTATAATTCATACACATATTAGCCAAAATACAAGCAACAGATTCAGTACAACCCAAACAGATTACCTGAGCATACACACTAAGCATACTGCTCTTCACGTCAAATTTAATGCACAGTAAGTCAAAGATGCTCCTTTCCAGTGCGTTCATGACACATGAGCTGTCTGAACAGTTTAAACATGAGCAGTTGACACACTCAGGATGTCCAATGTGAACATGCTTACTATTTTGATCATTTGCAGGGTTTTCACAAATCTTGAAGAAGCATCCCAAAAACCTCACATTCCTTCCAAAGATTCAGTCAAAGAAAACATAAATAATACAGTAGTTGTAAGTTAATTAAATTACCTAGAGGATACCTGGGATCTCCTTCACCAAATGCTTTTAAGGACAGTTTAGAGGAACGTCCATCAGAACCACATGTATGTATATACATGGGCATGTGTATATATTTAGTATGAGAGAAGGAATTTACATAGTACCATTCACCTGATATACAACTTGTCTGACCCTTCAGTAGCTTCTAAATGCAAGATAATTCCTCAGACTTAACTTAGAATCCAGTTTGGGGGTGGGGGGTGGGGAGTTGTACAAAGGATCACATGCTTTTCAAAATTAACTTTTTAAGACAAAAATATTTTTACCAAAAAATGCAAAACAGAACTATTACCTGTGAAAGACCTACTTTTCACTGACTTCCACAGTTAACTTTATTAAACGTATCCCCATTCTTACAACTTTGTGAGCAAACATGGAGCATTAATCATTAATAGGGCTGAATTAACAGATGACCCATTTTTTCATTTAGGTAATTCATAGGAGTAATCTACTTCAATTGACAGGTATTAAAGTAGTGAAACTTCCCATTTCACCATATTAATTGATTCCAGGGCAACATTCTCACCCTTTCCAGGCTGAGAAGCTGCCATGTGTTTATCGAGTTGTAACTAGATAGGAAATACCTGGCTTGACGAACACCTGCAAACTGATGTACATTTCTGTGGACTTTCTTCATATCTATTTAAACACCACATACTGTCTAACAACATGGGATAAGAGAACAAAAATCCACTAGCTCATTTAGACCCTTCAAGGATGATACCCCAGCCTACATTTTTATCTTCCCAAATGTGAGGTTTGTAACAGTTAACAGCAGCCCCAAAGCCAGGCCCAGCCATTCCCGCTCTGAGCTCCTCAGCGTTGCTGCACTTTTGGCATCCCTGATGCAAATTAATGACCTCACACACTAACGTGGAGGTTCCCACACAAACCCCAGGTATTTCACAGCCCACAGCCTAGGAACCCTTGATATCCCTCCCACAACACCTCAATATTCAATCCCCAGCAGCACTAAAAATCAGGTATCCCAAAATAATTACGCTTCCCAGTCTTTTCTGTAAAAAAGACCGCAGTGCACTAGAGAAAAAAAACCAAACAAACAGCTCGCAGAACTGTTTCCGTCGCAGCAAAAGTGACAAACGCTTTGCTCTGCTTGCCCCCAAAGACACTACAGTAAGCCATCATTTCCCTCCGCTGCTCCTTAAACTGGCTCGAAACCCGACTTTCCAGCCCCACCGCGGGCCCCCACAAGCAGGAGGCCCGTCAGCCGTACCGCGGGACAAGCGGAGAAGCCGCTAAGCCCGCGGGGTAGGCGGTGAGGGACGGGACGAGCCGGGCTCCCACCAGCAGACCCGCACCACGGCCGAGGGCCGCGAACCACCACCCCCCCACCCCCGGGGCCTCTTCTGAGGGGAGAGAGCCCTTCGGGGACGCGGCCACCAGCGGGGAGAGCTCCGCTCCGCTCCCCTCAGGCCGTAGCCCGCCGGGGCAGCCGCCCGGCGCCACCACTCACCGCGCCGCCGGCCCGCTCGCCCGCCCTGCACCGCGCGTAGCCTGTGTGGCGCTGAGGCGGCGGACGCGCATGCGCAGGCAGCGCCGGCGGGGCGGGAACCGGCAGCGGCCGGGCCGCCTCCTTCAGGGTCGGCCCCGCTCGCCGCTGCCCGGCTTCGGAAGAGAACAGAAAGGGAGGAGACGTGAGGGGGTAGTACCGGCAAGTGAGCGGTTTCTCGGCCCGGGGGGTAGGCAGAGGGAGTCTCCGCCACCCCTCGGGTCTGGCCTTCCCTCACGTTCCCGGCACGGTCTGGTGGTGGTCGGGGCGCGCCGGGCCCCGCCGGCGAGGGGGACCCTTCCCTCCGGCCTCCCCGGCTGGCCTTATTTTTTAACAAAGGTGGTAATTTGGTGGGCCTGACGTCCTGGTTCAAGCGAAGTCCGACGATCTCAAGAGATGAAAGCGGTATTTGATAGGATCCTAACCCTCAACTACAGTCACCCGGATAGATCTACCGAAACGCTAGTCAGAGGACGGGGGCTGCAGCGTGAAGATTGCCTGTGTAGCTTCAGCTCTTCCCTCCTTCGCGATAGCTGCAGCCACACCTAAAACTGTAGGCATCTGACATGGCCAGACCCTGCTTCTTAAACGTGACAGGCTACTGAAAGTAAATCCTGTGTCTTGCAGCTTGGAATATAAGAAATGCTTCCGTGTAGAAGTAAAGCATACGGTGAGAACAAATAGCTCTGGAGAGGAGAGAATGAAGTTAAGAACTGAATAAACGGGAATAGAAGGTTTGGACCTAATGTAATTTAAATTGAGGTGGTAAGGATAAAATGATTTCAAGAACCAAAATATATTGGAGGGCTGCAGAAATAGAGTAAACTGAAGAGTGACCCCATAAGCGCTGTCAGAATAGGAATTCCCAATTACGTAAGTCTCTTCTAAGACAGTGGATAAATGCAAACAAGACTAACAATGTAGATAAGAGGCAGATCCTGATGAATCAAAAGAAATACAGCATTAAGGAGAAAATGCAACAAGAAGCTTAAAAAATTGCTAAAAGCAGAAAAGTTGGTTTAAAAGCCATAATTTACTTATCTTTAAGTACAGCATCTAATGTACAGTTAATCTGATTTTTCTGTCATTAGACCAGGAAAGTTATTCTGGTTCCAGGTAATTGTCTACATTTTTAAATGTTACTGATTCTCTTCCTCTCCCCGCCCCCCTCTGAAATGCAGTCAAACATTTCCTGGAGGGAAAAAAACATAGTTACATAACTTCTGCTAATGAAGTTTTAAAAAAACCAAACACCACAATCTTCCAGGCTGATAAAGATTGATTTTTCCTGCTGGAAATCCATTGAATATGACATCTCTTCATGAAAAAGCATCTTCGCTCTTGTACAGAACTGAACCAGCAGTTTAAATACTGCACAAAAAATAAATACTTGCTTCAAAATAGATCATTCTCCCCATTGATCTAAGATTGATGGATGGCTTTAATATTTGGCCTAAACTTCCTTGTGTCCCAGGTTTTACATGCAGAACTTGAAGATGCATGGCATATAAAATGCATCTTTTTATATTAAGAAGCTAATGACATCTAATTTCAGATGCTGATTTGACTTGGACCAAGGCCTTGATCAAGTCCTCGGAAACTTTTGATGCATTTCCAGAGAACTTCTGCCCTAATTAACTTTTGGACCTTACCAATGTAATCTATAGTAAGAATGTTGGACAGGAAGCTGAATTATGAACCAGCAGGCACCATCTTCTTTGTGTAAGTTCAAATTTACATAAGACAAGTCTGTGAAAGATAAGGAAGAAGTTTCATCAGAGAGTTTATTCTTGTCTAAGTGACACTTTTCCAAGACTGCCACAGAATTATTTTTTTAGAGTCTAAGAACTCCCAGCCTTTTTTGTCTGGTAATACTTTCCTTGTAAAAGAAATATTTATATGCTGATTTCAGTGAAGAAACTGGTGCGTCAGCCATTCTGCTTTTACATCCAAGTATGAAGGAGCCTCTCTAAGAAATTTGTATTGCTTTCTCCTGGAAAAAGCATACTGAGTTTTTTAGAACTGTAATGAAAAAGTTTTATTTAGAAATGTAGAAAGACTACTTTACATCTTTTGGTGCATGTTTCTGATGAAGAAGTGCATTTGGCTGCTCTATGTTTAATGGAGCACTGAAGAATAAAAACGCATTATCTACAATGTTTTGGGCAAGTAATCAGTAAAATTTGCTGTCCCCTTGAAACACAGAAGTGAAAACCAAAATATTTTGACTTCTTTTGTCTAAGTGGCCCAAAGCAGTCCTCCGAATCTGACACATTTTAATCTGAGTTTCCTTTCCCCATAGATTTGATTTTCCAGGAGTTTATAATCATGAACAGTTTCACCTACAGAAGTACTGTGTTCATAATACCATGATATTTTCATAGCTTTATTTTTGCTCTTTCCTCTTGCCATTTCCATTATCCAAAGATCATAAAGCTTCCTTCTCATTTTATTTCTCCAGAGGAGGGAAGGATCCTGGATCACAAAGACCTTCTGTGCTTTTTCAGGTAAGGGTAACAACATGGCTTTCTAGAGGCAGGGTGGTGGTCTTTATAAATTCAGGATCAAACTTGCAATAGTCTTCACAATTCTAAAATCGTAACAGTCAGGGATGTAAATATGTAATGTGTTTCTTGGCCACACCAAGAAACCACATTTTGTGGTGTTACCTGCTAGACAGACATCCGACTTGCTTTGACATAGGTGTACATAAAGTTTGCATGTGAGAGATCAAGTTATAGTTTAGCTTCTTAATGAGTGAAGGACATAAACTGTAATATTAGTAACTGTAACCCAGAGGCCCCAATGAACCGCTGTGAGAGCGTGACCTGCCACAGCTAAGCAAGAGAGTTCTTAGATCAGTGGCCCTTGGAGTAGCGCAGAGGCACGCACATCAGGTGTGGCACATGTTTGTGGCAAATGTGGTTTTTTGTGCTGAAGCAACTTTCAGGTTTTTAAACAGCTTCCTAGGGATCTGCTGTGGTCTCTTGTGTGTTAAGAGCCCTTGGAGTTGTTCAACTTACACTCCAGAAGTAGCATATAATCACCTGTTTTTGCTAGTCTGGAGTTTTAGCTCAGTTGTAGGACAGTGAATTTTTGAAATTTATTACTCACTAGATAGTATGTGGTATAATTTTCTTTCTATGCCTGGTCTGTAGAGGGTGTATTTCTGTTACAGCCCTGTTCCTGGAAACCTGGCTCTTCTAACCCAGTCATTTACTCTCACATTAAGTTACTTGAATCTTTGGCTGCTGCAGAAAACAGCACCTCTTACACAACCTTAGAAATTGTAATCCAAAAAGATAAAATTGACTAAGGCAGCTTCAATTCTAAGATTTTCTCAAAACATAACTATGCTTTCAATTAGTTCCTTACAGAGCTACATAAAAAAAAATTACATTATAGTACAGGCCTTTGAATTATTTGCCTTTTAATATATATGACGATGCCATGATACTGTGTCTGCAATACAAAATATGCTGAACACACTTGGTATTAATAAATTGCTTCAGGTCTCAAATATGTGGAGTTTTACTTCAGCTGGCTCTCACTATTGTTTCAGATCTAAGCCATCGGTTTGACTGAATATCTCAGTAGCCACTGTCACGTATCAAGACCACACATCGTGGCCAGTCCATTGCTTTGCCGCCAAAGTTGAACGCTTCAGAGAGTGCAGTGGATTCAGCAGCGCTGATTTGAAGCTGTGCAATGTAATTCTGTTTCAGTTCAGCAGTGGAACTGATTTTGTTTGAGCATGCACGCTGGTGGCACGGAAGAGTTGATATTTGCACAACTTAATTTGAAAGAAAATAGTGCAAGTAGGCAAGTAGGTGGGACACTACAGCATGTCACAGAAACAAGGGGGAAAGTCTCTAAAAATCCCTTAGGATGTTTTTCAGATTTCATAATGTTTACCTTGGTATTTTTATGCAGACATCGCTGACACATCTCCTATCTGTGACAAGAGATTTTATTGATAGTATAAAATGACACATTTGTACAGGCTGAGGATTTCACGGCGTTGCTACTGGTATTCATTTTTTTCTTCAGTATAAAGTTTGGTAGGGTTTTATTGTAGTACGTATATTCTCAGAAAAGAGCGTATGTTTATGCATCGTGGTTTTTCTGTAGTTTCTCATTTAGTATTGCTATTTTCTCTTACCATGAAGTAATTCATATTTTTACATCTGCTCAGAATCCGAGTTGGATGAAATTCTGAGACAGTAATCGTTCATAGCATTTGCATTGGTACTAAGGTAAAGTACATTTTGGGATACCATTAGTGAAGGCTCGTTGTGAGACCAGTACAAAATGGCCAGGCTGCACAGTTTCACTGCCAAGTGAATGCCATTTAAGTAGCAAAGGACCAACTCTTGGAAGATTTACCCTAAAAGTAAACCCGACTTTACAGAGTAGGGCTGCACAGCAGGAGGTTCACCCTTTTGCACGAGATGCATCATTTACAGTATGCCGATCCCTTACCTCGGCAAGGTCCTGATCTGCAAGTTGAAGAGCCGTTGTCCTCGCAGCCTGCATAGTTACCTGTCTGAAGTGTAATGTTTCCCTGCAGGTAGCACTGTGACTTCAGCGCTGGTCTTTGCAGGACAGCTGTAGCACTTACCCTTTATTTTAAAACTAACAGATCAGATAGCCCGGCGGAGAGCACACCTCCGCAGAGGTGAGGGACACGATGAGAGCTATGTTGGGCATCAGCCCCATAGCCCTTCTCCCGCGTAGTTCAGCAGCGTGTGCTCGCTGCGCTGCACAGCGGTCCCCGGAGCCGAAACCAGTCACGTGGTGCCTGTTTCACTTCCAGTACTAACACCGCGAGGGACGGGTGAGGCTCCGCTTTCCCTGCTCTCCCCATGCCAAGGCTGGCATCTCCATTTTTTGTGCAGCTTCTACTCCAGCTCCGTGGGGCAGCATGAATACTTGTGTTTCTGTCATACTGTACATTTGAAGGTGATAAATCAGGTTATGAACCTAAGTAGGATTTATTTCTGTGAAATTCGCAGTGTTGCGATCTCTGCTGATGTTGCACAGAAGACCGGCTAAGTAACTTGATCAGTCATACCAGGACAAGTCTGAAGGCACCCAAAAGCAAGTCAATGCTTATATTCCTTCACCGTTCTGCAAGTATTGCAGTTTATCGCGATACGACCTGCCTTTGTAGTGGGTGGGACGAGAATAGCGTGTAGGTAGGCCGTAAACTGGGGCGGCAAGGTGGAGGGAAGCTCGGCACCCGTCGCCCTGTTGGCACAGACGGACGAAACGTGCTTCGGGGACCCGTTTCCTCGCTCACCTTCTCCTCCCGCTCAGCTGCCCGCGCCCACTCACGCTCTTCCCGCACAAGCAGAGCTCTCTTTGGCGGGGCGCGGGAACCAAAGGTACCTTTGACTAACAGCAGCCGCCAGCAGCTGGGATCCCAGCGCCCTGCCCGGCCTTTCTTCCTATGCCGAGGCGACGCTACTTGACGCCTGCGTTGTCAAATAGTAAGATCTTTACAAAGCCTCTGCGGTCCCGTTCCCCCCGCCTGCGAAACCTCTCCCGCAGGTTTTGCGGCGACGGGCCGAGCGCTGCAGAGACCCGTGCCCCCCCGCCCCCGCCGCGCTGCCCGCTCCGGCGTTCCCGGGCCCCTGCGGCCGCTGCAGCCTTGGGTCTTCCCCCTCCCGCCCCTTGCGGGGGCCGACGAGGGGACGGGGCGGCTAGTCCAGAGAGTACGGTAGGGCGCGCCCCGCCTCCGCTGCCGGGAGCCGGGCCGGGGCTCGGCGGCCACGTCCCCGCGCCGCGCCGGGCGGCGGGCGATGTCGGTGGCGGCGGCGGGCGGGCTGAGGGGCGGGCGGGCGGCGAGCCCGGCGCCCTGACCTCCTTCCCCTTCCCCCCCCTCCCCCGGCCATGCGGCTCTCCTGCAAGGTAGCGGCAGCGCTGCTGTGCCTCGGCAGCCTGCTGCTGCTCTATCTGCTGGCGGGCAGCGCCGCCGCCCCCCCGCGCCCGCCGCCCGCGCCCTCCGCGCCCGCCCGACCCGCCGCGCCGCTTGCCCGCCGGCAGCCGCGGCTCAGCCGGAGCCCGCCGCGGAGGAACCCCGCCGGCGGTAAATTCGCCAACGCCAGGTAACGGTGGCGTGGTTCGGAGCCGGGAGGCGGGAGCTCGCCCGGCCCACGCGTGACCCGACCGGCCGGCGCCCCCCGCGGGCGACCGCCCACGGGCCCTGCCCTCGGCGGGGAGCCCGGCGGGCCCCTCCGGCCCGCCCGCTGGAGCCCGCCCGTGGCCAGCCGTGCCCAGCCCCACGCGTGCCCGGGCCCCTCCCGCCCCGCGGGTACCCGCCACCCTGCGGTGGCCGCTTGCCCGTGTCCCATTGCCGCCCGGTCCTTCGGGCACTTGCCCAGATCTTTTTCCCCTCGCCTCTGCCCAGCGGCCGGTGATTAGAAACCGTTGTGCAAACCGCTCTGGCGTTGGAAGCGTGAACTTTTTCCTGCGTGTTTGCGCTCGGAGCGTGGTTGCCAGAGATCCACGAACACGCGTGGAGGTCTTACCTCCGCCTGTGGTCCCCGCGTCCGAGCGGGGCGGCCCCTCCTCTGCGTGCCTGGGCGAGGGCGGCCTCCGAAATAGCTGCTTTTCCATGAGTTTTGGCCTTGTTTTGAAGGCTGACGTGGGGAATGTGGTACTGGCTGGCTGGCGCCCGGGAGGAGCTGCTGTCAGTCTCGGGAGCTGCGCTGCTGCGAAGTTTTCATTAATGCTGCAGGGCGGAGGGAAGGTGGCTGGCTATTTCTGCGTGGTACCGCCGGGTTCCAAACTGCGAGGCAGGCACCGGTGGATTTTAAGCCCTTGAGCTTTTTGTTTTGAATGCTTTTTATATGTAAATCCATGTAGCAGAACTTTAAAGAACTAGAGGTTGAAATCGTGGTGTGTAGTGTTCCCTCTTTCAGCACCTTGCAGGCAGAGTATTTTTTAAAAAACTGTAATTACTTCAGAAAAAGATACGGACAGCATGCTTTTGTTGGGTGGAGGACTGTTTTTCCCTTTGCATTCCAACTATATTATGGTCAGTGTGACCTCATATATCTAATTAACTTGGTATGTCTTTGTGTCTTTGATTCGTGATTTCACAGGGATGTTCTGAATGAAAGACTACTCCTGTTTTTTGAGCTCTTATTCCTTAACTTATTAAAGCAGTTGGTTTCTTACAAGCATTGTTACCCTACTGAATGCAAGAGATGTTTACTGTGGCTGAGAATAGATCATGGGCAGAATTCAAATGCATGTATTAAAACAGGATTGTTTCCACTGGCAATTGTACCTCCTGAAGTCATTTTTCTTTAAGGCATATCTCTGTGATTATCATGGAAATCAAGAACAACACTGAAGGAAGGAGCCCAGAAAATATGAAACTGCTAGAGAGTGTAAACAACTGTTCCATTTCAATGAGCTTTTCAGTGAGCATCTTCATCTTCCAAAATTTGACATTATCTAACTTTTCTATTATTTATTGACTTTGCAAGTACTTTTTACAAGGTCTGCAACATAACAACAAAAAAGAGAGGAGTGCTGTATTTAAACCATGCTGTATTTAAACCATGCCTTTTCTTCCAAAAAATTTTTGGGTTTTTTTTTTTTGTGGGGTTTGGTGGTTGTTTTTTCCCCGCCCGCCCCGCCCCATCTGCTGGCAGGACATTGTCCTGCACCATTGGCACCTGCAGGAGTTTGTATAACTGAGAAGCGCGATTCTGTGGGTCCAGTTCTGTCCCTTGCTGAAAGATTCTGTGTTGTGTTAGTTACTATTTAACTAACTAGTTATTAACTTCAGGAGTGAGTATTCCCATTAATTTAATAGGCTTTGCTCATTTATGCATGTGCTTACAGTAAAGTGCATGCACTGTAACATGCTGAATTGGGGTTGTTACTGCCTATTCATTTCTATAATATAAATGATGATTATTTTAGTTACTCCTTATGAGAAAAGGAAGATTTTTTTTTTATTTGATGTGAGAGATTATATGTGGTTTAACTGATGCCTTCAGGATAATAAAAAAATCTGATTATAACTGTGTAAGATCTTGTGATCTGATCATGGTGTATGTGTTTATATGTAGGCTGCATGATTGATTCAAATAACCTTAGTGAAGTTTTGTCTATGTGGATGTAAAAAGTTGTTTTAATTCAGTTTTGCCAAGTTGATCTGTGTAGTTTCATCAGAAGGGTGCAGGTTTGGGGCTGAACTCAGAAATAATCAAAAGGCGTTATCTAGGATGTGCGTTTGCTTTATAAGAATCAGTCATGTTGCAGGCAAGGTGAATTGTATTTTAACTGGGATTTTGTAATACCGCTTTCTGTATTCACACGTTACTAATAGAAGACAGTAGTTTTTAAGTTTTAAGAAGTGCAGGTTTCTTCTAATGTTAAGTAAGCATACATGATAAAAGCTTAACTTAGTCGCGTATCATTAGCTGGCTGGTACCTAGCAAATGTTAGTAAATACGTTCCTGTGTCCTGCTTGGGTCATTAGATAATTTTGGCAAATCTCGATGAGCATTGCATTGAAGCTTCTAGTTAGCTTTGAAAACTGATTTTTGATGGTGGTTTTACTGATCCTTCCTCTTGGAAGTAGCAAGTCCTATGCCTTCAGTAAGATTTTTTTCATATGAAGAATTATAAGTATGTGCCAAACCAATGTGTGCAAAGTATCAAAAAGCAAAAGGGTTGTTTTACATTTGAAGGGCAGATGTGACCACACTTTCTATTAAACCAGCGTGGCAAGGCTGGGCAAGTGAACCTTTGCCAGCACATTTAGTTCCCTGGAAGTAACTTTTCCAGAGCAAAACATCTCTTATGTGGCAACCTGTCAAGATACTTTTTTCTTTCTTTGCAGCCTGTGTGCACACACATGCAAGTTTGGCTTGAGTTTGATAGCCTATAACAACATGCTGAAGGCCCAAATACCTCATACTTGTCTAGCAAAGAACCCACTTGATAAAAGAAGAAGATACAAACATCCATTCTGGTTTTGAGTGTATTTCTCCCCTCTCTCTGAGGGGTAGAAGGAGGTTGAAACTTCAACAGTTTTTTGATTGTCAGCAGCTACAATCAGTTTTGTGCAACTGCATTAAAGTGAGAAAACTTTATTTAAAAAACATTTAGAGCCTTTCTAGTTTATATTTTAAAGTGTGTGAGAGAATGTGTTTCATATAATATGTCCACTGTTGGGACATTGACTCAGTGTTGACTGTCAGGAAAGGAGCCTATTTAGTGAATCACCAGTGTTGATGAATTGCCTAAATCTAACCTTGTTTATGCTGCAAAAGTAAATGAGATCATAATATGAAGAAGGTTTCAAAAAACTAACAACTATATTGCATTTTGTAAGAATCTGCATGCATTATCTTCCTCTCAAGAATAAATTTGAAGGCTTGAATAGGTTAGCAGGCTCTGTAATGAGGTGGGAATGCATTATTTTGAATGGATCTGGATTGATTTAGACAGGTTTGGGGTTAATTATGTTTGAGACACTTTGGCTGTGACTATTAAGAAAATTGCATGTAATCTAAACTTTAAGACCTAGAAATGTACACTGTTGTGCTTGGGCACTTGGGCTTCTCCTGCTATGTCAATACCCATGCCTGTCAGAAAAAAATGTATGCGGTAAATAAAATACCATTGGGCAACTGGGTATTGTTGGTCTGTATTGTTGGAAGGCCTTTGCTATGAACATTTTATCATGCTGTGTCTTATCAAGTCAGTCTTCAGCTGTTTCATAGGGATGTATTCTGCAAGTATTTTGTGATAGTTTCTGTACTGCTTAATCTTAGGCAACAGTGCTTAATTTTAAAGCCATACAGTAATATAGTAGGAGAACAGCAGGTAAGGGAAAGCAGGAAGCAATTTTCTCTGAACAGATGGGTAAAACAGGGAACAGGGCAAAGAGTTTGACATGTTATATAAGTTAGATTTATAATATATCGACAAGCTACATTTACGTACTGAAACTAGAAGAAGGATATCAAGGCAACAAAGACCTTGTGTATATAATTTCTTTATTTGTTCTTGTCAAACACATTAAACTTTAGGGCCCAGGTCACTGTATTGTTTTAGATGCATTTAAACATTTAATTTAGGTCATAAAATCCAATTATAGACTCCACATATCCATAACCAGTAAGTTGGGCTATAAATGAATGAATATGCACATAAATGTTAGGAAGAATTGGCTGATAATAATAATTGTAGTACTCTGTGGATCTATGTGCTTTTTAATGTGCTTGGAAGTCTCTTGAGGTAGGTAACTATTACTACTGTAACAGCTGTTCCCATTTTACAGGTAGGGCAACTAAAGCATAAAGAATTAATGACTCGCCCAAAGCTTTGCAGGGGCTGACTTACTGAAACAGAGCCAAAACCAGAGCTCACTTACCCTTCAACCACTACCTGAGGGCTTCTCTGTGTCAAAAGCCTGTTAATGTCTTAGATTGATAACCTAGCAGTATATTCATCCTTGCTCGCCAGCTGTTTTTTATTCTATGTAGCAAATTTTATCCTTTGTACAATTCACCACAGTATTAATGTACTCCATCCTTTAAAATAAAGTATGCATCTTTCATCTATTCCATTTGTTGTATTGTCTAGTAACATCTGAGCAGGTAGTGTTTCGGAAAACTCTTAGCTTTCCAGTAGGTTTGCGTCAACCACTGGTAACTACAAGACAAACAAACATTTGCAATTAGAGGAGATACAGTGTATCGAATCAGGATTCAGTTTATACCTTATATGAAACCTCAGCTTAAAGAAGGCCTTTTGTTAAGCACTAAGTCTGTTTGAAGAAGAAGGCTTCTAGTGCCCAGCCCAACCTATCCCTGGTAGAAAAGAAGTAGCTCTCCACTGGTATGAGCTGAGTTCTGAACTCCAGTTTCTCTCTTGACAACACATGGTGGAGGCCCTCTTATCTTCGAGAGGGGATCCAGATAAGCCAGCATAGTGATTTATTCTGTGTGAGGCAGAAGCATCCTAGATGCTGTTGGTCAAACTGGAACTGTTTTGTTTTGAAGACATTGGCTGTGTCCTGCAGATCTTTAAGGAATATCCTTTCATCCAGATGTTATTTCTCCCCGTCCCTTCTGTTCCTCCCTGCACTGTATGTACATGCATGTAGAAACAGAGGAGGGAAGGGGAGTTGTGATGTTCTGTGCTGTAATCTGCTCATTTGCCTTCCCAGCAGTTTGACTTTGCCTTTACACCTGCCTCTTTTCAGACTTCTGGATAATAACAGTAATTCTGTAAAGGCTGAGCTAAAATTGCTGTAAAATGCATCCTGCTATGGCACTCTTTTACCTCCCTTTCCAGCTCACCTTTATTTTCACAGTCCTCTTGGTTTCCTTATGTACTTATAAAATAAGATGCAAAATATTGTGTCCCAGCATTCTTCTGTACCTCCTTGCTGCTTTTCCACACTAACTCAGTGTCCCGGATTGCTACTGGGGTAGTTCAGATACTACCTCATGCTCCTTTTCTCAGGGATTTTTATTCCTACTTAGGCCATTGCAGGCTCCTGAACCCCTTCAGCCCAGGCCTTTGCGACTCGTAATTCCTCGTCTCCAAGGCGCAGCTTTCTCCTCCACTCTCTGGGGCTGGGAGCGTGTCTGTGTTGGCAGGCGGGATGTCTCTTGTTCATCCGTAGCTCCCATGGGCTTACAGGGCATTCTGCTTTCATCGAGGGTTGCTTCTGCTGAGTCTGTTTGTTGGAAGTGCTTGTCTACATATACTGGATTTTTCACTACAAAATAGCTGCATAATGGAGAGTTCACTGTGGCTAAAATCCGCAAAGAAAAGCTTAGTGCTTTGGTGTCGGGTTTTGAAATGTTGCAATAAAAGCTTAGAGTTTAGTCCCTCTCCCAGTGAATTCCTTTGCCACAAGCTATATCAAAGCAGTTCTCATCCTGCATATGGCTTGATTTAGAGACTCTATTAAGAGGAAACATTAAACAGATAGGGAGAAGGGGGGAAAAGGGGATCTGTGTGAGCAGCTAATTATTCACTTCAATAATTCAGTGGTTTTTACACTAATAGGTTGGAAAGTAAATACCACTTCATGTAGATGTAGTATTCCATTATTTATACACTGATGAAATTGGGTTGTAATTAAGACTAAAGCCTAAGACTTTAAACCCTCATTGAAACATATTGCTTTGTATAGTCAGTGAAGTACCATTGGCTGGTATTCCTTAACACCGAGGTGGGTTACTCTAGTATAGAATGCTGCTGTAACACAGAGCAGCATTTTAATGTCTGGAAAAAGATAATGACAGCTTTATTAACTGTCTTTTTTCTCTTTATTTAGAACTTTTGTTTCTAGTATTAACTTTACTGATTAATCGTATATATGTAATGTGTGTGCTGAGAAGAGGCAGGGATTATGTCCTCTGTTCAGTGATATGTCAAGAACTGGTAGTGATCTATGATTAGCCTTTTGAACTCTCCTATAATGATTATGATGCTTGTGATTTAGTTGCTTTGTTAGCATTCATCCATGTAAGACAGTATAAATGCGATCCGTGTTGGAATGTGAATACAATACGGTAGAAGCATTCCTGGAGGATGTGAGTTTACCTCCACACTGATGGGGGGACGGGACACACAAAATCAAAAGGCCATATTTTCAAAATGTCTTCAACTCCCCAAAAGAACCCTGATTTTTCTGGCTAGCAAGTAGCTTCAATGTGCCTTTTACATGCAGATTCCCCCTGTAGTCTAGCTGAAATTTATTTAAAGCCCACACAGATGGGTGCTAAGTGAAAAAGGATAGTTTGGCCCTTGACTGCTTGTGGAATATAGTCTGATTCATCTGAGAGATGTGAATATGTTTGTTTTTAAAAATCTCTATTTTAGCAAAATCTCAGGGATTCCATCGGGTGAAATGGAGAGCAGTCCTTTGAAACTCTGCCAGTACCTTCAGGCCAGGATTAAGGCATGCATTTTTAATAGCAAAATTAATTAACTGTTAGAATAATTTACATATGGATGAAGTGGATTTTTTTTTTTTTTTTTTTTTTAAGCATGGATGTCTTCTTCCAGTCTAGCCATTATGGGCCTGGTAATGAAGTTACTGGATGTAGTTCTGTGATCCGCATTGTGTTAGAAAGTTGGCTAGGTAGTAGTAAGTCCGTTCTGGCTTCATAACCTCTAAGCTGGGGAAAAAAAAAGCTATCATTTGCACAGAGCAAGTTGTTGTCTGGTTTGAGGTGCTATTGAATTTGTTTCATCTGTGTATATAGTGCAGTGACTTATGCAAATCCAGAAATGTAGGAATAACCAGAAAATTTCTGAAAATAGTGTATTTCTTTATGTTGTAGTTTTAATACTCTTGATTTGTACCATTGACAAAAATTGGCATGCCGTTTGCATGTTTTGTGGGTATCTAATTGGAAAAAAACTCCCGATCCCTTACAAAATTAAGGGGAAGAAAAAACCCCTGGTATCTGTTAATGCGGGATTCTCTCCGTGTTTACCTCAGTATTTTTGATACGCCTATTTGTGAATTTTCAGGAAGCCTGGAGAACAGAAACATTCAAAAGAGCCTTCATCTTTGCAATGCATGCATCTGGCAGTTGTGGCATGTGGGGACCGGCTGGAAGAGACGCTAATCATGCTGAAATCAGCGGTTCTCTTTAGCAACAGGAGGCTCTGTTTTCACATTTTTGCTGAGGATTCCCTTAAGC
Organism: Harpia harpyja; assembly: GCF_026419915.1. Classification (NCBI taxonomy): domain Eukaryota; kingdom Metazoa; phylum Chordata; class Aves; order Accipitriformes; family Accipitridae; genus Harpia; species Harpia harpyja. The sequence continues at coordinate 20,527,709 of NC_068969.1, forward strand.
CTGAATTTGAGAAGAAGGTGAGTTTCTTTGTCATTTGGTAAATAAGTACATGAGTTAGTTATAAGTCACAAATCTCTGAGAAAAATTACATTGAGATCAACAAGTAGCAACTAAGCACTTTGTTTACTGTACATGGTTTATAAATTCCTTATGCATGCATATTTTTTTAAAGAAAAGCTATATAACCTGTAGTGTCTAATTCCTCCCCCCATGTCTTTCAGTTAAAGGAATGGCCCTCCTCATACACAAAGAAGTTTGAATACAACATTTACCCAATAACCTTCTCAGTAGGAAATGCTCAGGAATGGAAAAAGTTATTCAAACCATGTGCTGCCCAGCGCCTTTTTCTTCCGGTAAGGCACCTGGATTTCTGAGTAGGTCGCTTTAGGAAAAGGTTAATTCCACAGAAAGGAAGCTTTGCTGGTGTAATGTTAAAACCATTTTCGGGCTGAAACATCTGCTTAAAGATATTTTAATCTGTGCTTTATCCACTTAAAAAAAAAACAAAACAGAAATCCAGCCTTGCTTTTTCTCCTGCTAACAAAGGATGTGTGTTTCTTATTTTTCTCTAGTTCCATTAGCCTCTCAGACTCTTAAGACTCAGTGCGAGAGCTTTTTCAGGGCAGATGCTTTCAGGGTAGATGCTGCATGCCTTCCATAAATAACATTCTTTTCAGCGTGCAGTCATCATATCCTCTTTACCCACTATCTCCCTTTCCCTATGTTAGCCCTTAGACTGATGCTTTCAGCAATCCCTTTTCCTTGAGTTTTATTTCTTTTTCCAAGACTGTCATATTTGCCCTTAAGGTAATAATTCCAATGTGCTCGAAGTCAGATTTCATGCAAGACCCCTGTGTATCCTGGGATCTTCAGGTTCACTGCAAATTTGTGTTCTTTACTGTATAATATTTTGTGTCATAAACTTGGAAAATATTTAAGGTTGCTGGAGAGAAGGAAGGTGTTGATAATGATTTTGCACATGCAGAAATATCAGAAATTGAAAGAACTTCTGCATAAAGCGATTTCTGTGGAATTGAGAACATCTACCAAAAATATGTTCTTCTTTGCTGTTGATTGGGGTGACTCCAAAAAAGTGGCATGCTATTCGCATGATCCAGATTTCTTCATTGCTGTCTTAAGAGAATTGGAGGGGACAAAGAAATCTTTACTTTCTCAGATGGAAACAATCAGGAGACAGCTGCACGTCCAGATACGTACACTGTGAATACATATGTGAGAAAATATGTGCTGTCAGCAGTTCTGTTTATCTGCCATTTAGGGGTAGACTATCAAATGCACAAAGGCCAGATGGGCTGAAAGTAACTCCAACTTCAGCAGGGATACTCTCTTCCCTGAGTAAATATTTATATCACCTGGAAAATAATCCCTAAGCATTAGCATTTTCAATACACGTTGTTTGTAAGGATGTACTCAAATGGGGTTGTTTTCACTGGGTAAACACAATTCTCTGTTCTTCTTATTTCTGTGGTATTTTTTGTCATTTTGGTAGACTCTCATCACAGAAACAGTTTCACTTTTATTTGTCATCACCCTTCTGATGACAGGAAAGGGTTTCGTATTCATGCTGATTGCTTTAGGCTGGGCAGTGCTTTTTTGGTTCCTGTTTTGTCACTCACAAGTTGCCGAAGTTCTCCAGTAATTTCTTGTAAGGAATATTAAACTGTTGCATGTTGTCTTCGCAAAACTAGGAGGCAGCTTGAACTGTAAATGTTTGTTTCTCTTGGGGTAGTTGCAAAATGTTGTGTGTGGTCAGGCTGAGGTTTATGGCTTTGAATAGGAGGGCTTGTCCAAGAGTAGTTGCAGCTGACACTAAATTGGTGTGGATATCGTAAAGAAAACAAGTTGTAGTAATAGCTGAGGTAGCGAGTGTCCAGTTGGACTTTGGCACTCAAGTTCGCAGGCTGACAGAACCTTGGGCTGTTTCTGGGTAATTTCAGCCACCATTATTTTTTTCAGTGCTTGATAACCATGTTCTGATATCCCATTTGAACAAGACAATGCCGTAGAAATCCGGTCTGCACACAGCGGGAGCGGAGGGTTTCTAGTGTTACTGTTTAGAGAACTATTTTGACTTTTATTTTAAATAAATACCAGCAGGGTATCAGTATCTTTTTGTTGTTGTTGTTGTTATCCTTCCCTGTACTAAGCATTTTCCCCTGCAACAGCATAAAATGTGACGGGATTTAGGGAGGACCCCAGGAGAGCAGTAGTTGAGTTTATCAGCTGTTTAGCTTTCAGTTGTGCAAATTGTCTTGCTCCTGATAATGCTAAGCCTGAGTGGAATGTGAGTCTTTGATTCACAAGTGCCTCTCCTGCCAAAGAAATCTCTCTTCTGCAGCACCAGCAGGCATGTGAAAGTGGACAGGAGGGTATGAGGAGTGTGTTAAGGGAAAATCACTTAACAGTCTTTCAATGGTTTTACTCACTGATAAAACTAGAGCTCAGGGATGTGATCCTGCAGCCTGTAGTAATGAAATGTTTTGTCCTGGGTAACAGGTTGGCGTATGCATTCCCAGCTTGTTGAATCTACTTGGGTTGCTAAAACATTAAGGAAGATCATACAGCATCCTGCATTTTGTAGAGGCTTTCTGTGACATCTGATCACGTTTGCCACTTATAGGCAGGGAGGGTAGATTGAGCCTCCATGTAATCTCACAAGTCTCGATCTCTTGCTGCAGTCTACTACAATAAAACAATCAATGGGATTTGCAAAGACGGAGTAAGGAAGATGTGGATCTTAACACGAGCACAAAATGAAACTTTAAGAATAAACAAGGAGGGTAATGCTCTTGGCAATCACTTGAAACTGTTTTGTAATACTGACACGGATGTTAAGACACCAGGTGAAAAACTGTCTTCTGGTCTCACGAATGTTGCATGCTGCAGAGCTGGCTTGCAGCTGTCTTTGTATTGCTGTTTTGGAGCTACCAAAACAATCAGCTAATGCTTAAGGGATTTTTGGATGATTTTAGTTCTAATAGTAACTAACATTTAGAGCCCTTCTCAAAACATTTAATCTACTTAAGAGCTTTTAAGGTAGATTAGCAATATCCCTGTATTATGGCTGTCCTCTTGAGTACGCTGAAGTATCCAACCTAGTGGATTGGTGACAGCACTGGGAATAGATGCCAGGACAATTAAATTTAGTAACTCAACTTCATGGTACTGCTACATTAGCATCAAAATTTGTGATTTGTCCCTAATTTTGGATGAAGCTCTGATAATCAAAATTTGTGATTTGTCCCTAATTTTGGATGAAGCTCTGATAAACGGCCATGCTAGCTGTTGCAAACCATTAGGTAACACAGCTTCACAATACACCAATATGTGTTTACACAGTAGTGTGTTATTAGTTGCCCCCTTGCTAAGACAGGGAGAATCTACGGAGACAGAAGTTGTGAAATCAAATTACAGATAATTGAGTATTTAAGTTAAGTGTCAGGCTAAATATAGCCAGTTCTGTGCAGAACTTTCCGACAGATTTACTAAGAATACTCTATAGAGCTGCAAAAAAAAAAAAAAAATCACACTTCTTTTAAGCTGTAAGTGCCTGTAGAGTGAGGAGGAAGACAAGCACGATCAAGCCATATTCCTGACCATTCGTTTCAAAAATCACAGCCTGTCAGGTATGTCTACACGGTTTCTGCTAGCAAGCATGAACTCAGACTACCAGACACAGTCTTGCGTTGCTTATGCTCCAGGTTAGATGCATGTCATTTTTAACCTGCAGTCGTGTCCCTCTGGTTAGCCCTCCGAGCCTGCCAGCCCGAGCTGTGCAGCATCTGGTTCAGGCAGAGCAAGCTGGAGCAAGGTCTCTTGTACCACAGGCTTGCCTCGTGGTACTCAACTGCTTTTGACGTTGAAAATCAGCACAGGCAAAAATACATCATCTCCTCTTGTATGCTTTTGAATAAGTAAAAGCTAAATATCCTTTTAAGGGCTGTGTAAAGCCTAAAATATTTTTTTGAAAATTCTACTTAGTTTGGGAACAGAGCTACCTGAAAGCTATGGGACTTTGGGAATGCCAGAGTTATCCCCAGTGAAACTCCACTGAAATCCTGGGAGCTATGCAAGAAACTCTTACAGCCGCAATTTCTGAAATTGAATTCCCCTACCCAAGGCAAAGTTAAATGCACAGCCAGAAGGGGATGTGATCAATTCAAACTGACATGGGTAGGTTTTAAATAAGTCTTAACACTTCACACGTGAAAGAGAAATGTGTGAAGGGCTTAAAGGAAGTAGCACAGTTTTTCCTTTAGCCTGTTGGGTGTCACTGCAGGGCAACACCTTGGATACAGGAGAGGGAGGAATCTTTTGACAAACCAGAAAGGAGAGCATGTGAATCCCGAATGGGGGAATAAAAGGCAGAAAGCATGGGGTCAAATGCTGGTAGGCACCCACTTCACAAAGAACTGAAATACCTGCTTGAATCCATTTATATATAGGAAAATTATTACAGTCCATTGACTTCCACAGACTTAAATTTATGTGTATGTTTATAGTTGCTGAAAGAACAGGTTTTTGCCGGAAGAAGCAGTGCCCAGGCTGTCACTTATGCTTGGGAGGAGTGTCTATATGCACCCATTAAACTTCCCCCATAACCCTCTGCTGGAAAATGCCTTAACTTGTCTCTCTACCAGGGTACCCTTAGAAAAAATCTTACATGGTATAGTGTGCTGTGGATCCCTCAGGCAAAGTCTAATAGCTTCTGCTCTCTTTGTATTCACGTGTTATCTCCTGTCTCAGACTAAATTTTGAGGTGATTTTTAAATATATTTTGATTTTATATGACTTCATACAGTAGGTCCCTAGGAATTAGGGCTTCTAGGTGCTACAGAATAATATACAATATCCAGGATATCCTTAAGCTGAAAAACCCTTTCTTCTTTTCAACTGTGTGTCTTCTATTGATTTACTTTAAAAGTAGCTGTCTTCTTTTACTTGGTGGTTTGGGTTTTTTTTAGTATTGGACTCCAGGATACTTGACGTCTGCCAATATTTGCCTCCGAGCTCTTACTGTGTTATTGAACTATTTGTGTCACTCATTTATTGATACCTTCACATGCTGTTTTGTGTTTTTTTGTGGAAGAATGGTGTATTGCTATAACCTTCCATCCAGCAGAGTGATCTGGATTGTGTTGGATGTGTTTACATGGAGTTTCTTGTAAGCGTAACTTTTGTTTAAAATGTAGAGACACTTGCCTTCTCCTGCTTGTCCTTCTATGTAGGAAGAACATGTAGTTATCATGTCAGAAATACAGGTCAGGGATTTGTTAAACTTGGCTAAGTGTCAGTCTGAATCCCAAGTGTTTAGTCAGGTGAAACATCTCATTTAAGTCCGTACTCAGGGATTTGGCATCTTAGTGGATGCCTGTTGAGCATGCTTAAAGGTAATTTCCGGCCCCCCCTTGTTCAAAATCTTAATGTTGTTCACTGTCTTTCACAGGTAATCTTCAGTCACAATACATTTCAATTTATGTAAAATTCAATTTTTTTAGTAGAATTTATTAAGTTACCTGCATAAATAGGAGAGTTTGTCATTAGTATCGTTGCAATTGGGTGAGAGAGTGATTGTTCTGTTCCACAACATGGTGAAACTCAATAGCCTTTTGGATTTGCTTTTGAAAGAAAGAGAGAGAAAAAGGGCTTTTGGCTGAGACCAACATAAGAACGTTTCAGTCCTTCAGGAACTTTTGGACAATTTTAGCAAATAATGAAGAGCAGCAACAAAAATGCAGTTGGAAGTGATGGTCAACTTTAGCTAATGATATTTATTACCTAACAAACAACCTTACAAATAGCTGGTGCAAATGTCAAGGGAGTTTTCTTCGACTGTTGAAACACTATATAATTTGCCCTGCTAAAATTAATGAATGACTGTGTAAGGATTTGGATAGCCACAAGGGGGAACATTGTCAACAAGAATACATTAAATATCCTGGATCTAATTTACAGTTTACACCCTTCTGACTTGACTAACTTTACTGTGGTTATTCCTGATATAGAGTCTGATAACAGATATCAGAATCTGACCTGTTAAGTTTTAATATGACATTTCTATTTACCAAGCAAATTTTGTTCTTCAGGAGGATGCATATACATTTTTGTGATCGATACGGTTTTCTTAATTAATGTGAAACATTGTTATATATTAATACTGACTGTAAGTCTTCCAGGAGCACAAGGTTGTAATAGGAAAAACAGTCATTAGAAAGGCATCTGTCTGCAGAGGAAGTTATATGTTTCATCAAGCTATGTGCTAGCCAATCCAACTGCAGGAGCAGGATCCAAATTAGCTTTTGTGACTGATTGTGAAAGCTTTCATAGACACACAGAGCAGCAGATTTGTGAGTTACTTATAATATATAATTTTCAGTAGTAATCCTTTCACAGTCCTTGCTATACAGTGTGCAATAATTACGTTTTCTACAAATGGTTAATTGTTTTTTGCACAACAATACCACTTGCAGATCTTTAAAAGAACTAACAAAGCTATGTAAATTTATATTCTTTGCATTTTATTTTTGAACTGATACTAAATAGGCCTTCCAGGGGTTTTTTTTGCGAGCATAGTGGATTACTGTTTCATATGAAGGTTAGAATCCAACTTCTGTGGTCTGGTACCTGTTTTGCTGTGCAGTTTAAAAACAAACAAACAAACAAGCAACAAAACCAGCAAGCCAATAACCTGATAACTGTTGTTCCTGTGTGTAATTACATTTAGCTGATAAATCAATAACCTCTTTCAAGTTATCAGTTTGAAATGAAAGTACCTTTTGCCAATAATCTTCCTTTTTGTTGTCTATTTGGTTTCTTTTTCATTTTCCTCTCCTCGCTATGCAAACCTAAAAGGTCATTTTAAAGGATGTGGATTCCCTCCTTTATGTGGACACCGATGTTCTCTTCCTGAGGCCCATCGATGACATCTGGCACATTCTGAAAGAGTTCAACTCAACACAGTTAGCTGCTATGGCCCCAGAACACGAAATACCAAAGATTGGCTGGTATAGTCGATTTGCACGTCACCCTTATTATGGGACAACTGGAGTCAATTCTGGAGTTATGCTAATGAATTTAACACGGATACGCAACACTCAGTTCAAGGTGAGAAGAAATACAGCTGTTGCAGAAACTAATGATTTATGTATTTTTTCACATCTTGTAAAACTTAATATAAAATTATATAAAGTTTGTAATATAAAGAATCAAAAATATATAGAATATATCTTTGGATACTAATAGCAGTTACAGTGAAAATTATTATTAAACCAAGTGAAACTTCCCCAAGAGGCTGGAGCACTGAGAACTTGCAGATGAAGCAGTCTGTTAACAGTAGTAAAAATGGCTGCTTCAACATGTCATTTTTCCCTTGAAGGGTACGTGAAAGAATAAACTCAAGGATCTTCAGAGCAGTCACTGTATTATTTTTAAAATTGGGAAGCTTGATGTAAATATCCAGAGAAATTGGTAATTTTTTGCATCTGCTGTAAATAAAATTTTGTATCCTGCTGCAGATCAAGTGATTCCGTGAATTGATATAAATGAGAAGGGAACATTTTTTCTGACATCTCCCTTTTTTTGTGAAAGACCTGACTTGTAAAATGTCTGTTTGTTTTGTTGAGCAAGTATTCTCTAATCTTTTTAAAAACTTGGATTTGCCCTGAGTGGTCTTGTTTCTCAGTGGAGGCCAGGGGTTTCCTATATTGTTACAGGAACAGCTTGAGTAAAAAAAAGGCCTTGCTCTTAATATCCTAGTTCCCACAGAAGGGAAGATAATTTTTAGTCTGCAGTTTTCTTCCCTTTTATACCTCAGTTTTCACCTTGTCCCCGCATTTTTGCATTTTTCCACTTTTTCTCCCTCCTGTTGCTCAGAATAGGAAGATTGTGAATAGCAGGAGCTGACATCAGAGCTAGACCCAGGAGACCTTGCTTTCCTGTTTAGATAAACAAGAGCACAGTCAGCTCTGCTGTTCCAACCCTATCCAGGTCTAACGTTTCCTGGCAGTTCTTCATTTTTCATCTAGGTATCTGACATGGCTTAGCAGACTTACAGATATGTGGGTGCCACACTCTGAGTCATATATCACATAACTGTTCATGGTATTAACCCATTGCTTCTGTTTTTCTGCCCTGCAGAACAGCATGATACCAAGTGGTTTGGCTTGGGAGGAAATGTTATATCCATTATACCAAAAGTACAAAAATTACATTACATGGGGAGACCAGGATTTACTAAATATAATTTTTTACTTTAACCCAGGTAAGTATTGATTCTTGGAGGCATGATTATCTGTGTTAAGAAGATTACTTGAACTTGAAAAATTTTTTTTGAAGTTCTATTTGTTATTTATAATTAAGCATAATGTACTCTGGCATGAAGTTAATGTGTAAGTGCACCTAGGATTTACAACCTAGGAAAATACTTCTGAAAGTGGTGCAGGTAGTGGGGCTCGGACTTGGTTCCATTGAATATGTAAATCTGTTTTCTGGAGATTCTGAGAAAATGAGGAAGTATAACATTAAATGATCAAATGCAGGAATGAAGTTCAAGTTGTATGTGTGCTTAAGAGTGTCAAATGGACCAGGGCCTAGCTGAAAAAATGTTTTTGTTTCAGATACTCATCTGAATGTGAACTTGCCTAACTTTCTCCAAAGCTGTGCTCTATTTTTCTGAAATTCAGCTGAATTCTGATACTTATGCAAATGAGTAATAAAAAACAAAAAATGGACACAGCCATTGGAATATCTTGTCTAAAAGCGTTGCCCTCCTGTCCTGGTTTCCGCTGGGATAGAGTTAATTTTCTTCCTAGTAGCTGGTACAGTGTTATGTTTTGGGTCTGAGAAGAATGTTGATAACACAGGGATGTTTTCAGTTGTTGCTAAGTAGTGTTTAGACTAAGTCAAGGGTTTTTCAGCTTCTCATGCCCACCCAGCAAGAAGGCTGGAGGGGCACAAGGAGTTGGGAGGGGACATAGCCAGGACAGCTGCCCCAAACTGGCCAAAGGGGTATTCCATACCATGTGACGTCATGTCCAGTATATAAACTGGGGGGAGAGTTGGCCTGGGGGGAGATAGCTGCTCGGGAGCTGACTGGGCAATTGCATTGTGCATCACTTGTTTTGTATGTTCCAATCCTTTTATTAGTGTTGTCATTTTATTATTGTTATTACTATCATTATTAATTTCTTCCTTTCTGTTCTATTAAACTATTCTTATCTCAACCCACAAGTTTTACCTTTTTCCTCCCGATTCTCTCCCCCATCCCACTGGGTGGGGGGAAGTGGGTGAGTGGCTGCGTGGTGCTTAGTTGCTGGGGGGGTTAAACCATGACACTTCCCTACTTCCGCTCTTTCACTAAAAGTTACTTTTTGAGAAAGATGCTTCCAGCCTCTCGGCTGAATGATCCAGCCTTAGCAGGCACCAGGATGGTGTCATCTGTATTCTGCTGCTTAGATCTGTGCATTTTCTACTCTTTTGTATTCTGCTTGCTCTGGCACTATGAAGAGCTACGGAGGACTTCAAGTCTCTCAAAACCTTGTTCTCAGAGAAGAGACGGCATAACCCACCTGTGTGGACCAGCGTGACCAATATGTATGTACTTGTCAGCCCATCAAAATGTCATATCTGATTCCTGCCTGTCCCTCTTGCACAACGCCTCCATAAACAACTTGTAACGTTTTTGGTTTGTCTTTTGTTTCCTCTTGAATTGGAGTCATATTCTCATGAGTGTGTATTTCCAAGGAACTGGGAAGTTAAGGCATCTTTATTTTAAAAGGGTGTGACTTTTTCCACAAGTGCTGAGACAGTTTCTGAAAATTCAGCCCCTTGTAAGTATTTTGCACTGATCACACAGAAATTACTTCAGACACTTCCAAAGCCAGTAACATCTGAGAAATGCAAGGATTTCAAAATTGGAGCATAGCACGTGCTTCATAAAGAAGCTAAGAACCTTATTTCATGCTTCTGAATGGATGCTGAGTATCCATTTTTATTTGTTTTTCCTTGTTTCCTATGTGACCTTGTATTCCCCCAAGTGATCTTAAGAACAGAATAAGTTTGGATTTATCTTTATTTATTCTGTTCCCTTTTCTTTTTCTCTAAGGAGTCGTAGGGTAGGTAATTGGATATACCCAAATCCACGCAAATAAAAGGAGAGAGCAAAAGCAAAGCAGTAAGCTAACATCTGTTTACTGCAGACAGATGTTAAACATCAGTGTCCCTGGTACACCATGCATTACCCTTAATCCTAGGGAACAAATACAGTGGAAGAAATCTTCATTATGAAATCATAAATTAATTTCCAAAAAGAAATTAATGTTACAGGAATAGGGTCTACTGGAGGAAGAAGATGATGAAGCCAGGTTAGTTGTGAAGTCAAACTCAAGCTGCTAACTTAAGTGTGGAGGAAGAAAACAAAGATTGCAAAAATATTTTAATTTTGTGATGAGAGTATTCTCTATCAAATCCACATGTTGAGACTCTTTTCTGCACCATAGTTCATCTTTTCCTTGTAACTGGTAAATAATTTTTTATGAATTACGTAACATCATACTGAACAAGAAAAGAAAACAAAAGAACTGGATACAATTAAAACAGAAAACTAGAGTTTCCCAAGGTTTTAAACTGCTGGATTGTTGCGACTGGCCTGGGAAAGAATCAGTTGAGACTGCTGCAGGTGGCTTTTTATAGATGCAGTGCATTGGCTTAAAAATACACAGAACTGCGTTACCTGGGGCCTGAAGAGATGCACCCTTTTTCCCATCCCCGAAGGCTGTTCTGATGATTAATGGATCTGAAGGCTCGCAGAGCAGCTAGAGTTTGAGTCCAGCTGTGACAGCAAAAAACGCACAAAAGCATCACAGTGAGGAGAAGATCAAGAATACTCAAGAGACATGTACAAAAGCTAACAAGCACCTGATGACATCCTCTCCCCATAGTGACCTGCTGATGAGCTGTACTTGCAAACATCTGCTCAGGGTTACTGAAAGGATCCCTGTTAACTGTAACAGGCTTTGGATCAGGCGTTACTGCTCTTCCTGCCCTTTCAGCAACACTGGGGAGCAATTGAATGTGTGATGGATCAGGCTGGATGGAAACCACTTACAATCCACCCTTTCTGGAGAAGTCTTCTGCTAGAGAGGCCTTAAGGGAAGAAATGTTTCAGGAACTTTTTCTCCTACTTCTCCAAAAAACACACAGGACCAGCTGCAGACTTCCTGGGAAAGGCCAAGTGAAGAATTCAGTCTTCAGTGCTTCTGACATGACCTGCCAGCATCATGCAATGATTCATTGTACTCCATTTCTGAAGCAAAAAGATCACAGGGACTGGCATGATTTGTTACAAGCATATTTCAAGTACTGTGGGTGCATGGAGAAAGTTTGGAAAGAAAAAAAACAAAAAGGGAAAAGTCAGTTGGAGAAAGGAGGTTATAAGCCCTTTTGAGAAACTAGGCTCATCTTTAAATAACTTAGACCTGTGAAATTAATGGATGACAACTATTAGAAGGACTGTGGGTAAAATACACTACCTCTTATGTTCTGCTGTATCTCAGTATAACGAATTGTCATAGTCTCAGTGAAAGCTTCAGCAGCAAACATTGGATATACTTCACAAGCTTTCCCATGCTGTCTCCAGAAGCAGTCACGATTTTGCGTAACACTCACCGCTTTCCTAATCATTTCTGTAACTCTGGAAACTTCTTACCAGGGCAGAGGACCCTGGATAGTGCCACCTGGTGCAAACCCTCTGCGTTTGATTCTGTCACTTCTAGCTTTGTAAAATGCTCCCTTGGTTTATGTTTGCACCCAGTCTCTGTGTTGCCCTCTCTTTCTGTTAGTTTGGGTCTAACAGTGCTGAGATTTGTATAGTCGTCCCCTGAGGAAGGGAAGTGTCTGTGTCTAGCTGCTGCTTGGGATATTTGCAAAGGAAGTAACTGAAGTTCTTCTGATCATCAGTCCCAGTGTTTTCACAGAAACATGGTTTAATTTGTTGTAACTCGTTTGATGTGTCTTTTTTCTTCTTTTTCTTTTTTTTTTTTTTCTCCTTCTGTCTCCCCTGACTGACACTGGCAGAGTGTCTTTATGTGTTTCCATGTCAGTGGAACTACCGGCCTGATCACTGTATGTATGGAAGCAACTGTAAAGGTGCAGAAGAAGAAGGTGTCTCTATTCTGCATGGAAATAGAGGTGTCTACCATGACGACAAACAGCCTACATTCAAGGCACTCTATGAAGTAATACGTGATGTAAGTCTTCTATCTCAACAGAGGCAGTCCTTTTATTTCAATGTAGGTTACTGCTTTAACCAGGTCACTCAGATTGCTATTCCAGCAGATCAGGCTGAGCATAGTTGTGCTGTATGTGTACCCATCAGACACAAAATAACAAGGTTGCTTTGGCCTCTCCTGTTTTACTGCATGCATGTATTTGAGGTGGTTTAAATGATCCTCCTTCATATTATAGTAAACTTCTAATCAAAAAAGCTGATAAATTGCTTTTCGGTAATGCTGGAGGTAGAAAAAAAGTGTGTGAATGGAGTTCTTCCAGCTGGTACTGCAGCTCTGGTCCATAAATACCCAATGAAAGCCTGTCCTCCCTGAGCACCTAGAGCCTCTGGGCACATGGAAGGCAGAAGCTTTCATATGGACGCAGGTCCCTATTTCCACTTTGAATGTTGCATGTGTACAACTCCACTCTCTAAAATATCTGTTTTGTTACAGTATCCCTATGTTAGTAAACCTCCTCTAAACACCGATTCTGGAAGTACAGTTTCTGGGAAGTTGGCTATTTCAGGTAATATACCCAGACAAGCTTTTCTGAAAGCAAGCACTCTCAAGCGGACCAGTGTTGGAAGTTGATAGGCTTTGATGGCGCTCTGGGAAGGCGAGGGACAAGTCATTGCCTACCTATATTAGGTTTTATCTTGCAGAAAATTCTACAATGCCGTTTTGTAACTAGTGAAAACTAATAATTCTTTTTTTCTTTTCTTTAGTTTCCATTTGAAGACAATCTCTTCCAGTCTTTGTACTACCCTCTGCAGTCTAAGTTTCTGGATACAGTGCACACTTTATGTGGGAGAATTCCACAAGTATTTTTGAAGCAAATTGAGAAAACTATGAAGAAGGTGTATGAAAATCGTGTCATTGTCTACTTGGGTGCCAACCACAGATACTAAATGTAGCTATATTTTTACGCAGGGTTTTTAATTCTTGCATACCTTCTCATGAAGCATATAAATGAAGAGTATGAACTCCTTTATTGAAACTCAGAACTAAAATATTTTCCTTATCCAATTTCCTAATAACCCCTGAAATTACAAAAAGAGGAAATCCTAGAAGTCTACCTAAACTGTCTTTTCTTAGGCCTTTTGTTCTCTTCCTACATTTACTCTTGGTTGCAGTAGGGAGAGGTGATGATTCTCACTTTTATTTGATGAGTTTAGTTTGGTTATTTGTTTAAGTACAGCTGTATTCACTGTAACTTTTTTTGAAGTTGTGCAAAAGCTTGTACTGATCTTAGGCCTGATGAAGAAATTACAGTTAGAGCTACGTAACACAGGGAATATAATTCTTGAAATGATAGGACAAATATTCTTGACTGTCATGAGAATGCTGAATTACAGAAGAAGATCGCTTTTGTGATATGATGAGTTAAAATTTACTACAGTAAAGGGAAAGTATTTGCTTAAAATTGCACTTCTGTCTGAGGGTATATTACCTACTATTCTTCACATGTAAGATGTAAGACCTAAGATTTCTCTTACTTAAAAAGATTAGGGAAATAGAAGTGCCTATTTACTTTGTATTTTACAGCACTTTCTGTCTAGTGATTGTCATTTTTCCCTTTTGCTCTTCAGTAGTTTTGTGAGGGCTTCTCATGAAGGAATTAGAAGGAAAATAATTACAGCATAAACAGGAAAACCATGTACAAGAAATGGGAGGGGGATGCAGGGGAAGCTGTGGCACCGGCACAGCTAATGGAGAACAGCAAGAGAATCCTTTCTTGCATGGAGTACAGTCATGGTCTTCCCCTCCAGTCTCTTAGAGTTTTAAGAATGTATTCCCTAAGTTGGTAGTACTAATTACATTAGATGATACAGTCCAAGAATATTGTGAGTGAAGAGTACAAAACCAGGTACTATTGATCTGTTTTCCTCTTTAATCCTCTTTCATTGCTATTTACTGCACAGTAACAATGGTATGCCACTGACAACTGTTCCTTCATCCCTGCGTTGAGAGACTGCGAATGCTGCCTCTGACTCCCCTTTTCTGCTTTGCCAGAAACCTGTGGCATAGAAACGTATTTCTGTCTGGCACTTTCGTTCCTGGAAGTTGAGAGTTTTATGCTAGGTTCATAATGAATAGCCTCAAAGTGAAAGAGGATACAAGATGGCTTTGATGTTTATTTAAAAGACTTCATTTAGTTTAGATTTTGAAAGTATGATGATCATCTTACGATATGCACAGACAAGAGCTTATTAAAACTTGCAGTAGCTGAAAGGTGCTTGGGACAAGTCACTGGAGAACTAAAAGTGAGGACGCTCTTAAAGAGCAGTGATAAAAGAGCAGACTCCCAGAGGGCATTTTCTAAGTGTAAGCCCTGAGGGGTGTGTATAGGTGAGTGCTTGAAGAAAACAACAGAGAAAATTATCTTACTTTTCAAGTCTGTTCAGCAAAAAAAATTAGCTATTACTTGAAACTACTCCCTTTGATATCTAATAGGCAAAGTAGGAGAGGGGTGAGGAGGGTGAGACCTGAAGCTTTTCTCTAACAAAAGGAAAACTGATAGAGGTTGTATATGCAGTACATGTAACAGACATTTATTAGAGATAAATATTTGGTTTGTGAGGATGAGGGCAAGTATATGTTTCCTAGGTTAAAAAGTAGGATTTCTGAAGAATTGCCGTTTTGGGGGTTTCTACCCTATCCAGTCAGGACTGATGCACAGTTTCACAAGAAAAAAGACTCTAAGAGAAAGCTCTTTTAGCTTGCACATTCCTCTCTCCTTGTGGGGCAGCTCATGAGAGGAGGGGAAAATGCAGACCTTGCTGGCCTCTCAGGCTGCCAGGTAAACAGGCTGTACACAGGATGAAGTGCCGACAAACTTTTTCCAAACACTGGAGTGTGAAAATGTCTGTGACACATCCGTAAGTGTGCTGGACGAATGACACAACATGGCAAACAGCATCACTACAGAGTCATCTGAGTAGAGGAGGTGTTAAGACAGAGGCTTGGAATAAGGGGCATACTTGGTCCTAGCAGTTTTGCTGCTGGTCTGTGCTCACAGGCATGACAAACAGAAACGTCTGTTGTTTGCGCCTCTGTGTGCTGCAAATTCTAATCAACAACTTGTGCGTGTTTCTGACTCAGATCTGTTATCTTGCAGCCTTTGCCACGTAAGTGTAAATCAACGTGCAAAGGACAGAGGCAGCTCTGCATCTATTTTGATTGATTTGACTTAAGTGTAGACATTACTGTCTCTTGCAACTTGCCTTAGTATTTTCTGTTTTTACCTGAAGTTTTGTTAGTTGTCACTTAAAAAGAACAGTACATTTCTAGCTACAGAGAAAAGTTTGAAAACGTAACGCAAATGAACATTGAAGACTTCAGAGCCAGAAGGCAACGAAAGGAAGATTCAACAGCCTGTTTTAAAAATTTAAAGATAATGTAAGCCTAACATATGACAGGTAATCCTTTTAGGCTAGCGATGCTGAGAACTTCTAAAAACTATTGACTTGCTTCTTGATCTTTATTTTCAAGCATCAGGGTAAAGCTGGCTGTAGGTCAAATGAGGCTAGATGAGACATGTGTTGGGCACTCTGAATTCCTCATTTCTATGGTTTCTACAAGCCACAGAAAGTTGCAGAGCAAAAGTCTTGTTGCCCAGACAGTTGCAACTCTGGTGCTAAGCCTCTGAAGTTTAGGAGGCTGTGATTGTGTAAGCTATGATTCAGCAGAACCCTGCAACTATGGGCACATTAAAATGAAGGAATGGAATTCATTACAAAACAAAGGCATTATTGCATATAAAATGATCAGAGAATAAAACAGTGCTTTTTATGTTTACAGGAGGTGCTACATTATGTTTAGAAAGAACTGTGTTATGTTCTCAGCAGCTATTAAAATATATGAAGTATATGCTTTAACATGAAGACTTTTGTTAATGTAATATCAACTTGCAGGAAGAATGGGGGAGGTTCCTCCCTGCTGTGCTTTTTCTGAGGGGAAAAAAAAAAGCTATAATTTGAGCTCTCCAAAGTGTTTTAAAACAATTATGTAACTTTGATTTTTTTGTTGTTGTTGTTAGAATTATTAATTTATGGTTTATTACAGCTTCTAAAACCATGTTGTATTTTGGTTTTAACAGTAGTTGATTCTAATATTAATCTTATTTAGAAGCCAGTTTTAATTCATTTCGTATTTCATACTTGTGGCTAATTCCTTGTTAATTAGCCTTCATTTATTTTAATAATGGGATGTGTAAATACTTATATAGACTTTATATCCTCATTTCCCCTTCCTCTCATGTATTTTAGTTATTTCCAATGGTATAATGTAACCAAAACACCTTTGCTAATGTAACACCTTGAGCAGCGTCATCATAACATAGGGGGGAAACGAAAATAGTTTTCTTTAAATGAACAGAAACTGCGGCACATGGAACGTATTGATAACAAAGGAAAAGAATCACCTTTCACACTGAGAAAGAAACAGCAGAGTACAGCCCAGAGAACTGTGCCCGGATTACTTGAACATAAGCCCTAACCCAGCAAATGTTTGATATTCTGAATTTTGCCTGTGTAGTCGGTAGGCTTCTATGCAATGCATAAAGTGAAGCATGTAACCAAGTCCTTGCTGTATCAGTGTCAAATCTTCAGGTTTTAAATTCGCTATATTATACTTGAACTTGCTGAAGGTAGATAAATAGGGGCTTTATGTTAAGAGCTGCTGAGCACCTCCTTTTAACCCAAAGCCGTTTAAGAAAGTATCAGGCTACCAGTGCACATTGTACAACAAAGAACTGCCAGAGTGGGAAGCATTTGGTGCATCGTTTCTATAAATGTGAGAGTTTTTTCTAGGCTATTTGCCTGCGTATTACAAAGTGGGCTTAGATAGCTCCGCTATCATTTGGCTTACAGGTAGAAACTGGAAACTGCTCTGTGTGTGTGTGTGTGTGTGTGTGTACACAACAAGAGCGTAAGTGTAAAGAATTCTGTACCTTTTCTCTATCATTTAATTGCTTGTGTATTTTTGACAAGTGCACCAATTTGTTTATAGCTCCCAAGGAGGCCTAGCAGTGCATTTCTGTGTTAAGATCCTTTGGCTTACATTACAAATAAATGAAGTTTTAAGCAAGCTCTGTATTTTAGTAGTTTTCTTTTAAATACAAGATTCTGTGTGTGTGTGTGTGTACTGAGTCTGGTTGGGATGGAGTTTAGTATTAATGATGTTATAGTGCATGTATACAGGGTATGTCTGCATTGAGCAGAGAAAAATGTTACTTGTTTACAGTTTTATTCTTACCACACTGAGAGAATATTATATTGGATATGTTACTGAAAGAGACAAATACGTGCATTTAACTTTCCTCAAAGTGCTCGTGTGTCATGCTGCAACTCCAGTTGTCTTATGGTGACCATAGATCAGAACCTGCTTTCAAAGGAAACTGAAGTTTTACCTTTTACTTTTTACTGTTTTTCTGGTATCTTCTGCTCCTTAGCAGATTTGGTCTTTTAGCATCCTTTCCCTTCCCTTCTTCTAATTTTATTTTTTTTTTACACTCTTGTATGGTCACTGCTGCGAAGTCCTTGGTTGTGCTGCGGCACTTCTGTGTGACAGAAGTTTGTGAGCTGTCTGTTCAGCCAAACCAGTTGTCCACCTGGTGATGAAATTGTTTTCTTACTTGCTCAACTGTATAGTATGTTTGGGCTCAGTCATACTCTCTTTGAAGTCAAGAATAAAACTCCCATTGATATTCACGAGAAAAGGTAAGGCCAGCTGTAAAACAATAGTACTCTGTGCAGCGCTGCTTCATCTCTGGCCTGGGAGGTGTGTAGTTGTGTGGTCTGTGGTTACACGCTCTGTAATCAAACTGGTTGGTGATGTCCCGATTCAAGATTTTTCACTCGCAAACGCAGGTTCAGTGTTGCTGCGGGGAGAAGACACAGTTTTTCCGAGGTACAGGCTAGGCAGAGGGAACACGGGCACAAGAGCCAACAGGATCGGCATTTACCTGTCACTGGTGCATCAGAGGAAGGGACCTGAACCGTGATTTCCCACCTCCCCATCGCTGTACTGCTGGATTCATTACACCAGTCCAAGTCTCGTCGGCTGCAGCTCTCCTATTTGGAACAAATAAACTCTCGGTTCACTGAAGCAAGGCCTTGGAGCTCGGTTACCTGCAGCTGAGGGTCCTGGGCACTGGAATAGTGTCTTTCTCCCCTGCCCTCACTGCTGTACGCACATCGATAACCATAGAATCATAGAATCATTTCGGTTGGAAAAGACCTTCAAGATCATCAAGTCCAACCATTAACCATGCCCCCTAAACCATGCCCTGGGGTACCCTATCCACTCGCTTTTTGAATACCTCCAGGGATGGTGACTCAACCACTTCCCTGGGCAGCACATTCCAATGTCCTATCTCCAGACACCTGACAGAAGAGACCAACACCCTCCTCACTACAACTCCCTTTCAGGTAGTTGTAGAGAGCGATAAGGTCTCCCCTCAGCCTCCTCTTTTCTAGACTGAACAACCCCAGATCCCTCAGCCACTCCTCATAAGACTTGTGCTCAAGGCCCCTCACCAACTTGGTTGCCCTTCTCTGGACACGCTCAAGCAGCTCAATGTCTTTCCTGTAGTGAGGGGCCCAAAACTGAACACAGTACTCGAGGTGCGGCCTCACCAGTGCTGAGTACAGGGGAACAACCACCTCCCTGTTCCTGCTGGCCACACTGTTCCTGATACAGGCCAGGATGCGATTGGCCTTCTTGGCCACCTGGGCACACTGCTGGCTCATATTCAGCCGGCTGTCAACCAGCACGCCCAGATCTTTCTCTGCCGGGCAGCTTTCCAGCCACTCTTCCCCAAGCCTGTAGCGCTGCATGGGGTTGCCGTGACCGAAGTGCAGGACCCGGCACTTGGCCATGTTAAACTTCATACAATTGGCCTCAGCCCATCGATCCAGCCTGTCCAGATCTCTTTGTAGAGCCTCCCTACCCTCAAGCAGATCGACCCTGCCTCCCAACTTGGTGTCGTCTGCAAACTTGCTGAGGGTGCACTCAATCCCCTCATCCAAATCATCAATAAAGATATTAAACAGAACAGGGCCCAACACCGAGCCCTGGGGAACACCACTCGTGACCCGCCGCCAACTGGATTTCACCCCATTCACCACGACCCTCTGGGCTCGGCCATCCAGCCAGTTTTTCACCCAGTGAAGAGTGCACTTATCCAGGCCACAAGACGCCAGCTTCTCTAGGAGTATGCCATGAGTGACAGTATCAAAGGCCTTGCTGAAGTCTAGGAAAATAACATCGACAGCCTTTCCCTCATCCACTAGGCGGGTCACCTGGTCATAGAAGGAGATCAGGTTGGTCAAGCAGGACCTGCCTTTCGTAAACCCATGCTGACTGGGCCTGATCCCCCTCTTATCCTGGAGCTGCCGTGTGAGTGCTCTCAAGACAAACCGTTCCATAATCTTTCCCGGTACCGAGGTCAGGCTGACAGGCCTGTAGTTCCCCGGATCCTCCCTCTGACCCTTCTTGTAAATGGGAGTCACATCGGCAAGCCTCCAGTCCTCTGGGACCTCCCCTGTTGACCAGGAACGCTGATAGATGATAGAGAGTGGCTTGGCAAGGACCTCAGCCAGTTCCCTCAGTACTCTTGGATGGATCCCATCAGGTCCCATAGATTTGTGAGTGTCCAGATGGCGTAACAGGTCCCTAACTAATTCCTCCTGGATTAAGGGGGGTATGTTATGCTCTTCATCCTTACCTTCCAGCTCATGAGGTGGAGTACCCTGAGGATGACTGGACTCACTATTAAAGACTGAGGCAAAGAAGGCATTAAGTACCTCGGCCTTTTCCTCATCACTGGTTGCTACGTTACCTTCAGTATCCATTAAAGGATAGATATTCTCCTTGGGATTCTTTTTACTGTTAACATATTTGTAAAAACATTTTTTGTTGTCCCTTACACTAGTGGCCAGACTTAGTTCTAGCTGAGCTTTCGCCTTTCTAATTTTCTCTCTGTATGATCTAACAAGATCCCTGTACTCCTCCCAAGTTGCCCGCCCTTTCCTCCAGAGATGATAAACTCTCCTTTTTTTCTTAAGTCCTGGCAAAAGCTCCCCATTCAGCCAGGCTGGTCGTTTTCCTCGGCGGTTTGACTTGCGGCACATGGGAATAGCCTGGTCCTGAGCCATTAAGATTTCCTTTTTAAAGAATGTCCATCCCTCCTGGACCCCTTTGCCCTTCAGGACCGTCTCCCAAGGGACTCTCTCAACCAGTGCCTTGAAGAGGCCAAAGTTAGCCCTCCAGAAGTCCATAGTGGTGGTTTTGCTGACCACCTTCTTTGCCTCACCAAGAATTGAAAATTCTACCATTTCATGGTCACTAAGCCCAAGACGGCCTCCAACCATCACACCTCCCACCAGTCCTTCCCTGTTCGTAAACAACAGGTCTAGCAAGGCTCCTCCCCTGGTTGGCTCACCCACCAGCTGTGTCAAGAAGTTATCTTCCACACACTCCAGGAACCTCCTAGATTGTTTACTCACTGCTGTGTAGTATTTCCAGCAGATGTCTGGAAAGTTAAAGTCCCCCACCAGGACAAGGGCACACGATTCTGAGACTACTGCCAGCCGCTTGTAGAATGATTCATCCGTCTCTTCAACCTGGTCAGGCGGTCTATAACAGACTCCCAGCACAATATCTGTCTTATTGGCTTTCCCTCTCATCCTCACCCATAAGCACTCCACCTTGTCATCAGAATCGTGTAGCTCTGAGCAGTCAAAACATTCCCTAACATAGAGAGCCACCCCACCACCTCTTCTACCTTGCCTGTCCCTTCTGAAGAGCTTGTAGCCATCCATTGCAGCACTCCAGTCATGGGAGTCATCCCACCATGTTTCCGTGATGGCGACTAAGTCATATCTATCCTGCTGCACAATGGCTTCCAGCTCGTCCTGTTTATTGCCCATGCTGCGTGCGTTGGCATAGATGCATTTGAGCTGGGTCATCGAATCCACCCCTAACATCGGCACGCTGCTCCCAGGCTCATCTCTGGTGCACCTAGTTTTATCCCTTGCCCCCTTCGAACCTAGTTTAAAGCCCTTTCTATGAGCCCTGCCATGGCTTGGACTCTGAGAGACATCATGGAGCACTGAGTCTAAATGGAGCTCAGCTATCATTTTACATTCATCCTCACAAGTACGATCCTAGTAGAGATAACTTCTCTGTGTGTTCTGTGACATTTAGAGCTGGGAATAAAGTAGAACTAAGTGAAAAAAATGTGAGACTTTAATACTAGGATAAATCTCAACACTTTATCAACTTTAGCACAAACTGTTCATCATTTAATTTCAAGTAATTTCCTTCCCACTGCTTTAAGAGAGATTCCTCTCCTAAGAATCAGGTACCTGTAACCATAAAGGAGCCAACTTTCAGAGAATGTTTTGCTCCTCTCCATCAGATAGAGTCAAATGTGATGCTAGTAAATAGACACTACGTACCCATCCAGACTTGGGATGGCACAGATACGTGGGCTGTCGCCTGCAGAGGTTGGAAACATTCCCCCACCATGCTCTTGAGGTAAGCACGTATCAACACTGGGATCCATGCAGACAACAGCCTCCCGAAGAACCATTGTTGGCATGAGATAAAGAATTGCTATTTAGGCTTCAAAAGAAATCGCAATGTTTGGAAATTTTGCCTTCATTCTGGACTGGAATAAAAAACAAACTGTCAACACTTCCTTTGAAATGAAAATGGAAATTGAGACAGAACACCAGAATGAGAATCAGCATTTAAGATTAACAAAGCACTTTTGTTAATGTTTTCTTTTGAGGTAAAATATTTTGTTTTGACTTCTACATTTCTATAAATGTACCATAATTGCTTATGTTATTTTGTGAAAACTACAGTATAGTCCAAAAATGTGTAACAGTGTCTTAGAACCAAAATACTTTGGTCATACTAAATAATGATGCTGAAATGACATGGCCCTTTTTTAAATAAAAAAGTGGCATCAGTTGACCTGTTCCTGCAGAAACATCTTTCCCAAATCCTTGTGGAACAGGTTAATTCCCTGCTCTGGTGGTTAGCACTGTGCAAAGCAGGTGCCTTCTTATGGTACACACCTTTAAAAAAAATCTCCTCCTGCTCGGTGCTTCTAAAGGGCAACTTGTTTTGAATACTGGCTTCCTCACACCTGAGGCTCCAGGGAAAAAACAAGTCTGGTTTTAATCTGAATCATCTTGTAGTTTGTAGAGCAGTCTACAAGAAGGTTTCTGTCCTAGGGATATACGGGAGGAAGGTGTGAGAAAGTGGCTTGGAAAGAAAACTGCACTGGCGCTGGTTTGCCGTGAGCTTTCGGATTAATGAAAGAAAATATGTGGGGGCTTGATGTGTGTCAGTGTTGGGGTTAGTGGCTAACCTAGGCAAAGCCTAGAATGTTTATCACATCTAATGGTTCCTTTTTTTTTTTAATCTCACTATGAGTACTCTTTCAAAATAAAAAACAACTCCCACAAATACCTTTTTTCTATTTTCAGCCTTTTCTGGATTTAAGGTACCACATCTGAGCTATTCTGATCTTTTGATTCTCCCAAGTCTTCCGCACCTATTAAAAGCTTATTAAAGTTTTTTAGTCATTTTCTCAGAGGAGGGACATAATTTGTCTCCAAGTGGCTATGAGGTACTTTAAAGAAAAAACAAAAAACTGTTCCATTCTGAATGGTTCAGACAATTTTTTTGCGTCATTTTATTGTACCAAACTTGAAATTCTGCAGCTATAAATTAAAAACCAAACAAACAAAACCCCTAACCACCTTTTGTAAATCCTTTAATGTGTATCAATGTATAATATTTTCTGAAGACTTAAGTGCGTCTTGAAACATAGGACTGTTCTGATTTTCTTACTGTTCTCACTATTTGCATTCTGTTGCACCTCACTCGCTTGATCTTGTATTGAATTGCTACAGATTCTTTCAAAGCACACTAATCAATTTTGGTTCAAACTGAGTTGAAGTACCTTCCAAATTGCTGTTGCACATCAATGAATGAAATGACTTTTAAGTCAGGTTAGGTCAGGGTACCTAGGTATTAGGTCTAGATACCTAATCTAAGCTTCATTACTGAAAGCAAAAGTAGCTGCTGGTCCTACACCGTCCATCATTTTAATCAGCATCGTGCCTATTGATCTGTGCCCAGGGGTTGGACAGTCTGTAATTCTGTGGAAACTTTCAAAAGTCTTACAGTCTTAAACCTCCAGAATCAGGTTTTGTTGTTTGTTGTGGAGTCAAAGACCTTTCAGGGCAGCGAGATAAAGGAGCCCAGCTGAGCCCCCACTGCTGCCCAGACGAGTATCCTCCCTTCTCTGCTTTCCCCATCTGCTGCTGCTTTTTCCCTTGCGTTAGCTGCCCTGGACACGCTATGCCTGGAGAGCTGCTGATGGTGTTGAGAACTAACTTTACAAAACTAATAGTTTGCAGCTGGATCAATGTGAAGGAAGGAACAGGAAATGCAGGAATGCCCTTTTTGGATAGTGTACATTAATCTCTTAAAGATCCATTAGAATCAGCAATATATTTTCTGCCCTTTTTTTTGTTTTTGTCTGCAATGAGTGTGACATGATTACATTGCTGTCACTTGGTTTCTAGTTCTAATTTCTGTTGGTATTTCAGGAAGACAAGAATGTGAAAGGACATAATTATGCTATGCAACTTAGAAGTTACTGCTGTATCTTCCTTCAGTAGTGATGAATATGAACCTAAGTCTTATCAAATTGGTGCTTGATCTGAGTTTCTCAAGTGTAAGACCAAGTAGGAAAACAGATTTGTCCAAGGGCATCAGGCAGAACTGGACTCATATTGTAGGCAGGACCTGGTCCTGCTCTCTTTGAAAACTCTCAAAAAATATGTTTTGCAGAAGCTTGAAAGAAATCTAAAACGTAAATCTGAACAAGGCTTTATGTAAGCTTAGTGCAAGAAGGAAAACAAAATCTGGATTGTAAAACAATTTCTCATTGTTCTTTAGTTAAATATTTAAAACCACCACACCTCCTTTCCTAACAAGGTGATGTTTTTTCATTGTTGGTTCTCAGTAAATACTCTACAAGCAGCATTGGGAACTGACACAAAATGAAATCATACTTTCTGTGTATGTTTTTATTACAAGGTATGCCAAGTACATTACAAAGAAGAGTAATTATAATTTGTTTCATTAATGAAGAAACGCAGATATGATTGCCTAGCTCATTTGCTTGAGATCACACAACAAATCAGTGATGAAACTTCCTACAAGCTTTTTTGTATTCTAGGAATCTATTTAAATGTTTCTTCTTTGAAAACAGAAAGAAAAGATGATTTGCTGTGAATTGAAATATTTTTCAGTTAGTTGAGGGGATGTGGGTTTCAAAATACCAAACCTCCCCTAAGCAGAGCTTCATCCTAAAATGCACTTGAAATAATCTTTGTTACCACACAAATATAGAAGTAATTTGTGCACTTTCTTTCCTTTATTTCCATAGAAATAATTGTGGGTTTTATTTTGTTCGTGCTCCAGAGGATATGGTTCTAGTTTCCTCAGAAATAGGTTGATATTATTTGTGTATCTTTAAACATTTTCCCTGAAACAAAACAAAACCGAACCCCCACAAAACAGTGTTTTCATTAAATCTACGTATCTGTCATTGAATTTCCAGGACCTCTTGATGATCGATGTTTGTCTCCCCCCCCCCCCCCCCCCCAAAAAATTAATTCAATTTAGAATATCTTTCCTGTAGAAACCAAAAAGTAGTACATTATTTGAAAAGAAGTACATTATTTGAAAAACTGGTCTTTTTTCCTCTAATAGGGGGAGGAAGAGAGAGGGGGCTGAAAAATGGAAAGCATTTTCTCTTACTGCTCCTCCTGTGGTAGGAGGGCAGGAGGAGAAAAGATAGGGAAAGTGGCTTTATTATTTATTTTCTGTAAGTTGGGGAATGACATTTTTAAAAATGAAAGATTCCTCTCTCTCTGAAATACTTTTTCAGTGCAAACAGAGTTTTTATAGTTGGGCTGGTAGATTTATGTACACATTCTCTGTCAATGAACAGTATCAAAAAGAGGACTTCAAGAAAGAGGAAGAAATCAGACAATTTCTGGTGTGTCAGTGCATGCAGGGTTTGAAGCCATACTGAACTGTAGAACTGAAACTTCTCTGTGAATTAGATTCGAGTTTTTCCAGCTCATAGGCATTGCTTTCCACAGTCTACTACTATCTTCAAAACATACAGTCATATTGTCTTTTTTTCTTATGATTGTCTATGTTTTGTCATTTTAATTAAAACCTCTTTCAATGCAAAGATATATGTAACCAGCACATAACATTTTGTCTCTCTTCCAGAAGTTTTGGCTTTGTCAAGCAGGCATGAGCCCACGAAGGGCGATGATTCAATTAAGCTTCCTGAGAGGAGTTACTGGCTCAGTGGCAGACTTAACACCGTTGTGCAGTGTTTCTTATGCATCACTCATATGCCTGGGTAAACTCTAAAATGCTGTCATTTTTTAGATTTAGAATAGATTTGCCATCTAGTCTGACCAAATGGAAAGAATTAGAAAGGCTGCTCAACAATGAAAAGTCAATGTAAACATACAGTTGGTTCACTTCTTGTGGATTCTACCACAATATGAAATAAAGATCTTCTTTCAGTGTCCTCCCCAACGTACCACAGTGATAAGTTATTTAACATACTACAGATATGTGATAAATGCTACACTTCAGAAAATAAAAGTCCACTTTTTTTCCAAAATAAGAAATAAAAGCATGGGAACGAAACCAGAGGCGTTTTTCCCTATCAGGTAAACCCTGTAGAAATGTCCTATTAGCTTGTATCTTTGAGAGACAAGATCTGAGAGCGATGGCCCACAGTGGCTTTACCCATCCTCAGAGCGGGGTCTGTGTTATAGAGCAGTGCCAAGGAAATGTGTAACTTGCAAATAGTAAAGGTGCAGAAAGTCACAGGGCTGCAAGCACACCTACCGCATCATGCAGCGTTAGAGTCAAACCTCACTACAAGGCAAAGAAGTGGCTCTAAAGTATTTAATGACAGAGTTGAGCTGGTTTTATTTTATTACAAACTGTTAAATTAGTTTTATATTTCTGTACAGAATGTAGTACAAGAATTTAGGAAAAGCGTATTTCTTTTTTTTCTGCAACTTGCTTTTTTAGTGAAGAAATGCAGTGTTGTTCCAGTTTTCAATAGTAATTCTAGGTATCTTGGTAACAACTGGTTTGGGTTTTTTTCTGTTTTAAAGAACAGGCTAGCAACACAACTTTGCAAATTGACAATTACAGGCTTTATTTTGTTGGTTTTGGTGATAATGTAATGGTGTAAATGGAAAGGGATGTTGTTCAGGATGATTGAATTTGCTCTCCTAGGCTTTTTTAAGTAGGTTGTGTAACTGTAGTAGACTGTAATATGCATGTTTATGCCTCTCTTGTTTTGGCTGGTGGGATTCTTTAAGAGCAATCATGCTGGAAAATGGAGTTCCTCAGGAAGAGCTGAAAATTGAGAGCATGTGATCAGCTCTGAGAATTTTTACAAAGAGCAAGCGGGGCCAGGGATGTGAGCTAATGGGGTATCTGGGGTGAAACGCAGTCAGCTGGCATATAGAAGCTATTTAAGAGAAGCTCTGGTCTCCACTCTTCTGTTTTGCTGAAGGTTGCAAAGGTAAGCTAGTATTTCTGTTATTTTAACTGGACTTTGATAACTCTTTTAAAATAATAAAGTGGACCTTGAGGAAGAAGACATAGGCTAACCTGTAATCTGAACTCTATTGCCCTTTTCTATTGTTGGTGCATCTGCATACAGGCCTGAGTGCTTCTGTTTTCAGCCCAGTATCCACTGCTCGCTTTGAAACCTTCCCCTTGTCCTCTGCCAACTCTTTCCATAACACAACTCTTTCTGTGTTGAAGAGATTTTTCACTTGCTCACCATATGGAGTACCCACTGATGGTTTGGGGGAGGATATTGTTAATGCTGTAGAGAGCATGTTATTGTCTAATTAGAAAAGCAAACTAACATAGTTTCAGTTAATAGAGATGTCTAATGCTAGAAAGGTACGCATGCTACAGAGGGCTTGAGGCAGGGAGAGTCATGGTAGCAGAGCTGCAAGGGCAAGACGGCCAATAATGAAAATTGTTAACGGTGTCCATGTCTCCATGATGAGTGAAGTGGTCAGAAGAAAAATAGCAGCTGAATTAACCATGGTTTTAATGCTATCTCATGCACTGGGGTTTGCTGGGTTTGGGTTGGGTTGGGTTTTTTTTCTCCTACAGGTTTGGGCAAGTCATACCTTCTTTGTCTCTCTGGTCATTTGTTTGGTTAATAGAGTCAATGATGCTGGCTGGCTGCAAGGAAATGCGTACCACAAGAGACACATACAAGAAGTAAAAAAGTGCCAAGTCCTAAGTATTGTTGAGATTTCTCGTGTAATTGATGTCCAGTGGGGAATGCTGGTTTCCTTTTAAGGAGCTGAGAATCAATCCGTGGCACAAACCCCAGACAATTCCCTTGTAAAACTCTTAGAAGTAGTAGTACTTTAAAGTTGCCCTTATGAAAGCTTCCAGCTATTCATACTTGGTCAGCGAGAGTCCCAAAATACTAAATCTGAGGTATCCATACCTGCTCTGAACTATTTTTTAAGTTTGTAAGAGAGATGCTTTTCCTAGGCTGCCTGTCGTGCCATGGCTTGGGAGTGCAGCAGCTCTGCATTCCTCTTGCTTACAGACACAACCACAGCTCAGCTCTCTTCTCAGGCTGGAGAGGTGACCCAGCCCCCTCCTCCCACACGTGGGTTGCAGGATTCCTACCATTAAAATCCACGTTTGGCCCTGCTGGGTGCTTTGAACAACAAGGTCTATCCCATAAGGTTGGTTTGTTAACCCGAGCTGCTGCTTTTCCCTCCTCCTGTTGACCAGGTGGAGGGAGAGAGGCTTGTGGAGATTCGTTAGCTCCCCTCTGCCTGACCACAGCCTTCACAAAGCAGCCAGAGCTTTCTTTGTAAAGTCTGCTTGTTTTAACAAGTGTTTTCACAACCGTGGGAAACAAGGATTTTGTACGTTGCATCTGTAAATATGAAACCTTAAATATCCCTATTAGTATCGTGTAGTCCTCCAACAGTCAAAGACTTGAAAGGTTCTTGATTTTATAAGCCATATATTTTTTAAATAAAGGTTGGGGTTTCTGTATGACGCAGTTGCCAGTGGAGACCATTACTTGCACACCTTGTGGATCATTTCCTGCATGATAAAATCAACACAAGGGGTCAGAGAAAGCAGTTTGCAGCACCGGAATGCTTGCTAGAGGTGTCAAGTTCATCTCTTAGCCATTTGGGGTGGTCCACAAACCATGTCGCTTTGCCGTGACATTAAGCAGTGTTTCTAAGAAGCGTAGCCACGTCAGAGATTTTCTGTTGCCAAGCTGGCACCTGGGAGAGTGGAAAAGTTAGTACAGCCACTGGCATTACGATCTTTTTAGGGACTCCTCTGAGACAGCAGAGTCCGCGTTTCTGCTGTAGCCAGCCGATCCCCTCTTGCTTGCCACCAGCCCCGTGCTCTGCCAGGCCGACCCCGGCCGCAAGAGCAGCCAGGGATGAGCCCGCAGGGGAGGACGGACACCTCTGCGTACACGACTGCCTGCAAGTGCAGGCCTCAGGGGAGACTGGGACACGATCCAGGTCTGTATCAGGATTTTACCTAATAGTAAACCACCACAGATGTGCCAGCTCACATATGCCTAGAGTAACAGTTGGCATCGATATTTGGCTACCTTATTTACAACTTCTTTTTGTGTGTACGTGTTATATTAGCGTTTCCTTTTCCTTCCAGGAACAGCCACCGCATCTCCCTCAGTCCTGCCAAAGCGTTTGGGGGGGACGAGCCCGTATGTGGCCGGCTAGCTCTCAGACTAGAGCCCCCGGCCTCCGCTCTGGCTTTACCTGCTCTGTGGCAGGCTCCCCTCCTGCCTCACCTGGGGAACCTTGTCCAGAAAGGAGTGACAAGAGCCCGCCAGGACTTCACCTCCTCTTCCTTAGAGCTGTAGTGACGGCACGGGGCGAGAGACGGGATCATCCCCAGAACACAGGCAGCGTGTGCCGGGGTGAGAGCGGCTTTGGGGCTTGAAGGGGCACCAAAGGGCGGGAGAGGTAGGTAGAGTGAAGAAGGGGGAAGATAGCTCCTTCTGGAGAGGAAAAGGGAGACAGGCGTACCCACGCACAAGCAGGTATTAGCTCTGAGGGTGGGGGAAGAGCTGTCGCCCTCAGCCTGAGGGGGGAGGAAGGCGCACAAGCTCCCTGAGGGGCTGGGGCGGCGAGGCGCCGCCAGTCAGGCAGGAGCTACGCGTTCCCCATCCCCTTCCCCGAGGATCTGCGTGGCGGGGCCGGCGTGAGGAGGGCGGTAGCCCGAAGAGAGAAGGAGAGCTGCGGCCGCAGCCGACCTCGGAGCCAATCGTCCCGCCGTTCCCCTCACGGCCGTCCCGCCGCCTCCCTCAGAGCCGCCCCGCCCCGCCCCGCGGCCCCGCCTCCCCGCGCGCCACCGCGCCCCCCCCCCCCCGGCGGGAGGGAGGGCGGGCTGTCGGGGCCGCGCACGGGGACGGCCCGGGCGCCATGTTGGAGGGCTGCTGAGCCCGGGGTCTGTGTGTGTGTGCGCGCGGCGGCTGGAGCCCGGTTTCCTGCGCGGGGTGGGGGGGGGGGGCTGGAGGAGGGGAGCAGCGAGGAGAGGGGGGGAGACGCCCAGGCGGATCATGGACGTCGAGAGGCTGCAGGAGGCTCTGAAAGGTGGTGCCGGGGCTTGCCGCGGAGAAGCGGGGGGGGGGGCTGGGGGGGGGAAGCGGTGTCCCCACGCTGAGGCGGGGGGACACGGGTCTTCCTCGTGGCTGAGACCCTTCTGGGGGGAGGGAGCGCCCTTGGCTGAGGGCGGCAGCTGCCCTCCGCCGGGGACGAGGGTCGGGGTCGCCGCGCTGTGGGTAGGGGGCTGCTCGCGTGGGAGGGAAGGGGGTCCCACGGAGTGAGGAGAGGCCCGGGGGCTCTCTGTGGGGACGGGGAGGGGTGAGCCCCCAGTCCCCGCTGCCCTAGCGATCCCCCCCCCTCCCCGGGCTTGCTCTGGGCTGCGTGAGGGGGAGAGGCAGAGGGAGCGTTAGTGACCCCAGCGGCTCCCCTCCTCCTCCTCCAGGCCCGGGGCTCCCCTCGCCTGGAGTGCCCTCTGCTCCCCCCGCATGCCTGCCTGCCTTCCCTTCCTCCGCCCTCGCCAGTACCTTTTCTTTTTCTCCCTCCCCAGTCCACTTCGGCGCTAGCTTGCCTTGCTGGTTACGCAGCCTGAGGAAATCAGTCTCTTTCTCTGCCGTAGCTGCTCAAAAGAAGTTGCAAATCAACTTTTGCTACTCGGATGCATGTAGTCTCTCCACACGAAAATATTAAGTGTTTTACAGGGCTGGGAGGCTGGTGGAACTCTTGGGAACAGCTAAAGAATTGTGAAAGCGTGGAAATGTTTTTGTGGGAGCTGTACTGATCGTTAAAGCAAATAAATCGCTAATTATCATGATTTTTTTTTCTGTCGTATCTTCTTTTACCGTTCGTTTTGTGTCATTCTCACACCAACAGATTTTGAGAAGAGAGGAAAGAAGGAAGTGTGTCCAATACTGGATCAGTTTCTTTGTCATGTTGCTAAGACTGGAGAGACGATGTAAGTGTGACTTTTTTTGGTGATCTTCAGTTGTAGCTAATAACATTTCTGCATTTTAAGTCAGTGAGATGCTACGTGGATTCTCTTTTTGTCTGTAGATTGCTTAGCGTGAGCTAAATCAGCTTGCCTTGGTTCCCATTTAATTTTGGATGGATTAGTTTTGTTTGCTGGTAGTTAGTTTTATCTAACAGGGAGGCTTTTTGTATAGGCTTTGCTCAGGGGTATCTGTCAGGTCTTACTGATCCTGCTCAGTACAGTAAACCTGTTGCTCTTTCTGCATTTTATGTGACATTCAGGTTTTTTAAATGGAAAGTTTAGCTCACTGTTATAATGTCTGTTGTATGCTGTTGTAATATCTGTTGTGTACAGTGTCTAATAGTATTATTTACGTAAAGATATGAATGGCTTGGATGATTTCTTTCTAGGCTTTGTATACCATGCTGTGTGATGATTGTGTCTAAATGCTTTTGGTGAAGAGGGGAGTATCAAGTAGGTGCTTTCTGCAGAAGAGGAGACATATGGGAACTACTCTGAATTTCCGTAGTTGCTCGTTTTTCAGCTCGCACAGGAGTTTCACTTTTCCTGGACTTTCTTTCACAGATCACCCTCACGGATTTCCATCCGAAGGTGTGATGTAGCTGGAAGGAGCTGTGCTACACGCTCCTTGTCAAGGATGAGCGCTGGTGCTGCGCTGGGTGACTTCCTTGGCGGATCACTATTTGGCAGGAAGGGGAAAGGCTTCCCTGGGTGCGTTGCTATAGAGTTGCTCACTTTCTGGCTCCCAGGCTGTATCCTTGTTTTTGAGGCCTAGTGCCAGACTACAGGCTTCAGCAAGAGATACGTGCTTTTACTAGTGTTTTGTTAGCAACCAGTGATCGCGGGGGCTTTGTTCGGGTTTCTAGAATCCCTCTAACTTGTACAAGGTTTGTAGGTTTGGCGTTTGGGGGGGGGGGGGGTTGTTTTGGTTTGGTTTTTTTGTAGCTTGATAGTACTGCTTGAATTAATGGTTTTGAAAGAAAAACAAGTTCTGAAATGTACTTTGCTCTTTGAATAGAAGGCTTTGGCTCAGCAGAAATACCCAGCTGTAATGCTTAATATTTTGGTGTAGTACTTCTTTTAATATAGACTTACTGTGGTGTGTTTTGTCTGTATAATATGTTTAAAGTATTTTTCCTGTTCCGAAGTATTTTTTTCAGGCTGTTTCTATTGTTTCTGCCACTATTACATATATTGAAAGTAATTTTAAAAAGTGATTGTACAGGGGCAAGTTTTTGGGAAAATTCTTCCCTCTGTGAAACTTGGGGAATGAATAAACTCCTGACTTTATTTCCATCTGGGAAATGTAGATTTTTTTTTTTTATTATTATTTGATTATTACAAACTATTGCTTAAATCTGAACTGGAATCTATCATCTGGAACTTCATGTAGACACTGGCCTTCTATGTTTCCAGGGTTTTCTTTGGCTTTTTTTGCAGGTCTGTAGCTTTTTCCAGCATTCTTGAACCTTTCAGTTGCATTAAATTGTTTTTTAAAAAGTATCGGATGTGAACATCAGAAGTATCTAATATAATCTGGAGACAGACATGGAAATATTGTTCCATAACATTTAATTTGCTTCCCACTATCTGCCAAAGTCTGTATTTCGTCATCAGATATGCTTCTGTTTTCACTGATGTGTTATCTATCAAATTATCAGGAAGAAATAAGTAAAAAATAAAATCTTGTGGTAAACATTCATGTAGAGATTGGTAATATGCATTATAAGAGCTTTATGTATTTTTAAGCTAGTACAGCTTGACTACTGTAAAAGTGTTCCTGAATACACAAACCTAGCAAATACATTTAATTCAAAATGAGTTAAATATTCTGTATTTCCAGTTATACAAAATTAACTTTTATTTAATAGAAATCTAAACCAGTTATAAATACATTGCCTTGGAATGAGAAGATGAAATCTAAAGTAATAGTTTGTAGTTACATTTATTAGGATTTTTAGGAAGTTCAGAGCTCAGTTTAAAAAAACAAGGGGGGGGGTTGAGTGAGGGGTAATTACACAAATGGTTTGCGGACTTACTTATTGAAAAACAATGAATCTTAGTCACAGCCTGTTTCTAAAGTAACAAACAAAAAGTACCCATGTAAGTGAGGACCAAGACAAATACGGACAAGTGAAATGTGAAGTATTTTTGTTTTGAGTTATTGTTGTTTCTAGGAGAGTTATACAGTATTCATGGAGGTTTTATCAGCTTTTTTAACTTACTCTATGATGCATACTGATACTTCGATGAAACACTGCAGTCTACATCCTGGGTTAAATGTAGTGTTCTCGCCCCCCATACCTCTTCTGGGCATAGTTGCAGCAGGTCTTGTAAACAATTAGTAAACTTAGTTTGAAAGGGTACTAATGAAGTATATTAAAATGACTTTCAAGGTTCTTGTCAAAGCATGATCGTGGCATACATAGCTTGCTTAACAGATTGAAAGCACAGGCTCATGTAAGGCGGTTGAGTACTTACCCGCCCCCATTTGTTTCAATGTGCTTATTCATCCGAGTGAGTTATGAACAGGTAGATGCAGGTTTAGGTTAGGCTGTAATTTTACTAGTATTTCTCTTGGCAGCAGTCTTGGCTAATGCAGCCCTTGTGTCACTGTTTCACTTGTGCTTGTTCACCTGTTTATGTAGCTGCACGGTAACCTAGAGCAGGAAACTGCTTGCAGTTGTAAGTAACTTTCTTTTTGGCAGTACTGTTTTTAGCAGGGTTCAGTTCATTGATCCAGCTTGTTTCGTCCCTGTTGACTGGTACGTCAAACCCCAGCACAACTGAAGAGGTGGCGCAGGGGAGGAACAAAGGGTGAGAGTTGTATAAGCCAGCGCCGCAACTATGATAAGGCTCTTCAGAGTGTATCTTTATCGTAATTAAAAGTCTTTTTCATTTACAGGGAAGGTCTGGAGTAAAAATGTTGCTAAATTTGGTTATATTATCAGTGTAAACTTGGTTGTGTTACCAGTACCTTGCAGTAAAAGCCTGATCATGCGCTCGTGTGTGTTAACTTCATCTATTTGAAGTTTAAGCTATCTTCTTGTGCAAAGTTAACCATTCACTTAATTGTTTGTGAGATTATGGCCTGCATTTACAAAAGCCTGTCTAAACTTCCTTTATTATAGGTGAACAGAAGCAAAAGTTTGATTGCTTGGCTACTGTGAAATATTTTAACAGTTGCTATGGTAAGACTTAGCCTTAGGTGAAGTATAAAGTTATGGTTCAACCTTTTCTAATCTTGTGTTGAGTCTTAGGACTTTTTTTGTTTTCAGAGGAGTGACGTACTCCTTAACTGACTTGACTTTTTACTAAGATACTAACATGGAATTTCCTTAGCGAGACCAAGTATAGTCAGGGAAGATCATTATAACCTCCTTTTCTTGAGTTTGTAAAAGATCAGCGTGACTTGCAAAAGTAGGTAAAGTGAAGAGATAGGAAATTTGTTAGTCTTAATATTTTACTGTATCTGAAAGACCTCTTAAAAACAGGGTATGTTTTTCTCCTTGTTTTTTTCATAAGAAATCCACTTATCTATTTTTTTTCTGAAGTAGAAACGACTTTAAGAGTACAAAAGTCACAGCACTGCAATACTGGAAGTGAAATGCAAAAGTGAAATTTCTTTTGTTCTTTTGAAGAATTCTTTAGATAGGAAGATCACTTGACAATTGTGATCTTGTGGCTCGTATTAAAATATGTTTTCTCTTAGCGCTTAAGAAATTCTCTTGGATTTAAAATCACTCTGCCCCTTCAACACACCCTTCAACAGCAAAAATGTTTCTAAGCCATTTATTTAGGTACTTCACCAAGAAAATCCCATTTGTTGGACTGGAAAGGAAAACTAGAATTTTCCTTTGGTTCTAAAGTTGAAAATAAAACTTAGAAAACAAAAGCAATGAAAAATTTTATGTCAATTTTCTCTGCATTTCCCCCACTCCTGCTCTGGGCAGGCAACCTATAAAGCGCAGTTTTAAAGGCTTTACTATAGTGGAAAGTATAATACGGGTGGTTACTGACAGTGAAGGAAGCCAGAAATAAGTAGTGATCTGGGGATATACAGTATATAGGCAGAAGTGATTAACTGTAAAATAGTTCTAGGCTTAAGTAGAGAACACTGGCCTGGCCAGGATGTAATGCAGTTATACCAGTTCTTGTCCTGAATGCAGTATAAACAGCCATTAAAATACATTCTGGTTTTATTTCTTTGTGTAGTCAAATTCTTTCCTCAGAGTTTCCCTGGAAGATCTGAAATATTAATTTGCACCTCATCTAAGTCTGAAGACAGAAGTTGTCTCTTCACTAGTTTCTTTGAGGACCAACATAAATGCTTTTCTGCAAAGTTGCTTGAGTCAAGTTTAATACATGGGATTGTAGAGCAAATGCGAACACCTGTAGTATCATCATAGAATAGTGTAAGTTGGAAGGGACTTCTGGAGGTTATCCAGTCAGACCCTGTACTCAAGGGAAGCTAATTCCAAAGTTAGTTTAGGTTGCTTAGGGTTTTGTGCGGCATTTCTGAAAAATCTCCAGTGATGGCAATTCCATAGCCTCTGTTTGGCACCCTGTTTCACTGCTTAACCTTGCAGCAACTTGGAGTTTCGCTTGGAGCAACCTGGGACCACTGCCTGTTAGCCCTCATTTGCGCGTCTCTGAAGGGAGTCTGTTTCTGTCTTGCCTGTATGCAATTACACCTTCCATGGTGAAAGTCAGCAGTTAGATTCCACCACCGTAGCCTTCTGTTTTCCAGAAGAAGAGATGCTGCCTTAGCTTCCCACCTAGGTTGCATGCTGCAGCTCTGTTAACCATCTTAGTGGCCTTCTGCTCATCTCACCCTTTCTTCTCTCTTCTATATTGCCTGACCCCAAACCAGACATAGTATTGCGGTTATGGACTGGTAAATGCCAGGCAGAGGGATATAATCACTTTCTCTGATACTGCAAATGTAGTGCAGTGTGCAGGCAGCCTTTGTCACAGCAAGGATACACTGATGGATGTTGAGCTTCCCGTCTGCCAGCGCAGGTGTTGGCCCCAGTATTGACTCTGAGCAACATCGTTTGTAACTGGTTGCGGTTAGACTTTGGACCCCATCGACCTCAGCCGCTACCGGGCAGGCTTGATGGTCCACTGAGTCTGTAGCTATCCAGCTTAGCTGCGAAGATGCTATGGACTGTGCTGTACGTCTTGCTCAAGTTGGGTTAACGGTGTCCACTGATCTTCCCTCATTGACACAGTCAGTCAGGTAGATCAGGGACGATTTGCTGTCAGTAAATTGTATAACTGTAAATGTAAGTTACATAACTGTAGCTCTATCAAAGATAATGGCAAAAAGTATTTTTTACCCTTTGATACTGTTTCATGTACACTGTGTAGCAGTCAGCTGTTTTTTCTTAACTACATTTTTGGAACACTTTTTTGGATCAGTTTAGCTTTTATATTATTTAGTTACAGCAGTGAAATAGTTTGTCAGCTGTAGAAAAGATGTGAGTGGAGATTTGGTAGCAATGAACATGTATGAGAAGTTCCCATTCTCAGCTTTAGTGTTCTAATGATGTGTTCTGAACTCTTGTGTAGTAATTCCTTTCTTATCTTACAACTGTGTAGGTTTTTGTAGCCATATGTCCTTTAGCTTATTTCACATGCTTAAATTTAAGTCTACTTTTTTCAATAACGTATGTTCTCTGGTCTTATTCAACTAGCAGTTTTGTTGCTTGACATGTGTATGCTAGTATTTTTTGACTAGTTTGAAAATTTTGTTCTGATGTGGAGGCAAATCATTATCTGGAAATCTTTAGAACTATTGGGGGAATGTAGTTCATTATGTTTTTTTAAAAAATTAAATAGAACAATTCTCAAGTTCCTGCCATAATAAACAGGATAATATTTTTCTAAAAGAAGTCTGTGTGCCTTTGTTAGATAGGCCTCTTCCATTTCCATGTTCTCAGTGAAGCAAGAGATGTGAGTAAACTTCCTTGCATTGTTTCCTACTATTATTCCTCACTAACTCTATTCCACTAAGTGACTGGAATTATTCTACACTAATTCCCATTCCACTGACATTGTGTTTTCTGTCTCATAATCCACGGATGCCTCTAAAGGACGGTTGAAAAGCCTGCTGATTTATCTTTGTCAAATGTAGTTTAGCTTCCTTGCTCTTTTACCTATATTATAAAAAATTATATATGTATCAAATGTACAGTTGTAGTACTTCAGAGGAATCAGTTGTGATGCAGATGAAATCACTTGCTCCTTTAGGAAATGCACACTATTGTAGTGTTTTATTTTAAATGCTGCCACTTCCTATCTTTTGGGAGTGGGGTTTACAGTATAAAGGTCAAACTTTAACTACCATTATAAAATATGCATGATGAACTGATCCTAATAAACTTTAGTCTCTCTGTAGAATACACATGTAAGGAGAGACGAAAGGCAGGCTCCTCATAGCAATGCTAACTTTTCAGTGTAATTGGACTGTTTTAACTGCAAATGCAACTGTATGCGCATGCAGACTCCATTCGTAAGTACATCTTTCTTCCCTGTTGCTATATACAGTCTGTTCTTATAAGCACACTCCCTGCTAGTCTTTTTGCAGACAGTTCACTGTTACTTTGCACAGAAAACCACCCCACGATTTATTCTGTAGCGGTTAATACAGTTGCATGTGCTTCTGATGATCACCTTTAGTAGTATTCTGTTGGCACCCTTCTGCTCTTCAAGCTCAATTCTTCTGCATTGCTTAATTGGATTTGTTCTCATCCTCAGAGTTTCTATCAGTTCTTACCTTTATCTCTTAGTAATGTTTCTTCACAGCTGTAGTGGCTGCCTTGGTATTACTTCTATCTTTTCCAGTGAGCCTCCAGTCTCCTGTTCCATGGTGGCCTTGCTTGTTACTATTTCATTTGAAGTACCTTCCCAGACCTTTGGGTATTGCTCCACTCTGTATTACACTTTACAGTAGCAAGGATGTTTTCCTGTTTTGACCTTGTAATTGATGAGCCTTGCACCCTCTTTCTGTCTACAGATTTTGGGAAGGTTTGTGCTTGGTGGCATGTGTTAGGTGGAGAGAACAAGGCAATGGTGCATGCAGAAGGGAGGATACAAAGCAGTTTGGTCGTCTTGGAGGGTGGTGGATTACCAGGTTTGTAGATAAACCAGACTGATGCTGCTTTTCCACAAAGCTCGTATGTGTCTGGCAGGTCTGGGTTTTAGAAATAATACTACTTGAAGACAGTTACAAGATTTCGATGATGCTCAGAAGTGGTAAGGGAGTATGATGACACAGAAATACCTGATGCCTGTGTATTAGGTCACTGAGGTAGGGTACACCTTGTCAGCTCAAGCTTAGTGTGTGCCAGCTGAACTGCCTTGTGTAGAAGCCAATTGGATGGCTTTTGTTTCTAGTTTTGGAAGGAATTATAATAGAAGTGCAATTTACTTGATCCTAGTAGTACTGCTTTCAGCCCTGAGTGAAGCCTGTATTTTTGTGGGACAAGGCATGAACTGGCAAGCATAGGAATACAGTGCAAAGTCAGTTGGATCCAGAAGTAGTTGCACAGGGTGCATTTTGCTTAACCTGGTTTCCCAGCTTTATTGCTTAATATAGTAAAGAATTGATAGTATTATCTCAGTGTGGTGTCCTGCTCTTCTGAGGTAACCTGTGGATCTCTATGCACTCGTCATTTAACAGTGATAGCTACACTTACCAGATGAGTTACAGCATTTCTTTTGTTTATTTGGTTATTTTGTGCAAACTGGTGATACCTGGAATGACTTCAGTGTCCTGTATTAGTAGACATGTGGAATTTAATTTGTGTATGGAAGAGGTGATATATTTACATATGCAATTATCCAGACATCAGTTCTATGTTACTTGGAGTGATTTTTCTATAGGTAGCTCCTATGGAGGTAGTAATTTTAACTTGCTGTAAGTTCAGGAAGACTTCTAAATATGCTTCACTTACTGCATAATACTTTTCTTAAATTTTGACTCCTGGGCTTCTGCTATACAGGTTTATTGAGAAAGTGTCATCTATTTAATGTTTCTGTATTCTGCCTGTATCAACTCCAGAGTACTATAGAATTATATTGCACCTTTGCCTGATGGATTATTCTTCTGTGGAGTATCTGTTGAATGGGATGCACTCCGAATTGTGCTATGGAATTCCTGCAGAAACTATTATACAGTGCACAGCATCACTCTTGAAACATGCCTTAGTGAACACTAATCTGTTCAGTCAAATTTTATCTGAAATGGAAATAAGTAAAAGCTAAGAATAGTCCACAGAATTGTTAGAGTTGAAAAAAATATGGTTGTCTGAATTTCAACAATGTTCAATCATGTTAAAGGCAGATCTGGACTATGTAAGCGGTTTTGAGGAGGTATTTTGACACAGATAATGCCTATCTGCTATTGACAATCTGTTTGGCTAGTGCTACTCAAATGCAGCTACACTTATCTTTGGTAGAGCAGATGAATATAAATGTTCTTAGGGCTTGTGTGATTGTAACTTGAGAGAATACAGATACCTCCCCCCCCCCCGCCCCCCGAACTTTTTGTGCTAGTCGCTTAAGTGATACTCTTTACAGTTCTAAGGTTGATGTGAATGTCCTTTAATTGAAGTTTAAAGGTTAACAATGAAATTTCAAGAATATGGTCACTGAAATCATGCCTCTGAAATAATTATTTCTGGTGTAGTTTGTTGTAGTAATAACTGGATCAGTCTTGCATTAAGTGTTGCAGAAATGCGTAGTAATCTAGTCCCTGTCTTGAAGATACATTCTACAGAAATGAGGCAGATGTGGGCTGAGAAAACAGTTGCTGTACACAAAGTGGTTACTGAGAGTTCTGAACAATTCTGTGTATTTTATCATTAAGTTATGCAGCAAATATTATTTACAAGATTGCCAATCAGATTAAAAAGTACCCAAAACTCGAATGATATTAAGATCATCTAGCACAAAGGGTGCTAACTAATTTTTTTACGATGGTAAATGTAATAATTACACAGAATATTAGTAAAAAAATTGCCCAGAGCTAGAGAAATAAAATCTGTTGGGGTAAAGTATCCTGTAAAATATGTGACAGCAGGAACATACTGGGTCTGTATATATTGTGGCATAAGCTTAGGGCGGTTCCCTGAACTAGTGTTTTTTCTGCATAATAGAAGAAAAAAGGTAACTAAATTGTAAATAAGTTTAGTTGATATTGCTCAGATGGGAGGACTTAGCTGGTACTTGATGCTTATACAAAAGTCTGTGTTTGTAAGACTTGGAGACCTTTGTAGTTGGTGTGCACTTTATAGGAAAGTCAATATCTGGGGTGATCATTCTACTTGTAATAAAACTTGAGATTTTTAAGAAGTGGTATTTGAATATGTGCATAAATGAAATTATATGAAGAATAAGAAATCACAGTAAGGTAAGAATTTACATATTGGTACACAGTGCAGAAGCACAGTAAGTGGAATAGTTCAGTAAATGTACCAGTTAATTCTTACCAGCCAACGGTAACTTCAAGAAAATTTTCAAGTGGAAGAGGGAAATATAATAAAAATACCATCTACTTTTAATTTTTTCTTTATAGATAAGCCACTGCTGGTGGTTTGTGGAAGTTTTGAAGCCTTTCAGTTACTTTGTGCGTATTGCTTTCTGCTCTGCTGTTAAGGAATTTAATTCTTGAATGAAGAATCTGTTGTAATCTTGTACTTTTTTGTTCTGTGGTGAGTTTGCCTTTGAAAGAAAAGAAAATGAGAAGTACTTGAGTTTTGTTTTAGATAACTCTATTAAGAAGTATACTTTCCTGAAAAACTCTGAGTCCTAGTTCAGATTTTTTCTCTTCTGTGGAACAGCTGTATTCTGTTGGAGTCAGCTGAATATTTATCAGCAGAGATCAGAATGAGTCCCTTGATGATTACATATACTACTTTAATGTCTTCATCAGCTGTCCGTTTCCATAACTAAGTCTTAATCTTTTTTTATTCCTGGCAATAGCAGTAGTAATTTGCAAGTAGTAGAGGTGAACACTCATACTACCGAAGTAGATGTAGTTCTAATGTATTACAGTTTCCGTGGTTCTCGAATGAGCTTGTCATGCTCACAAGGAGAGCAAAGACTTAATTTAGGCTGACAACAATCAGCAAGTGAAAACGGAAAAATACCTTCTGTGCTTGTGGGAAATACCAGTTTTTCCTCTTTTGAGCTCTTCAATATATTTTTTAATTAAAGTGAAAGGTAACATGAGGTCAAATCCTCCTGCAGATAAAACGTGAGTGTGTTTTAATTTTACATGAGTTATCAGGTGAAAGTGAATAGGAAGAGTGCTTGCCAGCGTGTTTTCCTAACAAGAGTATACCATTTACAGCAAAGCACAATGCTCCAGTAAATTCACCGTGCTGTATCACCTAAAGTTTAAAATTTATTGCTCATTCAGAAACACCGATAAAGAATCTAGCACTTGCTTATGGTTTTAATTTAATGTTAGGTTGCAGGGTTTGTCTGCTTGCCAGAAGCATTTAAGAAACTAGTCTGCATTGATGCACGGGGGATTTTACTGTGTAAATCTGTCGTCATTGTTTGGAATTTCCCATGTTAATCTGCACTGTGTGGATGGTGAAAATGGCAACTATGCAAAATGATGACACTAAAATTAATTGCATCAAAGTAGTGAGTATTAAAGTAAAGCATGGGAATTAGAAAAATAAGTTTAAAATTCAAAGAGTATTTGAAGCAAGAGTGGAATTAAGTAAGGTGTGTTCTTTTATCTGGTACATGGCTGCAGCTGCTTAAAGGAATGGCTCTGCTCTCTACATCACATCTTATTCTTCCTTATCTGTAGCATTAATTTTGTGGTTAGATTAGTGATCTGCTCCACCTCCCTGTGTGTGTGGGGGATAGCAGGAATGTGTGGGAGCAGCACACATTTTGGTGTAGACCAGGTGTAAGGTTAAGTATGTGGTGGGGCAGCGTCCTCCTTCTCTGCGCTGTGATGAAATCCCTGCTGAACCACAACGTAGCTAATCTCCACCCTTAATGGGAGGTCAGTGTTGCCAGCTTTCTACCCCAGAATTTTTCAGAGGTATTTTCTGAAAAAATTGAAAGCCATTTCTCTACCATTGAGCACTCCTTGTTAAGAAGCAATCTTTGTTATTTATATAATAAGTAGTGAAATAGTAACTCTTGTAAAAAATCTGGTATGTCAAATGGCAACAGGGTTTTGGGGTTTTTTTGTGTGTGTGTGAAAATGCTGGGGATTGTGTTTTACAGGCAGTTCTTAACAAGATTTTTAGCTTGTGCACCCCCTTCTGTGTAACTGTGTACTTCCAGGTATCCTTGTTTATACCTAATCAATATATCTGAAATTAGGGTGTGCTAAGTAAGGCAAAGATTAAAACAAAACAACAACAAAAGAATAATAGAGGGAGTAGGCCCTGTCTACTGTCTTTCCATCCCAAAGAACAGAGATAACCGAGGAAGGAGATGAGTGAGGGAAGAGAGTGGCGTCAGTCTCCTTTCCCCCAGAGGACTGCAATCCATCAATTCCTCTGCATAGCTTTAGCTACTGACTGTGCTGGAGAGGACCCCTTTGATGCGTGCTCCGGTTGCTGTGCTGCTGCCAGGGAGTGGGACAGTCAGTCCTGGGCAGGCTCCTGGCACTGGCTCCCAGGTGCTGCCCTTTCCACAGCCTGGGGGAAGGGAACTACCCTGGCTGGGGTTTCTCATGCCTGGGGATAAGTTCTGTGCTCTCTGGTGGCAGACATGGGCCTTTGAGAAGTGGCATGTTCCATCTAGTCCACAATATTCCTGTTTGGATACATCTTGCACCAAGGCTGTGGAAGAGCACGCTGGAAAGCGTGCCACCTTGCACACGGATTTGAATTGGATACGTGATTGCTGGGTGCACTTCATTTTCTGTGCCTTTTGACTTTTCAAATAGTTTTGGAGGTATCATTGATAGACCAGACTAGAAAAGGAATTCACTTATTTTGGATGAAACTTTAATTTTGCTTCTGACAGCCTGGGGAAATGACTGTGTCTTAGAGTATATCTTCATCTTCTGTGAGCTCTGGAGCAAGGCACAAAAGAGAAGAAACAGTTATTAAAGTTGGCAAGTTATTTCACTTAAAAACACCTGTTTCCTACTAGCAAGTCTCTGTGGGAGTGTAATCTAAGTCAACAATAATTGGGGGGTGGGGGGGCGGAATCTAATGTAAATGACTCGTATATCTTGTTACATGTTAAGTGAATCCTTCCAAGATTGTCCTCTGGTTCTTTCCTTCTGTGTTTTGAGGACTTTGCCTTAAAATCAGTTTAGCTGAACATGAGGTGTTTGCATCCTAAATATACTATTTTGTACTTTTTTTTAATTTCTGCTTGTCAGAGAGCTAGTAGTATGAGAAGGGTCGAGAGGGAAGTGCTCCCTTCTTTTACTGAGTTCTGATGTTTCTTTTATGGCCTGTTCAATGAACACAATCAATAGTACATCTACTTTGTTTTCATTTTACGTTCTTTGTGGTATATAGCACGTCTCCAAAACAGATGGCGTCCTCCTAAAATTTAAACCAAGTAATTTTGTAATGAACTTAAACACTGTGCAATCTGAAGACAGACATCCCACCAGGACTCCTGGGACTCTTAATGTTTTAAGTACATAGCTAGGTCTCTAGAAGCTTAACATCCCTTCAATATAATGTTTTTCTTAATTAAACCTGTAATCTGTGAAGCAATTCCAGAAAGATTTATGAAATAATTGCAGTACCTTCATTTCAGGAGGTAGCCTTATTTCAGGCACTCTGAATTATTCTTCCTGTTCTTCAGTTAATTTTAGGTATTGTCCTGGCTTACCTTACACGAGTTTGAAACTTAAAATCCTGTAGAGTTTGTCTAAAGTGTGTAAGCCATATGTACTACCTTA
This sequence comes from Harpia harpyja, assembly GCF_026419915.1. Taxonomy (NCBI): domain Eukaryota; kingdom Metazoa; phylum Chordata; class Aves; order Accipitriformes; family Accipitridae; genus Harpia; species Harpia harpyja. The sequence goes on from NC_068969.1 coordinate 20,571,617, forward strand.
GCGTTATGTCTGGTGTTTTAAAATAGTTGCTAAAAAGGGGAGACAACCCTAGTTGTCTTCTGCACTTGTGGAGACTTGTAGTCCAATCTGCACTTAATGTCCAAGTCATGTAGTAATGTTAGGGATCACGGTGTTGTAGCAAAGGCTTCCAGTGTAGTACTAAATACACGAGAAAGAACTGTGTCACTTGTTCAACATGGATAGTTTTTCTTAAAAACAGTAGGGAAAGCACTGTGTTTGTATGAAGGAGGTAGGGATATTGCAGTTACAGCTTTGTCTCCTTTCTTGTTCTAATTCTCTGAAAGGTAATGCTTTTCTGTGATTCTTCAGACGGCAAGACGACTTTCCTCTTTGTTTCACGTTCTTAAGTTGCCTTTCACTATTACTTCTGTTACTTGGTTTTTAATGTTTGTCAAATCTTGCCCGGACAACTTGGTTAAATGTTTCTGGTTTTCTGCTCTTTTTGTTGAAATTTCAAGTCTCCCAAAGTGAGTTTACCAAGTGGCAAAAGAATCAAATATAAAAACTTGTCCAATGGTCGGAAGAAAATATCGGTTAATTCTCAGACATACAACAAACATCTCAATAGTGCAAGCTATTGACAGAGGGTTCACCTCTTTCACAATAACCAGTGCGTTAAAGGAGAAAGCTGCTTTCTTAGTTTCATCAGTACAAACAGTTTGAGTAAGCAGGAGATAAGGGAATAGGGGGAAGTCTTTTGCACTCTGGGAGTGATAGGATTAGATTATTTCCATGTAAAATGCAATTATTTTTTTTTATATGCACATTTGGAAAAAGATTAATTCTGTCCAAATCATGTTAGTAGAGAAGCAATTGTACCTTGCAAGCAACTTTGTGCTAGTAATTCTTCTTTTAAATCAAAGCATAGCATCAGATTACTTGAACTGCTTTCTGTCTAAGGTGACCTCTGCCCCTTGTTGAAGAGTGCTGTTTATCAAATAGAATTGGTGGATTTCTAAACTTGGTTGATGTTGCTTGGCAAGCTTCAGTTGATCTGTAGTAATGGATTAGTTCCAACAGAAAATCATGTAGTTCAAGTACAGGTGTGAAATAATTTGCTTTCATTGGAGAACAAAGTTTTTTAGGATTGTGTTCTTCCTTGTTTCAGCTCTGGTAATGATGCTAGGTTATGTCCCTTGTCTAAATTAAATTTTTTTTTTTTTTAATTCTTCCTTCCCTGTGCAATGGAGATATTTTTGCTGCCTCATCAACTTTCAGTGAATAAGTACGTTATTGTAGTACTGTTGTGACTGTAGAGTTTCCTTACACTCCTTTGTGTCTTTCTTCGTAGGGCTTAACTTTCTTGTCTTTGCTTAGTAATTCTGACCCCGTCCTGGGGTTTTGTGTGTTTGGGGGGGGGGGATTTTTTTTTTTAATTTCTTTTTATTTATTGGTGGGGTTTTTGCATAGCCTGTCATTTTATTTAATCTCTGTTTGCTCATTTCATGTCTTATGTCTTCCCCCACCCCTTTTTAGCCTTTTCTCATGCTGCCTTTAATTATACGTAAATATTCTCAAAACTTGCTTATGTTTCTTGTATTATTGGCTGTTCGGTCAGGTGCTGTCTGCTTTTCTGTTTGATTTCTGTAAAACTGAGTATCTTCAAACATTGAAGTGTCTTCCATACGTGTTTCTCTGTTATGTTTCTAACTTTTTACTTAAATTGCAAGGTCAGGGACTGCATTCTGGTACAACATTATGGTGTTAAACATTTTTTCATACCTTAAAGCACAGTTATTAGCATATATTGAATTTAGGACATAGTATCATGTATTTAAGTAATGTACAAAGACTGAGCTGTTGGACTCTGTGTTGGCTTCTATGCTTTCATCTGTTGCTTGACTATTAAATAAAGGTGCTTTTTAAAAAAAATTTAAATTGTTGAGGTAAACTACCAGCATTTACATTGGTCCTGGGAGAATTTGAGGTGTGTGGTTCTGCTATGATATATGTATCTATACAAGCTATAGTTCTGAAGTGTGCTGCGATTGCTTCTTTTCAGCCATTCATTACTGCCTTTGGTGACTTTTTTTCCCTTGGTAGGTGCTTTTTTAATAAAATCAGTTTCTTCCTGTAATTTTCTGTATGTCAGAGCAAAACCTTCAGGTTAATATAAGGGAAGGATGGTGCAGGGAGCTGGTGGGAGGGAGACAGAGGACTCTCTATTTAAGAAAACATGCCAGCTTAGGATTATTTGGAGTATCTTTGAAACCACAGGCTTGTTAGCCCAGGGGAGCTGTCTTTGTACAGGTGTATTTAAACAGGATGACCCAGATACTGTGGTGAAAGATGTTTTAGATATACATAAAAAAGTGTATATAATTTCAAAGTTGTGATTCTCTAGAATGAAAGTACACTGAACCAAACCATTTTAGGATCAACTAATTTTTTGAAGTTTTGTTTCTGAAGATACTTGTACAGATCATACAGTGTTTGCAGGAATTTTTTTTATTTGAGTGGCTATAAAAAAGCTCTCAAAAAGTTTCTAATACAAATTCACAAGTTAGTGTAGTGGACAGGAGAAGCATGGTTTAGAAGGCGTTAAGTGTGCATTTAGAAAAGGCTGATTATGTACAATGCTGAGTGGGAAGAGCAAGTATTTATAAACAAGCCTGCTCAGAAGAAAGTATGAATAGTATTTTCTCCATGGAATTTCTTCTATTTCATTTCTTTACAGAGCTTAAAGTATTTGTCAGTCATTTTCCAGTGTATAAAACTTAATTAAGTTGTACATAAATCTGTATAGAGGAGTTTTCTTGCACTTCTGTTTGGCTCTTGATTTAACTACAGAAGGTATTGACCAAACTTTGCTCATTTTCAGTGTCTCCCATTTTGTAACAAAGCAGCTAAAATAGAGGTCTTGCATCCTAATGCTAGAGTTGTTCTCAGGGAGCTTGTGATACATGTGGAAGACACTTCTTTTCTTGAAAACAGATATTTGCCATTTGTTTATCTCTTCTCACTACTATTGTCTGGCTTTCTAAGTGACTGGTCTTTCAGTGTATGCTGATAACTTAAAATTTCTAGTGGTGTAGATATAGATTGCTTTGATAATTAGGAGGATATGCCATTTTTAATCTTAAATTTTTGTGCTGTATTGGCTAACAGTTCAACCCACTGTTTCTGAACTAATTGGTTTTCTGTATGGATGAGATGCAAGTGAGTTTCAGGAGTTTAGCTGATACCAACTTCTGTATGTCATTTTCATAGACTGGTAAAACAGGAAAGGTAACTTTCCTCTTTCAACACTCAGTTTTAATCACTTCCACTGAAGTAAATGGAAATTAAGAAAATCTTGCTGTCCCTGCAGAAATGACTTTTTTTTTTTTTTTTTTTTTTTTGGCCAGAAGTGACTGCATTATTTTCACAAATTTTTTTTTCACATACACAGATACTTCTCAGTTTTGTACATTGATTTGAGTGTAGTCTTTCATAAACAGTTTAAAAACAGTCTTCAAACTTTGTGGTACATTGTCACAAGTGTAGGTAAGCTTCCTTAGCAGATATGCATAATTAAGGTTGCTTGAAGTAAGATTCTTTCATATAAACCCTTTATTAATCCACCTTGTGTATTGCGTTTCTTTTCTGAGGACTTGTTCAGAGTCAGCTTAAACTAGAGGCATAGTACACAGCTGTCTAGGAGGTAGGCTGTCAGTATCTGGTAACATGGTGGTAGATGCTGCTGTTGCTGATGAAGGGACCTGGCTTTGGGGGAAAAGGAAGCAATTGCAGTTCTGGGTGAAAGCAGAAGCAGAAACCTGCTTTCCAGAGCTGCTCCCTCTTGCTTTCGAAGTATTTTCTTCCTCCTGTAGGAATAGTCTGTAGTTCTGCCCCCTTCCTGGGAGGGTCTGGCAGACGCAGAATGATAAGTAGATGAGGTTAAGAAAGAGGGGAAGAGGTATTGCTCCTTTCTGGGTTGGTAGGAAAGGCAGGGAGGTGACTGCAGGATGGTGGGCAGAAGTTGGAGATTCTTCATCCTAGGATAATAATAGAAGAGTTGGGCCTAACAGAAACAAGTGACCTGCATTGTAGCCTCCAGAAACCTTCCTCCTTCTTCCTGCCTTCCAGGAATCCACTGTGGTGCCACTGCAGGACTGAATTTTGCCTACACAGTTCAAGAGTCTGGAGCTGACTCAGTCTTTTGTGGTGCAAATAATATTTCCTGTTGAGTGGCTGGAGTTCCCATGTAACTTACTGGTACTGGAATAAAACTTCTCATCAGAAACCAGTTGCATAGGTTGAAAGTGCTTCAAGACCATCATCTAAATGGGAGCGTATTTTAATGTTTAACTTACAACACTGAGGTCAGGAGATTATGCTCTAGAAGCACGAGACACCTCTGTGACTTCGAAGGAGTTGCTTATGGTACGAACTGCAGTTACATCTATGATTGCAACATGTATGTACCCCTTGCTTTTAACCAGTTAGCTTTCATGGTGCTAGTAGTCCAGCCACAGCAGCAGGGAATTCAGCAGTGTTGAAAAAAACAGCTTGAGAAAGAGAGTAAATGTCTAAACAGCAAGCCTGTCCTGAGCTCCTGCTGCTGTGGTTACACTGCTTCTAGCAACAGCTTGTTTAGTTGATTTAAAGCTGGTGTTGCCATATCTGGGTTAGCTGTAGTTGGGCTTGTGACTGCAGGATGAGTTTATCCTTAAACTCTGCTCCTGTTTGTAAGCTGGACTGTGTCACCTGGTTGGCAGTCATTTATTAAGTGTTTCGAAATACAGGATGAAAGATGCTTTTTATGTCAGTATTGCAGTGTATTGCAGTGTATTGCAGATGCAAGTTCTCAGCCGTTTTATAACAGAAGAAATACTAATTAAAAATACTTGGGTTTAAAACAAGTGACAGTTTTCTAGACTTCTGTATAGGGGCAAAATGTTACTTACTTTGTTTTGTGTAGCTTCAGCATTGTAAAGAGGAGCTGGTGGGTACTGCTTTCAGGCAGTAGATTCCATTTTAAACTTTGTATGTTGGTTTATTTCAGCAACACTGATGGGTTAATAGTCTGTGAAAAGATAAGTGTTACTATTTAGCAAGAAATAAATAAGAAAACAAAGAACAGCTCAAGTTTTATAGTGTGAAAAAATATCTAAATGGGGTTTTCAAAGAATGTTTAGAATAATAGTGGAATCCCCTTTCATGAGGCAAGTAAAGCTCTTGGGATGCTCTGTAGGGAGTAATTCCACTCTGGCATGAGGTTATTTACTAGGAGTTTTCTGTCTGTGTTTTGTGATGTGCTTATGTAATAAATCACAGATTTAAGAAAGCTTTGGTCTCAGGGTGGTAGCACTGCAGAGTCAGATAGCTTTTTAATTTAACATTTGTAGTAGTAATGCCTAATATTGTACACTGGAAGCATAGTATTCTGCTTTGGCTGTATAATGCTAATTGGAGCAATAATCCAGTGAGACTCAATGATGATGTTTAATCTATCCATGCCATTCCCTTTTGGGACCTGTTTCTTCTTTCTTTCTATTTTTGTTTCTGGTTTTACTGTTATTCACTAAGTCCTGCGTTCCCCTCTGTTGTGAGGTGCTTAATGGTTTCTTGTGAAGGAAAAGGGAGGTTTGCTTTCCTCTTCGGATTTCCCTCCATTCTTGCGAATTTATCACTCCTAATAAAAGATGGGGGTTTTGTGTTTGAATCTCTGTAGGTAAACCTGAGCTAAGTTTTTCCCCTTTTCATCTCATAATTAATTCTTTGAGACCAAGGAGAAAATTAAGGCAAAGATAACAGGGCCCTGTTTTTCTGGTGAAAGTAGGCTAATATGACTTCATTGGCCTGTGGTTTTGTATTTGGTAGTACCGGTGCTTGAGAATAGCATGCAGGACACAAAACGTCGCTCTGCTGGGGAGTCACCACACGTAGTTCACAGCAGAAATAGTTGTAGCAGCCCGACAGAAGGTCAGATGTTAGGTGGGGTTGAAAATAGTCAGGGCTGTTTCAGCTAGCACTGCTGCCAAAGACAGCCTGTAGAAATACAACCTTTGGCTAAATAGTATTTTTTTCAGCAGGACCTGAAGGGCTGTCCAGGGGTTCAGATTTTATGCTTGTTTGATTTGAGCCTGTTCATTCCAGATTGCGTATGTTATAGATAAATGTCAAAGATAGTTTTCTCTCTTTCTTTATTGTTGGTTTGTTATTCCCCATTTCTTCTTTTTCTCCACTAGCATCTCCATCGCGTAGCTGTGAAAGCTCCTGCATCAGCGTTAATAGAATAAAATTGATAGTAACTGAACTAAATCAGTTGCTTTCCAGTTGCTCCCTACTCTGCTAAGAAACGCACTAGCCGGAGGAGGCCCAGAACTTCTGTGACTGTTATGTGGGGCGATTGGTGTAGAAGAGCTTTCTCAGCAGTTTCCCACCTTGTCCGTTGTATGCAGTGTGAGAGACCTGTTTTCTTGAAAATTTCAATATATAGAATTCTATAAATGATAAAACTTTTAAGTTGTAAGGCAGAAGGTAATTTGGAAAGATCTTAATAGACTATTTATTGTTGTGGGAATGTTTTTCAGGAGTCAAAGTTGTTTTGCTCAAATACTCATCAGCAAGTGCTAACTGTGATACAAAAGAGATTTGCCATGCAGAGAAAAAGAGGTACTATTAAATGCTTTTAAGGTGCATGGATACTGAGCAGTTAGTACAGAAGGCCTTTCAGTAAGATTTTGTAACGGAAGCAGATAATGCTGTGTACAATTGCTGTATGGTTTCCAGACTTGAAACATTTCTTTTGTTTGGTTGGTTTTTTGGTTTTTCCCTCCTCCTCTTATGAGCTCAGTGAAAACTTCAGGCAGCATGTAGGCTCACTGGTAAATTGTATAGAATGCATGCATATTTCACATTTAGGTTTGAATTGTAAGTGGATATTGGCTCTTTAAGGAAATGGCTTACCCTGTTGTTAATGACAATTGACTTGTGTAATATTGTTCTACTGTAATTATTTAAATAGTTGCCATGGTTTAAATTCAGGAAGAAAAATAATACCATGTTACTTGCCTCATTTATCTTAGGACTGGCATACCAGCATGAATGTTGTTTTGCAGACATAAAGTTACGCTGTTTTTCTGTGGTTTTAGGACTGACCTGCATATGTCCTAATTCTTGTGTTTTATGCAGGGTTCAGTGGTCTCAGTTTAAAGGCTATTTTATTTTCAAACTGGAGAAAGTAATGGATGATTTCAGAACCTCAGCTCCTGAACCAAGAGGGCCCCCCAATCCAAATGTGGAATATATTCCCTTTGAAGAGATGAAAGAAAGAATCCTGAAAATTGTCACTGGATTTAATGGGTATGTATCATTTGTTTTCTAAAATCAGGATAACAAAAATATTTTCCCAATTTTTAACTTAGTAGTTTGTACAATCTATCTGTGACTGTTCGTTTTGCTTCCTCAAATAGATGAGCAGAAGCAAATACATACCTTGGAAATACATTAGAGTAGTCTCAGAAGTTTCACTTTATTATTCTGTCTTTGAATGAAAATTATGACATCCTGTGATATGTCAGTCACTTCAGTTTTTTCAATATGTAGTTAGTTTTTAAGTAATACAATTCAATGAATCATGGTATTACTATGTGCGTTTACTGTCTATTTTACCTGTTAAAAGTCAGTTTTCTTTCAATATATTTTGAAATACCTAATTGAAAGAAGTCTTTTGGTGTTCAGTTCTTAATTACTTTGTGGCAGTTCAGTAGCTTTTGAAGAAGTAATGCTGTGATAAAAATGGTGTGACCAGGAGGCAAGGTATACCTGGTTTTGAATTGTTAAATGGTGCCAGAATCAAATTTATAGATTGAATGATACTTACTAATTGAGAGACTTGGGGTATTCGATCTATTGCTGACAGTGTCTTAGAGTAAAGTGTGTACCCTTTGCTGGTTTCATAATTATGGAAGTTTTGTTTTGTTTTAAAATAAAGCTCCTGAAATTTTTTTTTTGTCTGTTATTTGGTGTGTCTTTTTTAATAGCTGATGTAGTATTTTTCTTGTTTCTAAACTGGATTACGTACTTACCGTAAGCTGAGTCATCCTGCTTGTGGGTCTCAAGGCTTCCTTAAGGAGAGACTTTTTCAGCAATTTTCTCAGCTTGTCAGTAAATGGGCATACTATAAAGCTTGCCTCCCTGTTACCCTGAAATTTCAGATGTGGAGGTGCTACTAACATGTCCATATTTTGATGCTAGGTTAATAATTTTTACTGTCATTGTTCCATACTACTTAATTTATTTGAAGTTTAGGTGTCTCTTAAAAGTCAGATCTCATCTTCCCCCTCCAAATTGCTCTCATGTAGGATACTTCTAAGAATGTGAAATTCAGCTGGTTCTCAGCCACCCAATACTTATACTGGGCTACTTCACTGAAGGAATTTAAAAACAAACCTGTCCTTTATGCCCGAGCGTGCCTCTGTTTCGCCTCCCCCAGCTTTTTGTTAATGTTTCACTGCCCACAAAATTTGTAATGTTCTCGCACGGAGACAGCTAATGAATGGGCTGCTGTTATCTTCTGTTGTTTCAAAGTGTACTAAACAAGTCGCTGGGTGACCAAGTCTGGAGCTTACTCTGTGGCTGTGCTATTTTGATCTATTGCTCTAACACTTAAGAGTGCTCAACTTCCTCATGCTTTGAAGTGAACCACACAGTCTTTGAGGAAGCAAACTGCATGTTAGTTACCTTAAAGAAAATAATACAACAGGATGTTTCAGAATCTGGGATTGTAGAGTAGTTCATTTAGTAAATCCTACAATTCCTACAGTGAGGATATGATTGGGAAAGCTGAATCATGTGGAGAAGCATCCAAAAAGTAACAGCAGCAGGTTTGGGTTTGTGCGATTGGGTATATTCAGACTTCTTAGAGTTGCGGATGTCGTTTCAGGGTGCCATAGTGGAGAAGGAAGCTACTTGATGTCACTTTATTATTAGGATGTTTTTACTGGTGTTTGTTTAAAAGAATGTGGCAATGAGGTGGTTAAAACTAGCTAATTTTTTTAAACTTTTTCTTTTTAAAGTCAAGTAACAAATTAAGAATGACCCCTGTTTTGGGGTCTTTCTAGATGTAGTGTCTTTTAAAGAGAGCACAAACTGGCTGTTTTAACCTTACTGTATCTTACTTGACATTGTGTAATATGCTTGCAGAGCCAGATTCTCATGCTATACTTTAGAATTGCTTTGGAGTAGGAACTTCTTATAAAGGCTTGCCATTTTCTTTATCCTTTGCTAGTGAAGCAGAAAGTTCCAAGGTAAGTTACTGGGGATCTCTGATGACAGAGGAGTCTTCACAGCATGAATAAAATAGCTATAATCATAATCCAAATTTTCATTTATGTGTCTTTTTTGCTACAATTTAATATAGCTGTTGTAAGTAATTTTCCCAGATCACTTTTGAATCCTGTCCATATGATGAATTTTTGGTTTGTAATTCATTCTGAGCCGTAGCGCTAGGAAGTGCAGTTTTGAGTGTGTTTGTATACAATTTTAAGTGGTTAGTTTACATAGGCAGATTAGGACTATTCATGCAGCTCATGTACTGAACTAATTAAATTTCTAAGCATTTAAGGTCAATTCTCATACTGCTCACAAACTTTTACATTGGTGTTCCTGTACAGATTTACACCAATTTCAATTACTTCTATTTTAAAATCACATTGTTAAACTATTTTAAAATAATAGTTTTACCGAAAAGAATTCATGAGGTGAAGTTAACTTCGGGTTTTGCCAGCTAAAAACATTTACAAATGTTAAACAAATTACATGCAAAGGAGGAGATAGTGTGACACTTGGTGCCATCTGCTGCTCAATAAACGAAGTTCAGTTTACTGTGGAAAATTTTGGAGGGAAATGAACTGGTTTTGGCTTTTGGTTAAACTTTTTATAACTGAGAGTAAAATAGGAGGGCAGCTTTTACTTCTGGAGTTAGTTGCAGGCTGCACACTGTCTTGAGTATGCTTATTCCCCAAGTAGCCAGAACTGTATTGATGTTCACAAAATACTTCATGCCTTAGTACTCCAGGTACTAAGTACCAGGTGTCCAGTTAGGTACAGCTAAATACAAATTAGCCAGGCAGTGATTCTCCAGGATGTCTTACTGATTTGGCTGATGAAAAAGAATTTAAAATTTCTGTGTATTTTTGTTTCTGTGAAATGAATTGATTTTGAATGGACAGTCTAGGCTATTAAAAAAATTACAAAGTCTCTTTAGTTATGGACTTTTCAACCCCAAACCAAAACAGCCATCAATGAGAAGTGATAGACACAATTAGTGCTGTAGTTATGTGGAAAAGTTAACAGATAAAGTAAATTGTTTGTGACTGAGTCAGAGTTGGGAACTTCCTTAAAAGAGAGCATTACGCAGGAGCTGAACATGAAGAATGTGGGTGTCAGAAAGATTACTCGTTGACCAAAAGCTGCTGAACAGCAGCACTATTTGATTGATACTAAGGAAGCTTTAGGGAAATTAATGACAGAACCATTGTCAAGCTTAAGAGCCTTCATGTAATAAACTGAATTAAAAGGAACACTTGTTCCTGGTTTATTCTGGTCTGTACTTAGCAAATTTTGGGGATGGGGGCGGAGATACTTCTGGGTCAAAATAGGGAGGTGAAATGTATTTTGCCTGCCTGCCAAAATATTTGGTTTCTGCCATTTTACTTGCTTTTAAGCAATAACATATCAAAACAAATGTTTTAGAAGTACTGTCATCTTAGAGTATTACTTTTTGCAAGCATTTAATATATTTAGTGCTTTATCAGCTGTATGCTAACTCTCCACAGCTGATTGATGGAGATTAACTTCACCATCTTTCTATTCTTAGAAGTCAAGTAAAGATAAGTTGGTATGGTGTAATTCAGGGTGAATAGCAAGGGAAGGCAATAACTAGTACGGTAAATGTGATATATACCTTCTGTGTTTTTTCACGTAGCTGTGTTGGAACTAGGGCTAAGGGTGGTTGCATTGTAGCCTACATCCTTATGGTTTTCCAGCTGAGGATTATAACTTCCTAGTAACGTCATATACAGGCAGTTCTGAAAAACATAATTAAATTGTTGATACTTGGTCACTCTCTGATTACTGCTTGCTTTTAGTTAAAGTGAAGTGTCATGTAGTATGATTAATCATAGCTATGCTGACCTGTTTGCACTGAACTAGTGGTGGATCTGTGCATCTTTAAAATGTGGCTTTTTAGCTAATGAGCTAAGCTTGAGATACATACTGCGTTAGCTAATGAAATAGGCTTAAGATACTGTGTACTGAGTTCCTCAGAAAATAAGTTGAATTTTTACAAAAACTTAGAGTATAGGGGTATATGCACACACACGTATGTAAGTCTGTATTGATACTGCTCTGCATTTGGTGTATCAGTTGTATTCCCAATCAAGAAATGGTTCTTAAGTATTGTATTGTATCAAATATTCTTCTTAGACGAATTTTTGAAATGTTCATGGCTTCAATTTCAAATAGTTAACTGTAAAAATGCATGGTTCTTTATTATTTTATTGAAATAACTTTTAAAGTATTTTACTATTTTGTCAGAAGTCATAGAAGTTTGTTAAAATATGATGCTGAATTTGCAATGAAAGTGTATGACATCTCAGGTAACTGGCAAATGTATGTAAAGTGTTGCTTGTCTGAAAGGTCAGTTTCTCATTTAAGTAGGGATGAAACTGAGTGCAGAATTATCAGAAAACAGAATGTGTGAATGTGATGCTTATGGATTTATATATCTTACTCTGAATTTAATTATTTTTACTGAGCTGTTCCTTGATAGATAAATATGCTATCCAGCTGTGGCAAAATAGAGTATTTGTAACAGCTAAAGTATAATGGTTCTACTAATTCCAACATTTAATGCTTTTTCTGTAAATGTATTTTGTAAAACATGAAATAAACTACAAGTTGAGAATTTTTTAGCTCTAATGTGTATGACTCAAATTTGTTTTGAATCGCTTACCATTTCTGTTCTATATATTTGAATAATAAATACAGTCTTAAACTATTTTACTGTTGATGATCTGATTTCCTTTTCATTGTTTTAATGAATTGTTTGAGTTGTGGGATGATGTATTTAGGATTCTACTTAAGAGTTTTGTGGTGGTGAGCGCAAAAAGAGAGTGCTTTGTTACCTCAGTGTATGAGATAGGGAAAAATAAGGCCTTGAGTTACTACCCTACATTGCTAATGGTAACAAATTTCAATACTGTTTTCTTCCTATCTTCTCAGTAATGGGGAGAAAACAATAATGTTGTTGCTTCCTAACAGTCATACTCATTAAAATAAAATTAATTTGTTATAAATCTATTTCATTGCAGCATCCCGTTCACTATTCAGCGACTCTGTGAGTTGCTGACAGATCCTAGGAGGAATTACACAGGAACAGACAAATTTCTAAGAGGTGTGGAAAAGGTATGTATTTTTCTGAGAGAGAACACAGCTAAACAGTCACAACTACCACTTAAATAACTTCTGAATTACTCTCAAAGGTCTGTTGATTTCATTATGGCTCATAGCCATAGTATAGCTAATAGCCACTCTTAAGTGTATGAGTTTGTTTCTTACCTTTTAACATCAAAAAGCAGCTTTATTAAGGTGTAAAAATAAATCTCAGGGCTGTAACTGTTGCGTTTCCTAATCACTGTTCAGTACTCAACCTGTAGTTTGTGGAGGGTGTAATGTCACTTTGTATATTGAGTCCTAGCTAGAAATAATCACATAATCAGCTGAAATAATTCAGAGTTTTTTGATCGGGCATTTCCTTCCACATTTGGGTTCAGATTAGACCCAGTAGGTGAAGGAGAGGCCCCTTCACCCCAGTGTCTTTTGTTTCAGTATTTAAATCCTCTTGTGTAGATGTCATTTAATGCTATTTTATAGCTTGTGTCAGAATGTGGGATCTTGCAAGAGTAGATAAGACTTTCAGGATGTGGTTCCACATAGGATTTTCTTGATGGCAAAATTGGCTTGAGGTTCCTACTTAAACTCTTCAGTCAAAGAAAGGTTAACTTGCAGATGGATTGGTTTTCGCTGTTCTAGTGGATGCAGTCAGGTGTGTTCTTGCAAGTTAAGATGGGAAGGAGATGGTCAGGAATAAATGATGAGACAGAGATTTCACAAAGCAGTTTCTTAGCCAACAACGAGAGCTGTGAAACCATGCCTCAGGGTTTTATGGAGAACTGCCATCAAAGTTCATCTGGGTTAATTTAGGTGGTCCTGTGACAACCGCCCCGTATAATTGGGCAAGTACTGATTTAAAGAGAAACTTAACTAATTTTTAAGCTAGGTTTTTAGATGTTAAAATTGATTTAGTTGCAGTGCCATTCAAGAGGGAGAGGCGGCTAAGCAAAACGTACTGAATTAAATCATTATTTCTGCCCTTTTTTTATGTGGGGCCAAAATAATTTAACATTTGAAATATGGCTGTGCCAAAAATAGCTAATAGCGCTTACGCACTTTTGAATGCAGGACTTGCGTACGAACAGAGCCTTTCTCCAGCAATTCAGAAGTTTTTCAGCATTTTGGAATACTTTGCTTTCTAGAGATACTTCAGTTAGAAATTACAAGCACTTGGGCCTGAGGCTTAATGTGCTGGTCTTGTTATGACACCAACCCAATTACGAAAATACTGACTTTCAGCGTAACGATGGCCTGACCTTGGAAAGAGGGAGCAGAGATACTTTTTACGTATCTGTCATCTGTTGGTAGCTTTCAACCCAGTTTTCGGTATAGATACTTTTAACAGCTATGACCTGTAACTCTTAAGTTTTGGGGTGTTGTCAACAGCCGAAGCTTCTGTTTCTGAACTCTTAATATCTTGTTTGTTTATTACAGAATGTCATGGTTGTCAGCTGTGTATATCCATCTTCAGAGTAAGTATAATCTTCTTTTTCTTGAAACTTTAAGCTTGTGTTAGTAGAGGGGAGAATGTGCGCATGTGTGTCTAATACATTTCTCTTGCTGGCAGTAGTTGTATCCAAAAAACAGCCATGCAGGGTTCAGTTTTCATTATCAATAGTTAAGTCAACAGTAGCGATAGTGGTCTGCAAGTGTTACATGTAATACTTTGGAAATGAACAAACAGCTTTGGAATCAGATATACGGTACAGTTCAGTGCAATCCCCGAACACTAAGCTGTTACTTTACACCCGTAGCTGGTGGTGGAAAAAAATGTATGCCCATATCTGAGCCTAGTGTAATGTATAGGTAGAGAACTCCTTGAGGAGTGACGGTGGGAGGCTGTTTAAGTTGGGGGGGAATTCTGTGCAAACAAGCTTAAAGTAATTTAAAGTTCCTTTATTCATAACTTGTTTTGTTTTGGTTTTTTGTTAGGAAAAATAATTCCAATAGTTTAAATCGGATGAATGGTGTTATGTTCCCAGGAAATTCGCCAGGGTACTCTGACAGGTAAGTTTAGTTTCGGGAGTTAACTTTTTCTGGATAAAAGCAAGGTAGTTCTGGAACTAGCTGATTCAGATCCCTTATCATTACCTATTCTGATCCCAAATAGGTAGCCTCAAAAATGGGGTGCGACATGGAATACTGGGGGAAGGAGGGTAGAGGAGGCATGAACATACACACTACATGCTCTATTTTCTGATCTTTTTGCAACCTCATTGTTTAGAAATTTTTTCTTGTTGTTTAAAGTCTTTATCATAGTTTGCATGTTGTAGGCAAGGAATTTTTTTACTCAATATGAAATAGCAAAGTACCTGATCTTTTTTGTTTTGTTTTGGTGATTCTTTTAAAACAAGGTTATAGCTGCTTTCTGCCTATTAGGAACAAATTACTTAAAAGGATGGGTTAATTTTTTTATTATTATTTTTAAAGATCTAATGTAAATGGTCCTGGAACTCCCAGACCAGTAAATCGACCGAAGGTTTCTTTGTCAACTCCTATGACAACAAACGGTTTGCCAGACAGCACGGAACATAAAGAATCAAGCTTGCAGCAAACAGAAGATAAAAAACACAGGTTTGTGAGGAGTAATGTATTTTGAGTTTTTATTATTCTCAGATTTTTTTCCACTTAGATATTTAAAATATTTTAAGAGAATGGCCATCTAAGGTGTGCATAATTAAGTCTTAACATACGAATATCTGCAGCAGGATTTGATGTGTACTTACTACTGTTTGGGCTCTCTAGATAACCATTAGCTCAAGTTTCTGCAGTTGTAGTAACACATCTCGTAAGTTTATGGGATGTATAGTAAAAATGAAGAGTGAATAACGGAGTTCAGAAATCCACAGTTACCGTATTTGTGTCAGGATGTTAAACTATAACCAGATACGATATTTTGTAAACGTTTGCCACTGATTCTAGCAGTAGGCAGCTGTCTGTAGTTTGGACCCACCGGAGCATCGTGACCACTCTGCATTTTCTTTGACAATCTGGTGAAGGAGGAGTGATGGCTTTGAGGTTTTGTTATGTAATAAGTGAAGTGAGTTCTACTGTTACCTCTTGAGGTGTTTAACTCAAAGTAGCTGCTACTTTTTTTTTTTTTTTAAAGTGTGACAAGATACAGAATGTTTTTCTTCAGGAAAAACTACAGCTGCTTTTGTTGTTTACAGTGAATCACCAGCATCTGAATCAGAAGGTGCTCAGAGCAGCCCGGTAAAAAATAAGCACTCTGAAGATGATCCTGCAGAAGCAGAAGGACATGAGGTAAAAAGACTTAAATTTGACAAGGAAGGGGAAGCCAGAGATGCACCTAACCAAACTGCCTCCAGTGAAGTTTCTTTAGGCGTGGGGGAAGAGACAGAAACATCCTCTACATCTCAGGATAAAGATGCTACTTGTGCCAGACAGCACTGTACAGAGGAAGAGGAGGAAGGTATTTCAGATATTATTGTCTTTGCTCTGTGCATTTTCCAAGGAGTTGGGATTTTCTTTGCTGGAGGCCAATGCTGTTGGGATTGCTGAATGTCTCCAGCTGTGCAGAAAGATGAACTGCTTGTTCATACTTCAACTTTGCATAATTTAGCAATTCTGTTATTTCCTTCTTTCTTTGTCCTACATCTCTATTTAAAAATTTATAAAATGGTACTTGAAATCTTCTTAGGCAGTAAATTACATGAGGGTGGTAATGATGCACCAAGAATTTGAGGATCCCTACTTTAGGGTATCATCAGATGTTCTCATCCCTTCTCCAGAAGGGGGATAGGTGATATCTATATCTGACTTTTTTTAGTCATATTTATAATGTATTTATAAATAAATTACTGAAATACGGATATGAAGTTATGTTCTTTCACTGAGGAGGCTGAGCAACAGTCTCTCCAGATCCTGTTAGAACAGTGAAAATCACCTCACTCTAAGGCAGGCCCTGTACCTAACTAAAAAAAGGTAACTGCAGTTAAAAGACTGATATATTTCTGTCTTCTGCTGAAGCTTAATTAAGTGAAGCCACCTGTTTAATAAAAAAAAAAAAGGACTTTATTTTATGGTATATTAGGATAGTTTGGCTATCATGATGAAGTTGGCTAATACTTTACATCTTCTAATAAAACTGGGGATTGTCAGTTTTTCCTGTCCTTGGCTGTGTTGTAGAAGTATTGCTCAGTGTAGCTGGGAATGGAAAGTAGCAGGATTAAGGTATGTTTAAAAATGCCTTAGTAATACTGTACTTTCACCATTTCTAGAGTCCTTCATGTCTCCCAGAAATGTTGGTCCAGACAGAAAAGATCAAGAAAAAGACACTGAATCCTCAACTGTGAATGAAGAGACCTCTGAGGAGAGCAATCAAATGGAGGAGTCTGATCAGTCTCAAGCAGAGAAGGATTTACACTCAGATGACAGTGAAGTTAGTGGATCTGCCAGTAGTGGAGCTGACTGCAGTGAAACTGAAGAGTTAGGGTCCTATGCTAGTGAAACTCCAGAAATTTCATCAGAGACCCCTATGGAAAACAGTGATGAAGCCACAGAAGTTGCCGATGAACCTATGGAGCAAGACTAATTTAAATACACTTAGATGCAGTATTTTCCATAAGGCTCCGGTTTTACACTGTATAAATAATTTTATGTAATAAAGTGGACCTTTAGTTTTACAAAAAGAAGCAGGTTGTAAAATAAACTTCTCCGTGGATTGAACCTTGAAAGAGTTGTACATGATAAGAACTGTGAATACCAGCTCCTTCAGGTCCTGCTTACCGCTGAACTTTCGTTTGGTCAAATCAGTGGTTTGTGTATAGTTTTTTTTATTTAGAATAAAAGTTTTTAAACTGGAAGGTAATTATAATTTTGACAACTTTTTTGGAGATTACCACACCTAGTTGTACGTAAGCAAGAAAGCTTTTTGTCTTGTCTTTTTCTGACAGCTATAGCAGTTACTTCATATTTTGGTTACAGTTTCAACATTTGACATGTGAAATATGGGGTTTCATGCTGGTTTCCAGATTTTTATTTGAATACACACTATGAAACCTTATGTTGTGTGTTTAAAATGTGTTACATTTCACACACACATATATGCACGCATGCACACATATGTGTACCCTCACTGTTCTAAGGGGGAAATCGTATATTTTTCTGTTTCTATAAAAGATAAATACAGCAAATACTTTTTCTATAGGAAAAGACTGAGTTCACCTCTCAAGGCACTTTGTTTTGCCTCTGGAAAACAAAACAAATGAAATCTGGCCCATATGAAACCCTGGAAATACTAACATTGTTGAAAACACCAGAGTAAACACATTCCAAGAGAACTGTTCAGATTACAACATTTTTGTATACTTCTGAGGTGCCTGAGTGAAAGGATTTCATTTATTTATGAGAAAATGTGCTTTATGTTGAGAACGTTGTAATCAAAACATTAGCTTAAACTTTTGTAGAAGAAATGTTTGACAATACGATAAGAAAATATCTTGGAAGAAATGAACAGGTACTTGCCTTTTCGAGTGCTTCTTGGAGCATTGTGAATATTGTAGAGAAGTCTCAAAATTATTCTAAGGTATGCAGATGGCATTGGTATGATCACACCACTGTATTGGAAGAATTAATATATGACCATAGTTATGTACCTGAGCTAAATGTACTAAAAGCTGTAGGGGTGCATAGAAATCACCATGATTTGTATAACATTTTGGAAGTGAACTAAATATTTTTGAACATGCTACTTTGACAGCCAGTGTTACATTTTTTTCAAACCAGCTCAAAGCACAAACTACTGCTTTAAACTCTTGATATTTTCCAGTTCCCATATTTAAAGACATTCAAGCTGCAACCTCCCAGTCACAATTACTGGCTGCCAAATTTATACCTGTTTCTTCAACTGTACCTTTTTGATATTTAGAATTTTTAAATTTCTGTAAAGTAGATTTTTGTAGATTGTAATGAGTGCTCACTGCCATTGTGAAACGGTATATAATTGTATAATTTCTGTGTGTAAACTGAATGCTTGGGCTTTCAATACAGTATTCATATAAAGCAATAAATATTAATGTTATGAAATACCTGAGTACATTTTTATCAGAATTGTCCCTCTTCGGTTTTAAGTTCACATACCTGAAGTACAAAAATGACGTCCAAAATGCATGCTAATAGTTTCTTGTACTACATGGTATACTTTGTATCGTTTTGGGGAAGTCTAGGTTTTGATTAATACCAGAATAATTTGGCTCAGTTGGAATATTTATGAAGTTATTTCTTGCTGATGTTACCTATCAGGTTCTAAGCAGACAGGATTCAGGGAGATGCTTGCCAAAAAAAAAAAATTAAAAAAAATCTTATTGATCGAGATCCCCTTACAGAAGGAAAATTGTACTTTGACTCATTTTCATTGTGCTTAAGGGTTGGATGTGTATTATAAAATTAAAGGACTGAACCAAAATGTTGAAATTAGGAAAGTTTAAAAATATAGTGACATCTTAACACTTCTTTGTTTGGGTTTTGTTTTTTTTTTAGTATTTTGCCAATGAGAACAAAATTTTAAAATTTCTAAGTTTAGAGATTTCTGAAATTTCTTTAGACTGTTTATTTGTGAAGATATTGTCAATAAACTTGTTCTTTAAGCACCTGTGACCTTTTGATATGTTTGTTTTAGCAGCACTAGTGCCACTACTGCAAAGACTTGTAGAAGAGGTTTTGAGGTATGGATCCATTTATATATCTGCAATTTTTTTTTTTTTTTTTGCAATGCCTAATAAAAATTGAAATCATGCTTTAACATCACAGTAAGCATCTTAATACTAAATATGTGCCTACATTTAAAGATTGCATTTACTAAATCAGAGAAGATTCCACCTTTCTTTTTAAATGTGGGTTTAAAAAAAACCAAAACAAACCTACTGCATTTCTAAGCAGCTGTATTTTGTCAGAGGCATTACACACCTCCAGATACACAGGCAGTTCCTTTTCCGTGCGCGTGGAGGTGTAGCACTGAATCTATTTTCATAGCTTGTATTTTTCTAAATCTGGATGCTTTAAATTTCATAATTACATACACCCCAGAGCATGTTTCTGTATACAGCCATTCAGACAGAATTGGTTGTTCTGCTTGCGTTCATGAAGGAAGTGTGTGGTTAAACCCCAGAAAACCAGGCAACAGGTGTTATGTAGTGTTTGTGGGTGTCTTTCCTATTAAAAAAACCGATTACATGGGGCCAGAATATAAATAGAAAATGTAATGGAGTTTACTTTTCAGAATACAAGGTAAAGGTCAGCCCTTAATTCCGCTCTTCATATTTAAAAAAATTGCTACTTGGAGAAGTTGATTTCCTTAAAGTATCAGAGATGCTCTGTCAGCCTTGATTTTTAACCTCAGGGACTACTTTAATGCTTGCAATAGAGATAGCTTTCTAATATAGCATGTATTCAGGGTTATAAAGAGTAGTACATGGGAGTTAACATGTTCAAAAAAGTCCTTGAGTTGATTCAGTGAATGGAGCAGAAGCTGCTGGAACTCGGTGTTAATTTATGTACTGGTCACTCTCCAGTGACCATCTGAGGAGCATTGGGCAGGCTCCCCAGCGCAGGGGCTTTACTGTAGGAAAGCCGTGCATCCTTTGGAGCTCGGAAAAACAAAAGCCACATCTCGCTACAATGACCACTGGGTTTGTGTCCTTGCCTACTGCTGTCTGAGACTGCACAAAACTTTGGGGCAAAGATTATTACTGCTTTTTGTATTGCTAACCAGGTCCAGGACAAATTTGGATATCTTTTTTAAATCCTCTTGGATCTACTGCTGGCTTGAACAAAATACACCTTTTTATTTTTTTAATACAAAAATTGTGTTCTGAGGGTTTCCAAGGCAAAGGCACCTCTGTCTCTGTTGCTTTTTTTAAACATTTCAGCAGGAAATACTCCTAGCTGGAAAAGTAAATTGGAATTGCATTTCAGTTTATGCCTAGCCTAGGGGATGCAGGAAATGGGCTGAAAAATATTTCTTCTGCTGCTTCAGTCTGTGAGAAATTTTGTATGTATGTTGTTGGATTTTACTCGAGCAGTTCACTGAAAACCTGCATCATGACTCCAGCAAGATTGTCCTGGGTGCAGTACAAAATAATCGAGCTTTTATTTTTAGCTTCTTTGTTAATTGTATGTGAGGAGGAAAAAAACAGCTGAAGCCTGATAGAATCTTAGTTATATGAGTTTTCTGTTGCAATAGGTAAGTGGCAACCCAGTGATTAATTAAAAAAAAATAAATTAGATTTTCTTTTTTCCCCTAGAATGAATGCCTTCTATTGACTACAACTGTACAAAACACCCTTCTACAATCCTCTGGCATTTTTTATTCATATAGTGCATTTCTAGGAGGAGTTTAAAGGTTATTTGCATCTCAGTGTGTCCGAGGTCGATGTTTTTCAGTTAGACAAGTATGGCAGAGGTACGGATTACTGAAGGCATCCTAGCTACATCCCTGCCATTACCAATGAGAGACCCACGCTTTGTCACCTAACTAGTAAACTGTTGTTAATCAGAGCTCTTCATCCTCATTTGCCACAAGCACATTCATGCCAGCAAAGTCGTTATGGATATAATGTTCTTTTAGTGTCTGCATGGTTTAAATGAAAGGGGTTAGCTCTGAGATTTGCATATATAGGCTATATCATGTACCTATGCATTTTGTGCTCTTTACTTCTGTACAGTGAATCATTCTGCTGGGCCTCTCCCACAGGCGGGTAGTTATAACAAGTTTCTGGCATATTTTGTCTTCATTTCCGTATTTGTGAACAGGTTCTGGGACACAAGGCACCTTATTTCCAAGATTCCTACAGCCTGTCAATAAGTATTCATGCCAACAACTGAGCTGCAGACTTACTATTTCGTAACCTAAAAACTTCCTCTGTTTTCTAGCTGAAAGAGGATGTTCTGGTTTCTATGGCTAGAAATGGCAGTTATGTTTTGGTTCTGAATAATCTTTTAATGCATGTGAACAAGGTACCTGAAGTCATCCCCCAGGTTTTGGACTATTATTTACCAACTCGTCTGCAAGGTTCACTGTAAACTGTTGCATTATTTCATTTGTAAGTTGATCCTCTGTCCTCACCTTCACTGGGGAAAGCTGCTTTTCTCCATCTGTGTTTATTGCAATAAACTACAGACAAAGTTCTTGAACTACTTCTGGCCTTTGGAAATTCTTACCACGAGTAAGCGGTGATGGAAACTACTCAGGACTGGGCTTTTCCCTGCATATTTTATTCTGTGGTCCAATTCGTAATTGCTGGACCATGTCACCGCAGGTAAAGATGTTTTGAGGGCCTCTGAACACCGCAAACCCAACAGGGGCTCAGGCTAGTGTTATTTGCTGTAGGTGTCTTCTGCCGTGGTGGGACACCAGGAGACTCTTAAGTAAGTGGTTAATTGGTCCTTAAACCTTCCTGCCCGCTCGTGGGCTGCTGCAGCTTCCTCCCAGTGCGCCCTGCTTTCCTGTGAACCAAGCATAAATACTGCCACTCTCTTCAGCCCCGTTCCACACCGATTTCTTCACTTTCTCAGTAATGGGGCCATTTTACAGCTTTATCAAAGTAATTAATCAAACGAATCGCTGCGTACGCTGGGCTCAGTGAGGGTGCTGTGAGCCGGCATGGTGCGGGGCTGGGAGCGAGCCCTGCGTGTGGGAAACGAGGAGTTTCCCGAGGGAGAGAAGGAGGAGGAGGCAGCCGGGGGTCCCTGCAGGGCGGCTGGGGCACGGGCAGAGGGCTCCCTGGCTCTGGGGACAAACTCTTGCTGACAGACCCCGGCCCTGTGGGTCCAGCCCCCTCAGGGAGACAACCGCTGGGCCAGACTACAGGTCAGTCAGGGCATCACCAAAGAGTTAAGATAAATCATCTCTGGAGCAAATTAAGCTGTCAGTCCTCGTCTTGTCCTCCCCTTCCACGCCACCAAGAACGCGCCTGGTGACTGACTTCCAGCCAGCGACTCTCCGGTGCGTTGGAACCCTGGTTTTCTGCCTGCAAGACAAAACAAACCCCATCCTCCCAACCTGCCCTGATAGTGCCTGTTGTTCTGAGCCATTGCTCCTGTCCCATTTGTCTCCCTCAAATGGCTGTATCCAAACCAGGACACGGTATGCCAGCTGGGGCCTCCCAGGCAGTGCCCTGTGTTGTGGGTTTGTCTCAAAGTGATATTTGTCTGTATTCAATTTGTGGTCCACCATAATCTCCAAGTCATTTTCTGCCCAAGTTTTTTCTGAGCTGTGACATCCTGTGGCATATATTTGATTTTGCCTAAGTGTAGTGTTCTGCTCTTGTTTCCTTCCAGCTACATCGTGCAATCTTTTGTACCCTCTCCATTTTTTTCTTTTTTTTTTTTTTTTCCTCTTAGATTTCTTTGAATTCTCATCTTGTTCCATAACATCTTTAAAAGTGCTCCTCCCTTCACTGTGCTTTGACTGTGCTCTCAGGGGCACTTTATGTTACAGTGCCATCTTGTCAATAAGAGTATGGAACAGAACTGGACCCAGAGCAGATAGATACCTGCAGGATTCAAACTGACCTTAAACTGTGCTGGGGACAAGGACAGCGCACTGGGCCAATGAAAGCATAAGATCCAACCTTTACCTTTGAGACAACCTGGTTCTGTCTTTGTTTTGTTAGTTTTTACTTACTCAAAAAGTGCGATAGTTGCGCATTAGGGCCTTCAGCGAGGGAAGTGTATGTTGGTATCGGTGTAACAGAAACAGCTCGTCCTTGTGGGTTTCATGTGAACTGTAGCTGGCAACAGCTCCAAACTGCAGCTGTGCAGCTCCTGCTGCCAAGTCTGCTCCCACCCCTCGCCGTGACACATCTTCTCAGGCAGCTCCAGCACCATTCACCTCTCACTGTCACTACAGGCTCTTGCCATAATCTGCTAGACAGATGCCCTGGGGCTGTCTTGCAGCAGCTCTAAGAAGGCTTGTGAAACCGGCCCTTGCGATGCGCTGGTGATGGGACTGATAAAACGAACTGGGAAAGCCGCCTGGCTATCAGTTGCTACCTGTCTTGCCATGGGCTCTGTGGTTGTTCCAGAGCTGTCCAAAAAGTCTTCCCAGTCCATTTGTTCATGTTCACGCCCCTCTGAACAGTGGTCACAAGTAGGGCTGAGGAAGGGGAGCTCAAAAGCAGGATGGGGCAGGGGGGTTTCCTTGAGCATTTGTTTCTTGACCATTGTATTGGCTTTGTGTGGCAAGGTTTGGGGTGGGGTGGGGGTTACAGGGGTGGCTTCTGTAAGAAGCTGCTGGAAGCTTCCCCTGTGTCCGACAGAGCCAATACCAGCCACCTCTAAGACAGACCCGCCGCTGGCCAAGGCCGAGCCCATCAGCGATAGTGGTAACGCCTCTGTGATAACATTTTTAAGAAGGAAAAAAAGTTGCAGGACACAGAAACGGCAGCCGGAGAGAGAGTGAGAACATGTAAGAGAAACAACCCTGCAGACACCAAGGTCAGTGAAGAAGGAGGGGGAGGAGATGCTCCAGGTGCCGGAGCAGAGATTCCCCTGCAGCCCATGGGGAAGACCACGGCGAGGCAGGCTGTCCTCCTGCAGCCCAGGGAGGTCCACAGTGGAGCAGATATCCACCTGCAGCCCGGGGAGGACCCCACGCCGGAGCAGGGAGATGCTCGAAGGAGGCTGTGACCCCGTGGGAAGCCCGCACTGGAGCAGGCTCCTGGCAGGACCTGAGGATCTGTGGAGAGAGGAGCCCATGGAGCAGGTTTTCTGGCAGGACTTGTGACCCCGTGGGGGACCCACGCTGGAGCAGTGTGCTCCTGAAGGACTGTACACCATGGAAGGGACCCACGCTGGAGCAGTTCGTGAAGGACTGCAGCCTGTGGGAAGGACCCACGTTGGAGAAGTTCATGGAGGACTGTCTCCCATGGGAGGGACCCCACGCTGAAGCAGGGGAAGAGTGTGATGAGTCCTGCCACTGAGGAGGATGAAGCGGCAGAAAATAACATGCGATGAACTGAGCGTAAACCCCATTCCCCATCCCCCTGCACTGCTGGGGGGTGGGTAGAGAATCCGGGAGTGAAGCTCTGCCTGGGAAGAAGGGAGGAGTGGAAGGAAGGTGTTCTGAGATTTGGTTTTATTTCTCATTACCCTACCCTGGTTGATTGCTAATAAATTGAGTTAATTTTCCCCAAGCTGAGTCTGTTTTGCCCGTGACAGTAATTGGTGAGTGATCTCTCCTGTCCTTATCTCGACCCACAAGCCCTTTGTTATATTTTCTCTCCCCTGTCCAGCTGAGGAGGGGGGGGGAGTGATAGAACGGCTTTGGTGGGCATCTGGTGTCCAGCCAGGGTGAACCCCCCACAACCATCTACTTCTGTGCAGTTGAACAATTCAGTTTTCTTTGAAACACCTGTTAAAAAGACTCAAAACAGGCCGCAGGCTGGCAAACAGCCCTTCCTGAAGTTGTTTTATAATCTTGTGGAAAACAAAATAACGAGCGTAAAGAAAGGCTGATGAGAAAGCAGAGCCTTCTCGGTCAGTGACACCGATAGATGGGCTGTGATAACAAGTATGGAGACTGTGAGCCCAGCACAGCGTGGCTTGCGCTGCTGTTGAGGTCACCGAGCACATGCGCTTCAACTCGCAAGCGGAAGGACGTGGATTCCTTGGATAGGTGAGCAGGGTGAGAAAACCTATGTGCAACCCAGTTCCCGTAATGAGAAACCCGAGAGCGGACAATGTGGAGCTGCCCTCTGGAACGCGGGGGCAAAGCCGAGGAAGAACGTGAGACTGGAGATGCCGGTCCTCGGGCTGTGCCGTTAAATGGAAACCGGTGTTCCGCTGGTGACGTGCGTGACTGGGCTGCTGGGCAGAACTGCAGCAGGGCCTCCCCGGAGGTCAGAGGCTCCCTGTAGCACAGCAGCAGCTAAACGTGGGCCTGCCAAGCGGAGGAGAGGTCCGTGACAGCCGACAGCGGCAATAAAACTCCTCCGAGCGGCACCAAGAAAGGCCTGGCCAAGCCTCTGCGCCTGCAAGCAGCGCTCTTTCGTCCGACCGATATGGGGACAAAGAGGAGAGACCAGCTCAGGGGCCCGCCGGCCCTCCCAGACGTTTTCTGAGGAGGCAGCTCCCCTCAGCCCCTTCTGCCCCACAGCCGCCCGTCTCTCACGCCCTGCCGGCAGGGCTAGCAGCAGCGGGAGGGGAGAAGCAGGAGCTCAAAGCTGCGGCGGCCCCTCCGCGCCCTCTCCCTTCCCGCCGGCGGCCGGCAGAGGACGCCGCCGCCTCGGGAACGCTGTGAGGCGGCGGCGCCATTTTGCGGGCGGCCATGAGGCGCTGGCTGAGGGCAGCCGGCGGGGAGGGGAGCGCGGCTCCCCGGCCTGAGGCAGCGGTTCGGTGCCCGTGTTGTCGTACCTGTGTCCCGGCGGACGAGCAGCTCCTTCTCCGCTGAGGAGGAGAGGAACCCTCCGGTGCGAGGCGGCCGGCCGGCAGGGAGCAAGCGGGGCACCGCTCCGGACAGCCCGGGCTGTGCCTGAGGTGCGCTCTGAATTGCCGGTGGTGGAAAGGTGGAAGACGTGAAGAGGGGGGATGAGTTAAATGGGGGGTGGGGGGGCAATCGTCATTCCTTTTCTGTATTTATGTTGGAAATAGCCTTAAATCTTCAGTTTAGTGGGATGTGATGAGACATGAAACAGAGCTGGTGCAGAAACCACATCAAAGATCCCTGCTTTCCAGTGCTGAGAAATTGACTTCCCCTAGAGCAGGAGATAAGCTTCCAAATTAAAGCAGGTTTGGGTTTTTTGTTTTTTTTTTTTTTTAACTAACAAACCAAGGGTAGTTTTATAATTTTAAATCTTGCCCCTTTAAGATTCACACCTTTGCAAATTTTCCCCTTCAACTTGCACCCTTATTTCAAGTGGCAGTTGAGTTGCTTCTGTATTAGTTTCATGGCTCCAGGAGGTGGAGCTTTAGAATAAACAAATGCTACACAGTACAGTAAAACTGGCGCTGGAGATGCTATAGGAGTGTCAGCCTAAGAGGTGAGCGTTGCAAAAGTTTTTGCTCCTTCCCTGCCGAAAGTTGGGAAGTGCCATGACTTTGTTACTGTATCTGCAGGTTATAACAGGCTGAAGGTTAAAATACATGTTTCCTTGAGGGGGACTGATCCTGTCAGGGATTCCACGGCAAGCGTGCTGCTAGCCCAGCTTGTCAGGAAATCAAGGGAATGGATACAGTGCACCACACTAGCATCATTTCCCAGCCTTTAAACCCCCCGTCATCTTCCTCTCTGCCGTCCCCCAAGTCGCACAAACCATTGCAACAAGAGTGTGGAAGTGGAAGAGGCCTCATGAAATCAGCCTGAGTAATAGAAGGCTTTTCAGCGCTGTGTGCTGCATTGAGGAGAGGCATGATCTGTTCTCTTTGCCCATGGTGCTTAGGAAAAGGAAAAGGAGTTACGGATTTAGAGGGAAAGAGGACAAGTGTTGGTGTAGTTGTAAGGGTAAGTGATGCGCTGGAATAGCTCACCCAGCTTTCCCAAAGCCACTCTCCCCACCTTCTTCCCCATGATGGAACCCAGCCCTATGGTTTGGGGTGAACCAGATCACTTCTTCAGATGATTTCTGCCTCTAATCTTCCCCCTCCCCTTATAAATCTACATTTCTGTAAGGTTTCAGTTTTATTGGGCTAAAGTTTCCCTGAGCTGGTTCAGTCCAGTTGGTGGTAGGAAGGCACGCAATTGAGCATTTGTCCTGCCCTTGGAATCAAAATGTATCAAATCCAGAACCTCAAATCTGAGGCTCAGATGCAGTATCTGGGAAGCTGAGGATGACTCCTGCAAGGAATTATATGGCAAATGAGAGATTAACTGGTCTTCTCTTTCCTTCTCCAGGTAGTTTCTTTTTTATCTATTATTTTTGGTACCTAAAGCCTTTTCCAGTCTAGTTTCAGAAGAGATGTGGTAAAGCTCAGTTGCTTGAGGTGTTTAAGATAATTCTACTCTCTAATGTACTTACTTTTCAGGATTGGGTTTTTTTCCCTGATGTTCATCACAAACTTTCTTTATTCCATCCCATTTCCCCAATATATGCTTAAAGGTATCCTAATTCTTCTAACATACACCTATTTTTGAGTGCCAAGCCTTTCCCTTTGGGGCCACTCCCCTCAGGTGTTTCATATTTACTCTTTATCTTTGTTCACAAATGAGTCCTAGTGACTTCAGGTGCTCTTGTCTGAACTCCTGGGCCTGTGCTGCATTTTATTAACAACTTGTAAAGATGCTAAGGAGACTTGCTGGGTTCTTCATCAAGTAAGTGACTGTTTGTGTGAGACTGACTCCTACTTTCCACTGGTGTCAGTTATCTCCCTGGGAATCTGAGCAAGGAGTGACTGTCCCTGTTTACGTGGGCCTCTCTCCGTGCAGTTACCACACCCAGGATCTTGCCTTCGGATGTTATGATGCTGGGGCGTCCTCATAAAACAACAGTCCCCAGACAATGACTGTATGCGCTCCACGGTTTATTTGAGGAGTGATTCATGTAAATTCCCGAACAACCCTGGGAGCAGGATGTTGGCACATGTCTTTTCCCTGCCAAGGTGACTGCTCTGATCACTGGGCTATTCGGTGATGCTCAAACTTGCTCTTCTTTTTTTTTTTTTCTGGACCCATACAACTTTGACTCTTCTTTTGTACAAGGGATAAGTGAAAGTCATGTGTACAGTAAAAAAACTTCTGTTATTATGAGGCACTTCCTTCTACGTAACAGTGTAATTTACAACAAGATCTACTTTAAACAACAAAAGAAATGCCTTGTTTTCTTGGTGCTCTAGGAATATCGGAATAGATCTGTGCCTCTCAGAGTCTTACCAGCTTCTTTCTATTTCTGTTCTTTTGATTATTTATTCTTTTCTGCATTCTCTATGACTTTCAACTCAAAGAGCTGTGCTCTATGCACCAAAGGCCCTCATCTTCAGATCTCTCTTTCTGACTGCCCATCTTGGCTATCTTGTTTAAATATATGTATTCAAAGGGGCCTGTGTGTGGTGAAGACTGTAACTAGGTGCAGGGCCTCTGCTTAGAGGTCTGGCAGTACCACTGCTAAAATACCCCACAGAAAATAGAGGTCTTGACTGTGTGATCTTAAAGGGGTTTGTTCTCTCAACACAGGAGTTTTGCATTACTAAGGCATTATTGCAGAACTCTGTTGGTTCACAGAATGCTTAGGCAGGCTTTCTCAGTCAGGGTGAATACCCTCCATAGGCTATCTAGTATATCTGTATACGAATAGGGAGAGGTATGACCTCTTAGAGCTAAGTTACTCTGCAGTTGCTAAATAACCAGCTTTTAAACATAAATATTTTCTTCCCACTCATTTAAAATGTTTCCAGTGGGAATTTCACCTTTATATGTTCTTAAATTCTTAAATATTTTTTTAAATAATAAAATGAACTTCCCATTTAGGAACTTAATGAAAAACATTAACTTAATCTTTGCATTTTCATAAGAAATCTTCATAACAGGGTCAGTATATAGATGTATCTTTTTGTAGTGCCTAGCAGTAAACTCTCAGATGCTTATAAAATAGGCTACTCACAGTTTTCTATAGTAACACAAATGAAAGTAGAAATTGAAAAATAGTTCCTCAATGAAAAATTGCGGACTTTGAAAACAACCCTTCACATGAGTATGCAGGAGGGATCTTTGCTATTAACATCTAATTTATTTCACCTGGGAGTATGTCTGTCAGGTGGTAGCAATACAAACTCATCAATTTAGCAGTAGTGGAGTAGGATAAAAAAAAGAGGCTGGGCTTCTTACAGCTTTGAGGGTGTTGGGTTTTTTTTGCTGTTTCTCTGCAGGTAAGGATGGGAATGTCTGATAACTTCTCTTTGACTCTACATCTCTTAGTAGAACCTAAGCTACTGTTTTTAACTCAATTAAATCTGTTTTAACTGGAAGGGAAGTTACGTGATGTGGTGAGACCTGATACATTAATAGAACGGCTGGGGCATTGACCTCGCAAGTGAAAGATGTGGTTTTAGGGGAGAGGCTTCTATGTAAGAGGGCCTTATAACTTTAGAGTATAGTGTCAGGTGCCTCCTGACAAAGTCGGGGCTTTTAATCTAGTTCTCCTGTCCTTGGCACTGGTACCCTGTGGGAAATGGAGGGGCTGTGGAGATAGCATAGTGAAGAGTGTTTACTCTTTAGTGGTGAGGGAGGTGTACTCCTCTCTAAAGGGGCAGGAGGCAAGTCCAGCTGAAATTACTCCAGCTGAATTTGAGCTAAATAATTCTGGACTGACCAGACTCCTCTGTCCTCTTTTAAAATGGATAAAAAGAGAAATGCCTCTTGTGCATTAGCTGTTTGGACTTAAGCCACTGTCTTTTTTAGGAAACTGCAGTAGCTTATTGAGTGCAACATCTTCAGGGACCAGTATGGCTTTGATCAGCTTTTGTTAATGAGCAAAGCAACCAATAATACACTCGCCTTCCAACAGAAGTATCTTTTTCTCATGAGACACTAGCAAGCAGTTTTGTAGTGGTTTCTCAGGTCTAACACAGGACTATTGTGTTACCACTGGGTCGCACAGAAGAAAAAGTATTAGGTGATCTCCTTGGGGAGGTGAAGCACAAAAAGAAGTATGAACTGTGTGGCTACCACTGACCATAAAAAAAAAAAAAAATTGATATTGTGCAGGTAAATTAAAAAGTATAGGTGGAAGGATGGACAAGCTCTCTTCCAGGCCATATGATACATCTGTGCTCTCCAAAACAGCAGTGCAAGGAATATCTCAGCTCACTGTAAGTGCACTAGAACAGCTGCATAGCGAGGAGAAATGACCCTCCCAGTTATCAGGTGTGATGGTGCAGGCTACCCTGCGAGCACAAGGACTTCTCTTGCTCTGTGTGGTTTTCTGGCCAGGGCAAGTAATGTATTGATTCTTACTTTCTACATGGTGTCTGGCTGTTAGATCTGGCTTTGATTTTTTTTTTTTTTTTTAAGTATTACTTTTAACTGTGACTCTGGTCAGTTCCCAGCCAGCAGGAATAGATGACCAGATCTTGCTCTTTCCAACTGAGCTGTAGAAGAAGTTCATCTGGGACAGTAGTAGCTTGTGTATGTGCTAAGACAAACTGGATTTGATCTACAAACTGTAAAAGGGTCTTAGATGGGAGTGTTGAATTCTTTTGCATGGGGTTAATTAAAAAGTCTGGGAAAAGTCAGCCAACCTCCCATGGCTAAAATAATTTCCCCGTGTATCACCTTCTGCTGGGATAAATCTCTGTTGCAGCTGTATCATTCTTCTGCAGTTAGTGGCAGACTGCTAGCTGCGGTGTCTGGCACTCCTCTTCTGTGCGTGCTCTCAGTCTGAGAATGGAGCTGAACCGTGTGATCTGATAATGCAAGGCCTTGTCTGTTTTCATGTGGTAGGTATTTGCGCTTGTGGATGTCTGATGTTTCTCTGGAAGCTTGCAGTCTGATTCCAAACACTACTCAGCTGCACTTCTCTAGCAGTCTCTGCCTGGGACTTACACTAGTACAGATATGTTGGTGAATTTATCTTTTTCCATCAGACTGCCTGATATGGTGTGTGCTTTACGTGTGAGTTTGTGGGAGAATGTGTTGCTGTATGGTGTCTCCCCCTTTCCCATCCATCCCTGGAATTATTTAGCACAGACTAAACTGAAGAGGGCATGACAGCTAGTACTGGACAGATGTTAAGAGCAGCTGGTAGTAAACTAGCACTTTGAGTGATCTATGGACAAAATCTGAGAGGTCAACCGTAAGATCTTTGATCAGGCAAACTCACTTGAAGGACAGACTTGACAGGAATGCAGGATTAAGCCTGACAATAAAAGTAGTTTCTAAAACTTTTTCTTCCTAGCAAGTTTCTTTAATCGGGAGCTCCAAGTCTTGGCATGTTTTGAGATTCGTGATTTCTTCCATAAGTAATACAGAGCAAATGTTTTATACAACTGCATTTAAAAGAGAAGTGTAATTTTATGTTGGAGTCTGCTGCTTTTAAGAATGAAAGTATTTATTTGATGGTGAACTTGTCTGACTGTGGCTGCACAGCAGCCCTTTGGCTGGCTAGCTGTTAAAAGCAGCTACTCCAGTGCCAGTGGTCGCACTCTAGATAGAGTTGTATACATCTGGCATTTTTTAAGCTTGTGGAAAGACTGTGCAGCTTTTTTTTTTTTTTAACAGCATTATTTAAACTAAGACAATCTTTGTAGAATTGTAATGAGAAAATTGTAATGTAGGAGAGGGGTAAGACAAAGAAAAGGGGAAACTGGAGATGGGGGAGAAAAGGTATAGGTAGATCAAACAGTTTGCAGCAGAGCAGGAATCCAAACCTCTTCCTTCTGAGTAAGGAAGGCTTTGCTTCACAGAACGCAAAGCATGAAATACTGTTATAACGTTACCCTGTCCTTAGCCGTCAACTGGCATGAGGCTGTTCAAAGGATCTGAATGTGTCTATGTGGTGTTTGCTAATCTAAATCTACTGCAAATGGATGGAGGATCTGGTTAACTTCTTGTGTGAAAGGTTATTCTGTAGCTGAAATTGCTTTAGGTGGCTCAGCTGTATTTTGTCAATAAAATGTGCCATCAGTGGAGGAATTGGCAGTAAAGTAGCTTCTGTGTGCTTGTGAATGGAAAGCACATTTGAAGGGCAGCAATAGAGTATTTGGTAGATGCAGTCAGCAATGGTATCGTTACAAAGTCTGTTTTCTGGGATTTAGAATTTGAATGCGTTTAATTGCAACGGGCTGATATGATTTATAGCTTGGACGTGATTCTTTTTCATCTCTTTTGGCTGCTGTAAAGTGAACTGTGTGATGCATATGAGTTGCTATGCTAGAGAGTTCAGTGAAGGGAAGAAAACAGTGCATTCCTAATATATTTGTGTATGTGTTGGGAATACACCCTGTAATGTCTCTGTAAAAGTATATTGAATATTTGGGGGTGGTTGTCTCTTGGCGTGGTACATAATAACAAGTCTTTACCATTCTAGGTAGATGAGGTGGAAGGAAGGGTCTTGCCAAGTGGTGAACTTCTTATAAACTTCAACAAGTTTTAGTGTTGACTTCTGTCTCCAACTTAAACATGTGGGCCCAGTTGATCCTTGGTGTAGCTCTGCTTCCTGAAAGGGCAATTAGAATAACTGTTGATAGTAATGCTGTAGTAGTTGTAGTAACTGTTGTAGTAATGCTGATGCCTTGTGCTTTTTTAAGGTGGGTGGGTGGGTTGGTTGGTTTGTTATTGAGTGAGAAAGGATGCTGTTGAAGGCAAGACAGTGGGAATCAGGAGATCTTATGTGCTTCTTGGTTTTGATGCGGACTTTCTATGTGACCTGGGGGAAGCTTTTTTTTTTTTTTTTTTTTATTTGCCCACTTCCTGGTTGTCCTATTTATTTAGACTGTATTGACAGGGACCTACAGGCTTTTTCTGCATGGTGTGGCTAGCACAATAAGGCCTGATCTTGGTTGGGGTCTTCAGGTATTATTGTAGAACAAGTGATCTTGAACAGTGCTTCAACAGGTGTTATCTGTCCACACAAAGTAGGATCCTATTTGCAAAGGACCTTTTCTGAAAGTTATTTAAGAGCAGCATGCTCTGGTGTGCATGGAGGGAAGTAGCAAAATATTGTCACTTAAAGCTTCCAGCTGATCTTGATCAGCTGTATCGTGTTGGCTATTTCAATCCATGAGTGCAGTAGGGGATACCTTGCCCATATTTGAAAATTGGCTTTTGAAATCATACTGTATTGCTAATTCTTCACCATTGTTTATGAAATGATGTCATTAGTTGATAGAAATATGAAATACGCTGTAGCTGGGCCATGTGAAAGCTTCTAATGAGTCAGCCCAACAGTACATGTGTGTGTCTCGTACAAAGTAATTCAGGGTCATTCTTGGATACCATTTTAATCATTCTGCAAAGGGTTCCATGGGCCAACATCCCAGGGTGTTGGCCTGCAGAAAAATAAATGACCCTTTTTTGTGCTTGTTACCATTTCAAGGCAAGTTTAAAAATGAGCAGAGGCTGCTGCCTTGCTGAGCTGCTACACAGGGCAGAGAGCCAAGATGATCCTGCTAGTCCTTTTCTGCAGGAATACAGATGTTCCCAGGCTTTGTTGTGACTGTGGTTCTGTTGATCGCTTCTTCCTGCTGTAAGGTAGTGGTGGGAGGGGGCTGGCTTTGTTTGATCAAAATGGATATGTTTGGCTGTGGGTGGAGATGCTGTTGCCACTTCTGGTTTTATCTGTTCTTCCTGCTAATCTCTGCCCTGAGTAGCAGCAATTTGGGTAATCTGTGACAGAAGATTTGTTGATTTAGCCTTTTTTTAGATTTAGTTCTTTATTGAAGAGTCCTGCACAACAGACATGCTCTGGGGTATGTCATCCAAGCAAGGTGGCTGTCCTCAGTTTGACATTTTGGTGAGTGCTGTCCTGCCTGATGATAAAAAGACAGGATTATGGAACAGCTGTGTTACCTCACTGCGGGGGGGAGCAAGGGATGGTTTTGTGAAAACTGCTGGTGGATCAAGTATCTGTTTAATACCAAGCAACTTAAAAATGGTTTGTATTTAGGCTAGGAAACTGATTAAAGGAGTATGGAAATACTAAAAAAAAAAAATCTAAATTATATTTTTTGCATGAACCTCAGGAAATAAACAAATTTGTTCTTTGTAGTTGACATGTGTAGTAAGACACTTTTTTTTTTTTTTTCTTGTCATACAAGCTTTTCATGATTTTTCTTGTTGCAGTAGAGTGTAGGCTTGGTAGCTTAGGGACCAAAAGGATTAATATATTCAGTTTATATTCATGAAGTACCTAGCAGTCTCAGCCAGAGATCAGGGCTCTTTCATATAAGATATTATGCAGGTTTCTAAAAGAATAGTAAAAGCCCTTCTACCACGCTATGCAGTTTATCAGTTTCCTACAGCTTAAGACCCAGACTGCTTCGGAGCGCACATGTTCAATGAAGGTTTAAATCAAATGCGAGTGATACTATGTGGGAATATCAAATGAAAAACTAGTTTGATATCAGCAGTTTTGACCAATGTAGAATCATTTTTAGCTTTTGTACAAAACCAGCAGCCAGTTTAGTACACTGATGACTACTTGGAAAAAAGAACATGCTCTGTATAGGTGGGGAGGAGAGCTTTGAGTAAGTATTTACTCACTCGCAAGGCAAGATGTTTAAGAAGCATAATGAGAGGGATGGAAGGACTGTCCCAAAATCATAAGTTATGTTTTCCTAATCCACAGGATACCACAAGAGTGGTGATAAAAATAGGTATGGGGTAGGAAGAAGAATTGGCATGTCAGCTGTAGATGAAGGACTTAATTACCCACTGGAGGAGTATGTCTGGAGACCAAGCATGTAGAATTAGGTTGAATCTGGTGGGCCCTGCAGCATGTTGTTGTGACTTAACCCATGTGGAAGCCAGCGAGGCCATGGTACCCCCCTTCCCTGGGACTTATACGTCTTCCACTTGGTGTTGGTGGCCTAGCGTCTTGCTCTGAGATTGGTACCTTATTCCTCTTTGGTTTCAAACAACTTAAAGCAGGGTGCAGTGGAAGGAGGGATATCTTTAATGTCATTCTGTATTTGGAGAAGGAAAGAGTGAAAATGATGGTCCCATCCAGGAGCTGGAAGAACTGGTGTCAGGCTTCCCCTGCCTGACTGGATCAAAACCAAAGCCTCCCTCTTTCTAAGGAGGGTGTTTCTCATGCAAGACTTGAGCTATTCTAATGGTTAGATTAAATAAGATGTCCAGAAAGTAGAAGAAAAATTCTCTTCCTCAGCTGTAAAGGTGTTCCAACACTGATCTTACTGCTAGTGAGACTTGAGTACTGGCACTGAGGCCGTTCTCAGAGATAGTCTTGAGCCTGCTTCTTAAAACACACTGCAGAAAAGCATTCAAGTGTTTCTTGCCAGAGGGAGCCTGACTCTGGAGCCTGTAAAGAAAGAGGCTTTGACTTTAGCTTCTGTTTTTATGATGGTTTCTCCCATTAGATAAAATAATAAACTAGGAATTGAGGAAGAAGATCTAGAATCCAGTGTTTTGAGCATCTTGGGTGAAGGTCCTGGTAGCTAAGTGTCTAGGGTAACTTGTCTCTTGTGTGCAGGAAATCTGTGCTCTCTTTGGTCAAGTGAACCTTATTCTTCTAAATTTGGACAGAAGAGCTGAAGAGCCATCAGATTAACCCTGGGTTTCACTCAGTGAACTGGGATCTCTCACTTCAGTGAGTACGTGCACTGCATGTTGTGTGGAAGAGCCTTGCTGGTATGTGTCTGCTTTGCTTGGAAAATGCTTGTTGGGTCAAGCCTCCTAAATGATGTATGTTGAAGCAGTATCTGAAGACAACTTTTGCTCTCAATTAATTCCATTTTCACAGTAGTCTTAGCTCACCTGATGCCTTAACTGGGGAAAGACCAAACTGCAGAGTTGTATTCCTATGTTTTGATTTAGCAACAGCTGAAGCAACTATTACGAAAGGTCATAATCTCTTATTTTGGATCCTGAGATATGTATGTAACATAGGGAAGGCTGTGTCAGTGGAGGCTGACCCTTACTGGCATTCACAAAGGTAGACTTTCTTGGTATCGCCAATCTTGTGGCAACTGTATCGTGTTTTTTGAGTAGTAACTTAGTAAATTTTCCAGCTTTGGCCCTGTATAGCTCTGCTGAAGGGAAGAGGCACTGCTATGTATTGTGTTCAAGCTAATGTTCCTGTACCTGACCCACCTGCAATCTGACCAAGAGGCAGAGCCGGGTGGGGACAAGGAGAGAGCCCTAAGTCTTTTCTGGAGTTTGGATTCTTGCTAGCCCTTTTGTAAGGGACAAAACAAGGAATTTGATCCATGTCTCGTGCCCTGTGACAATGTCATCCTGACCATTGAGTTATATATTCTTTGTATGTTTTTTTTCCTTAACCGAAAGATCGTGTAAGAATCTAGGCAGGAGTAGACTGTCTTTCGGTGATCCATAAAGGTTTTTTTTCAGCCAGATATGCAGGCAGGTCTTGCTGGTTTTTGTTTGGCCTGGGGGGAACACTGTTAGATAGATGAAATTTGATACTATGGTGCTCATGAAATAGTTTGGTTCCCCCCCCCCCCCCCCCCCCCCCCCCACTTCTGTTGCTCACTTAATTATAAAACCTGGATAAATGTACCTTTTAGTATAAATATTACTAATGTTGGCAGTAATTGAAGGTGAAACTGGCAAATGTATCTATCAAGCCATTTCACAAAGTAATCATTTATGAACATAGCTCTATTAATTTGTTTAGTCAGATGCAGAGAAGCAATAAAAGTGATTGACTAAAAACAATTAAAACAGTAAAAGTAAATTGTTGTGTGCATTAAAACCTGCTGAGCCTGTCAGATGAAAATTGTAGGTTTAAATGTGAAAATTAAAGCTATTGATTTTAGCTAGTGTGTATGTGACTACCAGAGTCCTAATTTGTTCTAGTTTTCTTAGCTAAAAGTTGCTGAGACAAGAATAAAGATAATCCTAAAACTCATTCCCCAAAAGCCATAAGCCTTCAGAAAGACATATATGGTAAATATTTGTGTCGTCTTGGGAAGATGGGAATGTTTTTTGGAAGACTTATATTAACTGTCAGTATCTTGACACTGCAGAACTGAATATAAATATTTACCAATAATGGTAACTTATTGTACTTCAAAGAAGGTGAAGAATGAGACATTGACATGAGAGAAAATACAGCATTGATACAGACTAGGTTACAGGGCTTCTCGCTTAATTTATGTGTATGACTTTATTGTCATTTTATTTTTATGTGTTATAGTAAATCTTGCATTCAGTGAACTATTATTTTTTAGTATTCCATTAAAACGATAACACAAAAGAGTGCTATATCTGGGCAGGTATTAAGGGATGGTGGTGGGGAATGAGACTCCAGTCTCTGCATGAGGGCTTCAGCCACTTAATAAGGGCTACTGTCATGAATCGAATGAGCCAGGGCTTTAAACAAGTATTATGTGTGTTGAGCTGCCAATGTTAAGCAATAGGTCATGGTATTATTTCCTCTTACAGTTTCCTTAGATCTCTTTATAAATCACCCCTTTAGACTGTAAAATGTATTATTTGATGGTTAACTACTTGATCAATAGATAGAGGTTTTTTAAATCTTGCTTTGGGGTGTGTAGAGTACATCTTCCAACAGCCCTAGGTTTTTTTTTCTCTTTAGGAAGCAGACTCTAAGATAAGTTCTGTGACTTACAAACACTGAATCAGTCTAGACTAGAAATTTCTGACCCTCGTGTTGTGACTGCAAGTGAGGGGTGCTGGGGAGCCCAGCTGCTGCAGCCTTAACAGGGCTATGGTGGGGAGCATTGGGTGGCATGCATGGAAGGGTCCAGAGCAGCAGTGATCTGGTGATGTGCCCTGACTCTGGGTCTGTCAGAGAGGGAAGCTCATACACAGGAGTGATAAACTCCTGGCTGAAAGGCAGAGTAGCTGATTTGAAGCGTGTTGTTTGACATACCTTCAGGACAACTGCAAATCCAGAGTTATGGAATGTTTGTGGAGCTGGGTGCCTAGGATCAAAGCAGCCAGCAGCAGTCATGTATACATTACTGACATGAACATCAACTACTAAACTGGCCCCTTCTGCCTTGCAGTCTGCTGGGCTGAGAGAGGGAGAGTGGCACGCAACTTGGAGCAAAGAACCGCATCCTGCACGCACAGCGTGGTGTCACAGGCGAGTGTTTGTCACACCAAAGCATTTCCCTTTGTGGAAGTAACCTACTGGAGAGAACTGACTATTGAGGTGACAGAAGTGAGAGGGGGAGAGGTGGGGAAAAGTTTGACTCTTTCTATGTGTGTGAGCAGCACAGTTCACAGGCAATGTGTGTCTCAATAGGGGATCTTTTTAAATGAAAAATTCAGATACTAGGGCTGATTCATTTGAACACCGTGGCACACTTCACAAATTCTTGGGAGTCTGTTCCACCAGATGAACTCTTTCAGCATATACTTGCAGTAGATAACACCATGGAGAATTACAAATAACTTGCAGTCGCTACACAGCTAGCTGAAGTTTCTCTTTATGCTTGTCAAAATAACCAGTTCTGTCAATGTGCAGTGAGGTAGGCATGTCAATAACAGTGTTACTGAAAGGCCATCAAGAAAGAATTAGACAGCTTTTACTTTTAAGGCAGTTTAGTGATTTTTAAACAACGGCTCCATAATTCTTGTTTAGCAGTAACAGTCGTGTTAGTTTTCAGCAATTTGTGCTGGATCAGAATGTCCTGTTTGAAATACAGGGGGGGAAGAGCCATGTGCATCTGCTGCCATATGCCATTTGCAAATAGATACTGTCCTCCAGTAAGATGCAAGTCCCACAGCACCGCAGGGATACGTCATGCCATATGTCTGTTCCATCATGTGTGTGAGTGGCTGAGGGAGGGGAGAGGTCCCCACAAGAGGGGTAACTTCTAACAGTTGTAAGGAAGCTGTCAAAAGGGATGTCACTTCTGGGCTCTGATTCAGCAAAGCTCATGAGCATATGCTGAAGTGCTTTGCTGAATCAAGTTCTAGCAGAGAAGATTGTCAAAAGCATTTTACCTCTACCTATGCAACTGTCATGCTAATCTTAAGCCTTCCAGAAACTTCTGTGTACAGTATATTTTTCTAATAGTGACTCTCAATTTGAAGGAAGGTTTTATAATGTATTTCAGTTGTAGACTGCAAGTTAAGCCATACTAGTTTTCCCATTTCTGCCTTTTAAATTGATACTGTTTTCCTAGGAAATAACAAGAAACCAGAACCTTTATTAAAATAAGATCAAGCCCTTGTGTCACGTTAGTGCAACAGCCTGTGTCATAAGCATGCTTACAAAAGCATTACCTTGTGTCTCCAAAGTAGATTGCCTCATAACATCTGTATCATCTCTAGCATGACCACTATCTCTGAAGAATTTTCAGGTGAAGCAGAGATTGTGAAGAAGAGGAGGGGCAATGACTTGCATGGGAGGCCACTCAGTGAAAACTAAGCTAATGCCATTTTCTGGTAGAGCATGTTTCCTTTGTTCTGAATTCTTGGTAATGGTGCAAGTGATGACTGGGAAATGTAGTCTTCAAATACAAAGGGAAAACAAACAGCATTCCAATGAACTGAGTGGGTCTTCTTGCTGCATGTACAACAAGTGACAGCTTACTCCTAAAGTATTTCTGTCTCATTTTCCATTAAACAATGAAGTGCACTGCTCAGGCAGTGATCCTTGTAGATGATTAGGACAAATATGTGTGACCACAAATGGACAATAGCTTTTGAGTATGCTATAGCAATGAAGTGAGAGAGTTAAATTTTATGGTCTTACATATGTAGTAGATGTCCTGACTGTGCATTTTTATATAAATAATCATTTATTCACACCAATTTTATTTTCATCAGTCCTAAAACTCGATGTGTTTTATGTTTAGCATTATCACAGGAGGAAACTATTCCCCTGAGAGCAGAAAACTAGTGAATTTTCACATAAGCACCACACTAGCATTTCCTTCCTTGTGGAGACTGTAGCATTCAGCAATTCCAGTTCTGCTGGGAACTATAGTGTGGCACCATTATAGCAAATAATTTGAGCAGTTATCTTCCTAAGTACAGTTACTGGCAATACCACGCTGAGCATTTGAGGCAAAGCAGGTGTGATTTTTATCTCTAGTTTAAGAATAAGAGTGTTTCTTTTCCTATTTATAAAGATGTGTCTTGATCAGGACCCAGTACATAAATATATCTAAGTGAAGGCTGGTTTAAAAAAATAAATAAAAGCACCTGCATGTTTGTAAAGGGAGAAAGAATGTGATACCTGAAGCTCCCATCTCTCTCCTTGTGAGAAGCAGATCTGTGCACCCAACCCAGGGTGTCAGCAAGGTAGGTAGTATGGATTATGACTATGAGGTAGTATACTGTTAATATGAATGTGAACTTTTAAGGCTTTTGCAGAGGGGAATGTCCACACTGAGAAATATGAGCAGGTAAAAGCAAGACTTATTTTTCCCTAAATGGCTTGCTGGAGGCTAGAAAAGATGTTCGCTGCACTATAACTGGGATATTAGAAGAACCGTATTGACTGTTCTCTATGTGAACCTTGGACTGTTCCTTAGGAAGCATGCAGCAATTAAGATTAAATACTCATTTTTATACTGGATGTATCTCAACATCTTTGATAACATATTGATTCTGACATGTATTCTGTTTTGTACTGTAAGCTTTGCTCACCTGAGGAGATGATGAGTTTCTCTGAGGCACCAAATTTTATGATTCTAAGTGCTGCAGAAATTCTTGTCTGCAATTGCAACTCTTTCGAGTATTGAAGTTGAGATGCAATTAGAGGTGCTCTTAGTTCTGAGCCACCTTCCCTTCCAGAAAATGACTTAGCTGGATACTTAGTTCCCAGCATGTACCCCACAGGTTTAGCCCTTATATTGTAGAGGGAGGAACGCAGAAACTTTTTGTAGAGGCTG
Organism: Harpia harpyja; assembly: GCF_026419915.1. Classification (NCBI taxonomy): domain Eukaryota; kingdom Metazoa; phylum Chordata; class Aves; order Accipitriformes; family Accipitridae; genus Harpia; species Harpia harpyja. The sequence continues at coordinate 20,612,486 of NC_068969.1, forward strand.
ATCTCGTTGCAGTTCTGTGCTGTGTGGCCGTCTCCTGCACGTGCATCCCTCTGACCAGGATCAAATGGATTACATGAGTATTTAAGAGCATTGTTGTCTGTCAGTTTGGTTGCTGAGGCTAATTTCCCTAGTTTCTTGTGCAAGAATAATTACTATAATTTTTCTGTGCTTGGGGGAAAAGATGCATTCTGCCTTGGTACAATGCCCTAAGATGTTCAGTAGTTATGTACGTTGAGTCTGATTATTCACAGTGGGAGTTAGTACAGCGTAGTCCTCTATGTATAGTCCACCTTGCTTTGGAGTAACTCTCTTCTGTGGACAAACCTTATTAAACTAATTCATCCCTTGTCTACTGCAAAGACTCCTAATGCAACATAGTGCTTTAAAATGTGAAGTTGAAATACAGTAATAATGTCTTGTAACTGTGTTTCATCTGCATTTAATATGTGTTTACAGCCTTTGGTCAGGATTGAAGAATCTGTTACTTTAAGTATTGCAGAAACTCAGTTTTAGTTCTTTTTCCCCTATGTATTGAAAATATAAAATCCGGCTTTGTTACAGAACATTAATACATAACTTTTCCTGCAGTTTTAAGTGCAAACTGTGTTTAGTATATATGCAAATAACCTTTTCAATAGAAGTAAAATTTCATATAAATTAAATAGATAATTAGAAATGCAATTTCTGCTGTGTAACATGCATTATAACATTAAAGTGCTAAACAGATTTTGATTTTTAAAAACAGTAACATGGACTATGACTTTTGGCAGCATATTATGAAGCAGTGTAATGAAGGAACAGTAAGTCCTAAACACACAGTCCCATTCATACTGAAGAATTTTTTTTTAATAAAGGTTGGAGTAGGTCCTAAAAACTAAGTTATGTATACTGTCACCCCTAAAGCTTACTAGCTGGTCTTAACAGACACTTTTGGGATCTATACTGGCAGGCTTTCACATGTGATTAGCTGTAACTTGCATGCTAAAATCAAACATGAAAGCAGGATGACATTTTTATTTCTGTCAATGTACCATGTAGTATCTGGATTCATTAGGCTGAAGGCGGGGTTAACAGATAAGGTATTAACAAAGCTGCTAAAGTAAAATCTGCAGAGGAGATGGTAGTGCCTACCCTGTCTCTCAGCCTGGAGGGTCCCAAACTGTTTTCACTCCTCAGATGGAAACTACAATATTCCTTTTCCTTAAGGCTTGATTGACTGTGGCACTAACTGAGGGCTTGGGAGAAGATTGTAAGACGCAAGACCACCTCTATAGTGGGGGTAAACCCCTGCCCAACATTCCTCTATTGGTTTAGGCTACTGTTCACTTCAGTTAATTATCAAAGGGGAAAAATAAAACAGGAATGTTGCTGTGAAACTGCCTTCCCCAGTACTGGACCTCTTTCTCCCATTGTACTTTGCTTAAATCTGAAGGATGAAGTGTAAGCTGCTCTTAAATTGGAATATTAATCAGGAGAAATATATGCAAAGCTGTTTTACTCTGTCACTTCTTGACACTTGGCCTGAGTGCTGTGTTATACTTTGTTGTCTTCGGATCCTCTTTTTTTTTGGTCATCTCAGTGCACTGTGGAGAAGCTCTCTTCACGCCTGCCTCCTTTTGTAGCGTGAATGCATTAGGACTCATTTTGCTGGAAAAACGAGACCACTCTATTGAGTTGAATTGAAGGTTTTTGTGAAAACCTTACTTAATCACAGTTTTGGGCATCATTTCAAACAAAATATAAACCAGTCCAGATCTGTTTGAACTAAAGCCCAAACCTGCCTGGAAGATTTGCAAACTTCAGAAAACACAGTCCAAGTTTTACATATTACACTGAAATCCAAACTTGCTAGGATTTGGTCACCTTTACAAAAATTTTGTACAGCTCCAGTGAGACACCTCTTTCAAACATTTCGCTTAACTCTATGCCATGAGAAGACTTGAATTCACCCTTTCTCCAGCTCTGCAGAAACAAAATCACTGACCGTTGTGTTTGGAATTGTATGTGCACTTACAGGAGGAATTTGCAGAGGAGCAAAGTTTATTTTACCATGGCTGAGGGAAGAAAATACTTGTAGAGTATTCCAGTCCTAATTTCACATGTGTTGCAGTGGATAACTGTAGCACTGCCAAGAGAGAAAATATAGGACTTAATGTAGAGCAAGACAGCATTTCAAGAAATGAAAAGCTGTGTTTCTTCTGGAGGAATGCTGGTGGTCTGGGGGTCCTCCACAGGAGTAAGAAGTAATGAAAGAAATAAAACAGAGGTTTGCATGAAGTTCAGTGGTTGTGTGGTGCTTCTACAGAGAATCAAGAAGATGTAGAATGAACCCAAAGTTTAATGCAAGTGTTCCCATGGACTTCACTGGCTTTGGGATTTCTCCTAGCCTCTCTGAGGGTCTTGTGATGATAATGTGCTAGAATCCTATTAGTCCTCTGAAGTACGGACAGTTGTGTTGTGGCAGAGGTGTGTGTCATATTTGTGGGGGTTTAAGGTCCTGACTTGATAGTTAACTTGGACATGTCTACATTGGCTTTCAATTGGTCTCACAGGATGCAGTGGATTTAATTATGCTTGTCTAATGCAGGTGCTTGATTCCTATCCTGGTTTTCCACCTTGCTCTGATAACTTGCTTAGTGCTGTAATTAGAGAGCGTGACAACTGAGGCACTGTTGCTGTAGGTTGAATTGGTGTGAAATTTTGCTGATGAGGGTCCTAGAGCATTGCATGTCCCAAAATACAGCAACACACAGTATTGTATGAGCACAGCAAAATTGTTCAAGAAAGGTCACGTAAGAGATGTTCTGCTGTATGACCAATGGCATTTCTTTTGGGGGTAGAGAGACAGGAAGCTCAGTAATGAAGCCTAGCCCTAATGTATTTCACAGCAGTTTGTTTGGTTTAGTGTGTTCCTTTACTTTGCTGGTTTTTGAAGAAATTGCTTGACTTGGCTGAGTCATTTCGTTGCTAACCTTATGTTCATTCAATAGAATTACTGTTCAGTAAGTCCCTGGTAAAAGCAGTGGCATTTGGCAGCAGCTCCTGGTCACTTGTCCAATATTCTATTTAAACTATCGGAAACAAATGATTTGAACTCTCTGAAAGGGTATTGAAGATTCCTCTCCCCTGGTAATACATGGCCTTGAACTTGTAAAAAAGCAGTTTGCTTAACCATTTTACAGGAAAAACTCAAATACAGAAAGACAGACATTGTCAAACACTCTCTCTCTGATGTTTTCGGCTAGCTAATTATTTTGCTTCTTTCTAGCTAATGCAGGAAAAATAATTATTTTGCAGGCTGGTTTTATTTTTCCAATTCTAAGAATACTTTGGATTTGCCAGTACTGGTTTGTTCTTCAAACTATGCTACATGCTGTAACTGAGCTTTTATTTTTAAATATTTTTGCAGTTGTAAGTTTGGGGGGAAGGAAAAAAAGCCTTTGTTTGCTTAATGAAGTTGGCTTTATGGATCCATATAACATCAGTGCCTTAATTACTACAAATGGATAATAAACGCTTGCCTATATAAGAGAATGGGAGACACGCAGTGTGACTGTCATTAGGAACAATTGGATTTTGTCTTGATAAGTTGCTAAAAAAATGTAAATACTACAAATAATTGCCTGAGGGCATGCTGGATAAGTATGCCAGGAACCATGCAGCAAACCTCATTTTTTACAGAAATCGTTTCCTCTGTTGGAGTTGAATACAGAAGAAACTGAATGCATATTCATGTATAAGTTGCAATATTTTTTATATTCTCTGTGAATATTTTGCATTAAGGTGTCTGGTGTATAGTTTCCTTCTATTACTGGAAAGAGCTGAATATTGGCAAAGGAGTGGTTAGGATCCAGTTTTTCCTAGTAAGACACAACTCCTTGGCTTTAGGCAATCAAACCAACCCTGTGTTCCGTGGGATATAGTCAAAAAAGTTGTCTTGTTCTTCCTGTAGGAAGCGGCTCCTAAGAAGTCTCTTGTGATCAACAGAGAAAAGGAAAGTTGGCCTTTGTCTTTCACAAGCTCCTTAAGAGACAAACCATACCCCTTGCTGACTGGGTGGGTATGGCACCAGCCAAGATGCCAGCTCTTCAAATGAGTTGGCAAAAGCTGACTATCACACTGCTGTTGATTTGAAGGAATGCAAACAATTCTGTTTGGGGAACATCACGACAAGTTTCATTTAGCAAACATGACCCTTTCATTAGGGATTTACTTGTTCAAATGATTCAAGAATAGGTTTCCTTATTGGAACCTGATGGATCTAATAGACTTCCTGTCTTTCTAGATTTGTATGGGTGCTGTGAAAATCTACTCTTGATCTCACATTGCTCTTTTTATGCCCCTTCTAGAGGTGTAACTTCTCTAGCATGGCCCAGAGAGGGCTCGCACAGACCTTTGAGAACTTTGGAGCTGTAGAACAAATGGGCAAAAGCACCGTAGGGCTGTCAAAGTCACTATACTACTCATGGATCCCCTACCAATATATAGGAAATTTCAACCTTGCTGAAGTCTCTGTTCACTGAAAGCAAGGTACTGTCAGAAATGCACAGGAGGAAGGGAACGAGGCAGCAGGGTGCTTGTCATTAAAAGCTTGGATGTGATTTGGGGTGTTATTTGCTCTGACATACCAGCAGGTGCTAATGGGAGTGCTAGGCAACCTGATCCTGATGTCCAAAGGGGCAGATGGTTGCTTCAGTCTTGTGTTAATCACTGTAGATGTCAGTTTATGGTGTCGTGCTGGCATTGGAATAGCTTTGTTGCTCATGTCTCTACTGTCCTCATGGTATAGTATGCCTTTTTTCATTGTTAATACAATGAGCAGATCTTCTGAGTACTATGGAGAATGGAAAGGCTGCTCTGGGAATGGTTGAACTTTGTTCTGTTCTTGCATTGGATCGTGAATCTTCATTTTGTAGAAAGCTGCCATGCCATAAATTGAGAAGAAGGCAACACAAGATAAATTAGCTGTACCATCCTTTATATGGAAGATTTTATGATGTATTCTTCCCCATACGAGACTCCCATCATACCTACCTCTTAAAACGAAGACTGATGAATAATGGCTTAGGCAAGCAATAAATACATAATGCAATGCCACCTTTGAACCTTGTAGCTTGTGTGTAGGTCAAAGATTATATGGGTTGTAGTCGTGATTTATGCTTTCAGTCTCTTGATATTTTTTAGACCATCTTTGCTTGTCTGTTGGTATGACTTTAATTATTTAATTATTCTATTTACTTTTAGGAGGCCACTTTGATCCTTCTGATACTACTACAAAGTACATTTTTTGTTTTTCTGAATGTGAAATAACTCAAACGTGCTCAATATACAGAAACTCATTGTATTCAATAAGGCAAGCATATTCAGAAAAATGTGAGTAAATACATCTATGCAAGTGTCTATATTCAAGATTAACAATTTGTTAAAGAGGGAACTTGATTTATTACTGGTAACAGGTTTAGCAATTGTCTATCTTTTAGAAAATAATGTAAACTTACTTCCTAATTGCTGCAGAACAATAATTACACAAAGACGTCTTGACAGCTTCTGTATTAATTAATCTCTCACTGGTTGATTTGAAAATTTAAGTGATGAATGATGACTGTATCTCAGAGCTTCCAAGCTTAATGTTATTTGATGTTAAAAGTGCATCAATCAACCCTTAAGCATAACTTGACAAAATAATTTGATAGTGGCAGATGCTTGTTTTCATGTCTCTGGCTTACGCTGATTGTTTGCTGTACCTGAGGTATAAACTTACCTAGCTTATGGCAAAGAGCTTTCTGACTTAATGACAGTATTTGCTTTCGTCTAGTACCATTCTTTCCTGTTTTTGCTGCTTGGCTTGCAGGAACTTTGCTGCAAATAAAAGAAACTTGTACACAGTACTTCAGAGTAGTGGTTTTTGTACAAAGCTCTGTTCCTTACTCACCCTTTCAGGCTAAGCTGCCAGATTAAGTGATGAGAGAGCACTTTCTGTCTGCTGCTGCAAAGCAGCTCCACAACCTCCATTCAAACACTGTGGATGGGCTCACTTCCCTTCTTGGTTGTTTCCTTTTCTCTCCAATTTGAAGTTAACTGTTCTGTGGAGCAGTGGGTGCTCTTGCCTTGCCTTATTTCTTGTAGGACCACTCAGCGTGTAGCTTTCACACTGTGCCTTGTGCTGGTATTTGGCAGGCTAGTTTTGTGCTCTTTGTTCTTGAGTCCCAAGGACACATCAAGTTCTCTCTTGGAAGAAGTTGGATTTATGGTACATATGCTCACACAGTGATGCAGCAGCCAAGAAAGTCAGCATATTCTTTCTTCACTGGTATGCTCTCAGAGGTTTGTCACTTCGGAGGTGAATGACAGACATGATCCCTTCCCTCCTTTTTCAGTTTGTGCTCGTCAAGTGTGTGCATTTCCACAAATGTGCATTCACCATATGTGATTGTGTTACTGAAAACCTCAGGCTTCATCTCATTAGGCTTTTCTCTGGTACTTGATAATTTGTAGGATGAAGGGGGATGCTGCTGGCTGTGGGAGGGATGGTGTAGTATGTGCAGCCTGAACGCACTGAGGGGCTGGATGACACAGAAGGCAGCTAGACTGCTAGCCTGGCACTGCCATACTGGGGTGGTATTGGCACATCCTATCTTCAGTACCAATTCAAGTTTTTAACATGCTGCCTCTAAAACACATGACCAAAAGACTTCAAAGTCATACTGTTGTCTGTTATCCCTGATATTTTAGTCCACTATTAGCTATATTAATTTAAGTTTTACTTTGTGTTTCAGTTCTAATGGTGTGTATAATCCCATTAACTGTCTGGGAGCTCAAGCATGGCCCATCAGGAGAGAACCTCAGAACAGCAACAGTGAAATGTAAGTGGTACTGAACATATACAGCTAACAATCAAGTGTAATTGCAAGGAATAGTGTTTGGAATAGATGACTATACTCCAGCCCCAGGGCACTGTGGCAGATGCAACATAAGGTTTAATAAACTAGGTCCCTATTGCGAGTATTACTATATAAGAGTAATAATAACATTGAGAGTGAAAACATCCATCAAAAGCTGACAAATCTGACACAGATGATACATATGCACATGCATATACTAAAGAAGCTACTTAAATCTGATGGAACTGCTAATAATTCTTTAGTGGTCTTAATGAAACATCATTTTGTGCTTATTACTCCTTTTCATGTGAGGATATTTTTGAGAAACAATCATTTGAGCATTGTTGGAAAAGGTGCTTGTAATTACAAAAGTAAATAGCAATATGTTGTCTGATAAATCATAGGTACAATAGCTCTGTTCAGAGAGGAGCTTATAGTTAAAGCTTAAAGTTAAAACTTTAAGCATAGTGAATATACACACTTATTTTTAAGCACAGAGGCTGTGTCTGTCTTCTTGTGTATTCCATCAAGAAATCCTGCTAGACAAATGACTTGTTTCAGTTTCTGGGTGGCCCAGTTGCAGACGCGTGCTTTTTTTAAGAACCAGAAAAAGAACATATGTATGATTATACAGAGTTTGTGTGTGGGGAGTTTTGTTTTTTAAAAACAAAGTCCCAAAACAAATACCGAGGAGGATGTTCATTTGAGCTGACCTGGCTATTCGTGCTGTTAGTCCCGTAAGTACACCATTCAGGGGGTTGACCTCTTTATTGGAGCTGGCAACGTTGCTTACAGGATACAGCCCTGACTTATGGTTTAGGCAGGCGTGACAGCTTTGGCAGTAGCCTGAATGGGCCATGTCATCCTTCTTCCTCCTCTAGAATACCTATTCAAATAAAGTCTTCTAAGATATATTGACGAAAACAAGTATGGACATGAGTGGGTGGGGAGAAGCTGTACACATAACTAAATTTTTATGGCAAGACCTGGTAAGTGCCAGTGTCCTAGTTGAAGTTAAGAACAACAGCAAGCTGCATGTTACATATGAATTTAAAATGTTAGTGTCAATTAAAAATAAAGCGTATGGTTCAACTGTCTGTATGCAGCCATTTTCCAACTGTATTTATTCTTCACTTACGCTGAGCACACAGCTTCCGAGTTCAGCTTCCAGGTCAATATTTCTGCCTTGAATTTTGAAACTTAAGGCGAAATGTAAACACTGTGAACTGCTCGTGTGTTGTGTGCCCTCCCCAAGGCTAGAAGCAGATGCATGTAGCTGTAGATCCCATCTTCACAGGTCTCTGCTGTGCTGCCAACTTTTGATTGTGTAGTCTTTTTTCTTTTTTTTTTTTTTTTTTCTTTTCCCCTTGGTTGGGACCTGTGTGTCAGACATAGCTACTGGCCCAGTGAGCCGTGATACCTGGGATGCTCTGGCACTGTGCAGGAAGCAAGGGACTGTATCCCACCAGTCAGTCTCAGACCCCACTGCAAATCATATTATCCCTGTTTTGTGGTTTGGGTTAAGTAATTTCTCTCATGTCATCAAACATGCTGGCCATAGTCTGCATGCTTAGGGACTTCCTCTCATGTGATCCATTAGTTCAGAGCAAAGCAAGCACAGGCTCTTCCAGAGCAATTCTGAACACCTATTTTCCTGCTGATGGTAGTGGGAGATCCAAGGAGACTGGGTACCAGTGTGCCTATGCCTCATGAAAGCCGGTGGAAGTTGAGAGATTGGGGTTAGTTTAGTTGGGCTTTTACTGGACCCTGTTACAGGAAAAATGCACTTAATTTTCAAACAAGCATCCTATTTGCACTCAAATGCAAATGCTAACATTTCTGTAAACCTGTTCCAGGTGCTTAAATTTGGCATCTGCTCCAGTGGAGTTAGTAACACAAGTAAAAGAAAACCTAGCCATGAGGCTTTATTACCTTAGAGACTGGGTTTGTTCTTTAGAAAATGTATGCTAATGAGTAAACTATTCAATAAACTTCCAGTTTTCTTCTGCATAAAATGTGTGGCTATTGGAGCATTTAGTCTTTCACCTTCCAAATTAATACCTTGCAGAATACTAATGTACACCCCTTTGGGGAGGTTTAGGCAGGGAGAGAGACCCTCTGAAATTAGTCTTTGGATACAACTGTTCAGACTTCCAAGGCTCCTACTCTGGGAGTGTTCAGAAGCCTGGGTCTGGCTTTGAGCCTCTCCTTGTCCTTACTGAGCATTAGGAACTATGTAGAAATGCTTATTAATTGTTATTACTGTCATGAAACTTATGATAGCACCTGAACTATACAAAGGTGCTTCCCAATTCAGGAAGGTGATATATAGGCCACAGTAGAGATCATGTTTGTTGAAGTTAATATTCTTTAAGTGTGTTCTTTGTGTATCTTATTAGATATATTTGTAGCCAATGACCAATAAAAACAGCATTGAATTTTGCTGGTTTTTCCCCAAATGTATGATACATTCACAGTTTCCGAAGAGGAGGGGTTTGTTTATATTGTATTGCTCTGCTGCAAGAGCTAATATATTAAATGTTTTCCCAGAGGATATCTGTGGTCTTTAATTAACTTTATTCCTATAGGCCTATAATATAGCATTATACAATATTTGGTCAGTACCCTGCTCTTCTACTCTTGTGTAGGACTTATTGGCTCTCATTTCCTGGGGGATCATTATGAGTGCAGACGGGAAGAATGTGTCAAATGAAAAGTTAATTATGTTTAAGCTGTGGGTGAGAGGGAAACAGGATTGAGACTCCCATTCTGTTGTGCCTCTACAATAAGAAAAGCTAAATATACAGTTTCCTAGGCCACTAACCCGGGAAAGCAGGGGGAAAAATTACCTCAGTCACAGAAAGGACAAAATATAAAATATGCAAGCAGCCACAGGAAACTTCATACTTTAGTTTGAAAGCTGGTTACAGGATGGCGGAGGTAAGAACATGCCAATATTCATAGTGATTACTTCCTGGAAAATCCTGTTATCCAAATTCCATTGTGCACAAAAGCAATGGTGAGGGATGGAATAGAGGAACTTAGCCCTTTACAGGTTCATCATAAATCATTACAGTGTATTTGATGTCAGGCTGTGGGCAGCTTCATGCCAAAGCCTTGGCTGGCACGGGTTCTTTTAGGGGGAAGCCAAATGGGGCACATCTGAGACTAGACTGCGAGCTACTTTCAGCAGTTCTAAGTGCTCCAGACCCAGCTACATGGCTTACTCATGCAAAACCTATTTTGTGCAAGGACATGAGTTCCCAAGGGGGTGATAACATGAGAAATAGCAGCTGTTTCAGAGCAGGATTTCCAATATCCTTCTCATTTGAGATGTCCCTATTGCTTATAAGACATTTTCATTGGAAAAGCTCCAACTGTCAGCAGCAATTTACCCAGCAAGGGTCTGTTATTTTCTAACCTAATATGGTTAATGGGGTTTTGTGAAAGCGGGTCTTCAGATGTCTGCTTGATCTTTGGAAAGGTATTTCCCCCCTGGTTTCAGTGAGACAGTTCTAGACTTTCATTTTTGGGTTTAAGGTTTTATATGAACTAAAATTTGGTGAAAATTGCTGGATCAAAAAGGTGCATGGCTTCTGATTTAGTTCTGTGCCTTCCACCCCAAACACTTGAAGTCTTACCTGGCACTGGAATTTCAGGATGGCTTTAATCCAGGTTTCTTTGATATTTGACCATAGTTTACTCAAAAATTCATAAACCAGAGAGATTACAGTTTGAGTGTGAGGTTTGTAACTTCAGTCAAAATGGATTATGTTTGTCTAGACTTTATCATAAACTTTGCCTGGTCATATTTCAGGCTTGAATGGTAGAGGCCAGCTCCAGAGACAGAGCTTCATTAACTGCTAGTAAATGGAGAATAAAGTGTGGGAGATGGTGGGGGTGGGGAAGACAAACCAAAATGCTACTGTGTGATAATTCACTTGAAATTCGATTTGAATATTGCCACAGTCTGTAGAGTGCACAGACTAGCATTCGTTGAGTAAGAGCAGCTCAAGACCCTTCCCAGTAGCGAGCACGTGTGTTCTTGTAAATCAAAATTATTAACTGGTGTGCTGGGATCTAATGTGCCAACTGCATATGGCAAGCTACATCACCATTGTGGCTTTATTACTTGGATGGTTGTAACCTCTAGAGATCTTAGCTGAGGTTTCATTGCACTGTTCATACACTTAATTAAAAAAATCGGCCCCCTATGCTATGAGTTTAGTCTACTGTCCAGATTCTGCAAATACCTGCATGTTCTTACTTTCATTAATGACAGTAAGTTTGCTGGAAATTAGTGAGATTGTCATAAAATAAAAGTTCAGCTTAATCATGAACCAAGCAGATTGAGGAGTACTTCTGTATGCTACAATGCTGTTGTTATAAGGCCAATACTGATGATGCTGTCGTTTAAGCAAGGCAGATTATTAGTAAACGTGTTCAGTTGTTAGCATATGTCATACCTTGTCAGAGCAGAATGTGAGAAGTTATACCCTGTATTCCCTTCCTGTCTAGGTATACTAATCACTTTGAATTTTACTGTCGATGTGGTTTGATAGGATGTGACTGACATTTGGTTACACAGTGAAAGTGGTGATTGCTCTGCTATCTAGATTGGCAATGTGGCTAAATAAAAGTAGTTTTCAGCAAGTAGCCTGGTGGAAGGGGTCTTAAAAAAAAGGGGGGGGGGGGCAGGGAGTATTTAGCTTCTTAATATACAGGAATTCCCAAATGTATCAGCCTGCTTTTCTTTAAGAACGTGTAGGTGAAGTACTAAAATGCATTAAAGCTTCTCTCTCCTCTAAGACAATGGTTTTATTAAGAACGCGGGCCCACAGATGGTGCTGTGCCTGACTTTAACTGTTATGTCCGTAATCGCAAAAGAAGATCATTGGATTGAGGTACCCAGGCTGTTTGTACAGAACACATTTAAATTAATTTAGAAATGGTATTTTCCATTGAGATGGACAAAGTTAGTAATTTTCTTGGATATTTGTTATGTGACGGGCTTTTCTTTGAAGTTAGGCATTATGCAGATTGCCATTTTTAACAATTTCTTTGCAAATTGTTTTTTTCTATAGCCTAAACAAGAATATAAAATTGCTGCTACACTTCTTATCTTGGTGACAGCACACTATAAAAAATACCTCCTGATATCAGACATAGTTAACTGTAATTAAAATAACTGGCAATGGTTTGATGAGCTATAAAGGGGCGTTTTTAACTACCTTTTCAACCTTTAGTTCTTTTAACAGGACACTCTTAGATCAAATTCAGTATCAGTATGACTTAAGTATGCAGTTTCAGGTAGAATTAAATAAAGATGATCATTTGTGGAGATATCTTGGAAGACATCATAGGAATATTTATTTAAACTCTGAACAGGATTATTTTCTTGTGTAGATAAAGGAGATGCATTTGACATGAGTACACTTCTGCATGGATGATGGGGGCGGAGGGAGTAATCCTACACACTGATTTGTGATGATCTGTACCTTGTGACACTGATGATTCAATGTCCAGTCTTACTCAGTTCTTGTAGGGAAACTCAGGCTACCAGTGTATGTATGTGGTACGAATATACAAGTTCAGTAGTAACCAGATTTGTGCCTTTCTACCAGGTGGATCTCATGACTGCCATAGAAACCACCCCTGAAAGAGCTCTAGTTAGGATGTCATGTCACTCTGCACCAGGCTGTGTAGAAAACATTTGGTAATATCCAAGATGAGAGCCAGGTCATCATTTGGTTTAGCTATATGTGCTAGATGTATCTATGAAGTAGTGATTACATGTAAGAAAGAAAGAAATGTTGTGTATATATGCTTTAAAAGGAGTGAAACACGTTGCTTCAGTTTCATTGGTAGTAGTGGGGAGGTAAAGGTGCAATTGCATGGTTTTTTTGACTGTTACCAGTGCAGAAATTATCCAAGCCTAATGTAAATTTCTTTCTGTTGTTAAAGACTCTTATGCCGAGTTACGCAGGCTGTCGTTGCTTGAGCTATCACTAGTGCAAATCCACCTGTCAACAAGGCAGTTTTGTTGACCAATCTTTAACACTTTGCAGAGTTTGCTAGTGGCCAATGTTAAAATCCCAGTAGAGATTAATTATTAAATATGTTCTTTCCCTTACTGGAGATTTATAGCACTTTGTGTGAGAGAACACCTAGGTCTTTGGAGAACAGTATGATGCCAAGTGTCAATTCTGTTAAGATCTATTACAAGACGAAGATTCATGGTGTGGTGCAAATGGTACTTGAAGTCTCCTGCTTACGTATGTGCCTGTCTGTAGCTAAATATCCCTCTGGAGACTGGCAGTTCAGTTGCTACTCTCTTGATGCAGCTTGTTCCATCTGTCACTGATGCTTCAGCACTTAAGTGACACATCTGAAATAATAAGGGCCTGGATCTATTCTGACCAGTTTAGGACTCATCAGAACTCTTCTGGCTTCTAAATTTAGGACCTACCTGAAAGTAATAGTAGTTGGGGAGAAAGGGTCTGTCCCCTGCTAGGAGCCTTTGAGTACTAAGCTTAACTCAGTAAAATAGTGCTCTGAAGGTAGCAGCAGGGCTGTTAGCAGTATGTAAAGGAGTTTGTATGTGGGTCTATATATGGATTTCCCAAGATTTTGAATCTCAAGGAGAATTTAAAGCATCTGAATCTTTCATTATCTCAGCTCTGATAAATATGAAGGCTTTTATGCTGTGGCACAGTGCTATTTTATTATAATTTATTTTTCAGTAGACCTCAGGAAGCAGAGGAATTACTTTCAAACAGTCTAATTTATGGTTTAATATTTATATAGGACTGATTCACAAGTAATTAGGTATCTGTGCTTGTATTGAATTTCCTTTTAAAGAGCAATAACTTAAGTCTAAAGAAAATGCTGTGGAGTTTCACTCATTACAAAGTCTAAAAGTGTTTGTTTTTCAAAGTAAACAATGGATGACACTTATTTCCCTGCATGTGAAATAATGAAGAAACCCATGTCTTTTTAGATACAGAAGAACGTAGGTTCACTTTTTTTAATGTCCACCAGCCACCATGTCCCACTGCGATGTTGATGTTCTCAATTATTTAGTGGTTCTGAGAAGCCGAACTCTAGAAAAACTGAGTTTGGAGATCCTTAAATCTTGCCCCAGGAATTTTTTTTCCCTCCAAGTTAGAAAATTCACATACCTCTCTTGTGAGTGCTTTGTATTTGGCAGGCTCTCATTTTGCCATTTTTAAAGGAAAGTAACTATGGCTTCTGAAGAAGCTGGTGAAGAGCAAGAGAAGTAGGATGAGTGGGGAATGAGGAGGTGGAAAATTTGTGCTGAAGAGGTCTGTAAAGAAACAAACAAACAAACCAACCAACCCAACAAAAAAAAAAAACCCAAACCCCAACAACAAAAACCACAAACCAATTTGGATGAATCCTGGTACATCCAGAAATAATGGTATTTGCCATTGTACACACTATGTATTAAAGAAGCAGAAAAACAGTAATGGGTCTTTCTTCTTTGTTGTCCTTCATGATTCCTTTGCCTTGGCTCCCTCTTCCATTTTTTTGTGTCAGAGGAATGGAATATAGCCAAATGAGGGCATTTCCTGAATTTAGTATATTGTGCCATCAGTCAATACCACTTTCCTGTGTTGTTGCTGTATGCTATTGGGCTTTTACCCTTTGAATAGATGAAAAGCAGCTGGATCATTTCTAGTGAGTGCTGAAAAGTACTTGGTAATATTGTGTTTGATGAATGCAAGGAAAAAATTTCATCCTTCTGAAACTGAAGGCAAAACCTGTTGTCTTAGTGGCCTATTCTTAAGTGCTTCTTTTTGACCTTCTCTGCTATTGTTGGTGGGGTTTTTTGTTTCTTTGGGTTTTTGGGTTTTTTTTGTTTTTTTTTTTTTTTTTTTTTAAAAAGCTTTCAAGTTCACTTTTCAGCCCCTTTTCTGCCAAAAGGTGGTTCCCAGGTACACAAGTCTTTGAATAAAGAGGCTGGAGAAACTTCTGTAACTGTGCCATCTGCTCAGACATAACAGGAGAATTCAGTGCTTGTATAGAAATTCTAGAGCTAAAGTTGTATTCTTTATTTCAATTTTGATCTTACCCAAAAGACATATTATTTCTGTGTTCAGTAGTGTTTATCTTGCTAGTTTCTGTTTGTGGTCTATTGCTACCCCACTGGAAACTTTTTCTGTTTTTTTTTTAAATTTTTTATTGTTAAAACATACATACTTGGTGTTTACTTGAGTTATAGGTTCACCTATAGGCCTTATGTTTCATTTTTGTCTTTTCTATGAGAGCTTCCAGCAAAGTAGCTCTTGCTCTGACTTTCTTATTGCTGCTTCAGGTTGACAGGTCTTTAAATCCTTTTGGAAAGAGGATCTCCAGTCACTCATGTGATGGGTGCTTCTCCAATGCCACCTGCAAAAACTGAGGCACCTTTTCACCACTTTTCAAACTCTCAATATGGAAAGTTGCAAACTAACTGTAGCAGATTTGGCAGGGTGCATTTCACCCATTGCCCAGACTTTCCCTTCCCCCATGTTCCTGTGATGGAAGCCAGTTCTGCCCCATAGCAACTGCTTTGGCAGTACATGAGCCTTCCACTAGGCAGATGGGCAGGTGGCATCGTGATGTTCCCAAATGTACTGCTGGCAGGAGTAAATAAAGACTTGATGCATCAGGTTGGTCTGCCTGAGCTCCCTCGAGACAAAGAATGCCAATCTCATGATGTCATGTCTGCAGAAAGATGCTACTTCAAAAGTATTTACAGTGTTTGAGACCTGACTGTTTTCAGTTCATGCTATCAAAATTGATAATTAAATGCCATTCTTTGTGTAAGGATTTCTAAAAGATTCTTCTGTTTGGTGGTATGAGATCATGCTTAGTTATATTACTGTGCTATTGCTTCATATTATAGTGCTACAGGGTGGATGAATTGCCCAAAGGGTCTTTTTTTTCTTTTGTTAATGGAAGGGTGACTTTTTTTTTTGGTTACAGTATTAGGTAGGCACTATATTCTTTTATCAGCCTTATCTGACATTAATTAAATTGCTGACTGAATGCTGTGTTTTGGAAGGGAGGAATGGAGACTTTAGAATAAGGGCAGGGATTTGAAGCCAAAATTGCAATGGTCCTTTTCTAATGAAGTTCAAACTGTTTTTTTTCAAAGGTTCATAAATACTGTAATATGGATTCTTCTATAGGGAGAATGTGCTGGATGCCAGCACCTTCTCATTGGTTTTAAAAAGTATTCAATGAATGAAATTAATTGGCATTTGGACAGGATTTTATACTGTGCAGTATATTGTATCTCTTCCTCTTGATGACAGTAAGATAAAGTAAGGATGACTTAAAAAATTAATATGGATTTTGAAAAATTTAGCAGAATTGGGACAGTGTTGTGAATGAGATTACAGAATGTTAAGTATGTGTTAAGGCAATTTGGATAACAAGTAACATCAAGGTCTGCTTAATGTTTAAATATTTTGCCAAACAGAAACAAATTGATGCTTGTGTACAAGTGTGAACTTGCAAAAAAAGTATCAGAATTTCAAAATTGAGTATGGCTATTTCTCTTAAGAGCTACCCAACTGTGGGGAACTATTTGGGGACATTGAGTAATTGCTGGTGTTATTTGACTAGAGTTAATATTTGTCTGTATGTATATTTGGGTACTTTTATATTGCTAACTTGTTATAGGGCCCTTTAAAAAAGTGGGGGTATCGGGGTGTGGGAATTCTGTAGCCCTGTAGTCTGGATGGCACCCTGTATTCCAAATCAGGCATAGGTGCTGTCCTAAATTTCAGCTCCACCTTGAGCACTAACAACTTAAATAAACTAATAAACTGTTTGCTTTTAAGAATTGTCTGAAGAGGTTGCAGATTTGTGGGAACACCTTCTATATTAAAAACAAACCAAAAAAACCCCACCTGCTTGCTGCAAACTAGAGTGAACTGGTATGTGAATAGTTGATTTCTACCCCACCCCGCTCCTTTTAAATTACATAATTGCTACACTTGGATTGTGAATTACCAGAGCAAATAATATTCTACATCCAGTTTGAGGTATAATAATATGAAGCATACCACAGAATACCCATTTGAATTATTCTAATGGTTTAGAAACGTGTGGAGAATTTCACATGCCGTTCTGGGCAATTGTGTACCTGGCAAAACTGATGATGGCAGTGCCTGAGGTTCTGGAGCATCTGCTGCTGTTTGGCAATGTATGTGCCTTAGAAGGTGCTGATGAGCACAGCGTTTGGTCTTGTTACGAGGAAGCTGGAATGTGAAATTCCCAACTATCTGTGGAGCTGTCTATTAGGAAGCAAAGAGAACTTAGTGCTTTCACTTCTCCTTTAGAGATTGCAATGAATAGGAAAATATTCCTTTGCATCTGTAAACTTTTGAGATTTTAAAAACTGCATTGCTATGGCATGATTTTGGGCTTCTAGTGTCCGAATGGAATGGAAGAGTGATATCTAGAAGACAGGTCTTAATAATCACTTAGCTAGCAATTATAGCACTTGCATCCTAAGTGAAAGACCCCGATTCAAGTCCCTGCTCCAATTAATATTTAACATGAGTTTTTAGAAAATAGGGCTGAGGAGGGAGAAACCCTGAAGTGTTTGAGTGGGACATAAGAGAATAGCCATTTGGCTGGTGGTTAACAACTGAAGTATTCTACAGCCGAAGTTAGTCTCCCTGGACTAATGAAAATATTTCTCACACATTTGCATGACTCTTGCATCAGAAGTTTTATCCCATTTCTGAGAATACTTGTACCATTGAAATCATTAGGCTTTCAGTAGAAATGTCTCAGCCAAACTGTGTTTCTCTGGCCAAAAACCAGAAGCCATTTAGATGGAAAATTCTTATCTGAGTCTGTAAAGAAAACAGTAGTGATGTTACTAGGAAGAAATCTTAATAATCTGAAACCATTTTTTTGTCCATTTAGAGGCTTTCCTGGCTTTAGTTTAATGGATATTACATAGATTTTTTGCCTGCTTTTTTTTTTTTTTTACATGTTGATGGTGTTATTTCTGCTTCTAAAAGAGCATTTGTGTTTGATTCTTCTAGAGCTTTTATCTATAAAATCATAGGTGAGGAAGGGTATCCAAGAAGAGTAAAAAATAGTGTGATAGTGTGACACAAAACCATAAATGATGCAATCTGGATTTTCATTCATAATTAAAAATACTTTCTTTCTAGATCTAGTTCACTTAACATTCTACAGAGCTGCTGATAATGTCTGTCTCCTTTCCCTGCACAGACCTTTTCAGCACCCTGAACACTTGATCAGCTGAAGCTTGCACCCCTGCTAGGTTTGTCAGCCTGTGAGCTAGCTGCCTAGTTCAGGTGTGTTTGTTCGTGTTGCAAGCACACTTGCCACTTAAAATGTACAGATAATAGGCTCAGAAACTTGAGGTCAGATTTAGTGTGTAACTGGGCTATGGATTTCTGCACCAGATTGTATCCCCTGAGCATCTGTTGACTCCTACCTTGCACTTTAAATGGTGTGCTTTTGTGGGCTTTGCGCAGTGGTTTTGTGCTGCCTTTCATATGTGGGGTTGTGCTCAGTGGAAATGCTGGGTCAGAACAAAGCCTCTGTACACTAAAGTAATGCAGAGAGTAATAACTGGGAGAAAAGAGATTTGGATATCTGTGTCAGTTATAATCTTCAAAGACTACAGAGAAGCAGTGTAATGGTTTGGGCAAGAAGGAACAAAAAAACCCGCCACAGCAAAGGTCACAGCATTCCTCGCCACATAGCTTTGCTCTGCTAACCCCTAAATGCACAGATGTGACAGTATGTCTGTATCCAGCAGGCTATACTTGTCCGTTTTTCTGTTGCTGTCACTGGCTGCATTTGCAGCTCTTTAGTGTTTCACATTCTAATGATCGTTCTGTTAATTGTTCCCCAGGATCAGATAAATAGGTGAGAGCAAAACATGGTGTTCAACTCTTTGTGGTTAGGGACAAATCCTCAATCAAACACTAACTGAAATGGTTGAATCTGGTGTTAGAAATGTGGTTCTTAGACCCTTAACAAACCCCTAGCTTCTGTCAGGCATGATGGGGAGGCATAATACTAGTGGTAGGTAAAACCAATCAAACAAAAGAACAAAAAAAAAAAAGGAGGAAATATTGTGGAGTTTAGGGGAAGACGTACTGTCATATGTGGCAGGTTTATGAAGACTGGTAATCTTTCATCTACACATTGTGTGCACTTGCAGGCTTTGAGGGTCTGCTTTCTGTTACCCGTGGCGCTGATGAATGCATAATTACATATAAAGGCATCCTGTAGGCATCTGAGATAACAATTCTTGCTGCTATTATTTACTGCTGGGGAGAGCTTTACTCTGCAAGAGACTTCTTATTAGCGTGTTTTACTTAATTTGTTCTTGTTGTCAATTTACCATCCTGCAATTACTCCTGTAAATTGTAGCTTGGAATTTGCTAAAAGCATCTATTGCTATAAGCAGTCTTTATACTGAGAGCTAGAACAACTAGCACAGAAGTAACACACAAGCTCATGTGAACACTGAATTTTATTTCAGGGTAGTGTCTGTCGGCTTGCACAGTTTCCTTTCTGATCACATTATCTAAATCCATCTCTTAGTATATTTTTAATAATTTCAGTAATGTATTGAATGAAGATCTGTTTACTAAATATCTGCAGTCTTCAAGTATGAAGTCAAAGTTCATTGTATTCCAAATCCAACCTTGGATGTTTAACAACCTATGGATGAAATATTCAATAGTGCTTGTGTTATACTGACTTTTAGATTCAGGCTTTTAACTGCCAAATAACTTCTGAAAAAAGAGTTTAAACTCTCAAGCTACTGAAATTATTTTGAACACCTTTTATTTTTTTTAAGAATGTCAACTCAAAACTCTTCATTAAATACTGTAGAACACTTGAAATCTGGACAGCATAGTCAGTGAAGACCTCTTCCCTTTTATGATCATATTAAGAGTACAGGCAGAATGAAGACTGACATTCTCAAAAGTGCTTGAGGTAATCAAATCCCCAACTCCTATTGAATTTCAGGGGTACTCTACAAAGTAAGGTATTGGGGAAAAAACATGATCTATAGCTAATTACTGTGGTGCTGTTGATAACTCAGTTCCTATTTAACAAATTCAGCCGTGTTAGAATACGCGCTGGTGTTGAAGAAATTTTGCCTCAATAGAGTCACATTGTAACTGTCTGTAGGAATGTCATTGATGATGAGGTAAGGTACAAAAAGGTCTAGGTGTCAGTCATGGTGTGGTGGTTCTGTGTCTTAATACTGTTTTTGAACCTTTCAGGTGATTTACTCCCCTTTTGGCAGAGTAGGCTTTAGGAATGAAGCCAATGTCATTAAAAGCATCTCCAATGTTATATTTCTTACATAATCATCTGACTCTATGGTCACTTCAGAGCTCTATAACCTACAAGCTTTATTTCATCACTGGCTTTTTTGAAATGAAGAGTACTGTTGTGATTGCTGGAAAAAGCTAATCAGTAAAGCTTGGGAAGTCTCTAGTAACTGCATCAAAACTTTGTTATTTTGGATGCGATCACTATAGCAGGATTGCTATGAATGATTTTCTTGTTGGCAGTCCCTCAAGAGGCACAAAGGTCAAAAAGGCATGAAAATTTAACTTTGTTCCTTCACATTAAGCTCAGCAGAGCTTCTTTGCTTGTATACAGAAAGAAAAGAATTGTAGAAGATGATTAAATTGTTGTTTGGCTGTTTTCATTGGGAATGATAGCATGAACTATATTATCCAGCTCTCCTTTTCCTAGTTTTACTTTTTCAAGTTATAAAGAATAAATAAATGCTTATTCTTTTTGTCCTTTTCCTAGATTCTAGCCACAACCTGTTCTGATGCTACACATTCATTCAGACAGGTCACTTTACAAGCCAGTTTTTCATCATTTGCCCCATTAGTCAGCGGTGGTAAAATGGTATGTTCTATCATTAATTTCATAGTGCTGTATTTCATAGCTTACAGGATTTTTAAACTCTTCTTAGCCAACACAAACAGTAGATTACTTCAGAAAGGCCATGATGAGGCAAAACGGACTAAGCTGTGTAAAAGAATAGATTTGCATTTTCTCTTTATGAAAACAGTCATAAAAAAAGCTAAGGAAAGAAATGAAAATAATAAGTGAATGACCCATGCTGTCTCAATAAAAATAAAAAAACAATGCAATCTATGGCAACTTTAATTAAAGGGAAATGGAGGAAAACAGAAGAGCAAGCCAAGATTTTGCTTGCTTACGCTGGCAGACATGCATCCTGTTTTCCTTCAAAGGACCATGCGTTGACTGAAGAGTGCTCCACATAATTTGGATTGAGGTTACAGTGAGAACCCTTCTAGTTGCGTATATTAGGCTTAGTGGACTAAGCTAAAGGGTGGTATTTATTAGGAGTTAAGGTTGTTGCAGTACATGAGAGGCTGGAAAAGCTGGCTTCTCTAAACAGCTCCATAACTGGGGTTTCATACTAGGTACCTGCATACCGTTCCATTTCTGAAACTGCAAGGTGAACTGCTGATCTGTGATCTCAACAGGGGAACGGAGGATTTGTTTTCTTTACAGAATGGTTTTGCCCTGTGAATCAAATTCTGTGGGATCATGGGTCACACAATACAGTTATTCAATTTGTGGCATCCAAAGATGTTATGGAAAGGTGGAATTGCACAAAGGTTCACGTGGAGTCTTGGAGAAAGAGAGCAACTAGAAAAAATGGTCATTAGTTCCAGAATGAACAGGAACTACACCAGACACTTGGGCTCCTGCAAAAGAACAGCTTTTCTCTGTCGGGGTTTTCCAGTATGGGAGCGGAAAACATTCAAACCGTGCACATGTAGAAGGTCACCGTGGCAGTTGGGAGAATGAGGTGAAGGGGTTTATAGTTCTGGTTTTCTGTTACATTAACATTTTTTCACAGTTCTTTCCCCCTTTTTGCTGGGCTGCTTGGCAAAGGTGCTGCCAAACAGTAGAGTTATTAAGATGAGATTGCCAGTACAGCATTTTTTAAAGAGAATGTGCAGAGTGAGATGTGTCTACCTGCCCATCAGCAGGTACTTAGCTGTGGTGTGTGTTTTACTGCTTACACAGCTCCTTAGGATCTTGGATGTGAGTCAGACTTCTCTGAACAATCAATGTCCTTAGAGACATAACATCACAGTACTTATCCTCCATTAGCTGTGGATTTCTCTTGTATTGAGATATTTGGCTGACCTCTAATTTAATTTTCTTGACAGTTCAATTGATTTTTTGATTTTTTTTTTTTAAGAACTTGTGTAGACCCCTTTTTGTGTCAGTTCAGAGGTCTGTTAGTGTTTACCTGTTTATGTCTTTGTCGCTGTCATTGAATGTTTTGCTTCTTACCCTTTCACTCTTTGGCAGCCTTTACAGGACCTTCATTTTGGCAGAGATGACCACGTATGTGTGACTTCTGCTGTTAGTTTTTCTTCACTGATTGATATGGGAAAGTTTAAAGAAAAAAAAAATTTAAAAAAATCAGCTTTTAACTGCAGTATTTTTAGCACAGATTGCATGCGCTATCCACAGCCTCTCTGCTTCATGGGGTATAATGGTGAGGTCTTAATGGTATACCTCAGAGTTTTCACGAAGACCAGAAAGAACTGTTGACTACTTAGTCTGACTTTGTCCAACACAGCCAAGGGACCCTTGCCCAAAAGAGTGCATTTCTGTTTGAAAAAAATGTGGTGGCTTCTCTTCAGTCTGTACTGGTATATGACTAAAATGGTTGATCATGTGGGGAAACACATTCATACTAATGCAGATAATTAAACACCGAAACAATCAGGTGATGGGGTCGCTTGGAGGTTTTAGATCAAGACTGAAGTTTTTTCAAATAACATGCTGTAGATTGGCTGGAAGAGCTTTGGAATGGACTAACACATGGCAACAGCAGTTCTATTGGTTTTTGGCTATGTGAGTGTAATACCTCAATATAGCTATAGAGGTATAAAATGTCTATGTGTAGTATCTTGTGTTTTAAATAAAAGCAATTCACATTTGATTCCAGCTCAGATATACCATATAAGCAGTGATATATTTTTCATGCCTGGTACATTATCTTTGTGACTCTGCTGTATGAGATGTACATGAATAATATATCTAAAGACTACAGAAGATATAGCACTTCTTGATGGAGAATTACATAAGAATTTTCCTTTGTCTGTCTTGGATAATATATAACTTAACCATTCAGTTGATGGATGAACTTAGGGTGAGCAGGGTTTGTTGAGTAGGTTGAAAATCAAAGAGCAATGATTTGTACATACCTACCCCCATGCCCCGGCTTCCAGACAACGATCCATGAGTATTAAATCTTTCAGTTTAATTATGCTATGAGTTGCAGGGGGGAAAATGCACACAAAGGAATCAAATGAGGTCTGTGAGGCATTATCTTTCCTGTAGTAGTGAAAGAGGCTTTATGTTGTGTTTGTTGAAGATTCACGTACGTATGTGTGCTTGCAGATGAATGTAGATGTTTAGCAGTCTGTCCAAAAGCCAACTTCATGTTTCATATGATGTGTGGAAAGCACAGAACAAAAATCCAGGGTAGGCTGAGAGGTACAAAGAGGTTGAGTCTGGTGTGTCTGAGCTGTGGATAGAGGCAAACAGAAATATTGTTATACCGACATCATACATTTTTCATTTTTCTTAGTGTCTATTAATGGCAGCTGATAGAGAGGGTATTGGTCTCAATGGATTCTTGCCTGACCCACTGTAGTCATTCTTATGTAAAGCTGATAACATTCTGTTCTTCCTAACTCAAACTTTTGGAAGGTCCTCAGTCAATCACAAGATTAGACCTTACACAACATTAGAGGAAGGCTTAGATCCAGAAGTGGCTTCAGAACTTGGGTTACACGAAGCTCAGTGTTGCAGGAGATGATGTGGTGTTTGTGATGGGCAGCCAACAGAGAATGTGATGGTGATGCTTACGAGCTACGCTTTTATAAGGGTCTATGCCAAAATCACTTTAGCTAGTAGCCTAATGCCAGTTATACAGAAGACCAGAAAAACAAAAAGCTGACGGAATCCCATTTGGTTGACATGCTAAGCGGGATGGCTCTGATTTAAGCAATGAGGCTCTTGTGAAGAATTAGTACAACTGGACAGCATGCTCAGCATGAATTTGGCTGAAGGACACTGATTTTTGGCTGGGTATTTGGCAAAGATGGAATGGAAGTGCTATGAGCCAGGTATATGTAGCTGTCCATCTGCAGAACTTTGACATGTGCCAGTTCCTTGACTTAGACTGGGTTGTTGGAGAAGTGTTCATCATAGCTAAACCTCCATTTACTTTCTCTCATCTCTCTTTCACCTATTCCAAAATAGGTTCTCTGTGTGGCTTCAGAACTTCAGACCTGGCTGCAAGTTCTTATTGGTGGTGTTTCAAATCTTGTTGACCGTTTGTTCACCAAATAATCACTTTTTTTTTTTTTTTTTTTGTGCTGAAAGAGTGTAAATTTAGAGTAATGCAGGTGTCTTATTTGCAAGTCCCTCCAGCAGATGAATGTAAGATTTTAACTATAAGGTAATGTTGAAAAGCATGCTGGGGGTGGGAAGGAATGCACAAAAAATGTTTTTTTAAAAGTTCTGAATTAAATATAAGTTGAAAACTAAAATACACCAGCAATACATGATGCAGAAGCAAAGAACAGCTACGTTACATGCTTGTTTATTTCTGCCCTCACTGAAGTCTGAGGAACTGCTCCTGTGCTTCAAGTTACACATGCAACATGTTGGTCTGTGTAACAAGAGCTTTATGTAATGGGATGAGGCTCCTTTGTGACACATAATTATGTGTCACGTTTTTTTCTTTTTTCTGTGAAAAAGCCACTGTAAACGAATGGTGCAACGCAAACTGGTAGAGCTTTTTTAGCTAACTTCTCCTAGTATCCCTCGCTATGTTGTCCGATATCCATGTTTCTTGGTTACTAAGTGTGGTCCTGATTCTCTATTTCTTGAATCATTAATTAAAACTTAGTGGTCCCCACTTACACAAAATGTAGTAAAAACAAATACAGCATCTCTTCAAGTTAGTTTGTTTAAATGTATTACAGGTAACTTAATATCATTTAGATTATATAGTTGGAAGTGTTTAAATGGTCTAACATGCTTTCAGTTATGCTGCTTACTGAACAATTTGAATGAGGAGCAAAGCCTAGGCTATTTCACCTTTGTTTTTATTACCTTATTTGTACCTTTATGCCCTTAGAAACTGATGAAAGTGAACTTCCTACAGGACAACGTTTAATTCAACAAAAACTTTTGTACCAGTCTTTGTGAAAGCTGCTTGAAAACACTTCTGTCTTGGGAGTTTGTGACTTGTTTACTTTTACAGCCCTTTATGTGAAGTTGTAATTGTACTTCCATCTAGTATGTTGTGTATTTTTGGTTCTCCTGACTCAAAAATAAACCTTAACAAAAATCTAAGAAATTATTCTTGTAACTTAAAATATTCAGTGTAGCTAAGCAGACTTCTTACATAAAGCTTTCTTTTTGGGGGGAGTGGGGATGGAGTGATGATTTTTTTTTTTTTTTTATGAAGGCCTGCTAACTTTTTTTTAAGTAAATAATTTGATTTTGCAAAATTTTCATGATTCCAAAGAGATGCCTCTTGCTGAACATACAGCAGCCACTGACCGATCAGCAAAATTCAGTAGGGCTGTTCAATGAGGGGTGAAGACAATACGAATGCAAATCTAGCGAACAGTTGCTTTTTCACAGTTGGTAGGCTGTGTTGCAGGTGCATTTTCTTAATGAGGGTTAATTTGCCTCATATTTTAACCTGACAATATTTGGCATTATTAGTATATAGACTTACTTAAAGAGGTAAAATGAAGGTTTTTTAATATAAGATTGGGTGTTTGATTTCAAGTAATCTGTTAGTGCTGAATATTAACTGAAATTATTCAGAACAGTCCTATTACTTAGATTTTCTTTTTTTTTTAATGAGAGAAAAGCCGTTTTGATTATTTTGACAAATTGGGGCAAGGCCAAATTCTGCTCTTTTCCTTGGATATAAATCCTGAGAGACTGAGATAAAATTGAAAAGGTTGCCGTTGATCAAGATTTACTGAGGGAGAGCCAGAAGCAGGCTTGAGTACCACAGAAAGTAATAAAATAGTCTTGTAGTACTGTTCCTCTTTAGTGTGTTTTCTTTAGTATTCAAACACATTGTTCAGTTCAAGAAAACATCGATTTGGTGCAAAGCATCCCAACAACTTTTCCAGTTGAGCAGGGAGGAAGTTGTCAGTTCTTTAAATGGGTATGTTTCAAAGAAAGGACCCACAGCCCCTCCCAGAGGAAGAAGCTGTAAGACTAACCCATGCTGCATGAATGGGCAAAAGCAAGCTTTGCAAATTTTCACTTGGATACCCCTTTGTTGCTACTGCTCCTGGAAAACGAGATGCACTTGCAAGAGGAAATATGCTGTCCTGCTGGGCAGCCTACTGTCACATTAAAACCAGAAGGGTTTGCACGAGTATGTGCTACTGGCCTGGCTTAGGTTTAACACAATTACCCTATGAAGTTTACTTTGTAACTGTAAAGAAAAAGAAAAATTACACTGGGTGTAGGCAAAAGGAAAAAGCTAGCTTTTCTGCAGTTGCTTATTAAGCATCATGTGTAAATTATCCATTGTTATCCTACTGTACTTCATAGCCTTTTAAATCTCATATGCCTCTTGTATCGACTTGTTTTCATCCAATATGAGCTCTCATGAATGCAGGATGCTGAAGTACTGGGTCAGAAATCAATTCCATCCTTCTGAAATATTACCTCTATGCCAGTGACTTCTGCTTCAGGGAATCTAGTTCAATATCCTATCTTACACTCATATAGATTACTTCTTTAGCTTTCTTATATCTGGAACACGCAAAGGGATATTCCTACTATTGTAAAGTAAATAACACCAAAGAATCAATGTGTGAAAAGGGTCCTTGATATCTCTGGCAATTGGCAAAGGAATTTAGAGCTTTTTCCTTCACTTGAGAGCTGATCCTGGTAAATAATAACTGAAATGCACCATTGCCATGATATTTATACAATAAGCCAATGACTTTAGTTTGGTCCTTAATAGATACTCATGGAAGAAAAAGCAGCATAACCTCTGGCATCTGAGTTGAGAGTCTCGGTGAGGAGGCCAAAAAAAATCAATGAAGATATATTAAGCTGTTTCTCACACTTTAGACACAGCCCTTCTGGTTCAGCAAGTAGGTGGCACAAGATGGTGTGCGTCCACTGCATTTTCCATGTTACTACAACTGCACGGATACAGAATTGCTATAAGGTTTCCATATTAAAAAGGTGCTTATCTCATTCAATCACTAAGTTCTCTTTAGAAGTAGGTTTTAATAAGAAAGTGGCTATGTGATAGAATAAAGCTAGATTAGAATAACAGGGGATACTATGAAGGAATAGTTTGCTGTGTGTTGCTTGTGGCGAGATATAGTTTTACAGTAGGATAATATTGTGGAAAATAGCAAAATGGAATGGATATTTGCCAAGGGTTGTACTTACGTACTTATGATAGGTTTTTTTTTTTCCAACTTACTCAGAACCACAATTGAAAATGATTCTTCAGTTATATCAAGGACTGCTTTGAGCAATGCAGTACCTCTAGCATTTATGTCTGCATCTACATATATGTATGTGGTGTTTTCCGTCAGTCAGAATTACAGTTAGCTTTACTTAAGAAATTGTACAGAAAAGATGGTGCATGTGCTCCAGTCTAAATTATCAACCCAAGTCCTCAGTTATGCAGAAAGAACCAAGAAGGTTCCTTGGCAGAGTCAGAGGTTGTATGAAAACTGAGTATAAAGGGAGTTTTGATCAGTTGCAGGGATTAAGGCAGAGGAAGCAGTTTAATAAGGTGGGATTTTGAAAACAAGGGTCTTTCAGGGCCTCTGTTTTTCAAGGGAATTCATGCTTCTAGAGTTAGAGCTCCTCTCCATCCTCACAGATTCGGTTCCCGCAGTGCTCCTACAGTCTGAGAGGCCACAAGTTGAAGATTTAAAATGATTTGAGACAGTGAGGTATGAAGATATTTGCTTTTAAACAAAAATTATTGATCAATCCGAATTTAACTTAAAAAACCAATAAACCAAAACAGCTACAGAGCAGCAATATTTATAATGAGTTAAGAACAATGAATTCTTGTAGCTGTGACTGTAGCTCTGATGTGCAAGATACCAGTGGAGAGATGAGTGTTGTCAGTACCGTGGGTCGGAGTGGGCTGCAGGGGCTGGCAGTGACAATGCAAGAAACCAAAGGGTGGACTCGGAGTGGTGCAGGGTTGACAGCAGCACAACTGCTTTTTGTGTGGTCCTCTCCATCTTTGGTGCTTTCTAATGTGATTGCACTGCTTCTGGTTGCAGAGCTAGCTGACTTGGGTATTTCTGTAACACACTTTTCTTTGGGATAGACATACATAATGTTTGTATGAGGAATCAACAGTTTTACAGAAGCTAGTTTTGTAGAGTCCCAAGTACTGCAATAGGTTAATTTATTTCTGTCTAGTCAGGGGAATGATATAAACAAATCTCACTTCTAACTGAAACCAAGTAAAAATCATTACTCCTCTACAGTATTTGGGGTGCTCACAATAATTTCAAGAAGCACATCCATCAAAACAAGAGCATAACTCTAAAATCAGATTATGATGAGGTCCTGCTCAGAATGGTACTTGGACTTCCAAATAAGATACAAATGCTATGCTTCTGATTTTAAATCATTGGGTAATAAGTGGTGTGACTCTTAAGGTGCTGTCAATTTCACCTGGTTTTGAGAAGAGAGGTTTGTTTCATAGCCTGTGAGATACTTCTCTTACCTTTACTTTGCAGATGTAAAATTTCATTTTCATGTATCATAGCTATATTCTTGAAAGATGTGCTCTTAATATATTATGTTTTACATGCGTTGATGCTTCAGGTACTATACTTAACCTTAATGTTTCATGTAACACATTTTGAAGCTACATACTTGCTCTTTATGTTGTTTAAATTTCTGATAAACTTGCTGGTGAATAGTGATTTTTTTTTTTTTTTAAAGTAGTAAGTTCCCAGAGCTTATTTGATGTATGATTAATAGCACATATTCCACACTAGAGTGCCCTATAGCTCATAATCTAGCTTATTCTGATTAAATGTGGAGTCAAGATTTCTCATTAAGCAAAGTTCTGTCTTTCTGAATTACAACCTGCTTAGCTGTTTTCTTTACCTCTTTGTAGGAAGCTCAGATGTGGCTTAGTAAACAATGAGGATATTATCTGTAATCAGACACCTGTCCATTCCATTACAACTATCTGTTGTCATGTTTTTCATCCCTTACACAGAAAGTGTTGGCACTGCAAAGCAAAAAAAAAAAAAAAACAAAACCCCACATGCTCTAATGTTTTCATTAACCCTTTCGGGGAAGGTGTGCTAGCTAACTGATCAAAATACTGAGCTTTGGAAATTTTCATAAGCGTAAGGCCACAGAAGAAATAATGTACTTGCACATGCAAGTTATCTTTGGAAATTAAGGTTAAGATGGTTTGTGCTTTAGTGTTTAATAAAGTTGTTGTTATGGTCACCATATATGCAAATGGATCATTGTCTGTATTAGCCTTTTTTTTTTTTTTTTTTTCTTTTTAAAAGCATCTACTTAAGGAGATACAATATGTGATTTTAACCCAACCATTTTTATTGTTGGTAATAGAAGTTTTTATATACAAATCTAGGGGGGGGTACTGCAAATAAAATGTTTCTGCGACATTTCGTTTCCAGTGCTGTTGTGGACCAAAACATGCGATGTACTCGGCAACTAATGTTCCTGTTTGCGTTGAAGGGCTGAGTACTATGATTGGTTCTTATAAAAATGGTATTTAAATTCAAAATGACTGTGTTTTTTCTCACTGAAAGATATGTGCTTTGAATCATGCCAGCTTGAAATACAAAGACCATTTTTAATAAGGAGGCTTTTTCCAAATGAGCACCATGACTAAAGCTAATATATCAAGGCTTACTCAGGTGCATTCTCTTTTTCTGTCTAGAAGTTTTCTCTGCCTGAAGTTGGAAAATCTGTATTTTTACATGGATGGGGATTTGTGAATATCTATAAGGCCTGTCAGTATTCCTGCAGATGTTCACAGGTCCTGTGCAGTGGGTTTGAAATGCTCTGTGCATGCTGTATAGCTTAGGTGTGTATATGTCTGAGTAGGTAAATCCAAACAGGAATACCATAGCTCTGCTGGACAATTCCATAGTGGCCAAGCTGATTATCTGCATGTACAAAACCAGCTTCAGCTAGAGTAACTGGTAAAAAAGGGGTATGTTTCAGGTTAAGGCAGTTATCTGACATGGGAGACAGGCTCAAGTCTTTGCCTCAAACTAGTAGTAATAGATTTTGGTGTTATGAGGTTTTTATAACAAAACAAACCAAACCCAAACTCACCTCCCACTTCATTCCCACCTAAACCGCAGAAACTCTCATATCGCAAGAAAATAATTTCTGTTTTTTAGTTCTAGGCACTCCTACTTTGCAGTTTCCTTATCTCAGACCTACCTGCATTTGTGCTGTCACTCAGGCATAAACTACAAGCTATTGGGAGGCAGACTGTCCTTTTACACTCTGCTTGTCCGGCATGGCACACAATGGGAGTTGATGTTTTGGTGGGAAATTCCTGACTAGCTCTTCTCAGGGCAGTGGTAGGGTCTGTCTGAGCCTTGCTATTGTAATGTGCCTCTTGTTTGCATTTCAAATTTATACAAACCCGAACTGTATTCTGGTTGATGCTTTTCAGAAGTGTAATGCTCTGCAGTTTCATGCATTGCAACAGGACAACTATTACATAGCTTTGCCTCATTGAATGCAGTAGGTGCAACTAAGATCATAAATCTCCTAGATGACAAAACATAAAATCTACATGGAAGATCTAATCTATCCTGTTCTGACTGATAAAAAAGAAGGGTCGCTAGTGGGTAGTAAATTAAGATGCAGTATAAAAGTTTTACCTGGAGGTGCTAAATCATTTAACCGTATCAGGCGCATAGGACTGTCTTTGTTAATAACTACAGTGTGGATTATCTGCCATTGGGCTAGGAAAGAAGACAAGGGAAGGTCAGCATCTGCTGAGCCTTTCCTGTATAAATAATGGCTTTTGCAGATCCTTGTGGATTACTTTTGTCATT
Source organism: Harpia harpyja (assembly GCF_026419915.1). NCBI lineage: Eukaryota > Metazoa > Chordata > Aves > Accipitriformes > Accipitridae > Harpia > Harpia harpyja. The sequence continues at coordinate 20,643,573 of NC_068969.1, forward strand.
TTTGTGATTACACAGTTTTTCATCAGGATGTTATCAAAGTGCTGGGCAGTGCAGCAGTGTTGCATACCTTTAACAGCAAGGCAGTGTAGGAGATGAGTGGGTAAAGAAAGTCTTTCTTCACTTTGCGGGGGTCAGAGTGTTTTTTGTTTAGATTTCCTAAATACACAAATCGCTGAGCTGCATAAGCGTATAGTTTACCTATATATCTGAGCCTTTGTGATAAAGGCTATTCTGAACTCTCTGCTGGGCATCCTCTGATTAAAAAGTGTATATATATATATTTTTTTTTTAATCTTCTCCAACTTTGGTTGCAGAAATATGTTGAAGTGTCAGTGTCTAGTAGGCTTGTTCCTCTCTTATAACCAGTGTCGCAAGGCAAGGCCCTGAGCTCTTGCTATGTGTGCAAATGCACAGGTGCACGTATGTGCAACACACTGTTAATGGTTGCAAGCCTGGCTCTTGGTAGATTTTGTTTATAATTCTCCCTCTTTGCTTTAAAATTGAGTTGTAGCATTTGCCCTTGCAATTGTATTGAAATCCTCTCTGCAACAGACTCTTCCCTGCTGAGCCCAGGCTGCATGCATAAAAGTAAAGCAGGTGGTGAGCATGCTGTGACTTGGAGGGTTTAGGCAAAGGATGGATTATATATTTCATTGAAATTTTAAGCTTTTCCTCCCTTTTCTTCTTTTAGAAGCTGGAAAGATCAGATGAATCCTAAAACCAAAATCTTAAAGTGTATGGCTGAAAAATCTCTATTTCAGCTCAGCAATGTGCTGCCCCCCCCCCCCCCCCCCCGGCATTTTGCAAAGGACTTTAAAACCAGAAATTCAACTTTAAGATTGCTGCTGAGGAAATCTGTTCTTTGTAAAACAAATAAGTGTGTACAGGGGATTGTTTGTTACATAAAGACTCAGTGTTTTGGGATGCAATTAGACTGTAGCAATTGAGGAGGGTAATCCAAGCATTTTCCAAAATCTGATACTGAATGACCCATGCAGAATAAAAGAGCTCTTCTGCATGCTATTGCTTTGTGACTAAAAGAAGCTGCACAGGTTAATGGGAGTCAAGACCCTTCTGAGTTTGCCACTACTTGCTGAGCTAATTTAGGCCTTGATTATCAAAGTAGCTCACAGCACTGACTTAACTCTGCTCCTGCTGAAATCGAAAGGGGTTGGAGTTAGATCAAAGCTAAGTGGCTTTTGAAAAACTTCACTGCTGGACTCTTGGTGCCTCTATCCAACCTGTGAAAACAGAAGCGTTGTGCTATATGAGAGGCAGGTTACCTGGAAATGTATGGCTGCACAGCATGTTATAGAACAGCATTGCTGAGGAGAGATGGTAGGTTCTCTTCAGTCATCAGAGCAGGCAAAATATTCCAGTTTTGGTGTGCATTGAAGTTTTCAAGTAATTTTTGCAAGTTATTTTAATTGACTCTGGAAGCAGCAGAGCAAATATGCTATCAGGCCTTTTGACCAATTTACCTGCTGAAGGAAAGAAGGCCAGGAATTGTGGAAAAGCTGAGCTTCGTCCCATGTTCTGACTCTTTCAAGACTCACCCAAAGCGATGTGAATGACCAATGCCAGCTTGGGAGTACAGAATGAAACCCTGGACCAGCAAAATTACAACAGGGGAAACCTCTGCAGCAGTGCACAGTGTCACAGTTTTCTGTGAGGTTGTGTGAGTTGTTGTTCATGGCAAGGAATTAGGCAGCCAACTGCTTTATGAGCTTTTTTTGTTGCTGCAAATGGGGAGAAAAAGTGAGCTTCTCTCCCTGCTGATCAGTGAGGTGAGAGCTGTTGGAACTCTGCCTGGGAGTTGTCAAGGATGGAGCAGAAGGTTTATCCTCCTGGGGTTGCAGCTTGGGCCACATCCAAACGGGCTAAAGTGAGACATAAACATAGTTTGTCAAAAGTATGGCCAGGGTTCTTGTGCACAAATCTTAACTTAATTTGGGGTTGGCAACAGAGTGTACCAGCAGGATGGTTTCACTCGGGATCAATAAGAAAGGTTCAGATTGCTTTGGGGGCATTTTGCTGCAGGGGAAGTAAAAGTTGTGTCTGTAACTTCAACAAAGTTATCTGCTTAAAATGTCTTGTGGAAAAAAAAAAAATCACAGAAAGTAGATTGTTTATATATACAAAGCAGTAAGTTTGGAGTTTCATTTTTTTCAGGCATTTCTGCTGTCAAATTTTTTTAAAAGAAATGTTATAAAATGTCAAAATTCTAAATAGTAAATATTTCCTTGCAAGTGTGCTTGTGTAGAAAGGGAGGGTGAGAGGTATAAGGAGAGTGAAATTGCTTCAGCATCCAATACCATCTTTTCCCCTTCTTGGCCCCCTTCATTCTTCCATTTGTTTTGGGATGAGAGATGCTTCATGTTGGCTGCTTTTGTGGAATGAAATCAAGGGGAAAGAAATGAACGCCTACAAAATAATCAGTCAGTGCCAGGCCAGGATGATCATGTCACTTCATGTTGATATCCTTCCTGAAAAACAAAAGTGAGATTGTCTGTGGCAGATTGATTAATCTGTGGCATCCAGTTGAATCCTGGCTTTCTACTGACCCTTCTTCCCCAGCAGCAGCATAGGTGTTTCAGATCAGGCACAAAGTAGCAATGCCAAGCCATGGCAGGTATTTTTCAAGCAGGGGCAGCTGGAGGGCTCTTTGCCCTCCTTTGGCATTTGAACTAATGCCCCTAGGGGGGTTTGCAGGCCTGTAAAGGGGATGGGCTGCTCTAGGGCTGGCTTGCTAATGTTAACACCCAGAGCTCTGTTTTGCTTTGCTTTCTGGTTTAAATAGACTGGTATTGGTGTTATAGCTGTGTTCTGTGCCTTGTAGCACTGCTACAATCAATGATCTGTCAGCGTTTTCAGGAAAAGGTGTTAATTTCAGGCAGTTACAACTCAGCAATAAAAACTTGCTCCAAGCAGGAATGTGAAATACAAGTGCTTAGTAGTGGTGTTAATATTTATGCACAATCTTTCATAACAATGGCTTAGCAATTTAAAAGTGATTTCATCTTAACTCTCTTCTCTGACTGCACTTCAGAACGTTGATTTTCTTACTGCCTATACGGGCACCAGGTATGTTTTCTGCTAAGGATGACAATTTGTCTACAGGGGACAGTCATTTCTGAGTCAGCCAGGAATCTAAAATTATGGATACCAGCAATTATAGCAATAACTGACAATTCAGTGTTAAAACTTCTTACGGCTTTCATCACCACAGTATCTCCCCATTGTGGCTGAGTGAGGATCCTTTGGGGAAAAAAGGCAAAAAACCCACCAAGATGTGCTACATTGAATAAATCCCTTGCTATTCCCTTTTTTTACTCCAGTGAGAAGTTTGTTTGGCTGAGGCTTCCAATACATTTGCTTTCTTTGGGAGTTTGCCAAAGGTTTCGTATTTATTCTTTAGTTTCCATCACATTCTCCAAGTTGTAATGCTGATTTGGTGTCTTTTCATGTCAAAACTGTAGTATTTTTTCCAGTAGATTTTAAAAAAGAAATCTAATTTTTTTTTTAATCTCTTGCCATTTTGAAGAAAATGGCAGCAGTCAATCTTTAAGAGAGTCTTACATTGTCAAGGACTATTAATTGCATCGAGATTTGTTGGGCAGAACCTCAGCTGTTGTCCAGTATGGCTACTCCAGTTTAAGCCAGCAAAGGAGCCCCATGGAAGATGCTTTCTCCAGCCAAGAGTGTCTTACAAGCATAAGGGATCTTTCCAATCATGACCATTGCTTCATATTATTATTAGTAGTACCTGAATTTCCAGTACAGTAAGATTTGGGTGAGATGATATTTAGTTATTTCTTATATTAGTGCTATGGCCAAAACTGAGACCTATGATGCAGGGTAATATATATTTTGAGAAAGAGCTTAGCTCCTAAGTAGTGTTACTGACCAATTGCAGTCCATGGATATTTTAAGATTTTCAAGCTGTGATGTGACTGTCTATTTCCAATCACCCAGAACCAAGGATGCTCTGGCTCAGTTTGAGCAATGGTCTCCTTTTGAGCTCCCTGGGCAATAACACTGAATAAGAACGTGCGCTGCTTATGATCTGCTTTGCCTGGACCATCTGGTAACACTTCCAGTGGTGGCAGCAGCACTGGATGAAACTTGTGGTTCATCTCCCAGAAGTCTGGAAGGTTAATACAATTTACTGAGAAGTCAGGTGTCTCTTGGCAAAATTTCCTATCACAGCTTCCAGTTCTGCAGATTACTATTTGGCATAACCGCAGAACTGCAGAGGAATATTGTTTCGTGGTCCCATGTCTTCTGTTGGAGAAGCAGCTTCTGAAGAGCTGCATGCCCCACAGGTAGCTGTTCTGGTTTTGATGGGATCACCTGTACAGATGAAGACCTGTGGGGTGTTTGGGGTTTTGGAGGTTGCTTTACAGCTATATGGCCTCTACCAAATTTGGGGTTGGCAAAATATCTCGCAACCCTGTCTCTTTCAATTTTTTCTGAACTGCTTGGTATGTTCTTTCTCTTTACCTTTTCCATGTAGTAAATCTTGCTCTTGCTGACAGCCCTGGTAATTGCCTTATGTAGAATGAAAGTCTTCCATTCTCTTCTCTGTTTTTATAGTATGCAGCCTTCCACAGCTAAGTTTAAAAGGACAGAAAAATTCATGGTTGTTTGCAGTAAGAGCATGTTTTATGCTTGCCTGCTGCTAAAGCAGAGAGAATACTGCCCTGATATGGAAATGTCAGGGGCACAGGCCTGTATCTAAGGCAGTAAATGTTTCTTTTATTTCTTATTCCACTTTATGCTGGTTGCTATTAATTTTAAACTTTTCTTGGCATTTGCAGCAATAAAAAGGGCAAATCCTGAGGCTTTGTTCTTCTGCTCGTGAACCAAGCCTTCAAACCTCAAATGAGACTTAGGCTTATCCTGCTTTCAGAGACAGGTGGGAACTCTTATAAATGCCTGTAAGCATTGGGACACTACTGCCTCCAGGCTGAAGGCATTATCTGTTTCCGATGAACCCCATACAGAGCATGCCCACTGTGGATGAAGAGAGGCAAATGTCTAAAATCATTGTATAAAAAACCCCCTGTCTTCCAAACTCTTATGATACTGGCCAACTGTGGTTTTAATGCTGCTTTGTGGCTTTTAACTATAGTCGCCTGTGATGTGCAGCAGCTAAAGAATGTGTCTTTGGCTACAGCCCCCGGTGCTTTTGTATAACCCAGTGAAGAGGATGTGCCTTCAGTGGGCAATCTGAACTGGGAGAAGGCTATGCTTTGTGTCTTGTGATGTGCAGCATCCCGATTCCCCTGCTGACACCAGAGCTGTAGGCTCTCTGTGTTGCAGGAGAAGTGGTGACATAAGGTTCAGCTCCAGTCATTCTGTTTTGTGATGATTCATTTTAAACTTGGCCTGACTTTTACAGAGCAACCTCCGAGGACCCAGGGAAAACAATGACATGAATGCTGCTCTTGATCTTATGGATTGATTTGTGTATGTCAGGATTCTGAAGACTTTACAATTTGAGCTCAAATTAAGGAATGCCTGGTGCTTGGGAGTGGTACATGGGGCTGGAAAGATAAATCCAATTGTATTTAACTGATAGATGAATTTCCACAGCCTTTGATTTAATCACTGGAGTATTGACAGGAAGGTTTGGCCCAGTATGTCCCTATTTAGCTGTGCGATTTGGTTACTAGACAGGAATAGCAAACAGCAGGTATTGTCATGTTAGTGAAAGACATCCTACAGTAAGTTCTGCCCTGGCATACAGTCTGAACAATGAAGAAATAGTAATTCCTTGCTTGACCAAAGACTGTTCATGAAATTGGGCTTGCTGGAATGCGAAAAGCTCTGTATTCATCTCTTGTGAGGATGTGAGAGACTGTGTTCCTTTGACTGTGAGAATCCCTGTGGTGCTCAGGGCTTGGCACACGTTGAGTCCACTCTAACTTGCAGTGTAGGCACAGTTTTAAATGCTGACACTGTCTGGAGAATACTCCCCTCAAGCTACGAGCGAGACCCAGTTTTGTGTTGTTCATCCTCTACTATTGTATTAATTTCAACTCTGTAAATAAATATTTGCTATATAATTATGTAGTGCTGATGAACGTGATTTTACTGTCAAAGTTTGCAGGGCACCTTTAGCCAAGATGCTGCTATATTATGTCTTGGGTGGGGGAGAAGCGGAACATTCTTCTTTCTGAAGTGATATTTCCATTCTGTTCTGTATAAATAAGCAAAGAAATGCTTGTCCTCTTTCTGATATTACACCAAAGAGGATTTATATGTGAAATAAATCTTCGTTAATCTTTTCAAGGGTGCCTAAATTATTTATGGTTCGTTTAGTTTGGTTTGTATGCCATATTGCTCTCTTTGGTTAAACAGTTTATACACCACCCAGCTTTTCACATTAATCACTGCAGTATGTGCTCAGTTATCCCAGCTGAAGAGCCATCTATTATATTTCAGTAGCCACAGCCAAATGATCTAATTTTTCTGTTGGTTGTTTTATCCAGTGGTTCATAAACCCATGGCTGTTATTACACTAGCAAAGATAAGTTTTGTTATATCACTTTGATACATTTGTCATTTTCTTCTCCTTTCTTAGTAGAAATCGTGATTAAAATAGGGCTTTGTTCATTAATTTAAATTTTTTTAAGTAATAGACTACAAAACCAGGCTTGATTAAAGCAGGAGATATGATTGCCTCAACTTCCCCCCCTCTTTGAGCCTCCTCCTCCCTCTTTCGCCCTCAACTTTCCCCCTCTGCCCATTTTTGGCCTCAACTCTCCCCTACCCCTTCTGGCCTCAACTCTCCCATGGGTCTCCCACCCTTGAGTGGGCCTCAACTCTTTCCTGGGCCTCTCAAACCCAGTCGGCCTCTTTCCCCTCTGTTGGGAACAACTTTTTCTGGGGCCTCCCACCCCCTGTCAGCCTCCACTTTTTTCCCCAACCTGCCATACCCTGTTGGCCTCCACTTTTATCTGGGACTCCACTTTTTTCCCAGCCTCCCATCCCCTTTTGCCCTCCCTTTTCCCAACCTCCCATCTCCCTGTTGGTCTCCCACTCCTTTCTCAGCCTCAACTCTCCAGTTGACTTCCCACCCCTCTATTGGCATCCCACCCATCTGTCATTCTTCTGATCCTCTGTTGGTCTCGTACCCCTCTCACCCTTAGTTCTCATTATGGCCTCCCAACCCCTTTGTTGGCCTCAACTCACCCCTGGGCCTCCCACCCTTCTCTTGACCTCAAATCTCTGTCTCCTGCCCCTCTCTTGGCCTCAACCATCTCCTGGGCCTCCCATCCCCCTTGTCAGCCTTCCACTCCCCTGTCAGCCTCAACCCTCCCCTTCAGTCTTCTCCTATTTTTGGTCTCTCGCTCTTTTTCAGTCTCCACTCTGTGCCTCCCACTCCTTTAGGTCGCTACTCCCGTGTAAAATGATCCAAAACGAGCGTTTGTGACACAAAAGCCTCTATCTGGCATACGGACTGAACTGTAAATTACCAGGGTGAATTCATCCCTCAGCCTGCTTCACTCAATGGGTGTGGGCCCTGTCCTGAATTTATTTGTCTCTTTATGTGTAAATAGGTCCCTGACATTGCAGTTTAGGCGGTTTTCCAAACCAGGTGACGACTTGTTTTTTTGGGAGAGTGTCCAAAATCTTACAGACGTTTCTCATTTTGATTGGAAAAAAATTAACCTTGGAAGAGTCACGTCTTTTATGGCGTTATTGGCACTGAAGTCTGGAGACTGGCGCAGGTGACCTCAGCTGGCTGGGATGAGCTGTACGGGGATTTGTCGGCGTGCCCAGCTCTGCCACAGCTCAGCACTTTGCGTGGGACCTCCCGAGAGGAGATCGGTGCAGCCCTGGTGGAGCAGCTGGCAGTCAGCTCTTTGCAGTGGCAGCCTTTTCCTCATGGCTCTCTCTGGAAGTGGGGTGGCTTCCTCCTGTCCAGGTGAAGCTCCCTCTGTATGTGTTAAGAAAGCAGGCCCTGAGAGAAAGGCTTTAATTTCTTTACTTCAGTATTAGCTGTGGTCTTGTCACAGTGCTACCGCTGCTCTTCCCCACAGACAAGATGTGTCAGCCCCGCTGACTGTGAATCCCCAGTTAGAATTGGCCCCAGTCCCCAAATCTGACCCTGTCTTACCCAGACTTCTTCACCATGCCATTGAAAATGTACAGTATCCTTACAGCTCTGGCTCTGAGTCTGTTTTAATATCTTTAAATACTGTATACCCTTTCTAATATTTTAGATAAGTCCTTCTATGGGTCTTTAAGTGGTATGATATCTAGCCTTGCATTATTATGAACAATAAATGGTGCACTAATTTGTATATGCACACACAACAATATATATAAGGCATTACTCTGTGTGTGTGTGTGTATGTATGTGAACTCCTAGAGATGATTAACAGGGTAAAGACACGTGCAAGTGAGGATTTGGAGTTGTACTTTCTCATGTACAGCTGATGATGTCTTTGAGTTTATTTTGATAGTCTCTTGGGAGTTTGAATTACTTGCCTCTGTGAACCAACCTGTGGGACCTTAAGGATAGTGCAGCTGTGAGAGGCTTGTCCCTCTTCCCACAGAGGACAGTCCTGGTGCTTCTCTTCACCTGTGACATGCAGTTCAGACCTGCTATAGTAAAGCTCTCCTCATGTTAGCTACCCTCTCAGCAGCGAAAGAGTTGTCTGATAACGAAGTAATCTACAAATACCAAATCAAATACAACTTTCGTGTGAATGAATAGCCAAAATGATTCATTAAAAATAAATGAACACAGATGGCTGTAGAGTAAGAAAGTCACAGCTGTTTGTTCTTTTACAATTCTTATGAACACATTTTTAGCTAAGGTGTCTGAACCACCTTCTAAAAATATGGGAGGGGGAGGACAGGAAAGCTCCTGCTTTTAAGAGAAAAGCACAACAGGAGACATTGTTCTGCTGTTAATTCATGGGGGGTGTTGCTCTAATCCATAAAGCACAGCCATGTGTTCATAGCCCAAAAGGGCATAATTATTTCATGATAACATTTTTCCCTAGAGTGCCCTTACTGGTATTGTAAAAAGTGTTTATTGTGGAGAAAACCTGTGGTTTTGGTGCTGGCGGTTTTAAAAATATTGAACAGTAGTTGCAGCTGAGAGAGTGATTCACAGAGATTAATGCCGCTCTTCAGACTTCACTCTTTCCAAGCCGGGGGGGGAGAAGAAATTCTTTACATAAATGCTAATAGAAGTGTAGAACTTCTAGCACCTTCATGCAAACATCAGTGTTTGTCAAGTCCAAAGAGAAATTATTCATATTTTTCCTTTAGGATGCCAAATTGGGGAGTTCTGTTTGATCAAAATAGCTGCATCAGTGGCCTGTCAGATTTTTCTAGGTGCTCTGAGAAGCCTGCGAAGGCAGCGAGCAGACAGTGTGAGTGACATTTGCTTTTTGAGGGAGGGGTTGTGTTGAAAACCTGCATGTTGTGGGTGGCGAGCTTGCCACTTTCTAAATAGCACACAAATAATTGCAACATTGGATTTTGGATTTATACACCATCTTCTGCAGATACGTATCCTCAGATGATTACAATACCTTACACAAAACTGCTTCAGCTGTTGTTGTGATGCTGCAGGAGAGTTTTACTTTGACAGGCTTTTGAAAGCACATTTCAAAGCTCAGATTTTATTATTCTATAACTATTCCAGTGAAAGAATTTATATGTGCATTTCCCGAAGTTGTTTTGTATTAATTCTTCAGCTATTCAGTGATACGCCATTCTCCAGTGCAAACAGTATAAGTGAGTGGGATTCTCTTTGGCTGTGTACTCTCCCCATTTTTTTATATCCCAAAGAGGTTGGGATATAAATGCACATGGTGATCTTGGTTGGCCTGAGTCGCTGTAAGGGAGTCGTGAATCCTGGATGTCTTTCACCACTAGATTAAATTGCCCTTCCATTCTGGGGGAGGTGGAATATGGTGTGGTGCAGCAATTGTTTTTGTTTGTTTTTAATAACAAGCTTTAAGGCAATAACAGGCAGGCAGTGTCAGCCTGATGTATTCCGGTTTGATTTCAGGCATTACACAAGGGAAAAGACTATTTTCACATTTCCCCCTAGAGCTCTTTAGCAACAACAGCAGCAATAATAATAACAATCCAGGTTATTAAAAAAAGTAAAGAAAGAAGAAAACATCACGCCAGTTCCCTTAAGGAGTAGCACAAAGCCATGGTGAAGGCCCATAGGACTGGGCATCTTTGCTCTCGGTGTAAGAATAGTGCACATAATATACAACAGTGTTGCGCAATGAGCATTTCTGATGTTCAGGAGAAATAGGTTTTCTTTCAGTTACGGAAGAATATTAGGCTTTTCGGCAAAAAGGTTGTCTTCTCAACCCTTGTCTATGTAGGAATACTCATTTTTGCCTGAGCTTGTTAGAACAAGCATTGAGAGAACTTGTGGAATTGCAGTGAGTCAGGCTAATGCCCATGGTGGCTACCTGGAAAAAAACAGTGAGTTATGCCACGGGGGCTTCGTCTGACCTGAAGTGATGGGCTTGGAGGCTTGAGAAAGAGGAATGGCAAATGTCAATAGAGGGAAGAGCTGATGCCTTTTTAATAGGAGAAGGGTCAGTGGGTTTGCAGGAGAATTGATGAACTGCCAGTATAATATGTTGCGTGTAACACTGAGGCAATACCATGTACTGTATTTTAAGAGCACAATGTCTGTCCCCAGGAAATGGCACAGACGTACCTTTTTGTTGAGTGAGTCTCAGACTTGCCATCTTATATAGCTTTAGTTAGATCTTTTCTTTCCTTTCTGTATTCCTTTTTTAATCTAAAATGATTAAAAAGAGAACCTCTAGGCTCTTTTGTGATAGAAGTCTCCAGAGGACACAATTTTGGATTTCCTGTGTGGTTATCAGGTGTTGTGTTTGTATGGTGCCAAAGAGATGAGGTTAAAAGAGGAGTTCAGGAGATGGGGAGCAGTGCTGGAGGGAAGAATTGTGCAAATCCTTTGTGCTTTCTCAGCATACATTTGTATTAACATTTCATCAGAGCAGAAACAGCAGAAATGAAACTTCTCTCTTATCAGGTTGGAAGAGGGTGGTAGCATTACAGAAATGTTAAGAGTGTGTGACCTTACTTTTTCCATTCAGAACCAGATGTGGAGATAAGGCTTGGTCTGGAAAAACCTAATCCTCTGAATGTGTAGCTAGGTAGGAAGAGAGGGAGAACATGGTATTACAGTGGATGGAGCCAGGTGCAGAGCCATATCTTCTAGATTGTGGCAGACATGGAAGGTTCTTCTGACTAAGTTTTAAGCCATCATCTGCATCTCTGATGCCATCATAGGCAGAAGATATTTTTGCATCAGTAGTTATCATGATGAATTGCATTAATTGTAAAGTTTTTGTGTTGATTTGGCTGGGTTGATTTCTTTCTCTCCTCGAATTTTTTGAGGCAACCCTTACCTAAGAGTTAAAAGAAACCTTATTTTGCAGTGAATACATGGTGGGTGTGGCTGCACTGTCAGCTGAGAACTATACTAATGGAAAGGACATAAGAAACAAATTTGAAGTGTATACCTTAGCGACTGTGGTTGTTAGTTAATTAGTGTTTTAACATGTGCATTGTGGTATGATTCAAAGGCCTTAAAAGATATCTCTTACTGCATTTCCACTGCTAGGCGTTTTGCCTTACATGAAAATGTTCTAAAAATGCAGGTTCCACCTAAAATAGCCAATGCAATTTTTCAGATGGAGAGAAGCAAAAAAAAAAAAAATCTCCTTGTTTCTTTCTTGTTTTAACCTTCTCCTTGTTCTTCAAAAGAAGGCATTAATCAATGACAGTGGAAACTGCTACTCTTAGGGCTGTCAATGTTTATAGCTTTGTGTTTAATAGCAAGGACATAAATATATACTTTTCATTACATTTTTGCTGTTATTTGCTCATCATCCACAGTACCTGTTATTATCATAACTCTTTGGTTGAAGCTATTGAAGTTATGGTTTGTAGCTCAGACTGGCACAAAGCAGACAGAGAGCCATAAAAGCAAAAAAGCCTCATAGATTGAGATTCAACTATTAGGCAGTATTGGTAATTTTCTCACTATTCACATAACAGCAACTCTAATCTTGGCAGATAGTCTTTTTAACCTTCCCTCCTTATCCTGCCCCCTCCCCAGTAAAATTTCTCCTCTTCAACATAAGCTAAAGTCATGTTTGCCATTGCAAGCGCAGGGTGATGTTTGGCTTGTTACGGACAAACACTACTAAGCAAAGAAAGCCCATTCATGTATTGAACAAAAGAAGCAACTTGATTAGGGATTAAAAAAAAAAATGGCTTGAAGCTATGCTTGCAACTGGCCATTGTGGTGCCCACCCCAGTTCTGGGCTGTGATAGTAAAGCTCCCCTGGGCCACTTATTTCAGAGGACGTTCTCCAATGGAAAAATCTTTGCAGAGAAGCTTTCCGTCTCTATATTCAGCTCTGCCTGGGAAATTCCTCCCGTGGGGCCCTACCCATAAGCTTTTTATCTTTGTCGGGAGGACTCCTTGCTGTCAATACTTTGGCCTGTTTACAAGTGAGTGGGTAGAAAGACAATGAACTAATAGAACTAGTTTACCAATTAAAGATGGCCAATGGGAAAATAAAGCCTCAGCTGAGACTTGTCAGGATAGGAATGATCTGAGGTGGTGACTTCATGGGTATAAATCATTCATCTTCTGGCAGAAGATGTCTGGCTTCCTTCAGCTATGGCTTGAAATTACTAGCAAGAAATTCTAGATCAAATTCTGATCTGATTTTAACTATGCCGATTCTTGTGGTGTTGCTAGGCTCTGATAGGATAGGTCCTAATCTTTCTACCATAGTGGGAAGAATCCTTATTCATGTGGGCCTGATCAAAAATCCAGTACCTTTAGTGAGTTTTGAACTAACTTCTAAGGACCCCTAGCCATTTCATGCTCTATATCAGTTTAAACTTCTGTTTACGCACTGTATTTCAGAATATAAATTTACCAACAGACCCAATGCTCTTGCATCTATCTCCCTTCAGAACTAGGCAGTCAGCTGTTGGCAGAGGCTTACCTTTGCTGGATTTTCCCATCTTTCTGCAAATAATCCAGGCTTATCCTTAAATAGCCTAATTTTGTGTCAGAGCATTTTAGGATTTATTTTAGTCTCTAATATTTCATGTGACTATCAAATAAAGTAAAACATCCTTAAAAAAAGTCGTTATACAAATCTAATTGTATTCGTCTCCAAAAAAGTAGCACATCTAGCAGCTTCAGAACAACTCGTGATTTGTATTTCAGGTAAGGTGTTATTCTTTGCAAGCTGCTAAATGTTTGTATAACTCTGCTTCACAAAAAGGAGCAATAAGTGAATGCATTTCCCATCTCCCTTTCTAGCAGTGCAAGACTCCCTCTGACTGTGGAGTCCTTTTTGTATTTGTCCTATTTGCCTATGTCGTCATGGTGTGATGACTCGATCCTGGGTCAAACCCAAAGTCCACATAACCCAGTCTTTTCTCTAATCATGCCATTTAGCAGATGCCTCTGAAAAGCATATACAAACCACTGTTGTTGCCTGGGCTAGCCCTCACAAGTTCTGGCAATTAATAGTTTGGGAACTTCTGAGCTAGCAGGTCTGTCTTCTTCTCATAGTCTTCTGTTCATTCAGACTTGCATTGTAATTCCTAAGTAATGGTTATCATCTGGGTGCATCAACTGTTCTGCATTATTCAGCTTTTTTCTTGTCAAAACCTTTCTCTCTTTTTTTTTTTTTCTTTTTTAATGACAGTTTTTCTCTCACTGTCTTGGTAGCCCAACAATCCTCATGCTGTTTTTTTATCGTCTCATGACTGAACTCTTCTGCTACTGCCTTTCCCTGGACTTTCTCAAATGTGTACTATAAGCAAACAAAACTTGTTGTGCTGTAGTAAATAATGGCTGTGACCTCAGGAAGATGTGAGGGTAGAGGCTAAATGCTTCACTTTCTTTTCTAATAACTGCCCTCTGAAACTTGTTAGGTTCCTGTGCCAGTGGTGGGTGAGAATGGATACTCTTAGTTCAGATCTGTGAAAGTGTATTTGTATGTACCTGTACTGTGTACTGAAGTGAACAGCATTTTTCAGCAAACTATTCTTCTGTTGGTAAAATGCTTGTTCTTCAAAACTGAAACTTCAGGTGGGAGGTGGGGAGGTACAGCTGTTATTTAGCTTTCACTTTGAATGTTTAAGATTCAGGAAGGACTTCCTAGCTGAAGGGAGATGGTGAGAACTACCTGTGAATAGCCCGGGAAGGCTGAGATTTGAAACTCAGGTTCTTAATGAGGCACCGCAGGCACATGTTGCAGTCAGTAGTCTGTGCAGTTAGTCTCCTTTTGTACAAAAAGTTATTTGGGTGTAGAGAGAGTGTACAATAGTCCTATGGAGAGCGGACTTGCTTGAGATATGGATCTGGCTTAAATCCTTGCTCAGCCAGGTTCTGTGCCTTGTGGTGTCTGGGCTTTGTCTTGTCATGCAAACAAGTTCCACTGCATCAGGGTTTTTTGAGTGTGTGTGTGTGTGTCTGTGTATGAAACACCACCGGTTCCTAGATTGCCCTAATGGCTGCAGGCAGCCTCTGAGGCAGGAAGGATGTTCTGTTTGTGGCTGCTCTCCTGCACATATGTGCATGCACATGTGCACACTTTCATTCAGGTACCCTTCCCAGCTTCAGCGACAGTGGCTGAGTTTGTTGTCTTCTATCCCTTATCTTAACCTCAGCCCGTTTTTCATCCCATTAAGATGAGACCTTTATATTGAGCAAAACCAGAGCTGTAACTGGATTCACCCATTCTGAAGGGGTCCTCAGGACGGCAGTGTGATACACAGCTGCTGGGGAGAGGCTCTTCCTGCTGCTGCACTTTGGCATCCAGTTCTTCTTTTCTTATTCTCACCAATGGTGTTGCTGCCAAATTTGTATTTCAGTGTCGTACAGAGGACAACATTTGCTTTGAAAGAGACTAGAAATGTCTCAGAGGAGAGATGAAACACCTCATTGTGTGTGCTGATATACATGGGGGTCTGATGTGTCAGCATTTCCCTTCTCCTTGCTTCTCTCTTAATTCCTAAGAAGTCAGTGAAAGGGTGGAACCTGTTGTGGCCTTGTGAGTAACCTGCCATAGTGTTTCCATATGTCTGGTGGTCTATGCGAGTAAGGGCCTTTGTGTCAATGTTTAAACCATACTTTTGTGGCCATGTGTGAAGGAGAAGTTTGGTTGTGCAGGGAGGAGCAAACAGACCGCAACCAGAGCACCGTGATTGTTGGCTGAATGAGAAGGCTACAGATGCTTTATTCAGTACCAGTGTTTTTTTAGCTGGTCACCTCCTGTCCTGGCCGAATTCCTCTTGACATCTGACCACTAGCTGACAGTCCTGAAGACTCACCCTTCTGCAGTGAAACCTCCCACAAGACTGCCGCTCCTGAAAGAGGACAAACTTCAGATTGGCCCAAGATCAGGAGGAATCACAAGCTAAAATATAGAGCCTGTGAAAGGCTTGCAGTTGCTGCCTTTTGTAATGTTCTCTTTTCACTGTGGGTGCTCATTTCTAACCCCTTTTAGCCCTAGTGCTGTAGTGTTGTAGCTTCATCGGGCACAAATTGCTTTGGAGCAGTTTTGCCTCTGCAGAGGAGAAGAATAGGGTACCTCTGCCTGGGAGCAGATAGTTTTCTTTTGCTTCCCACAACCATTTATGTATCTGAGGACCACAAGCATGTGAGGTCTACCTGATGTATCAGTCTTCAAAGATTGTTGACTTACCTTACATACGAAAGTGCTGGCTGCATTTGTGAGCATCATTGGAGTGAAGAGTCTCAATTTTGTCCCAATGGAAGGGAAAAAAATTTTTAGTACTCTTTCAGACGAGTGATATGCTTGATCACTGACCTTGTAAATGTAAGTCGTGTTCCTGTTTGTTTTTAACAAAAGATTGTTGTTACCTGAACTGATCAACCAGGAAAGTGAAAGAGAGGTGGGAGATGTTTGAGGGGTTGCTGGCATAGTTGAAGTAAAAAGGAGATTATTATGAGGTAGTTTGCTGGGGTCCATTGCTACTGTTTGTAGGTTGGCACATGGGTAACCTGAGTTGGAAGCAGGTCTTCTCCTCCTGCAGTAGAGAGGACAAAAATCCAAACTGCATTTTTAAGGCAACCTTGTTGCCTCAGATGTTGGTGATGACTTGAGGTTTAA
This sequence comes from Harpia harpyja, assembly GCF_026419915.1. Lineage (NCBI taxonomy): Eukaryota > Metazoa > Chordata > Aves > Accipitriformes > Accipitridae > Harpia > Harpia harpyja. The sequence continues at coordinate 20,659,775 of NC_068969.1, forward strand.
AGCTACGCTGGGAATATACAAGCCCTTTGGCAGGCACTTGTTATTTAGCAGAATTACTGCATTTTGGGCTCGTGTGCCCCTGCTGACGGCACTAATCTTGATGTTAGGAGACAAAGTACCAGCTGTGCCTGGTCCTATTTGTACTACTTTAGCCACATGGATGTTCATCCATTTAATTTGGAAATATTTCTCTGCACTCATCAACAGCCGCATGCAGGCAACTGAAATTGCCACATTTATTCTGACTTAGTTTTCAAAACGACAGATGCTACATTACTGTAAAACATAGTGAAAGGGTTTTCTAGCTTTGGTTTTGTTTCTCATTTGTGTGTGAGTGTGTGTTATATAAGCTATTAATGCTGATGAGTGAAGCTACTTTTCTTCAGCAAGGTCTGCTCCTTCTCCCATAAAGTCAAGTGAAGCTTCCACTGGGGGACTGGTGCCGTTTATGCTTCGGCAAAGGGCTTAGAAACTGTACTGGGACTCAGGAAAGAGAACAGTTGGCGCATGTGTGACACAAATACACGCAGATGTGTGATGTGGTGGTTATTAGTTTTTCTTAATAATGTGACTTTTTCCCCAGCCTGAATAATTCAAAGGAACAATGCTGTTGTGCACGTGCCTGAAGGCGTGTAACCTTCTCTGTCCTCTGGGAGTGTGGTGGTGTGCGTGCTGCTTCCAGTGCAGGTATTTTAAGGGGATAAATACAAAACCATCTGCCAAGTCTTGTGTGTCAAGTGCAAGCCTTGCACAACTGCTTCTCTTCTCATGCAAGACCACATTTAGGGCTGTGGTACAATAGTTTCGCAGTGTGATGCTAGAGCCTTGTTCCCATTCCTTGACCTCATGAACCAGTGTGCTTGGTGCTTGGGGTCACTGATGGGGACAGAGACTGTGTCACTGTGCTGCTTACCAGGGCTGCGGGACCCAAAGGACTTTGTTAATACAGGCACTGTCCTGTCCCACAACCCAAGGGCCACTCACATCACCCTTCTAAAACGTGAGACCCTGCCATTGTTTGCATTAGGAAAGCTGGTACTTGGGATGCTTAATGAAAAGCTTTTCAGGACTAGGACATGAAGGGCATGCTGTAGGCTCTGTCAGAAAATGCCTGTGGGGAAGAAAGGTAGAGCTTGTGTTGAAACTATTTACCCTCCTTTTAGTGTCTCCTTCATTGCACCTTTGGGCTTTGCCTTAAATATGTGTTCTGTGGCACCTTGTTTGTTTGTTTATATTGTGTTTAGCAATCCTTGATATTGTCGTGTTTGAGCGGTGGATGGGGCTAGATGATCTCCAGAGGTTCCTTCCAGCCTCAATTATTCTGTAATACAGATGCATAGAAAGATGCCTACAAAGACTTCTGGAAAGAACAAATGAAGAAAAAACTTTTAGCCTCATTGAAAAACACTGATACAGGAGAAAGCTACGGGGTTGTATATATAGAAAGGGTCAGTCTTTCCTCACTAGAGATAGTTTTTAATGACTTTTCAATGGAAATACTGAAAAAGGCTGATCAGTTCATTACCAAACAATCATGTAGTGCTTGCCTCTGCCTTGAGTTGTTTGTGGAAAGACGCCTGTGGAGTTTGAGTAAGAGTTCAAATGCAGTAGAGCAGAGAAGCGTTTTCTGGAATAGCTTTTAAAAATTGGCTTTGTTTTCTGTCACGTTTGGCATCTGCACTTGCTGGACCTTATGGCATAACTGAGTTGTGTTTCTTGTGGAAATTATTTGGATGTGACCTTACTGCTTTTATTTTGGCTGCTCTCTCAAGCCCTAAGGGCTAGTAAATGCTGGATGCTTACATTTAACTGGAGCTATGCAGAAATTTGACAAACCTTGGGTGCCTTCAATTTGCAGCCTTTTGATTTACTTTTATTAAACAATTATAGCTGGATTTGCCTTTTGGGGAGTCTTTGTTTATGGCATTCTAAGCTAACAAAGCCCAGCTAAGCCGAAGGATGGATTATCGAAAATCAAAGCTAGCTCTCCTAATAGGGACAATGGAATCCTGCCTGGTCTGAGCCTTGCTGTGACACCTGGGAGGCCCACACTCCAATATGATAAAGCATTTTCTTTGAGAGAAGGTCACCAAAAGTTCACTTTTACAGAGAAGTTCTTATTCTCAGTTAATGGGGCTCCCTGTTGCATGGTCCTGCAGTTGCTTAACATAAAAAGGATGGATTGTCAAAGAAATTACCTTTAAAGTTCCTCCCTGGCAAACTTATCTGAAAGGACAGACCAAGTGTTCTCTCCTGGCCAGACTGAGTGGTCCATGACCCAGCCACCCAAGCTATCATGCCTGTTCGCACTTTTGCAGTTTAGGATTTGTCAGCGTTTTGATTTTGACCCTCATTTCTGGGCAAGTGCTGTTCTTTAGGGTTGTATTTTATAATAGAATCTCCTACCTGGGTTTCAGAGCAAGCTATTTAATCTTTTTGTGCTCTGGAAATGAAGACATTTCCAGTCTTTGGGGATTTTTCTAGTCCCAACACAGCAAATTCATGATTTAACATGAAATATTACATGCTTATCATATCATGTGTGAGGTGGGCCAGGTCCTTTTTTGGTCCTTAAGAACTAAAAGCAAAATCAAAACATATAAGCAGGGCCACACTTGGCTTTTTTTCTGTGTGCGTTACTTATGTAATTTCCTGCATATGTAATTGATCCCTAGTCATAGCTGGGCCCAGACCCAAATGAAAAACTGTGGGGATTATTGTTTCTGGTTTCTTTCTGACTTAGCTGACTCATTTTTCCCAGAAAGGGGGAGAGAGATGGGAGTAGGGTGCGAGAAGCGCATGACCTAAGGCCAACATCATCTGCTAGGAGAAACAGGTATGGGCTGTTTGGGCTTACTTTAACTTGATTTTTCATAGAGGTGCTTGAAGAAGGTTTTGGAGAAATTTAGTTATCTTTTAAAAATTACTTTGATTTTGCATAGAAATAAAAAGTAAGAATATCAGCCCAGATTTTTATTTGGGCTTTGGCTCTAGTGGAGCTCCACTGATTTTTATAATATTTTTGTAAATTAAAACACTAATTGGAGCATCATTCCCAAGTCATTATTTTCATTATTAATTGATTTGATTAAATCTCCTCTAAGAAACATTCTGTGTCTCAGAACATGACACAGTTTTTCGTAGGAAACTGGTAGAACTTTGCTCCCATTTTCGACTTGATCAGTAAAGAGCATTGCAATTATGCTCTTAGATCCATGATGTTGATGTACTAATTTAGGTAACAGAACTCGGATGAAGCTTTAATTCCCAATATTCAAAACTGGTACATTGAATCCAGTAGAGTAGACATGTAGCTTTTTAGTTCATTTTGGTTTTGTTTTCTACCTAGTTTTCAGAGTAGGCAATTGCATCTTTTTATGCTATAGGAATGAGGGTGTTTCTAGTGTTTCGGGCATTTTAGGATTCCAGCAAGAAGGTTTAGGACCCAACTGAGAGGAGTTGACGACACAGGAACACTTCTGAGCAGTGCATGCTAACTTGTGAACCTAGTTTATGATCAGTCCTGCAACAGAAATAGTTGCATAATTTATTTTGCAATATGAGCTCTGACACAGATCTCCTGGAGCTTCTGGAGGGGGGTACAGCTTGGGGTGGCAGTATATTAGTAGGGCTGCAGGATGATTAATGTCTATTTTTAAAGCAGTGACCATAAGAAGGTATGTCTGAGGTGTGGTTAGCAGCAGAAAATCAAGTTGTGCTCTGATATACAAAGCTGTGATGGCCCTTCTCTTCATATCCTTTGCTAGTACGGGTTAGGATAATTAACTATGTAAGTTAACAGTCTGTTTTCAAATCCTCTGAGATTGCTTGGAGTCTTTCAGATCACATAAGTGGGCTTTGTGTCAGGCCTGTGTATTAAAGCCCTCATGCTTTAATGTGTGAAATGAGCCCAGCTAACCTTTATATATGACCCCCCCCTTTATTTTTTTCAATGTATAATATATTCCACTGTCTTGACTACCATCAGTTTCTCCAGTGGCCAATCTTGTGTTTCTGATGACTTGAAGTGGGAGTGAGATTTCCCCCCAGAAGCCCCTGAATCTAGTACTACTTTGTGTCATGACAGACACTTAAGAGAAAAGGGACATTAATTCTGCGTGTTTGCATTTGAACAGTGAACACATCTTCATAAACCCTGTATAGCTGAGAAGCTGTACTTGTGCAAGAAAGCCACCACTCTTCCAGATGAACTCTGGCTGGAAGCTCGCAGATACTGTTCTAATGGAGAAATGAAGCTGCTGGGATGAAACCCCAAGCAGAATCTTTGCTATTTTGTCACATTAGAGAATTTGCATTTAATAAAACCAGGGGCCTTGGGTTGGAGGTACAGCATCTGCTGTGACAGTTTCTGTGTTACTTTTGTTGAGTTTTCTTGCTAAATAGTTTATGTTCCAATAAATCCTTAATACAACAACTGCTTTAAAAACAATTGAAAATAAAACAAAAAGAGGAGTTTAAATTGCTTATGGCTTGCTTTGTATGGCTTGCAGGCATTTGAGCAATTTTGCTAACAAGTATCCTGTAACCTATTTCCAAAGGCCACTAGCAGATAATTATATTTGGTTAATTTACATACTTTCAGTTTATAATCCTAATTAGTTCTCCAACCAGTAGTCCCTAGGCAATATGTAGTCTTACCTCATTCTATTTGCCATCCCTAATGTGCAAGTTCTCTTCTTTTAATTTACAAAAAAATGCTGTTAGGTTTGGTTCAGGGCTTTCCCATTTCAGTGCACATCTAAACTGGGTGATTCCATGCTGATTTAAACCCTATTCGCAAATAAGTATTTTACATTTTTATAGCTCTTACGTCTGGGAGACGTCCTGCAATTTAGGGAAACTGACCCCAGGTTGACACAGAGCCTATTTTCATTGCAAAGAATCAGGCCAAATTCTGCACCAACCTGTATCTAGGGAGTCCCATTGACATCTGGTTTGCCGAAGGGGCATGTGTTGGCAAAGGATGGGGACTGAGGTGTTGGTCTGTCACCGTGTCGTACTGCTACCATGGCAAAAGCGGAGATGGGGTGTGGGGCAGTAGCAATGAATAACGGCTGTGTGAGAGCCTGTGGGGAGCTGCGCACACAGGCTCTGTAAGAGGCTCTGGTAAAACCTCTCAGGCTGCTTGGCCATTGCTTGTCCCCCCCCTTGGTGTATTTATGATCTCCCTGCGTATGTACTATTCTGGGTTCAGTTATCACCCAAGCTTGAGATTCTCCTCTGCCACTTCACTGAGTGTAAAGGGAAAAGGAGGAGGATCAAAATGAACGTTTATACTTTCAGGTGAGCAATGCTCCCTTTAGCTCCTTCCAGGTTTAAACGAACTTCAAAAAACGCTTGGAATGAGCCTCCCCAAGGGAAGAAGCACATCTCCTGGTGCTGATCCCTGCAGGAGCCCGAGTAACTGGGTTGAAGTTGAGTGTCCAGCCAGAGTCGACCCGCCACACTGAGTCAGCATCTTGCTGTGGGACAGGACCCTGTGCTCAGGCTGTGAGGATGGCTCTCTGGCTCTGCAGGGGTTGTGCCGCAGCTGGTGGAGAGCGTTGGGTTTCAGGTAAAGCCTGTAGTAAGACAGGAGACGCAATCTCCACTGTTGCATGGAGATTTCTTGCATTGGATGTCCTGTAGGCAACTATAACAACAATTTCAGTTGTTATCTTTAAGCACTTGGGGTATGTACTATAATGCAATTGTTAAAAAAGCTGTTGGATGAAATATTTCCTCTTAGGCATCAAAGGCTGCAGCATCAAAGGGTGCTTTCTAGTCTGATTCATTTCACTGTAATGAGGTCAGGTTTGGACTAACATTATGGTAATTTCCAATGTTTCCTTGCAAGCAATAAAAAGACCCCAAATTTCCCTTTTCAACACCGCATTAAGTATTTTGATAAGGCAATGAAAAAGGGTGTGCGATAAGATAACTGAGAAAGGAAAAGGAAAATCTGCAGTTTGTAAAGCTTTTGCCTGGATTTCCAGGATAACTGACAGATTCTGTGAACTGATGCTAGTTAATAAATCATAACACTGAAGGAGAGAGGTGATTTTTAACTGACCAAAATAACAACAAATGTTTAGTGAGGAAAAAACTCAGAGGGGTGAGAATAATTCTTGGCCAATAATTTTATTTCAACATCTTAAAGAATGTAAATTTTATACTGTTGATGCTTTGGTGTAATTTCTACACATCACACTTGAATTCCCAGTGTGTTTCTGCTGTTACACACGTGCATACAATGCTCAGCATTTATGTAATTGATGCCTAAAGGAACCATTACCTGTGAAGTTATTCCAAACGAGCCTATTTTTATGAGGAACACCTTGATGATAATTCTTCCTCATTAGAGCATATCAAATCTTACTCTAGTATTTCCATGTAGACTAAAGATGGTTTAACTGCCTTTTCATGCCTGGTTTAAGGATCGTGATTCCACACTAATCATAGCTGTGCCTGTGCATCTGAACTTCTGAACTTTAGGAGAGGCAGTAGTTTGCTATGGCTCCCATACCTGTAATTGGGATGAACAGAACATGAACTCAGAGTAAAGCAGATTTGGGACAGATAGCAAGAGTCTTATGTTGAAGGCAGTGTGTTGTGAAAATCATATATTTTTCCTACTGTACCACTTGTGATGATAATGGCTGGTAGTATGCCAGGTGAAATCTTGGCTCTAACAAAATCAATAGAAAAATCTTTCATAGACTACTGTCGGACTAGTACTTTATCCCAAAGGAAAATATTGTTTGAAGATAAATTTACAGAGGCTTATTGACATGAGTGCCAGATTTCAAGGGGCAGTGACAATTTACATGGGCTGAAGATGCATTTTTGGGTATGTAAAAGAGTTTACTGTGGAAATATGGTAAACATATATTCAATGCTAATTTAGTGCTAGTCCACAAAGGGAGTGGAAAAAAAACCCCAAACAAATCTGTTGTTTGCTTCTTGATAATAGACAAAATAGGCACTGAGAAGCTGTTAATCTCTCCCCTTCCAACATTTCACTTCTATCATTACGGTTATAACTTTTGCTCTGTGTAGTTACAACAGAAGAGTCCAGAACAAAAACTCAGAAGGGTTTGGGATCAAGTTTTCTGTGGGGGCAAGGGAAAGGAGAGAGGGGATGGCGAATCTAGAAGCTATTCATAAGTCTATGTTACTTAATCCATCAGAATATTCCAATTTATATCTGAATTCTTAATTAGAAATAGAAAACAAGAAAAGGAGTGTGATACCTTGTTGACATTTGGTTTTTGTCTTTTTCACCATCTCTTCTAATTTATATATTTATTTGCTTTAATTTATATATGTTTTAATTTATGTATTGTCTGTTTTTAATGCAAACCCACACTGAAGTTTGTAGGTGGGCTTTATATACCACTAAGAAGCCACAAAACAAAGCAAAATAGGAGAGTAGTAGTCCTATTTCTTTCTCACTTACAGGTCATCTTAAATGCCTGGTGAGTTGAAGATATGCATTGCTTAATTCTACTCTTGATATTCCTTGTACTTCTCTCTTGCCTCTTCCCTCCATCTCTCCGTCCCTCAAGAAAACCTCAATCTAAATTCCCCCCAAAGTCAGGATACAGATTATTCTGTTAGGTTTGATTCCGCTGGCTGTCCAGGCATTTCTGCAGCACACGAGCTACCCTTGAGGAAAGAATACTCTACGTGGTGAAACCAGAAGGGAGTAAAAAGAATTTAAAATAGTTTGAAATATAAAACAATAATTTATTTGACTTCATTTTACTTGTTAACGTTTGTAGCTAATGAAGATTTCATGAAACTGCTTTTATGATTCAATACATTCAAATCTATAAAGCAAACAGTTACTACCATGGGCTTTTCAAATTCCACAAACTGTATTATATAAACAAATTAGCTGTACGTGCACATTTTTTCAATAGGTTGCAACATTTGCAAACATGCTTTAAAATCCTTTAAAGCTGCAGTATAGTGTACTTTGCTTCAGGCTTTTCAGATGAAACCTATATACTTTCTTCAGAAACCTTAAAAAGAAAAATGTTTAAATGTTGAGCATAACTCTAAAAACTGCTGTTTGATAAATGTTAAATATTACAAGAGATGACTCTAATTCTGAGTTTAAACCTTGAGCTAAATATTGATAAAGAGCACTCTGTAGAAGTGAACAACAGCAAAATAATATCACAAAATATGGTTTCACAAAAAATACATATGTGCAGTTGCTCTTGTGGGTTTTCTGCATTTTTTTTTTAGCTAAATTAAAGCATGGGTACCTTTTAATATGAATATAGTTTAAGCAAATTACCTGTGTAAGTATGGTTAATACATTTCTGATATTTAAACGCTTCATGTAAAAGGTAACAAGTAAAAAAGTACAATCAGTATTGCAAAAAGCACTGCTAATATTGCCTTTGAAGGAGACGGGCAAGTTTCCTCTCCACTTTATAATGGAGATGCTGGCACCCACAGTTGTAGAGTTCAGTATTTGAACTATAAACTTGATGACTGTATCTTATATACAAAAATCTTGCCACATTGAACGAGGCATTGATTTCTACCCCAATGGTAGTGGTTTATGTACATAACTTAGCAATGGCGATTATACAGTAGTCACTGACAGGAAGGAATTGTACACCCGTGTGCCATCTGGTGACTTTGTTCCATGGGTTAGCAGTTCTTGGATTGTCATCCAATTGTCAAATATTTTTTTATTTCTCTTCTTCATCATTTTTTTGTGGCTCAGTTCAATGATATTCATCTCTTTCTTTTCTTCTGCACCTTGCTGTTCCTTTAAGCAATCTAACCTGCTCTGCATCATAAACTCACGCCTCCTCCTCTGCTCCTTTGCTTTCACTAAATGCTGCTTCCGTTCTTCCTTGCTCCAGTAACGGCCCATCTTCATTTCACTTATGGCATCATCGTCAGTAGTCATACCACTGCGCTCCTCCTTAATCTTTATGGCACGTTCTCTCAGCAGCCTGTCCCTGACTGGCCTTTTTGTAATGTAGCGGGTCCCATCGCTTCTGACCTTGACTTTCCACTCCATCCTCGGTTCGCTCTGGCTTGAATTAAAGTCTTTGCACATACTCACCAGACTCATCTGGCTCTGTGCATACTCCACTGCTGATTTCTGTTGGATCAGCTGCATGTAGCTCTGATAGTGTTGTGCGTGAGCAGGAATATGAGCGTGCTTATATGGAGAGTGATGGTACGGGGAGACATAGGAGCTAGAAGGTTTTTGACCATGAGTAGGGCTTTTGCTTCCATCGCTGGCTTTTCTCTCCTTGTTTTCCAGCTGCTTGCCAAGGTCTGGATCTTTAGCAGAGGCATGGCATTTACCAGTGCTGGATTCATGACTTTCTGAGCTAGCAAATAAATTCTTTTGGGAGACATTATATGCCACTGCCCCCTCATTACCTTGACAGTTAATGCCTTCTGCAGTTCTGCGCAGCGAATTGTCAGGGGAAATCTCCAGTGTGAGTGGCGTGCTTCGGCAGCTTTCCCCTGTGTTATATGCACTCGAGCTATCCTTGTCAGACTTCTCGGGGAGCTCCGTAATGTCTGAGAGCTCGTGCCTGCGAACATCAATGCTCGTGTTATAGTTGCGGAACCCGCTGTTATGTAGCATCCAGGGCTCCCGGTACTGATCTTTCAGCTGCTGCATTTTATGAGCTCTCACAATATTCAGGCACTCTAGCTCGATATTGCGCAGCTCCTCATTCAGCATCTCCAGCTCTCTGTCAACGCTTTCTTGGTCGCTTTTGCTCATATCCAGCGTGCTGTTATGATAATACAGACTGTAAGGGTTGGCAGACTTCACCTGGCACTTCAGTTCCAGCAGTTCCCGGAATCGCTCGCATTCATCTACGGGGATGCCAAGGAAGTCGACGTCTGTGCAGTCAGCCGAGATAAACGACTCGTTGCTGAACTGCATATCGCCACTTCCTAGGGTGTCATGACTGTAAGTCAGCTTCTTCTGGCTCCCTAAAGTGTTGGAGGAGGTGGTGTGATCATCTGCGTTGTTTTCCTGCTCGGAGCTCTCATCGTTGCGAGTGCTGTCGTCTGTGCGTCCCACGCCACTGTCCTTCTCGTGCTGGTTAGATAAAATAGTGGCTGTATCTGTGGTACCTCCATCCTCCTCATGCTTCTTCTAACAGCAAAAATGAAAAGACAGAAAGAGAAAATTATTGCAAGGACATGAAATGTTTCAGGGTGTTTATTTTTTAATAGTTTTCTTAATCTCTCAATCTGTCACTTGTTACCCTTTCTGCATCTTTATCTTCTACTTGTATGGAAAGAATATTACTAAGAACTCATAGAAATGGTGACCAAAAACACAGCCTGCTGTGGATGTCCTTTTCAGAAGAACCTGAGGTCTGCTTTTCAGTTAGATAGCAACAATGGTAGAAGTCACATTTTCAAAATGCTGCTTCTCCCACTTAGGTGCACAGAAGTATCCAGTTCTACTGTGGTGCCAAAGTGAGAATATGCCTCCAAAAAATGTGGATGCCACAGAGGATGTAGAGTTTTAGAAAACTCTAGACAAAAATCTATTCGTGAACTCGTATGATTGCATTAATCATGGCAGAACAATGGGGAAATATAGGACCAAATCTGTGGCGCTGCATAAACTTTGCTACGTAAAAACTTTTTCTTTGCCTTTCTCCCCATATATAGACCTTATTTCAGACTTTGCTTGAGTTCCCCAGTTGGATTTTAAGGTTTTGGGAGGGAGGCTGTTTTCACTATGTGCATGCATATCAAATAGGAAATTTTGTAAGTTAGCTCTCTGTGTGCTATATCTACCATACACCTAGCTTGTAGTTCTCTCAGTGACCACAGCCAGAACGGTGGATTTCTTAGAATTGTGGTCATGTTGTCGTAAGAGGCAAAGTAAACATTTTGGTTCCCAAGATAAAGTTTGTGGATAGTCATATCTTGACTTTACAGAAAGTCCTTTTGCCTTGATCGTCATTCAAGACACTAAGTGTATTCAGTCAAGCTCAGTATTGGAATATTGAGTGCAACGTGAAGTTTTGACACCATTGCACAACAGAACGGCAGTACCTGCTGAAGCATGCTGGCAGTAAATTGCATTGCCTGGTGGTGCTGTTCCTCTAACATGTCCATGTGCAAGTCATCCAGAAAATCATTTCTGTCATCATCCATCCATCCTTCATCCAGCTATGTGAAAAGGGAGGGAAAACCCAAACCAAATGTTGTCAAAAGAATGAAGACTGACATAAATTATGTTCCTTCTTTGTGCAAAATGATTGGGAAATCTTAGGAGATTCCTTCCTGTGACAGTGCTGCTGTGTTCTGGGAAGAAGCACACATCTCCTTGTGCGAAGTGTGGGTATTGACTGTCCTACTTCCCCCCACAGCCGCCTCCATCTCCAGCAGCATGGTTTTATCTTCAACAGCCCTTTATATATGAAACAAACCCAGGCTTTTCATCCATGGAAATCATTCTAAGAGTTGGGGCTGTTTTGGTTTGTGCGCGACTTGATTAGGATGTATAAAAATACTCCAGAGCCCAAAGCCTGAACACACCACTTGCAAGGCAGCATCAAGGGCCAGAGGGAAAAATGCTTGCTAGGGGTCTGTAAGACTTTTTTACTCCCAGCTTCAGTTATCCCCAAGGGAAGGATCAGAAACATCTGGGCTAACAGGATAGTCACGAGCCTGACCCTGTGTCTCCAGGTGCATTGGCAAGGGCTGCTCTCGCAGCAGGAGGAGCAGAAACAGATCAAACAATAGTGCTCATGGCCGTTTGTTCAACATGTTCGTTGTGCTAATCCCTGCTCTACAAAGGGATCTGGTTCAACCTTTTATTACAGCTGAGGATGCTTCTTGACAGTATTTAACTACTTAAGAGATGGTGTATAAAGGGCTAAATAATAGGTGTTTTAATGAATGAATAATCAATCGGTATAGGAATTAGAGTTCAGTATGTTCTTCAAAGCTATGGCTTGAAACCATCCATAATACCTTGCACTGATGTTTGTAATTGCATTGCAGAAGATATAAATCACCAAAAGTCTTATAAATTGAACTTTAATATAAAAAAAAAATAAGTACCATGACTGCTGAATTCCATTATTTTAGACCATATACCTGTCCAGTCAAACTGTATTATACAGTTTTAGGTAGGTTAAAATTCTTCAGACCTGTGTTCTACAAAACAGCAACTCTTTTAATTAAGACTCAAGAGGTGTTTATTGTTGCTACAGTACCTGAATTTCTGGTCTTGCAACAAGTAAGGAGATATTCTTGCTCTCTTCACTGGTGAGAAGTGCCACAGCTTCTTCTCGGTTCTGTACCTCTATGCCATTGATCTTCAAAGAAAAGAGCAACAGAAAGAAATCCTTTCATAGGGATACTTAAATGCTGCTGAGAGGTGCTCTACAGAACTGCATGGCTGGCGCAGCACAGGCCAGGCACAGTCCCTGTTTTCATCTCCAGCCATGTTGTTCAGATAAGTGTTGGGCAAGTGTGTTGGTTTGGACACGTGAAGCTGTTCCACGCCTCTGCGCGTGATGTGCACAACCTTGCTACGAGGACAGAAACTGGAGAAGGAGAGTTGGGCAGGAGCAGAATCATAACATCAGGTCTGGTGGGTGGAAAGGAACAGGAACATCCTTGTGTGGGACAGGTGAGGGTGTGGATGCTGCTCCCAGAGACTGAATGGGGTGTGGACTTCTACTCATGTTAGTGTCTGTGCAGAAGATAGACCACTTCTAACAAAGCCCCTATGGTGAAGCATTGTTGCACTTGAAAGACAACTCGTTCTGGCACACAGCAGTGGGTGTTCAGCCTGCTGAACAAGTACTAACATCCCTGTGAGTAAACAGGGCAGCCTGGAGGGATTCTGCAAAGGGGAATAATTACTTGGGCCAAAATAGAGGGTTTCTGTGGTAGAAGGAAGACTTAAAAATGGAAGTGTATCAGAATATGTGCTGGAAACAGATGAAATCTGCTGACAAAACGCTTAGCCTGCAGGGTAGGGCCAACATAGGGCTTTACCTGGACAGCACTATCAAAATCTGACTGAGATATGGCAGAGGAAAGGGAAATATCCTCAGAAAGTTAAAATGAAGCATATGAATACCAGTCTGAAGGGAATGCTTTGTAAAAATTTATACTGAAATAAAGACATTGCAGCAGATTATAGTGTGTTAGCAGACTTTCAACCATTTACACATGTACCTGAATAATGCGATCCCCTTCTTGGAGTCGACCGTCTTTTGCAGCAATACTGTTGGGATCAATCTACAAAATAAGAGAACTGTGAGTGCTTTGGAGGTTTGAGAGCTCGGTATTTACTTCCCTTAGCAAGCCCAGTATTGGTAATATGACTGATACTGTAAGTCAGTGTGTCTGTCATTGCTGCTATATCTGTGGCTGTTACGTCTCGCTTAACAATTACAGGACTTTTCCTTGCTTATGTCAGACAAAGTGAAATGCAAATTAAAATGATCAAGTCAAACCCCAAACATTTCTTCCTGAGATGTGTCTTCAGAGAATGTAGGTTTATCATGTTTGTATGATACTGAGTTACTTCATAATTTAACATTTTGCTTTACAACACAGTGCTCTGATTAGAACCAGTTCTTGCATACAGAACAGGAAGGATTATGTCTTAAGTGATGCATTTAAATGAAAGATTTTAGGTTTAGTTACAAGTTTCTTTCCTCAAACTGCTGCTACTAATTTGAAATGGATCTGTATGATAAAAAGATTATGTATAAAATGCTACTTATTTCATGAAAGGTGGCAAAGAGAGGCAAATGGGCCCCAAATCTTTGTAAATAAAAATGTCTGTGGATGGATTTTTTTTTCCATTTATATTGTTTCTGGAATAATTGAGAACAAAAATTTAAGGGGGGATATATTAAAAATACTTTGAAACTGTCATCTGAAATTGAATGCTGAGACTGTGTTAGAGGAAAAATGAACACTAAATGTTAATATAACAAAGTTTGACTTCAGTGGATGCAGGATTTCACTCAGTTTGGAGAAGAGGAAAAATAATTAGATTTCTTCCAATTACTGCATTCTGGCTGTTTTTCGAACATGGTACAAACAGAAGACGCATGTCTTAAATGCCCAACAGTGCTGTTTAAAAGACAAATTGTATCTTACGGAAATCAGCTCAATCTTACCTCACTCACATAAATACCCATGTCATCTTCATCATCCGTTCTGTAACACACAGTAAGGCCAAGCTTGTCCTGGCTGTTCACTCTATGTAAATCTACTTCCTGAGTTTAAAAAAAAAACAAACAACAAAACAACCAAAAAACCCCAAAGAACAGAAAAAAAGAAAAAGAAAATACATTGTCAGTGAGACACTGGTGACTGATGGAAGCAATTTTTCAAATACAATGAAAATATTTTGCTTAAGTGATATAGTGGATCTCTTTTCACTTGTAGATGAGGTTAACTTACTGAGCAAAATGTGATTATATGCAGACAATCAATACTTGGGGCATTTTTGACCCTTCAATCAATATGAAGTCATTTTGAAAACAGACCTTTTATTGATCTTAAAGAAGAAAAATCGCCTATATTTCATGTAGTGGTAAGACTTCAAATGCTAAAATACTTATAAAGTATGATTTTGATATTTGCCACAGCTGATATATTTCCTTACAAGCAGGGAAATTTTCTGGCTTTTCAGAGAAAAATATAATACTCTATTACATTAACTTGTGTAATTTTCATGAAATGATGTAATAAATTTCTCAAAAGTGTGACTGAAGATCAATATATTGTCAGCAAAGCATTTGGTATTGGCAATAGAAATATAATAAGCACTTCAATATCTTGCAAGGGTTTGGTTTCAGCAGGTCATGGTTTATCATTCTAGTGCTCTTTGGTGGTCTTGTTAGTCTTGGAGACATTTAAGCCATCTTAAAAATATATGTTTTTCCTCTGTTGTTTTTCCACATAGACTTCACCTGGGTTATTTTTTTCCTACATTTGCTGCTGCTCTGTGACACCGGTTGGTATAAAGGGTTGTAAAACCCATGGAGATGCCCACAAGCTGTGGGATGCCCCTGGCTGGTGCACAGTCAGTGTGACCATCCACGTAGCATCTTTCAGCTCTGCCTTCTTGCTTCTGAGGGGCATCCCGGGACCCTAAGGACCCTGGGGAGCCTAACGCACTTAACCAGCTTATTGCAACTGCTCTGTCAGTCCTGAGGATGCTGCTATAGGGAGGAAGGACATTTCTTCACAGGTAGAGGTGTAATAGCAGCTGCAGTTGTGGTTTTTTACTTCCCTTAGAAGAGTGCTTGGCAGTGAGCGAGGCTTTGAAAGGTCCCGCTCCTCTGCAGCTAATGCCAGGCAGGATGGAGGAGGCAGCTGTGGGGCTTGAGCCCTGTTGCTGCAAAGGGAAAGAGGGGGACCAGGCAGAGGGAGCAAAGGGACACAGGCTGAGAAAGAAGGCACGGCCTGTGTGGGATCCAAGGGCTGTCCCAGCCCAAGGGCAGACCCTGAACCACGCGCTTCTGCTTGGACCTGTCCGTTCCAGGGGAAAAGTCCTGATAACACGACTCATTATTTCTGAACGTCTCTCTGTTTTGACCTGCGCTGTGCCATTTGTAAGGGGCAAGACAATAAAACAAGGTGATATGAATAATTTATTGGCATGTCTAGATGACAGCTGCCAAGATCAGCAATCTCGTGTTATTTACTTGTCAACATGTGTAATTTCTTTTTTTTTTTTATAAGAAACGTAGCTGTAAATGTCAGTGACATTTCAGATGGTATTTAAATGGCTTCAATCAATAGTATCCATGGCGAACTGCTGCTCTCTTTCTCCCTCTTTTGTTACTTACAGGTTTGAACATAATGCTTTAATAGTGGGGTTTTTTTTCAGATTTCTAAAGCTTTGGGGGCTTTCTAGAGAGGAGATGGAAATTCTTCAGAAGAAAAGATGAGACAAAGTGGATTCGATTCTGATCTCAGTTGATCCTTGGGAATGCCACCACAGTCAATGTGTTTATTCTGCATTTAATCATGGTGCAAACTGGGGATGAGGAGGGAATTTGTGAATCAGGCCTAATGCAGGCCTAGAATGATTCCCATATTTCCTGCATACTTTAACAAAAAGATTTCATGTCTTCAGGAAAGTTTTTGTATAGTTTAATGATTTGAAAATATGGCAATGAAGAAGTGGCAAGAAACCAGTGCTGTAGCTCTTTCTACTGTTTGTCATACTGGCTGTGAAAATTATATATATCATGTTAACAAGAACCCCGTAAAAACAAACAAAAAACCATGGTGACTTTGGCCATTATTTAACTAGACCCTATGTAACCATAAGCACTTGCCAGCACCTTTTGGAGTGGAAGGAGAGGAGGGAGCAAACTATTAGTTTGATTCTTACCTGACACGTGTTTTGAATAACAATAGGTGTTTTTCCAACAATGTACAACTGTAAAGGGTATTATTATAATTAAAAAATAAGTATGGGTTTATTTTTAAAATGCACCATCCAAGACATCACCTGTGATATACTGGAAGGTAATAAATCATCTAGTAAAGTAAATAATATATATTTTAAAAGGAAAAGAGATATATATTGTTTAAAAACACTCACAAATAAAGCAGCTAAAAGCTAAAGCAAAGAAAAAATTTTTAGAGCAGGTGTTTAGAATCTGAATTTTTATGAGTAATTAGTTGACAGACTTACTCTTGGGTACAATCCCTCTAGTCCTTGCCAGGAACAGGGTAAGTGGGTTTGATGCTACCCAAATATGATAATTTTGTGAACTTAAAGATAGGAACAGCTGCTTTCTGTGGGTCTTTGCGTCAGTGAAGTTTTAATATAATCATAAAGGTTTGAAATATTTGAGAGATAAAAGTGTGTGATTCCAGTTGGAGTTGAAGAATCAACACCAGAATCTTCAAAGCAAAGCTTATTTTCCATTCAGAGTCAAGTCTGTGTAATGAACAGATACATAAAAGGGGAAAATAGAAAATTGGCACCTGCAAGTACAGGTATTATGGTAGCTTTTTTAATTGTACCAGGAAATAATTAAACACTAGGAATTAATATGGGCCTAGAGAACTTCGAAGGTGTAAGTTCACGTGTTTGCAATGCCGCAGGACTTGCCATTTCTTACTCCTCTGTCTCCAGCATTGCACTCCTGGACAGCCCAGGGGCCTGATCCTGTGAGTCTGCAGTGTTCTGCGCTCCTGCTGCAAGAGAGCAGCTGCTGCATGCACAGCAGCAGCTGGACTGCTTCCAGAGACCCTGCTAAACGTGCTCTTTCAGATTAGTACTGTACAGTCTTGAGATGACAGTATATTTAGTGCTCAACTGGGGCTCAGATACTATTGTAAGGAGCTCTGTATAAAATAATATGAAATGTATCGGCCACCTACATTGCAGAAGGGAGGCACTGAAGTATTCAACACCTGGTCTAGATCTGCAGAAATTAGTTAGCAGACAATGGTGGTATCCACAAAGTGTGATAACATTGGGGCTGTGTTAGCATGATAAATGTAAAAATTTCATATATGATATAACTTTTACACACACAGATAATTAAAATCTGCTGCTTTAGATCAGGTAAAAGTGGCATTTTGAGAGATGTTCAAGAGAAGCATTTGTATGCTATTTCAAAATAGAGTCTGCACAAGAGAACTGTCTGAAAGATCATTGGCTCCGTATCAAATATAGAGCCAAAGAGGGCTCAGAGAACTAGTTCCTGAAATCCATATGGCATTTGTAGCAAGACAAGAAGAAATGAACATGCACTATGACATTATACCTGCAACCGCTCATAATAATGAATTAGGAGTAAGTGATAATAGTAAATTAACCTCTATAAGCTCAGAAGATCCTTCATTTGCAAGAGATTATTGAATTATAGTACTGCTGATTTAAAGTTATGACCTGCCTGCAAATTTATAAAAATCAAAGTCCTTTCTCTAACAAGACAGAAATGAGCAGTAGAAATCTGAAATGAGAGGACAATGATGGGTAATAAAAGTTCAAATGTTCACAAAGCATTATCCAAAGCTTGCATGATAAGTACTCTGTCCTTTTGTCTCTCTCTGTAAAAAGTGGTGAGATATTTTTTTGTGCTGGTTTCTGACATACCTGACCAGCAGGGCACACTTTTTTGCCATTCCATTAACAGGTTTCACCCAGAAAAGAATGTCACGGAAATAAATATAAAGAACTATTTCCTTTTAGACTGCGTGAGGCCTTCTCACTATCTTTTGGCAACTGACCCTGGTACAGCAGGAGGAAAACTGTTGTTCTTGCTGTCTTGAAGCTAAAGAAAGTGATTTTTACATTTGTCCTGTCACATAAATGTGGTTTTCAATATCAGTAAAAAGCAAAAACCCCATCCCTCCACTTTTCAGAGAAGAAAATTTTATAAAACGGGTTTTCTTTCCAAAATTCTTTGCCCTAGAGAAGAAACAAAAATCTGTTCTTGTGCCAGCCCAGCTCTATGATGGTAATTCTCTGATGGACCGTAAAGACTGGTCTTGCTTAAGTCACCAGTGGTGCTGGGGAAGGCTGAAGAAAAGTGCTTTCCACCCTGATGAAAAGAGATTTAGGATGCCTAAGTAAGGTAACTTGAAGGATGCCCAGGCTCTTTGCCAAGCAGATGGCCAATGGTCCATGATTAAGAGCTTTCCCATGCAGTAAGAGGTGTTAAGGCCAGGTTGAAGTCCTCTAGAGAGCTAAGGGAGGACAACCTTTCAGTATTAGCTCGACAGCAAGTTGAAATATTTTTACCACTTTTGGCTTTGTTCCAAACACAGAACATAGAAATATTTGTCTTACAAAGTACAGTTGTGAAGCTGAAGGAAGGTACTGCTTTTTAAACCTTTACATATTTGACCACTGCCTGCGCAGGACTGCTAGGGCTGAAGTCCTTTGTGTTCAGAGACATAGTAATGCCTTGAGAAGCTCCTGATCAGTGTGACTCCCCACAGAGCGGGAGTTTTCATTGAGAAGAAATATATTCACATAAAAGATGCTTTCAAATGCTTTACAACCAGGATGGAATAAAAATTGCAGAGTGCTTGTGATGGAGCCTATGGATTCCCATGTTGAAATAGTTACCTCTCACCTCCTTCCCTTCCTTGCAAATAGATTATTGGAGAAGTAAAAGAAAATTTTCAACCAAAGTAGCGAAGTACAGTAAAGGGGAGAGCTTGAAACCCTGTTTACTCAGCTTTTATTTATGGTTTCCTAAAAGCAGTGAAGTATTAATTTCAAATTTTGAAGCATGGGTTTTGGTGCTTAGTGTTAATTTTTTGCTGAACAGATGTTGTGGTTTCATGCCGGGAACACTGTGGGAGCTGTGCACTGGGAGGGTAAAAAGCTATTTGAATGAATCTGTTGTCCTTCTACAGTCTTTTGATGTGAAGCCTTCACTTTTGTCTAAGATAGAGTGAGAGTATCAGAAGGGAGATTTCTTAGCAGTCAGCGAACATTTCATGTAGTTTTTAATCTCCAAGCTTTACTTAGTCTCAACTAGTCTTTCAGCTGAGTTCTGAGTTTCTACTCAGAAAGAAAACAAGACCTGCATACAAGTTGCATATAGGAAAGGGTAAAGACACAAAATCAAATAGGAGAGAACAAGCCCCCTTTTTGATGTAGAATGTTCTCCTTTGTAATGGGAGAAAATTAACACACTGAGAAAGCCCTCACTTGGGCTGTGTGTCTGACAGCTGGACAGACTTGTTTGAATAAACATATTAATGCATAATGCTGCTGGGGAATCCTGGAGTGACATTATTCTTCCTTTATGAGCCTGAAATGACTTCTGGCTGGGCCTCTGTGAAGAATGAATGTAATTTTAATTTATAATAAAATAGTAGTTCAGGATTTAGTCCCTCTTTCCTTGTGGCAAGTGAACTTCAAAAGAAAAGAAATGGAATTTATTTATTTTTGTAGTAGGGAATATATGGCAGTTACCTCTGAGTCATCAATTTTAAGATAAATGTTGAGAGAGAAAACTGAGAACACAATTTTGGCATCTCGGCAATACCGCCAGCATAAATTCCTTCCTATGGATATTTACATTAGAAGCTCGCTGTGAACTTGGGTATTTCACTGTTTTTGTCTTGTTTACTTGTTACAAATCACTAACCAGTCAGTTATAGACCATAAAAGTTTAGATGAGGAGCTTCTGATTGAAATTCAAAGCACATTTTATGGACATAGAAACCTAGAAGGCTGACTTGATGGCTTTC
This sequence comes from Harpia harpyja, assembly GCF_026419915.1. NCBI lineage: Eukaryota > Metazoa > Chordata > Aves > Accipitriformes > Accipitridae > Harpia > Harpia harpyja. The sequence goes on from NC_068969.1 coordinate 20,680,010, forward strand.
TTACTTTAGACATTCCTGCTGCAGTCAATGAAACAGTGCCTTTGTGGTCTTTTAAAACATATCTATCAAAAGGCAAACAAAAAAGCAACTAGCCAGTTGAGTCCCTGTTAGCACTTTGACCTTACCATTGATCATAGTCTCTACAATTTGAACAAGCATCTTTAGTGGTTTTTAAGAAATACTGTTAGGCTACAGAGACTTTTCTAATGTTCATCTCCCTATGTTACTGAGCTGATCACCTTTTGCCATCAAGTACTATATCAATGTCAAAATTATTAATGTTGTGGTTTAAGGCATATTAACGTCTGGCTACTGAAGTGCATGTGTTTAAACTGTTTTCAGCTCAACTGGTTGACCTTCTAATGGAAGCAATATAATTTATCCACAATATTAGATTTCCTAAAAGATAGATTTTGAAAAGACACGGGCAGCAAATACTAATTTGTTCTACATTTTCCCTTAAGACTGAAATCTATATTGTATTTGTTTTTATTTAAGGAAAAAAAAAAAGTCACTTTTTTGAAAAGTAAGGCCTTGAAGTCTGCTAAACAGCATTTGTTTTACTGGCACTTTGATTTTATCCTGACTTTGATTTGTGTTTGTATACAGAGATGAATTACTACCAGATCTGCAGAATCTGAGAACAGCTTGCAAACTTTTTATGGGGTTTTAGTCCTTGATCCTGCAAACACTTTTATAGAAGGGAACAACTTTGTACTCATAGAAGACTGAACTCTGCTCCCATTGAGGCTGTTGATAAATCTACCACTGATCTAAACAGAGCTACAGACAGGTCAGCATCGCTTGCTTTGACAAATAAGCGTTAGCAGGACCAGGATCTAAGAAATAGAAGTGCAAGCAAGCTAAGAGTAAACTATTCACTTACTGATAATCTTGAATGGATTAGCTGGGTCAGACATTGCTGGCAATATTTAGAAGTATTTTTTACTTTACTGCTATTTATTACAAACAATTAAAAACACTTCAGTGGGTCAGTATCGGTGCTTAAGTGTCCTGCAGAACTAAGGCCCAGAATTTCTGTGCTGTACGCTGAATGGTTGGGAGCAGATTATTAAAATTAAGAATGAGAAAACTTAGGATGAACTTCTGATGGGATATACAAGTATTAAAACCACAAGTGATTTTTAAAGATTTGGCAGGAAAATGGACTTGCATACCTTCATGACTGGTTCAACTTTTATTATCTATGATTTCATATGTATACGTGTGTAACTTTTCAGTAATGAAAGGGGAGGAACGGCTTAGTATAGTGGCAAATCTATTCTGGTCTTGTAAACTTAAAATACTTCTAAATTATATGATCGAGAACATCTGTTTCTCAGCTGTGGAGTATTGAAGGGAAACTCACACATTTTTACTGTGACTGTGTGGAACAGGTCCTGCCACTCAGCAAACTTGCAAAGTGTTTCAGATTTTCAGAAAGTCTAAATCAGGATGGTTATACAGAATTTAATTAATGGAATCAATGACTTCATTATTTATGTTAATTTGTTAGCTGAAGATCTGGCTCATCAGCCCATGGCACACAGTTAAATATATTTCTAAAGGTATCAGTAAGGTTTGCAACCTGCAAAGTAACTAATGAGCAATGTTATTACAAACACCTGCTTTGAAATGTCTTTTCACTTTATATACAATATAAAGACAGTGACATACACATGTTAAACTGTCAGTAAATGAAATAGTTATTAAAGACTAAGCACCTCTAATTCCAACTCATCTCGGTCCATTTCTTGATGAATTCCTCCCATGTAGTCATTTGGGTCATAGTATTCATGCACTGATGGATGGCTGGAAAAAAAAAGGTATGTTTTAGGACAGCATTCAGTACTCTAGGTAGCATATTAATCCATTCCAAGCTTACAGCAAGTTATCGTGAACATGATGGACTAAAAACCACACCAAGAAGTTGCATGTGGTTAATCACATATACTATACCATTTATGCCAATAAATGTATTAAACAAAAATTACAGGTATTATAAGAGGACCCTAAAACATTTGGCACCTGATGATGAATGAGAGAAGAGTCTTAGCATTTATTAATGATTTTTCTCCAAATGCAAAGCTGACTTGGAGAAAAAATATACAGAGAGAATAGCGGCAAAGTAGGGGAAGGGGTACCAGGTAACAGCTGAGTGGACAGATATTTTCCAGGGTTCAAGATGAGAGGGAATACTAGATTGTTTACTTGTGGGCTTAGGTTATTTGCACACATGAAAGTAAAATCATTCTTGCCTAGCTGCTTGGCATTTTTACTTTGCCACCACAAATACTTTGTATTATAAAAATAATTTGCCACCCAACTATTTGGATCAACAGCATTCTGTTGATTGATTTGAATGCAGTAGGCTGTGCATAATGATTTACATACTATTTAAATATGCACCACTCTTCATATTGCCATTTGCTATTGGCATGTTGCTTTTTACAACTCGAGCTCTCTGACAGTTTCACTGTCTGTACTTTGGAAGTTGTAAGCAGTGTATTGCTTGTGATCGCTTTTTTTTATGCCAGAATTTTTTTTCTGCAATGAAAGTAAACTCCCTTTAATTCTCTGTTAACTAGATACATGTTTCTTTGTAAGTGTGAGGCTATTTATGTAACAGCATCTGCTAATTGGCTAAGATACCCAAGTTGTTATACATAGGCTAGATTAATTTGAATGGGATTTGGAGAAGGTACAGGAAGCATTAGGAAAAAAAATGACTGTTTGCTTGCACATGCTGGGTGACAGCATACTTGAATACCTAACTGCCTGTATACGTAGGGATAGGCGTGAGGCAGGTTATGTGGTTAAGACCAACATCTACAACTCGGAGTAAGGCCACCAAATACGCTAGCAGTTGGAATCTATGCCTAACGATTAAGGGGCGATACGAAGTTACGTGATAGGACTGAGCTGGTGTTATGCAGGCATGTTGCAACCTAAATGATTCATCATTCATTAATCTTTGCCATTTTCCTAATGTAATTGGTTTTGCAGTTGGAAAATTGCAGGTATTGAAAGCCCTTCTTGCAAACGTGTTTTGGGGGTATGCAGTATAGCTGCTCTAAGAGTAAGTGTGTCCTCTCCACTGTGCTCTAAGCCCTGCTGCTTGTTCACTGCAAACAAGCTCAAAGGTATAGCCTTTTGTCAAATGTTTCCACTAAAACATGCAGCTGTGCTTGAATTTTCAATAGGCTGGGAATAGGTGGCCATGCAGTAATATCCACTGGAACTATCTTTCAAGTGATCAGCACTGAGAGTCATGAAAGGAACAGACATAGCACACAGAAGCCCAGTTCCTGGCTGAATGTGTGAATGTTAACAGGCCGTGAAAGTCGCTTAGGAGCAGTACAGGGTCAGTGCCTGTTTGTAGTTAAACCCTATTTCCTAGGAGCACTGACAGGGATGTCTGGAGAGGCACGCTGGGGTACGTTTGTGTGCCGATCAATGTTCACAGCTCAGGTTGTCTGTGGGTTCCCCTTCGAGAGCTGTACTGCGCAGCCAGGACGTGTGCACATTAGCCCTGTCTCTCACGGTGTACAGGATCATCTCAAAACCAGGTATTGCTGTGGATTGACCAGATCACGGTCTCTCATGCACAGCAACTGAGACGTTCAGAATCCTTTCTATTGCTTTTTCCCTTGTGGAGATGCATGGCAAGATGACAGGCAATTTGCATGGGCTCCTTGGGGAGCTGTTTTCCTCTTGAACAGCGTGTGAGGGTGTGGGGTGTGTGTGCCAGGAGATAATTGTCATTTTTATTTGTAAGTACAAAAGCATCAAACTACCATTAACAATAATTAAAATTTGATTCTACAACATCCATGACAGCACTAGTAAGTAATTTTAGTTCTAGAAAATAATTTATTTGAGTAACATGGCTGCAGGGTTATAATAAAGTAATTAATACACTGGAACAGAATGTAGCAGCTCTTAGCATTACACAATTTATGGCAGCCATAAAAAATAAAGTTAAAACATAAGCAACCCAAAGAGGCAGTGAGAGGTATTACAAGAAGCAATAACTTTATCCATCAAATGCCAGCAAAAAATGAGCTTTTACGAGGCCATGTTGTGACTCAGTGGCATTACTCATGTGAGTAATGGCTTACTAATGCGTAGAAAAAATGAAAACATTTTGAGTTATGGCTCCATGGTGTATGAATCCCGACTACTTCTGGAAGTACATGTTCACCAGCAAGTAAAGGTGAGTTTGTGAACTACTTCTAACATGTCACATTAAGGAATGCAAGGATTTTCAAGGGCTTCACAAACTGTTACTTACTCTTCAGGTAGAAGGTATGGGTCTAGCACAGAGACGGGTGGAGTAGGTGAGCCCATCTTGCTTAGAGCCATGATGTGTTCAAAAGTGATATCTGTCTGTGTGCCCACATCTACCAGCTGAGAGTCGTGAGAAGGAGTGAAGACCTTGGTGCGTGGAGTTCTTCTCAGGACCTGCACCACAATGGGCTCCTTGGCTGTTTTGAATGCTTCTACTGCCTGCTCGTGTGTTGCTTTAGATAAATCCTTCCCATTGACCTGTGGGAAGAAAGCAAGCAAAGCAACGAGAGAAACAGTCAAAGTGGAGGATATCTTTGTTAGTTTTGGCTGTTAATTTATGTCTCGGCTTCCATCTAAAGGTATACGCAGCAAGCACTAGGAACTCTTTATGCAATGTTACGCATCTCTCACTTTCTCCTTTCACTACAGTAGCTTTACAAATCCTATGCTCTCCTTTTTATTTTGACAGTTAGATTTTACTAGGCTCACTCTTTGAGCTAAAGTACAAACCAGCATCTCATTTGTTTCTTGCAGGTTAGAATCCCTCAGCCCTTGTTCAAACAGAACAAGTTATTGATTCTCCTGTAATTTTTCTAGGTTTTTTTTGTTTGTTCTTTAATCTTTTAATGTTTTTGCTCAACAGAACTACTGGGACAAGATCTGAAATTACAAAACCATGTATTTGTGTCTGATAAACAATTTTTCAGATAAAACATGGTGGTAGTCACTGTAATAGGTCACCCAGTCACTGTAATAAAAAACTGCATTTTAGGGATGGGTATGGACATCATACTGGGATAGTGAATAGAAATAATAAGGAAAAAACAATCACGGGCTTTTTTTCGAAGTAACTTTTTGTCTGTGTAGCTTGGCCATTTCCCATCCCCAGATCTCGCTACCTTTGTCTCCTGGTTGAGTGAATACTTATACATAACCTTTACTAAACATGACTGAGAGACCCCACTGAGAACTACCAGTACCAGACATGCCAGGCCATGGAAGGTGGGGGTCTGAGAAGAGAATCTGAACACAGATCCCTCCTCTCTCAAAGGAGTGAAGCTTCTGTTCACAGCAGCAAAACCAAAATGAGGCATTCAATTCCATACACGGTTTCAAATCTTTGGCAAGCAGAGGTGTCCTTCCTGATCCAGAGAGGTCTTGAGCACGAGCACTTCAACCCACTGTGGCTTTGCATTTCACTCATGCTTAGCTTCCTTCCTCACATGGTTTCTAATGAATTCTTCCCTAAGTATCTAAGTCTACCCAGGGGCTGTGGAAGAGATGAGGTCATATTTGTCAGAATTTTTATAAAGCTGCAAACCCACAGTTCTCATTTCGAGTTTTGGTTCGTGAGAAATTTTAATGTTTCTGTGTGTCTCTGACTGTATGGATTGTAATTTTAAGGGAGCTGAACACAATGAACAGTTTGGAATGAACTGAAAAAAAGGCAACTGTGGTGAAAAGACTGAATGTGTGCCCACTTCCTGCTGCTTCCAGCCTAACATCGAGATTTCTTTTGAAATTTGGCTTGTTTGTTGAGACATCTGCAAATCCAAAAGCTCTATGGGCTCATATTCAAAAAACTGTATTACAGAAATAGTGGGAACCACTGGGAAGTCCACTAAGTTTTTATCCTCTTTTAACCTGTAAACTGTTGGCATTTTAATACAGTTGAAAAGAAACCGTTGAAGAGAAGCTGCCCAGAGCAATTTGTTTCTGAAAGCTCTAGAGTGAAATTGCGATCCTAAAGCATCATGGTATCGTTTAATTGTTACCATGTTCTTTGGACTGGGGCAAGTGTTGGCTGACATGTAGAGCTAAACTGCAATTTGAGATCTGAAGATGCTACTAGCACTGACAGTGAGGGCCCCTATCATGAGTCCTTCTTGTCAAGGAGCATACTTTGTTGATATATTGTCTTTATGAAGGATGTCTTATATTGTACTTTTCCTAGTCAGCTATTCACTTGATAAAATGCATTACTGTATATGTAAGCAGAGGTGTGAGTTGCACAGTGGAAACTGTTGCCTTCTGCATGGAAGTGCATGGTAGAGTAGCCTATTTTTTCCAAGGCATAAAAATAATGAATTGCCTTAATTGGACATAGATGCAATAGTGTCCAGCCTCAGGTGTTAGTGGTGACTGCTACTTTGTTTTAATCATTTTTGTACATGTCTCAAGTGTACACTAATGTGGTGACTCTGCCACATTAGCTTCTTGAATATGATTGAAAAGTCTAAAATATACGTCCAGACTCTGCTATCTTTATTTGTATCAGATTGCACTTAGTTCACACTGTGCTATGCCAAGTTTAGTCCCATTAAAGTAAGTGGGGCAACTGAAGGAGTAACATTACTCAGCGCAGTAACTGAATTTAGTCCATACTTAACGCATTGCCCACAGCAAAAAGCTGGGTGATAATAAAGAGGGTTAACTCAAGTGCAGAATAGATTGAAAAGGCTAAATTCCTGCTGAGTTACCTTGTGCACGTAACACTCTTTATGCTGTCATCTTTGGTTTATCTTAGAGAGGTGATGACATCAGGTTTTTTTGTTAAGCCAGCTGAGAATGGAAGGTGTTAGCATTACATTTACATTACACAAACACTTGTATTGAACACAATTGCTCACAGTAATGCATAGCATGTAAAGTTTGGCCTGGTCAAATTAAATATCATTAACTCACCCAATTGAGCAGATTACTTTAAAACAATTTGTACAGCTGTAAAATTAAGTTCAGTGTAATGTTTTCTCTAGAAAAAGGAAATGCTGATTATGGTTCGAGTTTTATTATTTGCTGCAAATTAAATGTTGCACATTTTACTGTGTGCATCCTAATTTCTTTTTTTTTTTTTTTTTGGTACAACTAAATCCAACAAGCAGTCAAAAGAAAAGAATCTAAATTGCAGCAAGTGTAGTGTTTTTCAGAAATGTGCTCAGAATAACTTTTGAGCAGGAAACTTTTTATGTGAGCTGCTTTCTACATCTTTATGCTAAAGACTGGTAAAATCATGCAAAGGATAGCTTTCCAGTTTATTCCCCAATATTGTAATGAACTTGGATTGCAGACAGTTTAGTACAGGCCTGCATTTTAGTTTAGGTTCCTTAGGACACTTTATTTCTGCAAATCTGTGGACTGGCATCCTCTTTGTGCTTTCATATGTAATTGTTTTATAAATAATCACAACTTCAAAGTCAGGTTGATGTCATGCAGAGAACAGGTGGTAGTTGGACTGTATCATAAATTGTTACCACAGGGATTATTTCCAAGTAGTATCCTGACTACATTTTCTACAGGCTGATAATGCAGTGAAAAAGAGAAGCGCTGCATAGCCAGGCAGAAGGATGTGAGACCAGATCTTAGAATTAGGGAGAAGAGGCAGCTAAATTTTAATCTAAATTAAAAAGATTAAAAAGGGGACCTTGCGTAGAAAAGGTTTGTGACTTTCTGGCATTTGGCTTTTCGGTTGAGACTCAGCATTTCTTAGGCGTGCCTACTGCCGCCACCGAGTTTCCTCTCCGGCAGCAGAACTGATACATGGGGGTTTTCACAAACGCCCATTCATCAGTGGCTTAACTGTAGATACTGGCCAGTGAATGAGACTGTTGAGGAGCATGCGCTCATCTGGTTCTGCTTCATTGGCTACAAGGATAGCCCCAGTGGAGGGGCTGGAGAAAACCTGGGGCCAGGGGAATTAAAAGTGCTGTAAGTAATGGCATCAGGGCTGCTCTGCTAGAACCTTTCATCTTGTAGTGCTGGCTCCAAGTCAGAATTGAGCATGTCACTGGGTATTTGTATTCAACAATCTCCGCTTGGGCATTTCAGAATACTAGGACTCCGCAGAGCATGGTAAATAAATAACTCTAAAAGGGGATTTATATTTGATGTAGATACAGTTTTATATCATGGGTTTGATAAGATGGCAATGATTATAGTAAAATGAAAGCATAACTCACTGTATTGTTGTTATTATGGGTTTTTTAGTATTTCCCATCCCAGCACATCAATAATATAATTTTCCATTGACGGGACATGAGGATGGGAATGCTAAAATATTTGGATAATGAAAACTAGTAATTCTCAAGTCTGCTTATGTGTAACAGAGCTAAACTGCTTTTTTGTCTAGAAAAAGTAGCAGGTATTGGTATTTTATTTTTAGTAGCACAAAACTGATGGAGAAGAAAAATATACTGGGATGATCTCAATGGCTCGATTTCTGGTGTCCATGTAGAATTGGTACTTGTGCCTGATTTTGAGTCCTTCCGAAACTTTAGCAAATAGATGATATTAAGATGTTTAGTTTCTATCTGGAAAATTTGTCACAACTGACAAACAATTATTCCTAGTGTTTAAAAGCCAATAAATATATCTGTACAGTTTCACTTTGTTAAAAGAAGTGGCTCTATAATCATAGACTTTATTCCTAATGCTGCTGAATTATGTTCAGCAAAATTCTTCCTTATAAATAGTTACATCTGAAATAACACAAGAAAAAAAAAAAAGAAATCCATGCATATGAATGCTTCAGAAGACTGCCAAAACCTACAAATATGCATAATTTCTTAAGAACCTTACATGCCATGTGACAAAGACAATGGGATCTTTCATGGCACAAAAGATGGATAAATTAACTTGTCTGAAACGTTGAAATGGTTAGCTTTTGGACCTTCTTTGCATTGGAAATATATTGAATATGAAGAAAGCTGTAGTTTAACTGAAGTGTATGTAGTGAAACTGAACTGAATGGACCTTGATGAAATTTGTGGTGGAGCCAGATAGCAGGCTTAGCTACTGCAACAGACACAGAGATAAATACTCTGAATTAAGACCATACAGTAAATAAGGAAGGGATGCTTGAATTTTTTTTAATAGAAATTATGTAATGATTATGAAATAGAATAGTATTTATAGTATTTTAATTTATAGTGTAGTAATTTAAAGTATATACTGTATGTTATAGACTTTTGCACAAAAGTAGGCTGCAGAGAGCACACTACCTAAAATCTACATTGTAAAGGCAGCAAGAAATCTATAGATAAACATGGCGTAATCCTGTCTGGGAAGTCAGTGTCTCCTAGAAGTTTTCTTTTAATACTTGGAATGAAAATAAAATAGTCACTTCAGCTTGATTTGATGCTCACTAAAGTCACTGGGAGTTTTGCCTTTGCAATGCCTTAGTTCAGGCTCTGACTGAAACAGAGGTGAGTCCAATAGCAAAGCAAGATGTTATGAAGCGGAGCATGCCATTGGCATTCAATTGGCACGGCCAAACTCTGATAATGGAAAGGAAAATGCTGTCACGGTCAATTAAGGTAAAATGTGATACATGTTCGTAATTAAGAAAAAGAGAGATGATGCAACAAGGTATAATAGGGGACGCCATGACACAAATCCAAATGGAGGGTCCCACCAAATAAATAAAAGGAAATGATGTCTTAAATTCTCATTTCAATCATGGGGCTTTCACTAATTCCTATTTCCAAGAAGTAAATGTTGAGAAAAATAAACAGGAATTAATAAATTAAAAAAAAAGGCAATATGCTGTATCTGGCCAAAAAACGGAAGCAGCAGATGAACTTCACTGTTGAACTCTAAACATCAGGTGAAACTGCTGAAGTACACAGCCCATGACAGGTAGGAGATGTAAAAGCAACAAATACAATGTGACTATACTTTAAGATCAAACTTCTAAGAGTTGTGAAAAAGGCTGGAAAAGTTTGAGTGCTGCCTTGGAGATAAATGAGTAAAAAGTCCAGTAGGATCTTGCTGGGTGTAGTGTTGGTAAGACCCAAGTGCATTCCTGAGTCTGTTTTCAAATCTCTCTTGTGTTGGTAGCTACTTATTAAGTAGCTTGCCAGATGCAACATATTATGAACCTGTATTGTCTAATGTTGGATGCATATGTATTATTGAATATAGGATGCTACAGTACACATGGCCAGTAGAGGAGGAGAAAGAACAAATCAGTGATGGGCGAATCAACAAGGAAAGAAGGAAGAAAAACAGGAGAAAAACCTGTCATTTTGGCTTGTGAAGAATTTGCGCTACCTAGTTAAGACATGGCTTTCCATGTAATTTTACAGTGCTGCATGTAAGGTGTTGGATATATAATGGCTTTTCTCTCTGTCAGAGCTGTGCGAGGCATTTGGCATCCCTCCTGTTGAAATCTTCTTCCTCTATTAATTCTGGATATATGTCACAGTGAAATACCTTTTGTGAGGACAGATTTTCTCGTGTTGGTTTATACCATACACGCATGCTTTTACTTCAGCAATTATTGTACTGAGAGGTTTGGTATCCTCCAGCAATTCCAGAGCCAACTGCCACTGTTTAGATGCTAATTTCAGGCCAAATCTTCCTGAGGTCAAAATTGGCACAAGGTCCAGAGGCTGGGAGCCCTCCAGCCTTCACGCTGCGAGGACAAGGCTGGACCTCCTATGCAAGTCAATGGGAGTTTGCAGCCATGACTGAGATGACAGAATTGTACCCTGTTACTAGAAGAGACAGTCTTATTTTAGTTTGAGGTATGAGGAAGATACTTTGATAAGATAGCACACGGTTGTGCTATTACATAAATATCGTTTTATCAGTAGCTGCTATTTAATTATTTAGCAAGGTAAACGATTTACATGTTTTATTTTTCTGGGTGGGTAGAGAAGACTAATTAATTGCCACTTTGTTGATGGCAGACATAAATTGGGGGCTTTCAGGTATATCAAAATGTGCCACTTGTTTACATAGACAAAATTTCCTCCTGGTTACCACGCATTCTTATTTTCTTTTCCTTCTGATACAATGCTTATGGAAACCCCAGTATCTGTTCTTTCTCTTCTCCTGCGATAGCAGAATTTACACACCTGGGTTATTTACACAAGAAAGATGTTCCTTGAACTGATTCCCAGTTTCCCACTTGCAGTCACAAGGGAGGCATGCACACAAGCCCCTGGGAGCCCTGCAGACATGGAGAGGTGATGCAAGGGCAACAGGACAGGGCCATGCTAGAAAGAGGTTTGCAGTAGAGAATGAGGCAGGACACTCAATGAAGGTAGGTGAGGAGTTTTGCATTCAAGCATGTGCAAACATCATTTGCAATAGTATAGATGAAGTAACTCTGGACATTGGCGGAAGTAGTTAACTGAAAGGTTGAGAAAGCCGGAAAATCCCTGCACGTAAGAGTTTACTGTGTGTAGTTATAATTATTTTGTACTTTATTTTTGCTTAAATAGTGTGAAACGTTGTTTGCTGGATGTTGGTGAAACTAAAAAGGTTTCAGTAAAAGAAAATTATTTTTCCATCCATCAAGTTAGACTGATTTATATGGGTTTAATGTCATGAATGGTAAACGTTTCCATGCATTGTACGGCTTGTTGGTTCTTCTGTGCTTCACAAATGTCACAGAGAAAAAACTTTTTTGCTTAAGAATGAGTAAGCAGCTTTTCTTTGTAGAAATTCATGCAAATCCTTGGGAAGTGCACTATAAAAATGCTAGGTCTGTTAGACTACAGACGTCTGTGCTCCATTTAAAACGCTCTTTATGGTCCAATTCACTTCTTTAGCAAGTTCTTACGAAGTCTGCATATTAAGAAAAAGCAGCAGAACTTTAAAGATTTTTATAGAAACTAGAGCAGCAAAAAGCCTATTTTCTAAACCCCCTTTTCCTCAGGAATTGGAGAAAGAAGGTTCAAAATATAGGTTAATTCTTCTTGCAGCTCCATCTAATCCCTCTTTTATTTCCCTCATATGGACAGTCTCTCTCTTCTTCAAAAAACCAGAATTATATTGTTTAATAATAGACTGTTTCCATGTGTGTGCATTTCCCTTCTGCCTTGTGAGCCATCCATGACAAAATAGTTAAGACCAAAGAAAAATTCTTTACTTAAGAGTACAGAATACATTTGTTCTCTAAACCGTTAACTTCCAAATGGAAAATCTTGGGAGAAAGACCCTTGAAATAAAGGAATTTTTATTCTGCTAGTAATTAGCACATTTACGTATTAACAAGGCAGCGCTAGTGCTGTATATAGCATACTAAAATGTGCCTGCTTTTGGTTGGATTCTCAGGCTCCGCTCCCATGTATCATGAGTCAAAATAAAACCACAGGGAATTCTATCGTTTGCTTCAATGCAAACAGATTTAGACTAATGCTGGGACTTCTGAGACTCTGTACTTTCTCTGTAAGCAAAGTTTACTTGGAGCCCTCTTTTCTTAAATATGCATTCATCGTGTTAAATGAGTATATCAGGGCAGAAATACTTTTTCATATTTTGTCAGCATTAAAAAAAGTGATCTTTTGTGTATCTGTTCATGGCTTAATAACCCTGGTCCACATAAAACACAGAAGTTTACAGGCCCTCCCTTTTTAATGATGCTTTCTGCCATTTCAGTAGCATGACCCAGAGGGAGCCAATCAATTATGTTTCTGAGTGAAGTACAAATGACAGCCATAAATAATCATGAATTACTAATGACCAGAATTCAGAAAGTGCAATTACCCGCTTTCTCTCATTCTTTATATTTGCCCATGTATAGCGCTATGCCTCCAGTGTGGCACCTTGGGCTGCTTCTGCTGAGATGTTACATTGAAATGCTCTTGCCCTTCTCAAATGTCCTTTTCCCAAGAGGCAAAAACCTATGTATTCGTCTAGTGCAGCAAATCGCAGCATTTTTATGAATGAGAACTTTTTTAAAAGCTATGTATTTCTATATTTATGTTTAAAATAATACACCATGATAGTAAATAGCATAAAAATATTAATCTGTTTAGTTGAGGGTGTAATGTTACATGGATTTAAGCAAAATTCTTGTACTGAATCAGGCCAAAAGTCCCTGTAGACCAGTCACCTTTCTCCAGCAGTGGCATGCGGGGGGGTGTTTTGAGAATGGTGTAAAAGTAAGACATATTTGGAAGGAGCTTTCCTCTCCTATGCCCTTCCAGCACCTACAGCTCAAATAGCTGACAGTCTAGCAATATTTAACACCACACTTCCATTAAAATCAGAGTAGTACAAGTTGGTGTATAGACCAGGCCTTCAAATAATACTAACATTATTTTAGCAGCGTATCGGACTATGCAAACAGAGAACAAAAGACAGTGCCTCCTCTGGAGAGCCTGCTCCAAGCAAAAAGACAAAAGGAGTATTCTACAGATGAGATCAAACACAAAACAAGTTGGTGATCTACCCAAGGTCATGTGAGAGCACACCACAACTGAAACCTCAACACTGATCTCCAAGACACTGTCGTTAAGACCATTCTAATTCACAACATTCCCATTTCTTCACTGTTGCTCATCGTTTGTTGTTTTTGAGCCCATCCTCCCGCTCCCTCCCTTCTTCCACAAAGGTCTCAGTGATATAAGACAGGGAAAGAGCAACTGTGGATAGCTGTGAAGTTACCTGTACTGAAGAGGCTTATTGAAGTTGATGCTAAGAAAAGATGCAAAAACCACCCAGTGCTGCTACCTGGGAACCCAGCAGCAGTGACAGATCCAAGTAGATTCGTTAATAAGAGGGCCTGCTGCTTCAGGAGCTACCTGCTATCTGCAGAGTAGGCTTTGTCATCTTGGGCCATCTGCTTCCAGAAGTAGAGCAGTGTTTTCGACTGAAGAAAACTAACCTCAGACAGTGTCATGTAGGTAGGAGTCCCACCACCACCACCTTACTCTACCCTTCCAGTCCATGCTGCTTGACCATGGCCTAGAATTCTGCTAGTGTGCTAATGATAAAAACACCTTCATTTTCCTTTTTTGTCTAAAACTGATGGAAGTTACGCAGATGCTGTTAGGTCAGATACAAGAGCTTCTGTTGCACTCTGCAAGCAACTCTGCCAAATTTAAAAAGGCTTTCTTACCAGCTGTGATCTTTCAACATAGGAATGATCACCTTCTCTAAAATGATGCTGTAGGAGCTGATTTATTCAGTGTAAATGCACACAATCCATGAAAATGCATAAACCAAATATGGTTTTAGTCTGATTGTACAATTACTTTTTCTGTGATGCAGAGCACTTATTCCTCAAGTGTTCCCGAGGAGTCTGGTGGTAGTGTTTGAGAAATGGAGTGCTACGTAACGCAGCTAAGGTGGTGTCTCAGTGTAAAGCCAGAAGAAGTTTCAGCAATTAGAAATGAAACGAAGAAGTGCCCAGTTCGTGTGCCAGTGGACAGTGTGTCCAATCACCTACAACATGTCCATGTCCAGAATTATCACTGTATTGACACAATTGAGAAAACACTGCCATGATGTTTACCGTTTTTCTTTTAGATGGTGGCCTCTGGCTCTTTGCCTAAAGATATACTGTGTTAATAGGAAGGTTTCCTTCAATAGTCACTGTTTAAAGTACTGATTATTGTAGTCTTGTTTAAAGTTTATGTACATTTTATATTATTAAGTCTGCCACTCTCCTGTCAAATCCCTAACTCGCTAGTGAGTTCAGGAGGGCTAGCTGGATCTGCTTACATTTACCCACTGAGTCTCTGAAAGGAACAATCCCAGTGTACGTATAAACATAGAGTTGCCGTGTCCTAGTGAAAATGAAGCCTGACCTTTTGTTTCGTTATTAATGAACACAGCAAAATGCATTTATTAAATCTGCACTTTTTCATTACTCCATATGTTTCCTTTTTCCCAGCCCATGTCTGACATGTGACAGTAAAGCACAGAGTGATTGTCCCTAGTGCCTTCTCCCTTGTGACTTCTTGCCACCTGCTTCATAGCATTAAACAGATGTATAAGTGTAAAGCATTACAAAACTCATCTTTTCAATCATTTATCACTTAAAAAAATTCCAAATAAATCTATGCTATGGTTAAGCATTTTATCTGCTCAATGTAAAGAAGAAAGGCACCGTAGATTTTGGGAAGATTACGAAGCAGTAAGATATTTCATGTGCACAGTATGTCAGATTACCCGTTTATATCACAGGTGAACATTAGGCATTTTGTTTATTTCATATCATGTCTTGGTTATGTTCCTTTAATGACCAAATATTCCTCTAACATGCAATAAAGAGTATCTTCCAGAGAAATCCTAACAGAGGGATTGCATTATTCATCGTCAAGTGAAGAGGAAAATTTCAATTGCCAGTTTCTGGTAAATGTCTAATTAAGAAAAGGGACTTCTGAGCCACAGACAGGCGCCACAATCATTAAAGGGCAGTTTTCTGAAGATTACGAGTCTCCAGTCTGTCAAGCAGAGTTTTTCTACAGCTGAACTAATTCAGCAGTAGAAAACCCTGTCTAGAACAAAGCCCTTGGAATTAACATCTTGTTTAAGCAAACATATGCCTACTTTGAAGTAAGTGTGATAGGTTCACAACTGTTATTGAGGTCAAGTTTAATGGTAGTGAAGTGACAGAATAAAACTTCAATGCTATTCTTAATTTCAGCTGCAGCACAGACTGTACATGGAGTATTTGAAGCCATACAGTGTATTTCAAGTAGACCAGTTTACTATAATTGGCACAACCAGTTCGGTCTTAACATGGAAAACTACTGAAATGTAGACCAACTAATTCTCTGGCTGCCCAATTAAATTTGAGGGTGTGAAAAGCATATGTACAGAGGCAATTATTTTTGTTTCCTAAATCTTACAGTTTTGATTAGAATTTTTTTTTTGAGCTGAATGTTTATTTTGGCAAGCTTCATTTTGGCCCTCGTTTAGGATAACATCATTGCTCAGTAGGTTTAAGTCTAGTTAGACTGTTTCCTTGAATCGGGCTTTCTTAACGACTGATTACTTTAGTCTAATTTTTGCAAGTCTAAACAAGTGAATGGAATTCTAATGGCAAAGGGAGCTGTATCAGTGATCAGCCCAGTGCAACTGGTTTGTGTGTGAGTTCTGCTGAAGGAATAGTCTCCTCGCAAGTGATGCTGCTGGAAGTTGCCAATGAAGTACGGTGTCGGTTAGTTCCTCATCACTACTGTCTTCTCAGCGCAGCAATTTGTATGCTGACCTTGATACTTTTATAACCTTGGCCGCATCGTATCTTAGTCTAGTTTAGAAGACAAATCCAGCTTGCCCACTATTGTTTTCACTAACACTGTCATTTTTACTTGTCTCAGAGATGTGCCAGGCCAAAAGCAGGTGAACGGGGCTTTCAAGTTAGTAAAACACTAAAAGGTCATTACATCAACTGTTTATTTATATATGAACTTTAGTATTTGTGAAAGGTGCCAGCTCAACAATCACAGAGGCAGAAATCTTCTGACCTCGGATCATCTGAAGCAAGGGCAGTGGCAATGTGAGCTTGTTTCCTGCCAGCGTTTCTATCCTTGTTCTGGAAGGGCAGCCTGGAGGAAGGGGTTAGTCACCATGCTCACTTATCGCATGGTTTGTCAGCTTGTAGTCCCAGTTTTGATGGGTTGTTTTTATGATATCTTCCCACCACAAGAACTGGATGAACTCCATCATCTTGAATCGCAGGAAACAGCTTTGAGCATTGCCCGTGCAGTTTAGAGTCACCTGTGATTTAAAATTCTATGTTCTTATCCTTGGAAATATTAAGTGGCTATTTAGGAAATTATTTCACTATGTGTGCTTACCTCCCAAACTGCATGTAAACATGTGCTTAGTGTGAAATAGGTACTGAGAAAGTTTCTTAAATTGAGGTCTTAATCTTTTTTTATTTTATTTTACAAACTCAAAAGCTCTATCTCAGGTGACTCATTCTTCTGTAACTTTCCTTCAATGGAGATTACTTTTCGGTCCCCCAGGAATTTTCCTACAAAGGGAAAAGCCCTTATTTCTGTTATTGTTTGTATAGGAGCTGATAACATTGGGAAATGCAAACTGGAAAACTGGTCTAACCCCCCCCCCCCCCATTTTCTGGTTTTCTTTCTTCCCTTTCTCCCTCCATTTTCACACCCTTTAAAGTCTCCTAAAGAAAATTTCCATTAGAAAACCAAAATCTAATAGCATATAATTACTTCATTTCATGTGCTGTATGCAACTGGGAAGCAAACCTCAAGATACATCTGAGATACTGTATGCATCACATTGCTGCCACAAGGACGCTTATCGTCAGTGACAGTGTTCTGCATCAAGATTTCAAGCTGCCATAGTCCCCTTTGTATTTGTAATACAAAGCATTGATATGCACAGCTACAATAGACTTTAATGACGAGGTGTCTTAATTTGGTTTTTATTATGTGATTAAAGGTACAATAAGGTACGTGTTCAACAAGAGGGAAGACCGTTGTTCTGCATCATTAAGCTCACAGCGGCCCAAAAAGAAATCGTAGGCAATGTGCCAAAGCCCTTAATGAAGAGGATCTCTTTGAATTATCTATGGATGAGGAAGGGATAAAGCCTGAGCCCTGGTATATTTGATCCTCTTTGTGCTCTCTGTTATGAGGACTTACGGAGCCAGACGTACTGGACCTTCTGGAATTGTAATTTATTGAAGCATTAATTTCCCAGCCACACTAAAGCTTTTGGCCTAATAGAGAAAGTGCAGTTATGTATTATTATTAATTCTTGCAAGTGTTTTCTGAATTCCTACATCTCAGAGTCATGAACTTTTAGAAAATAAGGCTAAGGGGATTTATTTGTAACAATGCTCAATATTTCCTAAAACCAAGTTATGCAATTTTTGTCTAACTTGGACTCTAAAAAAAGCTTCTTTTAGTTTTCTCAGAAATGGTAACGTCATCTTACCACATGGTATTAGGGTTACATGGATGATACAAAATAGAACCACTGTAAGAGGTATTTGTTACTGCTAGCATATTTTGAAACTTTTGTCTTTTATATCCTGTTATTTTAAATGACGATGATTCTTCACCTCCTTCACCGTTAAATTTTAAGTGATTGCTCTTATGTGTAGGTTACATGAGGATGCATTTTTATAGTTATAGTGATATTTAATTATTGGGACATACTCCATAAGCTATAGAATTCCCTCCCTCCTGTCTTGTGAAACAGAGAAATCAAAGTAGTACCCTGTTAAAATAATTCTGCACAATAATTTATATTCTGGAATAATCAGGGATTATAGTCTTAAATAATTCAGGTTTTACTATGTTAGAAATCCCAGTTTTATAGGATTACATGCACCTCTCACTTCTGTGGAAGCTGAGGGTATTCCAGCCATGTTTCCCAGAGGACCTGCCTGCTTAAAGTTAATCACCAGTGCTGTGCACTGTGCTCCACACATTGCTGAAACAAGGTTGCAGCATTTTGCAGGTTGATTTCTAAATCCAAAGTACTGCTAGGGATCTGCACCTGCAGCCAGCACCGGATAGTTCAGTCATCTCAGATATCAGTGGGACTGTTCCTGTGACTGATTTTAAGGACGCGTATTTAAAGAACGTTGTCCTGCATCTGTTAGGAGACATCAGTAACTTGCAAAGGTTCTCTGCCACCTTCATTTCACAACAAAAATTTTGCAAGCTTCCTAAACAATCAAAATATTCCTAATTTGTTGCTGTCTTGGTTTGTTCTGGTTGTTGCGCTTCTGAATGTGATTCACTGATAGTCCTCAAACCCAGACTGCCAGAAAACTTGGCAGCCTTGGGGGATAAGTAACTACTACCACAGCCACTGCTTGATCTGAACAGAGGATTCACACAAACAGTACCTGGCACCAGGTCTGCTGTTGCAGGCAGCATTTGAAACTAGTTCTCAGTACAGAATAATGTCCGAGAAATCTGATTACCTTCCTCTAAAATTCTTCCCACCATCACATGCATAGCAGCTTAGCAAGTGGAAGTGAGTTAGTATAAATAGAAATGATAGTAAACATGTCTTCCTATTTGCTCTCACAAGTTTTTTTCTTCCACGAAGCGTCAGCGTCCTTTGGGTGAGTGAGCAAGAACTATTAGATCACCTCTGTGTTTAAAATTTAATCAGTTCCCTACTAGCATAACATAGAAACCACATATTTTATTTGCTTTGTTGTCGGTGACATCAGTGTCTGGGATCAGATGCAGGTGGTAACGCAGTGAGGACCACAGGATTTCTTTCACTCCTGTGCACCGCTGAGCAATTCCCTCTGCCGGCGAGTGCACAACACGGCAGCGCTGGGAAATGTCCACCGGCCCAATGCTCCTGTGACTGGGGATAATTGCCACTTATTCTAAACCACCTTAGGAATGGCAAGGTGATAAAGTACAGTTTGAAGGATCTGGGTAGTTTGTGTTTATCTGGAGTGTTTGTACTGACAACCCACCTAATGTTTTCAGAGGTTAACCATAAGCTATCTGCCTATGATTATTTCAAAAGAGATTTGTAGGAGTATGTCCCTAAACACCTGGCCATCACTTTGCAAGGTTCCATCACGCTGTTTTGGTCCAAATCGTACTTCAGATGTGACAGAGTAAGACATTTCAGAGACCGACAGAAGGAAAAGCAGTAACAGGAAATAACCTTTTTGTAACAGAGGTTAATGTGTTATCACATTTTTAGAAAACTTATCAGATACTTAATAGGAGTAATTTGATGCATAGAGCTCTGCAGAGCAGTAGTTTTAATCTGCTGTCAAATCTAACTATTTTGGTAGCTGGTATTTCTACACGCAGAGGTGCAAAAACTACAACTACTAGACATAAACTTACATTGACAGGAGCAGGCACTTAAAGACCAGACTGAGCACCAAATGAATGCATTGCACAGAAAGAAGTGTCTGTATGTACTCGTAAACAGATACAAAGCCTTTCTTGCATGTCTTTCCTAACTTGTTCAAAGAGCTTGTGACCAAGCCATGACCCTTGTCAAGAGATTTTACCTAATACATACTGGAGAAATTAATAACAGTGTCCGATTTTGTGATGTAAAGTTTTGTAAAAAGTTTGATGTATAATAGCATACATTCAAATATTTGATGCTTTGCAAGTGTGAATGGGAAGGTACATTGTAAAAATATAATCATAGACATATCAAATAAGGCAAACCCCCTGTCATTTCCACTAGTATAAGCAGTTTTCGGTATTCCATTTTCCCTGTCATTAACAGTGGTCAGAAGCCTAAAAGAGAACATTTGCTTTTAGAAATGAAATCTAATTCTTTACCTGACAAACTTCATACAGTAACTTGTACTGTTCTTCTTGCTTCTGTAGAGTGCACAAACTGCATCCCATGTTTAAATAAGTGGCAGGAATAACCTCCCTTATTCACCAGAGCAGCCACAGAAATCTCTGTTAGCAAGCATGCATGCAGATATCCTTGAAAGCCCTAGGTGGGTCGGCTGGACCGAAACAGTTCACAGTGGTATTGCACAGGGTGCTGCAGAGGAACGGTGCTCTTTTCTTTCGTGCTCTCCCTCCTTCCCTGGCAGTACACAGCACTCCCTCTGCTGCTCCGCTTCGGCTGCGGCACTGTGCTCCAATGCACACGCTATATACTGCTACTCATGCATATTAATCAGCTCTCATTGACTATTCATAACAGACAGTGATACAGAAGCTATAATTGCCAGCTATGACAGCTGAAATTTCTCTAATTAACAGGCAAGTGCTTCAGTAGCAGGCATAATAAAAGACACTAACAATTTTGTAAACCATTTTGTAGCAATTACAAATAAACATGACTACATTTTACTATGGTCCCTCAGGATAATTCTTAACATATTTAAGCAGGCTAGAAGTACAGTTTAAATGTAAGTCACAATGAAATGAATATAATTGTACAAAACTCAGCAGTGGCTGTGGCAAAGTTGAATATGCTTAGTAGCGTTTATTTTTCTCTCATACTGTGGTGGCATCTGAGAGCCTCAGTTTTATAGCAGGAGATGACTGAACCTAGGCATTTAATAAACCTAACAGAGAAAGCCCATCTCTGTCCCTGAAAGCCTACATGCAGCCTTAGGACTTGGCTATAAAGCAAAGGAGATATATATGAATGTATGTGGATTTGGGGGGGAGGGTGGGGAAAGAGTGCCTTGGATTAATATTTATAGATTAGCTTTAGATTAATATTTATACCAAGTGAAAAAAATGGCCATCTATGCTACTGACTCTCATTGTATTTTAAGAGTGTAAATGACAGGTTCATGTATTATTTGTTATATTAAAAATATAAGCTTTACCAGATATAGAAAGATATACAACAAAATAAGTATTGCACTTATGACTATTCAGTATCTGAGTGCCTGGATCCACATTGAACCTGTGCCATAGATGTAAAGGCTAAAACACCAGTGAACTTCCCAAGGAACTAGAAAAGTACTCATAAGTCATAGGTTTTATGGATGTTTTCGAGTCTGTAGGAAACACTACCTTGGGTTACGAGTTTGGATTGACTATACTTTTTCCAATCGTTTAAGCATTCGGAAGGTGTGCATTTTTATAATCCTTATTTCAATTCATTCTGCTATAAAGAAGAGAAGACGATAGAATAGCTAGGAATGAGACCAAGGGCCTAATTCCAATACAGGCGTTGCGTGGCAGACAGCCTGGATTTCGCGTTGTGGTTATCTAACTAGTTTCTGACTATTTGCTTAGTGAGTTTCTGTGGATGACAATGGAAATGTTGTGCAAGGATCATCTGCAGCTTTTATGTTCAAACTCTGTACATAGGTATCTTGCTATAGGTCTCTTATAGGATACCCAGCTACTGCTACAATTGTACCGACTCACAATTTGCATTAAAATGATCTGCTACTGAAATGCAGTTCATGCTGTCCATATGTTTAGTACTAAAACTTTAGTAAACAGAGACTGTGACAAGGCATCCCTTAACTTTGAGACTGTATTTTGGTAGCAAAATCTACCTACCTACAAGAAAAGAAAGAAAGGGGACCTCTTCAAATCCCTGCCAAACATCTGAAAGCAGGTAGGCACTCCATCCCTGTGCTGTGACTGTGATGTTTCCCTGACGAGATTACCGCTGCGATGGTGGTAGAACTTCCAAGGTTAGAGCAAGACAGAGGTAGCCTGGATCTTACTGCTGGCCCTCTAAGCTGAAGAATGATCCAGGCTATCCCTGGTTAGATATGCCAACCACATACTATGGGCTTTTCCAAAGTTGGTTGACAGCCAGTGGCTGTGGATCTTGAATGACTGGAAAGTTCTTGCATGAGGGAACTAGTGTTCCCAAAAAGCAGAAAAGATGGTGATGATAACTGAATTAAGTAAAAAAAAGACCCTACTGAAATTGTAAAAAAATTTATGGCTTTGATTAGATAAGTTTTGATTATGTAATTTGATTAAGCAACATAAGGTAAAACTTTCAAAAATGTTGCCTATGATTTTGGGTTTTTTAATGCAATTAAGTATCTTCTTAAATACTAGTTGCTATTTAAATATTATTGTTCAGTTCAGGTGGCTGAGTTCAGTCAGGAATTTTTTTAGAAATAGTACGCAGCTGTATCAGATTAGAAATAAAACAGAAACATGCGGGATATTTCATTTCCAGTTTCAACGGAAATGCACCTATTTGTTATTTTCCTATAGTAACGTGATAGACTACATGAGATGATATTCTATCTGATTCAAAAAGATAATCTGTAAATCAGGCCAGGAGAGTAAGTCCAGCAGAAGACTGTTGTTTTGATGTAAGAGTGGAGGGATTTCATAAATGCGATGTTTCAAATTCTTCAGCTAACAAAGCCTAAGCACGTTGCTCAGCAGCAAACAGTGTGGCTTAACGGTGCAGTTGGCTTTGTTGCACTGTTGCTCTGGTAAATAAGCTAGCCCAACAGTCAGGCCAGCGCTCATCTCAACGATGTTTTCCGTTATTGAAATCTAATTCATATTTTTCTATTCATCTCATAGGCAGAAATGGTAGCACTGCCTCAGGTTAATATAGACTAGTTTGTACGCTGCTTTGCCAAACTTTAAACATTTGGGCTGTAAACTTGTGTTCTGGGCATTGTCCAAAGCCAATTTTTGCTTTTAATGGTATGCTTGAGCCAAAGTGTTTCAGTCATTTCCGAGAGTAAGATTACAGAAAAAAATACATTGTTTGCCTATGTTAAGAAATTCTGGATATGTTTTCTTTGAGAAGGTTTTAGTATCAACATAATTTGAAACAAGAATTTGAAGTGTGGCACAGGGATGGTTTGTGTTGTCCCTGTGAAATCTGCTAAATTTGGTCAGCTTTTAAGCTGTTGCAGTTTGCACGTTCTCAGTACAAAGTTGCTACAAGTTTTCAGTTTAATTCTTATGAGACTTCTTCCATGATAAACGAGTTCGGTGGGTGATGCCAGAAGGTCTGACAAGGCCAGTTCCGTTTCCTAATTGCTCTTTGTGAGGTTTGAGGACTGATATCAAGAACAAAGAGATCTTCTCAGTGCTCCTCACCGCTGGACCCAGACAGCCAGAAAGAGCCACCTGAGCTGTCTGGGATGGGGCGGACGTTAATTGTGTCATTACACTTGCTTTGTAACATACATACACAGGCAAGCCCAGTGTGTTAACAGGAGCCCTCGTCAATGCGTGCCGTTCGCGGTGGAGGTAAACCGGCTTCCTTTGGTTTGTCCAGATAAGGCAGCTCATTACGGGATCTGTCATCCACGTTAACAATGTGTCATGTGTGGTCTCGCCAGTGTGCCACCGATAATGAGCTTAACAAAATGTACGCATAGTGGATGGCTTATATCATGTGTAATGTGAATATTATGATGGTCCCAGCTGAATCTGAGCAATCCAGACTGAATGGGAAGTTAGCGAGCCAGCTGACTAGGAACAATAGTAAATAGCCTTTGAATACGCAAAGTGCCAGCAAGAGCTTTCATTAGCATTTATCTAGATTACTTGCTCCCTGACTGATTGCATGTGACCAAGTCTGTGAAATCCCTTTTACCAAGATACCTGGCTCCGACTATCAGACATTTGCTTGTGTGTCCAAAAGCTAATTCTCCAGGAGCAGAAGGTGGTAAGCAGCCAGACTGCGTGGGCCACCACGAAGGACAGGGTGCTGCTCTTGTCTCTGGGAAGCTGGATGTCCTGGACAGACGGGGGGTAATGGCGAGGAGGGAATCCTGCCACAGACCACAGGCTGGTTTTGCTTTTTGTATTTGTCTTAGTTGCAACCTACAATCTCTCAGCTTGTAAGTACAAAATTTTGCTATTTAAATGTTTGATTTATTTTATGATTAAGTCTGTCAGGTGTTGGCAGGTAAGGGGAATCCACAGGAGACAGATGCGCTTGAGGTGTCCTGCCTGTCTGCACGGGATGGTGAATCAGAATAAAGAGGGAAATAAAGCACTCATGAGGGACCTGCACCCTGGAGGGGCACAGTATTAGGGAACTCAAAGGCTAAAAAGTACTCTCTGCCAGCTTTTCAAGGGTAAGGACTTAGGCTGCCAAGTGTTGGCTCTTAGACAGCAGTTCCCACCAGCAAGAATAAACTCATGTCCTTTGTGCGAGGAGCAGATGGCACATAGCTACTTCACAGATCTGGGCAAACACCAAACCATTGCACTCGGTTCTGGGAGTTCCTAATGTTTGAGTGGCTGACTGCGATATTAGTAACGGTTTGGCATTGTTTATTTTGTTTCTTTAAATGCAAGTTGGCTTTCCTAGTATGTAGTAACTATGTAACATTATATTTTTGTACATATACTTAGCAAGTTCTGTTTAAACAAATGATTCCTATTTAAGCAGCGTGATTAGGGAAATGTTTGCTTAATGTATCAATACTTTTAATTACTTTTCTTGCTTTTACAAATATTTAAGACTTGCGAGAAACAAAGGCTAGGGAAGAGAACAACTGTGACTATAAATAATGCTCACGTTCGTGTGTTATATAAACAGAAGTCAGGAAACTGTACAGATTATGATTAGAGTGGTGTGAAAGAAAACTGTGCTACACAACTGTACTTTATAGTAAGTATCTGGAATTTTTCAAAGTGTGTTAGGATGCTTTTTAATTATAGCGATTGGGTTACCTCTATTAAAGCCTGAGTGCCTCCTTGTTGAGGATGTGTTCAGACTGAGTTCTGTTTCCCTGTGTTTATTTGCAAATTTTCAATACTACAATCCACTGATAGCTGTGAAGTGTTGGATTCTTAATAATACATTTAATTAGAGTGGATCTACTTTAAAAATACCCTCCTAAAAAGGCCGTTGTTGAATACGTGAAAGCAAACCAGGATTTTCTATGGCATTGTGCAGGTACAACAATTAAATGCATACTCTAAATAAAACAGCAAAAATATCTCAATTCTGTGGTGTTTTTTTTTTTTACATGTGGGCATAGCAATCTGCCTATGCATTGGAAGCTTCAAGACTGGAGCCAAAATATTTAAACTAAAGCATGCCACAAGAGAGGATGTGAAAGCAAATGAAAAACTTTGGCTTTCTTCCCATCAGTTAATGTTGAAGTCTTGAGATCCTTATTTGCTCCACTTTGCATCTCTGAAAGAGTTCCAATTCTCAGAAGTAACTTAAATGAAATGATACTTATTGTTCAACCACTGAAGGAACCGTTCTGTCCTCTAAACTCTTTAAGGAGTCTACTATCTCTTTAATTTATGCCACTTGAGAAAGACAGTAATATTACAGGAACATTAGAGTAACATCACTGTAAGCACTGCAAGGTCAGTAGATACGAGAACGCTATTGTGTTAATTCAGTCTTTCATGAAGCAGAAATGATGAGGTCAGAATAGGGTAAATAACTGTTTAATATGCCACTGAGACCTTCTGATGGGGGAGAATTAGGATGCTAAGAGCTGACCTATGGACTACGAAACTCCTCCTACTGTGGGCTGCCTCTTTGGGTGTCTATTACAGCAGTGCCAAGAGGTCTTGGTCAAAGATTAAGACAGAAGGTGATCCCTGAACTAGAGGATGTACACGCTGGATTTACAGTGATGACACCGTGATGGAAGCAGGTGAAAGAGGGTTTTAGCTACTGAGGACAGAGAATGAATTAATCAAAAAGGGAGTGCTCTTTCAACTAATCATAAACCAGCTCCGCAATCACCATCTGCCAGCTGCGATACTTCGAGCCTCACAGTGCCCAAGTGAGGGACCTGGAGGCAGATCACACTTAAAATAGTTGTTCTTCAGCTCAAACCCCCGACACACTATCCCCTTCCATTTTCCCATTTGTGACACAATGTAGTCAGCCACTACGAACCACAAAACCAAAAGTACGGAACACTGGTAAGGAAATGAGAAAATCTGATTATAGGCTGGATTTGTGCTCTAAAAGCTTCTTAGTGTTAGCTGAAACCTCAGCTTCCTCACAAAAAAGCATCTTTGATTTCCTGGTTTTGATACTGGAACAGTCAAGCTCATCTCTAATTTTTTACGGGTTATTTAACAAGATAGTTTCTATTCAAGAAGAATGACAAATTTACGCTTGCACAAATCATCAGTTTTTATATGGTAGAAGTGCTGTGGTTATTGTTAGCAGTTACAAGAATATAAAATAGAAAATTAAGACTATTTAAAGGAAGAAAGTGGATAATTAAAGCATAGGTGTGTGGAGTCAAATGTTAGTTACACACTTGTGTTTGTAAGGTTCACGTATTCTCAAATCTAAAATTACTTACAGAGCATCTGTCCCCATTTTGATTTTGCTGTGAAATATCACTTTAGAGGGATAGCGTTGGTAAGCACAGACTGCTATGAGTGATGGTTCATTTTAAAATAAAAATGTTTTCTGTAAAAGTGATAATACACTTTTAATAATCTCAGGGCAAGCAAAATGATTCAGCGTACTTGAATGCTGCATAAAAACTATTGACATAATACTTAATCTTTAAAACTGATAGGCACGTGCCCAAAAGCTAATAAAGTTCATTCTAATACAAACGAGCAAGTAAAATAGTATATCATAGTCTGTGATAGCTTTGGATCCTGATCATATAACTGTAGCCCAGGGACAAAGAAAATTGAAGTGATTTAGAAAGGTACCCAGTAGGATATATCTGATATTAGGCAGTTTGCTGAAGCAAAACAGTAATGTCAGAAAGATACAAAGGTGTAAAATCCATTTGACTGTGTCCAAATGCTTCTACTCTTTGACCTTAATGTCTCTGGATGAACTCCCCTTAGGGACAGCTGAATAATGCTTAATAATATATGGCCAGAAACTGCCAAGACCTGCTAAGGATCACAGTCTTCACTTACTTTTGTATCTTAGCTACTGTGTTCATGTTATGAATTTTAAGCCATGTCTATCTGAAAAGATATTAACTTTCATTTCTCAGTTTTTACTGCTCCACACTTAATTTGAAACAGAGCAAAACAGGAATGCCATCTATGGTTCATTAGGTTTTATACTAACCATCTGATGAAAACGATATGTGGGAATATTAAGTATTAATGGTAAATGGCAGTCAAAATGAAAAAAGTTGCTTATATGTTTGCCTTTGTGTTCTTTTCCAGGTTAAGGTGGACAATGAGGAATCTGATTGCTAATTCTCGGCTAGAGCTCCTATGCAGAAAAGACCCAGAAGATGAGCAGACCTTGAATGAAACGGGGTTTACGTCTTCTGGGAACAAAGGAAATGTAAGTGTTCATTTCTGTCTTTGAAGTTGGGAAAGATGCATTTCCGTTGAAGGAGAGTGGCATTAGCTCCAGAATTGGCGTGTGTGATTAACTGAACTGTGGGCACACAGAGGGGCCAGCACTGACCGCAGGACTCTGCTGGGTATGTGTAGCCGCAGTCATCTCTGCTTCAGCAAAAGTACAGTCAAAATAGGTTAGACGTATGGGGTAAGAGAAAAGACTAAAGGAGGCAAATGGGGGCTCCGACTAGTTTGTGACCCTAAAGACAGGCTGTGCCCGTGCTGCAAACTTCACCTGTGCTTTCCCAGTGCCAACCAAGACATAATCTTGAAACTATGGAAGAATACAGAAGATGGCTAAGGTCCTACTGAGTGCTCTAGTGCGTGGTTTTCTATTGTTTAGTGTGTGAAATACACCAACAATATAGCGTTGTATTTGGTTTCCATTTATCCTCTTTACAATATAATCTCACCAGCCTATGAACTTGGAGCGATGCTGGTTCATTTCTTGTTTCATTATGAAATCAATACTGTTGCAATAACGTTGATTTCATAGAAGACACTCTAAGGTGTTAATCCCTTCTCTGATACAAGGAGGACACTTTGCATGCCTAACTTGGTTCATCCTGAACCAGCAATTCTAGTTCAATGAGTAAAGTCCGCTGTTGGAGGGCATACAACTCCCAACTTTGTTCCTTCTACAGTAACATTACCTAGCTTTATCTTTAATAGCAATGGAAGTGATTTCCACCTGTTATTAGCACTGTATTTCTGTGAAGCCCTGTGAATCAATGGGATGTTACATGTTTACCTTAATGAAAAAAAAAAATTACCTATATAGATTATTGTATTGGGTAACTGCATAGACTTATTATATAGTTATACTTCCTCTGCAGTTTCTTCTGTCAAAAAACATATTCTGATAACCAGTATTGATTCAGTACTATTGAAATGAATACACAAATATAAACATTTGATAAAAGAAATGTGAAAGTACACAGGCAGTCAGACACAGTGATGAATACCAATAATAACCCAGAAATGATCATTCCTATTGGAAGACACATTTACCCATTAATCCTGTTATTTCCCATGAAGCCCCAGAGCTGCAGGCTTTCCACAATGCATAAACTGCATTCTGATTTTCCTGCAGACTCTTCTGTTTGCAGACCTGCTGAGAAAATAAGACGCACGTGTGTTTCTCTGCATTTCTCTGCAGAAATGTAAGGTAGAAGACAAATATTAATTAATGAGATTATCTAGCAATACACAAAGTAAGTGGTTGTGATTCTTCCAAAGTCTTATTACGTGTCGAGGATTTTTGTCCTGATGGCTAATGGCAGTATGGCACTGGGATGCAAAACCTGAAAGTTTTTATGATTTATGGTACGACTGTAGCTTTGCAGGTTAATTTTTTTATTTTTATGTTTTGAGTTGTGGCTTGTCTATTTTGGGGTATCGGGTGTAGTTGAGAAATAAGTTAACATTTCAATGAAATTTATTATCGACTGTCCATCTTTGTTATCCTTTGTTGCTCCCCCTAATGAGAGGGCTGCTGCATAGTTCCGTGCTTTCTGTTCAGATTATTTTTGCCTGTTCTGACTATGATGATGATAGAAAACTCATACTTTTTTTAGGATAGTACAATGCAATGAATGTACTGGATTGCGTGTACATGTCTAGAGGCACAATCAGTTCATGGCTGGGGGGAAGAGACTCTAGATTTCTGAGAAATGCACCTATGAAAGCATTAAATAACTCACAAATAAAGCACAGACGATGGGGGTGCCTACTTAAAATACCAGATTGGTTGCCAGTATGATGATCAACACAATTTTCTGCGTTACTTAAAATCTTTTTCTGTTTATTGGCTGTAGTTAGAAGGTTATAAACTACCAAGCATTTATTCCTAAGTCTTTGAAATTCAAGTTTCTGTATGCTTTCTTTGAGTTTCGTGTTCTTAGCAGAGGAGAGAAATCACAATAATTACAGCTTAAAATATTCTCATTTCATGGTGTGGCTAACAAGTGGAACTACAAGTAATGATGTAATCTAACATGTCAAAAAAACAAAATGAAAAGAGGAGACAGAAGGCAGGATGGAGCCAAGGGATGCGATGTGCCATGTCATCTTCTAATTAACTAACTGATCCTTTAAACTGTCAAAATCAGCAAGGAACTCCATGGCCCAGTGTCTTATTAATATTCATACTAGGCCACTAGGAGCTATGATTCCAGTCCCAGTGGTTATAGTTAAACATTAAAAAAAAAAAGCTACGCTAGCCAGGGCTGCAACAGCTTCACATTCATAAGGAAATGAAGGCAGGCCACCCTGCTACCTACAAACCTCTGCTGGGGGAAATTCTCTGAGGATGCATATTGATTTCTGAATTATTATGGGGGTTGTACATTGAAAAAACAATTATTTTTCTTCTTGCTATGAGCTGCCACATTGTTAATCACATTGAGCTCCATGTTGTCGAATGAAAGAAAGATGCATGTAACTTTTTGTAATATGAGCCCATTTTTAATTTTGCGCACGCCAAATGAATATGCAGTTAATAAACCCCTGTCGTTTAGAGGAATGGGTGAATTAATTTTGCCTTGTAGGATGCAATTCAGGATTGTTTTTGCAGAAATCTGGGGCCCGCAAGAAAAATAATCTTCCATAATCTTCTTATAATACAATTATTATCTTGCATTTCAGCCTGCCAGTCTCTTCCCACTCCCACTAAGTGGAGTTTCCTGAACCTTGAAGTCTAAGGGAGCAGCTGATATTTGGTTTCTCTATTCATTTTCTGTTTAATTCTTCATGGCAGGACAATGCTTTAAAAACAAAACAAACAAACAAAAAAAAAGAAGATCCTCTCTCATCTGTATTAAACTACACGTACTGTTTTGGGGTTCAGTACAGGTCTGCCATGGACAGGGATGTGCCTGTGTGCAGTAGAAGATGGGGATGAGGAGGTAATTCAGCACTCTCTGAAGTCAAAGGGAGTTTTGACATCGGCCTTGTATAAGTAATTTCAAGCCCAGACTATTTTGAGGGCAGTTAATCCCATTTTACACTTGCCGTTTCTATCTGTGCATGACATAGTAGAAAGCAATATATTATGCAGCACTTTATAGCAGTACTATCAGTAAAGGAGTTGCTGAGCCATAATTCATGTGCTATACCACTCAATGAAAAAATAATTAAATAGTTTGAATCTCATTAATTAATATCCTTCATTTAATTGATATACTAAAGGAAAAATATCTTGGGTTACGACCCTGCTCCTTTTGTTCTTTACCCTGCCCTTTACCAGTTTCCTTTCATCTAACTTTTTAACAATTTCACACCGCACCTAGAGGAAATAAAACTTCGTATCAAGCAGCCCCGTGTAGGTCCTCGTCCCTGGGAACAGGCAGGGCGAGGAGCGGGTGCTCGCTGGGAAGTGCTGCACAAGGAGCCCGGCTCCTCCTGATGCTGTGGGCTACCACAGCTCTCCTGCATCCACCAGGACCATCCCAGCAGACTGACTTTGGGTTCTCACCACAAAGTCCTCTAAAGCCTAAGTCACAGCAGGCCAGTTTTTGGTAACTTAACTAACTGCCCCTCGGACTTTTCCATCGGTCATAGCACCCGGCCATGCCCCTGGAGCAGTGTCAGAGTAGCAAGGTGCCGGACAGGCCCCCGGGACCTCAGAAGTGGTGGTGTGGAGCTCATGTCCTTTTTTGCGAGGGTAGGCTTCCCTGACCATGAATACACAAACCCTGTGCCTAAGATGTGCATAAAAATGTACACACAGTGGCTATGGAGGTCTGATATTTGTCTGGGTAGCCTCTTGGTGCCTTCTCGCCCAGAAAAAAAATTAATCTCCAAGCAAAGATATCAACCCAAATATTTAACATCACATATTTTATTCCCTTGTTCAAGCTCTATTATGTACGAAAGACCAGCTCAAAAAAAAAGAAAAAAATTAAATACTTTAAACTGTCTATCAGCTAGGTTAACATCAGGCACTGAACTGCCAGACCACAAATCTTGAATACGTTGACGCTAAATGTCTACTAGGAGCATATGTTATGGATCAAAGAACACATTGATTAATCCAGCAGAGACAAAAGTCTGTCACTTTGGTCATGGTGGCATGATACCACAGAAGACAGTACTAAGGAAGCAAATGAACAGAAAACTAATGCCAATGAAAAAAAATAGCTATAAAAGAAGGTTACAATCTAAAATACAGTTTTATTAGCTCAAATACTTCCACCCATAGGTGCAGTTTTTAATGCGTTTCCCATTTTTTTAAAAATCATAACATTCTCAAGATTTTTTGCAGATATCAATGTGTATCTGTTTCCCTGCTACCATTTATATTAAATCTATTCAAGCAGTTTATAATCTTTATTGTGAAAGCTGTCTACATGAAGCTATCTATGTACATTGGTGTATCATTAGGAAACAAGAATCTGGAATCACAGCAATGCTGTATTCAGAGCTAGATTGTTTTTCTCCAGTAGTTTGTTGGCTTATTTTGCAACTCTGTCAAGCATTTTAGTAGGGTAGTATCTTGTTCACATGCAGTTTTACAGCGATTCTTCATCTGAGAGTGTTAAAGTAGAACACCCTCTACTTGAAGTTTACTTTAAAAGAAAGGAAGACAACTTCAACTTTAGTATTTTGCAGTATTTTTCCATACAGTATCACAGCTATAGTCATGAACACTTCCCTGTATCTAGTATGTCTTCCTTAATTAATGCACGCTTCAGAAAACCTTTTCCGTAACTTACATAGGAGCATTTATGTTTCAAACATTTTCCATTTAGTTTCAGTGTTTACTTGAAAGCGTTTTAAACATTTTCTATCTCCGCACTCATGTTTCCTTCTTTCCTGTAACATTAATTTAATTTTGTTTTGAATTAGAAAGGGGAACCCCCCCCCAACTTTGGATAAGACGACTTTCCTAAATTCAAGCTTTAATACTGAAAATATTTCTTGTGCAGGAGGTAGCAGGGCCAGTAGTCTGTGGGGATCCTCTGCTTGTAAACTAGGGGATTTGTGCACAGATTACATTCAGAGGCATGTGATTCTTTGGAGAGAATGGGATTCCCAGCACTCCTCTTTTTAGCTTCCAGAAGTGTCTTTGATTAAGCTCCCAATCTGCTTGTCATTCAATAGTGTTTTAATGTCCTCCCTACGTTTTGAAAAGATAGGCGCCTTCGTCATAATAATACCCCGTTGATGCATGCATGTATAGTTGCTAACTTAATAATTTATGAATTAGATTTTTCAAAAGTAGTCCATGAGTGGGTATATTAACTATACATGTTTCGCAAATTTTCTGTCTCGTTTTGGCAAAGGATAACTTATCAGTAATCTCAGAAGAGAGATATATGTGTCTGAGTGCATGTGCATATTTTATGTTGGCAATATGTATTTATATCGTGACATCTAGCAAGCATGTCAGAAAACACATGCACCTACAATTTTACCTGATTTTATTGCAAAATGATTCTATGGGTTTTCTGAAGGAATAAACATTGCTGTATTTGGTAGATTCCTTTAACGAGCCACTGCTCGGTTGTATTTGTCCTCAGCTTGTTCTTCTGCATAATTTAAAAGACAGCTGTCATAGCTACATGCTATCCTGTCTAAAATCTGACATTTGTACAGTGTTAAATAAACCCCATACTGTGCTCGGTACTCTAAACGTGAGTCTTCCCATTCCCCTTACCAGCAGCCGTGGCTGGGGATACCTGCGCAGGGTGGCGGGGCGCAGAACCGTGCAGGCTGAGCTTAAACCAAACACGGTCATACTTTGGGGAAGGGTTAGAAATGAAAGGTGAGACAAGATGAGACTGTAGAGCTTTGTTTGCAGTGCTGGCTGAGAGGGTGCTCCGTCTGCCAGGGGACACGGCGCAGGTCTGGGTGGCCAATGGCCGCGCCATCGCTGGGCTGCTCAGGTAGCACCCCGTTACCTGAGCTCGCCCCGGGATGGGGTATGTGGCTAATCCACAGCCTGAAAATGGTTTAGAGGAACAGCATTGAGGCAAGAGCTTGAATGGAGCAAAATAATGGAAAAACAACAGCAACAACTCATCAAATCATGTTACGCTACCAGAATGACCAGGAGTTTCTTCAGAAAAAGAGTTAGTTAATTGCATGGTAAAGACCATGAGATCAGGATCCTGGACTCAGGATCTGATTTATGCACTGCAAATGTATATATCTGTTGGAGAAAGGCTGTTTGCTGTTTAAAAATTTAAAAATACTTGATTAAACTCTGTGGTTACCAAACCAAACACATTATTTAGTCCATTAAAACTCTGAATGCCCGTTACTTATCGGACTGTGATGGATTGATTGCATTTAATCTTTCCTCCTTCTGAAGTTGTTTTCATTTCCTGCAGCAGTGTGCACTCCCCGCAACAACACACCAGCAGAGAGTGTTTGCTGGCCACCGCTGGAGCTGATTATAAAAATCTATTGTTGCTCGGGCTATATTTATATGAAAATAGCTACGTTTTATGAATCCTTATTATTATTATTGTAACAAACCCATATGAAAGCTGGAGCCGGATGGTAATAAGGGTACCTGAGCAAGCGCCGCTGAAAAATTCTTATCTTTTACTGTTAAATTAAGTCAGCGTCATAAGCTCTGATACATTCAAATGTTTGCTGCACTACATTACTTTATGAAAAGCACTTTTTAACTGAAGCTAAACACAGGGTAAGCATGTTTCTTAAAGGGAAAAAAAAGAGAAAGTGGATCTTGACCTTTACTGTAATTGTCCAATAATAGTTTGCTATTTACCGAGTAACAAAGGTAAATACTATTAGACTAACTTTCCCTGCAGAGGCAATGATGCAGTCAGACCCTTTCTTTCCCACACCTACTTATGGACATTTTGTACAGCTGAGGCTCTCTTAGTGGTAGTCAGACTAGTTAAAGGAACTTAGGAAGTAGCAACTTGCTACGTTGGAGCACAGCACAAAGCTCTGGTATACAATAGTAGTGTCACAGATAATTAATTTCCATAAAGATCAAGTTCAGAAATCTTTTTCTGTGGAGTTAGTCAGTGCTAATTTAATATTTTAGGTCTGTTTATCCTTAGATTGGTGAACACATACAAGCTTCTTAAAGCTGTTTTCCAGGTCTGTGCTTCTAAATGATTTCCTTTCCCTCTCCCACTCACATGTTTAAAAATACAAAGCTGTAACAGCAAAAAGATGCTAAGCTGCAGTATTCATGAGTTTATCTAATTTCAAAATAAGGGAATAATTTTTTTAAAAACAGTATGTGTTCTTGAAAAGGTGTAATATATCCAATACAGATCACTTGTACTGTAGATGATTTTATACTGAGAAGTGAAACTGTTTGCTTGGTTTTGGTTTTCATTTAAAGAGTTCTTATTAAGAGGCGTCCACCCTAATTTTCCTCTTACCACCTTGTGTATAAATTCTGCTGGGAACTTTCTCTAACAAATTTGGGAGAAATGGTGACGGAGGGTTACTGACTTCGTAATTCATGGAACAGTAAGTTTGGTGCTTTTTCCTTTCTCTTAAGCACAGAGATCTATCTAAAACTCCGGATTTGTGTTAGTGCTTTTTCAATTTAATGTGGTGATTTAGTAGGCAGAATTAAAGAGATGGCTTCTGAGTTCTGCAGAATCTGAATTTGTCGTTTTTTAGTTCAGACAGCAAGAACAGTAGTAAAGAAGGGAAGACTTGCTGTTCTTCCAACAAACACATCACCTCTGAATGGTGGGAGGCAAGAATTGCTGTTATAAAATACAATGTAGCCAGAAACTTCCAAAAGGTGTCATGCTGGGATTTTTAAATGCCCAACATTGATTTAATTCAAAATGATGCCCCAATGGAAATGGGATTATTATCTCTGTTAACGTATCTCCAGGAATCTAAAAAGCTTTGACTCATCAGTCAGGTGTAGTTAACGTTACATCTTTAAGTTCTTCCGTAAGTCATTTTTAAGATAAGTCTGATTGTGTGGCTTTTAAAAATGACCATTTGTTGGAGGAAGCGTATCAGCAGGAAGAAATTGTGTGAGTTTTTTTTCTGCTACTGCGGATATAGCTTTTTGGTCATTCTGGTAATTACTTGGACCAGACAACGGGGCTTGTATGATTAGCCTGCAAACTTTGCTCTGACCTGGAAGAGAAAGGATTAATCTTTTCAACTGTCATGGCATGCAGCCAGCATTGTACTCTTGGTCAGGGTGGTAATTTCTTAAGTCGCATGCTTAGGGTTAAAATCTTGCTCTTGAGTTGCAGTATGTGACTAGGATTTAAGTATCTGTTTTGTGTGATTAAGAGTAATTCTGAGCAATTAAAGAAAACAGTTCATTTGTGGCAGGTGGCAGAAAGCTAAAGAAGATAATTACTCTTTTTAGCCATCTGTGTTAACTGCCATTAGCAGAATTAAACTGAGATTCACCACTTTGAAATTTGAGGCAAAGTTCCTTTCCCTTAACTACATAATATAACAGTGTCTGAAGTCTAATTACAAAAAAAAGTAATTTCACCCTGCTTGCCATGAGGTGCCTATTTATTAATTTTATTAAAAATGTTGGCATTCCAAGACGATAAATTGAACAACTGCTTGTACAAAATGTCTTTGAATTTGAAAAACTGTTCAACTTTGAGTGAGAAGTTTATCCTGGAAAGTCCTGATCTATACCACCATCAGCAACTGCAGAAATGAACTTCTGTTGAAAAGAAGAAACATTTCTACCCCTGCCATCAAGTGTCACAATGCTGAAATAACCCAGTACCCCCCCCCGAGGTCTGTTGATGATCTGAGTGGTTACATTGCTGCTCATGACCTTGTTAAATGATCAGGAATCATGTCGCTATTGTGGTACCTATGCTGCAGAAAGGCTATGAGCAGTTAAGGAAATATTTGTTGAGATGTGGAAAATACAGATCATCAAAGCAAAAAAGCGGGCATGGGAAATCTTTCCTCATATAAGCAGCAGCTGGAGGAATGAACACACAGCGTAGGTATTCCTGCCTCTTGAAACCACTGGAAGCCTGCTAGGGAGTACAAAGCATTTCTTTATCTCTCCAGCTGTATAAGATTATATAGCACCAAGCAGTTACAGACTGATACCAATGAAAAATAAGATTCTGGCAAAGCAGTCATATCTGAAATTCTAGCATTTTTTCTGATTTCTCTATTTTCTGGAAATTTTAAGGAGGCTGGGTCTCATGAATGTAGTACCTGCCTCATGTTTTACCTTCTCATGTTTATCAGTTGTGTCTACCTTCACATTATTAGGATATTAGGATGCTGGTAAATTTAATGCTGTCTCACGCTGTAACCACACAAAGACACAGACCCAGCCACTGTATTAGTTAGACAAAAGGTTACTCTGGAACAATTGCAAAATTTTTCAGATACTAATGATGCTTTTGAGTACTGAAGTACTTGGGCTTTGGATTTTTTTATCATAAACATTATGCTTAATCACCAGTAGGAGTTTTCATGTTCACGGGATGATCCCAGTTAATTATTGCACTTTTCTTACTGATTAATACCAACTAGATTTCATTTTAAAATAGATGAATTATGTTAAGGGAATTATATTGGACTCTAATGACCGTAATGACTAATGATAAATTTGAGAATATATTATGATTCCTCTCTTGAGCGAAATAGTTTACAATTGTATTTTTCAAAACCTGGTGTTACTTGTGTAATTCTGTGCTACAATTATTCTTTAGCAAGTAGAGAAATAGGATACCTAGAAGAATACTGTACAACAGGTCCGGTTTCAGAAGGTACTGTTCTGTAAAGGCAGAACAGAATGGTGATCTGAGATGGTCTTTAAATAAGGCAAATGTTCACAGTCTGATTTTCAGCTGATATAACAGACATATAAGAAATGAAGGACTGAGGATGGGATCCCCAAAATCTTAGTTCTTACAAGTTATTTATCTCTTAACAGCATTATTTATGCGACGGGCTTTCTGATGACAGCATGGGCTACTGCTCCTGGAGCGGCGACTCTGACTTTGGCAGAAGTTTTGTTCTTTTCCTTTTTCAGCAGACTCGGTACGAAGAGACAGTTCTGGGTGATTTTTGAATATGTAGCCTGTGTGGGCAAACTTGGATTATCAAAAGCTGCTTTCTGTTGCCAAGAAATAGGAAGTTTCTCTTAGCATAGTATTCAAACTGGGTGGTAATGTGTGAGGAAAACCTACCCAGTTAGTAGTGCAAGTGCAAGACCTCTCACTCTGTACTGGGACTTAGGGCATCTTCAGATGCACTTTCTGGAGAGAAACAGTGTGCCTTACTGAATTTTTTAGACTTCAGAATTATGCAGTCTGACGTGGAGACACTACAGACTCCCTAATGGAAACTGGCTGTGCAGATAGTATTTCTCTTCATTTTTGCGAGTACTGATGGGGGAGCAAAGGCTTGTATAGTTGGTCTGCAGAAATAAAGGACTTAGAGCGTCAACTGAGCTATGTTCTTGAGATGGAAATATGGAGGATTTGTTCCCTTACCTTCATTTCTGTGCCTTGTGAGTGACTTTCACAAGTAAATGGCACGTTCTGTGTTTTCTCCAGAGTAGAAGTCAGCAACTTCACTGTTAGTCTGTAAAGGCAGGGTTCGTTTGCAGAAATGTAGATAAGAGATACCCAGTGTCATTTAAGATGCCTTAAGACATCCACACACCTGCCAGATAGGATGCAGAACTTAGGAGGACCTGCAGCCCTCTGAAGCAGTATCTGGAGGCCAGTCCTGACACTCCACAGTGCCTAAAATGCCAGTAAACTTCCATGTTGAGGCGGCAAAATCCCAGTTCAGGCATTGTTATGAATGCTATTGCCAAGCTGATCAGGCAGTTGGAGCACGCTGAGCTGTAGCTACATCAGATAAATTAAATACACGCTTACATGGATTAGATGTGACTCTGTATGAAGTTTCTCACTATGTTTATTGTGCTTTGGTCTGTACATTGTTGTAATGTTACTTTAGCTAGTGAGATGTCTTTAGTTGAAATAAAGAAAATATGTGCTGTGGAGGAAATATAAACAAGTTGAATTCTAATGAACAGCTTTACATTAAATATACAGGACAGTTATTCAAATCTCCTCTATGACCCAGAAATACTGGAAGTGGTGTTGCTAAGCTTGCTTTGCTGCACAGCTGTATGTCCTTCCTAGATACTTCTTACTTCATTATTCCCTTTCTGAGCTGTGTTCTGGGACTTTGGTAAAAAGAAAGAAGGGAGTGGGAGGCAGAAATTGTGCAGGAGAACAAAAGCCCTTCGAATAACTCTTTTAGACACATTTCACACTTTAGTTGAATGAATTGTACAGAAGATCCTATGTCTGTAGTATACAACTCCCCAGGTGCTCTCAGCTACTCTATCCGCAGCTGTTTATATTCAAACTAGGTAATTTAATACACTTATATCTGTATATATTGTACAGTGTATTTTAAAATCAAATGGCTGTGAATCTTGACTTGGAACAAAGCAAACACCCTGTGAAGAGACACTGCCTCTCTCCTTGGACCTTACTGTTAATCTCTGAATATCTAAGCAACATTAAAAATAGCGCATTATGCTGAGATATAAGCTCTGTTTTCAACGAGGCCGTAATGTCACTAACATGACATACATGCACAAAAAAATGTATGTATCATGTCAGTTGGCAAATCGGCTACTGCCTGGTGTTCCCCAAGGGAAGGGATTCATGCATGAGGCTGCCAAAAGAAGGGTCATGATTCAGTTTGGCAGGGGCATAGCCTGGACACATTTTCCTTTAATTGTTCCTTGTCATGTGAGATGTTGTCCTGGGTGACACTGTGGCTAGAATAATACAGAAAATAAATACACGCAATCTCATATATGCCAGAGCCTCTAAATGCTCTGTTTATTTTGCCAGTGATCATTAAAGATAAAAATAATTAGTGTTTCATTTTCTCCTGCTTTTTTTCCATCATTTCTGCCTGAGTGAAGCAGGAGTCAACATAAAGGAACCACAGTACATTAAAACAGGATCATTTTTCCTGGCTGATTTCTAATCTTAATAGTCAAACTGCTCGTGCCTCACTTTGTAACTTCATCAACAAAGGGAAGAAAGGCTAAAGATAGTTCTTAAGTCTCCCTGTAAAGCCTGATGGCTAGGGATGTCCTACAGTTTATTCACAGCGGGAAGCAGTGTAGTTGTCAGCTCCATGTTTCTCCCCTAAAGAGCTGTTCGCTGGTGAAGGGAGGGAAAAAAAGTGTGAACAAGCTTTTACAAATCTGGCATATGGTAGAGCAACTGCAGAGGCTGAAAATGACTCAGCAGCTACCAACTACAAGACAGAATACCATTCTGCATGTAGTGACACCTTTCCTTTTGCAACTGTGCCATCTACAAAACAGGTTTGATTTATTGGAGGTGCATTTTTTAGAACAGGGAAGATTGGGGAGGAAGAAGCTGCTTGTATGCATATACTTTGGGGTGGCTTTGCTGGGTATGAGGAAAATTACAGGGAGGGCTGGAGGGAATGTACAGTGGAGGGCTGGGGTTTTTGTATTAACACGTGACTGAGATACATTCACAGGTAATGCATAATGCTTCCAGGAGGCAATCCTATGGTCTGTATATTATTACAGTGATTCTGTAGTCCCTTTACTGGGCTCAGATCTCATAAAATGATGTAAACCGACCATGAATGACTGCGGACGATTTCACTGTCGTTATGGTACCACTGGGTACAGATGTGTCCTGACCTGTTTTATGTGTCCCCCTGAGACAGGGGTGCTGCTTCGCCACGGGAACGCTCGCCTGGCCTGGGGTCAGCTGGAGATTTTACGGCCCAGGGCAGAGGTTATGGCAGCAGCAGACGTGGCGGGGTGGCAGAGGATGGCTGCGGGGCAGTACCCGTGGCAGAGCGGCAGGGCAGGCAAGCAGAGGGGATACTTCAGACAAAATGTGAGTGGTGACCCAAAAAGTTGCACGGGATCTGGGCACAGCATCCTGAGGCCCCCAGTGAACCAGCACGCAGAGCCTGACCACCCTGGCTTTCCACAGATCATTTACAGGCACCAAGAGAAAGGTCTTTGTTTCGCTCGTCCCCAATAAGCTCTCTGACTCCTTGTGTAATTATCATGAAGAGTGTGTCCAGTGTTTGAAGGAGTCTGCCATTTAATTGTATAAAAGCAAAGGTTTAACCACAAAAGCTGCCAGGCACTCCCACAATTATTGTTTATCAGCCAAACAGAATGTCCTCGGGTTATGTATTCATCAAATGTTTATTGATTTAAGCTTTGGGCATTTTACAGGATTAGAAATTATTACTTCTGATTTAAATAGTGTTTAGAGGACAGAAATCAAATACAAAACAGTGTATTTATAAAACAACAGTTTTTAAAAGAATTGTACAACAGAAATATTAGAGAACATGAGCCTCTCTCCAGTGCTTTGGAACTAAAAAATGGTCTTTATATACAGCAACTAGCCAAGTATTAAAAATAAAGTGGGCCCATTTTTCACTTTAAGCAAGACTTTGCTCTTCCCCATGACTTTGTTCAGAGTAGCAGAGGATATCGGGTCCCCTGAAAATCTTTGCAATTAATGTGAGAACACAGAAACATGCAGGGCTGCTTCTCCTGCTTCTTACTCTTATCTGGTTCTAGCAGTCTAATTATTTGTAAACACCTGAAAAATGACAAAACTCCTTTGTTTTTAATTCGAAATGCAGACGGCAATCATGGGTTGGGTATTTGAACTCTACTGGAACCGGTACTTGGTCACTCAGGAGAGGTGCTGCCTAATTATGAGGGGAATCTTCCCCCCCATTTCAGGGGAAGCCGATCACCACAGAGATGCGGTCATCGGCACGCAGTCTTGAATAGAAATGATGCACTCCTTGGGAGAACAAAGCACTTGCCAGCTCTGAGTCCAGGATGTAGATATAAATATATTATCTATTGAACTCTGTCTCTGAAACAGCTTAATCATATCAAAATAATAATTCCCTGAATATGGAGCCGATCTTTATGCAGGGCTCAGCAGTGACGAGTCACACGCGCTAAAGATGAGCCACCGAACCAGCCCAGGATGTCCCCTGCCACCAAACACAGGTCTGCAGAATTTGCTGTGCCCAAGCAGCCTGGGTACGTTTTCTGTGTCTCAGCTGCAGCCCCGATCTTCCCTTAAGGAACTTGATTGAAGGGTGTGTTTATATATACAAAAGGTATTAGCATTTAATGTTTTACCTTGGCCTTTATAGGCTTGTCCTATATGTACCTATAAAAGCATGAAATTTGTTTACAGCTGAAACCTGTTTTAAGTGAAGAGCATCTTACACAGCAATTTGTCAGTGGCTAAAGAGCTTGGGGCTAGGAGTAGACATTTACTTACAGAATCTTTAGACTACTTTAAA
Source organism: Harpia harpyja (assembly GCF_026419915.1). Taxonomy (NCBI): domain Eukaryota; kingdom Metazoa; phylum Chordata; class Aves; order Accipitriformes; family Accipitridae; genus Harpia; species Harpia harpyja. The sequence continues at coordinate 20,722,093 of NC_068969.1, forward strand.
CAGGCCTTTGGGACCTCCCTACTGACCAGCCTACAACATGCCCTCCTGTAGTGTAGCATCTCTCTGTGCTATTTCTTTTAATTGACTAACCTCAACACTGGCTGTTCAAAATCACTTTAACCCAAACATGCCCCTGGTCTGAAGCTCCTAATGACCTTCCCCTGGCCCTAAACACATATGGCTGAGACAATGCAAACATCATTTGGAAGATGAGTAAATTCAATAACTCAATTACGACTGCACCAAAATAACATTTATCAAACACTGGCCACAGCAGTTTGTATCTTTAGCGCTCTCTGTTTCAATGGCACGGCATTTGGGTGAAAGTAACTAATCGATTTAGGAATGATTAAATAGAAATTTGTAACACTTGGCATTATTAAACCTTCAATCTTCATTACAACTGCCTAACGATTACATCATGGGATGTGTAAAATAAATTAACAGTAGCTGGAAACAATCTCATCATAAATAAAGACAGCAAAGGTATTAGACTAGTGTTCAATAGGATGTCTAATAAAAATACATATATTGTGGCATTATTAGTAGGTTGTAAATACTGAGGTTTGGAGGAGTTTCAAGACTGAAAAATTAAAAAAGTCCAACACCACCACCCCCCAGCTAGTATCTAACATTGAACTCATTTATTTTACAAGGACTAATTTAGTGGTAGAGCTAGCAGCCTGAGGGCTAGAGATGAATAACAGGTCACCCCCTACATCCTCCTCTAAAATAGAAGAAATGCTTCCTTTACAGCCAGCCTAAATCCCGCGTTCTCCTTGTGGGCTCCACACTTTGCCTGAGGTTCAATGAGTTTCTAGTTCCACCTGCTCCTTCAGACATCCAGGAAGTCCTCTCGTTTTCTTCTTTCAGGACCAAAACATTGAACATTTTATGAAAGGTAATTGTAAAAATAATTTTGAAAACCCTGTAAAATTCTTTCAAATATTTTCTACCATCTTTGTTCAAAGCCTTACCTTCCCACAATCATCCAAACTGGGCAAACCATTCTGTGTACAAGACACCTATTTTGAAAGCATCACTACTGTTACTGCTAAATGAAATCACACCACTCCTTTAAAAATTACACTGGCTAGCTATTACATAGACACATTTGGTCCGTGGATCACTACAGCTTTCTACTTGTTTATAAAGTGGTAAAATGGAAAATTATTTTGAGCTCATCTAGACAGAAAGATGAGTCCAAGGGTGCATTCAGGTGGTGTGAAACCAGCTTGTGGGTACTGCCCTGTTTCACACCATCATCAGGACCACTTGAGAGCCGAGAGGACTTTCCAGGTAGCTGTTACCCGTATTTGCTCTTCCCTCCTTAGACTTACACCAAGCTTAGCTTATCTGGTATTGGAGAATGTGGGCCAGAACTTCAGTCTCTAGTGGTAAAGTGTAAATAACCTCTACATGTAGGTTCCAAAAATAAAGTAGCCTTTTCTTTCATTTCCTACTAGCATCTTGTCTACGTGGTGACAGAGAAACAAGCAATGAACCTGATCCTGAATGACGAATAAAGTAAAAACAAAAACAGAAATAAAAAGATTAGCAAATACTATTTATCAAATAGTATTCAGCTATTTAGAAAGTGTTATGCAACACAGGGAGGTTTTCCAACACATCAACCTTTATTATTACAATGAAAAATATTTTATATCACAACTCTTCTGTTAAAACTGGAATGTAAGTTTAAGTCACCACATACCATAATATATAATAAATCAAATGTTATTGACAGTGGTAAATATAGTCCTTTGCTTCTTTTTCAGAAATGAATCAAAAAAAAGATGGCTACATTAAAATGGCTCAGGCCTATAATTTTCTTCCAGTCCCAAGCACATAGCAAATGCTATTATTATGTTCAAAGCTGTGTCTTTTTTAAAGCTCAGAAAACAGGTCATTAAGCAAAAGTAATCAGCATGGGGTATAACCATCCAAGGCCCCTTTTTTTTTTTTTATTTAAAAAAATTTTTCTTAAGTGAATGGAAAGGGCAAAAAACCCCAAAGATGAATCTTCAGTTATAAAGGTAGCAAGCTGTGAAATGAGCTATAACATAAACAAGATGGTTCTTAATCCTCTAAAGTTACAGCACACATGCATACTGTTCCAGAAGGATAAATGAAGATGTACATGGAAGGCTTGAATTCAAAGTTTAGCATTATAAAACCAAAGACCATAAGGTTAAAAATCACTGTTATGAACTGATTAATTGATTTGTACTTGTACACCACTTGATTATAGTTCTTGCTTGTTTACTTGCATCAAACCTCGGACATGTACATGCTCAACTCCATGCAAATATATGCAATTAGAGTCTTCACCATCAGGAGGGGGCTGCTTTATGTGAGCTGTTAATGCTTTGCCACAAAGGAAATAAGTAATTTCTTTTTAAAGTGAAAGCATCCACTTCAAACTTTACTGTTACTGGTCACTATAAGGTTATTTTCTGTCCTCCTTATCCCATCCCATAAAACCCACCTTTAGTATGAAGATAAATAATACGAAGAATGGGTAGAATGCAAAGCTGAAGAAGGCAGAAATATTAACCCGAATCCTCAAGGAAGTATCCAGTGTTCCCAGGGAATGCTGTCCTACCAACAGCCTTGTCATTACACACACCTTTGCTGCTCCAGAGGCAAGCTGTAGCACACCTAACAGCAAGCTGGTGTCCACATAAAACCAGATCTGGAATAATGGCACCATTATACAAAACACCAATAATTCAAATCAAGGTACTGTAATTAATAAAGTGTAATGTGGCAGTTACCTCTAGCTCTCTAAACTTTTAATAGTTAATATTAAAATATTTTACTGTAATGTTTTAAATAGATTTAATCTAAAAATATATTATATGTCCTAAAACTTGGATGCTAATACAGCAGACAGCAAAGTGAAATATTCGTCTCATTGAAATCAATTTAACTATTTACATTAACTTTTGTGTCTACTGAATTAGCCCTAAATCAGCTTGTTTCATTAACTGACAGATATATTATTACAATAAAATGTTTGGACCCTAGAATATTTTCAAAGTATGTTTAAAAAAAAATAGCATATTTAGAAAGTTTGAAGTGAAGTTTGGTATAAATTGTTACTAACTGTATTGCAGTCATTAACATGAAATACAAACAACACTTTTCCCATACAGAGGAGTATGTGTACCACATATCACTTAGTGCACAAAAGGGCTGTTATTAAACTTCCACAAATATGATTTTGGAAGTTCTGCTCCTCTTACAAGCAAGTTCTGCTAATCAGTTGTGAAGTCTCACATGTTAAATATAACAGTATTAAAACCATGGATTGATTGTGGGCTGGGAACTGGAAAAGGTGTTTTATCTCAAGGCTACTGGTTTGATTTATCCCAGGTCAGTGGTTGCTGAAATTTGTTCCAGCTGACTGAGCGTCACTGTCCTGTGGGAAGGGGCTGGGTGGGCCTGGATCAGGATCTGGGGAATGTCATTAAAATCCTACAGCAATCAGCATCCTTAAAACATAGGCAGGATGCTAAAAACCAAACTATCAGCCTATTGCTCCAAAGCAACAGGTTTCCAAGTTGTAATGAAGTAACAGGGGAGGAAGTTTTTCTGTTCCTGTTTCATATCCTACCCTGTTTCTCTAAAAACAGAGCTTGTCCTTAAAAGGCAAGGAAAGCTGGTGACATTGATCCAGAGAGATGAAGCACATTTCTACACCCACATGTCTTAGAAGCCAAGTCCAAAGCTGTATGAAGTCAACAGAAGGATTTCTGTAGATTTCAGATGCCTTCACATCAGGCCCTGGGGAGCACACATGTCCCAGGAGAACCTGAAGAAAGTATCAAAGAGTCTAGAAATTCAGATGCTTCTACTTAGTTTATGACCATACCACACTACATCAGAGATTATCTCTTTGACTGATATAAATGTAATTTGTGTAGGGCAGGGCTAACATCATCAGTGCTGCAGCCTAAGCAGACCGCTTCCCAGAGCTGGCATCTTACTTCATCAAACCCTGGTGAGGCAGATTCTGTTTTCATTATTTTTCAAAATAATATTATCTTGACCAGAAAATGTGAAATATGCCTTCATCTTTGATAGCCTAGTGAGGTGTATTTGCATTAACTCCCTAGGCTAGAATATAAATTTAGGATTTGGCTGGTGGTCTGAACTAATTCCCACTTCACTGCCTATGGTCCTCAGGTTTTGAATATCGGTGATGCAAACAAGTATTTCTAGGTTAATTATCTAAGGTTGATCCTGCATTCCATTTATATGGGCTGTATAAATAAACTGTTTATGCCATATACCTGTGCTGCAGGAATAATGGACTCTGTATCTAAATTTCTGTATCTTTATTTTGGCCAAAATATTTGCAAGATATTATAAATCCCACAATATCATGGCATCTACTCAATAATTCAGGCATTGAAAACAACCAGTGAGAAGCAGACAGCTACTTTTAAATGAAGATTGCAAAGGTGCTACAACCAAGACTAAAGAATTAATAGTTGAGACTAGTCCCAAAGTCTGTAAACAAAGCCTGTAATCACATGCATTATTCAATCTCTCTGACTGGAAGGTGCTGTAACACTGAGTCATGTCTACTCGGACTTTTAGTTCAGTCTCAAGATGCCTGAAGCTTGGACAAGACAGCTGAGCTTGGTTATCGGTGACAATGACTGGGCAACTTTTCAAATGTTTAACTTTCTTAAGCTTTGTTTAGCTTTTGCAGACAGTTTTAAGACTTGCTACTGACGTACATCCCACTAAGCTTTGCACTAAGTTAACTGCGGAGTAATTGACAGCAGATGTAGGGCAGTACTGCAACAAGCATGATGATTGTCGTGTTATCAGTTCACATGACAGCAGATGATCCTTCCTGTCGTCTTGGAAAAAAGACTCTTTGAAATGATTACTAAAACAGCAATGTATCCCTCATGGTATGGCTACAATGATCAACTGCCATAGGGTGAAGTACATAATCTTTGGGGTACTGGGAACAGTTAGGTCTCAAACATAGCAAAGATGTTTGAGTTCAGCTTTCTACACATCCCCGTGGTAGTTCTTCTATTTTTGTTTATTTACAGGGAAATAAAGAGTATAATGTGGAACAGTAAAGCTAATCTAAAACATTTCAGCTAGATGTGTTTTAGTTGGCAGGATAATAATAACTTAGTAATAACCTCACAACAGCGTTGGGTGTATCAGAGAACGAATGCAGCCTACACTCATAAATGTCCAAGTGTTTATGGAGGAGGATAAATTTATTCCCAGAGTTCACCAGCTGCTACTGAGCAAGTTATCACTATTCTGTTTCAGATTTTCTATAGGTGTTGCTGGGGAGCTGTGGCTAGGCAGACAGTTAAATCATCTGGGCATATCGGAGAGCTGGGAGTAAGACGCTATGTATTGGTTGCAAAGAACCATCAAATTGCCAGCCATCTGACTACCTGACACTGTTTTTATTTTGTGTAACATGTACATACCTACTTGCATCAGTCTGGCGTTTGGAAGACGTTAGCACAGATATTCTGATTATGTTTGAATTCCAAAGGCAATGCAGCTAAGGGATACCTGTAATCAAATGTAACCTGAGAAAGCGGTACTGCAGTGTGCCTTCTCTGTACCGTTGTTATTCTCTAACTTTATTGGCAGGAATGTTTGAAGATACAGCAGGTGGTAGATTAAGCATCACCAAAGAGACACGTTGCCATGGGATATCCCAATCACTTCAACAGTAAAATTAACAAACTGATAAAAACAGGGGATAACTAATCACTTCTCCTTGAGTTTCACTCTCTCATGTTTCTCCGTCTTTCTGAACTCTTAAGCATAGGTCTCAAAAGAGATAAAGGAGAAAAAGACATCAATTTAGATGTCCATTTGAGTTGGCACATCCATCTCATTAATTTGCTAGAGCCTATATACTGATTGTTCTTGAAGAACATACAGCTCAAATGTACCTGCAACCTCACTCTTTTTAATGCATGTTTAAAGTTCTGAGGACTTCATCTAAAGTTGTGATTAAATGAAGAAAAGCCTAGTGTAACCAGGTGAACTTTTTTTTAAGAGCAATTTTAGTTTCAAATGTAATTTTTGTATTGGTGTCTTTGTTTGGCATTCTCAAACAAACCTAAATTTCTGAAGCTGATTTACAAACCTATGAAAAATGCAGTTACCGTTTAGGTACCAAATCAGCCATACTTGTATTGGTGCAAATGATCCCACTCTAACGCAATAATCAAATGAGTTTCTCATAAACTCTTCTGTAATCTAATAAAGTAACAGCCTTTTTTTTTAAACCTTTATCAATCTCAATCTGTAATATTTACATACATATCACAGATAGGGGATGAAAGGGAACTGGAATAACTGACAAGCAAACTGAGATAAATGAGAAATAACCCATCATTATGGCAAAAAAGCAAAAGGCAGCATTATGTAGAAACTTTATCAAGTAATTAATGATCTATCTGGGAATAATTATATGTGACTCACTGCTCCCATTTTCTTAAATGAATTTAAAAGCTATTAAATATCCCCTTAACAATAAACAGCATGCGAGATACTGCTTTGCCACTTTTGTCCACAAAATTTTATCTTAAACAGTGAATATGGATAGTCTTGAGGAAAAGCGGATGAGCGGATACAGCTGCCAGGTAGTGAAGGATGTGCATGCTTCTAAGCAAAAGGCTCAGATAATGGATAAGAAGATACAGAGCCTTGCATATCAACACTGTTGTTATTACCTATATTGTATGGATCTAGCTAGCAGACTATGTCTTTTTATGGCCAGTACAATATGGGTAAGGCGGTTGCAGTGAATGCCTATCACAAACACTCTGTAATTAGCATTTCTGACATGCAAACAGAGGATGACGTGGGAGTTCCACCATGTGCATGGGTCTGAATGAGCAGAATGGTCTAAGGGGCATTTAACTGAAGAAGATGCTCTAAAGACAAGCAGTGCTTGCTCCCCTAAGAGTTTCAGTGCAACACCCCCGGCATTACGCTACCTTTTCTTGTTAAAAAAATATATACAAATGATGATGAGTGTAACCGCGAGAGATATCCAAGAGGACCTAGACTAGCAAGAATCTGACCCAGTGAGAGTCACAAGTTCAGCAGGACAGATAGAAAATGCATTTTTCATTCCCTTTTCCTATGGAAAAGGATAAGGATTACTCTAGTTTGTGAATAAGGGTAGATTTGAGGAGAGTACTGCGTGTAGGTTTCTCACTGAGTACCCTAAAGACTAGATTATTATGAAAGCATTAGTTGCATTATTTAAAAAAGAAACCAATTCATCTACTTATTTTTAAAAGCACCCAATGCTATCAGTAGGGATAGGGATGGAATGAGCCTACCTAACAGACTGAACTGCTCAGGTCGGGCGACTCAAGCATGGAACGTTTTGCTTTTGCAACTTGGCTTAGGTAGAAGGAAACTGCTGAATTGCTTGGGGCAGTGATGGCCATGTGCAAAAAGAGAATTTAAAGTCCTGGGGGTTTTTAAATTGAACTAAATAAATTAACCATTTCCATTTGACCAAATTAATGCTTCTGTACCAAGTCCTGTATCAGTTTTACTTCTTCATCATGTTTTAGGATGAGATTATTCTGCCTTTATTTTAAGATTCTATCCTATTTATCTGCCTAGACTGTAATCTTTCTGGGCAAAGTCTGGTTCTTATTCTGTGTTTGTAAAGGTATGCATGATAAAGTCTGCGTTTCGGCTGCATGTTCTAATCATCCATAAAGAATGTAGCAGTCCAAAAGCAAAGAACACACAAATACAAGTGTCATCCTCATGGAGCAAAACTAACTCTTACAGTACACAGCTGTTTCACTTAATGGCTACAGCTGTTTTTTTCTAAAGCTAAAATTTGCTTAAAATTGTACAGAAATTTCACTTCTTATTTTAATGCAATTCACATACAAGCTAAACATCCCACAAAAAACAACTCCCTCAAAACATGAGCAACCTTTAAATACTCTATTTCAAAAGACACAGCCTTTGCCATTAAATTCTTTTTTTTCACCAAAAATACTATATTATGCAAACATGATAAGTATATGAGATGGGTTTACTGTCATTATTGGTGTTCTGTATGAGCACTAATGACCTTGTATAAAGCAGACATAAATTATATTCACATATCATCCCTCGAGTAGCTTTATGAAAATGCACGTAGTGATTGTGTACTTAGTTCTTCAATTAAATGCCAGAGAAAAAGTGACTTTGGTAAGGTTTTGCCACTTGATTTCATGGGATGATCCCATTCCCAAAAGCGATAGTAACCTACTTTTATGCTAAAGGGCAGTGATTTGAAGGAGCATATTAAAAATCTATAGCTGTTGCATTTAGCATTTAATTTCAACTCAATTAAATTGCAATTTGTTTGGGAAGACATTTATTTTAAATATCCAAATGAGAGCATTCAAAGACAATTTTTTCATCAGAAAGGAAGAAAAATGAATACTCGTCATGCAAAATTTTACATTCTCCTGTATGAAACCATAGGCCACCTTCACGCTTGACTTTTCACAGCACACATGATGTGTATGAGGTATGCAGAAAATACATGCTTAAAAACAGGAGTTAGTTTGATCCTGACAAACTGAAAGAAGTGTAACGCACATAGACCTACTCGGTTTTGTAATTATTCCCAAGCCAACGTATATAATGAGGAAAAGGAAGTTTTACATAGTTAGGTACTTGGTATTCTACAAAGTAAAATAGATGTATCTGTAAACATATCTGTTGTGAACAGATCAGCTTTAACTGTAGCTTTTGGATCCAGATCTGATTTTCTGAAGCTAGGGCGTTCACAGCTGCAGTGCTGGTTTTGACCATTTGCTAACCTTTCACTTGAGTCGATTGCTTTAGAAAGTGGCTTAAATAGCCCACCTGATCTTTCTCCAATAAGCCTTCTGGAACTAACATGCTGTGTTTAAAGTATTCTCAATCAATTAAACAGAAATGGGACACAACGGAGGAACATGTGTGCAGTCCTGTTTGTGAAACTTCAGATTCCCCAGATGCTACTGGCTTAATTTTTCCCACCTTCAGCATTTTTTCTCAAAAAAATACAGATATTCTACATTGGGTGATAAATATGCAAAAACTTGATATATACTACTTTAGCCGTTTCATATCCCAGGATCAATAAGAGCATAAGAAGCATAAAAAAAATAGTCGCATTAAACTTTTTTGCACAATTGGCAACATAGTCTGGCATGTCCTCACAGGAGAGTTAGTTTTCATTGAAGAACTCTTGTGTTTGCTTAGTCTAAAGGAGAGCAGCCCTCCTATGGATGTAACACCTGAGCTGAAGAAAAGGATTGTGCAAGCAGCTTGTGAGCTTCACTAGCTTAAGCTGCTGCTTATGACAATGTGCAGTTAAAAACAACGCTACGCCTGGACTGGGAATTAGTGTGTGGATGAACTTGAGACAGGGCAGCGCTTCATTTAAATGTCAGGTAATATTGAGCAGCCAAGGTCCAAAAGACACGCCACGTGGGTTTAGGAGCAATGCACCTAACCCAGCCAACCTCAGCCAAGTCTTCCAGCTTCAACTTGAACGCACTTACCCAGCTGATACAATAGATCACTCTGTTTCCAGTGCCAGTTTTCGCTAGCCAAGACATGCATGTTGAATTGCATCATAAGTAAAATAAAACGGATTATTTGATTTTATTTCTGTTTCTCCTGAATTCACAGCTTAGCAATTGTATAGTGCAATGAATGGGCACCTCCTAAACATGTGTGTGCTTTTCTGTACGTAAGAAAGAAAATTACAAGCTTGGAACAGTGTCACCTTTTCTGCTTTTCCAGCATATAGGGAAAATACGGCTAATTGTTATCTTTGGCCTCTGTATGACTATATGAAGGCGACGCATATAAAATATGTGTTGACAGAAAGCTGAAGTGCCCTGCTCTTTTCTTTTTGATCTTCTCAACTTTAAATAGCTTTGACTCTATGTATTTCTTCCTTTCCATTTAATTTGCAGGCTGAAGAAGTGAAAACAACTGTTTCCAGAGATAAAACCAAGGAATTAAAATTATATTGTCCTTTAGTTCCTTGCTCCTATGCTGGTAAATTAATTCATAAATGGGAATATTAATACTTATGATGAAAATACATCCTATAATTGCCCTGCTTAGTAGATAAAGGCCCAGGAGAAAGACAAAGCAAAAAAATGAATTAAAGAAAATTAGTGTTTTCATTTTGGGCATGAAGTTTTGAGTTGCAAATGAAGATAAGAAAATGAACCATATTTCCTGTTTATGTTACCAAGATTCTCATTAAGGTGTCTCCTCTTTGACCCATGTTGTTATGAGAAAGAAACTAAGGCAAGTAAGCTTATACTAATGAGAGGTAAGAGTATCCTTGCTTTTTCACAATTAGAATAAATGTATTGGGGAACCAGATGGGCCCTTTAAAATTTTCCACAATTATATGCCTGCCACAGAGATAATGGCAAAGACCCCACAATGGCTATTTTAAAGCAACGCTTAAATGAACAGATTAGCAGACTTTTTTTTTTAGATTAATTTTTCCCCCCTTGGTTGTGTTTTGATGTTTGGTGAGTTCTGGGGAAGAGAGAAGGGTGGGAAAGAGGTGATTTACTGGAATGTTTTCATTTAAAATGATAGATTTCATGCAGCCTAACTAGAAACAGTTTTTTACTTGACAAAAGGAGAGCTGAATGAATTTTAAAAAAAAAGCCTATGGTGGCTTTCATGAGCAGCAACTAATTCTGTCATTTTTATCTAACTAAAACACCAGTGTCCTTGCTTCTACCACAACCTATGGCGTTGCTTCTCTGCTTATAATCCCCCCGCTTTCCTTGTGCGCCTTTCACATCTCCTAAGGCTCTGCCACGCCAGCTACTCCAAACCGTATCATTCTTGGGTTTTAGGTCTTTCTCTGTATTGAGTGTCCTTTGCATGTGTGAATATGATTTTTTACGCTTGCTTCTTGCTGATCAAAGAATACCCTTTTTTCTTCAGAATACACATTTCCTGAATTGGTTTATTCATGATGTTCCCCAAAAGTCTGGGAAAGAGCAACGAAAGGAGTCAGAGTGCTTGTGCTACACCATTTTAGTTCAGTAACTTCAGAGGGACTTGTTTCTGTACATTAGACGTTAGCGATCTCCGAAAAACAGACCCCTTCAAGATATCTGAAACTGGACATTACCATGTGAAGTGAAAAGAGAGGTCAATCCCTACAGAGATTGACCGAGCATCTTTTAATTGTGCAGTCCAGTGTAGTTCAAACACGTATTTCCACACCCCACACTGCCTTCCCCAAAGACCTCGCTTGCGCTTCTACTAGAGAGCCTGCGCCAGGAATAGATGGGTATTTCAGTGAGTTTGGATGATCATCAGGAGGAGAAAACTCCATACGAGGAGTCTATCTCAATATGAGTACAACAGAAAGTAGTTAAAAGCTGCTTCAAAATTTGAAAACCAAATGTGCTTTACTTGATTTAAATCTGAAGATAATGCAGGAAGCAAATAACTAGTACCAGTCTTAAAACTCTCTGTGGTATATGGACCATGGGTTTACTTAACTGCACTGGCTGTTGAGAACAGTTGTTCAGGAAAACGTATTTTGGCACTATAAACAAAGTCCAATTATTTCATTTTACCGTGGCATTCAACAAAATTACCAATAAATAAAACAATTGGCAAGGCTTTAAGATCCACGAGAATATCCAGCAGTGTAACAAACAAAACAATCTAGTTATGACTGTTATAAAGCGGGTAATAAACACAGTGGGCCTAATTTTCCAAACTTTACAATAATTTGAAAAGCCCTGCAGAGTGCTTGCTTTTCACTTGTTCATCTTACTCCTTTCACTGGGGCTCATAATTAATTTAAACTGTATAACTCGAGAACAGTTGTTTCACTGCATAGCCAGCTTTGTAGAGTTTTTAAATTACAGAAGCACTTACTGGAAATAATTATGCAAAAGTTGAAATTGCAATTGTATCTACCTTGGTTGCTTGTACTGAATTTAACATTGCTTAAGGTACATCTGTTCCGCGCTCATGGAAGGGAGCAATTGCTTGGTGAGCTTTCTGCCAGCTCCCGTGCATCCAGGGCAGCAGACTGCTGGCTGCAACGCAAAGCACAGCCTGAGCTCATTTACTGTGATGCTCAGTAGCATAAATTAGCCTCCAGTAAGTACCTTGTTGGCAAAGCTAGATTGCTACCTATATGGGTGTATCTCTGTACCAACTATCTTGGGACAGTATATGCTGTCCAAAAATGGCACAAGAACACGCTGGCTTTCCATGGAGTAGTACTGCTAAGAAATGATATGCCAGTAGGGCCTCTTCTCTGCCCCCCTCCCCTGTCCTGTGACATAGCGTGTGTAGGATTCACCCATAAATTGGCATGGAAATAGTGTTTTTTCCTTCCCTCATAAGGCATGGTGTTTGCCTGAAACACAGTGGTTCCTGGTGGTGGTCCTGAACGTGAACAGGGGCTGTTTGCACAGAAGTCCACACTAAGCGCTCAACAAATTTAGGGCTTGTCTAAACTTCAGAAGGATGGGGTATGATTTCAAGGCAATCGAGATGAAAAGATTACTGCCTGTCGGCTGAGCTGCTTGCCCTGACCATGCGTAGGCTGTCAACCCCTCACAATTACAAGGCAAACCCTGCAACTGTGGTGGAATGGAAGCTTATAGACAAGAAGTTATTGACGGTCAGCTGATGAATGGTAACTCATTAAGCCGTGGTAATATTATTGCTAGCAATGCTCTGTCCATACAGTTAATCAATTTTCTGAGTGAATGAAACTGAATTAAGGCCGCTTTAATTCTAAATGAGAATGTCGACACAAGCATTTAGTGAAGTTTGACTAATCCATTTAAAACAAACTTAGATTTGTTTCTCTCAGTAGCCATATGTAGGTAACTCTGGGACAGGTTCAACACAGCTACTTCAGGCTTAGTCCCTGTGACAGCCCAACTTAATCCAGGCCTCACCCTGTGGCGATGGAAGTCCCCCACCACAAGGCAAGGCTGTAAAGCTGAGTATTTTAGCTCAGTATCTACTCGGCTGTGATTTGATACATATGACAAATATTTAGGTACTTTTGATCAAGTGGATGACGAACAGGGCAAGATGAAACACTGAATGCAGAAAAAGAATATAACTAATCATTAATTAAATCAGCTTATACATTTACTCTTCACGTGTCATCAGCATCTTACCTCAAGCACGCAGGGACAAACCAAGTTGTAAGAACAAAGCAGATTTGGTTATGAAATAGAGCTGATAAAAATATAGGAAGCAACATATAGAAAAAACTTAAAGAGTTTTTTCTATCAGTGCTGCAGAAGGTACATGAGCCATTCAGTCTTCATTCATGACCACTCAGATGTGTGCAGCTTGTCTCATTTTCAGCTGCACAGCAGTGAAAGAGTAATAGTGATACTGAGGGTGTTAACGCCCTTTGAACTACCACTCTGCTTCAGAGTTAACATGCCATTGCAAGGAATTCTGCCATTTCTCATTTCTCTGAAAGCTTATTTCACCTTGACATCTTTTAGATACAACATCAAGCACCTACTCTTCAATTTATATTTTGAAGATTTACTTCAAATCTAAAGGGACTACAGACTTACTTTGTCTTCATGGTAAATTTTTTATTTTTTTAGTAATGGGCTGAATGGAAGCACCATGAAAGTGAAATTAAAAAAAAAAAAAAAGAAAGAAAAAGAAGGTTTAATATAGACCAATAGTTGTCATATCAAACAATCCACAGGAAACATGGGAAAAACAAAGCATTGGCGCAGCGTGCCACACAGAAGAAATATCACACTGAGCCCAGAGACTTGAGAAGACACCCTTGCCTCCTTGAAGTTGATGGGAATTTTGCCACTGACTTAGTGGAGACGGGTTTACACCCACACTACCTTAAAAGTGAATGCTTAGCTGCTGAAGCACACGATGGCAACCACCCCAGAAAAACACCAGCTTGCTGAACCATGACATATGCTGACTCAATCCAAAACTTGTTCTTAGCTCAAGGACTGAATCTTTGGCATGAATTTGTACCTGCTCTTGTTTTATTTGCCACAGCCTTATGCAGGGATGGCACGCAGCTAAGTGAGAGAAATCTTCTAACAAACATGAAATGGAGATCATAGAATAGCCAGGACATTGAATAGCGGCAGGACAAGAGATGACTGAAAGCAACTGCTGAAGGAAATAAACATTTATTTCCTGCACTGAAATATGCAGAACAAAATCAATTGATTAAACTTTATTTTAACCCATGAAAAGACACGTTTTTGAAATGCATCTCCTGTGCTCAAAATGTTTTGTATACAGACTCAATTATTTTTCTCCATCTAGTTCCCTTCTATAGAAGCAGTTATGTCACTCTGCTGTATGTTCTGGTAGGCAGAAAAATCTGGTTAAGGATAAATACAGTTTTATTGTACTGACTGTTAAGAGCTCCTGTGACTCGGCCACTATCCTATGTCTCACTAATGCGTAAGTTATCCCCTCAAGTTACATAGTCATTCTGTTGGGTTAATATGGATTTATGTAACAAAAGTATCAGATTATTTTAAATACTAACCCGCCTCCAAGTAGTAATCACAGTAACAAAAGAAGCAAGCACCTGAACACAACTGGCTGTTATCTCTTACTGTTCACCCCTATGGCCCGAAATAAATCACAAGCAAAGTCCCTAATTACTTCTAAGCACTCTGCTGGTTCAACTCCTAATAAATCTTTTAACCCACTCACAAAAGACTTGGTGCACCACAGCGAAGACTTCTTCATACTTGCCTACTCAGCAATAGTTCAGTACAAAAAACCCAGAGTTTTGAAACCACTCTGAAGCCAAGTAAACAGACTTTTTGAAATCAAAGAAAGTATTGTCCTGTGTCGACTGCAACGAGTCCAGCCGTGGGCAAAGGAAAGGCTTTCCTGGGAGATGAGATGTAGTAGGAAAATCTAATAAGTGCCCTTCACTTTATTTTCTCTAAAACAGTCTCCAAAGAATACATTTCACACAACCTTGTCATTGCTCAATGTGAGATGGGCTAAAAGGTGAAAGACTGGTACTTCTTCTGTCCTCGAGGGATTGCCAACCACTTACAAAGACTATTCAAATGATCTCATTAACTAACAACCCTACTTCCAAAGATCCTTTCAGGTGCCCATAGAAAGACAATTTCTGTTAGGCTGGCATAATTTCCATCTGATATTTTTTCCCTTAGAAAGAATTTTGCACAGTTGGCTGAAAGGTTTTCATGCTTACCTGGGGGTAAGAATCCTGAGTACCATAAATTTGGTGCTCAGCAATGTTTTTGCTACCTATTGAAGTTTGTTATGACTATTACTCACATGAGAAAGGATACCTAATTCTAGAAAATACCAGCAATTTATTTGATACCATGCATGAAATAAGCTTACACCTAACCCAATACAGGCATGAGAGGGAGTCAGATATTACAGAAGAAAAAAATTTGCTTTAAGGTGATGCATTACTTTTTGGGCTACGTATTCCAGCACCATTCCCTTCTTGGTGTTTTGGATGCTGAAGAGCTATCCATCTCTGCACCTTTATAGCCTGAGTACATCCCTTTCCCAGGGAAGCCAATGTCATTGATTAAGAAGAGAACTGCCTAGTTAGCCACCTATCCATTCTTCGGCAGGGAGAGACTTGCCCATGTGTTATATCCTAATCTCTAGTGTTACGAACAGGTCCTGGTTTTCCTAGAATTAATGGTTACAGACGTATCGATCCAGATGTGAGAAAGGTCACACTCCCAAAAGCCAGACACATAAAAGAGAAAAATGGAAATGAAACGGCTTTACTCTTCCAACTGTGTGTTATGGCTGCTAAGCTGCAAAGCATCTTTCCAAAACTGTTTGTCTGCATATAAGACTGAGATGGGGAGTTAAAATTTGCTTAGCTACAACATCCCAGTTTACAACATCCCAACTTTTACAAGCCTCACCATCCTTACAACAATACAATGTTTTAATCACAGAGAATGTCACCTTCATATTAAAATGATCCAGATAGTTTTCAGTGTATGTGATTCAGCAGAGTCCTCTGAGGCTGAAGTATGCCCATGGTATTATTCATTGTTTTATACTGAATGAAGAGAGAAACTAATTCACTGTCCTTTTGTATTGGGAATAGAATAATGCATGTGATTTTCCACTTTGAAAAGATATTTAATAATCCCATTTAATGTTGAATTAAACATTTCATTGTTTGCCATGACTAATCCACAGATTTGAAGGGAAAATTCCACTTAAAGTGTAATGGAGCTTTTCTGTTCCTTCACTTTTGAATTAGTACTAACACAATTTTGGAAATAAGTACCAATTTGTGGAGATATTTTGCAGCACGTGTTCTAGCACACTTATCGTAAGTACAGTGAAATAGAGGGTGCTTTGGATAAGAAATGCAAATTTGGTCAGACTAGTAAAACCAGTGCAATCTTCATTTAGAGAAGCCTTCTAATTAAATGAATAAACTTATTCTGAAAGATGTTCAATGAAGGATGCAGAATAGGATTATTCTACTCCATCAAGCTCCCTTTTGATGTTTAATGAAACTACAACACCAGGTAAATTATGGGTTTGTGTTCACTGCACACTTTTTAATGAGATTATAAAGAAAAATCCAATGTATTACAAGTGGGTCAAATATATTTTTATATCTCTGTCTGGAGAGACAACCTCCAGAATGATCATTTAGAAGGATGCAGCTGACTACCAAGAGAACATTTAAATAAATACACTGTTATTAAAACATAGAAACTACATAGCTGTTGCTATTTAATGACACTTTCAAGCATCAGACTGCTTTTGAATCTGTCATGGCCAGTGAATATGCTCATAAAAATATGTAAATATTTATGGGTGCACGGTAATGAACTTTAATAACAAATTCTATTACAGTATTTTTAAAGAAACACAACTGCCCTAGCCATTTTTGATATTTCCATTTTTTTTTATTTAAATAACACTGTACGTATCAGTATGAAGGGGAAACAGGCACTCAGGCCTCATGTGCCATGAAGCATGTGCCACACTGTACGGGATTACAGCCCTGTTAACATTTCCAAGTAAATGAGGCTTATTATTCAAATACCTCAATTATATGAGCTCTTTGTCACTTTAAAGTAATTGTATATGTCATACCTATGTATATGAAGGTGATACCGGTACAAAAGTGCTTTCTGTTTAGCTAACCCTGCTCCTGGTGACAGCAATGATCAAGCTCCATTTGACTTCCAGAGGAACCCAATTAGGCTGAATGAAAAGTGCTGTGGAAGCTCCCACTTGGAATAAACCATGGTACCAAGCCACTGATGCACTTCGATGTCTCACTTGCTCACTAAACCAGCTCCCAAGGCTGCCCAAACTGCTGGGCTTCTTCAGTCACATTTGAAATCATTGCTTCCTTCTCCTGAGCAAAAGTTACACTGGCCCTTTGTCCAAAATGGGTCAGTACCCCCCCCTCAGGCTTGAAACAAACATAAAAATTTCATCACCTCTAATTTTGCCGTAACGATGAACCTGCAGCACTAGAACTGCGAGCCCAGTCAATGTGTGTGGGAGCAGGACCCATTTATCTGGCACTTCTGCAAGCCAGGCATTCTGTTTGCAAAACAAAGTCTTTAAATCCTGGCCAAATGGCTAAATCACTCTTCCTCCACTTGTCAATGCTTCTGGTTGTAAAAAGACAAGTTGTCTGGGGAAGGCTGGATGCATGTCTCAGCAGTCTGAATTGGACATGAACTAATTGGAAACTTCACTGGAGATGAACTAATATCACACGTGCTCTCTGCCAGGCAGCAGCTTTCAATCGCTTTGCACCAGAAGTCAAAGGAAGGCCAGATTAAAAAGAATGATTTTAACACTACAGGATTCATGTTGCATTTTCTCCTGAGATGATGGGTTTTGATGGCTCCAATGTGTCACACGTTTCAGGACCTGCTGGGAGTTGTGACTGGAGACAAACTGACAATCTCAGGCTCAGATTTGTGGAATTTGGGAAAACTTTCAGTTTCACTTATCTCTAAATCCTCCAGAGCTAAAATCAAGATTTGTGTGACAACTATGTGACATGAGTACATGTATTCAGCAGTTACAATTTTGATAAAAGTGTTTTGTTTTTTTTTTTACTCAAGAGACTTGTAGTCGTCAATAATACCGGTTCCAATGCTAAAAGCATATATCATGCAATGAAACTTGCATCTCAGGGAAAAGATTAACACTTTTTCACCGAGTCATCAGGAAAAACATGATTTCCAGGCTTGGACATAGTGGGCAAGTAATTTTTTTCTAAAAAGAACACGTTATGCTTCAGACTCATCTACAGCCCACCCTGCTGACTCTTTCCTGCCACTGCAGGACAGCCTTCACAAGATAGGTCTTTACATTTGGCTAATGTAAAGTAGTATTATTGTACACTTGGCTAATGTAAAGTAGTATTATTGCACTAAGGAATGTGACATACTGCAACAATGCCAGAAGCCACAAAGTTGCAAATAATTTTAATGGAATGATGAAATGGAATACCCTTATTTTAATTCCTCATTCAGACTTGATTAAAAGTTAGTCGGTGAGTTTTTATAGGCTTTGGTTTAGGCATTAAGACCTGTGAAGTCAAGGAGATTGAGAAGGTGCTCAAGTGTTTTGTTAATAGGGCTGGATTGAAGCATGCACTTTTGTAGGTCTGCTCATGCCTTTGGCTCTCATTATCAAACTCTGACAGATTTAGCTGTGGCAGTTGTTCCTACCCTGCAGCTGTCTGCTTTGTGTTGATGCCGACTGCTGCCGTTGTAGCAGGGAGTATGTGTCTGTGCATCAGCCTAGCTCGCTCTTGTATTTCACACTCCCCTCCTCAGTGCTTTAGGCTGAAATGCCAGGCTGTGAACGGGGGCACTTGAAGTGCTGACACATGTGCCATTCTGTCACCCTTTCTAGAGGACGCTGATGCTGGAAGGCAGAGAGGTGTTAGGTGAACAGCTGGAGGTGGTCATGTCTTAAGCCACTGCAGCTAAATCTGCCAAATCTTGTCTGTCAGAGCACACAGTTTATACCTTTAGCTTCATGTGTATAGAACCTCAGGATTACCAAATTACTACTTTAAATACAATGCACTAGCTCGCATGAGATCAATTAAAGAAAAATGCAAGTAACAGCTGGAACATCTGAGTGCTTCAATAAAAAACACAGCGTTAACACAATTTGGAGAAAATACAGGATGGCTAAACTTTGTGCATAATTTAATAATATTCTTCGGGAGAAAAAAAAAAGATACTATCTGTTTGCTTGATAAATGCTTCAAACTTACAGAGGTCTGATCTTCATCTGTTTTAAGTCAGAGTGACTTCACTTAAGTCAAAGGAGCCATGAAAGTGAACAGCAGATGAAGAGCTGGCCCTCATTTGCTATTCACTAATCTTCAGGGAAATCGTAAGATTATGGATAGAATACTTTCTTTCTCCAAGATAAGGAAATATAATATCCCTAGAGTACCTCTTATCTACCCTCAAATTCAATCTGGAAAGTCCTTCCTCTTTTCTAAGCTTTTTGTAGAATTTCTCTTCTATAGATGTAGCCATTCCAAGTTTATTGGCATTTTTAATGTGTTAAAGCTGTTTTTCCATTTTTGGCCACAGCTCCCTCTCTTTCTGATTCCTCTCAAAAATTTGAAACCTGTTCTTTTCCTGCTCCTTTCACTCTTCAAAGAAGTTTCTTCCCCTCTTTTCTTTTGTGAACGGAAATACTTGCTCTATTTACAATTCCCCTCGAGTCTCTCCATTGCGTTCCAGCTTTTGACCTTCTCAGTGCAATGTGTACGTGTTTGTGTCCATGTGTGGGACAGAGCAAACCAACGTGTATGAGTTGAGATCTCAACATTGTTTGCTCATGGTAATACTCATCACCATCGCACCTAATACTTATTATGAAAGTAAACTGGATTACAGATAAACTCAGATGCAGGAACTGAACTACATGTTCTTCCAATGTTTACAGTACTGTAGTGCCATCTAGTGAAATATCTACAGTAAATATTCTAGTATGTGAGTAAAGTCCATTTTTGCATTAATAAACCAAATTTTTTTCTAAATATAATACTGAGTATATATACTGCTGTTCTCTATGAGTGGGCAAAATTCCATACAAACAGTGATCAGACAAAATAAAATTTTTAACTAATGTAGTTTCTTAAAAGTGCCCCAAAGCATTGCGTTTCCAAGGCACTTGGGTTGCACATGATTTAACATTCCATTGCACGTATATAAAACTTGATTCTTAAATCTCTGATAAAGTCATTCCAAGTAGAAACAAAGGAGCTTTAGTTAACGGTACCCAGTTTGTAGACTAAACATATAACTTGTATAATCGGTCTCACAAAGCTGTTTACACTATTTGCCACGTTTGCAAAGGAATGTGTAAGGGCCTGTTATTTACCTATTTTCTTGAAATGTTAAATCCTGCACAGCTTCTTATTTGTAGCAGATGCTCAAAACCGCCTAGAAAAGCAGCTCAAGAGCCAATGGCTTCAAATGGGAAATGTCACATTTAACCCTTCCCCATCCCTCCAGGTAGGGTACAGTATTTCTTTCTTTCGGGCTTCACCTCCTTCAGGTGAATGGCACTTCGAGGCAGGGCTTTGCATAGCACGGCCAACTGACTCGGCAGTGCCCGGGACCATGTCCAGCCCACCCCACGCGGGACCCCAGGACGTGTGTCTGGGTCAGGGCTGGGCACGAAGGTGAAGAGCTTTTGACGTTACACTGCAGGCACCGAGCACCCCTCGCAGCAGGGTGCTCCGTGTCCAGCTCCCTCCTAACTCGACCTTTTCCCCCATCATGGTACCACGCACCCGCGGGCATCGCGGTCAGTAGATGACAGACTTGGCACATGAGCTGCCATTGCCACGTAGGAGATCGGAGCGCAATGAGGCATAATGCGGGCAGCTGCGGAGCGTGCACGAGGGGCGGGCGCCCCAGTGGGGATGTTGCGTGAGTCTCGGGAATAATCTGCCAGTCTGAATAAATTTGCCTGAAAGTGACATTCCGATCCATTAATCGGTTGAAGAGAGAAATCAAAAAACAGTGTCCGCCTGGTCCCATTTGAGTACGGATATCATTAGTACATCTCAAGTACAAATAGTTTATGTCAGTGAAATCATACAAGCATTGTTTTTAGAACTCTATCATTGTGTCATCTTAGTCTATCTTAAAACTCCTGTAGAAAATATCACGTGATCAAAAGTGCTTTCTTTTGTCTTAACTTATCTGTTTCCATCTCACCTCTACTATTACTGCTTTTTATGATACTGTAAGTCAACCTGGGCTTACAAACCAGCTATACTGTGTGATGTGCTGTCACAGATGGAGACAGCCTCTGCCCAAAGGATTGCAAACCAAGAACTAGATCCAAAATCAGTTAATGAATGTCTTTTCACTGATCTCAGTGAGGTCTGGAGCAGGCCTAACAGCAAAGATGTTGTCTATTAAGCTGAATTTTCTTTTGGATGACATTTTGGAACTGTTAGCATAGTTCACATTTCAGTTTCCATTGTCTGCAACCACATGAACTTAATGTTTTACAACAGCTTTACGTACAGATTGGAAATCTGATTTCAGTTACTCCTACTGGTGCTTTATTTCATTTAAGGAAATTGGTATTAAATTGTTGGATATATTTACGTGTCCACATTTGTTATTACTTTAGCCTGTCTGAAGTACCGTGCAAACTACAATACTTCATTCTCACCATTAATTAAAACTCTTACAAGGTTAACACACCCAGGAAGGAGGATTGGGGAGCAAGCGTTGTGTAACAGATGAACTCATAAAAAATCTAAATGTGATTTAATTAGTTGATAATGGATCATTAATTACAAGGCTAGTGAAATGAAACACATTGTTGTGGGAACACATAATGGAACTATTGAGAAAGAATAGATTTGTTTTTACTAAGTACTTGTCTGCTAAGAAAACCACCTGTGCAAATAACTGGCTCAAATCAGATGACAAGCAGATTTTTTATTGCACAAGAAAGAGTTCGGTTTCCATGACAACACACCTAGGTCAAAACAGCAAATTGCATATTTTTCTGCAATAAACATTTCATTTACTCTAACAGATTTAACAACCAGGTTTATAATGTGTCTAAAATATATTTATTAGCTAGCAATTATTTAATACAGCAGCTTCTGCCCAGAAATTGCTGTCCAGTGACTAGGGATTCAGCTAGAAGTATATGGGATCTATCCTAAGCCTTTTGGCATTTTAAACAAATGCTGTAATGCTGTTTGGCTCACAGTAACCTACTGTGAGCTCTGGGGAGAACTAAGCAAACAGTTTAAATGTTATACAAAAGTTTTTATTTAATTGAATTCAAGCATTTATAAAATTATATTAAATTAGGTCATATTCATAGGTTATCCAGTATTTAACATTTTCACCAGTAATTGCCTGTACATCTTATTTAAAATTTAATGACATTACTTAAGAAAAAGGTTTTCTTGATCTGAGGGCAAATATGCTTTATTTATAGGCCTTTTCTCAGACCGAGAATGGAAAGTACAAATGTGTTACTCATTAAGCCTCACGTTGTTACGTGGTTGGATGACTGAATCACTGCTTCCCCAGGGTGCCTACACCAAAAAGCGCTGGAGTCAGCGAAAATAGAAAAATAGGTGTTCTCATTTCCAGTGTTCTGAATCAGAAAAACAATTAGTAAATCTCTGAAATAATGAGGGGTTTTATTCACCAGAGCTGCCTGGAAGCGGCTCTGAACTCCAGCTCCGACCACTCGCCTGAGACCTGATGGAATTACGTCTCAGCCGCAGAAACAACCGAGCAGTCAGACCGCAGCCCCGCCGCGTGGTACCTCCATAGCGGGATGCTGATCCAAGCCCAAGATGGTCAACTTTGTGTTGACTTGGCAAGACCTTGACTGATGCGCCACTGTCTCCCTGCCTTCTGGGCTGGTTTCTTTTGATTCTGGCCAACTCTGTGCAAGCGGTGAGTTTGCGAGGGCTCGCAGCCACGGCTGTTTCTTGGAGGACTCACCTGGCACCTCCTTGCTGCTCCCGAACAGGCACAGCAGCCCTGCCTCTGAGCAGAGCACGGGAAAGCACTTGGCGCAAAAGCCAAGGGACGCGCCACGTGCTGGAGCATACATTTGCATTAGGTGTGACATTTTGCCTTATAAGTGCTAGTACATAAAATCCTCTCCTTCTCCTGGAAACGCTCTGCTTCCCGCAGGGAGGAGGAGCCTCCTCAGTGTCCAACAAATGTTTCCAGGTCCCTTTTAGCCTGACTTCGCGGGGAAAGGCAGCTTGTCCGAATGTGCTCTCTCCAGTCTCCTCCCAGTAACTTTTGAACTTCTTGGCTAGTTTTTTGCCAACCTTGACAGATGGTGGGAAGCCTAGAAGGTAGCCAGCTGTCGTGAAAGCTGGCAGGGGCAGGGGCGGGCAGGAGCCAGGTGGCCGAGGAGCACATGTGCTACTCTGGGCAAGCCACAGCGCATTTGAGTATTGCTCGGTGGATGGGTTGCAAGGACGCAAGGGAAAGCTGAGGCTCGTGTGGGAGAGGGAAACAAAGGATTTTGGAAAATCTTTTGGGGAAAAAGGGCTTAATTTATAGCAAAAAGGTTTGATTGGCTTTTCTGGCCACAGAACAACTTTTTTTCTTTAATGTCATCAGCCCAGGCTACATGGTAGAACACACCTAGTTCTACCTAGTGTGCTCATAGTGACATTATTGGCATCCATAATCAGACACCGCATCTAGAAACAGTATTTCTTTCACAAAGGTTTTCTTCCTGTGTTTCAATCTGAGCCGTGTTTAACAAAGGGGTAAGACAGAGAGAGGTGCTGCAGTTCCAGCCTTGGTCTGGAGCTCTGAAGAGCATCTGTAGTGTACACACGCCAGGGCCAGCTGATTTCTAGTTGCAGTTCTTTGTGTAAAATGACACACTGGACCTTTTCCTACATTATACAAGCTGGATATAGGGATGAGTTAGCACAAAGGAGAATTCACGCAGCAGCAGCAGGCGGGACAGCAGGGACTGGACTATAGCCACAGTTCTGGAGTGGCTGGGCTGGGCTGGAACAGTATGAAGATGCTTAACGGTATTTTATGGTCACTTTGGAAAATAAAGTGTAATAATCACATTCAAGTCTGTAATTCAAAGGTAGATTGTTGTGTTGTAAGTGAAAATAGGTAGCTGTATCAAACACCTTTTAATGCATATATTTTTTTGAAAAGAATCTCTGAAGATAGCCTGTGTAAGCTCTGTTCATTTTTCCTAAACTTTCAGCTAAAAGACAGTTAGAAAGACTCTTTCTTGTTTCAGTAACAGTACATAAATACAAGTCACACCCTACTGAGACTTCTTTAGGACAAAAACTGACTATAAAGTTCTTGATAAAAGGAGGAGTATGCTTTACATAATTCTGCTCCCTATATCCACTATTCCCAAGTGAAGAAAGGATAACAAATTAAAGCTTACAAGGTGAGACTGAAAAAGAAGTAGTGAGAGGTGAGGGCTGGTGGAAGTTAGGAAAACTCTAGCACGTTCAAACTTCAGACATGTTGCTTCCCATCCTCAGAGCACATCTTTTAATTTGAACATCCCTTGCACACAATGAATGGCAGTAAGTGTGGAAGGAATTCACAGGATTAGCTATGCCCTACCCTTTCCTCTGGTCCCACCTATTTAAACATTGCACAAACCAATGCAGAAAGCATATTGTGTTTCTTCACCCTCTTGTCTTTGATTAATATCTATAGCCAATGTGTTAATTACCATTCAAAATAAAGGTCAAATTCTGTGAGCACTGACATGCAAATAATCAGAAGAACCAAAACATTTATATGCACATAGGCTTCCAGGACTGGACACCAACTCTTGTAATAGTTGACTTGACACGTTACGGGTCCCTCTATTTAGTTTCAGGTTTAGTTGTTTAGTTTTCAGCCAGGTCTGAGCTGAAGCAGTGACACCCGGGCCCGTCACTCTCCCCATGCAGAGACCAGGCAGGCACTAGATGGCTCTCGAGCGATGGGCTTGTTTTTTTTCAGAAATTGAGCTTTCTAATAGTATCTTCACTTCCTGGCTTAGAACTTTGTCCAAAATTTCTGTTCCCTCCTACTCATACAGTGTTTTTAACAATTCAGCTTTACCTTCACAGGCACCGTGTAGTTTGTTGTTTCTTGAAGCAGACAGGAGAAAATAGGGTTCTGCTGTGCTCTTGGCATAGGGCTTAAGAGGAACTGTCTGAACAGCCAGAGATGCTGTCACAAGACATAGCTGTGGAAGAAGGATGTATTTCCTGACTTCCACCAAAGCATTCATGAAGACTTGCAGAACTGAGTTAGCTTAGCTGGGAGCCAGCTTAATTGGCACTAATTGGTTTCCCTTGGCTGGTCATGTCTCTTTGGAAGTGAGTTTCATGTTACTTTTCAAAAAGAGCTTATATCTGGTCCTTCTGAGAAAGTGACAACAATCTTTCTGTTTCAGAAGGCAAACAGCTACCATCAAGCTTAGATTTTCAAAAGAAGTGAACTTTGTAAGCAACTGAATGCTTTTACTATCTTCTCCCTGTTGTGATGGGGTGATCACACAAAAGTACAACTGTTGACATCAGCACAGCCCTGAGTTCCTCAGATTGAGAGATTTAGTAGCCTATCTCCAGTAAACAGAAATAAACAGAAGCTGATTTCCTCTCTCTGAAAACAGATAGAGGACCATACTTTCTAAACATGGCACGCACTTACAATCCTAAGGTAAAGCTTTCCCTCTGAACTTGTCATGGAAAAGTAGGTCAGTTTGCCTATCATTGGCTATGTATTCGGCAGCTTGGACACATACACTAGTAATGCAGAAATGTTGGTGCAATATACTCTAGAGTTCAAGCTCTATAATGATGGGTTTCAGATGTAAGTAAAATTTTATGAAGATTACAGTCACTGAGAACACTGAAGTTTCTAGCGCATTTAATGATGGCTGTATGACAATGGTTGGCCTTGGGAGCTTTTCTACTCCTGCGGTATGGCTGCTTCTGCTGCTGAACCACAGGACAGCACGGGTGTTATCCCAGTGCCTATTTCCCTACTCGTACTCCCGTTTCTCCTGGAAGGAAAGCTGCATGTGTGGGCAGAGGGGTCCCAGGGATGGGCTGGTAGCAGGACTGCAGTGTATCGGCATGACCTATTTTGTTCATCTCTGCCATCAGGAATTGATCTTTTGCAATTTCACAGTTCTCTGGGTAAAGAGAAGTGTGTCACTGCAATCTCCTACAAGTATAATCATAACTAAAATTCTTTCTGGATATGTGGAAAGGGTCTACTTTACAGCTCAGGCAGGCTGCCTTAATAGTCTTGAAACCCTTTGCTGAGATGCAACCTACTGAACAGTTTGATGCACCCAGCTGAACTGTTCAAAAAAGAACAAAGCACTAAACTGAGAACATTACCAGCAATCATCTGTGGAATTACCATCAACATAAACATCATGTGGAGGCACAATGTACAAAATATCAATTTCTATCAAGTTCTTCACTCTCCTATTCCATGTTACTGAAACGCTTTAGAGAACTACAGCAGAGATGTCGGAATAAATAACAATGGCAGTTCCTTGTGCATATTAAATAGATTTTCTCAAGTCCATCCTTCACGTTAGATTAGGCAATATCAGCATTTAAAAATTTTAACCATTTGCATTTTGAGGGATGAGACAGAGTAAAATGTTGTTTTGCTGCACATTAAACTCATAAACGCATTGCTCAGTAAACCTATCATAAGCCAGCGGCCTTTCCAAACTTAGACAGGAAACACCTGGACTTCTGTGGTAAAACATCACTGTGAGTACACTGTACATTTTGGAACAGATCATTTTGAATTGTTAATAAATATTCATCTTATTGCAGTAAAACACTGTGTGTCCAGTGCTATAAACATTGGTGGAGCTAAATTAAATATGTGCAATGTTAGTCATCTCGACTTTTTTCCCTAAAATGAATACTTGACTCCCCCTCCAAGAACATCTGAAGTTTTAAAACCTTAAAACCCCAGAAGATAATTCTATCGGATATAAATTTAAATATCTCCGTTTCTGTTACATTTATTCTTTGTTAACACATTCTCCCATCTTTTCTAAATGGTTCACTATAAAGCTAACTAAAATGAAGTCTTTGTTTCCTTTCCTGCGAAAAGCCTTGCACCTTGGCAAACATAGCACTGTAGGCTCATACAGGAATTCACTGTCGCTCCTCTAATGGTCTCAGTTTGAAAAACAAATCTAGAGATGTCCCTAATTATGTGAAGGCCAAAGGGCAAAATGCAAATTATATACAAATCCTCAGGCCTCTCCTCAAGACACAGCACGAAATGTGCATATCTGTTTTTGCTGCATTGGTATAACTTACGTTTGTGATAAAGGGCTCCAGAATCATGCCCTGAATTGAGAAGAATTTCCTAATTTTAGGAATAATCATTTAATTGTTGCAAATCAGTCCTGAACTGAATGAAGACCTGAACTTTCTGCTACAGTGTGCTGCCTCCTGAAAGTGCTGGTGATGTGGCTGCAGGAGACGCAGCTGACAGAAGATCCAGTTTGGACTCGGTTCCAAATCATAACATAGATTCATTAAAGGTCATGATAAACAAATCTGGCATGCATCCTGCTGCATATGCTTACACGTAAGGTTAATCTTTTACAGATAATTTGCTTAGTTTGGGGGGCTGTTTCCATGTTTCTCTTGCCTAACTGTCTTTTTTAAAGCACGCTTGCTAATACTGTATTTCCGTGTCCTAACAGCTTGCATTGTTTAGGTTTAACATAAGCATTCACCAATTTTCTACTAAAATATATTGCCCATAGAAAATTAATATATTTTTCTGCTTTTTCTCTAAGCATTTTAATACTCAGGAAAACAAGATATCATAAATCTAAGGAAAGAAAAGCTGCTTTCAATTGAGCAGAGAAAAAATGAAAGGCAAAGTCTGTTGTGCATGTGTGTCAACAGCTTTCAGAGCTGCGATCTGAGCACAAAAAGCAATCAGAAAAATCACACTGCTCATACAAAAAAAAAATTTCCCTTGGTGAGAACTCAACAAACACTGAAGCAGCCTTAAAACTTGGCTTATTGTGCCTGTCTGTAGCTCTACAAAGACGACTACTTGTTTCTATTTTCTGAATGTGTTGAAAACTGGAACATGGCAGCTGTAATTCTGCTCTAAAGCTCGCCCAAACAAACACCAAAACAACCCTGACCACCTGTTTTGAGCAGACTTCAGCTGTGGAAAATGCCTCTCCAAAGGGAAAGTGTTGGAGAATATTTATGAGAACCTAAAAGCAAGCGGGTTCTAGCTGAGATTTTTCTATATGCATAGCACTGCATTATTTCTTAAATAATTATTGCTTTGTCCCTTCTAACCCAGGGAGGTTATTTATTTTGTGCTATCATCACTGTTGTCGAGAGGAGTATTTCCTTACATTGAGATGCATGATGTAGGTAGAACAGAAATTTCAGCCTCAGTCATTACTGCTGTCCCATGGGGACAGCAGAAGGGAGTGCGGGACCTCCTCCGGAGCTGATGGCACCTGTGCAGGGGACCCATTTGGCTGAATGACAAGCTCTGTGCAAAACCTGATGTTGGGTGGGCAGAGCATGCTGTAGAGGGGGCAGAAGCCCATCACTAAACAATCAGCTCTTCCTGGAGCTGGCCCTTTGGTGGGACACCTCAGGTTTCTTTGCCTGGCCCAGGTAACCAACGTAGCTTCCGTCATTTGTATTTGCTTCTAGAGGGGTGGATGACATCTGGAATATACAGCACTTTGGGGAGACCTAGGCACTGCTCACAGACTCCTACTCCTTTTAAATACTAGTCAGTCACCCTATGGAGCATACTCTGTATGCTATGGCAGTCAAAATATCCAATAATACGATAAATAAATGGAACTGTACTTAGTACAACATCTGTTCTGCAAATTGTCTCTGAACCATCTTCTTTTTTCATTACATACACAGTAGTGATTTTTTTTAACTCTACCTTTACGGTGCTATGGTTAAATAATGCCATAATCCCCTCCTGCTTGGGCTCCATCAGCCGGCGTTGCCTGAGGAAAGTCATCGAGCTGCTCTGCTCACAGCTCCTCGCCACTGCTGCTCCGTGCACCCTCTCAGCTATTGCCACATTGAATTTTCTGTTTTCTGTTGACACAAATAATCTTGCAAAAATTGCAGACATTTTGAACAGCCACTGGGTTCAACAGATATTAGTATTTCCATAAGTAATCAGGCAGTCTGGTATTTAAATGTCAGAGAATACAAACACTGCGTGAGACACCCAAAGTGTTCAAAGAAATTCTTATTATAATGAGCGGTTCAAGAGCTAGAAAAGGTACCTGCAAAACATTCTTTGGAAGTTTGTAAAATTCTGTTTAGCAGCATTGCCTATAAAATAGTAGGGTAGAGTAACAAAACCAGATACCAGATACTCAGCTTAAAGGGCTTCTGAAGTGGATGAGATGCTATTCCCCAAGCCATCTAAACTGAAGCAATTTTCATATAGTAAATAGATCATAGATCATCTGACATGAAGACTGTTTTTGCTAAGTGGTAGCTTAGCAAAGCATTCAGTAGCTTGCCTTTTTTTTTTTTTTTTTGGCTGATCATGGCCAGTGTGATGAAAATGAAATGGATGGAATGGAAGATTAGCTCATCCACCTTGAACAGATTTAATAATCCTCATTATCTTTTTTTGTCAGCTTCCTCCTCTAACCAGCAAAGAAGGAGAAGCTCCCATTAATACCAGACCGCCTAACTCCCCAGTCCAGCAATGCTGACTATCCCTACTGCTGGGTATTCTCATGTTTTTCACCTACTGTCTAGAGAGGCTGCCAGGGCACTGAGGTGACTTCACCGCACCGCAGACATTCGTGCAGAGACTGATCTTTCTTCCTGTCACGTTCAAAACACTAATGGTCTTACTCAGTATCTAGAGACCTTTCATTTTAGAATTTATTCAAGCTGGACTGCAGAGCTGGATTGAGATTTCCTCAATAGCCTTGCCCCACACTGCAATGCTGAGAAAAAAGCTCAGACTATTCACAACCTCCTCTGCTCTCATGAATGGCTTGTTTGTATGGGTGGTTTTGCCACCAGGCTTGGTACTATGAACACTCTCACTGTTACTGTTTAACTATAGTAAATCAGTTAAAGACTAACTGTGGTGTTCCGGAGAAATATTTTATTTCACGCAATGAGACTGGCCTACAGTCATGTATCTGACTTCCAGACTGGAAAGACTATAAAGAACAATGATTTTGAACTTCACTGCATTTTTTTCAGTGACTTAGATACACACAGAGTAAGGAAGAGGAGGACTTTGTGCTTTAGCAAGCTCAAATGTGAATACATCTTCCTTTTCAAACACTCTACTGGCAGAGAAAATATTCTACTGGGTCTAAAAAAATTAGCAAATAGGTATAACTTTGAAGGCATTTTTAATGAAAGATTTCACTGTGCATTTCTCCAGCTAACTAAATACGCAGCAAAGAGCTAAAAGCAGACATTATTATGATAACTCCTAAGTGACCAGTTCAAACAGGCAAAACACGTCCCTGCCCAGCGGATGTTAGGGTAAATGCCTTTCCAATAAACTTTCCAGATTCTAAACTACAGCATTTCATTTTTCCAGAAGCCTCTCAAGTACGACCATGTGGATTTTCAATGGCAGAAACATCCTGCTCACAGCTGATGTTTTGTCAAGCTGTTTTCTTCCCCAAGCCAAGTCAGGAGAAAACACATAAATATTCTTACAAGCAGGTCACTTATTTTCCAGCTGACATGCATTTTGCGTTCCACTATTTTCACTCTATTTTCCCTACACACAGAGTCCATATTGTTATAGGGAAAGCAGTTTATATGAGAAAATTGACCTGGCACAACTTAAATTCTTCTAGCAAAACTTGAGTAAAAACCTGTGTGGACACTCTTTTCATTGGAGACTGGAATATTTTTATTTAATGTAAAGCTATTAGGAAAGGATTCAACTGAACTAAATGAGAAAGTTTAATTTGAAAGTTGGGGTTTGGCACCAATTAACTATATCTAAAAAAACCCCACAACAGATTCAAATTATATCGTGGTGACTTTTCCATGCAGAGAAACCCTTAAATTCTCTATCATTTTGAGATTCTATGCTTTCTCCAACCAAACTGACCAGCTTTAGGATACAGAGAGGATGGTAAGTCTGTTTGCATTATTCACCATCTGAATAGGGAGTAATCCCACGAAAACATGTAGACATAAACCAGTGAGAGATGAAAATCAACTCAAACTGATAGGTAGTATGTGAGAGGAAAAGGAAAATCCTTGATGCAAAATATTGGAGCAAATGAGTTTTAAATCTCTGTATGAACAGAACAAAGTTCTGACATCTGAAGCATGATTTAATACTACACCAGATTTTGATTTATTTTGTCTTTTTAGAAAAGCATATGACAATTTGGTATAGAATTTTTGCTTTAATTATTAGTCTGTGAAAACAGCATTAAGGAGGTGATCACAGTAAGTCTGAAGCTTTGCTCCGATTAACAAATTAGCCAGTTCTAAACAGATCAAGTAACAGTCAGAAAAGCCAATGACCCTTGAAAGCAGGCTTAAACTTTCATTGGGCCACTTATTACAGACCACTTGCTTGGGATGCAAACAATATCAGGTGTGCCCCCTTGGGCCAGAAAATCTCTTTATTAAAAAATGAAAGAGCACTCGGTTTTCACTAGTTGCTTTGAAGTAATGCAGTTATTTCTAGTAAGAGGGATTTTCAGGACCCAAAGAGTCTGTATTTAAAAAGAGATTGCTTTCACTAGCATACTCCAATTTAATTAACTCAGATTTATAAGTAGAAGGTCTATGTTAGTTGCATTTGTTATAGGAAATACAAAATTAAAAAAAGAGTTTGTAATCAAATGACATTTATAGAAAGGGGACAGTATTTTAAAAGTGAACACATCAGAAAATATGATGTTGTTGAATGCTGAATAATTCATTTTTCATATGAGGGGAGATGCCTTTCGAAAGTTTTTGCCAACTGCTGTATGGCTCTAAAGTGATATTCTTAGGAGCCATTTCCTGGACTCCAGTGGGTGCTGAGTT
Organism: Harpia harpyja; assembly: GCF_026419915.1. Taxonomy (NCBI): domain Eukaryota; kingdom Metazoa; phylum Chordata; class Aves; order Accipitriformes; family Accipitridae; genus Harpia; species Harpia harpyja. Next base: position 20,754,281 of record NC_068969.1, read on the forward strand.
GGGCAAAGGCACCCTGAATAGCTAAGATTTTTCCTTTTAACTCTGTGGTTTCTTCAAGATGTTTTCTCAAATCTTAAAATGCTAAATACTTCAGCTTCTATTCAGTCTTTAGAGGTGCTATTTGTCAGAAAGAGAAATGATTTCTGGTGTAAATCAGTATAGTTGAGGACCCGTCTACTGTATTTACTTGCTCTAAGATAGCGTTCTCCTACACACATTTAAATGGGTATAAATTAGGCGGGATCTCACAAACTGGGTCAGTGCATTGCCTCGCGGTTCAGCATTAATAAATAAAGTATCTAACAAACCATTTCAATGACACTATGAAAAATTCATTTTTGGCACAGAGTGAGACTAAGTACAGCAAACGATACCACGTACTAAATTTACAGCTGTTGCAGTGATTTCTGTTCATTATATATCTCATTCATTATAGATTCCCTGTTGAAATGGCATTCCTCTTCTGAAGCTATACTATCATACACTATAACATTAAGTGATGAAAGTGGTTTCAGTATTAACGTGCAGCTCATATTTGCTACTTTGAGAAAATGTAGGTCCTGACTTTGCAGGTACTTTTGCCCGAGTAACTTTATATATATCTAAACAAATGTATTGCACATATAGCTCTGGAAATCCAGAATGCCCTTCTCCAAGAATTACAGAGTGGTTTGTCAGTAAACATCTTAACTAGGGAAGGGTGACATCTGACAGAGCTACCAGTCTTAAAGCTGAAAACACATCCAGAGTTCATTTCTGTAGCCCACACATTACAGAACGCACCCTATGATGGGCAACCAACTCAATGAAATCTGTGAGTTAATTCAGGGGTAAGGCTTAGAGACAAGAGTACAGAACACATTTTCTCAATCTCCAGGTTTCAAGCTGCTACAGAATTTCAGTTCCAAAGTATGATCTAGTCTAGCTTGGGAATTTTCATATGAAGGCTGTTAGTGCATCTGGTTTGATTTGTTTCTAATCAACCAATGTGGATTTTTAAAATGTATTCCCTTGGAAAGTTTAGCTGATATTTTTAAGGAAAACAATAAAGAAAATTCAGCTTTGACATGTACTTTTTTTTTTGCTTATACAACAAAAACTTTTGCTTTCAAGTCTGTGGTGTTCCAGAGACACTGGGGAACAGAACTATTTTTTCATGCCAAAGTATGCATTTCTGTCATAAGTAGATTATTTAAAGAAACCTGTCCTGTTAAATAAAAAACCTCAGTGCACCAGTTCATAAATGAAAATTGTCAGTATCGAATTAAAAAAAAAAATCAGAATTAAACAACAAAAAAATTATTGCAGATCTATGTATTTTTATCAGCTACTGAAATTACCTGTGGGATTCTTAATTTTCTGTGAGTCAGGTCTCTGCCCCAGCAGGGTAGAAGACCTCAGGAGGCACCCAGGGAGCAGGTTTCCAAACCTAGCTGCCGTGGACGGCTGCTTACCCTTCATCTTAAGTCTGTGGCCCCTGTGGTGGGGCCTGATTCTCTGCCTTCTGCCTGTGTTTTCACTTGGCTTCAGCATCAGAGTCTGTTGCTTTCCTGATCTGTGTCATGTCCCAGTTCCCATTTTTGCCTGGATATTTATTATCTTTCTACTGGTTGCCCTCCAATCTCAGTTGACTGCTGTAATTAGTGGGTTTGATGTCTGTCTTACTTCATCCCTACCACTTTCTGGATCATTGAAATACAGCCCTTCAAAACATTTATCAGCTTCCCCATGCTTTGGTTGATGCCCAGCTGCAAAACATGCACTAAGTAGAACTTCCGTCCTTTCTACATATCATATGGAATAACTAGGGAGGTTTCAAAAACATTAGTATTCCACGGCACCTTTTTGTACATTATATATTTTAGTTGAGATTGGTAAAAATACCTGTAACTAGTCATCCTTGGCAACTTTTCAGACCATTTCTCAGTTGCTTACGCTTTACCAGTTTTATCCACGAGGTTGAAATTATCCATGCCGGATATCTGCTTCACATTTAGTTTTGTGGAAAATTTTTCAAGCAAAAAAATTGCTCATCTGTTTCTGAGAATGAATATAAGAGAAAATATGCTGTTTTGCACACCATAAGTATTCAGACATCAAACCTCTCACTTCACACGTGGGCCGTGGTGGCACATTGCTTTGGCAGGTAAGGTCACCAGAGCCTGCGGCTGTGCTGGGCATGCCCTGCGCCAGCGCTGCTGCAGCCGGGAGCTCCCAGCTTCCCTCTCCCATCCTAGAGACAGGAGACAAGTGGATGAAAAAGAAAGCAGCAGCCTGGCTAAAACCAGAGGGCAACGGCATAGCCTGGGGTTTGCAGTGTGCAGTGCAAGCTGTGCCTGCAAGAACCCGGGACTGGCTGGGGTGGGAGATCTGAACTACGGGATCCAGCACCAGGGGAAAGGAGCTGGAGGGACACATGCTGCATGAGAAACCAGAAGGACTGGGAATGATGATTGGAGAGTTTTTTGGGGAAATATAGTCTGTTTTTTAAACAATTGAGCATTGCTGTGCTGCAGATCACTCAAAATGAGCTTTTTGCAGGTGGCCACAAGCTGAACATTCCCCAATGCGTTAATGCCCACCGTGAGGCACCTCATCTGGCTGGTCTGCTGGAGTGCTGCCACCCCGCAACCTCACACTACCATAGTGTCCCTGCTCTAAACATTCAAAGTGATGATGTAACTCTAAATACTCTGAGATCAGGTCTAAGGCTTACCACCTGTCAAATCTGGCCTGTCACCCACCATGGGATGACCTTTTTTCCCGGTACTTCAGGTTCCTACCTCTTAATATCATCTCACTTTGCAGTTGGGAAGATTAATTAATGTTGTGAAAAAGACACAAAAAGGGACAACTGTGGCAAAATTAGCAATTCTGTTCTCGAAGCAAAGTTCAGACTGTGTCAGTAAGTCAGCCATGTGAAACACCCGCTGAACAATAAGGGTAACACAAAAGTACTGAAAAGCTGCTCGTCCCAGCCAGTGCTGTCAGTTGTGTGCATTGAAGGGAGGTTTGGGGGACAGTATGTGATCACAGGATTAAAGGAAAGAATATAAGCTGTCCTAGCTGTTGAGCCTTTCAATGTACAATTTAACAATCTTTTAATGCAATTTGCGTGTGTGATGTGCAATATATGAATTCAAATGTGAAAGCCCTTTGTATGTAGCACATTATGTAGCTTCTTGCTGTTTGCTTTAGAAATTCTTAACTGCCCAACTGATGCAGACCTGCACACACAATAACCCTTAACAAATTGCTCTTGCTGATAATCAAGGTGGCAAGGGCCAAGGTCAGAGTTCAGCTCTTTCTGATGTCAAGGGCCTTCCACTGAAGCCCGAAGCAGCATGTGATGCAGGACTGCTCTTTAATGCCAGCTGCTATCAAAGGCTGCACTCATTCATGCTTCGCTGGAAGCTGGCTGGGACACTTGCTTACATGAGTGGGTAGTTTAAAGCTCCTGTTGGTTAATCCCTCAAACAGCCCAGTGACTGCTTTCATGAAGTACACTGGGAAGATTAAAACTGCCTGATTTTTTTTCCCCCCTGAAGTTCACGAGGAACTGCCAGTGTAATTTTAAAAGCCTGTAAGAGCACCCGAAAATGCATTTGAAACAGAAACAGATACGTGAAGGACATGGACAGTAGAGTTTCATGGTTTCCAGACAAGCGTCAAGTGATTATTTAACACAAAGTATACAAAGCATTAGGACAATATAGATTATATCTCCGTTATAGTTGGGGTAATGCTACAAAGCTGGGGGGAAAAGGCTAGTCTGATACTCAAAGCTTTTCTTCTTCTCAGTCAAGCTTTTATGTTCCCTAAGGAAAGCTGGCATGCCTAAACAGATTATAGGGGAATATCTGACACTTTTATTACTGCCTTTTCAGGAAGAAGCCAATATTCAACACGAAACAACACCTTCCCCTTCAAACTTGAAAAAACTGAATGTTAACTGTGACATTTATAATTCTAACCTCAGCAGCGAAAGTCATGCTCACATGTACTAAAGGGTGAAATCACTAGGAGCTGGAAGACAGCATGTCCATTAGTGTTTGGCTCTTCTTAATGTTAAGGTGCTTATCTCTTCTTACTGTACTGAAAAGGTAGTTGGGTGCCTAGTTGGGGATCTGGATTTTGTTAGGCAGCAAGGATCTTCATTAGGGGCTACAGAGCTCAGTTATGCATCATTTTAAGTCTATTTTTTGATCTAAAAGAGAATTTGGCCATGGCCGTGATGATACTCCTTCTCGTCTGAAAAGTACCCCAAGATTTTCTGTGCTGTGTCTCCTCCTCTATGGCTGCATTCCACACAAATTGGGTTTTTTTCTGCTTTAAACGTATGTAATTTTGGATAATATTTTTCCGTGCAGATAAGCATGTTCTTTGTGTCACCATTTCTTATGATGACCAAGAACCAACATACCTTATTCCTATATGTAAATTCTCTAGATAATCCAAACTCTTCTTGCTACTAAACGTGAAGTTAAAAGTAACTACAGGAAAAACAGGTTGTTGAACTTTCCATTCTCTGAAATCCTCTCTCTGCTTCCTTATTACTTTAGTCAGTGGGACAGCATACAGAGTTAAGTAGTACAAATCAAGATGTGTGATTATCTGCTTAATAAACTTCAAAATAATGGTCTCTACGCTTTCCACCTGTGGTTTCTTAGTCCTTACACAGTCTGTTTTCTACTGTGGGGGTCTTCAGTCAGATCTGATGCAGAACGTCGGACAAACATGTATTTTGAAGTGATATAGCTTGTCCTCCTCACAGAACTGCTTACTATGATTTTTTCTGGTAGTTTATGCTTTCATCTTACTGCTTTACAGCAGCATTGTAAGATTTAGCGGTAAAGCACTATCACTGATCTAAACTGCAGATAACGAACAGCTCAGGGGTGCTCTTCAGGGTTGCTGGATTATTTTGGGTTTTGGCCATACAATTTCTTAGGGTTTTAACAGAACACTTGCGTATGCTGATGTTTTAATCCCAATGCCCTTTCTAAGATGTGAGAGTACAACCTCTGAATGCTGCTGTGCTTTTCTGCATTGCAATGAATGGTTGGCTCCGTGACACAGGGCACTGGAAACTCCCTTGGAATCTGCGGCCTGCACTGTTACTGGTGTTTTGATGTGATCTTGGAAATTTTACAGCTTGCTTATTCATATGTATTTGTAAATGGTCCAGAGAAATAAGCCAACTTCTTACCAACACATTGGCCATTTTTCTGGAAGTGTGAAAAGGTGACGCATTTTTTTCCATCTTAGTAGAAAATGTCTTTCACAATGTAAATATTCGTTGATGAAATGCACTCCTCATTTTCTACACTAGCAGCTTCTTTCTTCTTCAAAGTGCAACTTGAAGTATTTATAACTTGTGCTGATTACAAATAGCATATTTTTTTAGTTCTAAGTAAATTTTCTCACTACCAGTCAACTGCTTTTATCACTTTGTACTCCACTGATATATTTACTAACAGTATAAATAACTAGTAATGAAGAATTCTGAAGGTACGCAGAACACATTAACGCAATGAGAAGGTAAAATAATGCTACTTCTCGTACTTAAATTTCTAACTAGTTCTTCTAACAAAAATCATATGGGAAGGCAATCTGATCCACATCTTGCCTGTTCAGAATTGTTTATGGTATATGATTAGTCTTCAATAAGTCAAAGATGTGAATTTATATTTTCTTTTGCACCCAGGCAAGGCTACAAGTAAATATTGTATGACTTCAGAGGAATTTAGTATATAATAATAAAGCGGATCAAAAATCTAGCCAATTGACTAGGCAAATAAACAGTTCCTGTAACTCCACAGATCTTTAATTGGAGTAAGAGAGTAAATAGTTGTGGTGGGTTGACCCTGGCTGGATGCCAGGTGCCCACCAAAGCTGCTCTATCACTCCTCCCTTCAGCTGGACAGGGGAGAGAAAATGTAACAAAAAGCTCGTGGGTTGAGACAGTGGAGAGACAGTTCTCCATGAACTTCTCCAATGTGGGTCCTTTCCACGGGCTGCAGTTCTTCACAAGCTGCTCCAGCATGGGTCCCTTCCACGGGCTGCAGTCCTTCAGGCACAGACTGCTCCAGCGTGGGTCCCCCATGGGGTCACAAGTCCTGCCAAAAAACCTGCTCCAGCGTGGGCTCCTCTCTCCACAGATCCTCAGGTCCTGCCAGGAGCCTGCTCCAGCACGGGCTTCCCACGGGGTCACAGCCTCCTTCAGGCATGCCCCTGCTCCGGCGTGGGGTCCTCCCCGGGCTGCAGGTAGAGATCTGCTCCACCGTGGACCTCCCTGGGCTGCAGGAGGATAGCCTGCCTCGCCGTGGTCTTCCCCAGGAGCTGCAGGGGAATCTCTGCTCTGGCACCTGGAGCATCTCCTCCCCTCCTTCTTCACTGACCTGGAGGTCTGCAGGGCTGTTTCTCACTCCTCTCTCCAGCTGCAGTTTCTGTTGTGCAGCAACTTTTTCCCCTTCTTAAATCTGTTCTCCCAGAAGCGCTACCACCGTCGCTGATGGGCTCGGCCTTGGCCAGCGGCGGGTCCGTCTTGGAGCTGGCTGGTGTTGGCTCTGTCGGACATGGGGGAAGCTTCTAGCAGCTTCTCACAGAAGCCACCCCTGTAGCCCCCCCCCGCTACCAAAACCTTGCCACACAAACCCAATACAGTAGTCAAGCAGCTTTCAAACAAATTCAACTAAGTAACGTGAGAAATGAGAAATCTCTTTTAATTTAGTTATAACAAAAAGGAAAAGAAGAAACAAAAGTGAAAGAATAGGACAGATCTTTTGCTGTTAGTGTTCTTTTTCCGTTGAACACAAAAAGCAATGATTTACATTAACTAAAAACCTAAACCGACATTTTTTTAAGTGACCATATTTTTTTCCAGCAAACTGATGAGATGATGACAGCTTCTCGAGGCTTTCCCACAAATGACATTCTTCAGCATTTTACTAACACAGTGCTGAACTGCTCCAGTATTTCATCTGTATGAATTAGTCTCTAGGAATTAATCTTATGGCTGTGCTTTACTCATTTACCATTACTTACATGCACATATATTCCATGACTACTTGTAAAGGAATAAGGTTCACATTTTCTACATAAATACATACTCTTTGTGTCTCTCACGACTTACTGTCATTAGCTATATACTAAATGATGTTAGACATAAGACCAAGTTAGTATGTTGATTCTGGAATGCAGCAGTTACACGTGGTTGACTGGCCTCTTTGCTCGGGTTTATAGTGTAGTTTTGTAGTTCATAATATAGGCAATTTTTACAATATAACACGCTTGCTAATAAAAATAAAATTGTTACGTAAGGCCACTACTAAATAATGAAACCACTACTATGTTTAATTTACCTATTAAATTCTGTGTAGCAGTAAATGTTGTTATAGAGTTTGTTATTAATGTGAGTAACCTCAAGATTGCTGCCAACGCTTCAAACATAAAATTTCTGTAAAGATGTTGGAATCAAATGATACAATGCTTTGCAACTTACTCCTTTTTACAAAATTAGGGTAAGATTCCCAATAATTATATGAGATTCCCAGTACCATTATGGACTGCACTGGAACAGAGCAAAGGACAGAAAGCCGAGCCCACCTGCTAGATCATCTCAGGTGCCTCTTCTGTAGGATTTCAGCATGCAGAGAAAATATAGAATCATAGAATCATTTTGGTTGGAAAAGACCTTCAAGATCATCGAGTCCAACCATTAACCATGCCCCCTAAACCATGTTCTGAAGTACCCTGTCCACTCGCTTTTTGAGTATCTCCAGGGATGGTGACTCAACCACTTCCCTGAGCAGCCCATTCCAATGTTTGACAACCCTCTCAGTAAAAAAAATTTTCCTAACATCTAACCTAAATCTCCCTTGCCTCAGCTTGAGGCCATTTCCTCTTGTCCTATCTCCAGACACCTGACAGAAGAGACCAACACCCACCTCACTACAACCCCCTTTCAGGTAGTTGTAGAGAGTGATAAGGTCTCCCCTCAGCCTCCTTTTCTCCAGACTAAACAACCCCAGTTATCCTCAGCTGCTCCTCATAAGACTTGTGCTCCAGGCCCCTCACCAACTTGGTTGCCCTTCTCTGGACACGCTCCAGCACCTCCATGTCTTTCCTGTAGTGAGGGGCCCAAAACTGAACACAGTACTCGAGGTGTGGCCTCACCAGTGCTGAGTACAGGGCAACAACCACCTCCCTGTTCCTGCTGGCCACACTATTTCTGATACAGGCCAGGATGCCGTTGGCCTTCTTGGCCACCTGGGTACACTGCTGGCTCATATTCAGCCGGCTGTCAACCAGCACCCCCAGGTCTTTCTCTGCCGGGCAGCTTTCCAGCCACACATTGCCATTTGTTTCTGGATTAACTCAGTTAAGCAATTTATGTTTACCTTTTGAGTATGCATGAAATGCAAGGAAGTATCACAATTGTGAAGATTTATTTTCAAACTTCAACTTATTTCCATTAAGGACAGTATAGGAGCTCCAGAAAAGATGCTGGAGGGGCTGTCAGTCCTCCTGAACACAAAGATGCTGTGACACATTCACAGAACATATCCCTTTCTACCCCCAGACTGAGTGGATGATGGATGACAAATAGCTTTTTGTTATAACTAAAATATATTTATCTGTAAAAATATGATTATTATCTACCATCACAATTAAGGAACCCTGAAATAAAAGCTTTTTTGGAATAATAAACTCCATAAATAACTGCTTTTGTTTTTCTAAAAGAAAACATAGCAGCTTCAACAAAGTTCTGCCTTAACAAATCTTCACTGTGACCTCAGGATTCAATTTTAACAAGTTGGTTTTAATCCTGTTAGTTTAAGATCAAAGAAAAAGATTCATTGGCAGGGTTAAATGGAGCAACATTGAAGGATTTATAAAAATAAGGCCAATAGCCACACCAGTCCTTCTGTCCTAATTAAGTTTATATTTTTTCTAAGTATTGCTGGCAGGAATTAATGCTCAGAGACCTAAGCCAAAGTAGCTCACTTTAACCTGAGGACATTTTTTCACTTACTTTGACTGTACTTTAAATTTTCCATTTTGAAGTATTAAGCTTCATTTCCTACTTCAGAAAGTGAGGCTGTTCTCAGCAACTCTTGAAGTAACTAATATTTTCCTTTTATATGACTTAAGTCCAGGAGTCCACATCACTAGGCTTGACAATAATATTTTCTGGTCTTTCTGAATAGTTCACTCTGGTAAAGGCACCTACCAAACCACGGTGCAACGCTCTCCTCAAAAAATGTTTGTTTCTGTTCTGGTGGCTGCTTTATCGGTGTTGAAAAAATGGTGAGAAAATTAAACCTAAATGTCAATGATCGCTGCTATGTAGCTATAGGCAAGTAAATTCTGACACGCCGCAATGCACATTTACTGTTCACGACTGGTCCTCCCCAAACGAGCCCGTGATGGTCCATTGCTCAGTGGAACTTGTGCCCACGCAGAACATCTGGCACCTGGAGGCAGGTGGGCTCTCCCCGCTCTCACAATGCAACTGCTGTTCAGGATTATCTCCAACTGAAAACATTTGTGCTACTGGGGCTGGTTAAGCCCCATAGCTTTGCACGCAGAAGTGAATTCCTCAACAGAAAATGCTCCCCAAGAACGGATCACCTGTGGACTTTTTCCTTGTTCTTCAGACACTCTAAGGGGGAGGGAGGTATTAGAGGACAATCAGCCTGCACTCAGTCTATATGGCAAAAGGAAACAGGCAAGCCAAATTTGGAAATATCTGAAAGATAAGAGAACATATGAAACTATCATTGGAGCTTCTAATAATTTTATTCATCTTCTAGTCCTCGCAACTTTACACTGCCTGTCCCTGAAAAAACATAGCTATCTTTTGGATTCACATGATATATACTTAATTCAGTGCAAGTTAAGCACTTGTTACTTCTCCATCCTATTTCTACTTTTGGCCATCTAAAATCTCACAATATCTTTCCCTGATCTCATTCTATACAGTGGTCTGAATAAATGCTATCGGACTTGCGATTTTGATTGCCTCTTTGATCATCCTAAGATGAAGGATAGTTTCCATTCTTAAATGACTTTTCTTGGCTCTTATACAGTGTAGTACGTGATGTAAGATTGTCCTGAGGCACAATGGAGAGGCCAAAATGTGGTTATCAGAGTTCTGGTGGTAAAATACCCAATGTTGTCATGTCAGATCTTTGTGGCCTTCCCAGAAACCAGGCGACAAACAGTTAACTTAGGCCATCCATTTCTGCATCTGTATGCATACATGTAATGTACAAACTTAATTAAAAACAATTGTAACTGCTGAAGTGTAACATTACTGAGCATAACATGTATTTTGTCATGACTTCAAAATGCAAATGTGCTTTTTGACTTGTTATGGAAGTCTTGCTTGCCAGACATTTCTAAATAAAGCCCAGGAGACTGGATTTACATCTTCCCTCTCTTAACCCTTCTCTTAATCACTTCCCTCTAATTCCACTTTTTTCAATGTGTGTGGCTTGAGCAAAGCTTCTTCTCCATAATTGTCTTCTAAATTGGCAAAAGGACAGTGCAGGGTGTGACCCTCCTCCAGTTTTTTGTGCACAATTGTAGTCTCCTGTGCCCCATTCTCCTACAAGCTCTCCCACGTCTCTGTTAAGTAGCCAAGATTATACAAAGCAGTCAGATTCCTGTTTCACATCTGTGTCTTCCTACAGCAGTTGGAGCCATAAAATGAGTTGTCATCATGGTATTTGATAGTATTCTGAGCCAGAGGTACTGTATTTTCACGTCTGGGAATGAGTGGGTTCCCTCCTTTTAGGTACAGAGGATGGTGTATCTCTCTACACTACACTAGCAATAGTGGTAAGAAATGCTGCTGAGAATTTCAGAGGAGCAGAAAAAGGTTCACGCAAAAGAAGACAGCACAGTCACTGGAGAAACACCGGAGTAGAGTTTCTCAAAATGTCAGGCATTCATTTTGAGCTATTGCCTTTACTGCTTATTTTGCAGCTACCAGTAAGATTTCACTGAGTGAAGGTGTCTGTCAGTTCATGTCAGCAGTTAAAATGCTTTCTAACACAGCAGCCCACACGAGGGCATGTATGGGTACACACCATACATTGCACACTACCCTTGTTTACGAGATGAACTGCACAGTATTACGTATGAGAGTGCTGCTCCTAGGCAGTCCTGGCTTGTACACTCAGAAAAGACTCTGGAAAAAATGTGTGCTTAAACAAGAGTCAATATTGTGTTCTTCAAGACCGATTTTATATAAGAAACACACATTGTATGTTAGGCTAACATTATTTCTTTTGCCTTAATTCTCCTCTGTTTGTTAAACGCAAATGTTTTTGCCACCCATTATTCAACAGTAAGCTTGTCTGACAGCTTTTGGCATACAGTGATTTTTTAATAACTACCATCCATTGGCATACGCTTACTTATTTAATAAGTACCATCCACTAAGCACACATACCAGAGATGTAAAACAGTTTTATTAAATTAAGTAGAGGCACAAACCATTAAAATTATTTTCTTACTAATAAAAGGCAAATGTTTACTTTTATTAACACTATATTGAGTTCAAACTCTATAAATGATAGAGAGGCTATTTTGCAATACCTCCCACACCAGTTTTTATGAGTTTTTAGAATAGGAGTTTAAAAGACAGCATTTTCTTACCAAACATAGCATTTCCCAACATTACGATTGTTCCTAACTGCATTGTCCTAATGAGACGCAGCAGCAGCAGCTGCTCATTTTACATCCCTTGCTCCAGCATCCCTTGTCGGTGTGTCACCTCCGTCCCTCACCCGTCCCCTGCTGCTGCCCGTGCTGTGCTGCGGGGCAGGGGCTGGGTTCACTGCATTACAAACTCAGCAGCACTATGTGCTCAAGCTGCTCTGTCATTTGGACTACTCCCGATTCTGTCTCCTGATAATCCAATTTATCACCTCAGTGACTGAAATTAACTGTCAACAGAAGTGAGCCAGCACAAGCTGTGCCCTGCAGCCGATCCTAACCACTTGGAACTGGCTGTCTGACCCACCAAAGGAGAAATACCCATTACTTTTCCCCAAATTGATTCCATTTCTGTGGGCAATCTTTTGCTCTTTTGAGACCATCAGCTGAGAGGCCAGTTGCTGGGTTTAACTGCTTTTTAAATGGGTTAGTTTTAGTAGACTAGTTTAGTGTACTAGACTAACACAACCATACTGATAGCTACCTTAGCTGTCTGGGCTGTGTAAATCTGTGCAGGTGACTTAAAAGTGAATCTAAATGACGAAGAAAAATCTATCTAGGCCCTTGGCTATTCAATTTTCTTCATGGCATCACAATTGCAACAAGAAAATCTTAGTCTTCAAGATGCATAATGCAACTTAGCTTTATTTCTGTTCTCTACTAGAAGCTTACAGAAAAATGGAAAAACAGATTATTCTTATTATTCATTATTCACTGCACACTGGAATAACAAATATATCTGCTTTACATTGAAATTAGTATCATTAGCTATTGCATACTTTTCCAGCAGAAGAATCTCTTCAAAAGAACTAGCCAGGAAAGTATTCTTACTACCTAAACACTTAATGTATTATGGTAAAAAACAATAACATGGTATGTGAAATGCACCATGTAATATTTAGAAAATACTGTTGTTAAAGACAGAGCATTCCCCAAAATTTCAAATTTTGACTGGTGCATTTTGGTATTTAAGAGTAGGCATCATGAGCAGGGACTGTTAGAACTATGTTTACTTGAACCTTGCTAGTAGGGCACTTTTCAACAGGCTCAAGCAAAAGAAATCTCACTATCTGCAAATATCAGTATTTTGGAATTGATCTCTGATCAGTAATCCTACCAAAAATCATATCTAATTCCTCACTTTTTCCTCCCCCTTTTCTACGTCCTTGTAAGATTTGTGAACAACCGGGCAAAAATGGGGAAAGAACATGAGCCAGCAAATCTCCCAGCATCACTGACAAAAAAATTTTCACGCTCAAGTATCACTGTAGTAAGAATGTTATAAAATATACCATGAGTTCTCATTGGCACATCCTAATACCTTCATGCTGTGAAACAGCATTGTGCTCTGAACCACGATATGTATGGTCATTCAAAACACGTCAAATGTGTAGCACTTAGTCATGCTGCGGATGCTGCTGCAATATGGGAGATGGTATACAAAAGCATGAAGCATTTCAGTACCTCCTACTGCATTTTTCTTCCAGTGTTCTGTTTGTTTCTTTTGGGTAACATGATATCAGGTTACTATCTCTATCATACTACATACCTCTATCATACTACCTACTTATCGAAGTCATCAAAAAGTAAGATTTATCTGTAGGTACTTGTACAACTGCAGTATTGTATCAACATTTTATACAGTATATCTGGAATTCCTTCTGATTTCTCAGATGTCTTTAATTTTCTGCAATAATGTAGGTAAGATTAAATGCAAAGCCTGGCAACCAAACCTCCGGCATTGCACTAACACAGACATATGGATTTTTTGTTTATTATTCTGCTAGAAGAACTTACAATATGTGGGTTTATTTTCTCCCTAAACTCTTACATGATACTAAGTTTCAGACCTACACTTATATTTGTGCAAGATATTCATGTACTAGAAATGACAGTTCTATGGCAGGAGTCACCTGGTTCTCTCAAAGGACGCAGCATTCTCATGACTGCACACACGTGCCTCCAGGTACGTACGAGCAGAGTGCTCAGCCTGTAGTTCCTGGGGAGAAACAGCCTTGAACGTCCTGCCTCATGCCTTTGCAAAGATACCGCAGTGCGGGCTTGTTCTCAGACAGTATCTCTTGCAGTTAATTTCCTTTTGTCATAGAGGGAATGGTAAATGAAGAAGAAACGGGTTACTATCTTCACATGGCTAGTGTGAACTTAGGGAAATGCTGGGGTGAATTCCCAGCTGGTGTCAGTCCCACAGCCCTTGATGTCAGCAGATCTATGCTGAAGAACTGCAAGCTTGAGCGTATTCGGATCACATGCTGTTTCTTTATGGTTCTATAGATGTGACAGATTTTCTGTTCAGTCCCAGCTGCTGTCACTTTCCTATTTCACGGACCAGATCCTCAACTAGGGTAAAATCACGGAAGACTAGGCCAAACCATGACTATGCCAGATTACACAGTCTAAGAGCTTAACTCCCTCGAAGTTGTTGTGTGAGTGTAAACGGTGTGGTGCCGCTGTGTTAAAAAACATGCAGCAGATATTCTGGTCTTGAAAATGTCTGGAATGAGTTGCAATATGTAGATAGCTAGCTGGAGGAGGCTGTGGAGTCTGCAAAGTGCTTGGGCTGACTATGATTTATGTTTGCTTCCAGGTGCATGTAAATTTTCCATCCCCCATATAGACTCAAGCAGTGTGCTGCACAGTCACGAGAGATTAAAATTCCTTCACATTTTCTAGAAATCTCAGCCATGCTGACAAAGAAGCAGGGGAAGTATCATTTGTTGTATGCTTACAAGAATCCTTTACAGATACATATATTTTCTTAGCATTTCGTATTAGTGTGAATTAAAATATTCCATTTGGGCAAAATGTTATTTTAGTTAATTTCCTACAGACTGTTTTCAGCCCATTTCTAAGTGAATGGTGAATAAGTCTTCAGTTGAACACAGTGCTTTCAGATCCTGCTGCTTCGAATAGCTCCCCGCTTCTCAAGTATTAATTGTATCTGGTTATGTTTAAATGTCATTAAAATATGCAGCAAGTGATCTACGGGGATTCATATTTCTACCAAAAATTGAGCCTGCACCTTAACTTCCTGCTGCAGGAATCCGGGATGGCTTTTTCCCTGCTGTGCCTGTTGCAAACATCTGCCACTTCTGAACACTGAAAAGAGTTCTCACAATCCAAATTTTAACATTGTAGCTGAATGCTTTTAAGAGAGAATATTGCTATTTTATTCATAAACTGTTTCAAGAAAGGAAAGGGGGGAGAAGAGGCGAGGAAGTAAGCCAAAAGCGCTTTGACTTGCTTTCTGTTTTAAAGTGTCTCAGTGAGCGGTGTGCCAAGAAAAACAAAAGTCCAGAGCAGGGAGCAGTGGGGAGATCCTGTTACAGCAGCCCAGCACCTCAGGAGACGGGGCTGCCTCCGGCAGAGGGAAGGGAAAGAAGGGGAGAAACGGGGACCCAGCCGCCCGTGCGCCCCAGCAGTTGGCTTCTTGGGTGGGTGCATGAGAGGGACCCCATCCTGCAGCCTGCCCTGGCGTGATGGGAGACCAGTGGGTCATTCATGTGAGCAGGACAAGCAAAGTCTGGCCCTGGCTGGAGAAGAGTTTTAAGAAATGGGTAAATGGGGAAAGGGAGAGGGCTTACTGTTCTCAGAATAATAAGCAAAAGTAGGAAAAGTGTAAGTGAACATACATATGGGACTACAAACTGCTACACAGCCACTGTGGCCAGCGCTGGTTTTTAGAGCTTTACCAATGAGCCTACAATAAGAGAACGAAAAACAAAACCACCTCCTCCCCAGCATGTATGTGTATTTTCTCTTCTGGGTGTATCTGTTAGTCTTATGTGAGAAAGCAAGTATTTTTGTCTAGTTAGGGTAGCAATGGTAGCAAATTACTCTACTAAGGACAAGTAAGCAGGTTACTCATCCTATACATTTGTACAGGGAATTGGGAAAAGCTTACAAAGCTGCTATTTATCACTCTCTTAAGAAGAAAGCACGGCCGGTAGTCCTTCCAGACAAGCAAAGAGGGAATGGGAAAACTGCATGGAGCACACAGGAATCAGCATAAAGACGGAGTCTCTAACTCCCATGGGTCAATGCCAGACTGTCCCCCACCTTACTCAAGCTACACATGAAACTTCTCTTTCAGATGGAAGATACAACAGCAGAAGGAATCAACTTAAAAAGCAAAACGTGTGAAACTGTTATAACCGGTCACACTGGACCTGCTGTTGCCACATACTGTCACTGAAATGGGGCAGAGCTGCCTGCTGGTGAGCCCAAGTAGCTGAGCTAGACCTCACATGTTTTTGAAATAACGTTATTTTATTATGGGTAACCTGTCAGGGCTATAGGAGGTGGCGTGTGAACTTTCACGGTGGTGCAGTGACCTGCAGCAACCCTGCTATTCCCGTCCTTCGCTTCTCGAAGGGGGAACTGCCAGTCTCCTGGTGACAGGGACTCTGCACAGGTTGTGAATACCGTCGATGGCATGCACCGCTTGCGGAAAGACTGGCACCTTCAAGGAGCGCGTAAAAAAGAGGGAGAACAAGGGAAGTAAAGCTGTGCTGTTTCTTGACAGCGGAAAAGTGATGTGGCACTTTAAGGGTCCTACAACCACAACAAATTCACTCCAGATTTAGGCTGTGATACACGTGAGAGCAGAATATGGCTCTGGGACCCTAAGGTCATCCTGCCTAACCAACAGAAGGAGATCTTTGTCCTGCCCTGGGAGAAACAGGGACTGCCTGGGGCACTCAGAGGCCTTGATGGCCCTGACCAACCTCACCTGGGGTCTCTGCCCTCCACACCCATGGGCCCAGAAGTCCACTTAAGCTCAGCCCCAGGACTTCAGTCCCTTCCTGAGCTGTGCTGGAGGTACACCACCCTTCAGCCCCGTTCCTGAGTTGTTCGGACTTCTTGGCTTGACCACGGACCTGGCTTGCGATCACTGAACTGTGGGTAGGACATGTTGCTATTGCTGCCCTGCTTTATCAGTGGTGTTTTTATTTTTAATGGGCTGTTTTACATTGCTATCAAAATTGCATTTTAGTTGTATTAGGTGAAGAATTGCTGTCTGTTATTGGTTGGATCTTTCTGGGTTTTGGCACTTTGCCTGTTACATTGGTTGCATCCTTGTGAGCCTCTGCTAAGGAAGAGAAGCAACAGGCATAAAACTGAACTGGGAAAGGTTGTATTTCATTGTGGATGAAAAGGCTTATTTCTTTGATCCAGTTCAAGGCCTACAGTTGAGTCATTATCAAAGTCTTTCTGGTAAACAGTGCTTCTTAGGTCTGTTAAGCTTAAGATTTCTCCTGGAGGTGGAGGCTAAACCAGCCCTTTCATTCTTTGGTTGAGAAGACTGAGCTCCTGACAAAAACTTGGAACAATTCAGGTTTGCTCTAATTTGTGCCTAGCTGCCCGCAGTCCCATGGGGCTGTTCAAGTTGCCAGAGATTACTGTGGAAGAATGAGTGATAATTTGCTTAAGGCATTTTGATGAGGTTTCAGTCTACTAGCTGCCCCTTTGAAACTGCTAAAATCCTCCTCTTCCTCTCTTCTGCTTGAACAAGGGGAACCATTATGTGGCCCTTGCCACTGGTTTACAGATGAACCACTTTGTGGATGATAAAATTACAGACAGCATTGCCAAACACTCCCCGGAGCATCTAACCAGCATAACCCAGTCTGAATTCACAAGGATCTTTATTGTGGTTGCCCTGCCATTACATTGTTAGGTGCTGCTACTTATTCTGAATGTAGCAAAAATAGCCAGTGGAACTTGAATGCATTTTGTAAAACTGGCTTAGTTTACAACTAATCCTTTAAATCTGTATGGAGACAGCAGAATCCAGTGGTTGGAGTGCACAGATAAGATCTAATAAACTGGTTTCTAGGACTGCCTTCTGCCCCTTGCATCACCCCCCTGCACCTATAGATCTCCATCTGTAAAAACATGGCCAACAGCACTCAGCCACCTTTATAAATGGCTGAGATATTCTGATGAAAAGGGTTCTTAACATATGAAAGACATTAATACAATTGCATAGAGAGTAAAAGACATCAGCCAAATATCCAGCCTATGCCATGATCTAGCCAGAAACACAGTAAACTCTAATTGCTCACTGCTGGCCTTCTCACATAGTACTTTCCAAGACAAGGTACAAAACACTGTAAGGTAAACAGTCCAGAAACCTAAATCTGAACTCTGATTATCAAGGGAGAATCAATTATTTGGAATTACAGAAGTTAATATGCTTCAGGATCAAATAAGCAAAAGATTGTTCTGGCAAAAATTTGTAATCCAAAATACAAGTTGCTTTTTTTTGAAGTAGCTTTCCTTATTCTGAAAACCTTATATACAGTAGTGTGAGGAAAGCTTATTGTGTATATGTGTGTGTGTGTGTGTGTGTATATATACTACCCAAATTCTGCTATCAATTACACTGATATGAATCTGGAACAACTCCAGTGTTATTTACATGTGTCTAAATTAGAACAGACTGTGGTTTGTTAATGAGGTATATACTTTCTAGTGCTGTACAGTGTTCTATGAAAGCAAAGACTTGTTGAAATCAGCTTTTCATTTTTACTAGTGATATTGGCGCTTAAGGGATATCTTCTGCTCTATAGCAATGGGTACAGTTGTAGTAAATCTCTACTTCCCAATATTTAAAATGACCATCTATGAAAACTCTTTGGTTGTTTGAATATAATATGATGACAAGAAGTTTTGCATGTATAAACATGGTGGTCAATCTCAATATTTTTATTAATCTTGTACTGATGTCCCTACCTGTATTGGATTATTCATCCTGTTTCTTAGCCAACAATTTAAGGTGTTCATTGTGTTCCATAGTAAAACATTGTCTCACACTGGGTTTGCCTTTAAATCACTGTGGTAGATTTTAGCCTATATATTGTTCAATAAGGTAATTTTGAAATTCGAATGACATACAATTGAAAATGACATCACCTATATTTTCAGAATCCTCAATGAGTTACTAAATTAAGTAAGCACTGACAGATGTTTGCACAAGGAGAAAAACAAGGCTTGCGACACCGATTAAGTGCTTGAAAATTGATTTCTTTATCGTTAAAAATAATACCAGTGCTGCTTCTAGTTTCATTCCTTACATTCAAGCAGTGCCAGCTGTGCTTTACTACATTCCAATGGCACTTTTCATACCACTAAAATATAGGTGGTGACCATGTAGCAAATTGCAGTACACTAAGACTATGCAGCCATTTAGGTCAGGAAATGTAAAATCTCATCGTATAAAAAACTCACTACAACAGCTGTTAGAGGTGAGGAGAAAGGTAGTGATAAAGGCTTTAATAATTATTTTTATTTTATTTTTGCTATAAAATAGTATCACTATTTTCTTGAAAAGGTGGAACAACAAGATGGGTTAAGCTCTTCCATGGGTATGAAAAAGGAGCTATGTTTCAATCATCTAATGGTGAAAGAAATTTCTCCAGTTCTTAAAACTCTAGTTTAAGTTTTAAACCTTGATTCAGTGTGTATTCTTTAACACTGTGCATTTTGGTGTTTAATATAATTCTAACAAACAATCTGGTGAAAGTCAGATGGTTTCAAGTGAACTTCACTTTGTTCCCTCAAACCCAGAGTAAAGTTTTTTGGGCTCATTCACACTTCTCATGACCTCTGCATGAGGGTAGTCAATGGACTGTCATACTGACCGAGCCAACTGTTCATGACAACAGTTATGAGAGCCAACAGCTCTCATAAATCACAGGAATGCACAAAATGTAAATGAAAACTCTATTTTCAGAACAAGCTACATTGCAAATACGCTATGTTCATAAGCTTGCCATGTTGGGATAGGATTTGGGAGATCTGGGCTTACTTTCCAAGTCTACCACAGATTGCTTCTATCGCCCTGAACAAGTCTATATATCTTGGTTTTAAATCTTTCGAAAGAAGGTTAGAATAACTCCTTTTCTCCTATCATGGGCCAATACAAACACAGGAAGAGGTTTGGCTAGAGTACATGTACAGTGTCTAGCATAAAGGAAATGCAAGGAACTGGGGCATACCTACAAATCTGACTAAAATAGTGCACAAAAATTGCCAACTTGACTATCTGACTTAAGGTAAATAGTCATCCTGCATCAGAAAATGTCACCCAGTGCCAGCAGTGGAAAAGCCAAGAGTTGAATGGCAAGCTTCATGGAGTTCTACTTGTGCAGAAGAGTGGTTCAAAGCTTCCCTGCTACTGGCGAGTCTGAGGACGGACTAGAAGGCATCTTTAGGGCTGTGAAGCTGGCCACGTAAATAAAAAATCTGGAAGACGAACCAATGCAGGAGATAAGGAACACACGAGCAGTGGAAAATATGCATTTTCACATTATGCACTTATGCAATCTGTACCCCAGAAATGAGAAGAGGAAGTTGATAAAGCATGTTATGCTTAATAATCACAGTTAAATTTTCTAACAGGCCTACCTTGCATGGTTTAGATACTGAAAGAAAAATAATTGACATGTCAAGGAAGTGTTAATGGTTTGTTAGAACATACACAACTACCCATGCGCTATTCAGGACAGGACACAGTACCATTTAATGGAGCTTTAAAAGTGTAATTTCAAAAGATTTCAATTTAAGCCTTAAGATGCAATGATTTTTAAATAATGAGTTTGCTACAGATAAATGACAGTTGTTTGAAAACTAACAATGCAGATTCATTCTTCAGTATGCTCAGCTTTCTGGCCCATTTCTGAAAGACAACATTATGCTGATTTAAAGGAAGCAGCTGGTTTGCATTTATAAAATTTGCATTATCTTTTCTTGGAACGGGATCATCAGACTTGGGTTAGAAAATCTGGAAATATTTCACTGAATATTTCTGAGCTGATTTCCGTCAGCATGTTTCCTCACTCTGACTTCAGGAGTAAGATTGACCATGTGGTCACAATTTACCCTTGATTTCTATTAGCAGAGGTGAATACTGAAAGCAGGGCTTCATCTGAAAAGTTTCAGGACAGTTCTCAAATATTAACTATGGTAGAAGTGTTCAAATCGCCTTGAGTGCCTTGTATCCCTACCTAGAAAACACTTGATTGCCACAGGACAAAAGGATTAGCATTTCTTTATTCACTTGTGTTTTTGCTGTAGATTTTTTCCTTGTTGTTTACAATTTCAACATTATAAAATTCTGCTAATAGGGTCCCTTTCCCCTCTTAATTCCTATTATGAAGTCATGAATCAAATCCTAGTTGCCCCATTCATTCTTCCACTGATACAGATTACTCATTAGAAGCATCAGTTGTTACCAAAGAAAATACACTGATCTCATCAGGCTGTAACTGCAGGCCACATCTTCACCTAGTGTAAATCATGAGATAAACAACCAGCAGGCTTTGCAGAAAGATGAAAGATTTAACAGTTGCAATGGATAAATGTGCTTTTTCTGTACATCTTTTTCTTAGTTTGCAACTAGGCCAAAAACTAAACAAAAGGAAACCAAAAAACCCTTTGTAAAATGAAATAACCAAAAATCAGGAGATTACAAGTTAAAGGCTGAAAATGTACACTTGTTTATCATTGCTATATCAATATAAGTGTGGTCTACTCTTTTGAGCCATGGACTGAGAGGGCTTTTGTATAAAAACAGGACTCCATTCTCGATTCTGACCTTGTGTGAGTCACAAGGGTTAGTCTTCTATAGGCTTCTGAATGTTGGAAGCAAAAACGTTTACAGCGAGACATCAGAAACACAAATCAGGGTCTGTGTTCAGATTAGTTTTATGCAAACACCCAGCATGTTAGTTAACATCAACACCTAACACTGACTTCATCAAGGCCAAAATATGGTTTATGACAGTCAAAGGTTATGCTGATGCCCATGCTTAACTTTGTCAATGGTCCTATTAAAATCAGAGGCTGGGTAAACTAAGGAGCAGAACTGGGTTCTTCTAAAAGCTCTCTGGAACTACTTAAACATGTGAAATGATGCCTTGGTAGAAAAGGTGTGAAGTATCAGGACTTAAATAGGCTACCATGATCTGTAAGTATTGACAGTAGTGTAAATACCATCTCACATGCTGAAACTGGTGCGTTTACCTGTGAGATTTGGCAAACCCACGCCTCAAACTTAAGTTTTGAAGG
The DNA here is from genome assembly GCF_026419915.1 of Harpia harpyja. Taxonomy (NCBI): domain Eukaryota; kingdom Metazoa; phylum Chordata; class Aves; order Accipitriformes; family Accipitridae; genus Harpia; species Harpia harpyja. The sequence continues at coordinate 20,776,103 of NC_068969.1, forward strand.
TGGTTCTGACAGAGCAAGCCTGCTGCAACTGAGTCTCAAGGTATATATACTGCAAAAGCCAGACCCCTGCTCCCTAAATGATTCTATATTGGCATGAGTAACTAAGTGGACTTATAAAAAGCATCTCAGAAAGGTTTCTATGCTCAAAGTCCCAAGAGCGACAGTTGTAGTGATTATCATCAATAATGTTTAAAAACTTCACAGCTGTTTTCTCAGATTTAGGCCATATATTTGCTATGCACATGAATAACTTAAAATGAGGGGAAGTCCTGATTTGCATTACATGAGTTTCATATATTAGAAAAGTTAAAGTAATCAGAATTTCTCCAAATCTCAAATTTTTGAAATTCTGAAATGACTTGCATAAAATTATACAAATTGTGCTTACATATTTCAAATGTTTCAAAATTAATAATAAATACTAACACATATGGGGGAGTATGTTTAGCCAACAGGGGGATGGAATACTATATGGGTGGTAAGAGCTAGGTTGAAAGCACAGTATGTTGGGCAGTTAATGAAAGGTAAGACTGAAATATGGCATTCCTTGCTGTTCTCAGATATCTACCTGGCAGAGAAAAACAACTTACTATTATATCTAGCCATATACCTTGTGTAAATTGCTGTTACAACTGGTAACTCCAGTTATTTAACACTAACAATTGTTACGTGAACCAGGTGGTGCAATGCAGAGTCCAATCCAAGCCCAACTTAAAGAGATGATAGCCTGGCCATTTACTTTCACAGAAGTTGGATAAAAGCCATAACTTTTACTTCTGAAAACATTCTGGCTGTGTGTCTTGATTGAGTCAAATGGAATGTTCTTACAGCAACAAACTCCCTTAAATATTTCAGCACAATTGGATTACAATTATTTCAGTGCGCTTAGCCCTGGAGACACTGATATATCCATAACAAAATTGAGTGCAATAAGATCCCAGAATAGGAAGGACTTTTTCTCAAAAATGTGGCATGATTATATGTATTTTTTTAAAACTCCTAAGGGTAAGGTGTTCAAGTCTGCAGATTTATGCATCTATTTTGGGAAAGTACTAAATCATAAAAACATTGTTCTGAAAATTGTGTTCAAGATGTATATACATACATGTATTTTTTTTGTATGTGTGTATATATTTAAAAGTTAATATAATATATCTGGTGGTCAATAGCTGGCTTATCTAGGGACAGTCATTCAAATATTTGAGGGACTCTGGAGCTTGATAGTAACCAGACTAATCTTTAATAATACAGACCTAAACTTGCCTCATGTTATGGTCTTCCATGAGAAGCAGGGAGTGTAAACATTAGAAAGCTTATTGCTATGCAGGTGATATTTCCATGGAGCATTTTGGGTGCACAGTATTTTTGTCTTGGGGATACTTCTCCAACTGGCCAGTCTTTAAGTGAAACATCTGATGGCTTTGCTTAAAAGGAATGTAAATTATCTTCACTTGACATTTGTTAGCAAGGGAGGGTTTGAATAATTTTGCCACAATCCTGTCTGGATTAATTTTGTTTTCTGACATATTTTCTTTATTGGCTTAACCATTCAGTATTTCCAGGTTTTGATACTCATTAAATTATTACCACAATTTGCAGTATGTAACAATAATAGCAGAGAAATGTGGGGGTTTTGTTGTGTTATATTCCTTCTGCCCCAAAATACTTATTCTTAGGTCTCCTTATCAGAGGTGCAGCTATAAAAAAAGTATGTATTTTTTGGTCAGTACAGTTCTAAAATCCTCTACACCTAAGGATCAACAAAAACCACATTGGACTGTTCCATTTAAAACATCACTTTCCTGAAATGCTCTGTGATCCTTCTGTGTTAAGTCTGACAGCTTGGTACCACCTGCCTGGTGATTCAACATGTAGGTACCTTAGCCAAATACAGATTTCAGATGCAAGTGTGATTTTCATGAATCAGTACACTGTTGTGAACCAAATTTTTTTTGGACAGTGTTGCTGAGAGCAAACAGTTGCTCAGACTGCTGCTGCTGTTTACAATCTTTTGTAATAGTATATTGCTTTTTCGTGCTTCAACTTTGTTCCTAGCACTTTTGGTAACTTCTGCTTATTATAATAATAATTGAGATGTAAAAAGGAGAAGAAATAATTAAAACAGACTGTGAATGTTCTGGATCATTAACAAAAGTATTCATGGCATTAGTCTAGCATATTTGTAAGAAAATATCACAGTGTTATTCATTCACTATACTGCAGTCAGCAGATGGATAAAGAGAGTGACTGCAGGTTGAGTTGAATATCAGATAGTGTAGGCACACAAAGTTTCACTGACTTCATCTGAAAATTATTTCAGTCCCTGCTTTTTGAGGGTTTGCATTTTCCAGTTCAGTGCACTTGCTGTAAGTAAGAAATATTACTGTTCACACAGGTCTCAAAAGAATTCCCTACGCTTGAGGGCAGGACTTGCTACATGGATTTGCTCATGGATCTTCCCACCTCTTCCCTTTAGTCTCCTGTACCACAGTATACATATTTCTCTTGGGCTCTGTGAATACAAAATTGTGCAGATACTTGAGTTAAATCTAAATGTCTTGGGGCGGGGGGGGGGGGGGAGGAGATACGCAGCATCATTTCTTGTTCTGATACCTTTTTTTTGGTGCCTATATGAAAAACCTGAGCTTTATTACCTGCGTCCTTTGGTAGATGGCAGCCCAAGAGGATTGACACAACAAATGCCTGCTGTCCACTGTGACAGTGGCAGCTTTCCCTGTAATGTTACTCTATCTGTATTAGAGCTGTGCATGGGGTGTATTGCACTTTGCTCACAGACCTCTGACCTGCAGGATTAGCAGGTGACACTGGCAGAGACAACGGTACAATTCTGCCTTTAGAACTACAGAGAGTTGCTGTAATATTCTTGGAGGAGAATCAAGGAATAACTGCTTATCTTTGCTAGAGAGAGTGATGTGGTTTTACCCTGTGGTTCATTACTTTGCTGGATGATGCCAGTCAGTTATTCTTCCAGTATTTCAAGGAAAAGATAAATTTCAGTGTCTAGTAAGAACCTTTATATACTTGCTGGGTGATTAGGACTTTTCATAGGCTAGGCTATTGCCTAGGATCGTTAACAAATCCTCTATCATTGACTTCAGTAGATATATCCATTTCCAACCTAATAAAAGTCAGTGAGGATAATCGGAGTCAGAAACTGCTTGACATCAGTAAGAGCAGCAGAAAATGTGGCCTAGGTAGCCATGAAATACTGTGCTGTCTTTTTTTTTTTTTTTTGAGTTATGCCTTTGATTTAAAAACAAAATCTATTTTCTATATTCATTATGAATACTTTTATTTCATTCTATAAGGGCACACTGTGTTTGTACACATAAATATTTAAGTACACACATGCATCTTTTGCACTGAGATTTGTTTCTATACTACTGCAGAATTCTCCAAGAACATTTCTTTCCATAAAGGACAAATAGAATATTTAATTAGAGGCTCCAACAAGACATGTGCTAATAACAAACAAACCATAATTCTTCTCCTTTTGCAATTGTTTTATATTGTCATAGATCTCTTGAAGCCTGGGAGTTATACTAGCATAAACTTTTGCAATTAATAGAAAATCATCACCAAATACTTGCAATTAAATAATACCTAGTGTTGTGAACTATTGTACCAATCAAAGTCATGTTCTGTAAAACTCCATGCAGCGATTTACACTAAATTTGCCTAGAATGGGCTGTGTAGATGCCTTAGTGCCTTTTGAGGATAGCAAAGAACAATAAATCAGGCTACTTTGGATTCGATTTTACAACTGGAAAAGATTACGCTGATCTTTACAAAAAGTAGAGGCTAGCATTCTGATGCACAGCATTTGATGGTTACCACTCACTTTTGTCATGAAGAAGAAAGGAGCAAATTGTCCATATGCTTTTAAACAGTACTGTCAACATACTGTATTTCTAAATCAGCTTAATCCATTTTGCTATAAATGGAAACCATGCTTTCAGTATTTCTGGTGGGAATTAGTTAACTAAGTGCTAAAACTTGCCAAACTGCATTTTATATAAAAAAGGAGCTTCATGAGTCAAAAGCAGTGTTCAGCTGCATATAAATAGGCTTCCAGAAAAACGTATGCCTTGTAATCACATCTTGATAGTCTAATACCTTGTATAAAATCCAGAAACTATTTTCTGCATCTGACAATGTTTACAACATGGAGCCTGAAGTCTGCCCTCCTATAGTTACTATTTCATACAACTTTATTTATGGCCAAAACCAGAACTGGCTTCCTATTTACAGCTTGGAGGATATTTATCTGTCAGGTGAGCGCCAAGTATCTAATTCCAGTCACCCTTGCTGTGTGAAACAGGATGTGAGAAAAAATGTAATCCAAAGTAGAATGTAAATTGTCAAATACTTGTGAACTTGCATCAGGCTTAGCAGGCAGTGAAGATTGTCCCACAGAGTTTAGACCTTCTATGCAAGGACAAAGCTATGTTTATTCCAGTGTTGCTTTCTTTTATGGCTGTGGAAGCAGAAGCTGCCTGAAACCACAGCAGAAATCTCAGCTGCACATAGAGCAGATGCTGGATAAGTATTTTACTGCATTACCTGAATCAAGAAGGCAAAGTAAATGTCGAGGGCGGGGGGAAATTAAGTTTTAAGAGACGGGATAAACTGTTCCCATTTGAGGACAACTTGAGACATACAAGAAGGGATGCTCATGTGAACTGGACTTGGCTGGACAGAGCACCCTAGTGTTCCAACCTTCAGACTCCCTCTGGTTGGTCTGACCTGATATACTGCAGGTATATTTATATCCTGCAGGGTTTCCAATGGATTATCAGGTGCTTGTTTTGCTTTCAGCTGGAGAGGCCCTTCAGGGGGGAGATACCTTTTACTATCTGCCTGACAGCAGTAGATATGATGGATGTGATTTACAAAGAGGGGAAAAAATGGAGTAAGTGCTTGGAGATGATTGACAGATGCAGTAAATCTAACCCAGTCTTTGAAGATAAATAATGAATGGTGGTGCAGATGCAGCATTATCCTTTCCCTCTCTGTTAAGGCATTTCAGCTTGCGAACAGTGCCCTTACTTTTTCATGTGTTGTTGAAAACTGAACATATGGTTATGCTCAATGAAAACAAGTCGGAATCACTGTCAGATGAACACAGATTAAAACCATAACAGAAATCTGACCCACTCAGATGCTGTGGCATTAGTGCCCTCCCACTCAGCTGCAAGCACCACCATCACTAAATGCCTAGTTCCTTCTTGCAGGCTTTGCTGGAAGCACTCTGGCAGCAGGATAGCAGGAAATATTCACGTTGATGATGACGTATGATTTCCAAACGCTTTCCACAAGAAAGAATTTGGTATTAATGTGATTATTTGCTGTGAAGAACATGCTATCACTGTGTGGCTAGACGCCTAGCCTTTGTAAGGAAGACATGGTCCTGGCACAGTCTATATTCTTTCTCAGAAATCAGTAGCTTAAGTTCTGCTGCACTCCTGATAAACAAGTAAACCCTAGGTAACGCAGTTTGAGTCTCCTCTTCCACTGCTTGCTTTCCTAAGACTGTAAACCGTCCTTCTCTGGGGGTTCAGCCGGCCTTCCCTGTAGTTCAGAGCTCCTCCTGCCAAATACATTAGGTGGGAAAGCTGACTTCTGCAATATTCATATTCCAATTCCCCTGCCAAAAATAGAATTCAGGTGTTTTACAGGACAAAGTAAAGACTGCCAGCAAACAGCAAGCCTCTGGAAACCTAAAAACTTCGTACTCGGCAAGGATTATTTTAAACAGTAGAATACAGGGATCCTATGTATACTATCAGGTGTTGTACAGTCCAATGACTGCAGCTTTTGTCTAGGTGCTAAGCTTTCTAGGCACATCTTGAATTTGCTGGAACAGCCGCAGCTCTTAAATCCCAAAGGAAGGCTGCTTTGGGGTTTCAGGATAGGTTGAGACCAATCTCTAACAGGCCATGCTTTCCTATGAGATCAACTCCTTCACAAAATGAAACTTAGTTGTAATAATAAACATATAAGGAGATGACTGACTGACAATCAGAAAGACTCGTGGTTGCAGTGCTTTTGAATTATTACTTTAAAATATTTAGAAAAAAATCTTGCTTTGTACTTGTGCAGTGTATTATGGATCCTAAAATAATTTCTAATTCTGCATTCTGCTATGGGATGTTAATAAGGCAGATAGCAGGTAGTGGCCAAGATTATTAGTATACCAGTTCAGTGCCAGTATGGGGGTTGATGTTACCATGTGATGTGTCTTTCCTATCTCTGATTTCGATGAGTCTGTGATATGTAATACGCATCATGCTTTACTGTGTTAGATCATACGTTAGAGGTCTGTTGCAACATTTGTCAGCATCTTTACAGAGGAAAAAGAAACCCTAGGAAATCTACTGATTCACCACTAATGTTTAGCCAAACATGCAAAGCTGATAATATTTAGCAAGCACTGTTCCAAAACCCAAAGGAAGGCAACATGGTTGGTAGCAAATCTGATGTGATAGCTTTTACAGAGAAATTGCAGTTCCCATTTACGAGAACCAAATGAAGTTTTCTTCCATTTGTCCAGAGATTTAAGATTTATTTATTGTAAGAGTAATGAAATTATCTAAAAATATATAAATAATTAATTAACATCATTTAACAGACAAAAGAAGGAACATCACTGTTTAAAGAGAAAAATCCCAGGAAGAGCTGAAAAGCATGACTTTTTCTACACAGCTTTACTTAGAAGGAGTTAGAGCGAAGCAGTTGAAATCCTTTGAGTAAAAGTATGTAGTGCTGTTCTGTGCAACACTCTTAAAGGTTAAGTTGTTAGCTGTCAGTGTTCAGTTATACATCACATTGCTGCTGGGGGAAGGGAGCACTAACTACTCTATTTTTCCAGCTCTGCAGCCAGACTCTCTCTAAATAATTTCCTGCACTGGGTTCACATAAGAGACTAAATTGTTTCTAATACAAGGAATGTAGTTAACCACAACCGATAGACAAATACCTTTTCTTATCACTAATGGATTACAACACTTGACTGCAAAAGCAATTTAAACCTTACAAATGGCATATTCAACCCTGTAACAGCAGTTATGCAGGGAGAATTGTTGTTACAGCAGCTTTTCATTATCTTTGAATGTTTGCACTTAAAATTGATTATATTTTTTTAAAAATCAGCAATATAGCTTTGTTTTTATCCACCGTATCTCTGAAAATGATAGTTTCATGAGAATATTCTGTAGGTCTTCAAGCTGTGGACAATACTTCATGCTTAGCAATTCACATTGACACTCAGCAGCAAAATAGTGATGGCTCAAGAACAGTTTATATGTTTAGAGCGGAAAAAAGTTCACTATATTTATCAAAACATCTGAGAGACCTCCCCAAGATTAGGGTCCCAACATGATAAATGTTATAGGTAAAAACTGCAAATGTGGATGTACATTATAGTAATCCCCAAACACGTGCAAGTCTCACAGGCAAACTGTGATTTGCCTGATGTACTTAGCTCAGGGAACTGGGGCACAGAAACATGAAGGGCAGATTCAGACCATGAAACTCTCCTCTTTCATGGACTATGCACCTAGTAGGCAGCAGAATTAGTCCTCCTCCTTCTTTTGGACTTGTCATTGGTATCCTGTGAAAGTCCCTTCCTTCCAAGGGAAGGAGCTACCACTGACTCTGTAGTCAGCATGAGCTTCACCTGAGCCATCATACGGATGGGCGACCCTCTCCTATCTTCCACTTTCTGGATAGAGAAACCTCTTAAGTTTCTTCCCCATATTTTTGGTAAATCTATACTATTAATGACAATGAAACTGTTGATGAAAAAATGCCAGTTTCTGCCTATCGAACTCCCCAGCACTTGAGCCCATCAGGCAGGCTGCTGGTGCAAAGACGAGATCCATCTGGGCACTGATCCAGGCACTGATCTGCCTGATGCGCATGTCTAGGATTCTCTAATGTTACACACTGCTTCCCTGGAGGCACCAGTGGGAGCTGATGCTCAGGTGGTCCCTCGCAGTAAACTTTCTGAATTGTTCTGGAGGCCTCGGGTGCATGAAGAATCCATCTCCCACTCCCCAAAGCAGAATCTGAATCTTACCCTGTGACACTTGCCAAGCTTACGCACTGACCAGTCCCCTTCTAGTTCTTGTTTCTCTTTTAAAGCCTTATGTCTAGGAATCATGGTCTTAAGTCACTGTGTTGGCTGTAAAATAGGTTCTCTGTAATCAATAACTCCACTCATGTAAAAGGAAAGATCATACTTTAAGTGTTGCTATTATACCACTGTCGTCTCCTACAGTGAACTCTCTATTTACGTAGTATTGCAAACAATATAAATATATATTTACTGTATAGGTTATAACCAGCTTGCAGTAAAGGCATTTAAAGCTTTCATCATAAAATTTTTAGCCCTTGGAGGAGAAAGGCTTGAAACTGTGAAACGTAACTTCAAAGAAAAATTCTTGCATTCTTTTTAGAACATTTCTGATCTTGAGTCAACCTCATGACTTTTTGCCATGCTTCAACAACAGGGACTGCTAAGTTTGTGATGTCAATTTTTTCGGAAAAAAAACCCCTCTTTGAAGATCTAATGGAATACAAATATTCATCAGTAGATTTAATATAAAACAACATTTAATTCAGGCACACTAACTCTTAATTCATATTCATTTATATTTGGCTGAAACTGAATGTTTAACTGATTCTTCCATGCATTTCAAACACTGTCCTAGAAAACAAATCTTCAGTTGTGCTTGTAAGACTCACATCTATGCTGTGAGATATTTTTAGCTTCCCAGTGACTTTGGGAACAGTGTGTGTGAAGGGAATGAAGGAATGAGCCTGTGATGAGCGAACAGGATAGTCTGTGTCTGTCCCTTGCAGTGGCAGTACCTATGGGCAGTTCCCTTCAGGCACTGTGGATTTCAGTGTGAATCATTGGATATAAGGACATGTGGTATGCTCTGGGAATTTTCTGGTACTAATCAAGTCCCATTTTTGCTTCCTTCTATACCTATCCTGCTCAAAAATCCTAATTACTAATAGGTTATTTCAGCCACACAATTGCATCAGTTTTAAAGTAAATCTCCTGCAACTGTTTATATGCAAATCAATACTTCCTAACATAAAGCAGAGACATCTCTTTTCCATGTGTCTTAACCCAGTATTCATAATTCATATATTCTCTACAAAGTTATACCTGGCATAAAGTCAACTCCCTAAGTTGAAACACGCTATTTCAAGCTTGTGAACAGTTGCCCCGTTCCCCCTTTTCATGTGCCAGGAGACCAAGTGGCACAGTCTTTGCAAAGCCTGTGCTTGAAGGACTGAAGGTGGGCTAGCACCACCAGACTGTAAAACTCCTCACTGAAAGTTAGGATCTGGAGATACAGTTAAAACCAGTTATGTTACCGTAAGTTACTTAACAAATAGCCGTATCTCAGCAAAGCCATGGTAACTTCCTGCATGTGCACTCTCTGCATTCACCAAGTACCATGTGGAAGTTTATCGAGCCAAAATCATCCTGGAAGTGATGATTTCAGCACACTGGGGAAATAAAAACCGAAGTTTTAATCTGAATTTACCTCAACTGCCTATTCAATGACTACTTATTAGTTTTGGGTGAAATGAATTGGAAAGTTCTGAATATAATGATACTACCATAGTAATGAAAATGCTTAAAAGAGAAAGATACTTTCCTTTCTGATAAAAAAAAAAAAAAAAAAAATCTGAGGATTCCAGAACTCAGTTTAGTTTCCACCCCCATTTCTGATTGCCTTTGTGGTTCGGAGAAACCCACCCTCAGCTGCCCAGATCCCGACCCTCTGTTTGGTAACACTGCTTCTGGGAACGCTCTTACCCCCAAGTTACTTCTGCGACCCTGCAGCAGCCATCCCTTCTCCCCCTGAAACCAGCCTGAACTCAGCCTCCAGAGTCTGCCTGTGTCAGATGACTTCTGCATCCTTTGATGGTGATGGGTTTTGTCACCCTGTAAGGAAGAATCCTGGGTCACCCTCTCTGCCCGTGGGGGTACTGCAAAGGCAGACGGCAAAGCTGCGGGCTGGGACCTGCCTGCAGGGCAGGCAAGAGGGACCTGTAAGGATTGAGCGTGTGTAGGGTTTTCCCCTGGGGATTTTGGAAGGTTGTTGCAGAGCCAGCCCCAGGGCTCTCCCAGAATCAGGCCATGCAACAGGTAAACCTGCTTAGAGGTGGCTCTAAGATTGCCACCTGCAACCAGCATGACAGATAGCATAAATAGCGCATGTATCATTTTTAAAAAGTCGAAATGAAATGCAAGATGTAGCTATCTGCCCCTGATTAGGATGGCACTTCCTGCTCTCATGCAGGAATGGTAGTAAGTCCTTATAGTTTAAACTTGCTATATATACAGATCTTTAAAGATACGATGTCTAGCTCCAGCAGTGCTATTATGAGTAGGCAGACTGGAGTACTGAGTCAGCTCCCAGGTCTTCTAGTTAGTGACACAAGTCAAAACACTGTTTAACGATGTTTTTCCTGTGTTGCAAAACAGCATGGATGTGAATCATGGGGTTTTGGTGGGGAGACTAGAGCGTGAAGTGAGCAGAGGATCCAGGGGCAGAAAGTAGGAAATCAATGAGCATCTTTTCTCTGCATAGAATTCTAGGTACACTGGGTTTCTTTCCCTCCTACCTTGTACCCTGTGCAGTCAGATTTAGATTACAGTGAGAGTGAAATACTATCAGTGAGAACAATAGTGTTTTACATGCTTTTCACATTAAATAAAATGACCACACAAGGGACAAGGTAATGGAGAATACGGCCCATGGGAAAATTTATCTGAAATAATGGTTTCTTCTGAGTTTGAAAATCACTTTTATGTGTACAGCACTGAGATGGTCTGAGAGTTACACTTTGATTTAATGACTCCCAGACTTGTTATGAGTGTCTGGTCTGGATCTCAATTTCTCAGCTGGTTTCTGCTTTCCAGAACCACCATTAGTGTCCCAGAATGTGGGGGCTAGTTATGAACTTCAGGTCTGAGAGTCATCTGCATTTTTAGCTATCATCTGTTCACTCTTCTGCAAGCCATCTTCTCCAGTATAAATAATACATACTCAGTAATTGTAGTATCTTTGGTTAAAACCAGCAATAATGTGTCAGTGCTATAGATTATGTATGTCAACAGATCCTTACTGGGTAATGGTTGAGTGTTTATTCCACATCCCCAAATACATTTTCTGAAAACATTTTAATGTTATTTCATTTCACACTGTAAAAACTCAGGTTTCAACACAAATGTCAGGCATAACAACACTGACATCCTTAAATAAACAGTCTTTTGGGGGCAGTTCTCTTAGAAGTACATTTTTCAGAAGCTGGTGCCATTTGTTGAAGCTTGCCCTGAACTGTCAGCATACATTTTCAATCAAAGCAACAGCTGCCAGACTGATATAGTCCTGCACCAGAATGAGAGCCCTTCAGAGCTTACATGCCCTTGTCTTATCTCAGAAGAGTCTGTAGCTGCTGATACCAAATCACTAAAAATGGCAGCAGAAACAGTAATTCGGGTCTAATCTAATATCATGGGCTGAAGGGAAGCCACAGTCTACCCCACCCTACATTCCTTGAACACCCAAATCTCCCTCTGGGAGTCTTAGGTATACAAAGAATAAATGCTTTCTCTATCTGTAAACTGATTCACATTTTGCTCTTTTTTAACAGGAGTATTATTAATTGCTGTTAGAAATAGTCAAATATAGCAAGCTGTAGTTGAATACAGAATTCATGGATAAAACAATTTTTATTAAAATTGGAATTTTAAGCAGCTGTTATCACTATTATGGATGCTTCCTATTCATCATGGAAGTGTAGGTATAGCTTGTTTATAGGGTATATAACTGCAGGTGTTGTAGCTATGGCTTAAAAACCATTTTAACATTTAAGTACTCGTTTTCAGGACTTTTCTGAAAAGATTCCTATTTTGTTTCAGACTTCTCACGATTTAGTCTCAAGGTAACTGATTTATGTTTTAAGGATTAGTAAAATCCCACAGAGTATTTTGTTATTAATGAAGTAATTTTTTGCCTCATTTTCTATCTGATCATTTTTCAATCACTTTATGCTGCTGCCATAACTCCACTGACCTCAACTCTTTTAGAACTGGTTAGCTAGTCTGTTCTAGCATGACCAAAAAATCTAGTGTAGGCGTGGTATATACTTTAATATAGGGTCAGCTGGTCATGTTAAAAGTCATGCTTCCCTAATCTTTCTCTTGACTAGTTCAGCATATATTAATATATGCAGTGCCCCTCTTGTCAACCCCTCTTTAAAATGTGTCGTATATTAAATTTTTAGTATTATCTATCTAAATCTTAGTCTAGACAAAGGCACCGTGAAGCTACCACAAATTTCCATCCATATGTAAGAGTGAGGAGTAGCACTAAAGCAACCTGGACCTGAGGATTTTAATAGTCTGGGTTTATTCAGCCCTCCAGGGAAGCAGGCTGCCTTTGTGGTTAAATAACTTAATGGACTAAAAGAGCAGGGTTCCACACCTGGCTTAGTCATGAAGTTGAGTAAACTAAGCTTCTGTGCCTCGGTTCCCTGATGACAATGACAATAGAACCGCTCCTGACTTTGTCCTTCTGTACATTTTTGAATATTTATACTGCACATTTTTTGAGACAGGCACTATTGTCAATAGGGATTCAATTTCTGCAAGGGTCCCCAGGCACTACTAGAGTAACAATAATAAAAGAAGACCCACAGCCTTGGATCTCTCATAACTTTTATGCTGTGGGTTAGAGGTTAAGTTAGGGCAGAAGGTGACCACCGTCTCCAGTGTGAGCACAAAAAATATTAGGCCTGTCTGATTATGATGTGTGAAGTACGCCCACTGAAGCCAATATGAGCCCCTACCTTAATGGGCAGCCTCATTTTGCTCTGGTGAGCTGCTTAAATAAACCTTTGGGTTCTACTGTGATAGTGGAATAAGTAAATAACCTTTCAGATGCCCAAGTGGCATTAATGCAAAGCCACAGTTTCTTAGCACATCCTCCAGGCATGAGCCATTCTAAGGATGTGAGAAAGCCAGAAATGGAAAGAGCAAATGCTCTTTATCCTAATGCAACAGTTGTTGGAAATAACAAGCCAGTTGTAAAACTGTCAAATATTTGATGCTTATGTAAAACACTGTGTTATTTACCTTCTGTTGCTAAAGTCTGTTCTGTTCCATTCATGCTACTCAGCTAACTTCTCCATTTAGTGCTGGTAGTAGTAACACAAAATTAATTTTAGTAGGTTCTTGTTATTACCAGTATCTGATCATTTTCCTTAGGCCTTCTACCTCCTACCACTGGAAAAAATAGTGTCAGTATGACTGCATGCTGACTGCAGCAGGGAAGATTTGTAGGAGCTGAAAATATTCCTTGAAGGCATTGCTATGTGAACTATTACTTATTTATATAAGTACAACTCTTTTTTTGATAAGGATTTCAGACTTATGCTCTACGGGTTTCAGAACTGACAGTGGACACTGCAAAAGAGAGCCATGAAACCTTCACATGTGACGATATCTGATGCCTACTTGTTATACTTAAGAAATAGGAATGGAAATGCTTCAGACCATTCTGATACTGCAGAGCTGAAAGGCATCCTTGGTTCAGTTTTTAGGCAATAGTTGTTTTCTTACTGGGTCTTGGGGCTCAAATCTGGTCCCATCCAGAGAAATAATAAAGACAACAGACATGGGAGCAGACCTTAGAAAATCATACAGTGTCACATCAGGCCATGAAAGAAATTGTTACCGATTCCAATGCAAGTATAAGAAAGTTCATGTAAGACCTTGATAACAGGGTTTGTATCTAGCTGTATGACATGATTGCTCATCCAGCTCTACTGTTAGGAATCCTTTAACTGCATAAGTGCAAGCTGAACATCTTTAAAGTGGAAAGAACTTTTGTCTATGGGCTTGAACATGAATACTTTAAAGCTTTAAACAAGACATCTGGTTATTGTGCTGCTACTGCGTATTAGGTTAGATGTTTGCTCACATGCATTTTGAAGCAGAAAGAACAGAAATAACACTTGCCCTGACCGCTTATTATAAAAAGCATATAAAAATTATGAGCACAACTTAGTGAAACTCTTATCTAGCTAAATATGAAATAATTAATGCAGCTACAATTAAAATCTTGGAAAGACTACAACTTTTATGTATTGCAGTTTGACTCTAACCACCTGTTGCAAGGATTCAAAATAGTTTCCAGTGTCCTTCCACATCCCAGGGCTCTGTGAAAGAGGTCTCTAAAAGGGGCATTTGAAACAATAACAGTCCCCACCTGGAAAGAAAAGTTAGTGTCAGCCTTCGCAGCAGCCGGGCAGCTGCTAATGTAAAATTCTACCTTTACTGATAGGGGGGGAAATAGCCGTTTGGATTTATAACTGAAATCTTACTTGGTTAAAGTGTGTGAAGTGAGAAAGCTTGCCCTGGCACCTGTTAAAATGTATCAGGCACCACTTTGCTTCATTGAACCTATCAGCCTTTACAGGCTAATAATTGATTATATTGGTAGAAAACAGCCACTACAGGAACATCTGTTTACCAAGAAAACTTTCAGGTCCATCTTGAAGAAGAATCAGCTTTTCCTTTCTCCTTCAAACTTCCCTCGTGTCCCCTGCAGCTGTTCTCCCATGAAACAATAGATCGATTCAGACTTACCCCCGAAAGAACAGATCACAACCAAAAATTACATCTCTCAGGGTTACCAAAGCAAGACTTTGACTTCTTGCTGACTTGCAGCACATACAAACTGGCTTTTACACAAATAGGTTGTATCTACTTGGCCTCATGCTCTTGTGCTGTTGGATTCCCAAATGATTGAGACCAAGATAAATGTGTTTGGGAATAAAAGGTTTTAGCCCCCTCTATGTAAATTCCTATACAATGTTATCATCATGGAAGCTGAACAGCCAGACAAATAGCAGTGATGTGTAGCCGTTGTCTCTGGAAAATATTCTGAGTAAACTTAAACTTCAGTTGACAGCTTTTTAATTTCTTTGTAATGTAAAATTTTTCACTTACACTAAACTAAATGCCCTAAACTAATAGTGGGAATTCTCTTTTCTGAGTTCACTAGTCCATAAAGATCTGTAGTTTTGCAGTCAAATTCTCCTATTCTGAGAAGATTCCTCTGCTACTGTTCAAAATCCCCACAGACAATGAAAAAGTTAAACTCAAAGGATGATCATACAGAGGAATTAATCAGATATGTATATAATGTACTGCACAATGCCCCAAAGTAAACCAATTTATTTAAGGACAATTTTAAATAAAATTCAGTAAATATTTTGGCCAAAAGTGAATTTTCAATTCAACTTCATTCCTTTCAACAGCACATCAGCTGCCTTTCACTTATTTGTCTAACAATAGTACCTGTGAAAATATTCATTTATATCAGGTACTTGACCACTGACTTACTTGCAGTACTTGTCTTCATGTGTATTAGCATATGTCCTTACATGTTTGCATTGATGTCTTCAGTTTAAAAATCCCAATTCTTACCCCTTTGCATTAATTTGTTCAATTTCTGTTAATCTCTCCATACTTGTTTAATACTGTTACAGAACTTCCTATAAATAACTATTATTTAGTGCACACCCAACTTCTAGACTTAAATTGAAGATGTGTTTTCAAGTTTTACAGGGAGGATTAGAAATAGATTTTTTTTTTTTAAATTGTATGCGGTGCTGTGAAAGATTCAACTGTTCTTTGTCACTAACTTCCAGATTTTATCCAAAATAAATACTTTCTAGATAAACTGCTTGTTGAGGTCCCCAAAGAACTAAAAAAAATCTTGCCTTGTGCTTTCCTTTCTAAAATAGCCTCTTCTAGAGATATGCATGTTTTATTTTCTTTCCCCTCCTTCTATGTTTACTTTGAATTTTCTCCTCTTTTAACTGTACAATAAAGGAATTATGTAAAACAACATCTGAATATACATAGCTTTCATAACAAGGTGTTTAAGTGTATAAAATTATATTAGGTCTGTCTAGGAAGTCTTTAAATGTCTGTCTAATGTCTTTCCCCTAAGTGGCTCCTTCTGCTGCTTTATATTTTCTTACGTGTAAAGCTATTCCAAGTACCAAACTGCTAACAAAATGGAATCATATATTATTGTTCCTCTAAGTTTTACCTATTTGTTTGTTGCTGGTCTATAGCTTTTTTTCTTCTTTAGAATTTCAATTTGACTCAAACTCTCAGCCTTCTCAGGGTAGGTGGTCTGTAACATTAAACCATCAAGCAATCAGTTTTATGCTTTCCTTTCTAACTCCAGCCCCAGCTTTCTTTTCACAAACAACGGTAGGAAATCCTCTGTCTGACATAAAGGATAAAGCAAAACAAAAATCAGGCCCGTTTGTGATTCAGAGATACGCTTAGTGCTCTTAATGCCTAAAATGCTACATGTTTTGTATATACTTTGTATATATTTTGTATATAGTATATACTTTAATCCAAAGGCTATTTAAATGATAGACAAAGTAATGGCTGGGAGAGAACAACAACAATGATAATAAACTGTAGCTTTAGAATTGACCTTGATCTAGAATTTGTTGAATTTGTACATCCAACCAAAAGGAAATTTTTAACTCTGGAGCTGAACTATAAACTTTTATAGAATAAATTTAGTTAGGTCTTGACACACAAAAAATTTACATTCAGAGAAGAAAAGTAATTGTAAGTAACTTGGATGCTTGACAATAATGCAAAGTATGATGTCTCTCTAAATCACAAGAAGTGGTAGAAATCAATGTGTTTCAGTTGCAAAGTCACTATTCCAGGTTCCAAGCCTCTATCTACTCTGCAATTAATGGTAGAAACTGAAATTTAAAATAAGGACTAGAAAATGAGTGCACTGTAACAAAAGTAATGGGAATATTCTGAAAAGGAAAAAAAAAAAAACCCTCAACATTTTTCCATTTTCAAACAGAAAGCTCATGCTGTATTTCATGTTCTTGAAAAGAAAATATGTAGTAATCTGTAACAAGAACCTAAGATATGGTGGTTCACTATCTCGTGTCAAAAATTTAGTTTGTCAGGAGAATGAAAGCAGCTAGTAATCTGGATGTTACAAACTGAGGAGAGTAAGAGTCGAGCAGTTTACAACTGGGTTGTTAGGAAGTGGGAGACTGAACTAAAAGTCTGTCATTGTTTTCCATAAAATTCTTCTCAGGTGTCAAATACCACAATTTGGATTCTTCAATGACTAGTTAAGGTTTTACATACTCAAAGGAAATGTAAAATGAATTTGTGTCTTTCATAGGTTAGTAGATATGTCATTTGTGGATTATTTTCACATGCTTATAGACTCTGACACTCATGAGTAGTACCAAAGACCCCAATTTTTCTTATTCTAATGCGTATACTTAACTTCAAGCAGATAAGTAGTCCCTTTGGCTTTAGTAAAACAAATTCCATACTTACTTAAGCATTACCATACATGTTTTACATGTTCAGCCTTCCCCCCGCCCTGTAACAGACAGCTTATGGTAACACTACTTTCATTAGGGGCACTTTTATCCCTAGGGATTCCTGCTCATCTACAGATCATACTATAGGCTTGCATGGAACTTACAACAATAGTTACAATAAATAGTTCTAAATTTTCTTTTTATCATTAGATTAGAAAAGATTTTACAAAAAAGATTTTACAAATGTGGCCATCAGTTCTCATGAACTCACTTAGTGAAATCTTCACTGCTGACTTTAGCTAGACAAGATTTCTGCCCTAGCAGATATCAAATTAATTGGACACTATGCTCATTACTTCAGGTCAGGATTTGTCTTTCCATTTTTAGCAGCTTTGAAAATACTGTCCTACTATCCTTGGCTACTTGCTTACTCAAAGACAATTTCCTTTGAGAATGGGCTTGCATGGTTTGAAATGTTGTGGTTTACAGTTAACAACTCATTCACTAACACATCAAGGATAGATATAAACAAAGATATTTATTCTTTTAGCATGTTTGACTTTTTTCTATAGTCCCCTTTTCCCTGCAAAAGATGATGTACATCATCTGATTGTCTCAGAATATGAATTACTTAGTGTGATTATTAGTCTGGTGGCAAAAAGCGGTCAAGACCTTTCCCAAGACCTCCATTTATAGCCTTAATTTGCATTCTTCTACAAGGATAAGTAAATTCTACCATGGTTTATCGCTTCATTGACAACTCACTTTAATTAAGAAGCCATGATAATTGCATTTCTTCCTGAAACTGCAGGAAAACACTTTCTAAGCAGTTAAAAGCTTTTGGGCTTAGTTTTTTTCCAAAGCTTTTCTAAAGGAGGGGAATTAAATGGTTGCAGTTGGACACAAACAAGTAGTAAGGGCCAGACTGCAATCCTTGTTCATACTGAACAGAACCTCAGGCTATGGAATAAACCAATGGGAAGCAAATTATTTTGAGGGTAAGTTATTATTCGGGATGAAAGGGACAGAGTTAGTGAGAAGTGTATCATCTTAGTTCTGACTGTGGGGTTTTGGTTCCTTTGTTCTATAAATCCATTCAAATTATGACACAGTATTCAAAAGCAAGCATAAAGTCTAAGCAAGAGACTAACGGTGCATCACTCAAATCTGGAGGACTGGCAGGCATACTACTTTTCCCTTAGCTTATGCATGAAATTAATTTCATCCCAAAAGAAACTTCACAGCATCTCCTCAACCCCCTAACTCCTCCCTATTTCTGCCTGAGATACTTTACTAAAATGTTTCTCGTTAATCTAATGAGTTCGGGTGTGTAACAAAGAACCGCAGCAGAGCGTCTGGGGAAGGCAAGCTGGGAAAACTAACTGAAATGCACAGTGTCAGCCCAGTGAAAGTAGCCTTTAATAGTCTCTAAAGCTTGGAGATTTGCTAGACCCGGCAAGAGGCTAATATATTATCTATTGCTCTCTGACATCCTTGCTCATTCCTGTGTTTATTACTTGCTTAAGTCAGCTGCTCTGCAAGTCTGCAAATGCCTTCTGCAATAAGAAATCCACAAAGAGGGCAAACAAAATTGCTTTTTGGTAAACTTTGAAGGAGAGAAAGAACATTTTAATTAGCAGCAGGGGGTAAAACTCGTTAAAACTGAAGGAAAAGGTTCTAGTTGCTAGAGAAAGGTTTGTAATAGAAACAGTCAGCAATTCCCCTGCTGCAGAGGAAACTTTGCCTACAAAGCTTTTAAGAGGAAAGAGGGAGGCCAAAATGAAGGGAAAACAATGAAAGGTTATATTAAAAAAAAAAAAGGCATCGGTATGTACTGGCTCCTTCAAATACAGGAAGGAATCAGAGCGCTGGCTGTGTGAACTTTTAAATTAAAACAAGAGTTGCCAGCAGGACACTTACGAACTGTAACTGCATCTGAAGACAGTTCATTGCTTTATGTTCCAAATTGTTTGATGCTTACCACTGCTAAAGGCAGGCTGTGAGAGGCCAGCTTTTATTCAGTCTACAGCATAAAAAGTGCCAAAACTTTTACTCCAAAATGAGAGCTAGGGATTCTTGACAAACTAGCAGGAAAAGGAAAGTATTACTAGCAGAGAAAATGGGAAAATGCGAAAGTGAAAAGGACATAAATACAAATTTTATTGAAGCCTGTGGTTAAAACAACTGCCTCGACTCAAGTAAGTAAGGGAATCTAACTTGGTGCAAGCCAGTGACTGTGCCCCTGAGAAGTGCAGCTCCCAGAGCTTGCTTGTGTGCCAATGTGCTTGTTATTTTAGCAACAACTTGTATCCTATGCCACTGTCATTACCTGGCTTTTGTTTGCTCGGATTTGGGATGAACTAAGCTTTAAAGAGTTTGATACACAGTTTTTTCAAAGAACATGGAATGATTTAAGAATTCTTCCTAACTATAGATGTGAGATTTCTTTAAGACTTAAAATATATGAATATTAGCCTTGATTCTGAATGAACTACAAGGGAAACATAAATAAATATGCAGTCAGTGGGGTTTCCTCATTAAACAAAGATTATTTCTTCTTCTTTGCAAGAAATTTGCATCAGAAAAAAGCACTGGACAGAAAGGGGGTTATTCTTAGGTTTCAGCAAATGATTATAAACTTTCACACATAGTACATATTTACACACCTATAAGTTCATCAGACATTTCTTGGAAAAAAAAAAAAGTGCTTAAAAGTTTGTGTGAGAACTGTGGTAAAAGGAAGTAATTGTAAAAATGCAACATAACTGCACTGGTGTGTCTACCCCAGCAGCCGCTCTGGTCAGCAGACAGGCTGTTTTGCGCAGGGTTCCTGGTGGCTTTGGTTTAAAGCCATGCACTTAGCCATGTTTAATTCAACAGGTTCGACTGCACCTTCATGTAGAACAACATGCCATCTGCTTACACATCAATCCCACCTTTGTCTTTTTTACACAAAGTAGTACTTAGTCTGCATCAGCAGTATTACAGAAGAAAAAATTTCCTTTTTTGCTAGAGGGAAAAGCAATTAGCCAGAAAACAATGGTGAATCTCCACATGCCACACAGGAAGAATAATTTAAACTTCCAACTGCTCTGTGTTTGCAGATCAGGTTAGATACTCTGGGATTTCCAGTGAATTAAATGGGACCTGGTCTGAGCCATCAGTCTGTTCAGTTTACATGTGGTATGGCCATAGGAGTCTTGTCTTTCTCACCATGACCCTCTCCTTGTCAAACCACAATGTATCTCCATCCAAAAGCCTATTCTCAGAAATGTTGTAAGCCCTAACCCCCCCACAATTTCAGCAACAAAATATTTCTTTGATTATCTTGAATATTATCTTTTGTCTGTGACATGGTTTCTTATTGATAAACAGTAATAGAGTTTGAAGTAGCAAAAACAAAAATAATTACCCTATTCACATAACTCATGAAAGCCCTACCTAGAGCCCATTACTATCTACAGTCAGATTTTGATCTTAAAAGGAGAGAACTGTTAAAAGAAAGAAGAAAAAGATTTTTGTTTGGAAATTGAGAGAAATATACTTCAGAGAATGTTGCAAGGGTGGAGATCAGATGATCTCTTTGTGTGTTTCTTTATGAGGAAAAAGAAGTTATGCAATTCCAAGCAGTCATGTGGTATGGCAGCTGCTAAAGTTACTGCTAATTTTTATTAGAGCTGGCCAGAGCCAGAAAAAGGTCTGCTTTATAAGCAAGACCTTTTAAGAAATAAACTAAATCTTCCTGAGCTAGGAAGACTGCAGAACTGAGAGAGAAGAAGAAAAAATAGCACTAAAGAGTTCTCTTCCCCTGGCCCCCCAGTGATTCAGGAAACATTTTCACTCTCCCTTCCTGTTGCCTATTTCTTTCTCATATTCATCTAATCAATCAGACATACATATAATATTTACTAGTTTTCAGCTCAAATTCCTGCTCAACCCCATGGCCCAAAAGGACTCTTCACATGCACAATGTGCATGTGCTTTTATTCACCCAAGGAAGAAACGTGGCCCTGGGCTACAGGCTTCGGCTGACCCTGCTGTGAGCAAGGGGCTGGGAAAGGCGGTCTCCAGAGGTCCTGTCCAACCTTGGCCATTTGGTGATCCTGTGAAACATTTAATGATTTTACTCTATTTGTTAAACTTGAAGATGGGATTTAAAAACTACCAATATCCTAGTGATATTTTACAGGACTGAGCACGTGTGGCTCATGTCTTTGAAAATTTGTGCATAAATTAAATTGGATCCTGAGCCAAGCTTGATCACCAAAGCGGTTGCTTTCAGCGTTGTGCACTTTTGTGTGCTTCAAAGTTATGTGGATGATGGCAAAAAATAAAGAATAAAGGCAAGTACTTCCAGATAAAATTCACTACACTAAAGAGACGAGTCATGACTCTTCAAATGTCATCTAAACTCAGTTTAAAGAGGATTAATTCTGTACTGTTAAGTGGAGCAAATAATTAAGCTGTAGATACTATACTGGGGTTAGGGATGATAACCGTGTCAGTGTAAAAGGGTATATAAGAAGAGCCTGCTGTAGGGTACTCTATTCCTGAGACCCATAGGTCAAATCCTACAATAGAGGCTATATAAATTAATGATTTTTTTTTTTTAAAGATCATTTTGACACCAGGCTTCAGCAGACTATTAAAAAGGGGCTTGCACCAACAAAAGATACTGTTCCCCATATTCTGACTCTTTTTTTTTTTTCCACCTGCTTCACACAACTGAGGCACATTTAATGCATAATTTAAGTTGCAGATAAGATGCTTGCACAGTTTGCACTATTTGGGAATTGCACGGCCCAGAGCACAGTAATCACCTAGTCCCTCACAAAACAAATGTCTCCTGTCAAGTACACAGTGATGGGATTTGTGTCTCTACCATCTAGTGATCTACCCGTATAGCCTGTTTGTACCACTCCTCCTTCCACTTGTAACAAATCCTTTCCTTTTTTGATGTATTACTCCCCCACCCAGTCTTTAAAACGCAAATTCTGCTTTCAGAGGTAAATTCCCTTTATAGATATAAGACTTCACAGATAGAAGCTTCTTTAAAAACGTTACACTGTTATATGAAAGCTAACATAATACAAATTTACTTTGGATACTAAAATGCATAATAAAGTCTTAAACGCAACAACTTAAACAGTGTTCTCATTTAAAAGCCCCAGTGCTGAAGCAAAAAATTCTCAACTACTATTATTGTCAGCCCAGTACCATTTGTATTTATGAGAGTCTAAAAACTTTACAAGTCCTGTAGTTGCACTTTGTAGTGGAACATAAAATAGTAAAGTTATATTGTTTTAAAATTTATCAAAACATCATGCCTAAAGTAAAGAAGCAGTCAACAATGTTGGAATTAATTTCACAATGCTGATAAGTTGTCACCTCTTAGTGTTTAAAGCACAGAACTGCAGTTAATTGTGAACAGCTTCCAATTTTTCATAGTGTAAAGAATCAATTAATTAGGCAAAGGAAAAAGCCTTATGTATGAGAGAGAATATGAGTCTAATGCCATTATTGCTATACAATTTGATATAGTAAATTTGATCAACTTCTAATTGAGCAATCTCATTTTCCATGTTTTCCTGGTTGTAATGTTTCATGTCTTATCATAAAGTAGTATTTGGCAATTTTGAAAAAAACAAGCAAAAAAAACCATACCCAATATTGGAATGTATTTTGTTTACTATCAAGCAGTAAAACCTTATTTGTCTTAAAAACTACAAATACCACTAATGAGAAGTGACTTTGTATTATACTTCTTACTAGAACAGGTTCCAGGATTTCATTTCAGTTTCCATATTTTGTGTGTGAAAAAAATGTTACATACTGTTGTGAAGAAAGCAGAAGTAAGGCACTCATGGCAAGCAGGTCTCTGCATGCCACGCTCTTGTTCTGAAGAAAAATCCCACCACTAGAATAAACAAGGTTTGAGCTGCAGGATAAGGATTCAGGATCCCCAGAAAGATCTGGTCACTCTGACACATTCAGTATTTTTCACATTTGCTGAACAAATTCAATTTTTAATTCCAAAGGAAAGTTATGCAAATTTTACTCAAGTGCATTTTGAATAGCAATAGCCTGCACTTATTCTTTTTGTTAGTTAATTTGCACTTACTTTATGCATATCTTTTAGTACAACTGACATGGTAATGTACTGCATATGTACTAAATTAAGGATGATTGTGCCTGATTGCCCAATTATTATGATACACACAAAATGTGTGAAAACAGTTGATAGGACATTCTGTGTGTTTTCTCTAAAAAGACACAGTGCATTCAAAATCTAAAAATAAAATCTAAACAGTTAATCATAATGGTTTGGCTTCAAATGTGGAAAACTGAACAGGAGATGATTTAAAATGCAAGGAATTGTACCACATGTGAAAAGAAGATTAAATCATCCCATTTTATATGTTCTATATGCATCCTTTTAAAAAAAAGTATTTGTTGGAGTCTGACACATTTCTCTCTGATTAGCTACAGAGAATATGAAACAGCTATTTTTCACTTCTTTGAAAGAGAAATAATTTACAAAACCAAAATCTAGATTTCTCAGGTGGTTTGTATTTTCCCTTCATCACAAGCATCACAGCCATGGGCTGATCTGCAGCATCGTGACTGCTCCTGTAGCCCACGAGGTGACACACCACGCTTGTCCTCGAGCGCAGGACAACCTTCCCACCATGCCAGTCGAAGGAGAAAACGACCTCCGTTTGCCTCGGCACTGAACAGCCTGGCAAAAGGCAGGTTAGGCACTGATAGATAGCTGTTTTATCAAGATAATTAGCATGGACTGGTTTACCAGAAAATGGTAAACACAGCTGAGGGAGAATGGATGAGATATTTCATGAGCTATGTGATCAGGCAATACATGTGGCAACTGAGCAAGTCCCTTGCTTAATGTGAGATTTGACAGGCCTGGAAATTATCAAAGTGGTTTGCATTTCTGTTCCAAGTCCTGTTCCTTGTGGTACCAAACAAGTTAATAACCACATCAAAGAGAAAAAACTTTTTGGGGCAGGGCACGTGCTATATAATCTGTGACTTTCACTGTTTTTTAAAGCATTATAAAATGCTATCCTATCAGCAGAATTTTTCTCCCACTTTTTCCATCCTGATAGTCATGAAAAGTTTGATGCAAGAGAATCTTACTTGGAAAGTATATTCCTCATTATCGCTTCTCCTTTTTCTCAAGAGCAATTTCCCATTTAACCATGCAATTCCAACACAAACATGAACAACATTAAATTTCTCTGCAAGGACTACATCCCAGCTCACCCCAGCTGTAATCCCAGGCTTTCACCCTCTGCAGCCATTTTCCTGTAATAGGGACACCAAAGGGTTTCCATGGGGTACAGCTGTCTGTAGGGAGCAGCACATGAGAGGAATAGGGATTGTAGGTTTTTCCCAGAGGAAAAAGGAGAATGGGGCTGTCAGGAGAAAATGCTGATGAAGTCAGGAAGTGTCAAAGAGCAGCAGCAAAGTCGCGGGTGAAACAAATATTGTGGAAAGCCGAGCAGCTCTGGGAACCGCCAGCAGGTAGGCGCAAGTGTGGTCTCCTGGGGCTCGGAGAAGACTCACTGCTGGAAGAGCCTCTGAATGAGACCAGTTCCAACAACAGGCTCTAGGCTTATCCTGTGTCCAATTAACTTATAAGTAGTTTGTATGAAGCTGGAATGGCTGCAGCCACGCTGCACGTATGTGAGGAACAAGGACAAAATCCTACAGTTAAACTGTTTCCCCCCCAAATTCAGTGTGAACAGGGCAGAGCTGCACGAGGGGTCCCCGAGTGCCCCCCGGTGTGCCTCGGGCACCCCGGCAGCACTTGTCTTCTCGGTCGACCTAAAGATTTCCACTGGTAATAGGTAGCTTCTTCACAAATATAACTGCAGCACCTTTCAAGAAAAAGGGTATTCCTCTGAATTCCACTAGTGGTAATTTTTTTCTCTGATTTGTGCACAGTTGCCATGGCCCCCATCTCAAGAGCACCAAAGGTTTTACAGGACAGATTTTACATTAGCTAAAGACTGATACCGGGTTGTTTTCAAGCAGACTGTGTTAGCAAGGAAAGCAAGAGCAGAGGGAAGTGCAGGGTAGAGGGCTGTGTGCAGGGGGAGAAGGGACAGAGACATCATAATCCCATTAATTTAAGAAGTGTTACACATAAGGGATCTATTCCCGAGTTTAGAGAGCTTTTTTGGATAATTTAATTACCTCTTTTTCATTCAGCATGCCCTTGAGAGCAATATTCTAAGCTTCCACAGATTCAAAATGCCCACATTATGCTTAGGGTCAACATGCTGTAGACTTCTATTAAAAAGAAGAAACAATAAGATGATGCAGAAATTTGAGGGGAACTCATGGAGGACCTTTTCAAAAGTTGCAGCACGGAATGTGCTTATAACTTGAGCTCTGCAGTCTACTAAGCAGTGAAGAGGCAGAGACTGTAGGTCCATAATACTAGAAACAAGATTGCTTTCTTTGTTTGCAACACTTTTATTTTCATCCCATCCAACTTTTTTTTTTTTTTTTTGTTCGTGGGAAGGACAATAGTACAGTATTTAGTGTAAAAAATCCTGTTACACCTCTTTGGTTCATTTTCTTTTTGTTGTCTGGCTCATTCCCCTGCTTCCCCACCTCCCTGCCACAGCTTAGACTGTAGCGCTGGTATGAAATCAGGCAAATAAATTTATGAGAGGAAAATATGCACTGATAACCAAGGCTGCCTGCTTTCATTTACATTTTCCTCTTAAGGTTGTTATTATTCCCTTTTGACTACGCTGCGGGATCTATGTTTTAGCACTGGCATGACGCTGCTTTGTAAGATACCATTAACAGATATGGACAAAGGCCTTGGAAAGTTTTCTGGGAGTATAAACTCTAAAAAAAGCTGACTCCGCTATAGCTGCACTCACTGCCCCGTTGTGTTTGCTCTCCACAAATATTCTAATGTGCTTGCGCGTCCTGGCAGGAACTTGAACAGCCAATTTTAAGTCACTGTCTGAAAATGTTTTCTTCTAGAAAATTAATTCCTAAGTGTATGTAGCTGCACAGGAAATCTTGTTTGCAGAGCTGAACTCTTCCATTCACGACAATGAAAAAATTCTGTTTAACCTATATGCTTGGCAGAGTTCAGCTAGTGCTAGCTTTAAGTTTCCTGTAAGTAGCTATAGGCTTAGGTTTATCCTACTAAAGCTGGCATAATTTTAAAAAGTGCTCACCAGCAAATGAGAAATTGACGGCCGTGTTCAGTTAATAATTTTATTTACTGATCATTTGTGGAAGTCTCCTGTGAGCTGTCTGTGAGCGGTGATAAGCGAACAGGGCACACAGGCTTGAGACAACTGCGTACTGACAAGAAAGCCAGACTGGCAATACACTGAACCCTTTCAGCCCAGAGACTCAGCCTTGTGGAGAAACTAGACCCCATCACACACCAGCAGACCACATGAAATATTTCTTCGTTTATTCGTTCACTCAATTTTGAAGCCATCCTTGCCTCAGCAGCAGGTCTTTCTTAGCACGTATGTGTCATTGACAGGGAAAGGTATGCCACGCGCTTGCCAGAGCATTCTTTCTTGCCATTGCTGCATGGCTGATGTACTTTCTCTGTGCTGATTTGACTTTTCAGAGTCTATGTTTTTAACACCGCTACCAAATTAATTTTGCTGAAAGCTACCTAGCCACCCCATGTGAGCAGAAAGTGGCTCTGCCAAAACAGCGCACTTACTACAGGGTGAACAGGGAACCGAAAGCAAATTCCAAATTTTGTTTGTACATATACAGTAGAAGATTTGCTAAAAAGTTTCATTGTTCTTACATGTAATCTGTGAAGAAATGCACGTAATGGAAAAGCAGCCTATAATTTGTAGCAAATGAGGGTGCTTTGGGGAAAATCAATCAAATGCACTAAGACGTGTTCTCAACTCCTAAACTAATGATCCTTCCTGTGAGCAGCATGAAACACTGGGCAAGTCCCAGGTGGCATAAATCCTCAAGGTCTCAGTGGAGCTGTGACAGTTTATACTACCTCAACAGTACCCTAATTGTGCTTAAAACTTTTTAAGGTGGCAAGCAGTCAGCATTTCAAAAGCCGCCTCCTTTCTAAGCAGTCCTGAAGCTAAACAAACTTAAGTTTACTAGTTAGTGAGAAGAGAATGCCATATTTAATTTATAATCTTTCAGAGCTGATGTGCTTAAAAATAAAAACTCTGAAAATCTAATTTTGTCTTAAGAAATGCCAAGCAGCTGTGTAGAGGAGGCATTCATGGCTGGGACTTGAACCAACTTCTGTAAAGAGAGGAAATTAGGACCATTTTGTTACCCTGACAAAAATGAAATCTATGAGAACAGTAATTCCTTTGCATAAAAATCAATAGTTTCAGCATGTTTTTAACGTGGCAATTTGCTACGGAACATCTTAACAATAATTCAGTAAATCACTAGTGCTGCATTAAATCAGCTGCTTGCTTTTAACATATAAGTACAGAACTGCATGAAAAACATGTAGTCAAACCAGAGGAAATCTCGTAGTATCATTACTTCCTCACTTCTAAAGTAATGGTGAAAGATCTGAAAACAGATATAGGTAAGAAGCATTGGTTTACACAGAACAGTTACAAACAGACCAAGATCCAAGTCTTTAACCCTAATCTGACAAGAACTTCTAACAGTTATTTCCCAATTATATACCTAGATTACCCATTTGCAAAGTAAGGAAAATATTATTAAACAGTGAGGGGAAATACTTAAGCAGTTAATAGCCATGACACAATCTTCATAGTCCTATGTAAGCACTAAATATCATTATTTAACAGATTCTGTAAAACAAAATACAAGGGGAAAAGGGTATTTCTCTGTATTTCTGTCACATGCTGCTTTGAAGACTGAGTAGCACAGACCATGCAACATGCATGTTGCTGTATGTCACTTAACAGTAGAAACATGTACTTCACAGTGGCATTAATTATGTCAATGATATGCAAAGGGCCAAAAAATTGCTTTTACAGAATATTCAAGACTATTTTTAAACCTGATTAACTGCTTTGCATTTAACCTTCTAAAAGATGCAGAACAGGAAATCCAAATCCAAATTGCATAAGGAAAATATGTTTACAAATTATCTGTGACGTAATTTAAAGTTTATCTCCATATCAATTTGTCAGGACATAGAATTTGCAAGCAAGTATCAATATAACAATGCATTTGCTATCAGCTATAAACAGTACTATGTACGTGTCTATATTTTACACTGCCTAATCTCTGCTCAGTAATAAGACACGTTGTGACAGTTCTGAAAATGAGATATGACACTCGTATTTTATGTGCTCCAGAATGCATCCACCAGAAGATCCATAGCAAAGGAACATTTTCCAAAAGGAAATCAAATAATTTATGTTTTACTTCATTCTAAATTCTCTGTGATGGATGCTGGACTTAATTCTAGAAATGTTATGCTCATCGGCTTATATTAGAATAAGAGTTCTTTGTGAAAGAGTCTAAAATCATGCTGGTGATACATAAAACCTTAATACTGAATGAACAAGTCAAGTTCTAGATAGCTAAATTCAGTTCTAAATAGTTAAGTTACCATGTTTCTTTTTAATTTTTCATACTTTTGAAAGCAAATGTGACCTGCTAAGATGCTCTACTCTCTATGCCAAGTTGCATCTGAGTCCTCCAGCTGTGTCCTGCCAGTTACAGCTAAATCTGTAAATGATTTTTCAGCCAAACTGCCAAATCGAAACTTTGGCACTGTGAAGGTTATAAAAAAAAAAATTGTCTCTAGAAGGACACTATCACTGGACATTACCTAATTTTCATCTAGATAATTTACAGGATATTTCAATTATCTAAGATAATTGGATATTAGTATGATAAAGCTCACTTAGATGCCTTGATGCAGTATCCCCTGCAGGAGGTATCTCCTTTTTTCCTTAACCCAGACTAGTGTTAGATATAATGCATTAAATAGAAATTGCAGAGAATACAGAATGAAACAGTTGCTTTCAGGAGCTGATGTCCACACTACATGTATTTTGAGGGCTCTATATTAAAGCACTTCAGTCTTGTTCTGTGAACTGGATGTCTGTAGTGTCTGGGGTGCATTAAATGAATTAATTTTATCTAAAAAAAATGCAGTCAGTACACCTGGAGACTGCTCCGCAATGGGAATCAAATGGCATTAGCTGGGCACCATTCAGAGACTTGCTTCAAGAAGACACTCCTAATCCAAACTCAGATGCTGATGTGGAGGTACCCAAAGTCAACTCTTGGGAAGCAATGTGCTATATTTTCATCAGCATTTTGCATATATTTAGAGGTGAGAAGAGTGAATATGAAAATGAGTTTGTGGTCAGCACAACAAAGACTTGTCAACACATGGGTTCCTGCTACCCTTGGTGTGTTATAAATACAACAAATTGCTCTAGTGTCTTTCTTCAAGGGTTTTGTCTTATGTGAAAATAGAACTTGAAAAGACCCTGCACAAACACTGCTCACATAGGCATGATGCCACTCAGGGAGGAGACACAGCCAAGAAGTACAGCAGAAAAGCTCACCCAGCCTGTCTTCAACTGTGTTCTTCTCAGGTTCTTAGTGTGCGTCCAGCATAACGGTATTTAGTTGCTTAGCCTGGACTGCGCTAATGTTGCCAAATGCTAATCTTGTAGAGAAATGGAGCAGTAAGGAGGGAGTAAAAAAACAAAAGAGAACACCCCCCTCCCCCCACCCACCAAAAGAACCACAAAATCAGTAAGGAGGGAGGTCCCTTGCAACAGAGAGTAGATGCTGCAGAGCCCACGGAGGTTAGCTGCCCTTGTCCCTGTGCCGTGAGCAAGGGTGACTTCTACAGACAAGTGCCGTATGACTGCAATTACAGACTGAGTTACAGTGCTTACACTCAAGGAGACTGAACTGGGCTTGCACAGAGAGCCTAGGACATTTCCTAACGTTGGGGTATTTGATTTTCCAAAGTTTTGGTTTTCATACAGTTGTTTGGTTTATGTGACTATGTACTACTTCAGAAACGGATGTCAGCTTTTCAAATATGCTTTGGGGAAATACATGCTTATGGGAAAATTTTCAGTTCAAACAAAATTGCATAGTTCTCACAAAATTGTCCAGACCTTTTCACCATTATGTTACATCATATATATAGTTTAAGCAACTCTGGATCATTTCACAGCTCAGCTTCTTATCTTCTTATAGTTCTGCTACTGTGGCTCCATTCTTTCCCATATGAAGAAACTTAATTAATATTTTATATCCTTACTAAATTGTGAATACAATTTACCATAACAGTACAGAAAATAGCAAATACACATTGTCCCCCGCCAACAGAAAATCCTTAACAGCTGTTTATTGCTCATTTGCAAAACATAAGAGCAATGGAATTCCATTACTTAGAGAAGCTGGCTGTTCCATGATATCCTTGGCAACAAACACCGCACTTATCTTTTTGAACAATAGACTCTCAAAGTTTCTCCAGCTTACAAAAATAAGACAGTGAAGAATACTTTTTCTTAACTGTAAAATGCTAAACAATGGGAACTGACTCACAATCAGCTGCATTTTGCTTCATGGAAACTAACCCTTTTCTCTCTCTGAAAAAGAAATTTGCTCGCTGCAAATTGCAAGAAATGTTTCAAGCAACCATCTCTTTCACAGGAAGGACTTTTTATTGAGGTCAAGACTTCGGCAAAATGAGAAGAAATTCAGACTCCAATGTGAGTAATATAAGAACTTACAAACAACATTAAGGGAGTTACTCAGGTTTATAATAAACCATACCGAAACTGCAGAGCGGAATTTTTTCTAACTGTTCAAAACTTGGTCTTAAATACCAAGAAAAATAAAATCATGGTTTACACCACAGATATTTCACATATGGTTTTAACTAAATAACTTAAAAGTTTCCAATAGCTTTAAAAAGAAATATCTATGGCATACCAGATAGATGCTAGCTCCTCAGGAAGTCAGGACATGCACATACCATCCATAATCTGGTTTCTATATTTAGGTCAGAACTATACCTAAAGCCATGAAGGTCAGCACTGAATCAAGTCAAGCATATTTTAACAGACGTGTCTTCTAGACAGTGTTTACCACGGTACATTTCTCCTAAACCCACACTAAACATCATGCCATCTGAAGACCTGAGATGGAACTTGCACTATTAAAAGAGACTGGATAGTGTATTCACATACCTCAATAATCCTGTCATGAATTTGTAGCCCTCCTTCCTTAGCAGCAGGCCCTGTGTCAACTATTTTTGATACAAAAATTCCTTCGCTAGATGAACCATCTTGATTGTCCTTTAAGGGCGAAAAAAAAAAAAAATTATTGTACCTTCAAGTAACTCTTAATTTGCCCTCAGCTAAAACTTGTCCATGTCACAACAGTGCATGTAATTTGAAAGAAATATTCTTATTGATGTCTTAATATGGAATTACTTTGTGCTAATGAGAACACCCGATACTGCCATTTTGAAAGATTAAACAACTAGGAATGGAATTCCATCAGGTACATTAGTTGCACGATAATAATTTTCCTCTGACTTAGGCCAGCTCAGTAGTAATTGTCATTACAATTATTCTTAATGTAAAATCCAGTGAGACGGCAGCCTGCTTGCACATCAAACATAAGACAACAGTGCATTTTTATTTTTAGTTGCATAGCTCTTCCTCTGGAGGTTTAAAAATAAAACCATGAAAAACAACTTATACCTAACAAGGTATTTTCATATTCCTGTGTATTGTGTCACCAGCTTCTACCAGTGCAGAACAACGTCTCAGAAAATTGAAAAACTCTAACTATAAAGAAAGAATAACTTTCAAGTGAATTTACTAGGAATAAATCATGATTAATGGCAGATTTCTGAGCGGCCAAGAAGTAGTTCTGAATACTTTCTAAATTACGAGGACAAGGTATAATCCGCTCCTTGATCTAATTAAAGTCACATGCAGCAGCTCCAGCCAACAAGCATCCAGAAAAAAATACATTAGTGAGTGTATGGTGCAGGAAACATCTGCTGAAATCACAGAATTCAAAAGTAGGTTGTTACATCCCTTCACCTGCATAGAGGGCTGCTTAATCTCTGGTGGAAAGGAGAGTAAATAACATTTTCTTAATGAACTGTAAAGGGCCTAAAGCTGTAGGCCCTGAACTCGTGCAACATCTTCAAAGCAGTATGGTCTGGGAAAGATGGGTTTCACCATTTTGGGAATGACACTGCACCAATATTAGTGTTGTTAGCTGTGATGATGTGCATGAATAAACACGTTGTGAGAGAAAAGACAGTGTAGTTAATAGACATCTGATACAAATCTGAATATAAGATTTGCTCTGAAAGAATCCCAAGAGAACCAAATGCTTGTCAGCAGCATTCTTCCTCTAAGTGTTGACCTACATGCTTTTCCCAACTGGAAAGGGCAAACATATTTTAACAATTAACATACCACGCATGGTCGGCCACCAATAATATTAAATCCAAGAGAGCCAGAGTCACGATGAAGGACGAGAGTCAGTGCTTTAGTTTCTTCACCCTATGAAGAACAGATAAACATATTCAAAACATTTTTGTGCATTGGTAAGTAGGATAAGATAATATTTCTATCCAGGTTTGTTGGGTTGATTTCTTATTTTCCTTCCCCCATGTAGTTTAGAAACAAACGTTTAGAACAACTTTGCAGGAGCAAAGTCAGCAGCTCCCAGCCTCCGTGCTCCAGCCACCCCACCGTTCTCCAGCAGCGCTTCTCTGTAAAACCCACCCTTTAAGATTTATGCGTATTTTTTATTGAGATCTTCAGTGAGACACTTAACAGCAACAGAAGATATTTATATGTAATACTGGTTCCTGCAACTACTTGACCTAGTCATATGTGATATGTTATGTAAAATACTCCATGATTCCAGTAGTCAAATTCTTGACTTTTCCAGTGCTTGAGGGTGACTGGATCTTAGGACTGCATTTTTATGTTGCTTCTCTCTCGTGCTAGCTACATGACATTGTTTCAAACAGTATCAAACATGAAGTGTTATGCAACAGAAATTCTCTGGTGAGTTTCAGAAAACAGCATTAAACAAAACTGCTACAAATTTTGCAAAAGGCTTAGGATGCTATTCACAGTGCCTGCCATGAATAATTTTCTTCTTTGGAATTTTAACACTAGCAAAACAGAAGTCTTCCATCATTGAAAATCATTATGTTAATTCCCTGAAATACGAAATTCTGCAGTCCTCTGCAGAAATTCTGTTCAGTCCTCTGATTGGACAAAAAATGTAGAACAAGGATAGACTGGAGGGACCTGTAGTATTTGGGGGACTGTGTAAACGTTATCTGTTATCCTGTCCTCTTAGCCAGCTTGTTCCTAACTACAGATACAAACTCATACAAAATGTCATTTATGACACAGTGGTGCTACTTGGGTCTATTAACTTTCATTAAGACAAAAGTAAGTGCATGTGCTGTTAAAGACAACTAAATCCTCACAATGTACTAACTTCAATCTCAATCAAGTGGCTGTTAGTTATAGCACAACACTATAAAACTATACAACAGACAACAGCAGAACACCACAAAAAGCCATTTGAATAACAATGGGGTTTTTTTGGAAATCAGAATAGGATCGGTATGTTGTGCATCTACAGATACATACATATATATATATATAAACCTTGCTACCTCCAAGATCTTTTTTTTTGTTTTATCCAAAGGGTGAAAAAGTTATGAACACAAAAAAATTTGAGGAAGTTATCTTACAAGTCTGGTTTTCATAACCAATTAATGACAAAAATTACAATAGTTACATTGTAATTCGCTGCAGATGTTTTTAGTTTGTCCATTTTTCTTCTAACATGTAAATTTGAAGTTGTCAATCAAATATTAATGTCTATTAAACTCATAAAAAATGTCAAAGTAATCCCGGATTACTGAATTACTCCTACAGATTTGGGGATGATAACAAAGCCCAATTCCCAGCCAGTGTAAACTGGCAGAGCTCCACTGACCACATGCTCAGAGCTCTACCACAGTGGAGCTGCACCAACATACTCCACCTGAAAATTTGCTTTACAATTTTCACGTCAGTTTGCGATCATTATCTTTCCTGCAGGTTGAATAATAAATAGACTTGGATCTGATACAGAGAAACATGAATAAACTCTGACTGGTTTTATTTGAATTTGCCTACACTCGGCATCAGTGAGAATCAGGTACCCAGAAGAGGACTGAAAAATGAAGTAAAGGCTATTTCCCTGCAAGTCTTCAGACCCAGACCTCAGACAGGATTTCAAGGAACAAATTTCTAGTCCTGTGAGGCCACTTTCACGGACTGATGGTTCAGGATTTGAAAGAAAAGGACATGCTAGCGCCACTGTTTACTTCCCCTATTATGCCTTTTTAAGAAGGCAAATCAATTAGGACAATCAAGAAACAATTACAACATTGCTCTCAAGACACTTTCAGTAATTAGAATCGAATGTTTTCATTAAAGCTTCCTTACGTGGCTATGATTTGATGCTTTTATGCCTAGCAGAACAAGTATTAAAGCAGGTGGGTTTGAATGAGTCAAAAATTGGGGGAGGGGGGAAACGCCTAACGCAGTTTTTTGTAGGTACTCCTGAAGAACATCCATGGGGGTTTTAAAGAAACTTTCCAGCCAGTTCTGACGGATTTGTACACTGTCTCTATCTTCTCCGCGGCAACAGAGTCGTGTTACAGAGCACAACCCACATGCCACTGCAAAGTGCTAATCCCACCATCTGCGCCGAACTGCCCCGGCACTAGGGAGGCAGCAGCACGTTTGCTTTAACGCTTGGTTACTTTTGCAGATTCATGTCTCAAGTCTTAACAATTTCTTTAACAACCTCCCTTGCTTCATAAGGAAGCCACGATGCAAATGATTTTCCCAGGGCTCTGCCTTTCTTTTCCCCCCTAACATGTCTCGCGTTCCAGCAAAACAATCATTAAACAGTGAGGTAACTGTGGAAATGCAGTGGCCAGCATCCAGCCCTGCCCCGTCATCTGGTTCGGCAGCAGACCTGATGGTTACTGGCATGTTGTATTCCCACAGCTGAACAGAACTCTTAAACGTAATTCTTGAAATTACTGTACTTCCCAGCTGAGTAATGTGGAGCTAACAGACTGCCTTTCCCTTTAGACATTGGAAGACTAATTTCTTTGGTAGTGCTGTGGCTAAGAAGGTCTGTCTTCATTACAGGAGGCACTTCAGCTCCTCGTTTACTGGCGAAAGGGCTGCCAGGACCAGCCCGGCAGATCCTGCTTGGGGACAGTCAGAGAAAAAAATATCATCTTGTTTTAAAGGATTTCATCTGGTTTTTATAGCACTAAAACTTGTGTTACCACCTCCACAGAGGTATTAAACCAGAGGTCCTAAATACCAGATTGTAAACTGGTTCCTGCGTGTCTGATACATTTACTGAAAGTCTGTCCCTGCCTTTGGTCGTCAGGACCGCAGAAGGGCTTCCACCGCGGGCTGCAGCCAGCACCATGAACTGCTGCTGATTCTCCCTTGCTCATTTCTTCCCAGAGGACTTTGACGGCTGTGTACATAAAGGAATGACCAGATCAGCTTATCAATAGGTGTGAACAGTGGTATGTTTCAGCAAGGATTAAGCATTGTTTGAATAGTATGAGGTTTTTCTTGATTATTTAGACTTTGAGGTTTCAGGATTGACGTGTCTGATCAAAGGAAATACTAATTTTGAGTAAGACACACCACCTTCCCTACCACTCCCTCCTCAAGCTCGTTCACAATAAGCCTCACCTCTTCCCATCAAGGAATAAACAGTCACTCTCTGAATAAACCTTCAAATTTGTCTTTTGGAATAAGCACAGATCAGACATCCAGTAAATGCACAGTAAAACCAAAATGCTCCCTCAGTGGCAAAGAATACATGTGGAAAACACAACTGGAGTCACTTAAGGCACATCTATCTGTTTAAGGGACTTATTGTGAGATATTTACAGATGAGTGTGTATATAAAATATAGGTATGGCAGTGTTATGAAACTCACTTCAGAAATGCGAGATGGAAGCACAGGAAAGCTATGTGGTTCATCCAGTATCATGAAGGAAGTCTATGCTAAGGCAAACCCAGACCTGGGTCTCCAAAGCTGCTGAAAAAGTTTGCAGCAGCAAAAAGACCACACACTTGGGCCTTTCATGAATGGCGTAATGTCCTTCAACATCATATTTCCCCTTTAACTAAGCATTTAAACAGAACTGTACATGGGCATTTCTTCTGTTTTGACTTAGAGGTCATATCATCTGATTTATTCCAGATTGGTTCTACATCTGTAGCAACAAGAAACCATCAAGCAGGGAAGTCAGAAGATCCTTTTTCTTCATCTCCTGAGGAGCCAGAACATCCTACAGTAAGTTTTGCAATCACCACATCTAACCTATGAATCCAGTTTGTTAGTGCTAGGCCTGCTTGTGTTTTAACATAGACTGAACAATTACGTCTTATAACAAAATACATGAAACATGAATAATGATCATAATTAAATAATGATAGCAAAGGCACTGCATGCTTTGAATACGCAATTGCTTCTGAAATTGAAATCAGTTATTCCACATTATTATACACGTAATCCATGTTTTCAGGGACCTAATCCTTAGGCAAGTATGTAGGCCCTGCTGAGTGTTACAATCTGCATCGCACGCTGCACAGTCTATGCTTGCCTCTCTGAGAAAATAACCCCAGAGTAAAAACTTGGAAGCGTGCCACAGCCCCAAATTGGTAAAGCATCCCCTGCGCTAGGTGATTACCATGGGTCTTTTAAAAAAACTCTCTAGTGCACAAAGATGCAAGTTTCCTGATTGTACTTCTTTGGGAGCTGGGCAGACTAAAGCTGTTAGTACTGGAAAGCTGCCCAAAATGCTGTGAAAGACATGTAATTGATTGACCGCTAGACCACAAGTCTGTGGTGACATGACACCTTCCAGCTTTCTTCAGATTAGGCGCTGCTTCAGAAAACTGTATAACAGCCTTTTGTAATACGGCTGAAAACAAGCACAGTCGTCTTGGCCAGCTGTATCCATAAATTTGATAAAAAGTCTTGCTGGAAACTATGTACCATGCACATCTACAACTATCTGAAGTAGTGCCTTTCATGCTGGTAGCAGCTCACTACACTCTGCAGAGCTAAATAAAATGCAAAGCCAACATTATCAACACTAGCCACAAAGAAAAGAAGGAGAGGCAGTGTGAGAATAAAGGTGTGCTGTTAAGATCAGATCAGAGACGAGGTCGAGATTCAGCGAGATGATTTCCGACAGCAGGACTGTATGGAGGGCTTTCCTATCATCAGCAACGCGAGAGGGAGCAGAGGCAGCTGTGTGCTAAGCTGCGGGAGCAGAAAGCTCTGCAGCATGCCACTGCAAAGTACAGGGGGCTGTAGGAAAAGGAGGAGAGAGAACTGTCCTGAATCTTGACACGAATTTGAACCCCCGATTTATTTTAATAGTTTTACTAAGATTTTAACCAGCGCCACGCCCAGTAGTGCCAGAAGTTAGAAGAGTACATTTAGTATTAAAATATTCTGTTTTGAGTTAGCAAAACATGGTGGGTTTTTTGTCCTGGATTTCTAAAAGGAAAAAAAGGAGAAAAAAAAAAAAGAAAAAATGAGAGACTCTAACATGAAGTTACACAGCTTTTAGAGCCTCAACATTACCAAAGGTGTGAATACAGATGTTTGACAGTTTTGAACAGTTTAATACTGCTGTGTCTGTGGTAGCACATTCCAGGTCACAGGGAGGACTTTGAATGTCTTCATTTAAAAGATAATTGGCTTCTGGGGCTTCCCTCGCTGGGGAGCCTCATTCCAATTAAAACTTAGGGATTGTTGTAGCTCTGGCTTTTGATTCTGGTCATTTTATAAATGGTCTGATTTTGAGGGGTGGAAGTCAAGTTAATTTTTCTCCTCCTAAATTGAGCTTTTAAAGAACCCTGTGTGACTCTGGGGAAAAAAACCGTGAGTACAGAGCTGATGCCTCATATGCGGACACGGATGTTACAACGATGATGGCCTGGGATCGTGAAATAGCTGGCAAGGTGTCCGAGTTGCGTAACAGTTAATCTTAAAGCCCACGTTTTGGAGGAAGCCATATTCTGGGGCGCTAGGTGAGCTAAGGGTCTGGAAAGCATTGGGTCACAACAGCCTCTTCCAATTCACTCCGCTTAGTGTTACTCCTGGGAGTCGATTTCTGGTGGTTTAATACCATTTCCAGCCCTGGAAATTCCAATTTTTGCTGTTTCGAGGTTTCTTCTGGGAGTGAACCAAGAAAAAAAAAAAAAAAATCATAGTAACACCGTGACCTTGGTATTTTGATGTGTGAGTTGCCATATGGGGTCCAGATACCAACGACAGTCACACGAGAAAAAAAAAGACATCTACACAAACCGGTATATGACGGCTCCTAAAAGCCAAAGCTCAGATACTTCAAAGGCTCTGGGGGCCGGGCGGGCTCCGCGGGACAACTCCCGCTTACCCACAGCGGCCACCCCCCCCGCCCCCGGGGCCGGGCGGGGAGAGCCCTCTCAGGGCCGAGGGCGCCGTGGGTGGGTGGGTGGGTGGGTGGGTGTCCGCCCGCCGCCGCCCCTTTTTCCTCAGAAACCCGCCGAGAGCCAGGCGGGAACGTCTCTCCCGCCCCGCCGAGCCCTTGGGGCGGCCCGACGCCGCTGCTGAGGGGCGCCTGAGGAGGGCGGGGGACGGGACCACGCCGACTCCCTCCTTCCCTCTTCCCGCCAGTGGGGAAGCCTCTCCCCCGGCGGGCACGCCGCGGCCGCTTACCTTGCCGGGCGAGGCGGCGCGGGCGCGGGCCAGGGCGTCGAGGCGGGCGCTGTACTGCGTGAAGCGCTTCTGGTATCGCAGCGCCGTCACCTGCAGCTCCAGCTGCGCCGCCGCCAGTCGCGACAGCAACGACTGCTCCCGCTTGCCGGCTCGCAACGCCTCCTTCTTCAGCGCCTTCTCCAGCGCCGCCGCCCGCGCCTGCAGCGCGGCTCCGTGGGCGCGGAGGGCGCGGAGGCAGCCGTGTCCGCCGGCCCGGCGCTCGCCGTGGGTGAGCATCAAGCCGCAGCCCTGCTCGCAGAGGCCGGCGGGCCGCGCCTCGCAGCGCTCCCGCATGTGAACCTCCACGTCGCGGAGGTTGAGCACCTGGCGGCAGCCGCGGTTGCGGCACTTGGCGGGGGAGAAGTCGCAGGTCTCGGCGTGCTCGCCCAGGTGCTGCAGCGGCACCACCGCCTCGCAGCCCCGCGCGTGGTTGTCGCACTTGATGTCCAGCTTGAGGATGAGGCTCTTCAGGGGCAGGACGTGGTTGAGCTCCTTGGTGGAGATGCGCTGGCAGTTCACGGGGCAGCTGCCCTGCTGCACCACCCAGGGCAGCACGCAGCCGGCGCAGAAGACGTGGCCGCAGGGGGTGGTCAGCGGGTCCTCCAGAACTTTGTTGCACAGATTGCATTTGAAGTCGGGATCCACGTCCCCGTTGAAGCGATCCAGCTCGAACCCCATCCTCCTTCCGCTTTGCCAAAAACACGCGAAAAAGGTGTGGTGCGTGTGGGGGGGGGAGAATATAAAAAAGAAAAAAAAAGCCCGGCCAAAGCGAACCGAAGTGCGGAGACGCGACGGGCGAGCCACAAAATAATAATAAATAAATACCCGCCCGCTATCCCCGCCGCCCGAGCAGGAGCTCCGGCCCCGAGCCCAGCCCGCAGCGGTGCCGGGAAGCCTCCGCGGCCGCTCTGTCCCCGCCGCTCCTGGGGAGGGAGCGTCCGCCCCGGCCCCGCCGCCGCCGTGTCCCGCCGGTCCCGGCCCCTCCTCGCCCGCCGCCTGCGCAGAGCGCCGCCGCGCGCTGCCCGCCCCGGGGCCCGCCCCGGCCCCGCCCACCCGGGACGCCCCGGGGGTCCCCCCGCGGGTCGGCGGCGCGGCGAGGGACAAGGGTGCCTTTGTTTCGGGGAGAGGAGGTCCGGGGGGGGGCGGAGTGGGCTCCGGTCCGGGTCCACCGTCAGCCCCCCCCCCCCCCCCCCGCTCCCGCCCCGTGCGGTGGCAGGTAACCGGGGAGCCCGGGGATGGGGCGAAGGGGCGCGAGGCGTGCCTGGGGAGGGGGGCTTCCCGGTCGGGGGGAGGCTTGGCGAGCAGAAGGGACGGGCGGGATGCGGGGTGGGGTGGGGGGGGAAAGGGGACGGTCGCGGGGAAGCGGTGGGAGTGGAGGGGAAGGGGGGGGAACTGTCGTCACGCTTAACGTGCAGCCGGTGACAAACGGGACGGCTCGCTCGAGGGAGAGTCCTGGGGCACGTTGGCTGGGGGACACGCCGACGTGGGGGACTTTTGGGAAGGGAGCTGGACTGGCTGAAATTCACCTCCTCGGTGAGACACCCGTACGCTACCGAGGAGAAAAAAGTGCGAACAGAACAGCCTGCCGGCGCTGCTCCTGTCCCTGTGGAAAAGG
Source organism: Harpia harpyja (assembly GCF_026419915.1). Classification (NCBI taxonomy): domain Eukaryota; kingdom Metazoa; phylum Chordata; class Aves; order Accipitriformes; family Accipitridae; genus Harpia; species Harpia harpyja. Next base: position 20,817,036 of record NC_068969.1, read on the forward strand.
GATCCGTTTTTCCTGCGTTTGCGTAGCCTGTTAATGTCCCATTAATGCCACTTGGATGTAAGCGAGGGAGGTCAGAAAAGGTTACCGCTTTTGATAATCTGTTTCTGCCTGGAGATGATTTAAAAGCACTCCGGAATATGCTATAAAAAGCTAGCCAGACCACACCTGAAGTACCAGACAAAGGCAAAATTAGGCAAAAACAATTTCTCTGACAAGGCAGATACTCAAGTACTGAAAAAAGTAATAAAAGAGAACAGCTTTGTTCATTGTGGATGGTGGAGCAGAATTCTCACATGCGCTAAAGCCACGTACCAGCGCAGTTGTTCTTTTAAGGTGTTTTGCTTTACGGCAAAGTAGAAGCCCAACTAGAAACTTCAGTTTCAAATGACCTTTAGTATATGCCTGTTATACCACGGTAAAATGATTTTCTGAACGTCTGGGATGATTGTTTGTCTGTTAGCGACCTTTAGAAAGTAACAGACTAGTGGCTACACAACTATGTTCCCAATTCAGTCTCAGGCAAGTAGTTTTTAGTATTAAGGGTTTTCACTTCTCAAATACGAATTCCATCTGTAGTGCTCATTTCGTTCTCATTATTAATGTTCCATAAAGCTTAAGGTTGCTTTTGGCTGCGTACATCGCCCTACTGAAGAAAGCGTGCATCACATATTCAGGGTTATATACCTAGCTAAGGAATTTTTTACCGATTTGTTCCTTTTAAACAAAAAAAAAGTGAAAAAAAAAGATGTAATATAGGACTGTGCATGTAGGTTTTCTGTTAACTCCATCTGAAGGTCATGTGCAGTACAGGGCCATGGTGATAAAGTCTAATTAATTCATTTATATTACTTTCTGACTATTCTATTTGCTCTATAGTAGCGATTCCCATAATTTCTTCTTGTGCTTCACTGCTTTTTTCCTCTTTCTCCTCTTTCTCATCTCTGCCTCCTCAGGATTCCTCTTCTCACCAGTGTCTCTTACCATTTCCCTTGCTGCAACGCTGCATCTCTTTCCTCCCTCCAACCACCTGGACCACCAGCCGCACACTCGGCTGATTCTCCATGCTTTGTCTGTAATGTTGGTACGCTTCACTAGTAGGACACCGTTGTTTTGCAGTTTGTCACAAAAGCTTGGATAGCTGTTACTAATCATGGCATCTATTCTTTTCCATGGGCATTTTATCTGAAATAAAACTTCAGATTATATGGTCTGGGGATGCACATAGTACGAATGAGCGACTTGAGCGTTGGTGTTCATGCTGTATCAGACCTTGTCTGGTGGGGAAATCCATCAGTGCAACTATTTCTGAATAGGCTGTTTTAAGATAACTGCTCTAAATTCACGCCCCGTGTGACCGCCGTCTTACGACCTTCTTTACATGAGTTTATAAATTGCCTCATGCATTCACGGTGGTTGTAAATAGAAATAGAAATACATGACTTCCTTCCACCATAGCCATAGCAGTTTTGGTTTAGTATTTCAAAGTTGTCGCTACAGGATGCTTGAGGCCATTCCTGTTGAAGCCAGAGGCAGAGCTCTCATTGATTCCAGCGAGAATGATGTCAGTACCAGGTTCCTTAGGCTATTTGAAACTATACAAATATTTGGATGGAAAATATGGGCAAGAACTTGAATAACGTTTTCATTTGGAGTCATGGCTAGGCAACTGGTGTGCTGAATTCTGTGATATACTTTAATGTGACGTTTATGTAGGAATAGATACCTTATTTACAAATTAAAACTTTTGAAGGCCACTGCAGTCTTGCATTGAGACTACAGTTTGGACTGCTGACAGGGAATTGAAGTTCCCCTCTCCCTGCTGCCGTCATCAACAAGAGAAGGCACAAATGGAGCTCTCCCTACTAGAGACATTTACGTTTCAGTTCTCCCTTGGAAAAAAAATGTTTAACAAGCAGCCTCTCAACATGAGCCTTTAATGTTATTTTCAAAGGCTGAGGTTTGAAACTGAAAAGAGGTTTGGTTTCCACTGTATTGCCACCAGGGCTGAAATTACATTGCCACAGCTAAGGAAGGTCATATTTATTTAGTCAGTTCTCTCATCATCAGAGGTAGCGCACTGGGGTGGGACCATTACTGAACCATTAGGGCTCTGTCATTTGGTTTTTCTATCCTGTCATAAGAAGGGTGAGGGCATGGCAGTTTGTACTTTGGGATGTAGCACATCACAATGCCAACTCTCAAAGGTCTGCAAAACTAAGGTTTTTGCAGCAGGTTTCATTCAGTCTGGGTTTTTTTTTTTTCTGCTGCTGTGAAGTTTCCAGTCTCACAGAAAATCAAATGCAATTTGATTGGAAGTACTTATTCATCTTCGTTTGCCTTTTGTTCATAAAGGTTAGCATCATTTTACACTTGATGATGGGATCTTTGCAAGAAACCTGTTGTTTTTTTTTTTTTACATCAGTTTGCCTTTAAAAAAGTAGAAACCATTAGGTAATACAGAGAAAGAGTCGAATCCCTCTCCCTGGCAATCATCTGTGTCATTCTTCTGCCTTATTTGACTCTGATGAAACCCCTAAGGTTAATAGGGCATGTCCAATGTAACACGGTCTTCCTCATGCACTTAGTTCATGAGCCTTTTGAAGCCTTGTGAGCCTTGGTTGGAGCCTTTTGGAAACTGAAACTCACAGTGGTCCTGGGCATATTTAAAATACATTTAATGTATTTAGAATATGTGCAGTATAATTAAAATGTATTTAAAATGTCAAGATCTTCTCAACATTCTGTTCATTGCCAAGCACTGAAGCACTGTACAGAGTTATAAATTTGAAACATTCTGTATTCTATGACATTTTATGACCTTTCTTGTACTATGTATGTTTTACGTGTTTACCTATCTGTGTAGCTCCTATCATTAAAATTCAAGTAAACTTGCCTCAATCCTTTATTTTTACTGCTGGTAGAAATATAAGTTTGCATTAATAGAAGATACACAGAAGAGCTGATGAATGTGGACCAAAGAAAATCTCAATCTTGTAATGGTAGAGTGTAGTCCGTATCAACCACAGTAGAGGCGGTTCATAATTATAATGGTTTATATGACATTTATATTAAGTATTTTGCAAAAGGCTGGACTCTGTCTCGGCAGTTGAGCTAGGATTTCAGGGTTTTACATATACAAGTAGAAGGTCGATACAATATTGAAACGGATGCTTAGAAGTAAATTATGTATTAGCAACAGAACAAGCTGCATCAAAAATCCGAATCAAATCCCTCTGTTCCAGAAGAAACATTTAAGCAAGAAGTAAAAGACAGCACGTGAGCATCCTTTCTTGACGTTCCATACATATTTGTGTGTAGTTGCTTAAGATCTATTTCACTGTCTCAGAAATCTAGCTGTTTTCAAACACATACTTGAAGGACTGGCATCATTTGAGCCTATTTCATAACTGGCTTCCTTCTCCTCATCTCTTTACATAACTAAAGTCATAGTAGAGTTTGTATTTTATTTATGAATAATTGAGAGGCAAGGTCCACAAGAATTTTGTCTATAAGTATACATTCCTATATTAATATGGATAGAGAAAAATATAAAATAATACTCTTACTTCTGGGGCTTTTTAGGAAATTTGATCAGTCAGCCGTGTTGAGCGCTCTTTGTCTGAATAGTTACATTAATTCACCACTACAATATCTAAGAGTCTTGAAGTTATTTATTATACATTTTATTATGAACAATCCTCTTTGTGGTAGGGGAGAATTAGCCATGTTTTAAGACTGGGCTTAATGAAATGCGGGATAATAGAAGTGCCCATTGTAATTCAGTAAGTCTTTAGCTGAGTGCTAGAAATTGAATTCTGCTTTTCCTGAGCTGTTCTTCACTTGATATTGGAGCCAGTTTTGGGAGCAGTTGCTTTTTATGAGTAAGTCTGTGATATGTGTACAAGACTGAGGCCCAGACCTGACCACTGCTTGCCTGAAACTACACAAGGATTCCAAATTTCGGTGGAGGCTACATCCCAGAAAGCATTCAGTATCCAGTCCTATGGCCACAAATGCTGCATCTTTGAATATCCTCAGCAATACAAAAACGTGCAGTAGGTATGAAATTATGATGTAGACACCACATTCTGTACTATATAATTTCTTTGTCTTTTCCTCCCTTATTTAAACAATTTAGACAGAGAGAACTGACATTATATATGCCTAATTCCCTTTCACACATCTTACACGTTGTAAGTAATAATAGTGTTTAAATCCAGACTGTAATTAACTCAATGGTAATGGGTGGGATATAAAATGCAAGCCATAATTTAGAGGCATATTCTGTAGGAGTTTGTACAATGAATTCAGTAATAGTGGAGGTCAGTCCACGTCTCAGAGAAGAGAGGGTGCTCAGTGAAGACAAATTGCTGAGCATCTTTTCCCCATTTTCCATGCACACGGATGTTGCAGACCTGTCAGACAGTACTCACACATGCGGCATTTTGCATGGGTAGGTGTGTTTGGGATTGTATTTAGCTGACAAATCTGAGAGCCTTTGGATTGCCCTTAATTGACAGTTTGGCCCCCTGAAAAAGAGGTGAAGCTGTATTTATCCATAACTGTGTGTTCACATGGAGGCATCTCCAAAAGTCTTTAAGTCCAACCCTTTTCTCTTAAAATGTGAAAAATAGTCCTGTTTTCAAGAACAGGAATGGAAATTAATTCACTTTTCGTACTGGCAGAACGATCATGAATAATGTGGAATGTTCCATTTTTTCCACATCAGCAACACTGCTTTATCTCAGGATGCTTCTGTACCATTTCCAAAATAAACAGTTCTTAATACTTGCACAAGGTGTATTTGGCAAGCAGGCTTTTTTGATCATCCACTATTTCTTAGGTAAACAGTTGCCCTGCTTATGTATTTACAGCACTATTTACATTTTTACAAACTAAGGAAAAATTCCCTTTTAAAACATATGTCTTAGTTCAAAACCAGAAGCCTTATGGAAAGCCCAGTCTGTTAAGTAAAAAATACTTAAATTCTGGGTCAGCTGAGCCCCAGGATAGAAAAGCAAAAAAAAAGGTTAGGAGAATGCTATCTTGCCTGATGAGTACTACAGCAGGATATTGTAGAGACCACAGCTATATATGGGTTCAGGGAGGGTGTAGAGCATCTTTGGATGGTAAGTCCAGCTGTTGCTACTGACCTCTGTCTCTAGAAGTTTCTAAATTACTGATTGCCAGAAGCCAGGAGAGAATCGCTGCAAACAGACCAGGCCATTATCTGTGCAAGATGAGTATCCCCACCTGATTGCTCTTAGAGACAGGATTCTGGGCTTGATGACCTTTAATGTGATCCCAGTTGAGCTTTTGGCCTTTTTTTTTGGGGGGGGGGGGGGGGATAGTCAAGGTATTTTGGAAAATGGTAGTGGCTTAAGGAAGCCTTTTTATTTCAGTGCTGTTGGATTTTCTGTGGAATTTCTATTGCCTTAAAACACAAGTTTTTAAAAAGGAGGTTCTAGTACTTAGAAATAGTAAGCACAGATTTCAAAGATTTATTTCCTTATTTCTTGTTGAGAAAGGAGTTGGGATAAAGTGAAGCCATGGGTAGAGAGGTGTAACAGGCCTTTGTGAAGTTAAAGCAGGGACATGACAAAATTTGCTTGCTGAAAAGAAGCAAATATGGTGAGTGTCTGGAATGTGCTACTTGAAAAAAGTTGTGTGCAGTTTTAGAAAATTAATAATAATTTATGCATGTGATTTAAAATACTGTTATAAAAGTAAATTTAATCCTTTTTAAAATAAACTTTGTATGATCAGGCTAGGATAAGCATCAAACTGGGTATGCAGGTTGAAAATGTTTTGCTGCGGTCTGGACTTTGATGGGAAAGTTTGAGAACTGCTCTTTAGTCTGTGTGCTCTTCATTCAACTCTGGGAGCTGAACGAGAGCTCGAAAAAGTTGTATACTTCAAGTGTTCAAAGATTTAATACAGGAGGATTTTACAGCAGTGTTCTGCTTGGTGTATTGCAACTGTTTGTCTCAGCCGATACAGAGATGTGCAATAACATCACAGTGACATTTTGGAGAAATAGTGAGTTTGAAAGATCACAGATTCTACAGGTGATAGAAACTAAAGATGTCTGTAGGAAACATCCCACATCAGAAAACCTGAAGTGTGCATGCAGCTAGAGATCTCATCCCAAATCCCTAATGTTTCTATTTCAGGGACCTTAAGTCAGTGACATTCTTGCCAGGGGAGTGCTAGAATCAGGGAACTCTTAAGCCAGTGTGGAAAGCTCTTGATACAAGTTAAAGTTTTGATTAATATTAATGCTCAAAGGTCTTAAGAATTTAGTCCCCATTGAATTAGACAGTCAGTGGATTAATAAGTCATATGCTAAGAAGGTTACCCTAGGTCAAGCCATTGTTTTCTCATTAATATGCATCAATATTTACTCTTAATTCAAAATGGTGCAAGTGATGGAGTTGTGTGTATTCTGGAGACCAGTCACTCAATTCAGAAAAAGAAAGAAGGTACATCCTAGCTATTAAACAAACCCAGTTTTGCTGTTAAGAGACAAAAGGTACCATTTCTTAAACGTGAGGAGGTTTGGGGTTTTTTTCTGCTTAAAAAAAACCAAAACACACTTGAAGGTATGAAGACTCTTCCTTTTTGCATGAGCAGAGTCCTTTGGGAGCTCTAAATTTCTTCAGGAGTCATGGCTGAGTGGGTACAGAGACCCCCAAGGCCTCTCCACTATGGCTGTTTTATGTAACTCTCTAATTGTGCAATGATGTGGAGTGTCAGGAGCTTTCAAAAACTGTATTTGTGCTTAGAACACCCTAGAACTTGAGTGTAGTCCTACTGCACAAGATGCTGCGCCAGATCCATTCAAATTACATTGTTAAATATTAATATTCATAGCTATCTTGCACTAATGAAAACCATTTTGTGTAGCTCTCATAACTGTTTCAGTTTTAGCCTTATTTTTGTTTTTCAAATGTTTTGATCTAGGCAGCTTCCAGCTCCTTTCTTTTCTTTTTTTCTTTGTGGTTTTGCAATATTAAGTATGCCCTGAAATTTCATTAACATTTTAGACATTTAGTTTGAAAGTATAGTTGGTGTTTCTAAGATCTTTTCTGAACTTTGACAAAGGTTCCAAAATGAAGAAAAGTTGTATCTTTTTATTTTGGCAGTCTCTGCTACGTTTGTCAGTGACAGAATGTGAGCCTCTTGGCAAAACAGTTTTTAATATAAATACTAGATGTGACTGAAAAAATAAAAGGAGAATTTTCTGAAAACCCCTTGAAATGTCAAATTTGTTGTCACTGTAAAAAGTTAGAAACAGGTCATTATGAGGAAGTATTGTCCACAGTTTTTTACAATTCCTAAATGCAAAATGTAGATTTTCTGTACATTTTTTTCTTAAAATTGTATTGAAATAGATGCTTACATTTTTTATTTCCGAAATAACTAGTTTTGAAAAAGAAAATATTTTGTTAACTAGGATGCCACATAAAAATGCAAGGAAAATGTGTTGTCAGAAAAATTAGCAAAGTGATGATAATAATACAGCTAATGCTATATTTTAATTAAAAACAAAACAAGGACAATTTTCAAGGACATTAATATAAAAATGGTCTTAACGTTTGCAATCAGGCCTAGTAATATAACGGATGAGTCCCCAGGAGCATGAAGGAGACTATTTCTTATTTGTTTGGGTTTTTAGGACTTACTAATGAGGCTGAAACTTCAGATTTCGGAGCAGAGAAGATGGTTTGGAGCAGAAGACCGGTGTGGATATCCAAGTAAGTCAAGTTTGAAATGAGGACTGTGCTCCACATTCAGCATATGGCTAATTTTCCCTCTCCAGGGCATACGTCTGTGAGTAGGATTGGCAGCTTTGATAATGAGGGGCTGGAGATGGGGATGGAGATTTCTGTCCTAGGAAATGCTGTGGGTGTCATATAGAAAAGAGAAGGAAACAAAAGGAGGCTCCAGAGGGAGCGGTTGACATCCTCCAGGAGGTGAGGAGACTCCGGTGGAGAGTGAGGCTGGTCCCATGTGGGAGCCATGATGTGTTTGTGGCCTCGGAGATCTGTATTTGTATCTGCGTTAAACGGTTTCAGGGACAGCCGCAAGGTCACAAACTCCACTATTTAAGGTCGCTCTTTCTCACTTGTTTTTCATACTTCTACTAGTTAAAGTCCTACACACTTTGTTCCCAAACCTAGTGTATACATAAAGGAATACAGACACGTGCAGGGCCTGAAGTAGGGTAAGATGACTAACAGCTATCGACAGCCCGTCCAGACACATGTCAGAAACAGAGCTGAGGTCCATGAACTAAACATGCCAGTCTCCCAGGTCCACTGTGTGGCTCCTTTGGACCAAGCCTTCCCCCAGGAAAGGAGTTGGGAGAGGGGCAGGAATCCTTTTAATGTCATCCCCCTATTTTTTCCAAAAAATGTGTTGATGTGGCTAGCTCCAGAATTAATCAGAATTGCTACAGTTTTATACCTCTCTATGCAAATTTCCATTGATATTGCAATGGGAATAAAATTTTGAAAATGGTCTGAACAGCAGTTCCACGGGTATTGCTTCTCTTCTCCCTTCTCTTTCACTGCAGCTCATCTTTTTCACCATGCAGCTAAACTAGGAGGCTGAAAGCTTAGCAATTTATTTAGGATCAAGGCTTTCTCCCAAACTGCAAAGCAGAGTATCCTGCTAAACATCAGGAGAAGATCTGACTAGTAACTAGTACAGAGTGTTATATGATTGGTAACAAATCCCTTTCTGTAGCTGTTTGCTGCTGCAGGCTATTTTAGGAGGATGATTGTTTTCAATATAATGGCTTACACTGTATGTTTGTACATTGCTTTATAACAATGAGGACATGATGAGATTGCTCCCACACCTACTCTTCGTGTTCTGCTAATTAATTTTCCATTAGACAGCATTTATAAAGGCTACAAGATTTTTCCATACTCTAGGTAAAATAACTGCTCTTTGTAAAGGACCTTGTGCCGTAAAGTCAGGGAGACTTCATCTATGCTACTTCAGGCCAATGCAAAACCTTCTTACCATTTGCGAACTATGACTGTGACTGCACCCAGCATCCTGCATGTTCAAAAATTTGCTGCAAGGACCTTCTGGACATTTGCTACTTCAACAGCTGTATACTGGGGATGGGAGGTGCTTTTCCTACCCAGTCTGTTGTTTGATCATCAGAACTGTAGCTAAGAGACATTGTGGGAAGAGCAGACTGGTTCTGTCTCCCTGAGACGTGTTTAGATAAGATCCTGGTTGCTCTGCATTGTGTTTCTGGCTATACGCAGTCAGAGTGGATGTGCACTGCTATGGCCTCAAGTAACTGAAGCTCCAAAGCCTGTCCCTTTAGCCTAGTCTCTGAAGACTGATTTATTTTTTCCGAAGGCAGGTATTACCTAAAGATGTGGTTGTTACTCTGCAATAGCTTTATGCCTTCCGATACTTTTTTCATTAGCCACTATGGAAATTGCCTCCCCCCCCCCCCCCCCCCCCCCCATTGTAAAGAGAAATTCAGTAATGTTTGTAGAGAAAACTGGGCTGACTGGTGAAAAATCATGAAAAAATCATGGTATAAGTAGTTGGTTTATAGATTATTGAAGCTTGATGAAGTGGGCTCTAGTGACTGATTTAAGTCATTGAATAACAAGATAGAAAGTAATGGAAAAAGCCAAAGGTAACAGCCTTGATGGTAGAGTTAAATGATTTATCTGACTATAGCTATTCTAAAGGCAAAGGTTAGTGTACTGAACTGGTGTTAGGAATTATTTCAGGAAGCATGCAAAGCTCTTTCAAGTTGCCGAAATTTAAGTTGTACATTTGCCATTCCTTTAGTATTTGCCTCAGTTATCATATAAAAGTACGGTATTGACCTCTACTGTGTAATGTTAACACATACGCAATTATCAGGAGTTTATTGAAGACAAACAGACTGAAATAGGGTGGCACCATTCAGGCCAATGGCAAAAGTAAGGGTAAAACTGTAGGTAATAATGGTAAGGTCATAGTTTTTGTTTTTTGGGGTTTTTTTGTTTGGTTGGTTGTGGTTTTTTGTATAGTCAAATGCTATGATTCACACTTTCATATTTTCCAAACATTTGGAGATCATTCATTCTTGTCTAGCAGATCCTAACTGCTGAATTACCTGTGATGTAGACAACAGTGTTACAGCTAGCAGTAATTTGGGCGTATATGTGTAAAACCCATTTTTCTCCTTTTTGAACTGATGCCTGCCTTCCTTTATTTTCCTATATAGCCTGCTTGTCATATGCTTTTTCATACTGCCCATGTCAGTTCTCTCCCTGTTGCTCTTCTTTTATTTATTCTTTCATTTCTCCACTCGTTTCCTTGTCCTCTCCATATTTTCTCATCTCACACTGCCTGCCAGTGTGACTACAATTCTGTATCTTTCCAACCCACTGCATCTGGTTTTACTTGGCTGTCCTTGGCAGGCCTTTTATATTGCTCAAGGGGTTGGCTTCTTACTGGAATATACACCCTTCTGGGGCCTTGGCTGGTAAATGTTAATGCTCAAACTGTGTCTGCATGCTGTTGGTGGCATTTTGCAGAAGTTCTTGGTCTCTGGAGTCAAGTCTGTCACGAGGACGAAGACTATGTCTGTTCTCAAACACTGCACAGGAAGGCAACATCAAAGTGACCTGGAAAAAAGTAGAGCAGAGGAGGCTGCAAGATATGATCTACATAACTTTAAAAGTCATGAACCTATGGAGAGAACTTTAAAATAGTAAAGTGGAAGGGGTAGAGGCAAGTCATGTGTTGGGGAAGTTGCTTCTCTTTGGTTGGAAAGACTGTCCCACATGGGGCAGGACAAGGGGAGGGGGATGTATAAAGCTACTTAAAATATCTGTGAAGAAGAAATACATCTCAAGTGATAAGACTGAGAACTACAACTCTAGTGAATATATATTGCATAAATGCTACTCAGTTCTGCACAACAGAATGCAAGCTCTTTTCGTTAAAACAGTGCATGCATTCTTGAAAATTCTGAATTAAGCTGAATGAAGTTAATGATAGGCCAAGAGGGAGGAAGATAGGAGACTGGCAGGTTTCTTGAAATGAGTGGACACATTGATGCCTCTCTCATCTGCTGCTGGAAGCTAGTAACTTGGTGGGAGTAGTAATGAAAGGAACTGATTATAGAAATAACACACAACTTTATTTCTTGCTAGGAAAGCGCAAGGCTCTGTTACACACAGTGTATTTCTGCTTTAGCATTGATTTATCTGCAGGATAAATTAACTTCTTTCATTATTATTTCTTGTTGATTTTTTTCATATGGCTCTACTACTTGACTGTTATTTTCCCATAACATTTTCCCAGCATGCCTTCAGAAATATCAGAAAATGCTCACAAACACTCCAGAAAAGTGCCAACTAAATATTCCACAAAGTGCTTGCAGATCTTGTGCAATGTTTCCCCTGGTCTTTCCCAGCTGTTTTTTAACATTGATCTAATATTTCCCCCACGAGCAGTTAGCATTTTTGTGACATTAAACATAGTGGGGAGGTTGTGTTTCCACATATGAATAAAGTGACTGCTCTGATTTTTTGGAAAAAAATGAGTGTTCAGTCTTCCTCTTCACCAAAAATTGCTGCTCCAGAGTGCTTCTTAAGGATCTGGTTTCTTATGGTCTTTTGGGGTTGTCTGTGGCTTCTCCAAAGGAAATAAGGTACTTTTAATATTACAGTTCAGACTACTCAAAATACATAGCATATGACACTTTGGTTTTCTACTGGCATCAATAGGCTTCAGATCAGGCTCTTAATATTCTACATAACGTTTAAACAGATTACCTGAAGTATTTTTTAATATACCTGTGTGCTAAAGAAGAGATATCTATGCCAGCTGTCTACAGCATGAGGAATTTAGGTTATATGGATGCACGGTCATGCAAACCTTACCTGTCTCACGAAACAGTTTGTATTCACTTCACGAACAGTTATTTTATCTTTTCTTTCCTATAAGCTGTTTTTAAACAACGTGACCCAAAGAAAGACTGACGAGACCTAATAAGAACAAGTTTTGTGCTGTTTGTTTAATGCTAATTGTTTCATTATGGGTCCGATCCTGAATTGTAGCACTGCAGTCATGAAACTCTTCACCTGTTTATTTGAAACCTGTGACTTTGGGAAGCACAAGAATCATTATCCAGAATCAGGCCTCTGATTAGGCTGATCAAATCTAGTAATGCATAGTTGCTTTTAGCAGGGCAGGCAAAACCCAAAGCTTGTTGTCTTTTGAGGACAAACAGTTGCGGAAGGTATTGCAGGTTCTTCAAATCCATTTCTCTGTGCATATAATTGGTAGAAATCAACCTGTACCGTTTTTATAGAGCTAGTGGATGTTATAAAAATGTTCCAGGTAGATCTCAATATGGTCTTAATGCAACATTGAAAGGAACTGTCTCTTATCAGATATAATTAGCTCTTCCTGTTAGAATACTTCTACTTCACTCAAAAATGTCGCTTAGATTTGGACTACACACATGTGAAACTAGATAAAGCCATCTCTGGACAGAGCATTCAGCACTCTGGTATCTGCTGAATGGCCACTTTTCATAAAACAGTTGAACAATGAGAGTTAAATGTCATCACAATATTTCGTGTATTCAGTGTATTGCCTATTAGGAACATTTTATGCCACTACTAAATTCTACATTAGACTTGCATTATTAAGTTCTGCGTTGGATTTCTAGGCAAATACGTATTAGTACGACACTACACTGTGCAGCAGAAGTTGCTCTATGCATACCCAATTGAAATTCATTCCTGATTTCCAAAGGCCTAGATACATCAGCACTCAATATCAGACGACTGTGCTCAAGCAATCATCTACCACCAAAATGAGCAGGTTTCCCTTCAGATAACTAGTGAACTATTTTCTAGCTCATTTTCAACAATTCTGAGTTGGGGGAGAAAGGGAAGTCTGATGCGTTGATGCTCATTGCAGGTTTTTGATGGAAATGCGTATAAATACAGTAATATGTTCTTGCTATACAGAAGGCACATTTTAGGATTCATGAGTTTTTTAAATGATGAAGACATAAACAAAGGAAATTTTATTGACTCTGACCACGACTTAGCAAATGAAAACACTTGCTACTTTTACTGGTGTTAGTGGAAAGCTGCTGCTGCTCTTCACCCTCTTTCACTGTACTTCCTCTGCTGTTGCTTTTGACTGTAACAAGTTATCATGTTTATGGGTATTCTGAGGAGTATTATGTGAACTTCAGTTTACGTTAGGGCTCAGTCTTATAGGTGTAAATACACTGATGTTTTTGCTTATCCAAACGTCTGCTAGCTGTTTCTGAGGAGAAAACCCTACTACCTCTTTATCAGTCAAAACATCCAGAATATGGGAGATTTTGTAAATCCAGATTATGTTTTAGTAAGAATCTTGTCATTCTCTAAGACATGTATTGTAGAAGTGCTTTTGTGACCATTTAGAGTGTTCCTTTTACCTGGGAACCCACTGATAAAATCAAGCTCCTTGGCAGACTTTATTGTTGCCTCTAGGTTTGTCATGTCACTGGTACAGGTAGTATGCTTGATTTGCTATGTTATTTAACTTTGCTTCCAGCCACCAATATGTCCACTTTATCCGTCCTGAAGATAAGACCTTCTTCACTAGCAGAGTTACACAATTTGTGAAAACCTTTCCCTTGCAAAATGCAAACAAACAGGTGCTTGGTTCATTCAACAACATAGACGTCTGCTTAGAAGATGAGTCAGCTTCAGCCTATGCAGCATATATGGTATTGCGCTTGTGCTTGGATGAAAAACAAGGTAAATAAGTCAGCCTTTTTTTCTATAACCTGGAATTGCAAGATTTTTCTTAAGTCATTTTTAGAGTGAAAAAGTATTGTATTGGAAAAGACATCAATGGCCCAGAACACATAAAAAGTCAAGTCATCACAGGCATTTTCAGCTATAACAGGTCCTTCTACAACTGACAGGCCTATTCAAAATTGTAACAGAGGGATGTCTGACATTTTAAGATATAACTATTAGTTTCATATTTCATATGAAAATATTTCATATTTTCTTCTAAGAAATGCAAAATAATAAAAAATATAGAAAAGCATTATTATTATTATTGTTGTTATTATTTCTAAAATGAGCAGCAGATCTTGGGTGTCACCCCTCACAGATTTCAACTTCAGTGCCCAGCTCTTAACTAGAAAGCAGAATTTTGCGCAAGGTGATTGAAATGACTTTTCTGGAATCGTACGGCAGTTGAGTGGAACGGCTCAGTTAAGCCCCAAATTGTTCGTGTCCAGTCTGGTGCTTTAGCCATTTATCAACATTATCCCTAACCTTATTGAGAAAATGTAGACCTAGTAGACAAAAACCATTAAAGGCAGAAATGGTAGTGTAGACAGCACTTTTCTTGGTATCTTCTGCAACCTATGCTCGGAAACACCTGTTTTCAGGAACTGGCTCTAAAAACTGCCATTACTATTTTCAGCAACAGTAGCATGTGAGTGAACATGGAGGTTGATTTAATCTCTTATACCTTAGGTGCATCCTGTACCTCTAGAACAGGACTTGGGTGGTTATTCTGGGTAACAGTAATACATAGAAATGTTTCTGTATTAGTAAGAATATACATATAGAAGTTATAAGAAAAGTTCATACTATAAAGACTATATGCTTGTAAAACAGGAAGAAAGGCAGAAGAAAACAGAGTTAATAAACAGAGACTGAAAAATTACAAACTGTTGTAACTCTAATGCAGTACTTAAAATGATAGGTCAGGGTGGAATCCCTCGCTGTAAGTAGTATCTGCAGACTCATACAAAATCTTTATGAAGCAGAATTACTGTTGACTTAAAAAATGACTATTACCCATTTATGCTCTGGTTTTGCAGTCTTTTTTTTTTTAATGATTTGCTTATTTGTTTTCAGTACTGCTTAATTAGAGAGGAACCATAATAAGACAGGCTTCAAGGCTCAACTTTTGAGTTTCTTAAACCAATCTAGAGAGACCATTGCTCCAAATAAAGCTAGCTGTATAAATATACCATTGTATAAATGTTTGAGAGATACTATTGGACTGGAACAATATCCCAGAAGTTACTTCTAAGATTTATTGCCTGGGAATCTGAATAATATTCTGTAGAATCTCTACTATCAGTATCAGGCCATGATCCGCTTTCCTTTAATTGGCTGGTGACATACACTGTAGCATGTTATTCTTGCTATCTACTTAATCCTAGCGAGAATAAACTAGTCTCTGGAAACAGCAGTCTTATGAAAGAAAACATCAGACTTCATATAAACCAGACTTAAGGTTCACAGAGAGGGGTGCCCTTGTCCTCACTAGACTAAGTAGTTGTTGCATGAATAACCCGTGCTGGCATATGGAGCACCTTTGTTGTCTTTGTTCTGTGATGAGCTGAAATGAGACGTCAATGTTCATTTGTCTCCTGCTGTGCACACGCCAAGGAAAGAAGCACCTTTTTGTGCTACTGACAATATTTGAATGTCCCTGGGCTTTTAAGAAGCACAATGTATTCTGCGGCAGTCACTGTGCATTTCTTGTTCAAGGTTGATTTAGTCCAGTTTAGTCTGCTGTTTGCATGTTTTGACTTTTTAATTTATTCATTGTGAACATACAGCTGAGAAAAAGATCCAGGTTGCAGATGACATTGGGATGCCTAAATAAGAAGACAAACTGTTCTGTACTGCCACAGGGCGATGGCAACTATGTGAGTTCACAGTTAGTTTTCACATTTCACATAAATGAGTTTACATTTAGATCCTTCCTTAGGGAACTGTTTGGCGTCCTTGTGTAAACAACAAGGCCTTCCTTGCCCAGAATAGGCTTCTATCCCAGCCTCAGCTGGCATCTCACAAAATCCGCAGAAGTCCGAGCCGTCCGTGTGAAGGACCTGCCTCCCCATATAGCTCTGCTTTCCTTGCCTACAGCAGTGCAACTTTCCTGTCATTTATGCTGCTGCCACAACACCTGAAAGGTTTCAGTGCCAGGACTTCTCCAAAAGCAGTAGAGGAGTCCCTGTAATTCCCAGGCAGACTCCCATCTGGAAAGACCTTCAGGGTGGCGGAGAGCAGGCTGCAGAACATTGCAGCCCCTGCTGTCTTGTTAGCAGCAGGCAGCAGGACCGGGGCTAGGCGCACTGCAGCGCAGCCCCGTCCTCTGCCATCGCTTTGGAAATGAGCTGTGCGGGGCTACTTGCCCTCGCAGGTAGTGGTGGCTGTATCTTCTCACTGCTTGTTAACCATGAATACATTGGAAACCGAAGGACGACTGGTCAGGGTTCCTCTAACTAGTTAAGCAATTTAGTTACTTAATAATTAACTGGCTAGACTTGCCTAAGGAAAAAACCTGTATGACTAATTTTTTTAACAGAAAAAAAACACGGTTGCCAGGAAACAATAGCATTAGTTTGATGTGGGTTACCCTTAGCTGATGTATTTTAGTGGATTGAAAAGTGGAAGGCGGGTAGGAAGATAAAGAAAAGTAAGTCAGAACAGTTCACAGTGCACAAATTACGTTATTTCAGAATCAGTGCAGAAGTCTGTGAGTAGTTAGTCCTGTGTAATGCTTGCCACCAAAGGCTGGAGGAACCATTCTACTCATGTGAAATCCTAGGACTTTTCACGTAAGGCCTAAGCAGGGCAGGACTTTGCACAATAGGTCTTGTTCTTAATACTAGTCAAATAAGAATTTTATGTGGCAAATGCAGAGTATTTTGATCTGGACTCAGAAACCATTTTGTTCATAGAACTAGATGGCAAGCCATGATAGACACCTCTTAAGTAACTCAGTAGAAAGTTCTCATTAAAACTTTTCCAAGAAATAATTTTTAACTGGACCTGCTTGTGGTTGCTAATGAATGCACCAGCTGTGCTTCGGTGTTTGTAATGCAGTTCAGGTCCTCCTTTTGCTAAAGGAAACAAATGCATTGTCATTTGTCAAAGGTAACAGTCCACCTAATTGCTACTTCTGAGTGCACTCGTGGAGATATCTTGTGACTTGCAAAACACTTAGAAACCACATGGAATCGGGTTATCTTGTCCAGTGGTCACATACAAGCTTTGTGTAAATACACATGTATTCCTTCCTGAACTGTTGGCGGTGTGGTAAGGAGTTACTTATAGTTGGGTTGAATGTTGTATCATTGTCCAAATAAATGATTTGTTTGGAGTGGCAAAATCTTCCAAGGCAAAGTGATTTTCCATCTATTATTAGACCAACTGATTTAGTTAGAAAGAACACAAAGTTTTCTGGTGCTCAAGTCATTTTTTTTATAAGATTTTGTGGGATTCTTAAGGGGTTCTTCAATGACTCAAAGAATGAATTACATGCTCCAAATTTGTGTATTTTTTCGCTGTATCATTTAGTCTACTGAACATTATTACATCCTATAGACCTTGCCTCCCTTCTGTTCTTGGAAACATTGCAATTTGAACTCATAAACCTTCATTTGGGAATTACAAAACCTCGCATTGCGTATCTTATTCATTGAAGAATTTTAAAGGAATCCCTGGAGTCCTACTTGCCATGTTTTCATAATGTTTAAATCTGATTTGTTGTAAAATTCTCTATAGCTTAACTGAAAGAGTTTTAAATTGGGTGCAGAGAAGATCCAGGGATTTATTTTTAAATATATTGTGGAAGTTGCTTTATTTACTTATAAGAAAGACGGAAAATTGTGGTTGGACATGAGCCTGATCTTTCAAACAACAGTGCCTTCAGTGGAGTCTGGTGACAAGTTTCTGAGCTGGTGTTTAGTGACCATGATGATTAGAGGTAACATAAACGATCAATTTGATTTTCCAGTCATTTTTTTAATTCCTTGCCTGATGCTTAAAAATCTGTCTTGGAATAACATTTTTTTACCCTTTCAAGTCTTTTTCAGTAATTTGAAACTTTTTTGGACTCAGAGTTACTCTGAAGGTGTCTGGGATAACACACGTTCATGCTTGCGGGTTAAACCCTAATGTGAACTTGACTTACTTGACAAACAGATTTATTTCCAGAAGACATCCCTCTTCCCTATTTGAAATGGTGTTTCAACCAAAATCAAGTTGATAGACTTTCATTTGGGGGAGAAAAAAAGAATGTTTCAGTAATGTAAGTTTCTGAATAAAATATTTAGATATTTTAAAATGGAATTTGAGGACCAGATTGCTTGTTCTTATGAGAAATTCTTTTGACAGTTTAGAAAATTCAGGATTTTTTAAAAATAAAAAGTGAAACATAACATCTGAAACCAAAACATATTTTCATGGTTTTTTTTTTCCTCTGAAAACACTGATGTTTTGTTATTTAACTCCATTTGTAAGTAGCAAAAAACCCCAGAGACTGTCAAACAGCCCAGAAATGGAAAAGTCAGTGCCCTGCCCATCTCAGGGTTGCCTGGAGGAATTCTGTTCCTCGTCTGCTGGTGGAAGTCTCTGGCTACTTCACTGAAACCATGACGCTAGACAGCAGTGGCACAGAAAAGAATGGTCACATTCTGGTTTCCCTTCAGGGTATCCAAGAAAACAATTTATACCCAATGCTGCATCAGAAGGGGAACAGCCACAAGGGTCAAATTCACTTGCAAGGACTCAGTAATGGTGAGGTCTGCATGTGAGTGTGTTCTGGATATTTAGAAACAAGTAATCGTATTATTTTCTTCAGTTTCGCAATCTACCTTTAGATAAAGTCCTAGCAAGGCTATATCCACTGAGGCAATATACACAAGTATTGTGCTTTTAAAGCATATTGCTTGCTAGAAGTACTGATACCAGGATCAAGACTGCCCATGTGTATTGGGTCTGGCTGAGATGGAGTTAATACTCCCCATAGCAGCCCTCATAGCACTGTGCTCTGCATCAGTAGCTAGAAAGGTGTTGATAACACACCAGTGTTTTGGCTACTGCTGAGCAGTGCTGGCACAGCATCAAGGCTGTCTCTCCAACATTTTTGCCCCCCCCTCAACGGCAGGCTGGGGCAGGGCGAGATCTCGGGAGGGGACATAACCAGGACAGCTGACCTAAACTAACCAAACAGATATTCCATACCATATGACGTCAGCTCAGATATAAAAGCTAAGTAAAGGGAGACGGAAGGGGGGCATTTTTTGTCTTCAGGAGCAACCACTACGCGTACTGAAGCCCTGCTTCCCAGGAAGTGGCTAGACATCGCCTGCTGATGGGAAGTAGAGAATAATATCATTTGTTTTTCTTTGCTTTCGCGCGCGACCTTGGCTTTCAGTTTATTAAACTGTCCTTATCTTGACCCACGAGCCTTTGGTTATATTTTCTTCCCCCTGTCCAGTTAAGAAGGGGGAGTGATAGAGCGGCTTTGGTGGGCACCTGGCATCCAGCCAGGGTCAACCCACTACACCATGATAGTGCACAGATCCATCCCACCATGCAGTTTATCTTAAAAGGAGCCAGTTAAATGCTTGAGTAAAAATGAATTTTCTGTTATGTGGAACCTGGTTATATTAAAGTGGACAAAGTCATTATGCTCAGAAATTTTCCCTTTCAAAAACGCATGCAACAGGTAAATACTGAGATAGATTGTACAGTTGCAAAGAATGCCAAATGATGTGTGGAAGTTATGTGACACTTTACTGCATTAAAATATTCTTGTGGCTTTTTTTTTTCTTTTTTAATCTGAGACAAAAATGTATGCTATACTGCTGTGACCACTCATGTCACAGAAATCTGTCACCCATTTCCCAAGCTACTAATGCCAGAGAAAAGCTAGAATTACAGGGATATTTAAGGACATTCCTTTTAAAAATAGTAAGACACTGAACGGAATCAATCTGCAGAAGTAACTTACTAAATTCTTAGACAACTTTCCTCACATCAGGAAATCAAATGTATGTGGACACAGATGTGTACTAAACTATATAGTCAGGATAGTTTGCATCCTGGTATTTAATATACCAATGAGCTGATGATTATATATGTTCTGCTAATTTCCTCTTGAACTATTTCTAGTACCATAAGCCTAACTGAGATCTGAAAAATGTAGCAGTAATTTCAGAAAGCTTCCAATTTTATCATTCTTTGTTGCTTGGTAACAATAGTTTTAGCCCAAATAAAACCTGAAAATTAAAATAAATTATTATGTTTTTAAATAAGAAAATAAAAAAGTTCAGATTAGAAATAATCCAAACCTCTCTGCATAACTTCATCAGTTTTCCCCAAATGCTGCAGGGGAAGAACTCTGTCCCTGGCTTATTCCAGTGGAACATGTTTGTGGAGTTTGCAGGGGACGTAAATTAAAGCGGGAGAAAGTCATAGGAAAGCTGACAGCAACTCAGTCTGTTTTAAAGAAAACAAAGTGAAAGTCAGTGGGAGCCTGGCTGCCCTGGAATGCCTGCCCCAGTTGTGAACTGTGAAATCCAGATGGTTCTCCTCCCTGAACGGGGAGTGCTGCCGCAGCCCAGCCAGGCCACGGCTCGCCAGCTCTTATACCTGCGACCCCACGCCACATCCTTGGCGGAAGGTGGTTTTGTCCCGTATCCGTACTGCTGGACCGCTACAGCCGAAGCTCTGGCTGCGCGTGGAGCCCCCGAGGGTTTCGGCAGCACGCAGGAGAAGCAGCGGTGCCCTGGCTTTCCTGGTGGGGAGGAGGAGGAGCGTGATGCCGCAGCCGTGCTTCGGCACGCGGGGACAGCACGTTGCAGCGTGTGCCCCAGACACGGTATTTTAAACGTAAGAGTAGCTGCGCTGAAATATTCCAGATATTTAATAGATAAAAATGTCCTGTCTTCTGCAGAAGACTATTTCTATTCAGTAGCAATATAAACTTCCCTATGTTGCCAGTATGATTAAGCTTACTTGGACATAACATCAAAAAGAGATGATTCAGACTTCTCCTGTATCAGTAACTGGATTATAATCACATTGTTTACTTTGGGCCATGCTAAGCCAGCATCACTCCAAGTGCAGAATCTCCATGTTAGAATCACTGAATTCAAAGGATGGATGGGCAGCTTCTGCCCAGAGTGTGGGCAGAGTGGCCAGAGCGTTCTGCACATATCGATCTCTTGATCCTTAGTGGTAAACTGCACTTATTGCTGGGACATAAATATACCATTGTTCTCAGACATGTTAAATCCAAGTGTATGTCCTCTATACTGATGCGGAGTGGGAGAGAAGAAAGTAGCTTCCTAATTTTGGAGCCCTCTAAACTGTTAATGGTGCTCATATCTTAACTGAAGATTAAAGAACATGCTCAGAGGACTCACTGCCTTCTGCAATTGCCATGGACTGCAGTGCTGCAAGGTCACATCTGATGCTGGAGATTTTCCAGTGTTTTTTCTGAGGTGTTGATATTAATCAGCTTTCAAGGGCAGGGTGGCATGTTTAATGATAATGGAAATGTCTAATACTAGTGCTTTTGCTAGCTATCTCTTGCATGCCTGACTTCCAACCTATCTGTCAAGATTAACTAGAATTTATTATGTTCAGCTTTCTTTTAAGAGGTGTCATTAGAGGCATATAACCATTTGTAAGATTTATTCATTCACCTTAAGGATCCTGGAAAGGTGTGCAAGCTCAAGGAATGCACACATAACTTGGTTTGGGATGGGGTGAAGGCTTCAGCTTAACAGAAACATTGCTTAATGAAGAACAAATATCAGCCCAGGGTACCATTCTACCCAATATCAGTCTCCTTCTAAGGCAGATGCTATCTGGTCCTGATGTAGCTGTGTTTATACAAGTGCTTTTAAAGCAAATTTGGTTGCCACCAGGCTGCTCAGAATACCCTCAGTGCCGCCAGCAGCATGTCTTTAACTTCTCTGTGATGAATCTCTTCTCAAAACTTGATCCACCGTCTCCCTGACCTGACTAGCTTGCACCCCAGGAGTGGATGCAGAATCCCAGAAACATCTCTGGTTCATTTCGGTAGTGAACATATACCAGAAGTGATGCTTTTGTAAATGTTAGACTTATGATATACAGCGTGCTACGGAGACAATTTGCACATGCTCGGTAAATCCATCAGTATCTGTTTACCCACGCATACATCACAGCTTGGCAGTCCCAGAGACACTGCACTCATTACAGGTGCATGGTAGAGTTGATCCATATGTGGTCAGATAGGGCTGCTTGACATCTGGAAGTGCCAGACAAATTTACAAAATCCTCCATTTTTTTCCCCAGTGACATTTATGGGTGGGAAGGTGAGATGTTGCCTCATTCATTCATACGTACCTACACTTGTAAGTAAGCCTAAGGAGGCAAATGCATTAGAATAAGACAGATTTTAGCTATAATTTCTGAAGTATTTTAGAAAGGGAAATTCCTTTGAAGGGAATTAAGCAAATGGAGTATTAGTAGCTGCTTCCTTTGTTTCCAAAACTTTATAGAGGGCTGAATTTAATACAAGATGCTTGAGTAGTGTAATGACATCTTAGCTCAGTTAAGAAACTCTGCAAAAAAATGGGGAAGTCATGGAGTGCTTAATGTCTGCACGACTGATTGGAACATTCTCCTGCAACATTCATGTTCTTCAAACCTGATCATGGCATTGGGAAAATTAAGTCAGGCCCTTAGTGATGCTATTGATATTTTTGAGTTTTAAAATCCATGTACCTGAGTAAAATTTTGGAAAACTTAAACAGCGTCTGCATCAAGACCTCAAGGAGGTTGCCTGGAGCCCATATGTAAATTATTAAATACTACATGTAATGGAACCCAATATTCTTGGAACATGAAGGAGCAGCTAAATGGAAACTTTGGCTATTACCATATTCATGTTTCATGCTAAAATATTTTCAAGATCAAAGTTCTGTTATTAAAACAATGGGCACAAAAATAACAAAATTACTTTTTGTAAACGAAACAGATTCTTTGTATCTAAGAGGCTTTTCACAGAAATCTTTATTTTGAAATGGTAATATGTTACAGATTTCTTTGCTGTACTACTTTGATTCATTCATTAAAATATTTTTAATTTTGGCATTTGCAAAGGTCTAAATAAAAGCATTTTAGTTACATAAATACAGACTCTGTGGACTCAACAGTAATATAGTACGTTTGGAAAACTGTCAGTTATTCTGAAAATATACAAAGACCAAACCACAGACAGAATTTTCTGTACATTGTAAACATTCTCACAGTATGGGTATAAATATCCCTTCTTTGATTCATTGCATGCCAGGTCTTCAAGTAAAGAGATAGAAAAAGAAGCTAAAGAGAAGGGATTATAAATTTACCATGACACTTAAAAGCAGTGGAAGCCAAACAAGAAAAGAGCTTACAAAGTTTTAAGACACTGTATACAGACAGGACCGTAAAATTATAATAACAATACTAGATAATATAATCTCATATTTACATCGCTTTCATCTGCCCAGATCCCCACAAGCTATAGCATATTTAAGAACTTGTGGTGGTGGTTGTATGCAGAGATCACTGTGTCTGGTGGGTCCTGGGCAGCGCTGGGCAATTGTTTGATCTCAGAGGGAAGCTGAAGAACAGTTTAACAGGGTCAGTGAAGAACCTTCTCCAATACGGTGCATGGAGCGTGTCTATTTGCAATATGAAATGTTTCAAGACCAGGTTACCGATTCTTCTTGTTACTTCCGTAGCAATGTTTTCCCCCTCCTTCCTTTCAAACTTCTTGCTGCACCAATTTCTTTCTTTGCTTTGTGGACCATCTTGTCCAATATCATCCTTCTGTTCTGTGCAAAGTGTTGCTTGCTTTACAGGAAAGGAAACCCACTAGTTGGCAATGATATAGTGTATTTCTGAGGCAGAAGATTTCCCTAACTTTGGTCGTGCAGCGCGTACCAGAAAGCAGGACCATTTATAACATGATTACATTAAGCCTATCTAACATAGTGGCAGATGGTCTCATTGTCTAGACCCGTATCCAGTTGCTGATTTACAATACCGTTAATATCTTTAATTCTGCTATATCTTGCAGCAAAGAGCTTGGTGTTTGGTGTCCAGAAGTACTTCATTTTGTTGGTCAAGGGTTAACAAGCATATGTAGATTCCTCCTCCTATGAACCAAACCCTTGCTTAAGGAGAGGGTAGAGATTTGGGCAGTTGTCCTTTCCCCCTGGCTACAACACCTAGAAGAAGCCGGGTCCATCTGGGCCAGACTGTTGGCTTCCCGAGCCCGGGGAAGGAGAGGGAGGAAGGTCCCTGGGCCGTGGGGAGGGGGCAGCTGAGGGTCCGGGCTCCCTGTGGGGCTGACAGACAGGGGAGCTGAATAACGCTTCATTTTACATGTAAATGTATGTAAATTTTGGTAGGTCTAAAGTACATTTAGACTTCAGAAACTAATGATTTTGGTGCCTCTTCTTTTTTCCTTTTAAATACACGTTTTCATTGTCTTTTAAACATGCATTTAAAAATCCACCGTTTTATGCCCAGTAGAGTAAATCCTGAAGCCTTTCTCAAGACGAGCTCCTCTTAGGAGACTTGTTTGCTCTTTTCCTGGCAGAGCTCCCAATGCCTTGATAGCAGTTTTATCTGAGTAAAGCCCTGCGTATTTGCATGACACTGAAGAGCTAAAATTATCTCTAAATGGAGCAAAAAAAATTGCCAATATGTATTGTTCTAAGAAAGATTGCTCTTTGGTTGGCCCAGAGGGGATGTATTGTAAATATGATTTAAACATGTCTCTGCTACTACTGTCTGATCTTATCATCAGATGTTGCTGTGGAATTTGTCTATGCAGACTGTAGAAGGGAAAAACAGATTGAGAACATTAGCTTATGCTGTGAGAAAATATCTCCAACTTGCTTTGTCTGGCACAAAAAAACCCCCCAACCAACTAACCCCACATTAGAAATATGCTATAAAAAGGGAAACAAACATTAAAATGCTGTCTATCTACTTTTATCACTCTGAACTTAAAATGTAAGTGCTGGTTATTGATTCTTTGATGTCAGGAAAGTGACATTTTTCTCCGGTCCTGTCTGACTGTTGTGATGAACTTCAGGTTTTCATCCGTCTTCCTGACACTAACGGTACAACGTGCCTCTGAGCAAAATCACTGCCTGGAATTCGATTACAATAGAGAAGCAGCAAGCACTTTTCAGGGTTCTTTATGTTAAAAATCTTGTATTTGTCCAATAAATCATTAGTTGTCTCACAGATTGGTCTAGAGAGAGGCTGACTTTTTGTCAGTAGAAATTTTTTTCAGCATAAGCCAGCAGCATATCACACTATATATGTTATGATTGTTTGGCTTTTTTGAGGAGGAGCTCGGTAATACAGCACTGGGAAATGAAGATGACAAGGCCTATAAATGTGTGAAATTAAAGGGAGTTTAAGAAATGGAGTATGTTATCAGGCAGAGGTCACAATTAGTTTTGCAGAGCCAAAGCTTTTTATGTTTTGTCATTTTCTAAGCACTGAAACACAAAGTTGTCCTGGAAAGTGCTGTGAATTGAGAATAATATTTGCATTTTAAAGTTGTTTTAAATGAATCTAGGAAAGATAGGAAGATGATTAGGTATGAAGGACTATTAACAATAATCTGACAAGATTACTAGCATGTCTTCTATTTAATTCATACCTTAGGGTATCTCTTTATAGATACCAAAGATATGATTTCATAGGTAAAGTACCTAGGACAGTTAATATAGTTTCTATTAACAGCGTCGAAGGCAGGATGGTGAGAATTTCAGTACAGACATGCTGCGGATCTGTGGATAGGCTCAGAGAGGTGATACGCATGAAAGTCCACTCTCTCATCTCTTCATATTACATGGTGTAGCTGTGTATCAACGCTGACGTAAGTTTGCCTATACTTGTCTGCAGTCAAGCCTTCTACTGGAGTGGAGCCATCCTACCGGGGAAGCAAACTGAGATTCCCCCTGCAGGCCAGTTATAATTAAACATCTAATGAAGATAAATGGAGAAAAAATATGAACATTTTTCTGGTTCTTTTTGCATTGAAGGATACTTGGTGCGTGGTCATGTCCATCTACAGCCTGTATGTTGTACAGCAATCCATAGTGAAAAGAATCTCTTGCTGCTCAAAATGTGCTGACCAGGCAAATACTCTGCTTAGATTAGGGACTAGTGACCCTAAAAAAATAAGTCTGGGGCCCAGGACTTGGATATATTCCCAACTTTGCCACTTGTCCGCTAGGTGACCACTGGGATTAACTAGGTTGGGTCTACATATTCTTCAAGCTCGTTTACTGATTGTAGCACAGAAACAACTGAGACAGAAGAAATAGAAACAAATAACCTGGCCTTGTCTTCCTCATCGGTTATCCATTTCACAGAAATCAGCTTAGCAAGAAGTGTTACCTCTCCATACCATCCTTCTCATTATTTACATGGACAGCCTTTAAGGTTGCATAGTCTTACTAAAGCAAACCTAATCAGTCAAGTCATTGACCAACAATAATATCGGAGCATACTGCGTACAGAGATGAGACAGAACTGGAGACTGCGTGAGATCTGCGGATACGTGGTTAGTGCTTTGCAAGACAGTCAAGTGGTGAGGTGGTGGTGCGATGTGTAGGCTTGAGACAGATGTGGAAATGAGCAAAAACACAGGCTGGAACATGTTTTAGACTTTAGACTTCAAACTGTGAGACAGGAGAGGTTACAAGGAGCTTCTGTGACTAGAATTGTGGAATTTAGGAAAATGCTTAGCAGAATTTGGCATGGTTAGAAAAAAAAATAAATTTTACCTACAGGAGCTCTGAGTAAGAGTATAATCAAAAATAGATCTGAAGGTACATGACTGTGTGAAGAACAATAAATGAATGAATGATAAGTCCTTAAAGATTCTATGTAGTCCTTATATTTTTATAGAAAAATATTTATGGTCAAAGGAGTCTTGCACTTGTGTAAATAGAAGCTTCCATATGGTAAGAATACTTAAAAAGGAGTGAGGTTTGTCTCTTTTGTATTATCTCAGCTGCTTTTTTGGCTTCTGTAGCTGCTGGTGATGCATTCTGTAACATCTTTTTTTCTGACTTTATTCAGAGACAAAGGTGGGATGCAGCCAGTACATTATAAGAAGGAAACTGTTTTTGGAGTGCTTCCCAAAAGTGCTATTATTTTAAGCGAAACTTGTACGATCAAATATTTGGAAAAAATCTGTCATCCTACAACATTTCACGTTTTGGTAATGTGTATAATCTGCTTCTTTTCTCATTTTCACTGTTTTCTTTCAGGAAAATGGCAGAAATCAGTGAAGTTGTTATTATTTCCTCCCAGAGAATAATCAAACAGACTAAATGGCAATGGCAAGAAAATTTCATATCAGCAACAGTTAGTATAAGGGCATTTAAAAATTTATCTTCCCTAAATTCTGATTTGAAGTTATTTTGTTTCTGCAAAGGTAGTTTAAGGAAGAATAAGAATAAACTTAAAGTTTATCCCCAGTGAGAGTTGTTTTGAGGTCAGTCATAGTCAGTAGCTGTATATACCTACGCTCTTTTAGTCCGATTATTTTGTGCGTTTTGGAATGCAGAGCTTATATATAGTATAACTCAATAAATACCATTAGAAATGTCCTTTCTTTTACCTTGCGCCTGTTTTGGAGCAGACTGGAGAATACCAGTGATGGGGACGTGTCATTTTGCCTTTTGTTTTTCTGACTATTTGAATTCCAAATAGAACATGACAAGGGCAAACTACACTTTTGAACTCTGACCTCTACTTTAAATTGAATGTGAAGTCTAAATATCTTCCTCTTTGACTGTATCCAAAGAGAGGTTTGTCAGAGACATCTTAGAACCTTGTGGCTGCAAGGGTATCCTCTATTAATTAAAAAAAGTTTTCTGAAGAAGTTCTGACTCAGTAGAATAGACAGGGGGCAAATGTGGAGAAGAAAGGCACATTGTTCCAGTAGACAAAGACAGGGTATCAATTTTCATAAATCTGCATTCCCAAGACAACTGTTCAAATCTGGTAAAAGCTCCATTTCTTTGAACTTACATACCAGAAAGCTTTTATTCCTCTGCTCTGCAGCAGACAAGAGTACAGGTTAACTGTGTCTCATCAATGTTATGCTTTAGATGATTCAGTGAGAAATTCTTTAGTTTAATGATGGAATGTACTACCTAGTTCAAGAAAAAAATAAAAAAGAGAAAGAATGAAAGGGTTACCTGTGGTGCCAGACAACATTTTAGAAGATTCAGTTTCTCTAAGTTTTCAAAGTGCAGCTTTTAAGCTTCATGGTTTTAAATTCCTAGATCTTATAATTAAGGACTTAACATTACTAAAAAAATGCTTATTTATTCCTGGAATAGCACATACCAGAATTCTAACCGTGAGTGTCCTGCCTAGCCTAGAATATTTTGGAGTTCTTATTGCTATTTCTTCTCTCTTTGAGACTAAATGATAGTATAAGATGGACATTATCTAACCACAGTAGAAAACAGATACAGAGTCTCAGCTTCTGTTACTCCATACTGTGGTATGAAGCTATCTCTCACTGCTCACACAAAATCCACACCAGTTTACAAGTTCTCAGCAGCATTGAATCAGAATTACGTGCTTGGCCACTCATGCAGAATAAGCATATTTCACCAATCATTCCCAGTGCTTGTGAAGTATAAACATTTGCCTCAGTATTTTCTCCAATAATTTTAATATGTATTGCATATTTTTGTTGGAAGAGCTTCTAGACATCCTGAGTGAAGAGAGGCCTACATTCATATAAGAAAAGCAGTGCATAATCTAAGTGCATAATCTAAAAAAATCCCAATCTAAAAAAGAGTAAACAAAGGGTGGAAGAAAAGAGTTAATTCCTATACTGAGATTCTTTTTGTCTCATAATGCTTGTTCTGTGTTTGTGCAGAACCTTCTTTCTTTTTCTGGATCCTTGGGTACAGAAACAATAGGATAAGGTTTTAGGCAGTGGTGTAACTATAGCGTGTAGAGGGCTATGAAGACAGAGAAAGATATTACTACTGCTGCAGTAATACACAATGAAGTCCTAAAGTCCTTAAGCTTCTGTTTACCTTCTAGTTCTCAGTCTTTTTTTTTTTTTTTTTTTTTTAAATGTTTTCAAGCTTTTTCCCACCACCAGGAGGGCTAGGAGTATACTTTCCTAAAAATGATAAGAGTCCAGGCACAATCACAGCACTTCCATGACTGGGGCTAGAAGACAGAAAATCCATCAAGATTAGAGCTATAATTGAGATCTCTAGATACCAGTTTGTCAGTGTCAGGACGGAATAACGCCAGGAGTTACACGCAGGTTCATAGGATGAAGAGGCAGGCAGAGCCTAACTAGAAGTTAGAACATCAAGAACTTAATTTATAAGTTTTTGTGGTCTGAGTTTACAGACTGCAGAAACACTTGCATAAAGGGACTACAACAAATCCATGCAGGGAATGCAACCTGTAAAAAACCAAACTGCTGAGATTTAAAAATATGGGTTTCTTCCTTCCTTCCTTCCTTCCTTTCTTCTCCTCTTCTCTTCCCTAACTACTTGCCTCCCTATGAGCTTTCTCCTCAGCCATTCAGATGATGGTTCTGCTAGACTGTAGCAATGTCTGTCTTGGGAACCTGAAAGAAGCTGATATTGCATCACCTCTGGATCTGGTAATAGGTGCGTGCATCTCAAAGTGTCCTTTTCTACTATAGCTACAGGCAGTTACACCAAGTAAAATGTTTCATGTTTTTTAGACATGTTTAAAATGAAGACAAAATCATATCCAGTTTCTTTTGAAATGAATGTAGAGGCCTGCAGAGGAAAAAACAGCACGCCAACTCATTTTTAATTACAGTGTCTCTTTGTAGGAATATATATATATATATATATATATGTGCACTTACGATTTAAAGAAAATTTGATAAATAGAGTAACTGATCAGAGTCTTTACTGTTTTAAACAAGAGAAGCTTCTTTGAATTAGTGATATTTTGACCACTTAGAGAATCAGCTAATTAAACCCAGTGTCCATAAAATGATTTGCTATCAGTAATAGTTATACTCTGAATGTGTATTCCTATATACCTGTACCACAGTGTTGATAATTGCAGATGCTCTTTTTTCAAGGATAAAAGGGCACATTAGTGTAGCGTAGCTAAAATTACACTTCTCACTACTTCTGCCATTTGTCCTTTGATCCTTGTATCATCACAGACCTTTGCACAGCACTTTGGGGAATCATCTTAATTGTCAGAAATTATTCTTGGGCACTTATTCTTCTGCTTTTTCATACACATTTTAAAATTTCTTTAATCACATCCTAGCACTGTCTTACAGCCTCTGCTTATCTGAAAAATCTAAAGAAACTTTGAGGGATAAATTCTGTTCTTTGTGGTGCAATCTGCACGTTGGTGCCCTAATTCGTGCTGTTGCTCCCCTTGACTTTCATGAGAACCAAGCTATTTGAACTCTTGCACAGGATACTGAGCAATGATCAAAACCTAAGCAGACTGTCAGTTCAAAAGGATCATCATTTCCTTGGAAAGAATTTAAATTAAAAAAATGAAGAAAGCTGTATCCCAGGTAATGTCTGGATGATAGAAAAGATTTGGAATATTCCACAGGAAAGAAGAAACCCCAAAGCAGAGGATTTATATTGTCTGACTCAACTGTTTTTATGTAGAATTATTATAAATGTTTTTCATCAATAGGAAGAGTTGAAATACGGAGTTAACTCCTAATGAATTGGAGAAGGGTATGTGCTCCCAACTGGAGAATGTAACCTAAGCTACAGTGGCCCTTTAATCTTCAGGTTCATAAAATAAGTAATGTGTTCCTGACTTCACATACTAGGTCATCTGAAAGGCAATGATTATTATGTTTTTCATTAGGAAAGACTGGGGGAGATAAAGACTAAGTGAGATAAAGGAGATTCATAGGCCTTGTAGGCTTTAAACAAACACGTAACTGATTTGTTGGGGGAATATCTATTTCTTTCTGGACAAAGCAATAAAACTCCAGCTAGGGGAAGGGAAGCATCGGCCTCAGGAAGTGTAAGATGTGTGAAATGGGAAGGTTTCCAGTGTAAGAAGGTGAAAGATAAGGGTGTGCATGGTTGCCAATTATTTTAATGTGCTATTGGATTTCATTATGTGTTATGCTATATATAATAGGTACTGATGGGTTATTAAAGTAGCAGGAGGCTTGCTGGCAGATCTAGGCTATATTTATGGTGTGGTTTTCATAGAGAAGGCACTAGATAGGTGCAGTAAATAACAGATAAATTAGATTGTAAGAAAGAAAGGTCATTCATGTAATTTGTTGCTCAAGGACTTAGTATAAATGGATGGCCAGGGCTGGTACTGCTCAGAAAGCAAAGGGGAGAGCTGGGGAGAAGTTAGAGCGGGGCTCCAGGCTGCTAGAGGAGCGTGGAAAACCCAGCAGTCTGGAACGAAGGATCTTAGAAGTATCACAGCAACTGTTTTTGTAGTTTGTGCTCACCGTATTTGGTGAGGATGGTCTGTTCGGGGCCGGCACAACTGGTTACAGATTTTATCCTTCACCCATACACAAGGTCTGCTGGGCAGAAACCCCACGCTCTTTGCAAAAACTGGTATTTTTAGCTTTTATCCGTTTCTCAGTGAAGTCTGAGCACACAGACCAAAGGCTGTGCAGAGCTCGTAGGGCAACATGCTGGGAGCTCTGTGTCCTCACGGGCTCGTGTGAGGTTAGCAGGGTCGGGTTTAGTGCACATCTTCCCTTTCCTATTGCCGCTCCCTGCTGCTCCATCTGACATTGCGGTTTGGTTCTGAATATGGGAACCACCTGGCAAACAAAGCCTCTAAGACCCACCATTGTCTTCCTGAGAAGACATCACAAATATGTTGAGAGGGTTGGGGAGGGAGCTGTGCTCCGAGACAGACACAATTGAAACGTTGAAGACTTGTTAGAAAACCTCTTGGGTCTGTAGTACAGCTTTCTCTTCTGGGCCAGAAGTGATTATAAATATCTGTGCCTGACATCTGAGCTATATTAGAATGGCAGCTGTGAACAGGGACATAAAATTTGATTTCAAGGAGAGCTTTGCTCTGGGGGGTCTGCTGGAATCCCACTGAACCCAGCTCAGCACACACCCTGCGAAAGGGAGATTTCAAATCTGAGAAACTCTAATATAAGGGAGAAATGAACTTGAGGGACTCTCTTTGTCTTTTGTCTTTGAAAATGAAAGCCACAATTTTTGGTGTCGAATATTTGCTTCCAGCTGTTGTTAAGGAAGAGAAACTGAGGCACAGTGTGAGTCGAAGCCACAGCAGATGCGGGTGGCTGGCATCTCTCAAGCTGAGCATCCAGATTAGAAGTACATGGTGAAGGCATGGCTCTGATCCCTGAATGCTCAACAGCATAACTGATTGAGAAAGCAAAAAAATAACTATGATAATAAAGAGATTTGACAGAGACGGGTTAGCGTATGGGTAAACGAAGAGAGAAACTGTGGGGTGATATAGAAGTGTCTATTTAAATATTGATATGAGGGCCAATTCACAGTTTGGTCATGTGTATGAGTTCAAAACTGATTGTCAACTCAATACAAGTATCTGTCTACAGTGGCGTCCTCTTTGTTCCAGCAGACCGAACTACAGCTAAGACTGCTATAAGCAACCTGTGCTGGCTGCTGGAAAGGGTCCATTAAAATTCCATGATCTTAACCTGTTTCTTTATCATTTACATTTATAGAATTGAATTATGAGAAATATTTATCACAGAAGATTCAGGTTGTCATAGCCTCATTAAAAAAAGGCTTAATTGACCTACCACAGTTACTAGTATTTGCGGACTGAAAGATTTATGAAAATCCATGTATTTTCAAGTGGGGTTTCCTTTGCATGATTTTGGAGGTACAGTTTCCATGCTTACAGAAAACTTAAGTTTTAGAAAGTGATTTCATAATTCCCAAGGAGAACAACAACATCACGCATCTGTCCAAGGGGAAATGGATCAAAGGGGTTTTGTTTAGAGAGCAGTTACATTTCTTCACATCACTTCCAGTTGTTGCAGGGCTGTTGTTGCCACATCATCACTCCTAGATGTGCATCAGGCTTGGAATGTCATTAAACTTTGTGTTGTGGCTTGGAAAAATGTATTCTGCTTTCTGCCCTGCGTGTAGGGGAGGGGGAATTTTTCTCAATCCATTAAAAATGTGCTCGAAATGATATGAAGAGGTTTTCAAAATGAATGTTTATACAGAAGTGAAAAACATAATCAGAGTGGCTTCTTTCTGTCTGTCATAGGTGTTAGAAACTTTACACTTCCCTGAAATAGGGCAAATCTTCCTGCTGTGTGAAATTTATCCTACCTAACTGATGTACAAACATGTTCTGTTGCAGAGGTGTTAGAGAAATCCTGAAGGAAATACTAACCCTGTAGCCCTCCTCTTCTGCCCCAGCTCCAGACCGTTAGTCACAGGAGTGGTATGCAGCTTGCACAGGGAGTTGGACTGGCTGGATCTCCATAACCACAGAGTCTTTGGCCTGCCTGTGGCTCTTCTGTCTCAAGTACATACTGGCAGTTTGCGCCAGCCAATTCTGGAGCCAACTTGGAGTCCCAGCTGTACAATGTGGGAGTCTTCTTCAGTTGGTGTGAAGCTTTGCTGGACTCAAGTGGTAGGAAGGCTTTGGATCGGGTTTTGCCCTGTGCAATTTGTTCCGAAGACCAAGTCGGTGGAGCAAAAATGCTGCCAAGGCTGCAGGACTGCCTAATGTGCTTGCTCCGTACGAATTTCACAGCGGTAGCACTGGCGGCTTTTGCTTCTTTCTTCACAAAAAAGCACTTTACAAGGCTGTACTCCAGTTATGGAGGGATTCTGGCTTGTAGGTGAGCTAGAGAGCCGCCTGTCAATAGAGGGGCTAGAGGCTGCTGGTGCTCTGCAGGATGCAACTAAACAGCCAAAGCAAAAATAATATTTATCCTCTAAAGGCTGTGAGTAGGTATAACGAAAGTTGCAAGCAACATTCAGATTATGTGAAGCAGGATAACCCTTGAGGTCATGCATTGGCCTGAGTTTTGCTATGAGTGCAATAAAAGCACGTTTTTTAAAATGAAATAGTGATGATTTCTACTTTTATCATCAGTGGAAAAATCTTTTAAAAACTGGACAACAGTATGTTTTGTTTGCTGCTTGTTTCACAAAACCTTAGGCTATTTTGGGAGGCCAATAAAGATTCACTGACGTCAAAATGGAATATTAAAGGCAGATGTTTCTGGTTAGCTTATTTATCCCTAACCACTTTTCCTGATTTTTTTTGAGAGATAAGTCTAGACTAGACAGAGCACATTTCTAAAGTGTGCTTTTTAACTGATTAGTTGTTTGTTCAACCGTTTCCAGAATAAGACTATCAATTTTATTTCCTCTTCCTAATATCATTATTAATTAAATTAGTATGTGGTATTTTGATAAGCCAACAATATTACTGTGCTTGATCCAGGAGAAAAAAAGTCTCTTTCATAACAACAATTATCAGCAACATTATTAGATACAGATGTCAAACATCTGGAGAAGATGGATGTTCAGGTAAGTGATACAAAAGAGCTGTAAGATTTAGATAAAGCAGCAAGATTGATATATATGAGGAATTTTGTCTCTGTGAACTATTTTTGGTTCATTCCCTGCCATAACCCCAAATATATCGTACACAGATTAGTTTCTCAGAGGAGGGAAGCTCAGGGTTGGATGTTAGAGCGATGTTGCTTCAGATGAGGGCGAGGAAAGCTGCGTAGCAGCACGACACTGCTCTGCCACAGGACCCAGACTCTGCAGCAGCCAGTGCTGATAGGAGAAGAAATATTGCTCCATTAGCTCTCATGGTAAATATGCTCTGGATTGGGAAAGCAATAAATATAAATATAGACATTGGTTGCTGGAACCAGTCTGGTCCACTTGCAGAAGTAAAAGCGCTCAAGACTGCTTCCAGTTATGCTACCTTTTTTTAAGCAACTGGTATGGTCCTGTCTACATTTCTTTTCCACCAGAAAATGGATGTTGCCTCCAACAGAGGTTACAGGAGATTAAGGCAGCAGACGGAGGGTTGACAGACTGCATACTTTGCCTGTGCTTGAGGAGATGAGGATCAGCTGTTGCAGACTTAAATCTGTGTCACTGCCTCTGCTGTCCCGTTACGCAGCCCTTCCCTCTGCTGGGAGCCTGTGGCAGGGCCCCAGGACGGCTGTGGTTCCTGGGCACTGGGAAGAGCTGGTGCTGCACCGGAGGGATGGTGGGGGGAGAGAGCTGGAGGATGGAAAGAAAGAGCAAACGGGATAGGCACGTCCTCCCCATGCTTATGCTCCAGCCTTCCTGAAATGCTTCTGACTCTTCATGGTCTTCTTCCCAGCCTCTAGCACCCATCCTTTCCCCCCCAGTGCCTTTCCTTGTCTACACCCCCAGCCCCTCCATCTACTTCAGATCTCACTGACCTCTCCTAATCTTTCTTACCCCTTTCACCTTCCCCAGGAAAACCAGAGCGTCAGCCAGATTTTGTGATCCCTTCCCTCAAGCCCTCTATACCCACTTCCCACCCCAGAATTTGGTCTGAATTTTGCCTATATTGCTAAGCAGCCTCAGCACTGCCTCTCTCCTCCAAAGCCCGTTGCCTACACGCAGCCTCTCTTAACTCACAACCTCCTGACACTTCCCACTTCTCAGCTCTTCCTGCTCATCTTCACCTCCTTCGATTCCTGCCGGCTCTTCACTGTCTCTTCTTCCTGCTCCCACTGTCCCCAGACCTGATCTGTGACCAGCACAAAATGAAACTTAGCCAATATTTCTGGGAAGCCTTTAATTAGCTCTGGGAATAGAAACAATAGTGTCAACCTCAGACTAGCCAAGGATCCTTCTGCAGTTGGCTCTATCATTGCTCATCTTGCCAGCGTGCTGCAACAGCACCCTGGATTTGGCTGAGGATATGGCTTGGTCATGAGGTTTTTGACCTTTTTTCCTGCCTAACTTAATGCTATTTTTAAAACCCAGCCAGGATTTTTTTCCCTTGACAGCTGGATTTGGCTCAGTATTTCTGTATGATTCCATAACATCTTTTTACAGTATTATCGTATTACTTCTTTTCATTTTTAGCCTAGGGCTTCATTTGAGGGTGCTGAAGGAGTTATTGTAATAACTAACATTCCACCAGATGTGTAGCACAATAGCCAATAGCTTCAGACAAATCTTTTAATGGTTTTTCTATAATAATAAAACAATAAACTTGCAGTTTATGTGAAGACACGTTAATGTAACTTTCCACATGTAATTCAGCTTACAGGAATCTTAAACCTTCCAGAATATAATGCTTAAGTAGATTACCATGAGACTTACTGGACATTTAAGGGAATATATTTATTAAAATGTACTTTGGTCATGAGAATATGCTTGACTTTAAACAAGTAATAGAAACCATATCAGACTGGACCCTGCCAGCCTTGTGCTGTTGGATTGTGCCTTATTCTAACTGAAATCAAGAGGTCACTTCTGGAGTCCATGATGATTCTATCTAAATTCAGGTTCTAGAACTGGGTCCGTTATTTAGGCAACTTCTTATTAAGAATTATTTGATTTTGTGGAATGTAAGCAGTTGTGTCTAGACATGACCTACGTAACTCAGGTGATGTTATGTTCTCACAGGACTTACGCATTGCTTTGCTACGAGCTCATTGTATGGGGACTCTGCTACCTCATGAGCACACTGGGTATCGGGCCGTGGCTCTCAATCACAGGCTTTGTCCAATATTCCTTAGTTTAAGGGTGCATCTGCTATTTTAGGAGTGGGTAATACACACTCTTCACCTTCCCATCCCTTGGTGCATTTTACTCCCTAAAGACTAGGAAATCCCCCCTCAAAACCTGCTGATTTACAGCTCTAGACATCCTCTACTCCTTAGTTCTATTGCTCACTCCATGCAGTGTTCAGGTTGGGCAGTGCCCATTTGGCATGCCCTTCATCCTGCTGTAGCTGAAATCTTCCCTTTTTTCTCCTTTTTCTCTGAACGCATTGGGTGTAAGGTGGGGGGCGGGTGGAATACAAGGACCTCAAAGAGGCCACTCTCCCCTGTACATTTTATATGACAGTAAGAAGGCACTGTATCACTGCAGTGTGGTCCTGTGGTCCTGCAACATCCGAGTGAAAACAGTGAGGATTTTTGACCTCTAGAACTAAGAGTTGTTGAAAAAGGTAGTGTTATAGTACAAGTTACAGAAACCTGATGAGAATGTCTTCATAGGTAGATGACTTAAAAGATCAACTGGAATGCTAATATTAAATAGCAAATATCTTTTGTCAAGGCTCCCTGAGTGCTCACTATCATTAATCCCCAAGAGCCCCACTAAGAACGTATTCCAACTTCACAACTAAATGCTTAAAAATCTAGAAAGAGCGAGCAATGTTAAAGTTTTTCATGTAATCCGTGCTTCTCTATTCTGTGTGTCTGCATATAGAGTTTGTGTTCATGCTAGAAAATGGCAGGTGGAGTTAGGACTACAGTTCCTGCTAAAATACTCTGCAAATACAAAGACAGAAACCGAAGGAAGAAATCCTGTTTATCGCCCTCAATACCCTCTTTTGGTAGTCTAAATCTTCTTGAATTAAGGAGTTCTTCCTAACCCACTAGAGTGCATTTGCATGGAGCCAGGATAAGAGGTGCAGACTTACCTTTAACTAGCAACTGGTCTGAATACTGCACAGCCCATTTTCTCTTTTTTTCATTCTGCTATTAGCTAACTGTTGAGTTTTTTAGCTTAATGATGTAGCAAACACGGACAAAACATATAGAGTCATATTAATTTGAGGTTTATCTTTAACTGCTATATTATCTGTAGATGGGAAAACATTGTTGACATTATGCTCTATATAAATGTTTTGATACTTTCTTGGAGTCTTTAACCTTTTCCATTTCTCAGAACAAAGGGACTAATTTTAATTATACGGCTGGCAGGACGGTGGTTCTGTATGCAGAAGCGGTGAGACTAGACTTTCCCCGAGTAACTGAAAAGGCCATGCAGCCTCTCCTGGGTTTCCAAGAAGAAACCCTTTGTATTTAGCTGTGATCCCAAAGCCCTTTGTGGAATAAGCAAGTTAATGGGCTTCTTTTGGTGCCTGGCCTGCATCTCTTGTGTGCTGGAAGATTTCTTAGCTCCACGTGGTGGCAAATCAGTATGAGACGCTGAAATGTTTGCGAGATATCCTCACCTTGCCACTCTTCTGCAGTCTGAGCAAAACGCTGTGTTTCTCTTTGTCCAGCTTTCCCCACCTGCCCTTTTGCTTATTTCACCATTTTATGGGGAGTGTCACCAAATGGAGAGTGTTTTCTGTGAATTATTATTTTATATTTTCTTAAATATTTGATGCCATTTTTCAGCTCTTTCAGCCTTTATCGTAATCTAGGGTGTCAGCGCATACACGTCTTCATCAACAGAGTGAGCTGATGGCGATTCCTTTCTGTTGGGGTCTTTTTGAGAAGACTGTAGTGTGGGTAGCGTGCACCTGAGTTGCTGTAGTAGGGCTGTAAATGTTCCACTCTTGCACCGGAATCACTTTTCCTTCTCTTAATCCCCCAGTCAAAGAGACTGCCTCTGCTCAAGCGGTACTTTCCTTTCCAGTATTACTCCAAATTTGAAGCCCTTTATCTTCATACTAGGAATGCCAGAATCTGGAAATAGTCCAGTTAACTGGAGCAACAAAGAAGCTTTGATTGCAGTAAAGCTTGGGCAAAATATATGGCATGAAATTACGGGATGATCCAAATAAGTGGGAATTTTGCCATTGGCTCTAACAGCAAAGATTTCACGCTTGTTTAAGTTTGAAATCTGAAAAGCTGAAGGAAGGGAAAATGCCGTGAAAGCTACTGGGAGAAAAAAAAAACCCACTTGAAAAGGGCTAATTTTCTATGAAGCTCATTTCTTGATAGCTAAACTGGGCCTTGGATG
The DNA here is from genome assembly GCF_026419915.1 of Harpia harpyja. NCBI lineage: Eukaryota > Metazoa > Chordata > Aves > Accipitriformes > Accipitridae > Harpia > Harpia harpyja. The sequence continues at coordinate 20,855,866 of NC_068969.1, forward strand.
AACATCAGGATCTCCAAATAAGTAGAAGTTGGGCTTGATGGAGGAAGATTCTTCCAACAAACATAAAAGAGCTTGGATAGCAGAACATGGACGTTTCCTCTCCTTCATTTACTGATCATTTATGATTTCAGTTGATTTTCCCCACCCCATTTTCTTACCTTGAGCTCTTATATAAGGACCAAATGTCAAAGGTCAGTGCCTGTGAAAAAATAATGTAAATGCACAGTTGGTCCATTGAAATCCAATACATTCCTTCGCATTTCTGGTGATTTCCTTGAGAGCAGAATTTGGTTTTACTTTCTAATCCGTCATGTCAAATTCTTTGGCACTCACACATAAATAATCACTCCCAGGCAGTTGTTAAAAGTGGGCACTGCACGAAATACTTTCTTATCCAATACTTCCACAGAGCCTTCTATTCAGCTGTAAATTATTAGGGAAGAAGAACGGATGTGATTAGCTATGATAGCCATTTCAGCTCAGTTGCTGCTGTTATTGCATATAGTCTTGCTCACCCTCCAAAATCTAAAGGCCCTTCAGCTTCTTGGCGGCTTTATACAGCTTGCCCTCATGATTTTTCATATATCTCTTTTTACTACTGGTAGTTCAGATTAGGAAACCGTATGTTGCTTTTTAGTTATCTGCAGAATGCTTCATCAGCCCTGAAACACCTTAGAAAAGGTCTTCCAGCTTGTATTTAGCCCTCTAACCCATAGTCTCCCAGGTTCTTGTTTAGTATGGGAGCTGAGGCTGAATCCAGGGAAGACATACTGTCTTGCTATTAGGAACTGGTTCATTAAAGCATTTCTGTTTGCTCAGGCTCCGCTTTTCAGGTAGAATTGCTCACCAGGACCTGCAGACTAGGTGATATTTCTGCGTGAGGAGGCATCTCTCTTGTCTGTTTGACCATCTCATTTCAGGGAGGGACTGTGTGTGGACAACCCAGCTTACATTTAGCAGCTACTCTGCTGTCTCTGATTCCTCCTGTGCAAACTGATTTTGATATAGGCTGTTTGGTAAACCTGTGTCAGAATGTGGTAGTTTTAACTCGACTAGATTGAAACTGGGAGAGATTTTACACTTCCCTCTTCCACCCTCAATTATGCAAATATAAAGAGAAAGTTTGGGGGTCTGTTTTCTGGATAACTTAAAAAAAAAAAAAATCTTCTTCCCATGTTCCTTCGCTTTTCAGTATGAGCATCTCTCAGATTTATTGAGAAAAATTATTTGGTCTGCTTAGGTGGGTACTTTCCCCAAATTGGCCTGTTTGATGACTCCTCCTTAAAATCAGTTGTGTTCTCTCTGCTTTCTCCATTCCCATCAGTTCTGCATATTTCTATTTCCACTATAGATTTCATCACCATCCACCCCGTCCCTGTAGCATCAGCTCTGCTCATTCTGGGATGGTCTTGCGCTACAGCAGCAGAAAGTACTCTTTCTCTCCCCAGGTCAGCAGAAGGATATACAGCTGCAGCCCAGTTCCCTTATTCTTTGAAACCAGCCAGGATGGAGAGAAGGAAACAGGGAGTTGGGGGTGCAGGGGGACTCCAGAGGAGCTACCCCCTGTGCTTGAAATCTGATCCTATTTGTCTGCTGATCTTTCTCCATCTCCATTCCCCCTCCTTCCTTGTCAGACTGGTATTGGGTTACTGATGGGAGCGAAGAGCGCATTGCCTCCTTTTGGGAACGCAATTGCAATTGCTTCGATCCTGGGAAGCAGACACTAGGATAAACAGCTTGTCAGAAAGGTTGGCTGAAGTTTCCCTTAGCTTGGCTAAAATTTCTGAGAAAATTGGAGGTTCTCGTGTGATTGGAAGAGCAGCTCTTGCCCTGGCCAAAATCTACCGCTTGTCAAAAATTCATGAGGCTTGGCAACCTGGATAATGGGACTCAAGTGTTAAAAGAATGAAGGCTGGTACTGTGTTACATACGTGTTGAGTCTATATGATCCCTTCTGGCTTTGAAATCTGGGAGTCACTGGGTAATTGCAAGGACACAGCCATTTGTTTGCAAGTAGGGCTGGTGCTCACCCGTTCTCTCAGGTCAGAGCCAACAGAGCATGAGGAGCAGAACTGGGGCAGAAGTGTCTCAAGATCCTTTCAGACCTCTAGGGTCTTAACACTGATGTTAGAAGATATCCTAAAACTATGGCTATAATTAACCCTCTAGCATTCTCATATAGATATCATATCCATAAATCTACAGTTCTGTACGTATTTCAGACCAGCTGGCCTGTTCTCCACTGTACATTTTGCTTCACTTGTGAATTTAACCAAAAGCCACGAAGCCGTGCTGGAACAGAGGGTTCCCTTTCACAGAAGTTTACTGTGATTTCAAATCACTTTCAGTTCCAAAATGAGGATGTAACACAATTTTGGCTTCTTGTGGCATGAGCTTTTGGGGAGGGAAGAATTATTTTAAGACAACAGAAACATTTCGGTTTAATGTAATTTTGGTCTGAAATTGATTTTTCTGTTTTATATTGTGTAACATAAGATTAAAAGGATTGAAAAAAATGCATTTCAAGACAGAAAAGTTCCACTCGAAGGAAGTCTGAGTGTTCAATCTCAACCTAAGCCCTGTTCCAGCATTTTTCAAAACACGGTGTCACTGAAACTGACACATTTCTGCAAACATTTTGGATTCAAGGAAACCAAATTTCCTCCTGGAAGAATGTCCTGCTGGAAAACTTCTCACCATCTCTGTCTCACATTACTTGGCAGATTTCACATTAGACATTGCTTGTTTCCCTAGCATTATTTAATACTTTTCTTGGAAGTATTGCCAACTTTTCAACCCAAATGTGGAGAACTGTAACGTGATGAAATTCGCATCAATACTGCTCAATAAAAACCTCCTGAATGCAGTCAGTTTGTCTGTGGCAAGTCACAGCTGAAAGATTGGAGCCCTATATTTAGGTAGTTGAAGGCAGAAGGCTCTTTGCATCATGCCCTGCAACACACCCAAGGTGTGTGTTTTATGGCGCAATAGTATGTGCCCGGCTATATTTCGAGTACTGCTTATTGTGCAACCTGTCCTTGCAAGGAGGCTTGTAGGACATTTAGAATAACATTAAATTTTGGAAAGCACTTAGAAAATGTTTCAGTAATATAGGTACTTCAACTCAGGAAGGTGGTAAACCAGTGACTAAAATCTAGATCTAGTCACCCTGTAATAGCAGCAGCCCTAGTACTCTTGGGACGAAATCTGTTGGTTGTTCTCTTCAGCTGTGGTTTTCTCCCATCATTAATCTGTCTTCTCTCACATAACAATTCATCTTTTGCCTTCACAGTAAGTCACCCATCATAAACTACAGTTGATCCCCATCATTGCAGTGAAGACTACACTCTCTGCAAAGATGCCTATGCTTAAGCAAGAAAGCCTTTCTCCTCCTTCCTGGCAAGATGGAGATGTGGAATGAGCAGCTGAACAGGAAAGTCTGCCTTTCCCTGGTCTGGGGTAAACCCAACATGTGCACATGGCCTTCAGTCTGCAGAAGAGATCATCCCGCTCGTGTGATGATCTCAGCCCAATGTCTCTTTCTAGATCTACATTCCTCATGGTCACCTCTGCCCTGGCTCCTGCAGCCTCTCTCATTGCAAGGACAGGCCTTCTTTGACTTTGGTGGTCCCTGCATATCCCCTGCAAAATTCAAATCAGCTGGCACTCTTTAAGCATGCCGTTAACACACACAAGCTATGAAAGATTAAAGGGAACTCACGTTCCTCCTCTCCACATGAAAAGGGTTTGTAAACTCTTCCAGTGCCTATTTTTTTATACCGTGGTAAGGAAATAAAGCTGAGTCAAATAGTTTTCCAAGATCTAAGAAAGAGGGCTTGGGGTTATTTTGCACCCTGCCTTGGGTAGCATAGCTAATAACTCTGATTTCGCAATACGCAGTGTTATGAGAGAGCCACAGAGGGTCGTTGTCAGGGAAGTGCAAAGAAATACAGGAGACTTCAAGAGACACCTTGGAGCAGAGCTGTGAGCTTCTCAGCTGCTTCTTAGCAGGACTGGGAGTGAAATTCTGCTGTGAGTGTTAATGTCATCACCTCTACAGACTTCGCGTATTGTAAAGTGACACTTCCTGGAGCACTGGGTGTAGTTGTTTGCCTCCATTTGGGCTTTTAGATGTTTGCTTTCTGTTTTTTCTTCAGCTTTGAAGTTATCTTTTTGATAGCTGATATGTTTTGGAGGCCTTTGGGTGAGCATGACCCAGCAAGAGGAATAGACTTTGTAAGGCCTCTCTAAACTGCTAGGTAGAAAATCTCTGCTGTGTCAATGTAAGCGCAGGCTGTATCCAAGCCCCGATAGGTTTCAGATGAGCACATCTCTGGGGCAGACATGCAGCAGCATCCTCTGTGCCAGTTGTCGAATGCCCTTTGGCTCCGCAGCCCTGTCCACCCTAGCGACTGGTCCCCTGCAAATTAATGTGCTGTCATGTGCCGAGCCATTAGCCTGCAAATGCAGCATCAGGAGTCATATAAACATCAAGAGCAGCTTTGGTGCATGCTGGTAGCTTGTGTAGATTCGCTGTGATTTTGCTTACGGGCCCTGCGGTACGCACAGGGATTTGTGGCTAAAGGTCCACTGCTGTAAATCCTCTTCTACAGGCAAAGCCTAGGTGTGAACGTGCTCCTCAAAACTCTCTAGATTCAAACTGGAGCTAACATCTGAACTTCAAAGCTACACGGAGTGTGTCTTGTTTAAAGGAAACTTTTGAAGTTGATTGTTAAGCAAAATTAATCCCCCCACTGTGTCTTTTCGTGGGTTGAAACAAAAGGCTCTTGCAGCAAAATGGCTGAAGTTTTTAATCCCTTTTTAGAAAAGTAACTTTTTTAGACCAAGCAAACAAACAACAACAAAAAAGAGAAAATGTAAGATGATTAAACAGGATTCTGCTATTTTCCCCAAGTGTTCAACATTTGCTGTTTCTGTTAGGTCATCAGCCACCATGAAACCAACATTTAACTTACAGACTGATTGCAGCAGCTGCCTGAAGCCCCGCTCATAACCTCAAAAACCAAACCAGAAAAAAAAATTCCAGATGAACTTACTTTAATTTGCTCAATATATTTGTAATGGAACACGGTATTGCAGATGGGCATTGAAGTTCCAAGATTTCATCTGCATTAGATAAGGGAGGAAAGTGCTACTTTAAACAACAGAAACTATTCTGGGGTTAATTCAATAAATTGTAATCGTGTGCAGTATAGTTGTGTTCACAACAAATGTCCCAGATATCCTGGAGAGAAAAACATAAAAGGCTCCATGTCTTTTAGCTTTAGAGTTGTTAATCTTTTTGAATTCATTTGTTTGGTTTCACTTAGTGTAGCACTTAGTGTATTTAGAGCATGACAGTTGGTTCAGCGAGCATGACTCTGTTGGGTCATAGCAAACAGTGTTTTTCTAGCTTTAAGCAAAATCCCATCTGTCCATGGAACATAGGTTCTGCCTGGTGAAGAAGGAAAAATGCCCTCTTCTAGCTTGTGTTGTTGCAAGTCTCCTTGACATTAGTACGTATGTCTGCAGTTGGGTCATTTTGTTATTGTAGTTTCTGAGCACCTCTGTGTTCATTTTAATAAAAACAAATTGAAGCACAACTGAAACACTGATTGAAGTAGGCAATGGTGGGGGGACTGAGGTATGTATGTGACCCACTGAGGATTTAAATCCTGGCCTGAGCTGCTGCTGATAGGACTGCTGGATCATTTTGTCTCTTATTGTGGCTGGGCAAAATCGGTTGGTGATCTGTTGTTATTCATCTTGGAAGGGGAACGGAGCTGGAGGAGGCAGATGGGAACTTTTCTCTGTGTTATTCCGGGCGAGTGAAAATACACAGGCTCTTTTCCTGTGTGCTGGCTGTTGGACAGGAGCCACCAAAAGTCTTAGCAAGTCCCTAAAATGTGTCCCCTGTCTTCCTGATATTTTCCAGGAGACCCATCTAGCGAAATTATCCTTTGCCACTCATCCTTGCAAATCATGCAATAGAGTGAAGTTCAGGCAGAGGGTTATACCAGGGGCAGGACCACTCTGTGTGCAAGCTACCTTGCACCACCAGAGAAATGCTGAAGTTACATCTACGTGTGGGCTTTTGGTAGCTGTGCTCTGGTTTGCACAGCCAGCTTGCTAAAGCCAGGAGAGTCCCGACTGCGTGGCGGATGGCAGTCTGAGCTCCCCTCTCCGCAGATCTGGTTGCCTCATCCCTGCTGAGGCAGAAGGAGAGCTGGTGTGGGTGCAGTCTGGGTGGGGAGGGAGCGAGGATCAGAGTGCATGGGAAGAGATCACCCAAGCTCCGCTACCGAGGCTCAGCGTCCAGCAGCTGCCGCTGAAAGACTTGCTTCATACTGAATACCCTTGAATATCTGACAAAGACGTATAAGAGCTAAGCTGTCTTGGAAATCTCCTCCTAAGACTCTTCCTGCCCTGGCTCTGTTACAGACTGAGGTCAGTGCTGGGCTGCTGGACTCTGGCTCTTTCCATAAAGTGAAGATGTCTGTAATTAGGATGATTCCAAATATTTCTATTTGCCTCATGTGCTTTTCATTATTTGTTGTTTATTTTCCTGCATGAAATTGTTAAGCTGCTCATGGCAGGAAACATTTGCATGAACAAATATTTTGCTAGTTATGCTCCAATCAGGAAATCACCCAGCAGGGATAGTGTTTTTAGTTGCTCTCGCTGTCTCTTTTAAAAAACTAATTTGAGCTCCGTTACCCAGCATGGGGCACCAGTCATTGGCATTTCAGTGAGAAATTTCTAATGATAACTGAGTAGCAGTTGGCTTTCTATTGAAAGTCATTGAAACATCCCACCTGTCACAGCAAATTTACACATTCATATGCTAAAAAGCTCTGAATCAGCTGGTGTTATGTTTCCTTTCTGAGCCAGATTGTTTGCCTCTTACTCTCAGTGAGTAGCAGATAATTCCTCCGGTATTTCCACTGGGGTAAATACGAGTGGGTGAGCGAGCGCTTACAAGCTGGTCCTCAGTAATTTGGTCTTTCAGATGTGACATGAGGCAGAAGTTCACCACCTGGACGTGGTGTCCTATGGTAGAAGGGAGAATGCTAGTGCTTCTGTGCAAACCCTGAATCCAGTGTTGATTTTGGGACTGATTGTGCCAGATGGTGAGGTCTCTGGGTTCATACTACGGCTCAGGTTTTCAAGGATGCCTAGACACGGCTCCATTTACAGTTGTAAGGCTTAATTGACTTAGGAACACGCAGCTCATTTTCAAAAGGTGTTCCTGAGTCTGGCAGCCTAAGACATTGCACCCTTCACCCCCTGTGAAGGCATCTGGCTAGACAGAAACCTACATAGCCTTTGTGCACATCCTGAAGCGGTTGGGGTAGCTAGATAGATGTGGCCAAAATAATGCATCTTCGCTGTACGCAGGGCTAATTACCCATGGTGAGGCACCTTTTGGTGTGGTCACAGGCTTCCCAGGCTAGAGCTGGTCTCTGTCTGGCTAAGTTGGGGTATGGGCAGGGGACATACATATCTGTCTGACACCTCATGGTGTAGTGAAGATTTTTTTGAGCTGAGTCTGAGCCTCTAGGCCTTCGAGAGGCTGCAGTGCTTTTACTGTGACTAAACTTCTTTGTAACTTTGAGCCCATCAGCCTTTTGCTTGGTGCTCAGCGTTTGCAGGATCAGTTCCCGTCTAACACTGCAGACAACATTACTGCCTCTCACGTTTGCTGTGACATGACCGAAGGCTGATGTGGTCCTGTCGGGCACTGTCTGGGGTTGCTGTCCTGTCATTCATCTGCTTTATTCTGAAAAACCTCAGCCCAGAGAAGCAAAGAGCCCGATCCCAATGCCAGTGACTCTGCCCAGGGCGCGTGCGTCGGCACAAGTCTGTGGGTCCCCATCTCCCCAGGACTGTTAGTGATTTTTTTTTTTTTTTTCTTTTAATAAAACGGCTAATTCAGTATTAAGGATTTTGACTGTAGCCACCTGATGGAGGACGGGCTCAGAACATGAATGATGACTAATTGAGCGGCGGATGTGTAATTTGTCATTATTAAGGCTGCATTTGCGCTGGCAGCTGCTGTTGGTGGAGGCTCGGCTGAGGCTGAAGGCGATGGTGGATCCAACACTGCCACCTTCTGATAACCCAGCGGAAAGGTACGGACACGTTCAAGTCCTCTTGCCATGCCAGACCTTGCAGATCTCTTGCTGAGACACACACAAGGGCATCCTGCAAGTGCCCCACGCTTCAGAGGAGCAGCTCTGCCTGCTCTCATGGGACTTTGGTGTTCCTGCAGTTCCCCAGATCAGACACTTCTTAAGTCTTGTGTCCTGCAGCGTGACAGTATGCAGAGGCATTTGGTGTTAACTTGTGAAGAAAAATACTCGTTTTAAGCCTTTCTGTGATAGGAATAGGCATACCTTTCAAATGTTTCTGTTGAAGAACTGTATCGGGGATATTGTTGATACGCAAAATCTAGTTCCACATATAAATCAGTTTGGCTTGCATTGAGAAGTCATTGAATAAAGCAAAACTACGATGAAAAGGTAAAATAGTTTAAAGTGGGAAATTTTCATCAATTTGCATGCACCGTTGAGATAAACTGCTCTGTTGTTCTAGGACAGACTGGCCAGTGGCTGATATTTCTTAGGGCTAAATTTTAGCATCGGATAAAAAGACCAGCTGAGAAATGTTTGGGCCTTAATAGATAATACAGCCTGGAAAGCTTTCTTGTTGCATCCTAGGTGATGTACGGTGATAAACTGAAGACCTTTGTACTGTTAGTGCTGACATATCTTGAAGAAGATGAAGGAGCCGTGACAGTGTAGAGTAAGGAGCTTCTGATCTGATGCCGGCCTGAATAATGCTGACATGAGAAGCGTTAAGCCGCATTGGCTTCCATATGTGCGAGGCCTCTAAAGAGGTGGTTGTACATATGTGCTTTTGCACATGGATCTGCTAATCTAAAGATCCCTATACAAGCATTAGCACTTGAGAGTGTATGTAAATTTACGACATTCCCCAAAGGATTTGGGTTCTATAAATTTAAAATACTGGCAGGCTGGGACAAATATAATCCAGCTTCCATATGTTTCCTGGTATATAAAAAAGAAAATAAGCATATTTTCTTTACACCCACACAATGAAAATTCAAGCCACTAAAACATCTCTTTTCCATTTGAAGAACAGCAATTCATTTGATATCTTGTGTTAACATCGGGCTTCTGGGATGAGCAGAGCTAGTGCAGCGTTAATTAGTCCTTAAGACTACAAGCAAGATCAGAACAGTGTGTGAAATAAGGACGAGGGTGGAGTGGTTATCTTTGTGTTGCACTGCTATCTTCCCAGCCTTCTCCTTGCTGTAACTCAAAGGATGATGCTCCCTTTCATCCCGAGAAGAGTCCTCTTCCATTCAGACTTCTCTTCAATTCCTCCCCTAACCTTCTAGCTCTGTGTCGGCTTCAGACCTGGTCTGATTGCACAATGAATTGGTTCAGTCTTTTCCACTGCTTTTGATGAGTAGCAATGGTCTGTCCACACTGGCTGGATGTGGGGAGGAAGAAAAAAATAGGAGTGACAGCAGGACACTAAATTTTCAGACAAAATAAGCTACTTATTAATTTGTAACTCTGAAATGAAACAGCACCCTCAGCAGGTTTTTTTGTAATATCACATTTTCCTTACATTTTCCTGACCCTCTGGTACCTGGACCACTCTCTCTTGTCCTTCTATTGACGTCCATTCACTGACACCCCTTCCTCTGTCACATCACCTATAAACACCTTGGCTTTGCTTACAAGGTGCTACTGAGGCCCACTGTGGCCTGTCCATTGGTCATTTCACTGTCGTTACTGAAAGGCTGACTCCCAAATGCAGATTGCCCATGATGCCCATCTCCGTCCCATGCCAATTAGATTTACACTTGCATTTTGCTTCATGCTTATGGGAGGAACCTCTCTTGTGCATTCACAAAGTGCGTATGTTCCTTCAAAACTTCCATAAAGCTCCCTGGGGTTGTTTGATAGGCATCAAAAATCTGAAGATTATATTGAAGTACAGCTTGGCTGGATGATCAGGGTTACCTTGAATGCCTCACTGCCTTGCCTGTATCCCTAGCTTTTCTCTTGCCTTGTTTTAATTGCAAACTGCCTCGGGGTGGGTTGTGTCTTCATGTCTTTGTACAGTAGGTCAAAGCACTTGACCAGAGCTCACAGGTCCTGCGGTAGTAGGACTAATAAGAACATTCTGGAGGTCTGACAATATTTAAAAGGGTCTCTTTGGACACAAAGCATCTCTAAAATTGTTTTCAGAACAGCAGGATTTTGCCTCTCTCGTTTGCTTTTATATCATTAAGTTCTTTTGAAATATTTACTGTGTTTTGGAGTGATTAAACGAAAGGATTTTGTTTGAGTCTGTTTTTCCCTCCAGAGCACTGTGTTATTAAAGCTGTTTGTGTAAGGCCAGACGTTGCCATTGAGGAAGGCAGTGCAGAGCTCAATTAGCGAAGCAGAGCCATTACATACTGCACCTCCTCCCTGAAGTGCTCTACAGGTGAGCATGAAGCTGAATAGCTGGCTCTTGGGTATGTGTTTTAAAAGACAACAGATGGTTCCGTAGTTTAGAAAGGGCTCAGCTACATTTTTCACCACTCTGGAAAGGAAGGCTGCAATGCCTTCCCATAACTGTAGCCTTCAAAGTTTACATAATGTGAAGCAGTATTAGCAAAGCCAATGTGATGTCAACACTATGATCTTGTTGGGGTTTAAATTTTCATGTTTTCTGGTATTGTGATGCTTGAAAATGGGCACTTAATGACTCTCTGGGAGTGTTAGGAGGCTGTGGGACTGAGAGGATGAAGTGTTTACCCTAAGCTGACTATTTGATGGTACCTCTGACATGAATTGCCCAAGCACAACGGAGTATTCTGATCTCTACCCACTAGGGAGTGATCTCAGGAAGACTGTCTGTCCACAACTGGAGAGGTCTATTGCTTTTGGCTGTCAAGATTCGGTCATATCACAAGGGAACTGGTTAGTGAGAGAGCATCGCTGGCATACTGTGTGTGTCTCTCTCTCATGGCATCAGTGCTGTGAAAAGCTCCTAGGAAGTTTTATGTGTCTGAGCATGTTTATGTGACTCAGATACACACAATCCTTATAAATACTTATCCCATATTTACACAATATATACACACAATTTTTTTCTAAGCAAAACATTTGTTCTTTTCACACAGAAATTTTCAAGGACCGCAGTGAAAGTGCAGATTTCTGTAATCTGTTTTGCTAAATAAGACTTGTCTGCTACTGAGTAAGATGCAGTTAGGAAATGAATACACCAGAATATTCGCTGCACAGGCAGTTATGACCAACCATCCACCAAGGGCTGCCCTCCAGCTCCTCCACGGATTTGAAATTCAAATCACTTGGATGGCCCTTTACTGCTGTTATTCATCCAAAAACCTCAAAACCCCCAATCTGCATCTATCCATCTTTGAAATTATGAAGGGCGTATTGGTCTGGGAAGGGGAAAGAAATACCCTGAAATAGCACTGAAGGGACTTGTTACGTGCAGCGGATAGAGCCAGGATATTTTCTGCTCGGTCTCTGTCCTCAGCTCACCTCCTGTGGAGGGCTCTGGAGCATCAGTGACAGGCAATGGCAGCATATTTTTGAAATGATTGGGTTTTGCTGCGTTGCCGTTCCTAGGCCTAGTTGCCGTTGCTCATCGGATGATCTGCTACGGAGAGGCATGGTTCTGTTATAAAAAATGAAGAAGTTTGTGTAACTACAGCTGAATGCACTTGCTGGCCTAAGCCAGATGCAAAAGAATATTTAAAGGCATGAGACTTAAGCACTGAAATTAGGCCTAAATGTTGCTTTGGGACTTTGAAAATTTGACTTACATTTCTAAGGCACTTGGGCATTATTGAACACATCCCCTTGGAGCTGCATGAATTCTGTTTCTCGCCAGCTTTGTATTTAATTTTCAGATGGTGGCTGGAACATGTATTGCCGTGACCTGGAAAAAGAGAATTGCATTAAGTAATGATGGGGGCACTGGGGCTATTTTTCTTGCTGTATGCCAGAAGGTGTTTGAATAAATTGACAGCATATTTTCCTATTGTTCTTCATCTTGATTTATTTCTATTCTTGAACTTTCCCCCCTTGGAGAATTCAGTTATAGGTTTTCCTCCTGAGCTGTACAGAGAGCGCCAGCCTTCTATGAGTGGTGTCTAAACATATGTCAACAGATTGACCCACCGTTTTTTCCATTTGTGTGGAACTGATAAGTCAAATAGGGGGTACTCTGACACACTAGACGTTGGAAAGAGGAGGGGAACAAATTTAGAACAAAGACCACCCAAAATATTTTCAAATTCAAGATTCCAGTGAAAACAAACACAACAAAAAGTATGTGCTTCTGATTAGTCATAAATTAGCTGTTATTGTTCCTTTTTCCAGGCCGAATGATTTATTGGTTTATCCCACACAATGTTAAATGTAAATTGGAAATGTGTAAAATTACATTTGACTGCGGAGCACACAATATGTACTCAGTTGGTAAGCAAAGTTAGCCCCATTATGTTCTATACATTATGGGTACATAGTTATAGTGTTATGGCATGAAATGCCAGCTGTTATGCTATGATAGGAATGAACTGCAGATTGAGAGCTATCAAATGTATGAATCTGTGACAACTGAATAATGAACATATTGAAAAGATCGTGACATTAGTAGACCAGCTGTAGAGTGCACAACTACTCAATTTTCCTGTTTGCTGCATAATAAAAGCAAGTTATGTTCCTGACTTCAGAAAGAATAGGGCTGGATCTTCAAAGTAAAGAAAACTTCGGGGGGGTTAGGTACAAAATCCAGAGTGGGACCCTCAAGTCTCTACCTGCACACCCTCCTGCCCACCTGAACAACACAAGCTTTGGCAGCTTCTCTTGCCCTGGGCTCCTGGTCGAAAGGGCGATGGATGCCAGTTCCCTTCCCATGCTGTGTGTGTTGGGAGGGGGAGAGAGGGCAGCTCTGAGAACAGCTTGGCCAGGATAAAGTGTTTTGCTGCTTGGTTTGTGAATCCAGACTGGCGTTAGGATGTAGGGAACTTTGCCTCTAGGAGTCAGGATGTAGCCTAGTTCATGAGAGGCTTTAGCCAGTTCCCACTGGAGTGAAACTGGGGCTCTGGTGTGTGAAACAGACCTTCACATGCTGCTTGAAGCCGTTCAAAAAGGCAGAGGGCATACAGAAAAGTGAAATTCATGGCTCGCTATGCAGCTGTCGCGTCATATGCCTTTAGTTTAACTTCACATTTCTTTCGTATTTTAACACAAAACACTGTCACTATGATGGAGGCAGTCTTGTTGTACCACCTGTTATTCTCTTTGTTTAACATTGAAGATCAGGAGTTCATGGTCTAGTGTTATTTTGTGTGTGTGCCTGTATACATATACATACACATGTACATGTGTGTGTACATTTGTCAGTGGTAGCTGAACAGTTCCTGCTATTACAACACTACTGCACAGCACCTGCATTTATGCAGAATGTTTACTGATTGATGACAGTTTTCAAAACATTTCTCTTTCCCATGTATTGAATTTGTGCTGTATGTATTTATTTATTATATAATTTGTGCCTCTTCCAATTCATTCTGTCTCATGTTTTCCTTATCGGTGTCAGTTGTAGTCAATTACTTGCGTAAAAAGATTGAGGACCTAATTTATGGCATGATGACATACAGTAGATACACTGCTCCCATTAGAACCTGATGAAACCTCTCTATTAATTTTCTCAGTGTGCCAAGTCAAGTCACAGAGGGTAGACCTTTGATGAATAAAGCATATTTTCTTACTTAGCTCCATTCCCAACTAGCTCAACTTCTAGAAATAACATTGGCTGGCCAATGAACACACTTCTTTGATAGTGGTAGGAATTTAAGATAAAAAACAGCTGGGTAAGTTTTTTTAGACAAAAGGAAACAACTTTGAACTCTGCAGACAATGTAGTTTAAACCCAAACAGATGTGGTTTAATCTTGTTTTTGATCCTCTTGTAGATTTTCTTTTAAAATGCATGCATGTGCACAGAAATGATGACTTTCAGATGTCTTGACATAATTTGTTAGAGTATCACCTTGGTGCATAAATCTTCTATGCCAAATACTTCATGTCTTTGAACATGGACTGAAAGGTACCAGAGAGGATTTATGCTGTTCTTTTGGTGCTATCCTGCAACTGTGTAAAAGAAACAATATCATCATGCGAACATAAAGTCTGTAAAATGAGAAACTCAGATGTGTTTTTCTGGTTCCCAATAAATCTTTTTACCATGAGGGCCTAAAGTAACTCTAAGACAGAAGAAACAATATCAGACTTACTCCAAATTAGCAGACCCCTTTGATCTGAGCCCAGCCCTATCTTACTTTGATAGCTATTAGTCACATCTGGCATTTTCATATGCTAATTTCCCTCTCCTTTCCCCGTATATTAACAGAAGTGGAAGTAAACATATAAACAGACTTCCTTTCAATAGATAATCAGCTTTTGATATAAATGTGGTAGTGACACTGTCTTTCAGCTCATGTTCCGATCACCATTAAACTTCAAAGCTCTGTGCAATCAAGACCTGCTTCTTCCCTACAGCCAAATCAGAGGATTGAATACAGGAGGGCTGGCTACAAATGTGACTCTACACAGATGTGAGCATCTCTTTCTCCCTGTCTCCTTTCCTTACTAAAATTATGGAGGTGGGATGGAAAAGATTCAGAGCTGCAGGGGGAGAAAACCAGGAGGCAGCCAGCATAGAGAAAAACCTCTTTTCTGCTTGGCAGAAGTAAGAGCACTCCAAAAAACCCTGATGATACGTTGCTACCTTAAACTAGGTTCAAGAGCTGAAGCAAGTACCACCAATAGCTGGGAAGAACAGTAACATACAGACATTTTTGCCAACGGGTACATGTTTTTAGTGAGTCTCATGTTTGGCCCCAGGTCTCAAAAATATTTACGCCTTTCACACACATTGAAACCAAGGGGAGTTAGTCATTCAAATACCTTTTGAGTATCTGAGCCTTGCTGTGTTTTCCTAAAGTCTGTGTTTCTGTGCTGAAGACATTATATGAGACTCTGCAAGGGAAAATGTTATTCTTCTAATCTTCAGGGTGGAAAGAAAAATACTGAAGATGTAATGCAAATGTGTCATGAAAAAAAAACAAACAGAAAAAACCAAATTCATTCTGTTCAAACAAACAAACAAACAAATTTTCTGATTTCTGGTCATTCTTTTGGGGAGGGTTGATTTGTGATTTTAGAACAGAATGCAAATGCTGTGCGTTTCCCATGTCTTCACCATGTTGCAGTAAGTACTTGTTTAAATGATCTTTCCTGCCGAGCCTGAGAGCTCTAGGCTCGTCCTGTGGCTGGGATGTGTTGGTGCTATCTTGTGGGCAGAGCTCTGAAATTAGCCAGGCTTTTCCTGCTTCACCTCCTCTAACACAGTCACTCCAAGCGCAGGGACCTGGAGGTAGGTCTTTTTAAAGCTAGAGATAAATCCATCACATGATTTCTTACAAGATTAAAAACATCGCTTGTAATAGAATAAATACAGCCAGATATCCTGGCTTTTTACCATGACCTAAGCAATTGTTTTAGCAGATAGCAGGAAACTATTACTAACCCGTTCTCAGTGCCTGGTGGAAAAACGGGTAAAGCTGCTGTAGATCCAACTCGTGAAACTCATCTGGAATCATATGTTATTATCCACCTTGCCAGAGGAGGCACCTGCTACTGCTCCATTTCTTTCCAAATCTTCAGGGTGGCAACTGTGTTCTATCAATATTTTCTTCTTCTTTTTTTCTCTGTCAGCAATAAGAGTTTTTTGTATACAAATGGATGAATGTTAAGTGACCTTTTAAAATGAATCTATTGAGACATCTCACTGGACCTTTTTTATAAAGTCTTCACCTTATTTGCTACACAGGGTAGGGGTTACGACAGAAAATACTTGCCTTAGAGAGCTGACAGTCCGGGCAGCCAAATGGCACCCGTTGCCTTCTGTGCACAGACATGGAAATACTTGGTGTATGGAATCTTGTGAATAAAGCACTCCAGATTCACATAACAAGCTGATACTATAGCAGTACTTTGTAAAGCATTGCCCTGCGTTGCATGTGTGAGGCTGCCAAAATACCCTCAAGTCAGCAAGAGTCAGGTCTCAAAAAGAAGGAAGTGGCTGTGTGCCTGGTGTACGTGAAAAGCATCGTGTTTAATAATCTTGTATCTCCGTAGATCCAACCATCCTTTTTACCTTATGTACCTGCAAATATGAGAGCAGATATGCAAAGTGCTTGAGATTTGTTCTAGTTTCTGACTTCTTGCTTACGGTCTCTATTTGCCCTGCACAGGAGCAGCGTGTTGTGTTATGCGCTTTTCATAGCATCTTCCAAAAGTGCCAAAAACCCAGTGAACATCATGCATCCCAAATGTCAGCATCACACACCTGAGAGGCTACGTAGCTGTTGTGTGGGCTCCTCCGCTTGTGCTTTCATTCGAGCTCCATCACTTCACAAACAGCACAAGACTGAAATGTTATTTTGGCATCACCAAGAAGAGCTAGAGCTGATTGATGGGCAGGTGGAAAAGGAGGCAGTAATGAATGGCAAGAGCAGTCATTTGCACAGATGACTACAGAAAACCTGTAATCAATTAATAATTTGCATGTTCAGAATAAAGATGAGTTGAGCAGTAAATTATTAACTGCAGTCTAATAGCTTCAGCTAGCTGATAGCAGATAATTTGCTATGCTTACATTAGCAAATAACTGAGGTAGTCAGGTTACTTCAAAACCAAAACTGTTGCAGTGGAATCTAAACCGTACCTATTCAGCTTGAACAAAACTTCTCTATTTGCATGCCTTTTGAAGAAAAAGATTTTTTTCCATTAAAGAAAGTTTTTACTGATTATTTATCTTTGATCTGCTTTTCAGAAAAAGGAAAAGAAGCCAGAAACCTTCAAACTTTCTCCCACATCTCTGCTCCCCCAAAAGTCAAAATAAGAAAAAAATTAGTATTTGACTTTTGATAAACCCCCCTGGAATTTTCTGAAT
Organism: Harpia harpyja; assembly: GCF_026419915.1. Classification (NCBI taxonomy): domain Eukaryota; kingdom Metazoa; phylum Chordata; class Aves; order Accipitriformes; family Accipitridae; genus Harpia; species Harpia harpyja. The sequence continues at coordinate 20,872,944 of NC_068969.1, forward strand.
GAGTTCTTTAAATCTGCTGTCATGTGCTTCATCTATGTAGATGGTAAAGTGCCACTACACTCAACTGTGAAACATCCTGCCATACTCATCTTAAAGTCTGGAATAAATCTTGTGTGGACATCAGTGAGACTATGCCTAGACCTTTCATTTTCTTAGAGGTGGCCAAGTTCTGAATGATCTGCAACAAATGTTGTCTAGTAGCACAAATACAACCTATGCTTTTTTAAAAGCTGTGTATCAATTGCAGGAGATTTAATTTTATGGCAAGTATGAAAAGTCAATAAACAATATTTTAGGTGAGTAAGGAATAGGATTTCAAGTCATGGATTTTCTTCTTTTTTTACATTTGCAGGGCCATTTCCCTTTTTCTGTTGGTTTTTGGGTAATTCAGTTTTGTGAGGCATACTGTAAAAGCATAAAAATTGGGATTTATGAAATAATCTGAAGCATTTAACTATTAAGCAGCTGCTGACTCTATATAGCAACATTAAGTACATGAAGGGAGCCACTTGGTCAGTATTATGGTTGAAAGACAGGCTTATGACTTGTAATTCATGTATCACATCCACTTAAAATTGGTGCTTTAAAGCTTGTCTCCTCATATGCAGGCAGCACTTACCTTGTGCATGGCATTCTTAAGTTTTTTAATGGTTACCATTCGTATGTTTTTTAATGGTTACACAATGTTATGATGATACCCAGAGATGCTGGAATAGTTTGAGCAGCCAAATGGTGAGATCGGTGAATAAAATCCTGGGACTAGGATGGAATCACCTAGTGCTTTTCTGATAACAAGTATTTATCCTGCACTCTTTGCTTTTAATTCAGCTCTTCCCTGCCAGCTAATCAGAGCCAGCAGAACATGCTCTCTCTGATATAAAGGGCATCAGGAATTGCATTTCACGGGTGAATGTTTCTCTAGCAGAACTTTCCAGACCCTGCTATGCCCTCAAGGAGCTTTGCTGCTGCAACATGTGGTCCATATCCTGTTGCAGTCACCTTAGGATAATTCTTGGCTTCAGTGCAAGCTGGGCTAGCCCTTACACTTTATAACTGGTTAAAAAGTATATCTGTATATCTATATGTATCTGCATCCTCATTTTCAGATGGGTGATTATGTTACAGAGCCAGAATTCCAGATTCATCCTTTTCCTACTTTCAGTCTTTTTGAAAGACACGAACTTTAGCCCACCTCATCATCCATCATTTACAGACCTCTTTCTCTTAAGGATGCTTTCTGGACAATGTTGGCATGGGTAAACTTGCTGCAACCTGGGGGATGCAAGCCATATCAGACCCATGTATTTTTAAAGGTAGTTAGTTACCCTTTGCGTGTAAATGTAGAGGGGAGAGAAGTTCTGTAATTTTATGGAATTGCTCTTGATTTGTGTCATTGTTAGTTAAACGAGTGAGCTCACTGTCTCACATTGCCTTGTCTTGCTGTTGTCATGGTTCACATTGCCTTGTATTACATATTTGGCCCGGGCATCATTCCTGCCGCTGGCTGCTGGCGCAGAGCATCAGGAGAACTGTCTCATCAGGGTATTTGCAAGCTCCGCCATCCCTGGGTGACACAGTGCTGGCACTGCGGGCTGCATCTCCTGCCGGTCTTGCCCCAGCGTGAGGAACGCAATGAATGGACCCTGCAGGGGCTTGGCTGGGCTGGCGTCCCTCTTCCTGGAAATCTGGCCTGCTCTGCATTTTGTGTGGATGGCTGCAGTTGCGTCTGGAGTATTTGTGTATGTCCAGTACAGATGCAGTATTTGCAAAATGGGAGAATATGAACAGCGTTACAGAAACAGTTATTTCCTGTGTGTAGGAGTCGGATTGCAGCTGCAGGGATTTTTAAACTTAGAGGCTGCTTATGATAATGGTATTGAGTTAGAGAGCAAGTCTGAGATACCTGCTTGGTAATGGCAATGCTTTTGTGTGCTTCTCTGTGGTGCATTTTATGCTGTGTTTTAAACATTGTTTCTTTCCCCTTCATTTCCTACTTGTTGGGAAAGATGGTTTTTGACAGGAAATTGTAAAAGAGGTTCAGGATGTACCATCTGGTTTTAGCTCAGAACTTTCTTATGATTCAGACAAGTTTGGAACTGAGGTAAAATTTTAATGAGCTCCTAAGTGACTTAGGAGACAAAATGGTGTTATGATAGTCACTATGGCTATTTTTAGGGTGCTAGCTTGTGCTATGTACTCGCATTGCAATCAGTGATGCAGTCAGTGTGAAACAACCATCCTCCTTCATGGGTGCTATCGCTGTATATATGTGTGAGATACATTTCCCTGCTCTCTTATATTTAATGGTCTATTAGCTTACCAGATTGACAAGAAAAATGTTGTACTCTGGAAACGTTTATTCCAGATGTTAAAGCAGCTAAGTTGTATTGTTTTACTTTTACTGATAACATTGACACAATTTTATGTTGAGCTAAGGAATGTCAAGTAATTACTTGCTGCTGCAGTGATAATATTTGTGACAATTCTAATAATATTATGGGATAAATAATCCAATAGGCTTCATAATGTTTCTTTTTCTCTATGGAAACTTGGGGATTTTTTTTCTGTATTCAAATCCTTTTTTCTCTAAATATCTAGTCAAAATTGTTTGTCCATATATATCCCTTTATACAAAATGCTGCTATGGGTCCTGGTTAATGTTTTAAATAGCAGATGTTCCAGCACACCTCTGGAGATGCAGGTACGAACCCACTATCACCTGTGCATCAATGCAGTTGTTTATGGAGCAACAACACGGATCAATTTTGCTGTTGGAAACTTTGAACATATGACATACTTTGGATGTAAAAGTACTTAGTGATAAATATCTGGATTCCCTTAGTCCACTAAGAGCAATCATCCCCTAGGGACAACATTTACATTCCAGTTTGGAGGGGCACGAGGGGCAAGCGAAGAGAGGTGCACTCTCTCTCTGCACTGGGAGGGCTGGAATGGCTCAGGACCCAGAGTTAACTCAAAACTGGTTAAGGGTAGGGTTAAATATCCTACTTTTTCTTCAGCTATGAGGTTTGAGATGCAGCCCTACAGCACTGGTCTCGGTTTCTGGTCTCCCAGTCTTGTGCCATAACCACTGGAAACAGTGCTGCCTAACTCTGGATAAGTTAATTCAATTGGTGAACAGTCAGCATGTTTTTTAAAAGTAGCAAAAGGTTAAATCAGAAAGTTGGGAGATCATCAAAGCTGATTCTAGGGGAAACAGAGGGGTTTAAATGCAGCGTGGGGAGAGTCAGTAAGGGCTGTAAACCGCAGCCAAGGCTTCTCATGGGAGCCCTGCCTTGCGCCCAGCTGCTGATGTGGAACCTGTCACTTAGCATGAAGGAGCATCAAATCATGTTCGTTAGGCTGGAGCATGAACTCAGAGAGGCACTCCTCCACCAAAAAGCTCTTACTTCTCCTGTGATTAGTGAGCGTAATTAGAAAGTCTGTGTTCACTGGAAGGAAACTGCTTTGGTCTATGCTCTGGTATGGATTAAACTGAAAACCAAAACGTCATCGTGTTTTGACTAATTGCTGTTGAAACTTTTCAGCAAAATGTCAAAACTTGAAGCGAGGCCACATCAGAAAATTAAAGTACAGTAAGTACATGGCTGGTATTTAAAAAAAAAAAACCAACAAAAAACGGATGGTTAGATCTAAGGGAAAAGAAATTACCAAACACAGTTGCTTGGGTTCCATAAAATGAAATTCAAGTTCAGTATATTAAAAAACATGTGGACTGTATTTGAAAACATTTTATACAAAGGTTTGAGAGCCAAAATGGGAAAGATGTGGCTGCAGATAAGCTCTCATGTTCAGAACAGAGCATAGGTCATGGATCAGGCATGAAAAAGGAAAACTAAAGGCAGGATCGAGTGTATGGTAGACTTCAGTAGGTTTCAGAGATCGCACAAGGTATTTGTTCCTAAACTCAGTGAAGGAAGGGCTCCTATCAGCCTCGGTGGACTTTAATTCAGGACTACACTGAACAAGATTTATGGGAGAGGCAGTTATAAGTCTCAGATTCTGCTAATTCAGAGGGCATCAGAAATGCCAGAGCTGAGTGTCAGCAAAAGGTACCTCAGCCATATTTTCTGGTTGCAGTAGTGAGTCAGTTAAAACTCTTGACTTTTGATTGCCAGCTCAAGTGGAGACACAATACTTTCTCTGTCTTACTGATCTGCGGAGACGGTATAAGCTGGATCGGTGGTACATACCCTAAAACAAAGGTCTGATTTTGGTTGGTCTCTCTGCAGATCAAGTTTTCAAAAGCTAACCAGGAGCCTAAAAACGAAGGCAGAAACCTAGCATTTTCAGAAGTACATATCCTACTTTGGTATCAGGTGGATAGCAAAGTTTATCCTGGGCAGTTTTCTTGTAACTCATTAAAGACTAATGAAACACAGCTCTAAGTATAACTAACAGTTTAATGTGAAACAATTGGAGGGAATTATCCTGTGATTGACTGTCTGCTGGAGACAGGGAAGGGCGTTTCAGACAGTCTTTTCTGCTGAAGGCTGGTCTCTAGGGATTCTTTCTGTTAGCCCTTTGTTCACAGTCCTCTTCTCCAATATCTGCCATGACGGCTGGTATTTTTTATTCCTTTGCTTTACATCTGTTTTGTGTTAACAACCATCAAAAGCTGAAGCGTGACGAAGAGAATTTGTCATATTTTTGTGGTTCTGACACACCCGAGGTAGGATGCTGATCAATCATGTACGGGTGGCTGGCTCGTCAGATAGCACAGTCCATGCACACATATCTTGTTGCTGAAAGCAAGTTAAAATCATCATCGATTTGCAGGTGGATTAAGGAACGTAATAGCATTCCCTTGCTGAAAGCTAGAAAGTGGCCCATTAGCAAACGTGGCTGGATGGCTTCAGTGGGCTGCTTTCAATGTCTCCATTCCTTTTGTTTTTATAATTTGAGGAAGGGAAGAGGATTTCAGGTACCACCCGGCACCTTCACTTAGATTTAGGTTAGGAAGTGGGCACCAGTGTAAAACCACTTTGCATTGGTCACAGTATTTCCTAAAGGAGAGATGGCCCAGGCAAACAGAAACACTCCTGCTGCTTAATTGTTTTGTCCTTGGAAAAAATGTGTCTTCTTAAAGACTTCATTCAGTACTACTTTTCAGATAAGAACTGACCCCGGTCATGCTGATATTGTCTGCAAATTACATAATTTTAATCATTAATACTGTATACAGTATTACTATACTCCTGTTTCTCACAAATGAACTATTGTCTATAGGTGACTGAAAAGCAGATCAGGAAATGTAAGGGAAGGACTCAGTGCCGCTTCAGTTTTTTTAGAAGTCAGCACAATTTCCATCTGATGTGAATTACATTGTACGCTTTATACATTTTTGTTCTAAACTAGCAGCACTAAAAAAGGTTGATTCTAGCAGATTCTTATCTTATTTTTACCATGTGCATTGTAGTCTCCCATTTACTGAAGGAAACCTGGAAGGATTTAAAGAAAATTGTTTAAAAGGGAATAAGTAATATTCTTGAGATGCCTTCTGTCCTGTAGAGGAGATGGAGAATGCCAAGATTCCACACTAATTCTTAGAAATTACTGATCAGCATCACAGCCTGCCTTGCAAATGGTGTCTCCTGCAGCAATTGAACATGGGAATACTGGGTGGGAGCAACAAGGGGAAACTGCTGTAGCATGAGACAGAATGGGTATTTGGAGGTTTTTTTGCTTCAGAAGTAGTGGCATGCTATGAGCTGTGCCAATGAATTTGAGGTATAGCTGAACATTTTGTTGCACTGTTTGAATTACATCAGTGGCACTTACCAAGTTTTAGTGTGTTTACCAATCTAAGTGAATACTTGTACTTTGCAAATCTGCGTGGGCAAGTCTTTGCAAGTGATAGACTTCTTAAACCTTTTTGTTGTTGTATATGTTTAAGTACTACATATTCTTCCTGGTACAAAGAAAAAAAGTTAGAGTGCTTAAAATCCTAAACATTTTAACGCGTTAAGAATACAATATTTCAGCAATTGATTCTGAATTGGGGAAAAAACTTGAAATGTTAACATTTGTCACAGGGTAGAAAGTTCTGAGCTGTCACGATGCCTTAGAAAAGCTGAAACCTCCGTGCTGTGCGACTGCTGTATCTGTGTGCCAAGCTCCTCGGGTGCACCAGGGTTCCCATGAGATAGTCCCCAAAGGGAGACACGATGGGTGATGATCATCAACTCTGTCTGGCATGGGGGACGTGACCTGAGAGTGTGAGACGTGATGGGTGTTGCATCATCAGCTGTGTCTGGGGTGGGGAACGTGCCTTGAGAGGGTGAGGGTGTGATGTGGGTCAGCTGTAGCAGCCCAAGTGGGCACAGATTAACTGATTGCTGGGAGGTGCTGGGACCGGGCACAGCTGCAGGGGATGGTGAGGAGGTGGCCTGGCCCCCACCCAAGGCTTCTTGGGGGCGGGTGGCATTAGGGTTGAGCTGCTCTGAGGTTTCTGTGTCCCGTTGGAGAGCGTTGTGAAAGTTCGATACTTATTTCTGTCTCCAGTATGGCAGGATTATTTTTTTTCCTGGATGCTGGTCTCACTTGTCCTTGTGGCTGGGTGAGTACAAGGCTTTTGTGTGCTCTGGGTACTGTGCAAGCAAGCTGCCTTGGGATGGTATGTAGATGCTGGTGTGAGAATGAGCAGTGTCTTTGTTTTAAGAGGAAAAAGTCCTCAAAGGGCTTCAAGTATTAATTCTTCTGTAAGCCTAGCTTTGATTCCAGTTGTGCGAAATATATTCTTGCAGATCTGGAAGCAAGAGAGAAGCTTACGAATTAATGTTTAAATATCCATCTCCCCAAGTACTCTGAAATTGCTCTTTCAGCACAGAGTAACTGAATAATTCCAGAATTTGATATCTGAAGGTCTTTCAGCTCTAGGAGTAGTACTAATAGGAGCTCTTTTCATTTCTTTCAGAGGTATTTAAGGGGGAAATTTCTGAGTTGAGAATCTCTATTGGTACAGGCCTGAAGTCTGGCTGTTCTTGGTCTTAAGCCAATGCAATTTGGGGGGGGGAAATACCTTTTCTATTCAATGGAAACTACTGTTTTTCTCTGGGGAAAATAGGAATAACTTGCGTTCTATGCTGAACTGAACTGGAGTGTTTGAGCCCTAAATACAATCTGAAAACATTTAACATCTAATCTCTGTAAAAATGTAATTATCAGCTTTATAGTAGTATTTCATGCTGCGTGGGTGGATGGTGATGTAAATGGAAAGGACTGGTCCAGAAGAAGGGGGTGTTTGTTTAAGATAGTTTTAGACATAGAACTACTAAATGTGGCTCCTCTCTTCCACTGCAGTGCTCAGGGGTGCTCACAGCTGGCTTGTTTGGAGACCGTGAGCAGTAAGGTCTCATGTTTGCTCTTGAAAGATCTCCTGCCACAGATGTGAACCCCAGATAACAGGAGAGCGAAGAGAAGAGCTGTAACTTGTGTGGTTCCCCCCCCCCCCCCCCCCCCCCCCGGAAAATCAAATTGTATGGCTATAGATCATGCAACAGGGAAGTATTGAATAGTTTGTTTCGGACCAAAGGGCTTTCTCGCCTTGTTGCAGCCTGTCTTAGTTCCATGACCCCTCTCATCCCTTCCTGTGAGGCATGCTGGGGTGTGCAATCCCCCAAAAAGCCCTTCTCCCCCCAACCACCCTCCTGGCCCGATGCAACACAAATACTTGCCATCAAATCTGCAGGTGTCTGTTGTCTCTTGCTGTGTCTCCTCCTCTCCCTGCGTGCCCTTGCCATGTGTTTTCCGCACAGCTGCAAAAGGCCCTGCCGAGGGAAGGAGCAGTAATTCCTTAGGGTGGTGGGTCTGGAGCCGAAGGGCCCTGGGGGCTTTTGCTCCTTGTGGAGAGTTTTGATCAGTGTTATTGCAATTAAGGAAATGGGTCAGGTCTCGGTTTGCGGGTCTGGAGTTGTGTTTGCAAGGGGCAGTATTTGAGTATGTCGTCTGTTACGATAACCGGTGTCACTGGTAAGGTGAATTTAGGTGTAAACTTGAACTGCAGGCTGTTGGGAGGGAGCAGAATTCAGCAAGAAATGATTGACTTCTTAGAAGCAGTGCCTGGGTTTAGGACCAAAGGGGTTATGGAAGTGCAAGTGTTTAACTGGAGTATCTTCTGTAGAAGAGCGTGGGAAAATGACAGAAGTGTGGACCACAGCCTTAGTTTTTTTCTAAAGCTTAAGTGCATATAGGTTATCATTATCACTTGTCAATCCCGAGCTGATTAAGCTTGGAGAAAAATGTTACTAGGCTGATGCAAGCTCTTTATCCAACACACTCTCAAAATGGCTTTCTTGGAATGACATGCAGAGCTCTTAGTAACACTGTATATGTCTGTCTTGGGAGAAATCTGAAGAATCTGAATTGAAAATCTAGAGAGGGTGTATCCATCAGTGGAGGAAAACTTACTCTTTGGTTTGGTGGTATTTCTCGCATTTGATTGTTGCACAGTAGAACAAGCAGTGCAAAAACCGCTTCTACTTCTCTACTCCCAGCTGAGAAGAAAGACCTGTGGCACACAAAGATTAGCATGTGTGACTGTATTAAAATTGGAAAGATACTTCTATCCAGATCTGAAGAAGCATTTGGCTGCATTTAGCAATTTTTACGTGCCTTAGCATGACCACGCAAGCTATTCTGTCACTTAAAGATTGTGTGTGGAGCTGGGATCCTGCTGCTGCTGTAGCAGAAACAAAGGGTGTTATAAACAGAAAAACACTCTGCTGCCATTTCTGGTAGCCAATATCAATGTAAACATGGCAGGTGTAAACAAGAAGGAAGTAAGGTACCAAGGAAACCTTTTCAAATTGAAATGCCACAAGACTTTTGCCTGTTTGCTATGCATACAGCTAATGAGAAGACAGTCATACTTATTTTCAGCCTTATCAGTGAGACTAGGATTGTCAAGGTGATTAGAGGGCGGGTGTGCCACGGGCACAAGCAAGCTGAGGAGGAGGGCTGGAGGGAGGCTTGCAGAGTGCAGTGGCCGGTGCTGATGGCATCCCAGATGAGAGCAGCTGGTCATGGGTGACGTGATGTGGGTGTCAAGAGCTCTGGAGGAGCGTGCAGTTTGGGAGAGGATTTCTGGCTTGTGTTTGCAGCTTGCTGTGACATGCTGTTACCGGTGCTCTGCTCTGTGAGAACAGAGCAGTGACAACCGTGTCTTGCTGGCTCAAATATTGCTGATCTTAAGAGCTTCTTGGCATTGTTGCTGTTATTGCCATTATTCTGTTATTTTCTTCCTGTGGCTCTGTGACAGCAAACTTCTGTCATACAGCTCTTCAGTGGGAGCTGCCATCTTGTCGAGAGCCGTAGGGAGGGATGGGCACAGTGCTACCACTGTGGGATTTTGCTGTTTGACTGCAGTCTCTCAAAAGCATGATATGTAATGTAGTAAGAAGCTTGGTAAAGGTGGAGAGGAGCTTTCCTGTTCCTTTATTGCTGACCTGTATCAGGTAACTCATGAGCACTTGAGCTAGACTGGCTCCCTAGTAGCTCCTGTGCAAGCCATGGCTTTTCCTCCAGACTTCTCCCACCTGAAACATGCTCTTTTCTGGGTCTGCTGTTTTCCTTGCACTTCAAGGTGCTGACTCTTCCCAGTTTGTGTGCTGCTCTTCTCTTGCTTTGCTCCCTTTTCAGTGCAAGAATCCTCCTGGTGCAGGAGGAGTTAACTGCAGCATTGTGCAACTGCCAGGCAGTTTGGTTTCTTGTGTCCTTGTTAAAGTGGAGACATTGGCTTGTAAATATTAATCTCTGAGGTATGATTATGCCTTAGACCACAGTGGCTACAGACATCTTCCTATAATATATTTTGGCAGGGCTGAGTTGATTAATGAAGCTAGAAGCATGAGAAGGAAAACTCTGGGAAACTCCTATGCTGCACTTAAAATATCTCATGTAAATTAATATTTCTGAAACATGTTGTCTGCTTTAAATTTAGGCCCAGGGGAGGAAATGTGCTGATACATATGAGTAGTCTGATTTCCTTCCCAAGCTCAGCAAGATTCTGCCAGTGAAGGGCAACAAGAAGCTTTGAACAGAAAAACTAGAAGCTTAATGTTTCTAGCTGTTGAATGAAAGAATTGGGCCATTGAGGAAATGACTGAAGGATGGAGTATCAGCATATTGAAAGCCCTTCAGAATTGTCTGATGCTGGCCCTTTAACAAGTGCTGTGTTGATGTAATGAGTTCTTGAGGTAATGACTTTTTAATGTATTTAAGGGAAACAAGACCACCCTGATTAGCTGTAGTTTTATTTTCAAAACCAGTTATGATTACTGAAATGTTGTCACATGTCATGAATCACTGAGTTCTGTGGCCAAGATATCGCAGGCTTGCTACAAAGCCATTAATTTTAGTGGTTATGCCTCAAAATTTCTTTCCCATTTTGAGCCAGTTTGACAGCTGAACCAAGTGTAAATATATCCACGCATATTTTCCTACTGGAATCAGTGTCCTGGTAGCTTCAATGTAAAGACCATGAGATCCCATATGTGACAGTGGCTCTACAGCTGGGAAAGGGAATGCTGTGAGCACTGAGGAGGGTGCTGGGACTGGGGTCGGTGCTCCTGCCTCCGCACCGTCCCATTGTCCATCCCTCTTAGCTGTACTGGCTGATGTGTCCCTGCAGCTGGACAGTCTGAAGACCTGACCTGAAAAACCTGCTTTTTTTTAGTTTTTTCCTGGTTGGGTCACTTTGGAGATCCTGTTTGTCATGAGCCTGTAAGAATTCATGTGGGAGAAATCCCCCCAGGAGCTGTGTTATATATTTGTGGGGAAACCTATGGAGCAGTCTGTCTCAAGGAGAAGTGCACTGGAGCATCTTCTCTGATAATTCCCTTGAGCAAACTTGTGTAACTTGCCACAAAAATCTGCCACTGGACATAAATGTTCCAGGGGTTGTACTGTGCCGTGAAAAGCTGCGGGTGAACTTAATTGCCAGTGGAAATCCTTCATAGTTGAGCTGTAGCTTTTCAAGATTTTTATTGAAAAAAGTTCTCCTTTCCGTTTTGTTGTGTATTTATGTATGTATACCATAGTCAGCCTAAAGACACAAAATGGAGGTCCGCTAAATGTTGTATCGATGCCTATAAAGTTAAGGGCAAGTTGAACGGCTTAGCGTGAAGAAGTCTAATACTGTCAGCATGCTGATGTTGGAGACCTCGCTGCATGTTGGACTGCATTTTCTGAAGTGACCGGTGCCTGCAGAAAGACATGATACAAGTTCTTGAAGGTGGATACATCATCTTAAAAGGTGTTTCAAGATAAACACACAGAATTTAAGCCACCTAAAATACTAATTTTCAACTTCTTCCACCTGGAGGGGTGGCACATGGGTGACACCTGCACTGCTTGACAGCCTGGCAGTGGAGGTAAAATACTTTGTTATGAGTTAAAGGATTAGTCATTCTGCACAAACTTTGCAGTGAAATGCTATCTAGCTAAAAATACTAGCTGAACTTTAATTCCCAAGGTGGGCATTGCTTCATTATTTGAAGATGTTTGCTACTGTTGTGATGCATATGAGTTGTGCTTTTCATGAGTCTTCATATTCTGCAGTTCTGAGCGCAGTGCTGGGTGTGTATTTCATTGTCAATCTCCTTTAACTCATTTTGTGTTCTCTAGCATTAATCTTTTCTTGTCAATGTTTTCTGAATCTAATCCAGCACAGCCTCTGGAAAATAAAGCAATTGTTTAAATTGATGGTTTTGAACAAAATAAATCATAAATCAGTACATAATCTTTGAAGCCCCTTTTCATCTAGAAAGGTTTTGGTTTTGTTTTTTTTTTTCCCTGGAATGTGATTATAGAGCATAGATTAGAAATATGCAAGAAGACCATGCCACCTGCAGGTGCTGGGGAGAGAGTGCATTTCTGAGCAGTGTCCAGTGCTGGCGAACCTGCTGAGCTGCCTCTCACACTGGTTTGCAGGTGATCAAACTAAGCATGCTCAGTTTTCTTTCACACCTCAGCAAGTGAAAGGCCTGAAATAGAATAGAGATTGTTTTTCCAGAATCCCTTTGTTAACCAGTCTTGACTAAATGTAAGTGAAATGGCTCAGATGAGGCAGGATCGGTGTAGTACAGTTTTCCTTTTTGTTGCCTTCACAGAAAGCAGCACGTGCAACTCTAGGTCTGAGGTCCCCCATGGGCCAGAATTGGCTTATGTATTAACTGGTGTTCCGTTCTCAACAAGAAGCTCATGTCTTACAGTCTGGGAGGTAAAAAGATGGAGCTGTATTTCTGCTAAGGGTGAACTGGTACATAGGAATCTGACTGGCTTCACTGAGCTGACTGCTCATTGTCAAATTTTTAGCTATTTGGGACCATGCTCAGTCTGAACCCCAAACATGTCAGGCTGCAAAAACAATGTAGTAGCGTTGCCAGAAGCCAAGCTGCTTTTCAACTTTGAAGCTGCCTACAAATAAACGTTGAAAATGGTGAGAAAAAACATGGATGGGAAATGATTTAAGGAGAACAAAGCAAAGTAATGGAAGACAGCATGTGTTGCTAATTACCTGCCATTCTGATTTCTGAAGTAATTTTTCATCCATGAGCTATGCGGTCAAATACAGCAGCAAACAAGGAGTGCACGTTCTAGCTTGTGGGCATGTTAAATACTGGGAATTGACGTTATGTCATTGCTGCTACAGGTCTTCCATTTAGAGTCATTGTGCTGTAGCTTGGGGAGTACTGCTGGAGCTGGGTAGTTCATCATAAATCGTAATTGCATAAAGATGATCTGCAGTAGCTCCCCAGACCCAGTTTCCACTTGTAACTGGCAGATGAAAGAAGACTCAGAACAATTATCTGATATTAATTATGTCAAAGACTTTTTGGATCCTCCTGGTCTTTAAAGTCTCAATTCTTGACATAACCAGAGAGCTTTGGTGCAGCGAGAGAGGGAGGGAGAAGGTAACTCTTTCAGCAGTTCTAGTCAGAAGCTGACTTCTGCACCTGGTATCGTAGTATATCTTTCAGTGGCTTTAGCTCTTGAAAGCTCATGATCACCAGGTATCATGTTGGTATATTAGGTCAGCAGCGTCTGGGCCTGGAGCTTGATGCTGGACTTTCTGGAGAAGAAAGCACAGGGCTCAGAGCTGAGTGTGTAGTGCCCTGCTAGGTCTTCACAGAATCTGGTGCAGTCCTGCCTACTTACGCCTGTAAGAAAATTTCATCTCTTCATTTAAGTATTTATGCATAGTGGGCTGAAAACAATTAGCAGGTGCTGAAAATTCAACCCCTGAAACAAAGTAGTTGTGCCATACCCACTTCAATGAAAGAGGAGCATTCCACAACTTAGACCTTTATGGGATAATTTACGCTGTGAGGCTAAGGGAGATGTGTTTTTACTATCATATGGATACCTCTAGTACACCAAAAACTCTGAGTTCTAATTTTGCAGAAAAAGTATCTATAAAGTTGTAGCTACTCTTGCAAGTGAGGCTGGACAATAATGCAAACCTTAATTTGTCAGCATGCTTTCATAATGTATGAGAATGTCAAGGAGGAGAAATTCTAATATAACTATGCCCTGATAATACATCTCCTCTCAGCCATGCTGTTTGCAGTTACTGAAGCGTGTGCACTGGGAGGCAGTGAAGAGTTCCACTAATTCCAGAAAAATCCTGGATCAGATAGGTCTCTGTGGGAGATATGCTATGCATAGGATGCACAGTTTATCTTCTGGGTTTCTGTGGACTGTTCCTGTACTCTGACAGTCCTGATTCCCCCCTCCCGCGCCTTGCTTTCTCTGATGTCTAGTTTTGTGGCCGCTGTGTTATGTATGGCAAGAGGAAATATGAGTTAATAGTGCCTACACTAAAGAACTATTTGCAGTCTGTGAGGGCAGAAGGATGCCTTCTGTCTTGTTCCAGAGGGTGTAAAGCCCTCTGGAGAGTATCAGTTGTTTGATGTAAAGCTGGAGCAAGCCTGCGGCCAAAAGTGGACATAAGTAGAAACTCATGCCATGGATGGAAGTTACAAGATTGAGTTGTCTTGGATTTTTCACCCTATGGTTCAGTCTGTAGGGGGTGTAAGGACTGAATTGGTGCTTCAGGTGCGCAGCATGTGGGGCATCGAGTTTAGTTGCTTGCATTTCTCAATGCCTATTTTCATGCATGCTGTCAGCATGTAGTATATTGCCACCTCTACTTGTCCTTCAGGTTTACTGAAATCCAGGCAAAGGCTTCCATGCTAATGGAAGAGGACAGACAGACGCACAACGTAATTGAATATAAACCTTGATTTCTTAGGAATCCAGGCAGGGAAAGTGAGGTAGTCAAATACAAATACGTACCTCCCTTGCATTGCTCCTGTTTGATCAAGCATCCCAGTGTCTCTGGGACTGTGGAGAGAAACTGTCTGCTGAGGGCAGCATGAATAATGGCACTCACACTCTTTTAAAGCATGGTAATAATATGCAATATTTATTGTATTTGCTTGAATGTTCAAAAATTACGTTTTGCCTGAAAGCTATACCCGGCCTGGCCCCTGGAGGGCACCAACAGCCAACATTACATTTTTTTCACTTGCCTCTTAGTTATTACTCACTGACGTACAGCACTGTGAAGATGGCAAATATATCCCCATGTATAGATTAAAGTGAACTTGCTTTGCCTTGCATAATTTGGAAATTCAAAAGACCAATTTCTTAGTGTAATTGAAAACCGCTACATTTCAGGCTTATTCATTGAATCAGTATTTCCAGTTAGAATTCAAATTAATCTTTCTACCTTTAAACAAGATAACGAGGGTGTAGTTATATTTACTCAGCCTTTTAACAATCAGGTTCAGTGTAGCTGCATATGATTAACTACACATACACAATTGCAAAAGGTTAGTACGGGCATGACTCGAGTCATGAGGGAAATTCATCTCTTAAGGCTGAAAATCTGAACTGACAGTTCAATGCTCAGCCTAATGTCTTAGTCCCTCCGGAAGGGAAAAGTAAAAAGGAAGAGGAGAAAGGCAAAACGACCAGCCCAACGTAAGAACCATGTCAGCTTGTGTATGCTTCCCTCTGGATTTTTTTTTTTTTTTTTTTTTTTTTAAATTTAGCCTGGAGTCTTCTTGCTTTAAAGTTGCATTAATGCAACTTTACTGAATTACTTCCAACACCTGTCAAAATGAGACATGACATCCGAGTGCATTTGTGGAGCACGTCTGTGCATCTGGATATTGTGTGGGCTGGTCAGGTGGAAACACAGGTTAGAGGTTTGTGTATGGAAACATTTATCTGGAGCGCACCCTGCTCTGCATCCCAGGCATCTGACGTGGTGGGTAAATTGGGTGGTAAAAATCCTGAATCCTGTGAAATGCTAATAGATGGGTTTTAAGAGCTCACCTCTATAAAGAGAAGCCTAAGGGATAATTTGACCAGTATCATCCCAAGTTCCTGAGAGCAAGCACCTGAGACTTTGTGTGGATTCACTGGGTCTTTGGAGGAGCTTGGACTGGCTCATCATAGATTGTGTAACAAGGCAGCGCTCCTGAAGTTCAGGAGAATTAAACTGGACCCACAAAAATGATCAAGTTTTGGTAATAGAAGGCTTTTCAGTTTCATTAGTACAAGGCCCAGTGGCTGAATGTCAAAAAATGTCAAACAAATCTGCAGTGAATGAAGCCAGGGAGCAGCTGATTGCAGGCTTTGGTGGATTTTCCATCACTTACAATGTCCAAATGGAGATCAGATACCTTTCTGAAAGCTCAGCTCTAATTCCAAGATTAATTATGGGAAGTCCAATCTGCCCTGTGTTATACAGGAGCTCAATATGAAGAATGTGATTTATTTTTTTTAAATGCATTAATATAAAAGGGAAGTTGCACAAGGTCACATCAGACAGGTTTGAGGGCAGATGCTGTTCTGCTGCACTGCCTTTCTGCGAGAAGGTGCTGAACAAGTCCGTATCCCCTGCAGCTATTTTCCCAGCACCTTACGTGGGACTGGGTTTTCTGATGCTGAAAACTTTTTCAGTTGTTTGCCCAGTAGCTAGGAGGCACGGTGGGTAGATGGGTGCCTTGGATTTTCCCTGCAGGCTGCTGCAGGGAAGCAGATGACTTGTATGATGGTTCAGCTGGTAATGGCCTTTGCAGAACATGAGAAGTTTCAGGGGATTTTTGATTCTTCTTTCTGGGAATGGCAGGAAGTAAAAAGATTGTCAATAGGAATAGTTGACACTCAAACTAGCACTGCTTAACTGTAGTGGGCTTGTGGTCTCTGACAGCCTGCCTATAATCCACATGAACTGATGCTCTTTCATTACCAGTGAGGCTAAGTTGTGTTTCCTTGCATTTGCAATAGCCTAAGACCATGCACGTAGGCAGCTGGTGCCCAGTAATTGCTTAAGCTGTGCTTACTTGATTTGTGTATGAGTGTGAGGTTGCATACAGAGGGCACCCGTCAAAATAAAAGTTGTTAATAACTAGTTGTTATAGCATCATGAGCAACAGCCATACAGAGATACCCTGAGCTGGGGTTGTAGGTGCGTGTTTGGGTTGTGCTGTCACAACTTCTTAGCTGAATCTGGCCTGCCAGCTGGCTTGTGCAAACAGGCAAGAGGCAATTTTTCTAACAGGCTTCTGCTTTGTGCTCTATCAAGCAATCTATGGCTCATGCTTCATTAACCGAGACTTGCATTCTCATTTATACTTGCACAAAAAGTGAATATTCAATTTTACATGCGTGTTTATATTAAAACACCGATGTAATAGAACACCCTAAAGAAGGGTGAAGTACTTCTTTGTTGGCTGCTGTGCTAATTGTCCTCCTTGTCACTTCATTTACAGGTCTGGACTGGGTTACCTCTGCATCCGTCTCTGTTGCAATATTAGCAAGAACAAGCCAGGATGGCGTGCAGATTGTTTTAATTTGCACTGGGGGACTGTCTTTGGATCTATGAATAAGAAAGCATCTTTAAATACTCCCTGCTTCTACTGAGCTGAGTGCTCCTGATTTCCAGCTCTGCAGTGCATGTATGCGCTTGGCCAGCAGGATCAGAGCTGGGCCTGTAAGGTAACTGTGAGCAAATTTATAATGAAGTCATTAAATTCATGAAAGTTGTTCTTTGTCCAGCATCTAAAATTGGACCATGGACTTGTTATTTCAAGTAGTAACATCATTCTGCTGTTGAATTAGCATGGCGATGTTGGGTGGGACTTGCTAGTTCTTCTGGCATCTTCATTGTGGGCCATGAGTCTGTCAAGGGAAATCTGTGGTTTGGATAGGAGAAGAGACAGGGATAAAATTTGCTTGGGCAGTCCTACAAGCAGTCCTCGTGCCACTTTTAACTTGTAGGGACTAAGCAGATGGCCACCTATCCCTAATCTATCCCCTGAATTACTCTGCTGTGCCCAGCATAAACTGGAAAGAGAAGATATTGTGTCCTAATACACTTTTTTGAAAGGCTAGCTATTGAGCTTACTGTGTGAAATCCTCCCCTTGAGTTACTAAGGGGTTTTATTCTGGATGGCATCCTGCATACGTTTTTCAGTCACAGACTGGAATAATTCCAGGGAAGCTGCTCTGTTCTGTTGCTTAATTAATAATACATCTTTTTAAAAAATAAATAAAAAAATTAATGCATATTTAACTGATAAGCTAGAGTAGCTTCAAAAGCACTATTTCAGTCCATGAGCTGCATAATACAGTGCTGTGTTACTTTGAAAATCCCAACTAGAACAAAACTTTGGATGTGTGAGTTTGCATTATGCTTCTAAAGTAGTTGGATGGTTTAACGTGTTGACTTTTCATAAGGGTTTTTTTTCCCCTTCTTGGAGAGAAAGGATGGAAAATACAAAGCGCAGTAGCTTAGCGAGCTAAGTAAACTAGTGGAGGTAAAAACCTCCTTCTTTCCCTTTCTGAAAGGGATTTGTAACTAAGATGAAACCTGCAGCAGGGAGGTGAAGTTGTAAAGCTGCTACCCAGCATTACCTCATCGTCAACAAGCTCCTCTGGAAAGCAGCTTATGCGACCTTTCCCTTCTGTTGAGGAATGCAGGGTAAAATAAGGTGTAAAACTAGAATTTGGGAGAGGATTTTTATTTACTGCTATCACTGTCACTGTACAACACTGGCCAATGCTTTTCATTGTGCAGTTTCTCATAACGAGGTAAGAACTGAGCTTTTAGCGTGAACTTTTGCCATTGTCACTTCAGCTGATTCTTGTAAAAGCTGCTGACACCTTGTTTTGTAATACTTTACTAGGGGATAAGAAAAAATCATTATTGCAAAGCCCAAATAATTGAGAAAAGCCAGGTTGTGTTTTGCTTTATTTGTGGCAGTTACTCCTCACCAATGCAGACTGTTGACATGGAGAGAGTAAACGACATAGGTGTGGAGTCCTAATGTGAGCATCTCCAGTGGACAAAGTTTCCTCTTGTTTGTTTGTTGTGGGTTTGTGTCTGTGCGGTTTGGATTTTGGTTTGGTTGGTAGTTGGTTTTGGTGTGTTGGTGTTTTGGTTTTGTTGGGTGGTTGGGGTGCGTGTGGTTTTGGGTTTGTTTTTTTTTTTTTTTGACAAATCCGCTTTTTGCTCCTTACTATGTCAGGGAAGGGAAAAGTCTTTAGGTTTGTTTTCCTCTGGAAATGTGCTTTAAAATTCAGAAGTTTCCTTGGTTTCTAGAAGAGTCTTTTGCAGAGGCGATGGAAGGGCTCTGCTTGTTTGCCCATCTTTGCTGTGCTGCTGTCTCTCGCTGCTGTTCTTGTTCCCTGGCTGTCTGACCTGGTACTCTGTGTGCATCTCCCAACCTCTTTTTTCCAAAGAGGTATGCCCCAAAACTCCCAGGGCATGGGGGATCTCCCGCTCACTCTGTTTTTCATGTGATTCAAGGAGTAACAACCAAGACAAAGTCAAACAGTTGTTTTCTCTGGTGCTCAAGAGTGTACTTCAGGAGTCAGCTGTAAACAGGTGAGCGACACCAGGTACTGCTTGTGGCAAAGTGGCATTAGGGATTCGAGGCTTGGGCTATGAAGAGATAAAAATACACATCTTGCAACACGAACAAGGGTTGCTTTGATGAAAGCTGAGGCTTTGGTTTAATTTGCATGGGATCTAGATGAACGGCCTGTGTGATCAAAACAGATTGCGTTGTAAATAGGTTCACAAAGAAACTGAGCGATGCCAAATGAAAGGAGCTCAGTTCATGGGCTCAGAGACAGAACCCAATCCTAACCCTTAGCAGGAGTGTGGGGGGAATGATGCAGGCAGCTTTTCATCTTCTGGTGTTTGAATCATGAGCTTTGAAAGCCAATAGACAGTTCAGGTCTGATGTATTTTTGCTTGAGGGTAGAGGTAGTGGAGAGGTGACTGCATGCTATGCAAGATACAGAAATCTCACGTGGTGCCATATACACCTCTGGAGCAGGAGGACTGTTTTGGTCTGGCTGTACCTGAAGTGCTCTCACAAACTATCATGATGTAAGTCAATTTTAGCCCCAGTTAACAGGCAAAATCATCTTGAGGATGTCCAAAATGGAATATATTAAGAGTCACAAAGGCCATTGATTTAGGAAACTCTAAAACCCATCTCTTCACAGTGTCTGAAAGATTTATTAAGAGTTCAGATTGCAGATGTTCAGAAGCACAGGTGGTCACAGGACAAGAATTGTTAGGAGAGTAGATTCATTAAAGTCATTGCCAGCATTTACTAAAATACTTTTCTTGGACAAATGACTCCTACAAGCAGAGATAATCTTTATTTGAAAGATATTAAATCTTCTTATCACTATGACCTAAATCTCAGAAAGGCCAAAGATTCCATTTTTCAGTAAACTGGTTCATGGGAGCCTTCTGGCTGCATTAAAGGTGAGAATTAACTTACTCAGCCAGTAAGTTAATTGATCCTTATGGGTCCCTTCCAACTTGAGATATTCTATGATTCTATATTAAGTAAGAATGATTTGGGAGGCTTGCCAGTAAATGTCTTGGAGGAGATCTTGCATTTAAATTCTCAAAAATGGTATTTAAACTCTTTATTTGTTTCTCTGGTATCTCCCAGGTTGGCTATCAAGCTATGTTAGTTAAACCTTTATCAGTTCAGCAAAAAATAAAGTCTTTCAAGTGGACAACTTTAAATCTTTAAAGACCTTTGCATTTCAAGGGTGCTTTTAACAGATAAATCTTTGCTGAAATGCTCCTTAGCAGAATTGCAATGCGGTTAATCTACCACCCTTCAGAACTGGCTTCCAAACTGAATAATGGAAATTACCCCAACTTCTCTGTATGTTCCCAGCTACTTAAAGACAGTGTTTGTAACAGCAGGGAAACAATAGTTGTGTGGTACCTGAAAATGAGATTTATCTTGTACTAGTTGTGAGTTCGTAAGGAATCTTGGAAACAGTGTTTTTAGTTATCAAACCCAGTTCCTGATTTTGTGAGTAACTGTGTAACAATCATGGTAAAATAATCTGGAACGATATTAGAGAGGCCATGTAACCCATCCATCAGTCCCAAGGCAGGATCAGCTATATATTAACCCTGACAGATACTATTCAATGTGTTCTGAAAGATCTCCAGTGGTAGAGAGGTGCTCAGCTAATCTATGCTGCCTCCTCATCCCTGCCGTTAGAAAGGTTTTCTTTAAGTTTATGCAGAATCTTTGTTGTAATTAGTCAAGAAAACTGAGTAACTTGTCTTATCGCAGGTATGGAAAAAAGATTAAATTCTACTCTATGTATATGAAGACTCTGAGGTCCCCTCATGATTCACCTTCTCTTTAGGGTACTCAACCCTTAACGTTGCTAATCTTCCTTCATGTTATGCTTTGCAAATCTCTGATTAGCCTCATTGCACTACTGTTACACTCTCCAGTCAGTCTGTATCTCTCTCGATCTAGAATATCTTTCTCAAGTGTCTAAAATAGCATCAATCACCTGCTTTTGATTCAGTAACAGTGTTTGAAATGAGTTTGCTATCAAGCTTAAAGTAAACAAGTACTATTACTTAAATATTATTTCCTCTAACTGGGAGATTAGTCTTCCATAGTAACAGAAGCCCTGGATAAAATTAAATCTAATACTAAATATTAGTTTGGAAATGAATGTGCATTTTAAAATGAAATTGGGGTTCTAAAGCAGGCTTTAGCAATATCCAATCTTAGTATTTTTCCCCAGTGATTTGGACGCAAACGGTTTCGGTCCTTGACCTTTTTAAACTGACATTTCTCTATCCCCTTTACCTGTTTGCTCTTCTGTGAATACCCAGTGTTTCAGTCATGATTGCTATTTTTGCATGTGCGCGTTTCAATTCTTTATAACAAGTTCCAGTTCTCACAGCCAGTGTGCAAGCACTTGCTTGTTATGGAAGATACTCGTTCTCATTTGCACACACTCTGCGACATGACAACTTATTTCATGACGAATGACATTTGTCGCTGATTTTGCTGCATGAAACTTCTGCAGAGCCTTTTTTTTCCCCTCCTAGAATTAAAGCCTGCATCTTAGTGTACTGCCTTTTGTTTCTTTTGAACTCATCAGGGGAGGAATATAATCAGATAATATTTGAAATCACAGTCTTGGCTAAGAGAAAACATGAAAATGTGAGGTAGTCATCATCTTAGATTAGCATTCCAAAGCTGATAAGTAGACAGGCCAAATAATCTGCACTCATTTCTGAGCAACAATTTAGGATTCTGGGGAATCAGATATTGCACTAAGCAGCTTTGAGGAAATAAGACTCAGTTAATCAAGGTGGGAGAATAAAGCTGCAACAGCAGAAGCTGGGAGCCATTTACTAGTCACTCACAGCCGAAGAATGCATATAGTCTTCGTCCTGCTAGAAAATTACGGGTGTGCAGAGATAGAAATAGTAATGATAGAATGTAGGTAAAAATTTAGGATTAAAGGAGACCATTTGATCCCTTAAAACCAGTCCAGAAGGCTCCACAAAGCCTCTGCCTCTCGCCTAGTAAGCCTCACCACATGCCTGGTGTGGGCACAGTAACAAACTCCAGACCTTGAGCACAAAAGTGGAAAAAATTGTGATGCACCAGAGGGAAAGCAAGAAAAAGGAAGCTCTTGCTGGTATCTTGAACTACTGAATTAGCAGCAAATTTGCTAGCTAAAAATAAGTCCAGCTGGTGCTAAGAAATGGATTGCTTTCCCAACTTCAGAGCCTCCACCAGGCTGTCCAGGGAGAATAATTCCTTCTATGAACAGTCCATTTAACTCCTGAGTGCATGAGCAAGATGGACTAAGCTCCTGATAGAGATATTTTGGGTGGGGTTTTGGGGGTTTTTTTTTTTTTTTTGGTCTTGCAAAAATTGTTGAACAGTTTGGGCTTAAGGTGAGAGAATACCCTCTTGAAAGGTTTTTATGGAACAGGGCCAGAGAGAAACCTTTCTGCACTGTGGTTACAGAAGGAAATGACCATCTGAGTTACAGCTGAAGGAAATTTATTACCTAAGCCATGGTTATTTTCTCAGAAACTTTGTTCTTCAGGATGTGTGCCAGAGGCTTCTCCTAGAAAAGGTTTTCTCTTCTGAGCATGGCTTGATCATTCTCGGCAAATCCCTTCTGTCATGGGCCTGTTGTGAAGGAGGGAGAGCGGAGTTTAATTAAATGGGTTACAAAAGTGCATGTTGCAGTTTGCATGCTCCAAAGCAGGCAAGGGAGAGACAATTTATAGGGAGACATTGGGCTCAAAGTCTTATGTTTATGTTTACAACCCCTGCTTTGGATGTGTGCGTAGGCACGAAGGCGCTGAAGTCGGTAAAATTTTGGCTAATTTTTGTAACAGTGAAGCTTCCAAAATTGCTTCATCTTTATGCAAGCTGGCTTTCTGAAGTGTTGGCATTCCGTGACATTCTGCATACTGTGCTAAATTCAGCAGGGTTTTTTTTTGTGTTGAAGTGGAACTACAATAATTTCTGAGGTCTGTGGCTTGTTTCAATTATTTACTTCTGCAAAAAGATTTTTATAAATCCTCCTTTCTCTTTCTTATTATTAACTTTCTTGTCAAACTTTTATTTAAACCACAGAGGCAAAGATGGATCTTTCCTTTATAGCTCTGCAAAGTTAGATTTACTTCTTTGACCTGTTTCAGTGTGATTGAAAGCTAATCTGTCTCCTTTTTATTGGCTTTTGGTAAAGCATGTATTTCTTTTGTTTCCCTTTTTCATTCTGCATTGTCTTGTGAAAATATGTAACTTCAAGCTGTAAAAAATTATCCTCCTACAGGAAGGAAAAAAATGACAACCCTTAATCCAATCCAACAAAAGGTTTATGTCTCTAATTAGTTTCTTGGATTGTATTCATGTATGATTCAAATAAAATGAACTATGAGCAATAATAAGGGTCCTGTGGTCACCTCTGACCTTGCAGAGAAGAACGCTAAAGCCAGAAAGCTTTTTTGGCTCAACATCAGTGATAACTACTTGAATTTGTCTGTCTTTGGAGCTAACTTTTTGCCATAAAAAGCACGTAGAGTGCTCCCGCTGCATTTAACTTGCTTGGCCAAGGGCGTGATTTGGCTTGTGGGCTGTTATCTCCAAAGACTGATGCTTTAAATAGCGTTGCACTCCACTTTATAATTAGTCCTTTCAGAGCTCTAATCCAAAGGTATATGTTTCCAACCCCTCTGCAAGAGTTATTTACTATTGGTCTTTAAGGCACTTGAGGACATGAAATGGCTTTTGTGTTATGCTACAGTTTTAAAGCTAATATTACTATTTATAGAGGTTGTTAATGTTTTGCCTTACTCAAGCAGATGATCTTGTGATCATCCACAGTATTATATTAGGCAGAGAAAATTTTGCCATGTATACGTCATTCTTCTTTGCTTCTAAAGAACTGAATGAGCATGAGGGTTATATCCAGGGTCATTGATCCTGGCACTGATTTTGATAGAAGGTGCTGACTCACAGCAGCGAGCCAAAATTGATCGGTGTTTCCTTCTCCAGCGGGAAGTATCTCCGTGGTGTCTGTAGCAAGCTCCTGACCCTCTACAGCAGGGCCAGCACTTCAAAGGCACATTGCTGAACTTAATGTATTGCTATTTGCAATGTGCTTGCAGAGTTGTGGGTAGGGAACGCCAATAAAATCTGCACACTTACTACTTGCAGTAGTTAAATTTATCAAGGCATTTTGCTACATTTTCTATTCAATGAGTTCCACTATATCAGACTGTAAATAAGTGCTATAGCCACTTTTCACTTGTCTTCAGGGATGAAATACCATTTCACTGGCACGTAAGGAGCAGGTTCAGGTGCCTGACAGAGCAGTGCAGGGTATAACTACTCTTCACTGCTGCTCTGTTGCTGAATGCGTGGAATCTCATTAAAACCACCAGAATTGTAAACAAAGTAGAACAAATGCTGCTAAAATTAGCAGCTGTTCAACCTGCCAGTTAGGGATAGAAAAATCTTCAGAAGACCTGTGTTTCACAGTGTTTTAAATAGGATTGTCGAGTTCTGTAGTTTGTATTTTTGTGTTGAAAGCATATGGATGCATATTTTCATTGATGTTCCTGTTCATTCTTTAGGCATATTTTGTTCTGGTGTTACTGAGGTTTAATAATGCAGTCCTGATGTTCATTAAATGTGTGCTCTTCTTACATGGGCTTTTAAAAATACTTGTAAATTGCAAATTAATAATGTTTGTTTAGCACTTCCACCTTATTTATGAAATCATAATTTATTTTGGTACATTCATTACAGTGCTGTTTACCTGTAACACTGTATTTCGGTCACCTGCTGCCCCAACTGCCTACCAAGAAAAAGTCTCTAAAACCAACCAAAAAAACCCCAAAGCCCCTCTTTAAACCAGGCATGTTGATGTAGAAGGCATCTAAGTACTACAGTAACCTCCACCCTGAAATCAAATGGCTAGATAATATAACCTTGAAGAGCTGAAAAATATTTCGGAGCACAGATGCACATTTCCGAATGAAAAGTTGGGTTCAGAAAGCAGTTACGACTAAGTTCAGCATCCAAGGTTAATTCGTGAATGTTAAGGCAATCGTGGGGTAAGTGGAAGTTTCAGCTTTGTGAAATGGAAGGCTAAGAAAATAAAGAAAAGAGGGGAACTTTTAAGAAATGGATGACAGAAGAACATAAATATTAAAAAAATAAAAAAATGTGTATGGATTAAAGCTACAAAGGGAATTCAATGTTTTACTGGCTTAAAAACGCCAACAAACAGAGAATTTATTTTCTGCAGTCCTTGGTCCTTGTTGTCTAGCTGTGGAATAATGGGTGATCATCCACATACTTATTAGACCAAATGTTAATTTGTGCTCCACCTTCACTCAGGTTACCACCAAAAATGAAAATACCTATGGAAAAAATTCCCGGATTAAAAATCTGGTTCTCCCTCAGAACGATGTCATAATTCACATGGTGCTGCACTGGGAGCATACTCATGGCATAAATATCTTTATTTGTTGTGGTGTAAGGATACACGTTTGTGTTTTAATGAATGTACTATAGGGGTCACATCCAGAAGTTGATGTGGTTAGTACGATCACTTTGTTCAGCCTGATGGACTTTTGGGAAAGGTCGAAGTGATGTGGGTAGTGATTTGAGGACATCAGTTAGTTCCTGTTTTCCTTAAACAGGGTATGAGCTTTGTTGCTTCAAAACTACATGCCCACCTCTTTTTTTTTTTTTCTTATGTTCATGCCCGTCTTGTTGGTACTGCTTAATGCCTCTAGGTAAAGGAGCCCAAAGTAAAATATTTGGGGTGAGTGTAAGGAAAGCATTCTTTTGAAGTTGGTTAGGTGTGAAATATCTCAAAGATAGTGGAGACATTTCTCTGTGTAGTGAATCTAAAATTTTACCAGTCTCTGTTACTTGAGTTGATCATTTGGGTTATCCTTTTAATTAATTTATGGGCTGGGACTCAACAATGCCAAGTGCTTCATAAGGACACAACCCTAAGTATAAGAAAAAGCAACAGATGGTTATGGATTTGGGAGAGGAAAAGAAACAACAGTGCAGTACTGGGTGTGATGATGAACTCTCAGCATCCTAAATGTTACCTTCACTTACCAGGAGAGTTTCCAGGAGGGACTTGAATTTTGGGGGTGTGTAGGGGAAGCTCTGCCCAAGTATTAAAGGTAGTATGGAAGGAAGTCTAAATAAAGGTGGTACTTTGAGATCTGTTAATTGGGAGGTATTGGTGGATAGGTTCATGAGACAAACTGACTGCTGGCTGAAGCCTTGCAAGTTAGGGACTGACCATCAAAGGCCTTGACAATTGTCTCCATTGGCAGACACTGCTTCAGAAGAGGGTTTGCTTCAGCTTAGACTTACCTGCTTTTAAAAGAGGGGGAACGATTTTCTCAATAGCATGTGTTAATTGAGCAATGCATGCATAGGCAAACTGATATAAATCATTGAGTTCAACGAGGAAAGGCTTTACTGTAACTCTTATGAATTAGGGGGAATAATGCCTACCGATTACTGAGTTTGAGTGACAGTTATATTCACGAGTGAAAATCAGTTTGGTCTTTGGTGTTTTTGGTTTTTTTTAATTGACTAACCTCTGTCTTTTTGTGTAATGGCACATTGCCCTGTAGTCAGGCCACCAGCATGTTGACTAATATGACTTGGAACTGCCTTGACTTACTGATTCGATGGCTCGGAAAGCACAACATTGTAACAAAAATTAATATAAATAAAAATGGCTGACTAGGAAGAGTAAATCAAGAAAATGAATGCAGCCAGATATAGCAAGTCTTTGATCATAGATTACAAAGATTATTTCAGTGCATATAAATGTAAAGAGTAATGATGTCTTTGAAGAGTTTGTAACACAAAAGTCCGTGTACATCACAAAGTATAAAGGATAGAGAAGGGTAAAGGATTAAGAAAGGAGAAGATAAGACTTTGTGCATCATTAATGAAAGATGAGGAATAGACAAATGAAAAATTTCACTGCATAGAATGATGACTTTGATTCTTTCTTTTACTGATCTGTTGGCGTAACACAATATGAGGATTTAAAGTAGTAAAAGAGAACAAAGGCACAAAACTACTGTATGGGTATCACAAAGCGTGAGGAAATGGTGGCAAATGTTTCCAACATGAAAAAGAGCCAAGAAGAGCCTATTAAAATGTGATGCATATAAAGTGAACCATGAATCAGAGTTTAAATCAGATTGTGCTACAGGAAAGCAAGTAAAGCAAGTGGCAATGTTAGTGTCTGTTACAGGGCTGTTTTCCCAGTGGAAGGGCAAAGGGGAGGCCAGTTTAGTGTATTTGCTGGCACGGGCTGTCAGCCTAAGTGTTACTAGATCGTGTATCTGCCAGGAAGATGACTGCTGGCAGAAGGTGTGTTGGAGAGGGGGAACTCGTGTTCCTCGTTTCTAGAAAAATACCGATAAGCAGCTCTGTGTGCCGTGCCATGTGAGCTGGTTGGATTTCGGTGCTGGGGTTGCTGCCAGACCCGGGGCTCACCTGGTACTGCTCCAAGACCAGCCTTTTCCTTGTTCTTACAGTATGGCATTCCCTGCCAGAAATTTTCTAGATCATAGTTATCTATGCTTATTTTTCTGCTTCCTTTAGGACTGTCAAAAGTAACAACAACAAAAAAAGGGCGGAAGGCTTGCCACTTCCTTTTATTAGTTCAGTATACCCCCAACCCATTGTTTCAGTTGTCTTACATGTCACTACGTTGCAGAGATCATGCCTGGATGATTATTTAGCAGTGGTAGTGGGTTTCTCTACCCTATGTGATGTGCTACCTCAGAAATACATATACTTTCAGTTGCCTTACAGCAGGTATTTTCCCCTCTCTGGGGCAACATTGTAAACTGAGATTTGATGAATTTTCTGCCTGTTTATTGCCATCTCTAATCTCTTCTCTGAGGAGCTTTACTGCTCCTGTTTGAGCCAGGCAATGGGGGAAGAAGTCTTTTTTTTTTTTTTTTTAAGTCTGTAGACTATGAATCATGGTGGAATCAATAGAACTTAATCCAAAACTTCTGCTGAAGGTTTTAAGGAGTCTATAAAACACATGCAGCATGCAAAAAAAGGCACCAAGACCCCTCTGACTGCCTGAGATATGAAGTGGGCTGGGTTGCCAGCTCCATCTGAGATAGTAGCTGCTCCAAGCCGGTGCTGAGTAGAGCCTGAGTTGAATTCTGGTCCGCTTCTCCAGCTCACATGAGACCGGAGAGAGCTCCATCAGGGTCAAGTAACACGGGGATCTGCGTAAGTAGCTTTGCGCCAATTAATCTCTCCATTCCTTAGAGCAAAGGAAAAGGTGGGGAAGGGAATGGCGATTTGTGCACAGGGTATTCTGGTCTGGTGGATTCCTGTATCAGCTAAATGCGTCGTTGTTAGGATGTTTTTACCTCGCAGCGTAGGCTAGGATCGGGCAGCCAACTGACTGCTCTCTGCTCTCTCTTAGGAGATGTTGTTCTGATTGTAGCTGTAAGTAATCATCAGAGGGCTTGAATTTCCAGAATATGGAGTTCACAGCATAACAAGTGAGTAGGCTTAATAACTACTTTCTGCTTTTAATATCTAGCACCTGGAAACATAAGTCCATAGTGATGCGAGCTGTTCTATATAGCTGTTAGGAGTTTTAGGAATACATATGGCTTAGCTGTAGGCACTGAGTTAAGAGTTGTGAAATGCCCTCTGCCTGCCTGTATTGTGTATTCTAAAACAGCAAACAGCTCGTACTTGGTTTTGCTGAGGTTTATCTCATTGTTTGTGGGTCTTTTTTCCTTCTTCCAATAGGTTTTTTTAACTCCATCTTCAAACTTTTGCTTTCAGCATTGGTCTTGGTTGTATCTAAAAGCAAACATTAAAGGTATGTGGACCAAGTATGTATTCCATCCAGTGTACTTTGAGGTACATGTTTTGAAATTATTTTTAAATACAATATGTAACAAGAATTTTACTATGAAACAAAACAAAAATTAGTATCTTTTGTACGGAAACTTTTTGAGTTGCATAAAAATAATACAGCAGTGCTGCATTGCATCAGCACATATGTTTTGTGAATTAAAAAGTGTACTTTCTGTGATGATCTCCCATCTGCTGCTACCTCTGATAAATTTAATACTGGCTCCTGAATACTGAAACAGTAGGATGCTTTACTCTGGCATGTACTTGACAAGTAGATCTTGTATCTCACAGGCTGATCCTCTTGTGGATGACTACTGATGAAATATGTAAACAATAGGAGGTTTGGTGAAGTCAAACAAGAAAAAGGAAACGTGGTTTATTTGTAGTTTAAAAAAACCAAACCTACAAAAAACTTCCCTTTTTCTGATAGCCTGTGCAATAATGTGTCCCCTGTATTAATTTATTTTAAAGAGAATTTTTTAACAGCTTGATAGGTAGGCAGATGATAAAGTTTACACCTAGTGAAGAGACCTAGCTTTTCCATTTGCCATGAAATCACTGCAGAGCTATCACGTACAACTGAAAAATTCAACTGATGGGGGTAATCTGCTCCCCTGGTTTTATCGGTGTCTGGTCCAGCTCCTGGTGCCAGGCTGAGAGAAGGGAAGGATGAACTGGTAAATCCCTGGAGAGGAGACTGGAACGAGTGTGTGGAACTGTGCTGGAACTAGTCCCGCTTCTGGGGAAACGGCGGGATGTTGGTTTATAACCTGCCCGCAGGAGACGGCCATCTCGGTGCTGGCTGCCTCGAGTCGAGGGTGGCAGGACCTGGCTGAGCAGCGAGGCCGTCTTAGAGCCTTTGGTCGCGGGAGCACTCCATCCCACAGGACACGTGAATCCAGAGCTGGAGGCTGGAGTTTGGGAGTGGTTGTGCACAGAGGTGAGTTGTATTTATCTGGAGACAAATAGAGCCTTATTTCTGTTTCCCATTTCTATCATGCAAAGTAGTTCCCAGTACAGGAGAAAAGATAATGTAATTAAAGAAAAAATAAACATTCAGTTGTTATTTTGAATATACAGCTTCAAAATTTGTTTATTTCCTCATCCTTCCTCCTTAAAATTGTTAGATTATTTGATTCCCTTAGTGCAATCCGATTTGCAGAAGCCCCATTGCCGCCTTCATTTTAAGGCAATTTTGTCTTACAAAATCTGGAATAATTCCACAGGATTTCTGTAGAAGTCAAATCTCACTCTGGTTTTGGAACATTAAATAGCTGCCGCTTTGGGTTTTGGTTTGGCCAAAGTCATGAAATAAAAAATTTCAATTGTTTTGCTGATGGCAGAGGAGCAGCTCCAGTATTTCTCTCACTGGGATGCAGAGTGTTCTGGGGAGATTGGTGCTTCCATTCTGGGCAATACTTCAGCCAAGAGCAGCAACTGTCCTAAAATGTCTCTGATGATCTATGATGGCAGAGAAAATCCACTGGTATTTTTCATTTCTAAAAGCTGAGCAGTTCACTCCTACACGCGTGCTTATGGATTGAAAATGATGGTGCTCAGGACACAGCTGGATCAAGCATATGATTTCATTGTGTGTCTGTTTCCTTGCTTCTCCATTGTCATGCACTTTTGCAGTCATTTAATACCTTGTAGCCTGATTGTAAAGTGATTGCAAAATAGAACAAGCAGGTGCTTTTGATGGTCCTTTGTGCTCATTTTAAACCCGCTTCTTCTGGCTGCAAATGAACGCAGACCACAAAGCAAAGCTGAATCAGGGCCCCAAACATGTATTTTAATAGAAGAGTTTTCTTTTGATACACATTAAAAATAAAATATTTTTGTATTAGAATATCAATGAAAGTCCCTGTAATACAATGAACAGCACAGTGACATAGTCAGTTCAAGATATTTAAGACATCCCCATTATTGTCCTGTAGCATCTTTTCTCCTTCAAATGCCACACAAAAGTGCATTCACAGTGTCCATGCTAGGCTGTGACCTACAAGTCTGGGCAAACATGAATGAAATGTAATGCCCATGAAAAAAATGTGAGGGAAGATGTGAATTAGTACCTTGATAAGTATGGCACATCATCATAAACATACTGGTTTTTTGCTACCTGGAGATGGTGTTTTGCAAACCGTAGCTGAAAATAGCTTAGGGCAAGGCCATAAAAGTTACTAAAGTCCAGTGGTCTCTTTTTTTTTTTTTTTAAAGCAATTATGGTTAATTGGCAGGACTAACCAGAGAATAAAAAGGTTTCCTTTAATCTCTCAACTCTTATTAACTGGGAATCATCAAAGTAAGGAAATCCATATGAACAAGTGTTGTCCTGTCTATGTCAATATCTCCAAATGTGGTATTGTCCATAGCTGTTTGACTAGAAATGTATGCAGAAGCAGTTGAGAACTGGATACACATAGGTGCAAAAAATTACTTTGCCTTCAGCAGCCCTAAGATCAATAAACAGAAAATAGTCATTTGGGAAGTACAGCTAAGGTGAAAATATTGAACGTGTGTGGTAAATTGGTACCAATGGAACTGAAACACTAGAAAAACTCTAAAACAGCTTTCTTTCCTGAAAATAATGATGGTAGCTTAGGGAAAGTATCCAGTTTAAGGGAAATTCATCTGAATAAGGTTTTAATCCTGGGCAGCAATCAATAAAATCAGGAATTTCATGTTCTTTAAAGGAGTAACTTTAAAAAAGAAATCCACTTAATAGACTTACCTTACCATGGGATACAGTGGGCAGAGGAGACAAAGGCTGTAACTCAAACAGCGTGGGAATGCGCATTATTACCTTTCAAAAGATTTAGACAATCTCTACTGTAGAGCTTCTGCTGACGCAGCTCTCTGGTGCAGGTACGATGTATGCTACCAAATGTTACCTGTTTATCACATCCTTCATAGCTTAGTGCATGCTGTTTGAAAAGATGACAAAGGAATTTTATTTTCATAGTTATAACTAGGTCAGTGGTCTTGACAATACAGTGTATTAGCTGGTGCTTATGGGTATCCGGTTTTTCTCCATGAGGCAGTAGAGGATGCAACTACCTGGTAGAGGTCGGTAGCGAAGGCTAAGCCCTAGTTACCACTGGCATATGGTATTTGGGTCAACTACAATAAGCACATTTGTGATGGGCATACTGTTATGTATATCTTACAGAAGATATCTACATAATATTTCTGCTGTTCCAGCAAAGCTAGACAACTGGACATTTCCTAAATAAACTCAAAAGCTTGCAACAAGTAGCCAGTCTTTGTATGTGAAAATGCCTGAAATTGTTTTTGGATGCTCAGAAGTGCTGCTGAAGGTGAGGTGCGAGACATGTTTCGCTGTGCTTTGGGAGAATTTCAAATAGGACTTTAAAAAAAAAAAAAAATCCTATTAAAAAAAAAAAGGCAATGCTGGGTAACCATACGGATAATCCACTATGACTGCTTCAGTCTGGTGCAGACTGGTGTGAATCTCCGGAGGTGAGTCCATTGGTGCACAGACTGAAAGCTGGGAAGGGGCAATTATTTTAATTGAAAGGCCTTAGCAGTACTTCTTGACTCAGGGGGTACGATTAGTATTACCTTTTACCATCCAAACAGTTTTTTTTTTCACTGATTTCACCATTAACTTTTTTTCCTGCCATTAATATAAGAAAAGTGAACTATATTTTAGAGAGGCAGCTAGGAGAACTGGATGCTAATGTTAAAATGTTCTGTTACAAGTTGGTTTTCAAATGATGGCAGCACCTGCAACAGGCCTTTTAAAAAAAAAAAAAAAAAAAAAGGAGAAAACCCCTCTGATAATTTTACTGCAAAATGGATACTTCATCTCTATAGAGAATAAAAGTGTCATTGATCTCTATGATAAATTGTATCTTGGTGTCTGAAAATATAGACCTTGTTTTTTTCATTATAAGGATGACCTTGCCTCTATTGTAAATCAAAAGTAACCAGGGATTTCTGGCTCTTATAAGATCTACAGGTGGGAAAAAAATTACTCTGAAGCTGCAGCCCATTTTGGAGCTGAAGGAAGATAAGGGCAGAGCTTCTCAGTTTCATCAGGCTTACACCAGGATGGATTTCATTCTCTGTTGGATGGATTCTGTGTACTGCCCACTTTCCAAAGTATGAGATGAAAGGAGGAGCAACATGGGAGAGTTTGGTCTCTGGCCTGGAGGGGGTAGAGAAGTGGTGATTCTTCCTTAATCAGAAGAATTTCCAGAAACTTTCTCCAGCCAAGGTTCGTGTGCCAGCTGTGTCCTGTTGAGCAACTCTTTCTGGTTATTCATAAATACTTCAGTAGTACTTAAAGCTTGATAATACAAAGTATTTCTCACTTTGCTCCTTTTAAACTTTGAATTAAAAACTGAACAGTAGTACTTAATTTCATTTTATAAATTGGGGGGAAAAAAAGCACACATAGAGTCTTAAGAATTAAATGGTTTTAAATTATAGCAAATTCCAGAGCACAACCCCATTTGCAGGAGCCCAAAACTGATGCTAGAGAGGGCTATGGACATCACCCTTCAAACTGGCACCCTAATTGGAAAACCAGCCTATTTTGTGTTAAATAATGTTGGCTATTTTACTCATCACTTTCCAATTGGTTATCTCAGATCTCAACTGAAAAGTGTTTTGCCTGTCCTGTTTCTCAAATGGAGAAACTAAAGCAAAGGAGCCCGTCCTAGAGGTGGATAGTGGTTAGTGCTGGGGTGAATTACAGACTGATGAGTCCTCCCAGTGCCAGAGGGCACTGGTTTAGTGGATACTTTAGGCCTGGCTTGGAAGTGGTTGTGTAAGGAACAGTAAGGAGAAAACAACCTTGGAAACAGTTTGCATGGTTGGAAAGAAATCTCTGGTCTCAAAAAATACTGGCATGAGAGTAAAACCTTGAACAGTTTCAAACAGAACTTCACCAGTATTAAAACATAATTTTCCAAATGGTGGAGGTGGATGACCATCAGACTTGGGGCTCTGTTAGAGTTTGATGTTGGCATTGAACTTTGCTGTAGGGAGTTTGGGAAATGCAGGTGTGTGCTTTTGTCAGGAGTACTAGATAAATGTCTATCAAGTGCAAGCCTCACAACTATGGAAGGAGCAATGGAGGCAGAAAAAGCTGGCATTCCTCCTTTAATTCCCTTCTCGGGATGTGGGGCATCTTCGATACAAACAGATAAGTCTTTTCCCTGGTCTCCATCAGTATGATGTTGCATGGTACATGGTGGAGTCCTTCATACTGTGCACCATCCAGCTACAGTCTTGTTAGATGTTTTTGAGTTAAGTCCCAGTAGATAATCTAAGTTTAAGTAGGAAAAGAGTTTATACTGGCCAGTCTTCTATACTTAGCACTGTTCACATCTGGTCCCTTTGAGATGGCTAAGGTTCAAGCAAGAGTCAAGCTAGGAGCTAGCAGCTCAGGCAGTAGCTTCCTATTAGATTAGACATGAATTAGACCTGCTTGAGGGGGCACCAGTGCCTGTCCATCTTTCCCCTGCAGCTTTTCCCAAAGGCACAATAAAATGCAACTCCCAAATTACTTGGTTTGAAATGTTTTACTTTGTTTCAAGTTCAAATGCCTTTGTTTGTTTGTTTGTTTTGAAAGCTGAATGGTTCCATTGATTTCCGTGAAGGCAAATTCACTTCTCTGATGCTGAACTACCTTATTCATGGGACCAACTTGTTTCCCTCACATTCCTCCTGTCATCTTTGAGGACTTCCCATTTCTATGATATAAGATAGTCCTACAGACATTGCTCCTCATCCATCAAGTGTGCTGAATAAGGCAGGATCTTAAAATTGAAATACGTGTTCATGTAATTGAAGACCATATCATTATACACATAGGCACAAGGGGGGCAAATTAAGATTGCACAGTCAGTCTTAATTCTGGCATTTCCAACTTTCAACTTTCAAGTGGTTGACTTTGCATCCTTAACAACAAGGAGAGAATGTGATTGCTGCTACTCTCCATGATATCCTCTTACCTAAGTTAAAGTTGGATTTCTTTAATAAACACTGAGATGGTAGCATTTTGTAGGGAAGTTGTGTGGTAACTTTGCAACATAATATTCTTTTAAAATAAAACTTTTCTACTTGTTTTGGGAGTTCAGGTCCAGATACTTGAGCCCCCACAGGGGGAACGCATGCAGTTTTTTTAGAAATCTTGGCTTTCAAACTGCACTGGCTAGTTGTTTGGTTCAGTTATTTAAAATCCTTGTACCAGGAATGCTTACTGGTTGTGCCGTTACTGTTTCATGGGGAAGTTATTTTTATATTTCACTATTCTTCAGAGCTACCAAAAATACTTTTGTGTAGTTTTAGTAAGAGAGGAGTGAAGATGCAGTGAACCTTGATTTTATGCAACTCCCCATCAGGAACCTACAAAACGCCTCGGTTAAAGCGGAAAAATTACCAGAAAGTATGGAGAGTCCTGCAAGCAATTTAGGTTGTTATACTGTGCCCAGTATTATGCTGCTATAATATTACTAATATTGCTTCAGAGTCTGCACAAGCACCGTCCCTAGAAAAGAAATGGGGTTTTGCCCACTGCTGCGGTGGTGTTAGCAGAAAGGATGCTGTTGGCATCGCAGGAGGATGTGGCTGGCTCAAACCAGCTCATTGAGTGAGAGATGCCCTCTGCTTAGTGCGGGGAGTGGGAACACTGGTGTGTCTAAATTGTGCAGTATCATACCTGCCTAGAGACAGGTTATTCCTACTGCTACAAGCGTGTCCAGTATTTGTTTCTGGATTCGGACCTGAAAGGCAGAATGTCTAAAGAAAAACAACTATACTTTATATTCAAGAGGCATTTTTATTTCTTTTTCAATATGCTTCTGAGCTGGAAGATTGGACCGTACCAAGAATCTTGGCAAAGACCTCAGAGCAGAAATGGCTCATCGTTCTACAGAGCCTGACTGCAGTAAGGGTGTTAAAAGTGCTATTAAAGGCAAATGGCAGTGCAGGGCAAAATGTGTTCCAGTCAATAACTCTATTTACAAAGAAGACTAAATCACTGTTCTTTGAGAGTGATATCGTGTATCACAATAAAAAGAATAACAGTCGAACAGGAAGTTTTTCCTTGGCAGTTGATGATGTAATCTGGGAAATGAGACGTGTTGCTCATCCTTTGATTGCATTAAAAAGGCCAGAAGATTTTTCCTTCAGGAGCTGGAGGAGTCTGTCTGCTATTAAGCTGGTTAAGGTTAACAAGACATACATCGTTGATACACAGATCACAAACTTTGTATCTTGAATGAGGAGAAGGTAAGAATCCAGCAGTTAACTCTGTGCAGGGTGACTTCCCAGCTGCCAGTCAAGATGCAGAACTGGGAGGATTGCATGAATATTTTTTTTGTTTAGGAGTGTTGCTGAGAGGTGAACAAATTGGTAGAAAAGGCAAAGCTCTCTGAACTTTCTCCCTGAACCCATTCTGACAGTGCATCCTGGGATGGAGGGTGCTGGTACGTAACATCCTTGTGCCTAGGTGCAGAAAAGTAACCTTGAGGGCTTGAGCACAAAAGAAATGTCAGGAGGCCAACACTGTTAAAGTGGTTAAAGCACTTTAAAAAAAAATAATTCTAACACTTCAGTGGTAGTTTGCATTCATGATGATGATGTTATGTAAAAATCTACTTTGATGAAAATTTATTAACTCATGGCTAAAGGAATGAATATTTTGCATGCTTGCATTTAAGTCTTTGTTTATAGAAGGATTTATTGTTGTTGAATGGCAACATTTCTTTTGGATTGTTCTTGAAATGCTAGTAGTTTGAACCATTTCTTTGAAAAATGTAGCAAACTAACACGGAGTTTATCTTCTTACTGGGAAAAATACCCCAGTGTGTGTTGGAATATTTATCTGTATAAGCTAATCAGTTAGTCATTGTAATTTTGGTTGATGGTTATGGCAGCTTCATAATAATATACTTTTATTATGTTTTCTGTCTGTGGGATCATATGCTTGAGTAGCTGTCTCTGAAATACTTGTCATATGGAGTAACCACTGTACCTGTGTCAGTTGTGCAGAGCCTTTTAAGAATATTGGCATAAATTTTTAGAAGCCAATTGAATAGCTAACCTCCAGAGTACAGTGAAATAACTTTATTAGGCAATGTAAGTAGTGCCATTGAGTTTGTTTTGTGGGTCTCTTATTAAATCAGTTCAGTTAGCTGTTTGTTTTGAATCCCTATAGTTATTAAGTCCTCGTTCTAGAGCAGAACCAATCTTACATTAGTGAGACTATACAATGAAGTTTCGAAAGTCTAAAGTGGAGATGCTGTTGGCTGAACTAAGGTATAATTACGTGCCTTGTGGGTGAAGGCTGCTGTGCATCAAGCCTGGTTTGCTGTTGCTGGACTGATGCAGGGAATTCCCATTACAGCTGTGACCCTCCTTGTGAGCAGCCCCAGTACAGTGACCAACGCTCGTATCCCATCGATTGCTGGTTGCCAAAGTGGCCACTGAAACCGCTGGCAGTTTGCATTGGTTGAAGCAGCCAAAAAGAGATTTCTGAAATTATCCTGGTAATCATGGACAGGAATCCCCCTCAGAAGAGTGATGTGTTCTTTTAAATTCAAAAGGCTCGCCATGCTTTATCGGGCTACCAGCCAGAAGTCTCTCTGGTGAGCGGCTGTTCACCTCTGAGAGACCTTCTGAGCGCTTTTAGATACGATTTGTAATCAAAATTTGCCAGCTCAAGATGTAGTAGTGTAACAGAGAACTTTGTTTTGGTTGTTGGACCTGCCTGTGCTTTGTGAGCAGTCTTTTGAGGTCAGTCCTGAGAAATGTGGGAAGGAAGCGGGTTGGAGGATCCAGAGAATGTTTGACTTCTGCAGCTTGGATGAATTGGAGGTTCAGGAGTTTCACGTGGAGCAGCTATTGCCAACCTCTCTCCTGCACTGCGTGTTATTTCACGTGTAGGATGTTTGTGCAGTGGTTGTGGGAATACTGAAGGATTGTTGATGGCTATTGAATACACAGGACATCCTTTTAATGAGGCAGTAACGTTAGTTATGAAGTTTGGACTAGTAATTTAGTTCATTTTTTAGAGTAACTTCAGGAGTTTAAATCCCATGTTTTTTAGGAAAGTACTATAGAGCAAGTTGAATTTCCTATATTGAATGAAATAATATTTTCCCTTGGAAACTAAATGTAACAAGAATTTAATAATTCATGAATTGAGCTTCAACATCTTTTAAATAATAGATAGACTGTCATGCCAAGTTCAGCTGAAAACTTACAGAGCATATGTTTTTATGTTTTTCCTTGACACTTTGAAGAATTACAGAACTCCAAACATTTATTTTGTATTTTTGCTCATTGCAATATTTTATTCCTTTCAGGTTGATTTAAGAAATAAAAGCAACAGTTTAAAAAAAAAAAGTAACTAGCTTCAGTTTCTGATGGGAAAAGAGAATAGAAGGGAGAGAAGTCCTAGGTACACGTTCATAAGTGATTCACTGGACTTTTGGCTGACAGATAGAACAGTTTCATAATAACTTTGTTTATTATTTTTCTTATCAGTGGAATCAAATGTTAAATAGCTCTACTGGAAAGTGCTGTAAGGTTGACTAACAATTACACCTCTGTCACCTCTGCTGTCTTTGTCCTTTTCAAAATAATCAGACTGGATTTATTTTATTGGTTATTTCTCCCCCCCACCCCCCCCTAAAATAGAAATGATTTTCAGAAGATGTGGCAAGCTACCGAAGCAGCGTGTCATTTTGTGGTATTTTTGGATATGAGGAGGATGGGTAGCCTCTTGCTTAAAGCAAAAGAAACCCTAAAGTTGTCCCCTGACTTTCAGCGTGAGTTTGAGCCCTGTTGTGTTACACCACTGGACATGAAGTGTCCCAGGGGAGGTGGGGATGAAGCCCATCCTGGTGCATGGTGGCCCCTGTCCCTCTGCCGTGTGTCACAGTGCTGTTGTCTGTGTGTCTTATTTGCAGGGGTATGGTCACGGCAGGCAGACCGTTAGGGGTTAGCCGTTTGGGGGTTTTAGCACTGTTTCCTAAGGAGATGGGTAATGTGTGAGCAAGGTGTGTGTGTGTGCAGGTCTGCGTTGAGCGGTGTGCTCTGCTTCTAGCCAGCACTGAATCTGCAGGTCGGTTTTGGCCAAACACAGCAGGAGGTAGAGCTTTCAGATGATTTAAACTCCTACAGTTTTTCATGAACCTAAATATCTAGGATTTCTCCGCTGTTTTCCATGCGTACTCCCAGTCAGGCAGAAACCCAAACCACAGGCTCAGTCTATCAGACAACAGATAATCTACAGTTGAAGATAATTCTATAAATGTTACAGGTGTTGCAATCCAGAAGAAAAACCCAAACCAGAACACAAAATTTGTTAGGTCTTAGAGCATCCAACACAGAATCACAAACCCATGAGGCTTTACTAGTTCTGTGGTTCATGCACCTACTTTGTAATTTCAATTCAGCGGAGGAACGAACAACTGGCTTCTCAGTGATGGAT
This sequence comes from Harpia harpyja, assembly GCF_026419915.1. Classification (NCBI taxonomy): domain Eukaryota; kingdom Metazoa; phylum Chordata; class Aves; order Accipitriformes; family Accipitridae; genus Harpia; species Harpia harpyja. The sequence goes on from NC_068969.1 coordinate 20,912,229, forward strand.
TGCCTCATCTATCTTGGTAAGAGTTTCTGAAATCCATGGAAAGACTACTACAGATTTCATGAATAGGTAGCCTGTTCTCTGTTATTTTTGAAAATTCTTCAAGTGCCAGAGATTGAAAGAATATTTTCCTCCTTTTATTCCCATGAATATGCATCTTTCTTTCCCAGTCCCCCTTTTTCTATGCAATGGAATTTGATGCTGGAGTTGGTGAGAACAAAAATATGTTATTTTTTTAATTAGTTGCAGTTAAATGCATCTTATAGAATGTCCTAGTGTGAATACTGTTCAGTTAGAGGTTTGAAGTTTTTGAAATGAATGGCGTTGATGTGTTCTGTTGCACCAAATGAAGAATCAGGCAATAGGGGTTTGTTTGAACAGATGTAGTTGCTATTCTGTAGGGTTATTTATGAAAGGCCTTAGATATCTCTTGTAATAATTTATTATTATTATTCTAGCTTTACTGTTTTATTTTTCCTGCTCTGCATGCAGAACTGAAGAAGCAGAGGAGTAAGATGTACTTAATAATCCAATGCAGAATATTTGAAGCAGTAGTACTGTACCTATGTCTTTGTCTCATACTATTTACAAACTATGAACTTGTCTTATTAGTCAAATGGGAACAATCAAAATTTTAAGGGAATCATTATGTTTCAACTAGATATTCCAGGCGTAGAAAGATAACATTGGGACTTACAGGGTATTAACTGGCAAAAATCAATCGAAACTTCACTGCGATGAATGTTCCCACTTGTGAAATTACAGTGAATCTGCATTCAATTCCAGCTTGTTCAACTCCATGGAAATAGTTTGGTAAGCTGGGTGGTTACTTGCAATCACTCATCAGGCTGATAATACTGTTTATTGCACCATATGTTATTGCTTAACTCTCGAACTGTAACTTTTACAATTTAATTGAAGGGGAAATAGGTTAATATTAAAATCAGAAGATTTTAATCTTGGCTTGGGTTCTCTTTCTTTTATTTTAGAAACTTGAACTTATTTCTTGGAATCTCCAAAACCATAAAAGGAATAGGAAAATTCCTATCAGCTACATTTGCACCAAGTTGGGCTGATCTCACATGGTACTTTTTGTAAAGAAAGGACAGAAGTAGTTAATTTTTGATTTGGAGCTGATAAATAAGGCTTTTCTCTCCACTGCTTCTAGGCTGGAACCCTGAGAGAAGAGCTGGCTAAGTTAAGTTGCAAGCTCCGTTGCAGGTTGGGCTTTTAGCCCATGAAAAACCTCGCAGAAAGAAGGCAGCATGATCTGCCTTGGCTGGGTATTTTTAGCACAGTTTCACTGGAACTCTCAGGTTGTTATCAATAGTCTTTGTAGCATGATTATACCTAGGAACATAATTTCTGGCAAAGATTTCTTGTACAAAAAGATATAAAAATTCATTATTAAAAGGTAGTCTGCCCCAAAACTTTTCTAGCATAAGTAGTTTTAGATTCAAATTGTGTGATCTGGCATAATACCATCTTGTTCTCTTTTGTTATGTTATTTGAAAGCTGGGCCTCTGTGTTCGCTTCTGATCGTTTATTTCTAAAAGACTTTTTACAAATAAAAAAAAAGTTTTTCCTCAGTCAATCTTTTATCAAGCACCTTTTCATAGAGGATGTTTCCTTTTCTTATTGGGAACATTGCAAGCAACTTAATCCCAAGGGGAAAAGAGTGCTAATATTCACTGGTGGAAGAAAATAATTTGAATGGGATAGTGCAATGGTAGGAACATTTTGATTAAAAATGCAAGAATATTCAATCATTCTATCTAGCAGACCATATGTACATGAAAAGCCTATCTTCTTTCTTATCCTGGGTGCTCATTTTCAATGGGATGATTGATTGGCGAGATTCCTATTTCTACACCTTTCATCTATCTTCAGTACTTCCATAAATGTTGAATTAAGTAGTTTTTATGAAACTTATCATAAACTGGAGTGTTCATTGAAAGTGACTGTGACAAAGTGGATTCCCCTAGTCTTGAACTTCAACAGCAATATTGCACAATACATTTATTTCTGTCTGGTTAAAAGCACAGATTTTTTTTTTTTCTTACGCATTTTTCACCCTAAGAAAAAACTATAGAGAGGAGAAGACTGAAGGGCTTTTGAGAAAAGGAAAAGAGAATGTCTTGGACTGAAAATTTTGCTCTTTATTCTCAGCTGTGGAAAGCGAGACTATTGCCTTTGTGAAGTTGACTTCTTTCTTTTGTTCTTAATGTCATTTTGTTTTGGCCCATTACCTCTGTGATTGCCTTTTTGTCTGGAAGTAATACCTTGAAGTCTTCATCTGTCTTGGATTCTTCCATGTCTTTGGAACTAGTACAGTCTTACGATTTATGCAGGTTATTTTTGGTTAAAAGTAAATTATGTTATATTAATTCTTGAATCGTAGATATCCCACAAAACCATTACTAAAAAAAAAAAAAAGTAGTATAAATTCTTCGTTACCTGTGACTGATGTTGGGCTTTAGGAAGTGAAGATGATCCCTATGCAGATCTGCAGCTGGACAGAACTGCTGACAGCTTATTGCAGCTGACAAATTTCCTCTTGGGTGACCCTCATGAATCTTCCCATGTTAGAACTGGATAGGGCTAAATTTCCCACTTCCCCCACAATGATGTGAATCCACAGTCGTGTTCAAATGCTCGGCATTATCGGGCAGTTTGTTTGCTCTGGAGGTGTTGGAGCCACATTACATCACACCTGCTGGTGCTTCTGGTACTGTGATACTCCATTAAGTATCTTCCAACTTGGGTTTATGTTTTTCCTGGGAAAAAGATGTATAAATGCTTGATTTATGGGAACACATGGAACTTGCAGATGTATCAGTGTCACTGCTTCCCCCAGTAACTGAACTAAATGGCTGGAAAAGGACAATCAAGGTGGCTGTCACATGCCGTTGCATGGAAGTTAGTACAACAGCTGCTTTGCCTGCTGCTTCAGAAATCACTGGTGCATATTATAATTGGGAAAAGAATCTCTGGTACTTTTTTCTTTGTGTTAGTGAAGACTGCATGGGAAATGTTTAAGTTCTGCTGAGAATAGCCTTTTGTAAGTTATGGCAGCAGGTTGGTATTTCTGCCCTGTTCAGCATTTAAGTTACCAGAAGCTTGGAAAAGGGGCATTTCTCTTTTTCTGTAGTCATTCTGACTTTTATCATTTCATCATTTGCCTGAGCACCTAATGCTCTTCACTGCTTGCTCTTGGTATTGCCCTTATTCATTACCCGTTAAGGATTTTTGATACATACAGCGAGTTAATTGTAGCTATAATCACTGGAAGCGGTTGGTGTTTTGCTGTTGTAATTTGGTATTTTCTCACAGAACCATTAGAAGTGGATGTGACATAAGCTGCTAGTTAAAAGTGGTATGATGCATGGGCTTTCTGAAGGCATGAGGGAAAACTAGCTATTGGTAGCAGAACTTCCAGTTAGAAGCATTTATGTTGCTTCCCTTAGGGAGTATGATGGGAGGGTAAAACTTTTATACTATCAGGCGCTTGCAAGCAATTCTCCATCTGGGACTTTAAATTGGAATAGCTCTATTATTCATTTGTACCCCAGAATTCCTTGGATAATAATCTGCATCTTCTTCTAGCTGTGAGTGGCCACAGTCACATGTGCTGCTGGTGAAAGCACACATGGAATGCTGCTTGCTGGACTTGGAAACCACAAGCTGTATTTCTTGCGCTACCAGACACTTGCTGTATCATCTTGGGCAGTCTCTTGCTGGTAAAATGATTTTAGATGCAATTAACTCACTGTACACATCAAAAAAATATTTAAGTGACTTGTTGTAGAGATGATTTTCTGGACTAGAGTCCACAGCCATGATTTGGGACATGACTTCAGGTACGTGACAGAGGTGGAGGGAAGGCGTTGAACCTCTCTCATCCCTGCCCTGGAAGAGCAGTTCAGAAACTGAATGGTCGTGTAAAGGCAGGAGCACAATCGTCACCTCCTTTTTCCATGCTTACGTATGCCTTAGCTTCTGTATGCACTTGGTGTATGTGTTTTCTACGTGCCCTGCTTACAGGTAGCCTTATAGCAACGGGAGAGGATGCTCACTGATAGCTTTAGGGCCAAATCATACTTGCTCTGTTCAGTTGCCTCCATGAGTAGAGACCAGGGATAAACTGTTTCAAGTGTGTTTTTTATCATGTTGTGTTTCATTGTTTGGACAGTAATGCAGTGAATGAGTCGGTCAGTACTGACCATTTTTGACTCAAGAAGCACAAGAAATCCTCCTATTAGTGACTGCATCTATTTAATACCATAGCTAGGCACTGGAGGGCGGGTGTCACTGACTATTTAGACATTGTCTTTGACCTATTGCAGGCTGTCTTGCTGTTTTCTCATTATCCCAAATTGGATTAGTAGATCAATGAGCAGCAACTGGAAAAGCAGCAGAATTCAGTGTGCATTGGATTTGGCTGCCCTGATTACCGCGAGGCTGCCGGCAGCATGGTGCGGACAGCTGCAGTACGCAGCAGCGTGAGCTTCACTTACGAACGAGGTCCCCAAACTGTCAGTTAAGTCAACCGTAAGGCCAAAGAGCCAGATTCAGTTTTAGTGTGGAAGTGCTGTTGACTATAGTAAACCAGTGACTGCTAACACCAGGGTTTTGCAGCAAAAGGAGTTTTAGGAGAATTAAGTTGTACTCAGTACCACAGTTTCTTGTTTTCTGAGAGTACTGCCGGTGGCTGCATACAGTGTCTTTCGCAGCAAGTCTCATTGACTTATAACTGACTCGATTTGCAATCCTAGAATATGAGTATTTCCCTGCCTAAAATTAGGCTAAGCAGTAGTCTCTCCTGAAGCCCTTGCTGGTTATTAGAAGTTGTTGCTGACCACCAGTCCCAATGTGTTATACGCAGTTTGCTACCAGCTTCTCACAAACTCACCCAAACACAGGACATCTTGCTGCAGCCTCCTAGTCAGGCTCTTAAATTCTGTAAAATTAGTATTTCAGCGTGTGTGATTGTCATATCTGTTGTGACACCCTTCACCAGGGTTCATTGGTGTGACTGTGAGCAGAGCGAGGTCCCCTGGCAGAGCCAGCCTGGCCCCGCCTGGGCTACAAAAAGCTTGGTTTGGTGACTAGGAATGTCAGTCGTGACCCTGAGGATTTTGGGTGGGGTTTTGAGCACGTTGGTATTGTGGTCTGAGTGCCTGTAGATGAACTACAAATATTCTCAGAAGGACTTACTCCTGTGTTGGGCTGCACTGGGCAGTAACTGTGGCTGGAAAAGGGTTCTTGGGTGCCCCCAAATAAAAAGGTAATGAAATGCGGAGTGCTGTGTATCAGTCTCCTGCTTTGGAGAGACGAGTGCCTGATGCTTGTTGAACGGTTGATTTACTTCATGAATACTAACTCAGTGTTTTTACTTACCTTGTGGGTGAGGATACATCTGTAAGCCTATTAGCTTATGAACTGAAATTAATTTGTGAGTTTATCTTTTACTGAGTTTAGCACTGCAACATCAAATAATTTTTCTTGCAATTTAGCTTAACATTGATTCCTCATTTAGTTAAAAATTTGAAATCTTACAGGCTACACAAGAAATTAGGTTCTTAATGACTGTTTTATTCAATTATTAGAGATACTCGTCCTATCATAGTTAATGTTCCATTTTTAAATTGGCTTGGGAGGGAATGTAAAATGTTACTTTTCTCTCCAAGTCTCCAATATCCTCATGAGTAATATCCTCACATGACATTTTAATGCCATTTTTAACCACGTTGGATTTCCTTTGTACAGTTTTGTTTTATTTTGTCTCAGAATTTGAACCAAGAAATTATTAAAATGCAGTTTAAACTGGATTTTAAAAGCTTTGATTTTTTTTTTTGACAAAGATTTATTTCTTACAAAGTTCTAAGTACTTTTTCCAGAAGTTCATTTTAACAAAACTTCAGGGCTGCTTGTCTTAGGAAAAAAAAAAAAGCCTTCAAATTTTGTTATTTCTCAAGCAGCGCTAGCAGAAACTTAATAGTTATTGTAATCCTTTTTGTTGATGGATAACATTCTTTAACAGCAATTGATTTACAGAAAACTGATAGATAAATCTGATGGGTGATATAATCCAGCAAAGAATTTTCAAGGCAGGGTGTGTGGGGGCGGAGGATTTTAGGATAATTTTTAGACATTATTCATCATGACTGAAAGCTAGTGGTCAGTAGTTAGATGAAGAGATAACATCTCTAGACTTTCCAATTTTCTCACGACAGATGACTAATATGGTTTTTCTGACAAAAGGGGAAGATTTGATCACATAATGAGAAGAGGTATTGATGAGAAGAGGGCCCTAGGAAAATGGAAACATATGCAATGAGATAAAATGGAAACACATTTCAGAGAAGTGCATTGGCATCTGCTTACTTTGCAACCTAAGAAGTGACTTCCATTTAAATAGTGAGACTGTACAATAGGATCTAATTCAAATAAATACTGAGTGTTAAGGTGACAACTTAAGTGGATTATGTTTGGTGATAGTGGGCACTGCTAAGAATAGTTTCTTTTAAACAGAGTGTTGTAGCAAAAATTGAAATCTTTGTAATACAATAAACAAACTGCTCTGCAGTGTGATACATCAGGGAAGATCCTTCACACCCAAGGTGTCACTCCTCGATTGCAGCCTGTAGATAGAGCAACAGGCAAATCATCCATGTAAAGGTGGTAAGAGGGGAAGAGGTGGGTCCAGAGAGTTTGATTAAACCCATAGACCAAGATACTTGGTGGTGTATTTCAAACAGTTTCCAGGGAATACTAGAAATACAGTGTTGGGTGTTACTTTGGACAAAATGAGCAAGTAATGGCCTTGGATGTGGCAGTCATGGGGGTGTAAAAGAAAGGGGAGCCTGGGCAGGTAGGAGTCCAGGTGAAAGGCTGGGAAGATGATCGTAGCTGAACAGCAGGGCAACGTCTTGCATTTCCATTCTTCTGTCCTTTCTGAATCACCATTAATTATTCTTAGCTGTACAGGTCAAGCTCGCTGCTCTATGCCAGTCCAACATACAGGTCAGGTTTATCCCTCCTGTAACTGCACAGGAAATATTTTGTCATTTGGCTGTGTGTGGCTGCAGGGCTTTTTGGCCTTTTTTGAATGGGGAAAAAGGGTGGGCGTAGAGGTTTTTTTGTTGTTTTGCATTTTTGGTTCTTTTTTTTCCCCGCTCTTGTGAAACATATTGTGTGCTACGATGCACTCTGGAGTAGTCTCTCTTTCTGTTCTGGGTGCCGAAAGTCTCTGGGTGTGCTGAGCACCTGGAGAGCTGTCCTGTGGGTTTGTAACCCAGCTGACAGCTTTAGCACAGAAAGTCTGCAATTAAAAATTCACAGGACTGTTGATTGCAAATTAGGGTCAGCTGGATGACCCAAAATTACAGGCATCTTCCTGCCTGATCAAGTGTTTTGAAACAGTCATTTGTCTGCTGAATCAAAAGTCGTTTGTCCATTGTAATTACACTCTGTCAGAGTGATTTCTGCAAAGAGGTGCCGGAGATGGAGAAGAGCTTGCAGAACAGGCCACGTGGAGAACAGAGCAATGGAGCTGCAACCAGAAAGCCTGGAAAATTCAGGTCTGCATGTGCAAAAAGATCATTGCATGCGGAGTCACACTAATACCTGTTTGTGCATCCAAGCATGAACTATAGGTGTTGGTGAATTCGTCTGGTTTTGTCATTTTTTTCTTGTGCCTTTCTTTAAATTAAATTATCTTCTATGTCTTCTACCTATTTTCTCACCAGTGCTGTTTCTTCAGCTCCCACCTAAAGAATCAGCTCTGAATCTGATTGATAAAACATTTTCACTTTAATTTTGTCCTATAGTTCTTGTCCTAAAAAGTATATTTGTTGCTAAAGAGAATATCTGTTTATTTCCATTTAATTAGGACAAAAGCCAAGCTTTTATACTCTTCTCGTGCAAAGGCTCTATGGGTCATCCATGCCATCTTCTGAATTCTGGCTTCAGTTACATCTATGCTATCCAATGAAATGCTTTTGAGAGAGAAAATTACTAAGATAATGTGGTACTTAGCACCAATTAAGACAATAAAACAAAGTCAAAAAGATGAGTAAATGCATGTCCTGATTCCTTCTGAGTGAAATCCTAAGAACTTCTTTATGCTGTAGACTGGTCAAATATCTTATGGAAGGTAATATTTTGACACACATGCCTTAACCTGCCTAATTCTGTTCTTCCAGAATTATTGTTTCTAAGTTGTTATTGGTTATAAAATAGAACTTGGAAATTGGCTTTTTCTTCTATAATACCTTTTTCTGTCTTCTAGAATTTGTAAAGAATTAACCAGATATAAGTTGCTAAAGAAATTCAAGTGGTTGATGCATTGACTTGAGTGCTATCCCACAATTTCTAAAAGCTCCTTCAATTGCAGGTAGCAGTGTTAGTTCATTGTGTTCAGATCACATGCAATGAGCAAGGCTTTTTAAATAGAAGGCTTACTGCTGGCCTATTGATTTAATACATTTTTTACTGCGGAGTGTTACCTTGGCCACCAATGTGGCTTCGACTAGGCTTACCTGTGTGGGAGTTGTGAGACAGCAAACCTTTTTATAACAGCTTACATGGCAATTAATATTAAAGACTGCATGCAATTATCCCATCCTTATGTCAGAATAAATTAATACACATTGTTGAAAAGCACTTAGGAATAGGAAGGTAAAAAATGGTGTGCTTTTTTTTTTTTTTCTTCTGTACCATTTGTAGAACTTGGTTCATGGACAGCTTTCTTTTTCCTACCTGTTTTATATTAGATGGAAGTTGAATAATTCTGTTCATCTCTTCATGTATTATTTCTCTGATATGCATTGTATGTATCCCTTTGATGGGAAAGATAATGCAGAAGTTGGCTACTGCATGAAAATACCCAGCAGAAATGCACATACATATTTGATTATGTATTTCTTTCCATCTATACAGGGCAAAATAAAGGCAGTAAATGGCAGGGCTACAACAAAGCAGTTTTCTGTTTTAAGAATAGATGTCGGATAGCTTCTCTGAAAGAAATGTGGTCACAGCGAAAAGGTGGAGAAGTGGTGGGAATAGCTGTGGAACTGACAAGGATGTCCAGTGCAGAGCAAATATTGAACATCTGACAGTATAGATCTGAAAATCATCAGTAGAAAGTTATCTTTCTTTTAGTAACAGTGATTCTTGATATTTTATCTTAATTTCCCAAGTTGTAATATAGAAATAATAATGTCTGTATCTTATAAATGTTGGGGTTGTTCCATGGACCTGTTCCTTTTGAGTTCATTACAGTTTACTTTGAGGGACCAGTCAAAATACTGGCAAAGTTAAGTTGTTTGTTTAAATCAGCGTAGTATCTCTGCTTCTCTGGGTAAATCAGCTTACTGTGAAGTTTCCTCTTTGTATACCCAGAGCTCTCAGTCTGGCAGAAGAATTTAAATATGAAGTCTGAAATTAATCTGAGTGCTCTGTTCTGTATCCTGTGAAGAGTAGTAATGTGCTTAAATATTTACCAGCACCAAACATGGTACACAATAATACAATAATCAATATGTAGTGTAGGAATACCAACTCTTTAATTTACTGCACATTACATAGAATAGAATAACAAACCTGCTTTGTCTTTTACTTCATTTTAGTACTGTAACCTTTAAACCCTGGTTTATTTGTTCAAAATAAATCCAAATCTCCTTTTTTGTCAGTAACCTGCTTTATTTAACAGACACTTCCTATTTCTAGACTCTTTGCTGGCATTTATCTGCTTGCAAATGGATTTATTATCAAGTAATCCTAGTTTTGAACAAAATGTCTTTTGCTATCTCTAAAAACCAGGCTCTTCTGTGTTTGCTCTTCTACCAATTAAGTAGAGTGAGTCAATGAAAGCCTTTTTCAGAGCATCATCCAAGTACATTGTGCAGAATGAAATCCTGATGGCTACTCTGTAGCTAAAACAGGTGGTGTATAATGGCTCATTTGAACATGGGGCTTGGGAGAAGCAGGGAGGATGGATATTTCTGGCAGTAAATTCTTCTTCTCTGCCTCTTTTCCAGCGAGCTATTCTATCCCATACATGTCTGGTATGCTGCAGCAAGACTTCTACAAATAAGAGGGAAATTTCATAGTCAGCTGAAGCAGACCCGAGATCATCATCATGCCAGTCAGGGTAGCCCCTCAGTCTTGCTGCATCCTCTGCACTAGTGACTGTGGCCGCACAATGAATCGTATTTAGTTGCTGTGTTCCCATTCAGAAAGGGTAGATGTTTTAAATACAGTAATAAAACGGCAACAAAAAGTTTTGGGTGTTTTTTTTGTTTGGTTGGTGTGGTTTTTTTTTTTTTTTTTCTCCTGATTAGTTTGCAACCAGGTTAGTATTGTAGGAAGTTGTGCGATAAGTATACCCTGACAAAGGAGAGGTGATGGGGATCGCTGGAGTGGGGAGCATGACAGAACTGCCCTTTTAAGCAGTAACGTCATCTTAGTTTAGCTTAATCCAAGGAAATTGCTATGACGAATTTGCATCTTTAATAACTCTGCCATTCCTTGTGTCTACAAAATGCTCGCTCTCTGTGTTGTATCTGCAAATTCTACCTTGTCTTTCTGCACTGGAAGGTGTGTTAGGTCACCGTGAAAGAGACAGGGGGGTAGGATTTGGACCTGGTCCCTAGCCCGTTGGAAAGAAATTCTGCTGACTTCATTGGATGGTATATCAAGCAAATATAATATTGTAGGTACTTTAATTCATTCTGCCTTTCACATTTAACCATGACCTTCTTCAGCCTCAGGATTCATGGCTATTCACGGATATGGAAGTGTCTCATTTCCATAACAGCACCCTTCCCCATATATGAGTTGTTGGTATTTACATGTAGCTATAACAACTGAACAATTGTAAACAGGAGTAAGCAGATAAGAAAATTACCAGCCCTTTATTCATAAACTGGTCTAAGGAACTGCATCTTTTATCCTGGGTTAAATGTAAAAGTAATCCCAGCCTGATAGCTCTGATACTGTGGATCTTTATGTCAGAAGGTTGGGAGTGAGGGACAGAAGAGAAACTGAACTGTAATCTTAAAATTTAACAGAGAGATGAACAAACAACACCCCCAGGAGAATCTCTACTTATTTTTTTGTTTCCAGCAAACCTGAGCTGATATTTCTCTTTCTCTTACATATGCAGGGAGTACTCCACATATCTGCTTTAGTTTGGATAGTATTTTTTTGGATGCAATTATTATGTGTTTAGGTGTGTGAGAATGTTACTGAACTCTCTGAGGGAGGTGGAGTGAATTTCTGGCAAATGCCTCAGCATGCAGCTAACTTACTTAGCTGCACTACCTGGTTTGATTGAGCATTCAGAAAGGTAACAAGCATTTAAGACTTTGAAAGGTGCAATAGAAATTGCTCAGCCTTCCTTTTTTACGCTTTCTTGGCTAGGATGATGATAGGAATTTCACCAAATGAAAGCTACTGCAGAAAAATTTGAAACCAATAAAAGAAAAACCATGCTAATCTAGGGCCAATAGTTGCAAGATCACAACAGGTTTAAGGGAAAGCCAAACAAATGTGAAATGAAGACATCTGAATTTGGATCTGTTCACTGGGAATGAAGGTTGGTAAAACTAGTTTATGCCTGGCTGTACCCTGGAGTACCGTATGGACTGGTGCATGAGCGCATGTGTTTCCCAACGTACATACTCAATCCCCGTAGGATGGGAAGCCCTCGGTCATGTAAAGGGATGCAAGGAAGGCATGGAAAAGGGTAGAGCAAGGCCAGGACATGTTTGGGCTCCTGAAGAGCAGTGCACTTTTTATGCCTCGTGCCGGATTCTGCTGCTGATTTTAGCAGGTGTTGAGTTGGGATTGCAACTTCAAGGCAGCACAGTCCCTGCAGATGATACAGATTGTGTTTTTATTAGTTGTGGGTGAGGCTGGTTTTGGGAGTGGTTTGTTTTTGTTTTTTTTTAATGGGATTCATAGCTCTAGAACTTCGGGACCGACCAAAACATCAGTGAAATGTGATGCTTAACAGCAAGGAGCTTTCTGGCTCTGGTCCTTGAGAGCGCACACAATGACAGCTATTTTAGAAAGCAGTTGACGGCCTAAATGTGTTATGCTGTTGTATATCTGCATTTCCACTGCTAACACTTCTGTGTCAGTTTGTGCCTGCTGCTTCTTGCCTAAGTTGTTTTGTGTGCACCTGCAATGAACAAGATCTTTCCAAGCTTTTGAATAGTCTCAGCTTCAGCAAATTAAAGGGTGATAATGTCTAATCAGCACTGCACAAGTTGCTCACTTCTGCTCTTTGTATTCATGTTAAGAACATAACTGAGAGAAATATTCCTCTTCAGCCTTTGTCAGAGTGAACAGGACACTATCTTCTAATAAACACTTACATGATGATGGTGTATCATTACAGCATCTTACTTCTGAAAGAATAGTAACAGTGTATAGGACGTGCCTGTGTAATTGTGAGGAAAGACAGTCAAGAATCCTAAATGAATCTCAACCTAAATAGATCATATCATGAACTGTGAGTAAGATAGGATGACTCGGATGACATTGTGTGCCCACAGAAGTCAGAGGAGGGACGAGGAGGAGTGGATGCTTCTGGCATCTTCTCACAGAAGCCACCCCTGCGACCCAGCTAGACCCAATACAGCAGCATTTAAATGGTTTTGAAAAATGTCACTTGTCTGGAGTGCAGGAGAACTAAGATGAGGGAATGGCATGCTGGAAGGATCTGCCAATAAGTGGCAGGTGGGCCAATAAAGAAGAGGGGATGAGGCTTACAGTGTGCTGGTCCAGGGCCTGGAGAATTACCTGATGAGGAGAGAAATGAATATTTTATCACTATTCATCACCATTATGGCAGCATGAAAAGGCAAAGAAAGAAGTGGAGAGCGGTAGGCTGGGAACACATAATGTTCCTTTAGTGGTGCTGTGGGTTTGCTCTGATGAATCTGTCTTGCATCTCACCCAAAGAAAAGAAGTTGGCTAATGATGTGCTTTGCAGATGGATCAGCGCTGGCACTTAAACAACTCTATATCTGGTACACAGGTGTTTGATTTTGTTTTTGTTAACGAGCCAGTAGCAGGCAGATTTAGGGAAAATGGACCACAGTTACTGTGTAGAGAGAGAGTTTCTCTCACTGCTCGTAATCTAACTCCACCATATGTTCAGTGTATGAGCCCAAGCCACGACACATCTTCCAGTCAGTGGGCCAAACTCACATCTGGTGAAAGATAAGAGTGGAACTACACCTACCAATGTTACTCAACCCCATGCATCACTTTGCAGTCCTGTTTTGCTTTGTTGAGTTAAGCAAACACCTCTGGCAATTCTCCCTGATTATTTGTCCTGTCACAAACTGCTGTCCCTTTTGTTGCTGCTTGTATGCTTTCCAGAAAACACTCTTCGCAGCAGATGTTTGCTAATGCAGAAAGTGTTAGAGAAATAGTTGTGAAAAGTAGATTTTAATATGGGTTTTTTATATTAGGTGCAATTATTGAATATGAAGATTAAGCAGAGAAGCTGCTAGATTTGGGAAAGTCTTCAGGTCTGTTTAGAATTAAATGCTGCTCAGTTATTAACTGTAAATTTTCTGTAAGAACGAATCAATGCAATGTGTGCCAGAAAACCTAACACAGGTGCTAATGCAGGGAAATCTCTTGATGGATGGCAGAGGGGATAGCAAATTGAGGCAACATGTAGGTACTCCACTGGATTAAGAATATACAAACTAAGAATTCTTTGCTGAAACTATTCATGAAACTTTAGTGCAGGGGATATTAGTAAAAACTCATGTGCCTTTTGAGGTCAGTTTGTAAAAAGCAAGCATGGGAAAACCGACTGAAAAACATAACATTATTGAGTAGTAGGTAGGCTGTCTATTCTTTCCCATATCTACTGATGCTTGCAGGTAGACTTTGTTAAAATAATTGTAGGTAACACAATAGCACCAAGTTTTTCCAAATAGAATACCTCCAGGAAGTTCTCATCTGCATGTTCTCTTTACAGGAACTGTTTTCTTACAGCAGCTTATTTAGTGCTGGAGAGAAGAGAGCAAGTCCTTTTTATTCACTCTGTTCTCCTTCTCAAGTTGTTTTGGGTTTTTTTTAAACTTTTCTTTTCTTTTTTCTTTTTCTTTCTTCTAGTTCTTTGCCCTTTTATAGGAAGGGTTCTTTCTCAGTTAGTCAAAATTGGAAATTAAATAATGGAAACACCCTGCATCTGCAGTGTATCTTATGTTGTTGGGGAGCAGAAACTGTTTCAGTGTCTGTGGTAGTCACCACTTGCTCTTCTTGTTACCTTCTATCCATGACTGATTTGCAATGCAGCTAATGCCTCTCTCCAGCCTGCTGAGGCACTATTAAAGTATATGCAAAAACACATACATGCAGTTTGAGTCACAGGGGAGCATATTGTAAGAAAATAGCGTGTTGATTCTTTTCTTTGGGGGTGTAAACAGAGAGGGGGAAAAATATAGCTGGGTACATTGAAGTCTGTTCTGGTTTTGGCTGGAATAGAGTTAAACCCCAACAAAGTCACACGATACTCCAGGGAGAATGGAAAGGGGAAGCAGTAACAAGTCTGGGCAAACCCTTTTAAGAATGACCAAAAAACCCATGTTCTAAGAAATTCAGAATTCAGTTGTTCATCTCTAAGACTTTTAACTTGCTTTTGCAAGTGTCATTTTATCTTGAATCATCATACCTTACTGGAAGAGTATTGTAGTGCAGGAGTTAAGGGCTGTGCAGTCTGTGTTAAAGTTGTATTTATGATTATGTTCTGAACTAATATCTTAAGTTTTTATGAGGCAGTGGCATTTATGAATAATTCATTCATGACATGGTAAGCTGAACTATAGCAATTTCTTCCCAAGAGTTATTTTGGAAGAGCTATTGACGATATGAAAATTAATGTTAACAAAAGGACATCAGTAGAGATAGGTTGAAGAGAGAGAGGAAGTCTTCATACACCCTCTTGGGAATATCTTGGGATTTATAGTTTTTTCTTTCATTAATTTGAATATTGTCCAGAATATGAAATGTACTTCATATTCCTCAAAAAACCCAACCCCTTAAATATGTTCTGAAATTTGAATGCAGTACTGTATCCCAGGTGTGCCAGCTTCACAACAGGTTGCCTGTAGCAGATTCACAAAAGGACTGAGTTGCTAAAAGTGGAATTACTTGGACTCTCTTTGTCTAAATTCAAAATTAGCACTTGGGAGCAAGATTTGGTAATGAAACATAGTTCCCCAAACACATCAATTCAATGGCAGTAGCAGTCAACAAAGCAAATCAAATCCTAGAAATTATTAGGACAGAATTAACAACAAAAGAGATTTTCCTCAGTGGCATAATAATGGTTTGGTGTTTTTTCTGTATCTTGAATGCTGTGCGAAGTGCTGGTCCTTTCTTCTGAAAAAGAATACAGAATTAGAAAGGTTCAGGGAAGGACAATGAAGTTCATCACAGGTACGAAATAGTTTCTGTATAAGGAACAAGTAGGACACACATAAATATTATTTTTTTTTTCCTTACATGGACAGAGTGAGTGGTAATCAAATATTCAGTGTTTATTCTAGTGTGAGAATAGAGGCCTTGAAACAACACTACTAAGATCTAGGATCAAAATAAACGAAGGGAGGCAGCTCTTTAGTCAATAGTCAGTTAAAGCAGTTAACCTCCTTGTTGAAGAGTGTTGTGGGTGCTGTGCTAAGAGTTAACATGGTTTGGTCGAGGACTGAACAACCGCATGGAAGAGAAATCCATCGAGTGTTCCTGAACATACAGAAACTGCACACTGAATATCCTGTGAGCCAAGCTGTCGGCTGGGAGAATACTAGGATAAATATTACATAAATTTACCATAGCTGTTCTTTTTCTCAGGATTTTGCTCATAACCACAATAAAAATATTAAGTGGACTTTTGCTCCGACCGCTATGTTTTTATATCAATAGTGTTGGTCAAATCAGAAGACTAGTTAGTACCAAAGCCCTGAAAGCATTCGTATATTCCTCTCTCCAGTCTCATGAGCCCATGCCAAGTTGTAGTTTTACTGTTTGCTCTTCCTGAGGATCTACTACAGGCACTTTTTATTAATCAGTACTTTCCCTCTGTTTTTACAGTCACATTCCTGTGTCCATCAGAGGGATTATATGCTTAGATGAAGGGAGTCTGAGCTGTGACTCTTGGAGTCCATTCTCTGCGTGTCCGTAACTCGGCACAGGGACAGAGCTCTGACAGGCATCTTGCCCGTCTGGGAGAGAAGCCGGTGGCATTGCCTGGATGCGATGGAGGGCAGAGAGATTTTTGTTCTAGGAACTTTTCTGCTACGTTAGGCAATGCCAGAGATCAATGGCTTTGGTTGCGTTACACATTGCACCTCAGCTGAAGTCGCAAGGCTAACTTTGGGATGCTTTCACTCTGTTTCAATTCAGTTCCACTTTCCCTTTGTTTCACTGCATAAGTAACTGGGCGTTAGTGGGTACTGAGACACTTTGTCTCCTTTTCTTCATAACATGTTGCCAAAGCAAGCTGGAGAGGGAATGAGAGTCAGATTCCATGCTAAAGCCTTGATTCCGTATCAATTTAAATTCACTTTTCTCAGACCTACTTTTCTGAGGCAGAGTTCAGAGCTCTCACTGGAGTCATGCTCATTCATGAGTGGGTTTCAAATCCAGCTCTGGTCTTTCACATTATTACAGGTGACCAGAGAGGGAGTCTGGGGATAACCCTGTGTAAACAATAAGGAAGAGAGACACTTGAAAACATTCTGAAAACTCTCTGGAAGTATTGGATGGATGAAGGGGATGGATGCGCAGCCTGTGGTGCCTACACTAACCTGGCATGGGCAGAGCTGCCTGTGGCTATACCACAGCCCAGGGCTGCAGTTCAGTGAGTCAGCAATAGGTGTAATAGTCTGGCATTCTGGTATAGCTCCTTGAACTGGGGAAAGGGCTTTCCCAGACCCTGGTGCAGCTCAGGATTGGAAAAAAAACATTAGTCTTCCCCTGCCCCGTATGCAACTTGGCATTCTCTTTAGAAAGCCTGCTGCTGGCTGTCGTCAGCTTGCTTTGCCCATGCTCCGTGCCGCCTGGGTGCAAATCAGGTTCAAACCGAGAGCGTGCAGCTCCGTTAGTGGCATGGCAAGATGCTAATTGTGCATCTCTGCAGATCCTGCGCAGCTCAGCGTAGGACAGGAGAGGAGCAAGCCTCTGTCACCAGACAGCCCTGTAAATAAGCCCTTCAAGGCAGAGCGCAGGCTGTTACCCTGCGTTTACCCAAGTCACAGGTCTAGAGGTTGCCTCCCAGTGAAGTCACGTGCGCTGCGGCATCCAATTTAGCTGATGCTAAACACATTCCAAATCCTGCCTTATTTTCCTTATAGTTGGCAATTGTTTCCTTTATTATGTGGCCACTCATGAGGATGCTATTTGATAGGGATTTCAAATGTCTGTCTGGTAAGAACTGCAACTTTTCCTATATGCAGGAGATAGTGTGTTTTATTCCTCTTGTGCTGTTTCATTTTTCCTAAACTAAGCACTTTGCTTCAAAAAGGTGTCCTTGTAAATCTTTGTCCTTTTAAATTCAAAGGTCAATGATACTTTCTATATGTAAATTCAGTTGTTAAATGTATTGCACATTACTAGTCCTGGCAGATGGGAAAACTGCAAATTTATCATGGTGATGGCTTCAGGAACAAAGTAAGTAATTATAGACACAGTATGACAACTAACAACAGTATCTTTTATTCTCTAGTGTTTTCAGTAGCCTTTCATATGAAAGAAGAGAAATAGAAGGTTACCTTAGCTGTGTGTCTAAATCTAAGCCAATATTGCCAGAAACTGCAGTATATAGCCTTTATTATTACCCATTAGAATGCAATTTAACTTCTGGCCCCTTAATAAAATCATGTCTTCCCAGAGATGCATTAATAAATACAAGTTTATTTTGTGTTAAATTTTGCTTTTGTTTCTTGTGCACTGTAAGGAATTACAGGCAGTTGGAAGAAGAATATTCTGCTGAGAGAATTTTTTTCTAGTCATATTTCATATACTGGATAATCCATGCTCAAAATAAAAAAAGGTATTTTATAAAGTAGCTGGTTCGTTTTTATGATGATGATGGTGACTATGACTTCGATATGGTCATAGCTTCACTGTGCCAGGTGTCACATTAAGTGCAGCAGACCACGATCTCCAAACATGTAGGTTACTAAAGAGGATGAGAAATGGAGGCTTGCAATCCTCTTGGTACAGGTGGAGACTTTCGTAGAGCTGGTCACGGTTTCTGGAGAGAATAGAAAGTGACAGCAGAGCCAAATCACTCCATGAGAACATGTGGTTTCTGCTTGGCCAGGCTGGCCAGCATCACCCAGCCTTCCTGCTGCTAGGCTGAACTGGTTGCTTCACTTACAGGCATCAACAGCAGATGCCTGGGGGCAGATCGTGTTCCCATGTCTCCTGTCTGCACCCTCTCAGTTTAGATTTGAGCTTCAGCTATCCTTATAAACTCAACCATATTTTCTTACCAGCTTGCAGTCAGTTACTGTATATTGATCCTTAGTGAATGTAGTGATCTGCACTCCAAATGACTAATTAAATATGCCATAAATCTGCAAGGGAATGAGTACTTCAAGTGAAAGAATTCCTTTTAATGTAATAAAAAAATCTTTAAAAAAAAATCATGTTCTAACCACAAGTGATTGAAACAGTTTGAAGTTATTTTACCACTGGCAGAACTGTATAAACTACTGTGCAGTGTTGTATACAGAGCTACGGAGATTGCACAAAAATTCAGAGGTCAAAAGTCCAGTGGATAATACTCATAAACAGCCAGAGGAAAATATGTAATTGGGCTAACACATTGTGTACCTCAGATGTCATTTTTCTAATGTTTGGGGAAAATCAAACTAATTCCATTGGCACTAATGTTATTGGAGAAGACACCAGGTCATGCCTTCCTAGATGTAGCTAAACAACGTGGTTTTGGACACAGGCAGAGAGGTTAAACACAAAATAGATGTGCATTGGCAAGCCATAAGCTGGCCAGCTCGCTTTCTAACGATAACTCAGTAGAGGCGGCAAGATAGCAGAACATGGCCTGAGGAGCTTGCCAGGGCCAAGCAGAGGAGCAGATACCTCCTTGGTGTGAGAGACAGCCTAAAGTCAAGTTTATGTTGGAGCTCGTACCCCTGGAGTCTGTGCAGATCATTGGTTTCACAACACCCAGATCCTCCTGGCAAGATAGAAAACTGGATCTGTTCTGGTAGTGCTTATCAGCCCACCTTCCTGACTTCAGGGATACTACCCATTTTATACCAGCTAAGAATTTAACCTAGCCTGGACAAAACAGGATTTTTCTGCCATAAAAGCCCATGGGTGCTGTCTTACCTCATGATGACTAGTGCCGTCTTCACAGGGAAATAACGATGTGCAGTTGTCCGTCCTGCCTCTCCTTGGACAATTAATTCAGGTGGGCAGGTATTTTGCTTCCTCCCCTAGAAGGAGGCACTGATAACAGGAGATTAACCCTGCTCCATTTAAATTATAGCTGGCAAGCAAAATGCCTTGTCTCTCCCCAAACAGAGGGAAGGATCTTCAGGGGAATAAGCTGTCTGATATTTAACGGCTGCAAGTTGCCAGGACTATACTCCAGTAGGCCAGAGACTCCTTTAATACTGATCTAGTACTGATTTATTACTGAGGTATGTGGTCTATGTATCTTGTGCCTGCAACAAGGCTTTTCTGAAATGTCTGAAAACAAAATGCTGCCCTCATCACACGGTGCTAACTCAGGCACTCCTCCTCCTCCTCTTCCTCCTTCCCTCCAGCAGCAGAGTAATGCTGTCTCTTTTGACGTGCTGAAACAAAAGTCAATTCCTAAACTCAAACAGATGCACTTATAGGTTTGAGTGACTCCCTGTATCTGCCGTTTGCATGCCCATATATAAAAATTATACTGGCCATTATCCTAAAACTCATTGAACATTGCTGTAGATAAACAGAAACATTTAGGTAAACAAGCAGTATGTTTATAAGTAATATATAAGCAATAATTTAATAACCTTTATACACCTTTGTTGAGAAGAAAATGAAATAAAAAGGTTAGGCTGTTTCTTGGCAAATCCCTGTGACACAGTCTGTATAGCACTGGTCTTTAATCATGATTTACTGAAAAATGCCTGTGTTCAGTGACCCTGAAACTCGTGCTGTCACCTAAAAGGGGAGACACTGGTGATGTCTTGGCAGATCTAATAGGAAAACAGAAGGTGTACGCACACTGCCATGCAGACCCGACGCTCTAATACCTTTTGCAAGATGGCATAACCTCAGTAACAAGAGGAATCAGATGCCTCATTCCCAGGAATGTGACTTGTCTGAGGTGTAATCACTCCAGGCGTACGCTGCTAGATAATGCTCTCCAGCACAGTGAGCTCCCTGAAAATACCTCATCTGAAGAAAAGCTTTATATTGCCATTGTAGATGCTCTCTAATTTTTTCCAGTATTCATCTTACACTAATCTTTTCCACTCATATGTGTGGGAAATGACTGCAATCTTTCTTTCACATAGTTTTTCTTCAGTTAATCATTTGTCTTGAGCAACTGGTGCTGCAATATTATGAGGCTTAGGCTAAAATCCCAAATGCTAATTTACAAATGGTAAGCTTCCCACCAGATTTGAATTTGATCATTGGAGAGTTTCAGTAAGTGTCTTGTATCCAAAGACATGAGTTGTCTTTTTTTTTTTTTTTTTTAGACCGTATGATATGGGTGCTCAAGAACAAAAAAATAATAATCCCACCCTTTCAAATAATGTGCTGATATGTGAAACCTATTAACTGTTGGCAGACCATTTCAGAGCTGCTTATGCCCTGGTTGTCTTCTCCATTTTCAGAACCTCTCGTAAGGAGGGTTTGGTGCTAATTGGAGCACAAGTGTGTGATCTTGCATAACATGTGTTGCAATACACAGTCAACACTCACTGAATAAGCTCACTCTGACTTAAAGGTTCAGGTCCGCAATGTCTTTAACAACCAGGTTTACAGAGCAGTAAATACAAGAACATGTAAATAGTTTTCCAGGACCTGGAATGGCATTAAAATTTCTGAGGCATGTAGAAAATCCCAGAGAGCTCTTAAAATGAAGCTGTTTTCCATAGTAATATGTGGTTAAAAATGTGAAGTTCACAGCTTCTGATTATGATAATGCAGGCCCAGAAGAACTTGTATGTAGAAAAACTTATCAAAGTGTCCTCTTCGGTACAGGAATGTAACGACGACTGTAGCAGAGTCTTAGTTGAAGTCAGTCGACTTCAGTGTTCCGTGGGTGTCGTCCTGGGCTCTGCATACAATCCCCAGCAAATACATTCAGAAATATATTTAAATAATACAAGTAAATGAATTATAACAAATTACAATAAATAATATGAATTATGCATACGTATGCATCCCACTGGGGGGAGTGAGCGAGCGGCTGTGTGGTGCTTCGTTGCTGGCTGGGGTTAAACCACGACAATAAGTATGTGGCAAGCATAGATTTTTACAATATCAATAATTAACACTGTTGTGAATAGATATTTCTCTTATTTTTTGAATATTCAAAAAAATACGTGATATTCTAATGAAGTAGTGGTTATTCCATTAGCTTCATTAGATTGGGGTGATTTTATCCCGTTCAAAAGACCACAGAGTCGAGACCAAAATATTTCCGCTGTGATATCAGTTGTTACAACCTATTATCTTTTTGCTTTCTTGTTTTGGCTTGGGAGATTTCTGTCTTTTCGGTGACATTTCAGGACCCATTTTAGTCAATGTGTAAATGTAGCACTCCCAATGATTGATGCATTTTTGTTACAAAATGTCATGGCTTCAGTGGGAGTTTTAGTTGAGTATAGATTACAGGATCAAGCTATCTGAAGCCAAACAGCATTTCCAGAAATATTTACTAAACAATAGAGAGTTTTGGAGGGTAGCCAAGCCCTGCGTGTGGATGTTAGCACTGCCCCTTGGCTAAATAAAAGCTGCTCCTTCATTTCTGTGTCACCTCCTTTCCCCTGTGTCATGTAATGGATAACACCACGTACAGTCAGATGCCCTATAAACATAATAAGTCTTTGCTGGTTTGGGGGGTTAAAGGTGGAAGAGCTATTGCAGGTGCTAGCTTTCTTTTTGAAATTTCTTTGGTAAGTGAAATAACAATGGAAGGAAGCGTCAAATCTTCCAAAGTAAAATTCAGATGCTGCGCAGCAACAGTAGCTTTGATTTTAATCACAAAGATTCTAAAACGAAAATGGAGCTTTGCAGTTTGGGAAAATATTAAAATTTGCTCTCCTGTTTCTTTGCCAGCATGACTCTGCCTGTACATCCAGACTTAAAAGCTGTTATTGACACACACAAATCTCCTTTAAAGTGGGTGATCATAACTGTGACTGTGCTCTTATGCTAAGCAGATTGGAATATAGCTTTTAAAAAATGACTGTACATGAAAGAGAGTGTCCCCCCCCCCTTAAAAACCATTTTGAACAAAGTGAATGCTGTTCCATCTCATAAAGACAGATGATTGACATTATATAGTGCATGAAATTTTTCTTTTCAGAATCATGACATTTTATAATAAAAGTAGAGATAATGCTGGGAGCTAGTAATTACACTATATACTCCCCCAACAAAAAAGATCCATCGGGGAAAGAAATGAAACAATATGTCTTTACAAAGAATGCAATTAAGTAAAGCTAGATTAGAGGAACCATTGAGGATAAGCGACATGCCTTATTATCTCAAATGTGTAAATTTAATTTTCTTTTTTCCTAATAATTCTTATTTCCCCAGCATTTTTTCTCACTCCATGGAGATCAAGTTGCAACAGCTTCATTTTCCTATTGATCTATTTAATATTTTTCCATTGTGCATAATAAAACACTAAACAGACTTTGCTATCAATGTGCAAACAGCCTTTCTGTCTCAGAAAAGATAGAGATAATATTGTTGCAAAAATCTTCTCCCTTGGGTAGATGATGACATTAACATTTTTGTTAGGGAAGGAGTGGCTCAAAATTAAATCTTGAAATTACTAGTATTTATCAGAGCCACTCACAGAAGTAGAGGGGAAAGGTGAAATGGCTGAGTAAATATCATCATCTCTGCATCTCTAAAGGCAACGCTAAAACGGCATTAAAATAAGGATGGAAAGACTCCCCTTAGGAATATTTATCAGAGGTGCTTCATCTTGATGGCAAATCTAAGACAAAACATGCATGGCAATATCTGTTGATGTGAAGAGTTTCTTAATAACAGGTTAGGCTTTCTAAAAGTGATATTTTATCCCCGGGACAAAGAATTTCTGTTTTTTTTAAATGAAATGATGTATTGTAGATTAGTTCTGCGCAAGTGGACAAGGGAGTGGCACCATCTGCTAAATAAACCACTTCTACGTTAGAATTCTGTTAATGCCTTTTCCTTGGTAAAAAGAAATTGTACCCAAAATGCTTCTGGAAAAGCATACAAGTAGGGTTTGTGTAAGTGGGAATGTGTAAGGAATTATGCTGTAATCAGTTATGCTTGCAGCAAATTCAGGTTGTAGGAAGGTTGAAAGATTCTGCCCCAATTGTATTCGAAGACCTACGTGTGCATTACCATTTTTGGTATCGTCAGAAACAGAAATCTTTATTTACAGCAGTCGTATTCCATAAAAGTAAAATTTAAAGGAAGAAAGATTTTTCTTCCTACCTACTTGATGAATCAGTAGAATATAGTAGTAGCTCTGACTGTAATGCCTGGAAGCAATTGGAGCTCTGGAGTGAGCCCCTTTGCTCCTGCAGGGCAGATATAATTGTTACGTTTCTGGACTTTGAGTAAGGAATACATTTTACATTTGACTACAGTATTTTTCATTGTATTTGTTCATTATGCAAGATTGTTAGCAAGGAGGAAAATTATATTGTTGGAATTCATCTTGCTTAGCTTTAGCTGTCCAGAATGTAGGCATCTGGGCAAAGCTAGCCATCTAGGCTTCCTCTGTGAGTAATGGAGAAGGAGGAACCTCTGAAGGGGGAGATTCCCTACATGCTTTTGCTATCTGTCTTCAAGATGTGATGAATCGCTACTGGAGAAAACTGTTGAGGGCATATATGAACTGGAGAGGAATTTAACTGCTGCTTTGCACTATACCCCTTGCTTTTTAGATGACTGACGGTGGATGAGGTGAGTCCTGTCTCATGTGACTTAGAGCTCTTACAAACATAGAACAGACCGTGGCTGTGAATATTTGTCATTTGAAAACTATCGATGGATCAAAATTCATTTGTTGCTGAAATAGATGAAATATTTTGAATGATGAATCCCCCTGAGAACATGGCAACCTGTGCATGGGCAATTCACGAACAGGAAAAGGGAAAAAATGGTTCAATAAACTACTGGTTGGGAGTTCTTCCCCGATTGGTATTTGATGTTATTGTCCTTGAGGAAGGTCCTGTCCAAAAGAGCCAACGATGAGAGGTGGTGACTTTCTGCCGTTACTGTCCTTGCGACGTGAAAATGTCTCATGTAACAGAGGAGTCTTGTACTTAAGTTTATTGCCATTGAGTAGATAATAGCAGCACAAACAATAACGATTTCATTCGTGGTGTGTGGATCAGTTGCACAAGGTACGTTTCCCTGTTCTTCCATTTATCTAGGAGTCGTTTTGGTACACACGCTTCTGCTAATTACAAATGCTGCACATTTGGGCACGTCAGCCTTGAATCTTGGCATTGAAAGGACAAGAGAAGACTTTATAAACGAGATTCGTTTAGGCAGCATGTCATCAAATGACCTGATAAGTAGGGACTCATCTGGATAATGATTAGGTTTTATGTTCTATTACAAGGATTGATTTACTAGAAAGGCAATGAGCAAAAAAAACATATCTACAGAAGATTTTATCTGACTGAGCAAATTACCTGACAAGATATGCAGATCCAAACCAGACTTTTAATTTTCCAAAAGGGCATGATTTTGACTCCTCATCCAACATCATGTGTATTTTACATTATGACTAGCTCCGCTTGTTTTGATCAAGTTATTTAAAGAGGAAAATAATATTAGTTTCCACAAAAGTATCTGACCACCTTCAGTGGCAAACTTTAGTGCCCAGCTAAAGGCACTTATGCGTTGTGGTATATTCAGTAGTGACATTTCTGGCAATGGTCTTATAATAACTTTAGTGAATTTTTTTAGAATGTAATCTTATGCTCATGAAAGTCAAAGGCAGAATTTTTACCGATTGTAATTCTTTATGATGTGGGCCTTAATTTATAACCTTAGGAAATCTTCCATTTAGGTAAGCAGTTAGTATTATGATAATGCATATATTTTGGAGGTAAAAGTTTATTTCGGTGTAGGGGACCCACCAATTCATTACTGATCAGCTTTCACTTTCTTCAACTTTGTAACAAAGTGAGCATAAATTTCCCTGTTTGTTTGTTGGTTGGGTTTTTTTTGTTGTTCTAGAGTCAGAAAAAAAAAGGCATTTTTTTCTTTTAACTTGACTTTGGCAAAGTTTTATTAACTTTTTTCTTTCATGTTTGTCCATCATCCAAAAATATGCTAGTGTAAAGAAGAGCTGAGTGAGAATTAAATAGTCTCTGCACTTGGAATTTGCAAAGGTAAAAGAAAACACCCACTTGCTTCGATGCAAACAAAGTTACAGTAAGATGGCACGTCTTTCAGATCGTACTCTGTGTTTCTTTAATAAGTGCTAATGTTCTGTTAGGGAGGTTATGCTTTAGTCTTTCCGTCTTCAGTTATCCTGCAAATTCAAAACTGCTAACTTCTATCTGATTCCAAATCTCTTGTAAGAAATTTGGCTTATATTGTTATAATAGTGTGTGGAGTGTGTAATTTGAAGTTTATTTTTCACTTACATTATGGACTGGTCTAATATAACATGAATGTATAAACATCCATTAGCAAATGCTGGTTCCATATTAAAATGATGGTATGTACAATGTTCTAATATTCAGAAGGTTTATACATCAAAGTGGCCTCATTCTTTTTGCACGCTGCTTAATGAGACTGTCTTTGGAAATCATGGATATGAATGCGAATCCCATGCAAAAATTTATATATATATAAAACTCCACAGATATTCAACTGGTTGCTGCATGGCTGCGCTCTGTTCCAAAAAGAAGGAGTATTTTATTGAACCAGCTCCTAGAAGTCCACAGTTTCTTTTTGTATTACTTTGTTTTGGAAGATATGCATACATGAGTTCTGCAGTTTGTCAGATTTATGATTGTGCTTGGCAGAATTATACAAGGAATTATTTCAGTAGTATGTATGTTGTGATGAATCATATCTGTGCAAACTTCCTGGGAAATCTCTTTAAAATAAAAACCAGATCTGAGGTGGAGCATGTGTCTTTCAATGCATTCATGTAAATAGGTATTTTAGAAATTAAATCTTATTACTGAATTATTCTTATAGGATGGGGGACTTTTATTTCTGCTGCTGCTGCCCATTCTATCTTTTTCTCCCCTCTTTCATTTCCCCATATTTCTCCCTAACTTGCCCTGTGCTAGCATGACTATTTATAAGAAGGGTGATTGCCTTCCCATTTCCCACATCATGTTGTTACCTCTATAATTTGAGTTTATCACAAGCATCTGAGCTGTATGACACATTTTATGGTACTGAGCAACCACCCCTGGAGGGAGAGGGCTTTCCCATCACACACATGGATTTTTAAACAGTTTCGTAAGATTTTCTGACTAGTAAGGCCGTAGTATGAGCTAACATCTAAGAAAACTTTGTTGTGTGTACTGTTTCTCTCAGCTGCGATGGTGAATTCAGTACTACAAGCAGGAAGAATACACTGAGAAATGAAAATAGGATCATTGCAGAATGTGCTACCTGGGCAATAATGGTATGCTAAAGGTTCAAACTCGCTCTGGCTGGGGCTGGGGGGGGAAAGGTGAGGCAAACATTTAGGCTTGAAAATCAGTGTGGTTTCTTTCTGCCTTTTTTTTTTTTTTTTTTTTGCCTTCTACTTGATCCAAACTCTTTTGTGATAGTGAGGACCATTTTTGTTAACTTCAGTAACATTTGGATTGGATTAAAAAACCCCCTTAATTCATTAAATGCCAGTTGAAATAATTGATAATGAAGTTTTTCAAAGGCTCTAGAATATGAGCTCAGTCCCCAAATTGTTCTTTCTACTGGATTCAGTATTGCCTTTGCCATCTTATTTGCTTCAGTTCAACTCTTTTTACTGTGTAGAGTTCTGGAAAAGCTGCCTTGTGTTATGATAGTGTTCTCTCTCTTTTTTTTTTTTTCCCCTCTTGCAAAAAGCTGAAACAAGCGTGATTAATTTGAAAGGATGAGATTTGTTTCAACTTAGCAGATGTATTTGAGACCACTTGTAAAACTACTTAGAGGCCTTGAATGTAAATGGCTGTTGCAAAGACTCTTTGTATTTAAAATATAAGCCTAGACAGATATTAATAATGAAAAAGGCCAATAAATGACCTTTTCTTCACTTTTATAAAGTAAATGCAGTATTGAATTTTTCATCTGTTGTTTTCTTTTGAAATGTGAAAGATCACACAAATGAAAGCAGGTGAATTAGATTATATTCTCTACAGACACAACCTTGATGCTGTAGCAGCGTTTGGATACACAAGAATTATTTTTTCATTTATTCTGTATATTTTCTTGATCTCCACACAGTATTACTGCTTCACATTTTCATGAGCAATATTTGAATGTGATCTAATTTTATTCATTTTTACAAATGTAATAAATTTTTGTTGTTGTTTTCTCCAAGCTTTCTGTGCTGTCATGCCTGTACTCTGAACAAGTTCATTTGTCATGTGGTCAACGGGGTGTGATTCTCCAACCATCCTGATATAAATCAGGAGCAACCCTAGCAGGGAAATAAGTTTGTAGCTAGCAAAAAATGGCTTCTGTTATGCTATTGCCTTATAATTAAAAAACATAAATCCATGCATTAAGAGTGGTTGCCTGGTTAAATTTCAGCACTGAGGAGGTGTGGGGTGGGATGAGGGCGAGCGAGCCAGCAGAAGGAAAGGGACGAGGATTCGGCTGGTGCAAATTATAGAATCACAGAATGGTTTGGGTTGGAAGGGACTTCTGAAGTTCATCTAGTCCAACCCCCTTGCAATGAGCAGGGACATCTTCAACTCGACCAGGTTGCTCAGAGCCCCGTCCAACCTGACCTTGAATGTTTCCAGGGATGGGGCATCTGCCACCTCTCTGGGCAACCTGGGCCAGGGTTTCACCACCCTTATCGTACAAAATTTCTTCCTTATATCTAGTCTGAATCTAACCTCCCTTAGAAATCCAGTGGGCTCCTTTTGGTCAGACCAGTTTTACACTTCCCTGAATTGTTGGCCTTAGAAATGTACTTCTGAAACTTGTGTTATTTGTAACACTACTTGCAAACTGCTAAGCGATAATGTTTTACGGTCTCCGGCACCGCACCCGCCTTAACTAATTCATCCTTGCAGCACTCTACCAAGGGGAGAGAACAAACTTGAAGGAAGAGCAGCAAAACCTGGAGTCCGTGGGCTGGGGAGCAGAGCTCTGGGCCCTGCGTGCCCCATGCCCGCGCCTTGGCTGTACTGCTGCCTTCAGCCTCTTCTGTGCTGCGTTTGGGGTATATGGCGTGGCAGGAGGAGCTGATGGCATTTTTATCAATTGGGGTGAGAAAGCGGAGCGTTTTAAGTAGTAGTTCGCCCATGGTAGCAGGCTGAGTTGGCCAAAGTCAAAATTGGGGCTCTTCTTGGTGCAATGCAGTGGAGTGAGTTGTCTTAAAAATGCCCCGACCCCCAACCCGAAATAACCCATGTTGCTGGTGAGGTGGCCTTGGGATGCTGGGTTGTGACCTGAGCCCAGTTAGCTGCGCTTTCAGGGATTGCAAGGCTCGTGAATGAGAGATTAATAGGCTCTTGTGTTTTCCCCAATATAGGGCAGGGTATTTTGCCCTGCTCTAACTAATTATATAGGAGTTTGTTTAGCTTTTAGCTCTTAGCTCTTTACATTGCTTTGTTCGTTTCTGAGGCGTTAAAATGCTCATTAGCATTGCTTTCTTTTTCTGACATGTCTGAGCTTGGCAATTCCTGTGGGCATCTTGCCAGCCCCACTGTCAGAGACAAAACCCTCTGGGGAAGGAGCAGGCGGGCGGGAAGCCTCTTTCCAAGCTTGTCATGCCATTTCTGCAGTCCCCGTCTCGCCGTTCGTGGTTCCTCGGGGCTGTGTGTGCAGCATGTGATTTGCTGACAAGCGCTGGTCAATAGGTGAGGAGCTTGGATGCCCTTGCTGAGAGGTGTTGGAGAGAAACGGACACCCGGTGAGTGACTGTGCATGAAACCTAGCGCTTACCAAGGAGAAAAAGCTACAGAAAGGACATGCAGAGTCTGCCCGTGCTACCGGTCTTGAAGGCTAAAGTCTTCTGAAGGGCAGGGTATTAACCACAAGTTTAAAGCATGCACCCTGCGGTGCACTGAAAGGCCATATCGGGAGCTGATGCTAATATCACTGCCTCTCCTGCAAACCAACAAAACAAATCCCTGCCATTTTTTTATTTGTTGTCTTTTTTATTTATTTTTACTTTATTTTAAAGCTTCAGCTCCTGAGCTATGGGAGCATTGTGGTTCACATTTAGAAATAAAATACTATGCGCAATAATTCTTTGCTGGCAGCAGGAGCAAGAAGTCAGCCTTGTGAGCTGCTCTTGGGCAGAGCGTTGCGTAAATACAGGGGAATTGGCATCGCTACAGAAGCATGAAACAGCGTGAGGGGCCAATTTCTTTGTTTCTTTTAATTTAAATCTTGTGTCATTAATGGTCTCCTAGCTGGGGAGATGGAATGAGGTAGAGAAATTTAACATGACAAACACCAGAGAGAAGCAAGAGTCTTCAGATCTCATGGTCGTTTTAGCATCTTGTGGGACCTGGGCTTGGCTTTCAAATGGGTGTGAGGGATGTATTCTGCAATCAAAGGGAAAAAACGCTTCCAAGTGTTCCCTCTAGTGATGGCCGAGAAAAGCTTTATCAAGATATACGATCTAAATAACAAAATGAGAAATGCTTATTGCAGTTGAATATGCATGTGCGTGAATCCAAATGAAGCCAATGAAATGACTCCATAAGCATTTTTTTTCCACACCCAACACTACATATTAACTTCACAAGTTTTAATGAATGAATTCCAGTATCTTTGTTTACACCAGCTGATTAGATTCCCTGCTGTAAGCTCCACTGTCAGTGGTAAGTCTGCAGAGACCAGTATTTGCAAATTTATTACCTCTCTGTTTATTTGTAGGTAAAATATTCTCCGGTGATTCATCCCATCACTAGAGAATGCTTTTCCAAATAAATTGCATTTTGCTTCCTAAAATTTAATTCCTTATTTCATATTCCTCGTTTGCTTAGTTTATGTCCTTTATCAAATGGCTTTCTGCAGGTTTCTTATAACCTTGAACTTTCACGTCCTCTGATATAACTCATGCATTTCCATCAGTGTGAGCGTGTTTTGCATCTCTTGTGCCCTCTGTGCTAGTTGAAACCCAAGGAAGGGATTCCATCTTCTATCATACATATTACATTTGTCAGAAAATACTAACAGAAAGCCAAAACTTGAGCATAGCAAGTGGTACTGATATATAAGCAGAATGGATATAACTTCTTTTTGTTTTAAACCCCACCACCAGCAGAACATTAACTTGTCAAGAATCAGCTGATTCAGCTCATTTACTGTGTCTGGGAGATGCTTGAAAACAAGAGGTTTACTTCAGCAGTTTAACAGTTCAGACAAAGTGTTTTTATTTATGTTAGTGTTGTATTTTGAGTTCCAGTCACAGACCTTACGTTCTAAGGAGCTTCAAAGATAGAGCAAAAAAGGAGTTCTTGCTTCAGAAAATTTAAAGTTTTATCAGAAGACAAGAGAGTGTTCAGATTATAATGCACAACAGAAACCATAAAGTAACATCGGTCAGTGTGATCTCTGCAGTTTCACAGCTGTAAAGTATTTTAAAGCAAGCTTTGTATGGATGCAGATATTTTTTGCTTAGAGATAATGGCTTTTGTTTCTTTGCAACTTAAACCAGACTCCTTTAAAAAAAAAAAAATCATATGAATTTTTGGGGGTATCTTAGGTTGAAAGAAAAGCTCATGTAATTATGGTTGTGCTTAAAATTTCTCTAGTTATTGTCAAGAGATAAAGTATCTCTATTGTATTATGCTTTATCAAACATCTATTTGATGTGATTGCAAATGCTGCTCAGTTCTCAATATCAGCAAATGATTTTTATGATACTTATCTTGGGATATCAGCACAAACCTGCTGTTGAAGTTTAACCAAAAAGTGGTGGAGGCTGCACTCCTGCAGCAGTCTCTGCTATGTGCCTGCACAGCATTCAGACTAACTCCGGAGAGCTCGCTGCATACTTGGGTGAAGTTCTCCTCCCTCTGCCATTACAAATAAATTGCTAGAGTACAATATAACATTTCTAATGCCTTGTTGAAAAACAAACCTCTATATTCCCTGTTAGTTCTTACTGCTTTGAACTTTAAAAAAGATGTAAGCAACTACATTCCTGTGATAAATGGCCTCGTACCTAGTTTTATGATGACTGAATTAGTGGAGGAGAACAAAGTGGTGGGAGGATTCCAGCAGGCCTTGTCTAAATGACTGCCCTTCAGTTTTGCTGTGGTATATAGCTACTTAGTGTGGGTGGGAACTGGAGAGCCTCCGGGCGGTAACAGAAAACTCAGGAAACAATACATCTGATTTCTTGTTTTTCCACACAGACCTTCTAGTTAAAAATTATGAGTAGAAATGCTGTTATTTCAGAATATGGAAAGTGTTTTGTTTTGGGTTTTTTTTTTTTCATGAAGCCAAGACCTTCTTTTAATCGGAGCGATTGTATAAAGATACGTGAAAATCTTCAAGAATTCATTGCAAATATATTGCCCAGGTCTCATGGAAAGGTCTATGCAGAGAAAACATGTTAATGCTCCATGTGTTTATTAGGTTTTCTGTGTTAGGATTAGTCCCATTAGCTCTGGTGAGGCAAGTGGGGAAGTATATGGAGAATTGGCGTCTCAGCTGGAATCAAATGAATTTATGAATGTTCATAGTCTCGGCAATGGGACTTGACTTTAATTTTTACTGTGGCTTATTTATACTATCCCATCTGTAAACAGAAAAGCAAAGCAAAAAAGGGAGCCTTCGACTGTATGTACTATGGTATAGCTACTGCGAGTTCTCAGTGCTCCCTGGTGCTGTACCCTGGACACTGGAATTGAGTTTGAGTTGTCTGTTGTGAATGTTTGAGGTGAGTTACAAACTTCTGTGACTCTGACAAAAAAAAAAAAAAAAAAAAGAACCTTTCCTAAGCTCACAGCAGCCAATTCTGTCATTCTTTCCTCCATTCACTTAATGCTGCAAGATAAAAGTGTACTCTTAAAGTCAGTATTAGCATACTCCTACATGCTCTTTCATCTCATACATAATCAATCTACTTAGCCACCAATAGCAGAAATGAAAAAGTAAAAGCTTTAACTTAACTGAACAATAGCAACACACCAGCACCAGCTATAATCAGATCATTGCAGTGGTTTGTGCAAATAATGATATTCTCCACCTTGCCCAGAGCAAACTCCCTTAACTTGGAATCATGTTCTTCGTACTACACAAGAAGTAATTGAATGTCCAAATGTTTTGTCAGTGGTAGCTGTGCAACTATGAAGAGACCAATTGCAAAGCATTGTGAATGCTTCCACTTCTGATGAATGCTTCCACCAACCCTATAAGCAAAATGAACCCAATGCAAAGAACAGAAAACTAAATATACGTCTCTCCTGTACGTGCTGCAGGCGCTGTCTTTGCAGCTGCTGTTTTACAGAGACAAAAGGAGACTTGAGCAAAATTGTACTTGCTGGCAGTATATCATAACATGGAAGTGATGCTTCTGAGAGGACAGAACTGTTTTGAGACACTAGCCAACATTATGACATTTCCTTTTATTGAGAGCATCTGCTATCGAGGTGGTACCCAGCCTACATTTGTTGATTTCTGTGGGATTTGTAGTTGCTCAGCAGATTCTTAGGATCAAAGCCAAATTGTTCAAAGTTTAGATCAAATAAGTTAGACTCCAAAGCTAAAATGTTGACATTAATTTCTCAAGCAACACATTTGATATTATTGTGCTTACTGAAGTACGTAACGGCAGTGGGAGAAAAAGGGCTATGCATGTTTTCATTGTTACTGCAGTTAAACTAAAGAGAGGGGGTCCAAAGTCTCTCTCTCTGGATAATTTCTAAGACAAAAAGACTTAAATGAACAAAAATCGATGCTGTAAAAAGAGTTTTACAGCTTTCCATGTTAGTATTGTCATTTTGGTGCCTAAGAAAAGTATGATGTTATTTATTCACAGCATTTATCTTCAAGCATTCATGTTTTTTGATGAGATATCCCAATGGGGAGCTAATGCTCTTATGAGGAGCAATTTAAAACCCTGAGAATAACTACAAAGTTGAACCCCACAGTAGAGATATGATGCTGTACTTGAGTGAAAATAGGAAATGGCTCCAAAGAGCTACATTGTGCATCTAGATGGAAGCAGGCGCTTAGCTGGCTTGTTTCCTGGGTAATTGAACCTGCCAGTCGCAGCATCCGAACGAGGATAGGCACCCTGCCTGTCCCAAATGCAGGTTCTTTGGTCTCAGAGGGGTAGAAAAAGTTCTGTATTCTGAAGAGCTTCTGAGATAATCAAGTCCTTACCTACACATATTGGTTGGCAGCTCTTCTTTCTCTAGGGAAATACATTTCTGCAAAGCTACAGTACAAGCCTAGGTCCTCCAAGATCTGTTGAGGATAAAAAGATGCTAGGATGTCTGTGGTTCCAGGTGCAGAAGCGCTTTGCAGTGTAACAAGTAGCTAGGAAAACGGGAAAACAGAAGGATGATGATAGCACCCTGCTATTCATTCATTATGTGTATCTTGTGAGACTATCTCCAAGGAGGACATAAGAACTGCAGGAAGGCCAAAGGACTGATTTGTTGTTGCCCTCCTCTCGCTGCCATCTGTTGCTTTCTTTTTGCAGAATGAAAGGGAAGAATTCACAGTTATTTTTCCCTCTAAGAACTGTACTACACCTACCACAAGCATGATAATTCAAGTATCTGAATATGCTGCTTGCATGTTGCGATATTAGACCACTGTGTAAATAAAGTAGGCAGATCTCTCTTCTGATTAAGATGCAAGATGAGAGCACTAGCAGGGTTTGTAATAGAATGAAAATTTAGATAAGGACTAATAGATAGTTATTGAAACTTGTAATTCTTGAAAATTTCTCAAGGTGCAATAATGTATTGTGGAGAGAGCCATAGAGCGTGTCTCATTTTACGTACAGGAAAATTTAGCCTGTGTCTTAAGTACTGCTGATACTGTCATGTCTGTAGGCTTCCAATTGCTTTCTGGCACAGTGGACCATCAAAGTCCCTGTAATGCTCCTATTTACTCTGGCACAGAAGTCATTTGGTGGTGTTGCTTATCTCGCTTGGACAAGTGTCATGAGTCATAACAGCAAACAATCCTCTGTGGCATAAATGTCTCTGTACTGGCCTCGTTTACGGGTATAGCTTCCAATTGCAGATAAGTCCTTCGGGAGTGATTTTTAGTTATAGTTGCCCTGGCTCCTCTTAATTTTTCAAGGCAAATAAAGAACAAGAGCTGATTACATGTATTCTTTACACTTTTGTTTATCTAAATGTCGTTAGAGGAAGTGCCTTATCTGATACTGTTCTCCTTCTGGTAGAAACAGCTAGCATGTGTGCTTTTGGCAGCCAAAGCTGCTCTGACTATCAGGACAAACTGCAGGTGCTATTGGAGAATGTTTTTCTACAACTGATGACTGGTATCAAGAGATTTAATGGGGAGATCCTTCCTTCTGCACCATACGGTTGTGCCTCTGATGAAGAGAATACTGCCAGGGCTAAGAGGCTGAAGGGAGAAGGTCCTGCGTTTTTTGTACCCCCCTCTCCTTGTTTCGAAGAGTTAAATGGGGCTAGAGAAGGGGCACAGGACTAAGGGGAGGCTTCAGCATATTAATTAAATTATGAGTTAGATGTTCTCTCCACCCTGTATCTTCCTACTACATAGCAACGGTCTTTTCCATAGCATGGGATCCATTTTTCCGCTTGTGTGCTCTTTGGGTTGAAAATGAACAGTATTTTCATGCAACAATGCAACCATCTATAGGACTGAATAACAACATCGGCAAATAACACTGCTGAATGTATTCAAACCCTGAATAAAGCCTCACATCTTATCAAAGGGATAGAAAATTGGAAGGGAGCTGTTTGGCTAGAATAGGCGCCGATGCTGGGCAACTGCACGCTGTTTCTTTGTCCTTACCAAGCAAAATGCTTTTTGTACAGTGGGAGCTTTGCCTCTGTATAAGGACTGCAGCATCCAGACAACCTGGGCACAAGGAGAATCTGTAAAAGCTGCAGATGCCTCTGGTCCCAGCTCCCAGAGGCACAATAGTTGCTCCTGCATGTTTTAATTTTGTTTATTAATAATTTAATAAGCTTTTATGGTAGCTCCAGGATACTGGAGCACTTCAAATTTCCCCATCATGTGAAATGCCAAAGTTCCCCGAGCTGGGTTCGAAACTGGTGGCGTGGGGAGAGCACAGCTGTATTTGGTACAGGCTCTCCTGGTGGAGTCCAGCTGCAGGCGCTTGGAAAGTCTGCTTTCGGGCTTCTCCGATCTATCTATGGCTTTGAGACAGCTCCACGTTTGCAAACCAGGATACGCCGCAGGCAGCCAGCGTGCCCGTGCTGGGTTAGTGTATTTGCTGGTGGCAGAGAGAGGGCCCGTCCCCGCGTCCTTCCGTGGGGGCAGGACTCGGGAGAGCCCGTGAGATCCTCATCCTGGGACCTGCTTGGTCCTGCTGCGTTTGGCAGAGCGGGAGGTTTTCGGAGTGATTTTTGCAGTGCTTTTGCGTCGATCTGTGCCGAACAGATGGATGTTAAGAACAGAACTGCTGTAAGAACAGACACGGATGTGGCAGGAGGAGGTGCAAGAAAGGGAACATTTCATACAGACTGACCCGTGCCTCGCTGCAGTGTGCGTGGCGAGAGCCGCCTTGCCGGTGCGAACCGGTGGCTTAAACTGTCTTCAGTGGAGATTAGGGGACTAAAGCCTCTTACATTCAGCACAGGTGTGATGACAGCACCCACAGCAGCTCCGTGGACAAGTAATTATCAGCTGATCTTCCCATAACTTCTTTACAAGCCTTATATCCTGGGTTTTGCATAATTTTTGTAACCAGATAATGAATTGTGCTCTACAGAGTGGATTCTGATGTACCTAAAGGGTTTAGCAGTTTGTGATTTCCTACAGCATTAAACCATAGAAACAAATTGGTGCTTAACGTAGATTTTAGTTTTATTAGCTTCCTTCCGCACTTCAAGAAGCAAGTGTATCGACTAACATAAATCAGGGGTTTGAGACTTTTAAAAAATATATCTGTTCTCCATCTTCCCCTATCGGGGGGGGGGGGGGGGGGGGGAGAAGGAGATTTCTTGCAAAATATAGCTAGTAGAAGATGGAGGAAAAAAATGTGATCTTCTCCAAGACTGTGGGAAAGATTCACAGCATTAGTAATGAGGTTGTTTCTCTGGAACGCGCCCTGCATGGTATCCCCTCTCCTTCTTTGCAATCTCCACAGCAGTTGTGTTGCGTGTGTTCTCCATCACAAAGTGTTTTCAGGGTTGGAGCTTCATATACCAATGATAACATCATTAATTTTCCCAATTTTAGGAAAAGTCTAGCAAAAAACCTTTGTGCAACAGCCCCAAACCAGTATCATTAATCAGTGATCGTGTCAAGATATTAATTAGAGTACTGGGCTTTTTGCCTAGAAAACATACTTCAAGGTGTTTTTTACACCAATAAAGTAAGTAGTCTCCATTAACAGGCGATTAGCAGAGAGACAAAAGCAGGGAAGCGCTCCATCTGATTCATCAACCCTATAAATAAGGTGCTGCCACCATTTCTTCCACCTTAGACCAGAAAAGGCTTATGAATGCCTTTATTATCTGTTATCATCTGTTATGGAAATCTGGAGATGCTTTACCTGTTGAAATTTAGATTTGTTTATTTGTTTGTCCTGTATTTCAGTTACATGCAATAAAAAAGCCCTTTGTGTTGTTCATTCAGAGTTTCTAAAAACATTTTAATGATGTGAATAGAGAGAGGGTTTTAGGGAAAACGCAGAGTTCACAGTCAAACAGTCCTACTGAAGTCTCTTACGTGCTATTAGAGAAGGACTGCTGTGCATTTTAATTGTGTTGACCACACTAACAAACCTGAATTTCTTTTAAAGTAAGTAGTGGCAGAACTTCTTGTCAGCCAAGCCTCCACGGGCCATTAGAGATCCTTTGAATTCAATTATTTTTTTACGGATTGGGAAGAATTAAAATCCAATAGCTCAGAAGTTGTTTCAAAAATGTTGGTGTTTTTTCTCCTGGATAAAAATATATGCTCCACCTTAAAAAAAAAAAAAAAAAAAGGCAGAAACTTGAGAGATGGGGAAAACCAGGGATGCTGCTGCTCTGAGCAGCTTTCCTCCCACCATGTTCCCCTGATGCTGCTGAAGGTGCATCCTCATCCTCCACGGAAACCTCAGCACAAAGTGAGGCTGTGTCCTGTGCTTTGCACAGTGCTGGATTGCAGAAACGTTTTCTCTGATCTATTTTGTCAGTGTTTCAGGCAGCTGTGAAGGTATTCATTTGAGTCTAACGTTTCTGTGCTTCTTGGGTAACTTCACCCTTGAGACTGACTCAGTGTGTTATTAGTAGACCCTACAGTTGCACGCACAGCAAAAAAGCTAGAGGGGTGGGGGGTGGGCAGTGTTGGTTGTTTTTTACTTTTGGGAACCCCTGTGCATTAGCTACTTCATGATAACATATATTAAGAAAGCAAATTCTCTTTCTTCAGCCTGGGTTTGACCTCAGTAGATTTCCCCCAGAGGAAAGCAGAGGCCAGGTCTGGAGTGGTGGGTGGAAGAGGTGGAAGAGAGAGTTTGGTATCAGCAGTGGGATTTATTTGGTAAGCTTTGGTATGCCAGCTCTCTGCACATGGGAGCAGCCAAATTTCACAGGTGCTGTGGTTTTGGTCTTTAAAACTCCTGTATTTCTTCTTGAAGATCGGCTTCTTTGCATGTGTTGGAAGTGCTTCCATCTAGACAGGGCCGAATGGGTCAGTGTTGAGGACACAGCTCTGTGACATTCCTAATTTGATCTAAATTAGCATTGCTGTGATTTTGCACTTTGCTCCCTCTCAGTGGTTGCATATTGATTTACTGGATATTGTTCTGCAGCTACTAATTCAGACCTTTGCAGTGGATGAGGAGCCTGGCTGTCTAACTCAACACTGGGAATCATGACCTGAAACCCAAGCAGTACTATACCCAGCTGTGTCCAAGGGGTATGTTTTTGTTGTTCAAGTTTTGATCTAGTCCAAAAGGGACCAGGAGTGCACTCCTGAAGATCTTTGGATGGTCCCCATCTACCGTGCTTTGGCTCACATTGCACAGCTGTTTCCAAGTGCAAAAGCTTCAGATTCCTTTTGAATGAAACAAAGCCAGAAGAACTTTAACAGCTAACAGGCATTTGGGCCATGGAATTAACACTAGAAAATAAAATCCCTGAAACGGGTACTGAATGGGTGCTTGGGTGGACCGTACCACCAACTGCGTTGCTCTGTAGATCCGCAGGTTTGGCTTCAAGTTCTGGAGACAGAGCAGTGGCATGCAGTAACAACACCTTACATTTCTCTGCAGCTGCTCAGTGAGTCAAAACAATATGAAATGTTCATGGTACATATTCTTAAGGGATCATTTTTCTTCTAGCAAGAAGATTTACTTCACACAAAATGAATGTGGATATTTCCCGTTATTGGAAAATAAATATAATGTTCAGTATCAATCATCTTGGCCTGTTATCTGACAGATGCCAATCGTTTATTTGTCCTCATTCAAAATGAAGTAGGAAGCTAATGCAGTGATTTGTTTCCCCTGAAAGAGGACACATCTACCTGAACCTTGTTTCACTCAGGCTAGGACACACAGGCTGGTGGTGGCGATTACCCGAATGAGACCAGGGCAGCGTTTGAGTCCGTCCTTCCCAAACGCGTGCACGTGTAGCACAACACAACACCCCCTACCCCCCCTTAGCTCTCGTCCATTTTGCTTAATTGACATGTTCAAGTCTCGACACATGATACTGAGGGAGGGAAAGGCAGATGACCAGTATGACAGAGCTGCTATGATGGTGAGTGGTCTTCGGTTGTTTGTATGTATCATCCCTTGTCCTTCACTGTCGTCTTGCCCATCTCTGTGTATATTGTGTGGTGTATGTGTTTGCATGAACTCTTGTAAAGCAAAGAAGTAGCATCTTGCAGTACTCTAGCGGATGAGCAAACACCTTCATTTGTCACTATGTCATTTTGACAAAACACTGAAAGCGGCATAAATGCACTTGTAGAGCCCAGCCTGGCTTTGCAGTACACCTAAGTTCTTTGTAACCTCATGACTTTTCCTGTAAATGACTTGCTAAAATTAAAACATGAAGATTCATTAGCATTTTAGAGGATTTTTCTTAATGTATCGTGGTTACCCTTGTTATATTTGCTCACTGTAATTAAGGTTGTGATTATTCAGACAGTCCTACTGCAGATTTCTTCTTTTGCAGAATAAAATTGATAGAGGGCTTTCTTGTCTTCAGGAAAAAAAATGGTTGGATATAGCATGTTGTATTGATTCCATAATGCATGATTTATAATAATTTTTTTTTTTTTTCCCCTCCTGGTCCCCAGTATGTACTGCAAGGATCTGGTATCATTAGAGATTGGCTGTCTGTCATGCAGGAGTTATTAAAGGAAAAAAAAGTCATTTTCTGATCATAGCATTAAATTTTAATGGAGAAGAGAGAATGAAGTCCCAGGTAACAATTTAGGACCTTTTTGAAAAAAAAAAAAAAACAAACAACACTGTTCAGAAATATTTAATAATAAATAACAGTATAAATAAATATATAGGCTATTTCTCATACAGAGCAAATTCACTGACATTGTGCTTGGCAGGAGGGAAGGGGGATTGCACAGCCAGAAACCCACCTGAACCTGAGTATCTCACAGTGAATTGACTTCTATCCTATATTCCATTATGTTGACGTTTATAGAACTGCATTTCAAATATATGGTGAAGTTTTATTCAGCAGTAAGTCTCTGGATGTTTAATGGAAGAAAACCACAGTTGCGAGTTTTGTAACAGGAGTCAGAGGTTTGACAAACATCAACTTTATTTATAAATAGTTCTGTAGGACAAAAATGATGGCCCCTACTTGGAAAAGTGTTTTAAATTACCAGGATGTATAGTGGTGAGCAATGCATAGTGCAGCATTTTCTGCAAGATTGTTCTCTAGATAAAGCTGCAGCAGACAATGTATCACCAGACAGGCTGCCTTGCTTCCCTGAAGAGTCTGGGATTTGCTCTCTCATCTCTTCCTGCAGGACTATTTTCTAGATGTTTCTTCTTTACAAAATAGATTAATAAGTCCACAGTGGAGCTGCCTTTTGTGCATCTGTCCTATATTCAAAATATATTCACTGGGATTGGTGAGAAAATTGAAGTTAAATCATCCCTGTGTGACCATGAAGATTACTGCTGCATTTTGGGCATTTTTAAAACATACCTCTTGTTCTTCCCTTTCCATCCCTGCTGGAAGGTTTTTTGAAAACTAAGATTTTGATATCAGTCTCAGGGCTTCAGAAAGCTGTAGATTACTTGTTGTTGGGATGTGAAGGCTATGGGTACAGAAGGAATTGCTTTTTGGGTTAACAGAAATACTGGCCCTGTGTTATGTTCTTTGTAGAAATTGTGTACAATAGATAGAGGCACAGAGAGGAGCTCAGTGTGTCAGGAAGGTGACATTTCAAATGGCAAAGGCAGCTAAAATGCAAATGAGTGGCAAGCAGTGGAAGTGAGATGCCATGGTGGACTGTGGAAATCACGCTGACAGATCAAAACAAGACTGACCCAGGCATGAGAAAGTAAAGTTTAGCTGAAGAACAAACATACCGATTGACAACAAGGAATTGCTTAGAAACACAAAGAAAAAAAACGTGGCAAAGAGCACAGACCCCTGATTCAATGAAAGGCTGCTAGGGGCTGCTTTTTGCATGAATGAGAGGAGAAGTCGTGAAGTGGTTGCGTGGGCGGCTTAAGTGGTGGTGTGAAACAATCCTCGTGTTAGACTGAGAAGATATATGAAATTATTTATGTTGTTAGTGGTCTATAGAGCTGGTAGAAATTTTTTTTCCCCTGCGAGATGCATCTTTGCCAACTGAAAGGTGATCTGTTTCTCTGTAGCAGTGTAGTCTGTGTGTGTGAATAAAGGGACTGACTTTGCACGAGGGTCATGTAAATACAGAATCCAGCTGAAATTCAGGCATCCATCTATTCAGCTCCACATATTGCAATATGCCCCTGAAACCAGTTGGAATTCAAACACATTCCTATTGTGTATGTCCTTAGCTTGAACATGGGATGCCTAGTTGCTATGTTGAATGAGATATAGCTACTACTGAAATTTGGAATTTAAACTAAATTCTTACCTCTTTCCACTAACTGCTTAAAAAAATTCACAATCCAGCAACCTGGTGTCTATTAGCATTTGTATGGAAGTGGATGCCGGTGGACAGAGAACCTTGCATTTGAAAAGTGTGTTGCAGTTTGCACCTAATGAGAAGACTCTTGAGTGATCTTTGATCGATGGCTTGGAGTTGTGTTTGCCTTTTTTTTTTTGTTGGAGAAGGTAGAGTCTCTTGCTTGGCACTACCAACCTCTCCTGTTTATAGGCAGCTTCTTGCCTGCGAGGTCTTCCAAAGATGCCTGCAACTATAAGATACAAAATGAAGTAAATCTGAGGCAAACAGAGGAACAAAGTGTTGTGTTATGTGCACCATGTTACGGTTCACTGTTACTGCTCAGGAACCCAGAGGAGGTTGGAGAATGATGTGCAAGTAGTTAATTTATAAAAATAATATTAAAAAACTGTCCTGAGGGAGAAAAAGTGAGAATAGCTTCTTTCCTTTAAAGAAGGAGGGGAGCTGCATACTCATTCTCTAAATGTAGGTCCCTCTTTATACTCTTGCTTACTGTGAAATTTTTTTCTGGAGAGTGTCTTTGGGCTAAAAAGAGACTCTTTGCTTCACATCTATGCTACTTCCCTCTGCAGGTTCTAAGAGACTTTTATAGTTTTCTTGAGCATACAATATCAGAAGTTGTTATTAATAGAAATGTTATTTGGGAGTATCCAGCAAGTATAGATCTTTTAAAACAGCTTTTAAAATGGTATCGTTAATATTTCTACACCTGGTAATGAAATTCCAAATGGACTGAACCACTTCAAAGCTTGAAGCGCATCTCACCGGATAGCCTGCCAATTTTGCTCATAGATGTTTTCTAAATCCAATAGCCTCCACAGTGCTTTTGGTTCTTTGGTGATTAGCTCCAGTAATATAAAACTTCTACAGAAAGTCTCTGAAGCAGTTGGCTTCTGTGCAGGTCTTCAGTGCATCAACTTTTCATATGTCAGCATTTAAATAGCTCAAAATTCTTGATCATTCTTAAAGGAAAGAATGACCTGCTTTGCTTCACTGCAATGCTCATTATTTGTGTAGCTCTGTCAGTTCTGCCAGAAGTATTTACAAACCAAATCACATCTGCTTTAGCTACTGTCAATCAACAGATGATGAAAGAAGGATCATTGCATCTATTTACTAAAAACTAAATAGCAGGGCAATTAGAAGATTTATTGGATTTTCACCTATATTTGTACTTCCTGCGGTTTTAATACTACCCT
Organism: Harpia harpyja; assembly: GCF_026419915.1. Classification (NCBI taxonomy): domain Eukaryota; kingdom Metazoa; phylum Chordata; class Aves; order Accipitriformes; family Accipitridae; genus Harpia; species Harpia harpyja. The sequence continues at coordinate 20,955,167 of NC_068969.1, forward strand.
CTGGCTCTTCATTTTTAACAAACAGGATGAGTAGAGGCTTATGAAAAAGATATGATCAGACTATGGGACTTTCTGGTACATTTTGGTTTTTATTTAGCTACGTTATGCTTGTGTTATCACACCACCCATGTCACTGTAGTGGGTACTCTACAAACCCAAGTTATTGTCTTGTCCCAAAGGAAATGCCATCTAAATAGACAAAAGGGACAATGGATGAAAAGCTAGGACATGATTGTTCCCATCTCAGGTCTAGGAGAGCTGATGCATAAAGAGAATAAGGATGTGCTTAAGACACGTAGTGGGGCACTGTGCAGGTTTCTCGGCGAATTTCACAATTGTGTAGTTGAAACAAGCCCCAATTTAGGTCCATCCGTCAGCTCCATATGTGGACGTGGGCAAATAAACTCAGATCCTTGAGACAGCTTGAAGTTTTCCCAGCTATGATGTTCCTTTCCCAGTCTTCTAGGTCTGGGCTTGGCACTTGTAGAGTGAACTCAGGACTCTACAAATCGATGTTGCTCTGCCTTTCATGATTTGCCTTGATTGACTTGTACCTTCTTGAATACTGGTAGAATATCACATTAAAACCTCTGCAGGGGGTGTTTATCAAAGTCAGGTAAAAGTTTTGACCTAATGTCTCAATCTCAAGAATGTTCTCCGTATCCCTGTACAATAGCAGACAGTTTCTTGGGTACAGTCTTTGTATGTGATTCCTGGTATCTTCCTAAACATCTGCTGCCCAATCAAGATCACAGGAAACAAATAAAATAATCTAATTTAAACATTAACATTTGTAGGATATTACGCCTAAAAAACGTTTATCTGCTAAATCTTGTGCAAGGCAAAGTAGTTCGTGCAGTCAGTGGGTTTTATGTTTTGGTGTGTTCCAGCTGTGGTGTCTCTTCCGTGGTGGAAGTCCTGTCTGTTTAAGGTAGTGTCTTTTTGTCTCATACATATATAGCAGATGCTCAATTCTCATCAGACATAGGGAAGCACATCAGCCTGACCCACTTAAAATTGAGACAAATTCCAACTCCCTGCTGGTGTAAATTGAACTACTGCTTTGAAAATTGCAGAGGAGCATGCATTTACACCAGCAAAGAAATTGACTCCTTAGCCAACCGTAGTGTCACTTGATAGTTTAGCCAAGGAGAGAAGATCGAGAAAAATTACATGAAGTAAACAATTTTGTAGCTGAACTTAACTCTTTGTTGCTGGGCGACTAAAATTGCCCATTAATATGTTTGATATTCACATTCACATGATAAACATTTAGTTAAACATTCTGGTTGCTCACCATGTGCTTGATTTACACTGGGCGCTGTTTCCATCATCATCAGCTGTCTCCAGATCAGCCACAGACTGCCTTTTTATAGGTATGCCAGTGTTACAAGTTGACATTCAGGCTGTGCGATTAGCCACCTAAATGGCATGCTATTTTTTCCTCTTTTGTAATTTGATTACTGGAATATTAACAAATAAAAGCAGGAGCTGAACAGCAATAAAGCTTTAATATGAAATGAGCAGAGAGGGAAGAGAACATTGGCAGGCAAGTGATTTAAAAATATAAAAATGCTAAACTGATTTGTTTCTTCCCCCCAGCTGGAGCGTTGTGTTAACTCACAATGTGAGTGTTCACAGTGTGTTCACAGATCACAAGTCTCATGGTACAGCTTCCGCTTTGAACAAGGGAGGAAAGCTGAAACTCATAAACCAGGGAAAGTTAGACTTGCTGGATTTTTATTTCAAACTTCATGCACAGAGGGGGAAGCTTTTTCTTTTTTTCTTTTTCTTTTCCCTTAACGTATTGACATTTTTGCATGAACATGTGCTTGATTTATACAGAGGGTGTTCTCTTTTAGAAGTCTGACTTGATTAATATGCCCCATGCCTGGCTGAGATGTTCCACTGCTGTCTGCTGCAAATTGCCACTGCTGCGTGGACCCACCTATTAGAGTGGAAAGGCTTTATGTGCATTGAGCTTCCATCTCTACATTTGTTCATGCTCACATGAACATCCTTGAAAGCGAATAGAAGTATTTTATGAAAACAAGCAAATGATGAAATGGGGTTTAACATTTGGCAGCAGTTACTTGCTACTCTTCCCTTCCGTGTAATCAGAGTTGACCAAGCAGGCTGACACAGGCAGAGTTTCTCTCTTCTCGGCATTGTAGAGACAGCAAAATGATCACACTTGGCCCCAAAAACTTGCAGTCTAGTGTGAGTGGACCTAAACCCACTTACTAAAGTATGGATGACACTTTATTGCTCATAAATTGACAATCTTAGAGCAAAGATGCTGAGGTAGTGGTTTTGGTGGGATTTTTATTGCCTCCCAAGGAATATGCTCTTTCCACCATGGGAATGAATGATGGTACTGGCAAATTACTCCCATTTTTCATGGGTAAGCAGACACTTTCCTATTCAGCAATTCCTGAATTAACTGTGAGGTTATTTACAGTCTTTAAAACAATAAGCATATACCCCAAAAGAGAAAAACTGTCCAGGTTAAGTGCTGGTCTGTGCATGTGTGCAGGTTTAAGATCCTGTGTACCTTCTGCTCTCTGGTGACCCCAGTAATTATGTCTAAACACAGAATGTTTACATAGCTCAGGCAAAGGCGTAGGGAAGGGGGAGCAGCAGAGCTCTGGTCTCCCACGGCATCGGAGGAGAGCTTCCCTTGGATGCAGGAGCACCGACTGAGCAGGATGCGGTGTGAATGAACTCTCCTAGGAGTGAAGACCTCTGTAAACTTTCCTGGCCTTCTGGATCATGTGAAAAGTGTTTTCTTGTTTGCCTCCCGTGCTATAAACCTATAAGCATATTCCTGCAGAAGCTCCAAGTATTACCGATTTTCCACTTACCCAATTCTCTGCTGTTGCAAAGGTCAGAGCAAAAGCATCACCTTTCTTGGGGTGACACATTACAGTCTTCCTCGTATAGATAGCACTGGAGAGTATGTTGTGATCTGTGCTACCAGGAGTGCGGGGGGAGGTATTTTGTACAGCCTTTTGCATTGAATTTGTATTATGCTGTTGGTCTGCAGAGAATGGGGGGCAGTGTTCAGCGAGATGGCCATGAGTAACGTCAGGAGGGTTCAAAGCAAGAAATAAAGGATGGACCTTGATGTCAGCTCTCACCAAGGTTTTTATGAGAGATCAGCAGTGAATTTCGGATTTGAGTTCCCTCCTATTGGAGTGAATGAAGTTTTTCCTTCTTTTTCTTAGGAAGTGTAGTTAATGTGCACCATTGAAAGTTGATCATGTTAAATTAATAATATGCCAAACGTGATTTATGACAAGATTTCCCACGGAACTTTCTCATGGGACGGACCTATGGGGTGTGGTGTTTTGTTTGTTTTGTTGGGTTTTTTTAATAAGCATTTCACGTTACTATTTAAAACTGCTTTCGTATTCCTGCTAAACAAAACTGCAGCATAAACTGAAAAGGGTTGAGAATTGAAGAGGGCTGATGTATTATCAAAGAGATGTATCAAAGAGGAGATGGCAAGAGAAAAGCTAAACCATTTGACACAGACCTGCCATGTAGATCAGTGTAGTTGCAGGAACCGGAATCTCTATTAAGTTAATGAGCATTGCATCGGTCTGTGATACATTATTTTTCCACAGTCCTTTGCATGTGTTATTAAAATCTCTCTCCAAGGCCCAACTGGGGCCTGTTTTATGTTTGTTTGGTACCTATCTGGTAGAGACTAGTTTCCAGAAGTAGAAGAAGGTAACAGACCACGTAGAGTGGATCTTGTGTTATAATTTCTTAAATGAGATAATTTAACAAAATATTGATCCCACATTGTTAACTTATTGTGGCCTATTGAATATGAAGCAATGGAAGGCTGTAATTTAGTTGGAGAATTCTTCAAATAGACTATAATTTCTTTTCTGTTCTTGCTGACAAAAGGAGCTCAATAGAAATATTTCTAATCTGGAGTACGTAGGCTGGTGGCTGATAGGTCATCAGTCCTGCTTTTATTTTAGATTTATAGATAATTAAACATAAGATTTCTAATATTTTCAACTTTACAGCAGCAGTTGCAGTTTTCTCCATTGTTACTAAGGTCTTCTGATGTTTAAATCTGAGGATGTTTCAAACCCTTTCCTTCAGAAGCATCTTTCCTGTGGTGTTGTGAATGCTGGGCTACTGTTGATAACTATATGCTAAAACCACTGCATAGTTTATTTATTTAAAATGGAATTTTAAAGAGTTCATTTTATTAGTCTTGCTTTTTAATGTAGTGCGATTTTATGGAATAAGAGATAATCTATTGCCACTGCTGCAGATTTCTGGAATGTGGATGCTTTTTATCTTCCAGGATTTGATTTAGTTTTGATTTAAAACATTAAAACATTTTCCCAATTCCCCCTTCCCACCCACAGAAGTCTGGTTTCTGTTTTTGTAAACAGAGTGCAATTTCGAGAGGTAGAACTATCAAGAAATTTGTAAAACAGAAGAAATTAGAAACTAACATGTTACTAAGCAAAATGTGCTTTGCAAAAAAAAAAAAAAAGTTATGCCTGGTTTTCTTCTTGATATATAAAATAACTGGACTTTTTAAAAGTATTACTATTTTGTCCAGAGAAATCATGTCTTTTCTTTTCTTTCCCTAGATGACAGACGTTAGAGTATTGTGATCACAAATGGATCTTAATCCTAAATAGATGAGAGAGGAAAAGAGATTTCATGCTCTTCTAAATAGCTGATTTGGATAAATAAGAATTTTTTCTCGCTGAAAGATTCAGCAATTTATTTTCTATTTATTAAAAGTATGAAAAAAATCACTTGTAAAAAGATCTCTCGTCTTCCAACAAGACTTCTAGGAAAAGTAGCAAAGATGAAATTTGAAAGTCTTAATGCTGTTCTAAGATTAAAACCATCAAATTATAAATACATTCTTTAATGATATTTTAATACATTACAGAGAAGCAAAGTAGTAAGCTTCATTTTTTGTTTCTCAGTAACCTTTTATTTCTAATCCTACCTGGAACATCTAATTAGGATTTTGTCAGTTGTAAAGACAAGTTGTTTGGTTATGCAAAATTAAATACAGGAATCTACTAACTGAGAAATTTAACTGTAGGTGGATTCAGTCATTTTTGAGATGCCCTGACTAAATCCTGTATCATGGTGACTCTTCAACCTTTTTACTTGCCAGCAATGTTTCTTGTATTTCAGGGGAATTGCTCCTAATTTCAAAAACCTAGCGATGCTCTGAAATTTCAGAGGGCCGTGTATCAACCCAATACAATGGTGTGTTGTGGTTGCTAGAAAATGATTATGGACGAGGAAGTGATACGCAGTAATGACTTCATTGAAGAGAGGAGTGCAGCGGTCCTAGGCGAAGCAGCAAACCCTCTGGAGGTCTTTAATACCTCTTGGCCTTCTTTAATGAAATCTAGTCATGTCAATAGCAGATAAACGCTCCACACAGAGCAGGGGATAATGCTGAGGAGATGGGTCTTTAAACCCAGCACAACGCTGGAGACAGCTACTGGGTATTCGCAATATTATTGGTAAATATTTGAGGAAGTGTATAATGTATGCTAATTTTATTTCACTTTTCTTATATAATACTTTCTTATAAGAAAAGCAAAGTTGCTGTCTTTCTGATCCCCGTAGCATCATGCAATGTAAAAGACGACATTTGGCTGTTCAACTAGTGGAAGGTTGCTAGCAGGGGTTTCATCCATCCACCAGCACCAACCAAGACATATTAGGAGAAATAAATATATGAATAATATAGATGAATAATGATTAGCATGTTCTTATTTTGACTTGATGTAGGAATAAATGCCAAACTCAAGACTTTCTACAAAGAACACTTTACTATTTCCCACTAAATCAGGTGCTATAGCTGAAGCATCTTAGTTGGTCACAACAACTCTGCTAGTTCATGGGTAGACAAAAGCAAGAACATAGCCGTGACTCCCACATATAAAAAGTACTTTGTAATGAAATTTGATTTTATGCACAAATCTTGCTGGTGGTTAACAGTTACCTTTGTAATTGTTGCTTTGATTTCATTGTTAGAGGGGGGGGGGGGAAAAGAAAAAAAAGCCACTCTTTCATTTGTGCCATGATCATATTCTCAGGCTGTTTCTCATTGTGTCTATTCACAACAGACTAGATTGTCCCTGGAGTGAGCCCGTGGAAGCCACCTGCATTACAAAATGAATGAATTGAGCTCAAGCAGTCTAATCTTTCTAATAACTTTTCTGTATCAGGGACAGGAGAATCTGTAAAGATATCGATCCAGCAGAATGGTACATTATTAACTTGCAGTGATGGCCTTTGTGACTGACAAGATAGTTGTAATAAGCAAATACTTATCAGCTATCAGCAGGATGAAGGAAAGAGACATCAGGACCAACAACCATGGCCCAGCCAGGAAATGGGATTTCAGCCCCTATTCCCATAAGGTCCATTATGTGGCTGTGTCACATATTATGTACTGTGAACTCTGTAGCTTGAGCACAGGTAGTTACTTTCTGTTCCAGAATACCTCTATACAGTGATAAATGTAGATGGATAGGACATTATTATCTACACCTGCTTTACCTTGGTAACTGCTCCTACACCGCTTATAGGATCTCTTTTTCTAGCTGATGTGGCCTTTTCTAATTCCTGGCTCTGTTCTTGATTTATATCCTCTAATTTTTTTCTGAGAACACAGAAGAGTTGTTAGCCCTTGAATCTGAGAACTGATTGCCTCCAGTTTCATGTTTCCTCAGGGTGTCCTGTACCTTTGTTCATGGAAAATGAGGAAAGAAAACACAACAAAAATCTTATTTGGAACAGTGTAAGAAAAATTGTCCACGTGACCCCTGTAAAGATGGCAATGTTTCAATCTGAAATGTATTGCAGACTATAAAAATTATGAACAGGTGAACTACGCCTGTAGTACTGTGTGCCGCCTGTGCATGCAGTAGTAAATGCTGACCTCCTTACTCTATAAAGATAAGAATTTCAGCTATATTCATGTACGGTGAGGAATGACGTGCTCATAACCGTATCCCTGTAATAGGGAGCACACAGTTCATATTGAGCCTACTGCAGCGGAGCCCTCTCCCTGTCTCAGCTCTCAGATGCTATCGTAGCACAAGCCACCCTTTTACACGTGTGAACTGTGCAGAACTGCGCTACAGAAATAGAAGTCAAACTTTGTGGGAACTAGTAATAAAACAAGATGGTAGTTCAAATCCGAAATCATCCATTTATTCAACTTGGGTAATTCCAGTAGCTGATGATGAGTTCTACAGGTGGCGTGAATTAAGAACCCCATTGTCTTTGGAGAGTGTTTACACTAACTCTGGAGCTAATCAAGGAAATTTACCTTAGCTAGCATCTGTAAATCAGGAGCTCGGTTCTGTTGCTGGTTGCTGTCATGTAGCCTCAACTTAAAAAAGCATGTTTGCTTTGGTCCAAATGAAGGAAGCTTCTCTGGGGGGAAACCTGGCTAAATGACAGTTGGAGTGTTCGACAAAGCCACAAAGAGCTGAGCTGAGCAGCCTCCTGGGGGAACGAGTATGGAGCATGATGCTGTAGCCTTTCTGTTAGGAAATTATGTAGGTGGTGATGAGTTTAATGGTATCAAAGTGTACTGCTCACCAATAGGAAGGGTCTTGTAAAATGGATGCTGGTAGTCAGAGTATTTGGAGAGAATGAAGGTTTGGTGAGAGCTTGCTAAATTAACAAATATTTATAATTTACTTTCCCCACTGCCACTAATTTTCCTTCCCCTGGTTATAAATATGCAGGTGGTAATAATTTTCTGCATCTGAGGATGGAATAATTAGTAGCCTGAAGGCAGCATTCAGGGCTCAGAATAATGGGACCTGGCTCCCAGGCCAGAATAGCCAACTGCCAGCATGGAAGATTTGTTTCTGCAAAGCAAAGCTGTTTCTGCAGGCTTGCTGTGTTTGCAGAGGGAACGATACACCGACTGTACCCCATCTCACCCCATCTCCTGCACACACTACTGCCCTTTTCTCGTGTGTGTCCTGTGTTGTGGGTCTCCCAAACAGTTACGAGTTACGCTTAGAGGTGAGAATTGCCCTGGTAGATATGTTTAGCAATAAGATTACACATAGACTATTAATCCTGTTATTTTGGTATATTAATATACTGAGTAAGGTAATCTTTCAAGCCAAGTGAAAAATACTGAGTAAATTCTAGGCAAGGAGCAAGCGTGGGTGTACCATAACTCTGACATTTTCTCCGGTCTCTGGCATTTTGTCCATTTCTATATATCATCACCATGACTACAGTGGTAATATCTAAGAGAACTCCAATGTAAATCTGACAGCACCTCCTTAGCGGTACTTAAAATTGTGTAATTAAGTAAGAAAAGGCTGCTGATTGAGGAGGTTAGAGCTGCCTTGCAGAAGATTACAGCAGAGTTCATGATTAACAATCAGAACATTCTTTTCCAAACCTCTGCCTAATTTAGCAGACTAAGGTTTCAGCTGAGAATAAGACTCTGCTCTTAATGCTGCAAAGAGGAGGGAGAATGGTAATTTCCCACCATTTTCACTGCTTTTCTGGTGTTTACTCCAGTGTCAGTCTTCGTTCTAATTTTGCTCTCCCAGTTAACTGACTTAACAGAAGTACTGAAAAGGCAAAAAGGTCAACGCTGCTGATCATAGCACTGTAATTCACTTCAGTCTCTTGGCAATTTATAATTAGGATGGAGAAATAGTATAAAAACAACTCATTTTAGTGACAAAAACTCTGCACCCATCCGTTAATGTGCCCAAATTAATCTTTTCTCTTTGTGTCCTTAAAATTATAGGTTGGTTTCAGAGGTAAACTTGTGTTTGCTCACTGGCAAACATGTTTCTGTGAAACTATATAGTTAAACTGTTTGTGAGGAAGAAAATAAATTCATATATGGCATATAGGGATATTATTTAGAGTTTTAAATAGAAAATGTTGTTGTATATGAATCATTTAAGGCATGTCATAGCAATGAAAGGGGTCCTGATAGACAATTCCTGTGTTAAATTGTCCCGGGCACGATGGAATTTTCTTGTGAAATCTGCTGGTTTTGAGACCACTCTTAGTGAGAGGACAATGACGCTGGTAAACCAGTTTAATTTCTCTTCCCCTTCGTACCTGCACAGACATTTATAGATGGGATCATCTAGGGAAATCTGTAGTTTCTACACAAAGTGAGGTCTTCTAGAGGAATGTCTAATGTGAAATTGTGGCAGGGGTAAGTAAGGTCCTTAACCGTGACATCGTTTTGTGCCAGATACTTTTATCTTCCTTTCTGTCAGTTTCTGATACATTATTGCTTGTGTTGTTCTGGCCTGTTCCCTAGGCTTTATCTTTTTTTTCTTTTTTTTTTTTTTTTTAATATATCTCTATAAAAGAAAATATAAATTGCCTACCTATTTTCTTGGCAGCCTTCAAGAAAAACTTTGCTACTTCTTGACTCACATTGCCTTTCATGTTAACTTGAGCCCATATCAACCTCCAGGTTTCTCTGGGGAGTATTTAGCGTTTCCTCCATCACTTGGTAGAGTGCCCATTTGTTGTGAGTTACAGAAACAGAAAAGATTCCTGTCATCTAATTCCTTTCTATACACCCCCACTAAAAATCTTTTTTGCGGCTACATGTATTATGTAGAAGTGTGTTAAGGATTGGAGAGAAACTGGAAGTGTTGCATATAAGGATTAGACAAAAAGCTTCAAGTTTTCTAAAAACAATATTTTACAGAATAACTGCCAACTGCATACAAGAGCAAAAGCCCTGAGAAAAAGGAGAGTCAACACGTACAGCCGTGGAAGTGGGACTTCTTGTCCCCAGACCCTTTGAGGGAATAGGTTGTGTACACTGATGTCATCTTATGTGTGTAATGAATACTCATTTCAATTGCTCCTCCTTTTGGCTCTACCATGCATAGTTTTTGCAATATTTTAAGGATTCTTTTGCTTTCACATGGCAGTTAATAATTGTGAACGGTCATGGAGAAACCCAGCAAGTTTTCCCCCCACAGGCTGTGCAGGACAGCACAGATTGACATTTCCAAGCCCTTTAAAAATGGGCACTGTGTTAACATCTTTATTCTCCTATTGCAAAATTCAGCATGCTTTGTGGAGAGAATTAAAATTTAAAAATACATTCCTGATCCTAGAGGCCTGGTTTGAGTGTAAATATTGTTGAAAAATCCTGTATCTATGTGTGCATATCCCAGTTGTGGAAAAGATGATGGTGAATCTGACTTTTTCTTAAAAACTCTTGGGGGAGTGCTGGCATAGATATCATTATTAGTATATGTTAAAAGAGAACAAAAAATACTCTTTACATAAGCAGCTACTGCTGGAGTGATCAAATATCTCCATCGCTGCAGGTCAGAATGTGCAAATTAACACAAATATTCAAGTATTAAATCACTCCCAGTGAAAGGCAAAAGGTTTACAGAAAATGCGGGCTCTGTCATGTATCTATCCACCAGCCTAACTAAATGACAAGATGATATGTAGTCCAAAGGAATTATTGACTCAAAAGTTAAGAACATGAAGTAGGCATTTTGAATTCAAGTCTGCAATTAACTTACCTCAGAATGATGTTATGGGATTTATATTACCAGAGGGTTGTTGGGATGAAAAGCTGAAATTATACTACTGTGCAGGCGTCATTCAGGTATGTAGTTAATCTGAAAAGCAAAACACTTCAGTGTTTGGAATTCAGATGCTTGTAACAAAATAAAGGAAAAGAAGCTGTAAAACAGGGTACGTAATACACGTTATCTAACTCTGTGTGCGCTGAGAAGGTGAGAGGAACCACTGTGTATAGGCAGGTTAAAGCAACAAAATGAAAATTTTGCAGAAAGTTCCTTACTGTGAACAAGCCCATGCTTTTAAGATAAAAATAGAGATATGCAGATGTGGATGTAACTCCAAATTATGCAAGTTCCTTTAGTGCAAGGATTTCAGTCCTTTTTGGAGCAGAAAAACTTATATCTGCTATTTGGGTTACTCTGTGCAGCCGTAACTCTGTTCTCTCGTATGATACAGTCTTTAACTTCAGCATATACTGTTTCATCCTTTTCCATCCCGTGTATTGCGTTTATTGGCACCATTTGATACTCGTCCTTTATCTTCCTCATTCAGAGCACTAAATGTCAGGGAATCTGAAAACACCCCACCGGCCCTACAAGTGGGAGTTGAACCTTTGTGCCTCTGCTGCTTCAATCTCTCCGTAGGAGGAGGAAGGGCAGCAGATTAGAGCCTTGTTGCATACAAAGGAGAAGCAAATGAGATGCGAGTTTCAGGGTAAGGGAGCTGGTGTTGAGTTCCCTTTATTTAACAACCCAAATGGAGTGCGCAAGGCGTTAAATGAACTCTGCTGCTGAGTGCACCTTTCTCTGTAGCATAACCACGTACGTAGTTTAATGAACTAGCCGAGGTTGAGAGGCTGTAGCAACACCTTACCTACCCAGCGGGGCATTACGTGGCTGTTAAGACAAATGCTCGTGCGGTCAGACCTTTTAGCAGAGTTTTCTGCAGTCTGTCCAGGCATGCAGATGGGGCTGCCTGTGATTTGATTACTACGTTTCCAGCAGGGTTTCTTTCAAAGTGGTATTTGTAGCTTTAGTGACGACTATATTGGAATGGCTACAGTTGGTTTTGTAAAGCAAATTGAGTTTAGATTCCAACCAGGAAATCATTTGAAGGCATGCAAATGGTTTAGTAGCGCACAATGATTTTGCGTGTTTGTTACACACAGGCAAAAAATGCTTTTCTTACTCAAGGCTTTAATGTAAGTCAGGTCAGAAAAGGCAATTGCAACGACATATTGTATTTTTGCTCACGGCATCTACTTCCTATGGATGTTTACATTCCCACCTGTACCTGAGAAGTGCTGGATGGAAATTGGACTTCCCAGAATATGAGAAAAGCTATAATTCTGCATGCTTTTCCCATACAATGACCGTATTTGCCTCCTGAAAACCAAATTATCTTCAAACTCTAGCTTTATTTCAGGCCAGTGAAGATGCAGGAACCTGTACTGTTTTTCCCCAGCGTTGCCTTTTTGGTTGATATTATCCCAAAGTTTAAAAATCTTGATGATGTATTTTTGGAATTGAAAATTGCAGCATTCTGTTCAGATGGGTTGAAATGTTGTATTACAACACTAGTAAATAGCTCGTTGCAGTTTTTAAACAAGATGTGAATTCTGGCATGTTTCTATGGTACTTCTGTTTTGATTAGTCAGAATTATCCAACAAAAAAATATTCTGCCAGGAAGTTTCTGGTCACCCCGTTCTGCAGTTCTTTAAGTATAATTTTTCATTCATCTAACTCCTGCTAGCCCTGCAGCCTAATCCTCAGATTTGTGCATCTCATGCAAGAGTAGCTAACTTTGAAGTATTTTTATTTTCAGATGGGATGTCAGCCTGGCTGTCCTTCAGTTCCTAGGTCAATTAGTGAGAAACGCGATTTCTGACCTATAGGTGCATCTCTCAGAAGAATAGCCCAGGGAGTAGAGAGGGAGGGAATGTGATTTTAAGCTGTTTTTAGGCTTCCAGAACTACTTTCCCACGTCAAAGTTAGAATAACCCTGAATATGATGGCTCCAGTCCCCAACACGCTTCATCCTTTCTCTCTTTCTTTCAAAACGCTTGTGAGGGGATGGTCACGGTCGTTTCACCGGCTCTGTCCCACTGTGGGATATCCTTTATGGCTAAGTGAATCCTGAAAACAAATCAAGCCCTCATTATAGCCAATGTATTGAAATTTTGCTAGAAACCTGATCCCCAAATCATCTTCCTCATTCAAGCGAGCCTAATGTGATATGATATTTTCAAGGTTCGTATCTTAGTTATATTCTGAATTGTTTCTCTAGGTACTTTCTTACTCAATATTGCTACAGATAGTTAGCTCTGAAATGTGGATGAAATAACACTTCTGGAATAGATGTGTAGCTTTAAATACGATATGCCTGTTTGACTCACATTTTTATGTAGAACAGCTCACAGTATTCTTTTGGTTTTTTAATTATTCCCAGCCAGTTCCCAATGTGCTCAAAGTGTGCTTTAAAATGTGTACTTGTGTGAGGAGTATACGGAATAGCATGTTCTGAAAACATGCTGGAGATAGGACAAGAGGAAATGGCCTCAAGTTGAGGCAAGGGAGATTTAGGTTAGATATTAGGAAAAATTTTTTTTACTGAGAGGGTTGTCAAACATTGGAATGGGCTGCCCAGGGAAGTGGTTGAGTCACCATCCCTGGAGATATTCAAAAAGCAAGTGGACAGGGTACTTCAGAACATGGTTTAGGGGGCATGGTTAATGGTTGGACTTGATGATCTTGAAGGTCTTTTCCAGCCGAAATGATTCTATGATTCTATTCTATGATTCTATGAAAAGGGTGTATGGACTCGGATGCTTGTGCGAACAAAACGAAAGCTTCTGAAAATGTACAAAAATCCAGATATTATTGAAAGTCAGAGTCAGAACTGAGAACCGAGCAACAGACACTGTTAGGGGATGCTCAGAAACTGTAAGGGATGCTCAGATTTTTTTTTTTTTAATAGCTGTGAATTTCTGAAACGTACTCAAGTTGATATGAAATACGTAGCATTTACAGTTGGAGGCTTTGTTGATCCTTGAAATAGTGATGTTCTGTAGCTTGTTACTCATCTAGAAATAGCTAAAGTGGCTTTCTGGGTACAAATATTGGTCATCTGCGTGCTTATGGACAGCCTTTCCTGCTTTGATGAAAATTTATGACTGCTGACCTGATTGTACAGTTTCCAGGTAAACATAGTATATGTACTTTTTTCTAGTATAGGAAGTCTCCTTTACATATGTTTGCTAGAGAGAAAAAGAAGAATGTCTTTTAGGCTGTGGCTGGGGAGAATGGACCCATGAGCAGACAAACAAGTTCTTGCCCATCGGGTGAGTTGCTCTAACTCTGGGCCGCGCTGCACCGCTCCTTTATCTGATCAGGAATGTGGCACGTTATGTTTAAAACAGCACATAAGAAATAAAGGAGGAAGCTTTGCATTTTTCAGTTTGTCTTTTGATCCCAGTGATGGAGGGTGTAGGTTGCTCCTTTGCAAAAAAATGGGTGGAATTAGGGCTAGAAACTTTATCCCAGCCTCTAGTTTGCCCTGAGAGGTCTGTGCCAACAAGAAGGTACGCACTGTGCGGTTTTAGGTGGTATATTAGCAGGTAATTTGCATCTGCAGCTAACTGGGAGCGACACTTTCTGTTCCCTGTTCTGCCTCGGAAAATCTACCACCACGGTTCCAGAAATTGGGCAATCTTTTTCCAGCAGTCCATATTTCTACTTCCTCCTTCCCCATAAGACAGAAACTAAATAACATTTCCTGTCTTTATTTTTTTCCCCGCAGAAGTAGGTCTCATCCAAAACGTCATTAGCTGTCACATCTTCTGTGTCTCTAGGAAGTACTTAACACTTCTGGACCCTGGAGGCTCATCTCCAGTAGTCCTGTTTGTGCTGAGAAGGGATTGCCAGGTAGGACTGTGGAGCAGAAACAGTTTGCCAGCTTCTTTGGACTCACAAAACTGTGGGTAGTCAGTGATTCACACCGAGAAAGCAGGACTAGCTGCTGTGGCTTCCCCCAGCCACACCTGCCCTTGCAGCCAGCACCAGAGGCAATTTGCCTGGTTATGAGATTAATTAATTGATTTTGTAGCTTCCTGCTTCAGCTGATGTCATCTCCCTAAGGGCTCTCCAGACTTATATTAAAAACATGTAAAGGGATCGTTAGTGTGTTAAAATAACACTGAGAGGGAGCTCAACCCCATAAAGACATTTTGCACTGCTTCACCTGGCTCCTACTTCAGGGCAAACTGCTGCAGGCTTTCTTGAGGATCAGATACAGAGAGAGACTTGAAAGATCTTGGTAACAGCAAAGCAGGAAACCGCAGTTGCCTGACAAATGACCTTTCATTACATTCCCCATGTAGCCTCAGCCTGGTCCTCTCCATGCTGCTATTTTAGCCAGGTGTTAGCAAGAGAAACCCTCACTTATTGCTAAGTGGCTATTTCCAACTACCATCATCAAGTCAAGACGGTGGGTGGTTTTCTTCATGAGTTTTGTGATGGAGATAGTTAGTGAAGCTGTTCTGGAACAAAAAAACCCCAGCAGCCACCTGGGTATCTTTTTATCAACCTTTCCTGGTATCTTTTTAGTAATATTCTGAAAGAAAACTTTTGTTGATGGGTCAGAAACACTGAATTAAAGAGATAATACTACAGTAGGTTGTTGATTACAATCTAGCATAGAAGCGAAAGGAGCTTTGTATGAAATTATTGTCATAATTTCAATTCTCTTTCCCCAAACTGTCTCATTAAAGGCAGGCAGTTCTTTTCAGTTAATGTGCAGTCTTTTCGCCCAAGAGTCCCAGCTTCTTGTGAGCGTTCCTGTGGGGATGTGATGGCAGAGCCGTGGCCTGGGTTTGCAGCTCGTGGAGGCAGGACTTGGTGCTGCTGTGGGAGGATTAGATGGTAAAGCCAAACCATGTGCCTGTGTGGAGGATGCTCTCCGACACCTTTGGTACGTGAATGGTTTGGACAACTGATGCAAGATAAAGATCTAATAAGTTTTCAGAGACAGTTGTTTAGAGGGTTGGTCATAATACTCTTAAGTTTGTGAAGTAAATGGCTTGCAAAAAGGTGGAGTTTCAAAACTTTTTTTAAGGGTTATAATTTGTCCTGCATCTCTGTATGCTTATGTGGCAGGGTGCCCCATATCAAGGTATGGTCCAGAACTAGCTGGAAGCTGCAGTCACCAGAAGTCTTACAAGGGAGTGGAGAGTATTTATATTGTGTGTGCTGAAAAGGTTGAGAGAAGCATCAAAACTATAGGGATTGCTGAGCAAACTGAAACTCCAGCACCATAATACTCATCAGTAGAAAAGCAGCTTCTGCTTGCACATAGTGATTTTTCATATTGGCTTGATAAAATACGTAACCCCAAAAGTGTTGCCCATGGAAAAAAAAAAAAAGAAATAAATTTGCAAATGTTACACAGTAGGAATGCCATACCCCTAAGGGCCTTGTATCTGTTTCTCCAAGACAGTGTGTCAGCCAGCAACTAAGCACCACACAGCAGCTCGCTCACTCCCCGCTCCACTCAGTGGGATGGGGGAGAGAATCAGGGGAAAAAAAAAAAGTAAAACTTGTGGGTTGAGATAAGAACCATTTAATAGAACAGAAAGGAAGAAAGTAATAATGATAATAATAACAATATTAAAATGACAGTAATAATAAGAGGCTTAGAATACAAGAGATGCACAATGCAACTGCTCACCACTCACCAACTGATGCCCAGTTAGTTCCCAGCGGTGAACCCCCGCGGGCCAACTCCCCCCATTTTATATACTGGGCATGACGTCACATGATACAGAATACCCCTTTGGCCAGTTTGGGTCAGCTGCCCTGGCTGTGTCCCCTCCCAACTCCTTGTGCCCCTCCAGCCTTCTTGCTGGCTGGGCATGAGAAGCTGAAAAATCCTTGACTTGGTATAAACACTGCTTAGCAACAACTAAAAACATCCGTGTGTTATCAACATTCTTTTCATACTGAACCCAAAACATAACACTGTACTAGCTACCAGGAAGAAAATTAACTCTATCCCAGCCGAAACCAGGGCAGTCTGTTTGTCAGTTTGATACAACTTCATAGCAATATCTAAATTCCTAAATTGCTTACATGGACTTTGCTATGATAGAAATGGAAAAATGAGGGATAAGTTAATCAGCAAGTTGCTAATTTACGTTTAATCAATAACATCCTTATTAAGTACGTGTTACCAAAGGAAAAAACATAAATTGCTATGCTATGTGCCATTACTATGCACAGCAATCAACATTCACACTGTTAATAAAATAGATTGAAATTTTATTATTGTGTCTTGAAATAAGCTTGTATTCACCTCTGGCTTGAGTTATTTCTGTTGTCTTCAACTGATATGACAATGGGGACTCTTTTCAAGGCCTTTGCATCAGGCTTTTATTTCAGACTGGAAGGTGAATTTAATTGACACTTCCCTGATAGTCAGACTTGCCTCATCCATGTGGCTTACACATGTATTTTCAATTCAATTTCAACCTCAAATGGGAACAGCCACAAATCCAAAAACCTTGCTGAAGCTGCACAAAATGAATTATGTGGGTAACAATATTTCATCAGGCTTGGAACTCGGCTGTGTTTTGTCCAAAGCAGTAAAACTGTGTAAATGAATTGCTAAGTCACTGTAATATTAATGACTTGTATCTCATCCTTTAAAAGCGGGGTGACGGGGGACAGAGAGAATTGCCTCTCACCTTGGTGGAATTTTTCTTTTATTTAAGCCTACAAACAAATACTTTAAAAAAAGAGAAATCCTTCATAGGATTAAGTAATTTCAAATATTTTCTTTTGTTTTTTGTAAAATATAAGAGAGCAATAGGATTAGGGTTAACAGCCTCTGCACCTTGGAACCTGTCTCCTTCCTTGTTGTAAGGTACTTTTGGATCGGGTTATCAGTGGAGCCAGGTGACGCTCAGATGTGGCAGCAAACAAGACTCCTTGAGCTAAACTCTCTGCCATTCGCCCTACTGGACCAAAACCTGCCAAAAAGCAAACTGGAGTAGCCAGGCTGTTCCCAACATGGGGGTCTCTATGGCTGCTGGAGCCAGAAGATAACTCAGACTGGGGTAACTGCCTCTTCTAAATGATTTTTGTTTGCTTAGGGTCTGGGGGTTGTATGTCGAGAGTTGGACTTGCAGAGTGGAGCCTCAGCTGGGCTTCTAAAAAACTCCTATTTTGGGTCTGCTGTTAGTGTGGCAAGATACCTTTGGTTGGTCTGGAGCAAGGTCTGTCTTGTGGTGAATATTTCTGAATTTCAAAGGGGCAGGAAGGAGGAACCACGTGGGTTAAAAACCAAGAGTTGAATAAAGCACCCAGGCTTGCTCACCCGGCATACCAGCCTCTGCCAGCACCCAGGTTTTGGGTGGAAATCACCCCCTTTTCCGTGGCAATGGGGATGGTTCCTGCGGGCAAGGAGGAGCAGGAGGCTGTGCCTTTCTTGTTCTGTAAGCTGCAGTGAGAAAAGCAAAGTAAGAGCCTGTCAGGGCTGAGTTCACGACGCTTTGGCAGAGAAGTCTCCCAAGTGACCCCGTGGTGAGAGCTAGTGCCCTCTGGCCTTCTGCTCCCCAGATTTTCTATTCTTTGTGGGCTTCATTCAAACCCTGTGATTACTCCTGGCCGCGGTGGGCTTTGGGTCATGCTCACAACCTTTGCGTTCAGCCAGCAGCTTCAGTCAGCTTTGCCACAATCGGCTGTCTTGGCCGTGACTGCCAACCCTCCTTTTCTGTGTTCATTGTCCTTTAATTTCTCCTGCTCCGTCCAGCCAGACCCATTCAACTCCCATTAGCGCTACAATTCCTCCCTACTTCAAGCAGCTTTGAAGGATAAGCTTTGGAAACAAGCTAACTACAAAAATAAGAAAGAAAAAAAAAAAAAGAAAAGTTAAAACCACACATCTGATATTTTAAAGCACTTTGGTCTTGTTTTTCTTTAACTGCAGCTTCAGATTATTGTGCCGAACTAATCTGGACTACCTGCGTGTAGGCTGGAATAGTCAGAAACTCTCCACATTAGCTTTCATTTGCTTCTTCCCGTGTTAACATCAGAGGAAGTGTTAGCATTGGATTCCAGGGGAGCAGAGCTGAGTCCAGACTCTGAGCTTTTGAAATTTGTGGCATTAAAACTCTCCTTGGGGCATACACACTGGATTTTAGCAGACTGCCTTATTGTAGTCAGCTCACTCAGCAGCTTGATGTCTGTCTTGTGCAGTGAGTAGCATGCTGTGATAAGTAAGAATACTGTTGCAAATATGGTTTCCTTTAGCTACATGTTTCAAAACGTTGTATTATCAATAATCATTTTTTCTTCCTTTTTCTGATCAGCCCTAAGGGAACCAGTCTGACCAACACATGATTCTAGATCAGGCACATTTCAGTGGTTGCCTGCACATCCCTTTGCCAAATGATTCCCTGGATTAACTGCAATTGTTTGGGTTGAGGTTTACAGAATGCAGCTTCATATATTTTCTAGAAATTTTTATCAACGTTTTCTTGATACGTCATGAAAATATTTCATCACTAGATGCCCAGCCTGTGTTTCTAAGGACCATGTACAATGAGGGCTGTGATGTAACAGCAGCGTACAGTTTTGAATGTATGATGCAAACTCTGGGCTTATAGTGGAAAAAAGTGACGCTACTCATAAATGTTAAACACCAAGTATTTTCAGCTCTTGCGTTATAAACTTACATTGGCAGCTAAGTGGATTGCAGTTGTGTAAATGAAGATGTATTCAACCCAGTTTTGTTTCTGTCAGCCCACTTATCACACAACTTTAGGGCACAGATGAGAGTATTCAAATATGATGTAGGGGATGTCATTCTAAATCTGGAATTTGCGGTGGGAATCCTGCTGCCACCTGCTGTCAGCTGAGAAACCAGTTGTTTCTCTTTGCGGCACATGCAAAATTGTGATTCTGACCTATTTTTAAAAAGTTAAAACTTTTAATTTCCAAATTTTTACTTATGCCAACATCAAATTTCAAGCTCTTTGCATTTTCTCCCCTAAGAAGACATTAGTTTTATAACTTCTATTTCTAATTTGTTTTCTTATCATAACAGGTCTGTTGAACATCTGTTTGGCATTTCATTTTTAATATTTCCATAAAACGCAAGTGTGGGTAAATTGCAGGGTGTTATGTTGATGGCTTGCATTTACTGTAGGCGGGATTTGGGGAAGTGGAAGGCTCATTAGCAAGTGAATTTGAGTATATGATTTTGTCTCCCAAAGCATTTAAACATGGACTTTAAAACAGACAGATGTTGATATAGATGGAGCACTTTGAACATGACTCAGAAATGTTTCCGTCTGCAGTTATGTTCTGGGCTGGAGCATCGGCAGAGCGAGCGTGGGAGCCTCTGGGGTAGAAGTATAAGCTGTTGTTGCAACGAGCAGCGGGTAGCGTCAAGTTTGTAGAAGCACGTAGTTGATACATGAGCCAAAGGGTAACTCTGGTACCTTTTCTTTCAGGCATCAAGTTAAAGTGTGAATAGGAATCTGTGCATATGCAGCCGAGAGCACCTGAGTTGCCCAGCTACAGAGGGTGCTGATACAACTTTTAAGTTCCACTTTCAAACATGATCCGGACAGCTTTGCCTGTTTATAAAGGTCTTGCTGAGTGAATTATATCATTATAGATAGGTACACTTTCAAAACTCTCTTACACTTTGACCAGTTACGCTGCTATAAAAGTTTGTCCAGGAGGTGCTGGTCCCTGGACAGGCAAAAGTCATAACAGAGAGAGTGCTCTTATGTTGTAAGAAGTTCATGCTACAGCTCTGCTAAAGCTTTGCTTTTATGTGGCTAAAACCCACATCTTTCTAATCAAACCAGGTAGACAGTAGTGGTTCTAAACATAGACCAAGTCTAGCTATATCAAAATTAAGACTCCTGGATCCTGCTTCACTTATTTTTGAAAATAGAAGTTATGTTCCTCGGGCATGTAAGTCATTTTGAAATCGTCACCTGAGGTCAGTAAAACTGCAGAAAAACATAGCCCTGGGTTTTCTTACAGTCCAGCACTAGCAGGACACCAAGCCAGTTGGAGCTGGTCAGAATTTCTTTCCCCGCCTGCCCTTCTTATAGAAAGACAATGCTGTCCAAATCCTACTTTCCTGACAAAACAATGATAAATAGCACAAGAAAGCTCTGCAGCCTCTTAGAAGGGGGAAAATGTTTAAATAAACTTTAGGTAATTTTTGGCAGTGGTCCAAATACCATGAAAAGCTCCTCAGCATCCCTGATGAAACTCACGTTCAGTTATCCAGCAGAAGAGAGGTGCTCGAAGCTTGAAGGCTCTGGAGTGTTTTTAGAGAGACGCCAGAACTGGTGGAAGTCTGACAGACTTGAGTCACGTTTGGTCCACTGAAAGTTGCCGCCTTGATGTCTGTTTGGAAATATTTCCGTAAATCCTGCGAGGTTTCTTGTTAGAGTTGAGGGGTGTTTCATCCCTCAGGCTGAAGGGTTTCCATCCTTGGCCGGGGCTGATGCTCCTGGCCGGCACTGCCTGCTGCCCAGCAAAGAGCTGTGCTGGTGGGTCATCGTCCATCAGCAGTGCCCACGAGACAGCTCTTCTCGATGAGCTTCTCGGCAGCAGGCGGCAGCTGCCTGCTGGGTGGGGATTTTTTTTTGTCTTTGTTTTATTATGATGCATTAGAGCTTTTGGTCAAATTTCTTCTGTCTAACGTTGTTGTTAATCATTGTTTTTGGAATGACATTGCAGCTGTCCTGCCGTGCTGTTGTGGGTGCTGTGTTCCCGCTAATGGCACTGCTGCCAGCGCCGTGTTTGACGAGTAATGACACCAAGGGGCTTTTTCTTACTTACAGGGAAGTGGATGGAGAGATACAGATGTAGCTGTGATTTGCATGCAAACTCCATCCTCAAAACTCTTCAGTATTCAGTTTCTGAAAAGTCTTGACCTGCTTGTAGGACTGACTCCGGTTCTTATACACAGGAGCAAAACTGCAGTACCGGTGATCCAAGGAGTAGCAGGATTCAAGGCTATTAATTTCATGTGTGCAATAGTTACCTTTTATTCAGTACAGAAGTCTCTTGCCACAGCCCTCATGGCCTTCAGATTTAGGCTTTCCTGCCCTTTGCCGTGGTACCTCCTCGAGTGGCAGTGGGAGTGCAGCTTCTGCACCAGCTCGCGTGCAGGAGCAGCCTGTCTTTATGTACTGCTTAAAAATAGCTCATTTACCATAAATTACATGTGCTGCTGTTTAAGTACCACTGCTCTACAAGATAGTACTAATTACAATTCATCAACATATTTAGCTGTACATTTTCATGTGACAAGATATCTAAAGGTAGAAATGGCATAGCTAAAATAAACTAAGGCTTAGCTGAGCGTGGTGGCTTGCAGTGGGTACGTAATCCATGCAGATCCCCACTGGGTAGACAGGAGAAGTCTGAGTACAGGCAGGATTTAAGTTTAATACAGCATTACTGCTAATGAGCAGTTATCACTGTTAAACGGTCACCTGCTCCTGTTCAGGAATTGTGTACCTGTAGTTAACGGGCGCACTGAGGTTTTTTTTAAGCTGCTTCAGGTTTACATCTCAGTGAAAGCAGTATATGGTTCCTAGTGTCTTCCCCATTTTCAACAGTAGCAGCAGATCCCTGCACCAAACATCTAGCCTTACACGCTTCTGGTGCTAAATATGTTGAGTTCATCAGTCACATGCATGTTCTGTGTTGAGGCTGTAATGTATGTTTTAGTATTCATGTGTCTCTGGTCAGACAGTACCTAAGGCCTGTCACTCAAAGCTTGGCTTACTTTTGTCTTTTACCACTAATGCCCAATATCGAGGAGCACTTATTATCTCTTTTAAACAAAGAGAGGTGGTACATAAGTCCAGGAGATGAAAAGGGCATGTGATAAGTGAGATTCAGCATTGGCTGTATCCACGAGGCTGAGAGGTAGGTAGGTATGTACATATGTCCCGTTCTGCGCATAGCTCAGTCACTGTTCTAAGCAGGACATCAGCATATACCTATACCGGGGATTTTAAGCTAACATGAACTGCGAAGTGCTGCAAATCTGTATTGAATTCATCTTTTAGGCAGTATAGGCCTGGTCTAGAGCTCCTCGAAGCCGTTGAAAAGACTGCCTTTGACCTCAGCAGATTTGGATGAGACCCTGAAATCTGGAAGAGCTAAGTTCTTTTGTATAGTTATCCTAACAAGTAACAAAACTGAAATGAAAGAATACTGCCAATGTTGTAGATGGAAGGTACTATTTAAACAGAGAAAGGTTCTTCTTTCTCTTTGCCTTTTTTGCTCTGATTTCTGATGGTCACTATAGCAACAGGAACCAATGAGATGAAGAACTGGAAAACATGCACTTCACTACGACAAGTTCAATTTACAGCCAGCTCAGCAATGTAACAAATCTATGTCATACTTAATGAGACTCTATGCAGCAGGTAACGGATCAGCGTAAGATTGCGACGTGCTACGAGGTAGGGAAACCTGAGTTCGACTGTATATGTTAATGAGTCGTCCTCATTAGAGAGACCAGGATGAACTGAAACATTGTAATTAAGCCTGGACTTTTGTCAAAGCGTCCCCAGTCTGTCACGGATAACATGAATTTTACATTTCATTTTTTTAAACTCACCTGGTTTTGACACGGGGGGTCTCTGGGTATGACAGCAATGGGGATGCAGGGCACTGGGCTGCAGCAGGACTGCAGTGCAGCCTTGGCACAAACCTCAACTCGCACTCAGGCAAGGCTCCATGTGAGTGGATCAGCAGCCTGGATCCCAGGGGGATCATGGGCATTTCAAAAAGCACTTCATTTGTACAAACAACCAAACTGTAAAAATGTAGCTCAAAGACTTTCTTTGAAGACGAAGGTAGTTACAACGAGCACCCATGAGTGCTGGGGCAGCTGCAAACTCCCAGTGCTGGCAACATGGTAGGACTGTCCAAACAGCAAGATTAAGAGCTTGATCACACTTGAAAAATCTGGCTTAAATTTTTTTTTGCGTTTGTCAGACTTCAATTTATCTTGCAAATTTAAGTGGAAAGGTCTTTACTGTAGGAGCTGTGTCTCACTTCAGTAGATAAGCTCTCATTTGGGTACTTCACCACAGGTAAACGGTTGGCCCTCGCTTCCCAAATAGTTTGTGAGCATCTAGGTGTTTTCCCATGTTAGGACTATATCGTGTGACTGGCAGAAGGGCTGTCGTGGTTTTAGGGCTGCTGATGTACAGCAGCTATGGGAAGATGTCAACCGGCATGAGAGACTAGATCTAAGAACGTGCTGCACCCTTTGTCCCTTCACCGTCCTGCAGTGATGATGACAGGATGCACAGGGAGTCCCGAGCATCTCCCGCTCTGAGCTGAGCCTGGAGCTCTCCTTCCACAGGACCTGCATGGACATGTCCTTCAGCTGTCAGTTGTATGAATATTTCTGTATGCAGGTAATAGGAAGGTTGGCTGGAGCAAGTCTATGAAAATCCTTAATGGGGGAAAAAGAATAAAAAAAAAGTGCTCATTCTGAGTGAGAACTGCTCGGATTCAGGCTTTCTGTATTGTCACAGTCTGATTCCATGTAACTTCTGTTCAATGCTTTGTTTCAGATGGTGTCTGTAAACTGTAGATTCTGTTTTGGCGTCCAGAATAGATAGCAGCAAAGTAATTTGGGTTGTACAGAAAGGGACTGCAGGCCAGTGAAAGGAAAAGTAGCTCTTGCAGGGTACCTGCTAAGGAATCACAGCTCATGAGCTTTTAAAAATGCTGTGAAATAATATGCTTGTCTGGTTACTAAAGCCATTTGTGTTGGAATTGCTATTGAAATATTGAGTTAAAATGTACATAAGCCATTTTTATTTTATTTTTTTATACTAAGCAAGTTGAAGTGATACAATTGGAATGATTTTTGTTTCCATTTTGCTAACTGCTGAGGATATGGCGTTCGCAATGACAGGATATTTGTTATTGTATTATTATGCACAGGGCAAAAATGTGCTGGGAAGATATTGCCTCGTGCTGTGCTGGGGGACAGGCTGAAACGGTAGATTGCATGTGATTTTTTGGGGCAATCTGTCTTACACTATAGAGCTGTTGTGGGCTTTGGTGGAGGATGGTTCTGTTCAAAGAAAATCAGGTGTATGGGTTGTACCACAGCCTGAGGCCCCCCTGCACAGGGGTACCTGCGCCTCATCCTTGAGCGTGGGACACCCTTGGCTGTGCCGAGACCGCTCGCCCTGGAGGCTTCTTATTACAGGAGGAGACTTTCATTAATTATCTGTATTTCTGCACCTGGCCTTGCTTTTTTCCCCTCCTGCAAACACCCTGATCTTCACTTTGCTGATTATGCCATTTTGTGCATTTTTGACTATTCTCTCCAGCACATCTCTCCTGTCTGTCAAACCCCCTTTTCCTCTCTCTGTACTCCCTGTTGCGAATGCGAGCACTACAGATCAAGAGGACAATCAGCTGGAGAACAATATGACAGCAGGTGGGTATTATTCTCTTCCCTCAGCTGTGACTCAAATATGTGTCAGTCACCAAACAAAAACCTGTTTCAGCTTAGAGGCGAAAATAGATTGGTACATGGGTAAATCTGCAACAATAGTTGCGGTTGTTTTTTTTCCCTCCACAAATCTGTATTTTTTTCTAATGCTGCTTTTATGCTTCTGGTTTCTAGCAGCTGTAACTTCTGTTCCTAGTGAACGTACGTAGATTTTGTTCAACTAGATCAAGCATTATTGTTGCAGTAATTACTGTGATGGAGCAGTTCAATACTGTACTGGGTTATGCATGCTGTAAAAATTATGCCTTACTAGTAGGACTGTACTTGTGCAGGGTCTTTATGGGATAAGGAGTATAATCAGAAGATAGGAGAAGGGAATTCTGTCAGAACAGGATTAGACCAAAAAAGATTTGAAAGGTTTGCCAGGAAAGCAAGCTTGCTTTCAAACCATCAAGTCTATCCGAAGTGGGGACCTGGGTAAACTGGATCAACCTAATCCCACGTATAGCCTCGCTCTTGCTGTCTTAACGCTGTTGTAAACTTAACAAACACTAAACTCTCTCCTCTGGAGCTGTTGCTGGTCAGAAGAGACACATGGGCATCACTGTGTGTTTTGGGTTTGATGTTGGATGAGGGAGGAGGCAAGAGCATCCCACCATCCTGCTGCAGCGTCTGGCACCGCTGTGTCCATGAACGCCGCTCTTCTTCATCTGCGCTTTGTCACTTCTTTCTGTTTCCGTGCCTTGTTAGTCCATGCAAATGGTACCATTTCTCAGAAATTCTGGTCTTTTCTTTCTGCCCATATCTGTGCAACCTGCTCTTCCCCTTACGTTTGAATGACAGCGATCGCTTCTCAGAAACACCCACTGTGTCAACCTCCCTGTCCCACTCAATGGAGGTGCCAAGGTGCTTGTCACTCCATCTGACCTTATCACCTTGTCTCTATTTACTCGCTTTTTCCACTCCAACACACTCAGACTCCTTATTCTCCCTTTCATTTCTCTTCACAACTCTTCTCTTTCCTATTTTAATCTTAGAATTTATCACATCTCCTGCCTCCCCTTTCTTCCTCTTCATCAGTGCTGCTGCTTTTCTCCCATAGAAGACTTTGTACTTGGCTCAGAAATGCTCCTCTTGCCCTTTGAATTAAGAGTTTGATTTCCTTCCTCCTCTCTAGTCCATGCCCTGGTGAACATTTGTTGATTTACCTTATCTAATGAGCGTTTGATGTACTTAAATAATCACTGGAGCATGGATTGGGACGTCGTGCCTCTCTCCTTTCCTGGATGAATGCTCTTTAGAGGGGCCAGACGATGATGATGATTAAAAAAAAAAAAATCACTCTGGCACAACAAATCTTCAGTTATCCTGTACAAAGCGGAAAAGCTTCAGCACAGCCTGCAGGCTGGCAGCTAGGACTGTCTTTTGGAAAACGGAAGATATTTTGAGTCCAGCAGCAGAGAAGAGAGAATGGAGCCCAAATTGCCGAGCTATTAGATGAAGGCAGCTGTGCTGTCCTGTCTCGCCTCTGTTGTAGCACACCGCTGATCCCTCTCCCTTTTCTCACGTTTTAAAGAAAGCTCTTTGCCCCGTGATATGAGGAGTTGTCTCAGACCCGCATCTCCTGAATGAAGCGGTTGGCTCCGTGCGCTCCACGTGCAACATCTAAACCCCTCTCCCCACTCGGCGTTTCCTCCTGGCTTAGCAGCCAGCTCCTGCAGGTGAAGTTTTTGGTTCCCAGCTGTCCCTGTACGTGGCTTGTGTATTCTTTTGGGCGAGTAACTCTGGGCTGCAAACCCCCGGGGAGTACCCCGGTGGCTAAAACGTGTGTTGTGCAATGGATCGCCTGGGGCAGCCGAGTCCGTCCTGGATCCAGTCTGCGTGAGGGAAGTTGCGCTAAGTTCATGTTCTGGATTTGGGGGAGGCTAAATACTGTCTGGAGCCTCATGGCTGTGTATGACGATGTTTCTCGCGTTACAGAAATGTTAGTCAAGTTAAGTGGCTGAGTGGGTCTTAGTTTCTGGCTCTTGACCCTAAGGAACCGGTGCAGGGCTGGGCCCCCAGAAGCTTCTTCATTTTCTCCAGCTGTATCATCTGCTCAGTGATGACACCACCACCTCTCCCCACAAACCCAGCCTCACATCTGTAGCTGCGCAAGCTTTGCCTAGTGTCCCTTTCCCCTCCTGGGACCAAACCCTGTTACTGCTTTAAATCTGGAAGGGAGTAAGGAAGATTTCAGCTGTGGGGTTTGGGCGTTAAGGCAGAGAGGCTTGTGGCTGCAGCCACCCATGGCATTTTTAAAATCTACCTTCTACTATTCTCTGTCCTCTGCTCTTAACTCTGCTTAATGTTTTCCCTTTTCCCCATTGTGATCCTCAGCCTAAAATAACTGAAAAGCAATATAAACTGTCTTATTTGTCTTAGTCCAAGAGTACCAGCTTGTTCTACCTTAAATTCTCTCAGGATTTGAGGGCAAATTTTTTCACAATACTCCTTTCTCTCTCTCTCTCTCTCCCCCCCCCCTTTTTTTTTTTTTTTTTTTTTGGGTCAGCACTGAAAGTTTTCTAATGTACATATAACTTTTGATTGCTTTCTGCAGTCTCCAAACAGGTGATCGTGCAGCCCTCCAATCTTTCACTTCTTTATGGGATATCATCTTGTGCCTCTTCTATTTTAAGGATTTTTTTTAAAGCAAGTGCTTCTCTGCTGTACTTTCATCTTGCCAAAAGCTTGCTGCATCTTCTGTATGCCTCAGGCTCAGGACTTGGCATACCTTGTTTTTCTGTGATACCTTTTTTGGATCAAAGTAACTTTGTCTTTAGAATAGGTACTCAATTTGTTTTATTTTCATTAAGATAATTAAAAAATAATTATCTCAGCAATAATCCAGATGGAACATTGCAGCTGAGTTCTGCTGAATGTCAAGATTTTGAATTTTTGTCCCATTTCAGGAAGAAAGAGTCCAAAATGCCAAATTGTTACAGAATGAGAAAGCTTTTGGATATTTGTTTCTGAAAAACACTTGTATGTTTTGCTTTCCTTGATCTTTTGTTTGCATCAGCAATATGTTAACAAAAACTTGTGACATTCGTTTTTTGTTCTTGAACCTTGTCTTCTATTTGCATTTAGTTTTAGCAGGATACTTTAAATCATCTCTCTCTCTCCCTCTCTTAGGATCTTTGGTGCTCTGTAATAACAGCTTTGTAATATTTACCAAAGTAAATTGCCTTACTAAAAATGAAACAATTTGGGGCATCCTACCTCAAGATTTGTTTGGTTTGTGGTTGTTTCTTAGTTTGCCCCTGGCTTATATTGCACAAAAATACAAAACTCCAGACGGGATAAAGCTGGAGCAGTGGTTACTGTCCCCACCTCTCCTACCAGGTCTGGAAACCCCAGGAAGCCCCCTAAAAACTACAATAAAAAATAACCCCAAATAGCATCACTCAAAAAAAAAAAAAAAAAAAAAGCACCTTCTTGACTTCCAGCCTCCTTTTCTCTGTGCAAACCTGCGAAGAGCAGATAAATCTCACACAATTTCTAGATGCTAAGTTTGACGAAGGAAGAACCTGTCACAGCCTGCATCCTCACCAACTCCTAAAAGTGTGTGTAACCTTCTGATCTCTTATATGTTGCTTTTTTTTTCTTTTTTTTCTTGTGGTTTTTCGGTTAGAGATGGCTAAGCAGGATCTTTGCCCCTTAAAGAACATGTAAAAAAGAGAAGCTGAGAATGAGCCAGGGAGCTATGAAGTGGAATAGCAAAATGGTGAGGTTTGGTAATTGCAAATAAAAGTACTTAGGAGTGCAGGAAGAAGACAACTGTGTAAAATCAATCATTCAATCAACCAAACTACTATGTGCCTTAATGGCATTCATTCAGAGTCACTTAATAAAACTGTAAAATTAACAACTCAAATAATAAGTAAGTCAGCTCGAACAATTTTCAGCAGGAATGTGGATAGCTAAAATAAGCTCAGCACAACAACGTATTGCAGCCGTGAACAGCCCAGCCTAAGAGAAGCGATGTCTCTAACCCTTGAGTTGCTGGCAATTATACCAGCCTGCACAGAGCCTTACAGACCACGGATATAAATGTTTTGTGGGCTCAGAAGGGGAAACGGCTGTGGAAATGGCGTGAGCTGTAAGGAAGGGTCCAAAGGAAGGGCTGGAGGTCCCTGGGCACACCAAGAGCAAAGCCAAGAGGTGCAGAGCCATGTCTTTGCAGTACATTGCATGGTGCAGGTGTGGTCCCGGTCCTGTGTGGAAGCGGGATGCGGGGTAAGGATGGGAGAGCACTCAGTATGTTATGGGAAAAGCAATAGGCACGGAGGATCTGCCCCATTGGCAGGCTTCTCTGTGCTGCGTGTCGCGAAGAAAGTTTAAAACTGGTTCAAAAAGGGACTCGAATTCAACAGAAGAACAAAAGGTATTTTGGCTACTCTGCTTGGCATATGGTCCTGCAAGGGGAGATGAAAAGCCTGGAGGTTTGACAGAAAGAGGTTGCAGTGATCTAAAGCAAGAGTTTAAAAAAGAGGAGAGGGAAGAAGGCTTTTGGCAGAAATCAGTGGATTTGGTCAAAGTGTGGATGCCGGTGGAAGCGAACGGAGGAGAGGTGGTGATAACCTTTGGTGACTTTCCTTTGGTGTAGGGGAGCCAGTGAAATCGGCCATACAGTTGGCAGTTGCACTACCAACTTCCATAATGTAAGTCTGAGCCATACAATACCTTGTACTTTCTTAACTTCCATGTTCTCTGACTCAAGTGATTGGGTGAGGAGCTCAGTATTATTTTTAAGCATGTTTCTAACTCTCACAATAGGCAAAAATCTGGCCAAGGTAGTCTAAAGCCAAGAGGCAAATTTAAAGAAATTGAAAAGCATTTAGCTAAAATCCTCATAATTTGGGGGCTTCATTCATTTTTTTTAATACTTTCCTCAAGTATTTCATTTTACCCCTTGGTCTTTCTGCAGCCATCCTGTTTTACCCAAGCAACATCCATTTGACTGTTGTTATAGTCGTGTCGTTCAGCTTTCATACACCCCCTCAGACATTCTTTTGGTAAGGAAAATTTTAAATATAAAGTGAGAGTTAATCAGCAGCCAGGCTGAAGTGTTGCGGAAAGATATCAAAACTGCTTGATATTCGTAAGAACTCTGGTGGCTGTGTTTTAAACCATGCTGTGCTTGATGACCTTGTAATGATGAAGTCTGAAGGGAAACGGAGACTGAATCATCACTTCTGAGACTGATGGTTTCAGTGGAGGCTGATGCTCTGAGTACAGTCACGGGAAAAATAGCTGTTGTTCAAAGGTCAGTATGTGGATTTGGCACAGGGCCCAGATACCTAAAAACATCTGCACAGCTGCTGGGATCGCTGCTGATCAGCAGGACGCAGGAAGAGGTGGAGATCCGGAGCCAGATGTGCTCCTTAGCAGCTGTTTTGCCCCCGAGCGGCTGCGTTTCCGAGAGCCCTGCTATTCCCACCTTTGGCTCTGAGGCTCACAGTGATGTCCCGGGAGTGACATTAACACGAAACCGGTGTTGTTAGCTGATCAGAGCCCAGATTACTGCAGAAATTGAAATTGGAGGTGGGGGGGGTGGGCGTGTGTTGTGTTACAGTTGAGGAACTGAGTCCCAAATCCTTGTTGAGGTTCAGGCTCCCAACCCCAGCTGATTTACAGGTAGAGCCCAGCCCCTCTGTGAGAGCAAAGCATTATCCGTAGATGCTCTGCCTGCAATTTTCTCACGGGCACGTGGCGTTTAGCATTACCCGTGTGGCAGGGTAGTGAGACACTAAAGTACCAAATGGAGCTCAATCTCATCAACCATCTCTTGATTCTGGCATCTTTGGGAGCTTTACATTGCCGAGTGCCACACTCCCCCACATCAAGAGAAATGGCTGCTTTATCCTGGACCGCAGGTGGCAGTCTTGACCTTTCTCGGCACCTAACATGTCCCTGGCATTTGTCAAATCTCTCCCTTGAGCTGCCAAAATTGCCCGATGACATGACACGGTCTCCAAGCTCTCTGCCATGCAGATGAGTCGCCAGCCTCCCAGGTGCCTGCCTAAAGGCTGTACTGTCCCTCCCGGTGCCAACTTCTCCGTCTCATACCCCTGAAGTCCAAAACCTCTGTAGCTTCCCAAAGCCCTGGGCAGGGAACGCTTTGTGCGTGCTAAGCCCTCTGTCTCCGAGCCTGGACCCAACACAAGCAGCGGGGCCGGCATTTGGGCAGGGGAATGAATTGCTGGTGTGGCAGGGCAGACCTGGCAGCATCCCAGGGAGAAAGCGAGGGCAGGGAATTGGGAGCAGAGTCCCCACAGCTGCCAGCAACGCGCCTGGAGGGAGACCAGCTACTCCGATGGGCAGCTGCCTGCCAGTGCCTCCAGGGAAGGAGTCCAAGTCCCAGCCAGCCACCGGGAAAGGCAAAGATGCATCACCCCGAAGGCTTGTCTTTGGAGATGCTGGCTACTCTCTGGTCTTGAAATTAAACAGCCTGGTTTTCCTGTTTTTCAAAAGATAGCTGAAATATTTTGGATATTTGCGTATATAATTAGCTTTTAGCTGCTCTGGATACTGTGGCTTAATTATTCTGGATTCCACTGTTAAATAATTAGAGCTGTCTTGTTTACTAGCAAATTTTCTGTCTGTTGCTCCAGGGTGATTTGTTTTATATTAAATTAAGTACCCAGGGCAAGTAGCATCCAAGTGTCCCAAATGCCAGCAAAGAATTGGTTTTGTTTGTTCTTCCTCTGGGCAGTTTTGAGATGTTAGTGTCTATTCTCAAAACCAACTGTCTCTTAGTTTAAAATCCTTCTCTTTCCCAAAACAAAAGCTTTCTCCTGTGGTGTTTTTTTTTCCTTTTTTTTGGTTTGTTTTTTTGCTTTTTGGTTGTTTGGGGTTTTTTTATGTTTTGTGTACTTAGAGTTACTTCTAAGCTGAAGCTTGACTTAAAAACTTCGGCTTTGCCCCTGCACTACTTGGATAATATGCAATGAGATTTGCTTTCCCCTTGGGAAGTGTGATGTCGGCTCTTCTATCAATTCATCCGGTTGACTGTGTCTTTGTGGTTTGGGATCACTATTGCAGCCACAGCTGCTCAGAAACACTTTGATGAGATTTGTAGGGAAAAGGGGGAAGGTAAAGGGAGGGCCAGGAGGCAAATCATAAGAGTCAAAATCATTTGTTACGAAGGTTGCGGGTGGAGAGGAGAGTCCTGCTCCCACCTCGCTGCCCTTTGTGGACTGGTGTCCCTCTGCACCGTTGGAATGGTCTTGCTTTGTGTTAGTAATTGATTGTGGGGAATGGATGAGTTGGCATAGGGAGGTAATTACGTGGCAGAGCAATTCTGAATCTGTGCCCTGGTAGGGGGAGCGGTTTTGGGGAGCTCTGCGTGCACGTCCTCTTAGGGCTGTGGGGACACAAACCTCTGCCTTCGCCTTCCTGCTGGGTGGGAGCTGCTGGGCATTGGGCTCCTCTGGCCTCTTCCCATCCTCATGCAGAATCAAAGTAGTCATTAAAATATGAATATTTTTTGAAGAACCCAATTTTTTTCTCACCCAGCCAGCTCTAACTATAGGTCTCTGTTGACAAAAACCTGTACGAATACATTTTGCCAAGAATGTCTTTTATTTTAGATGAAGAGAAAAACAAAGTAAGAAGAGGAGTTGCCTCGAGAAAGGCTTGTGTCCGTCATTTATAAAGTCATGTGCAGAAACAACATAAGAATAATGTGGCCACCCTTTTTGGCTAAGGTCAGAAGCTGGGCTTTTATACCAGGTGCAATAAATGAATCAAAGACATAATATTGACATAGTGGAATAGGAACAAAAACATTGCAATACCATGTAAGTGGCAAGCACCAGCTGCTTCTGAGAAAAACACAGGTGAATCTATAGGGGATTTTTTTTTTTTTCTCCTCCCACATGGAAATTTGTGTCACCTATTCTTTTAATTCTCTGCAATATCTATTTACATGCCTGGGAAGGGGGAGGAATGCGTGTCCTACTCCGGTAAAGACTTGGCAGGGAGTGCAGAGTTTTAGAAGCAATGTGCTTACTCAGTTATTTTTAGCACATTATTACCAGGCTGCTTTGGTTTATTTAATGTATGATATTGACTCCTTCCCCATCCAGCTGTGAGGCTGCTCTCGCCGCCTGCTGCGGAGTCTGGGCTTGCGGGGCTTTGCTGGAGAGGAGCTGCCTGCTCCGGGTTGCTGCCAAACGGCAAGAGCATCACAATTGCTCCTCTGCCTTTTGCCAAGCCTGATATTGGGCACCAGTGATGTCTCTTCCTCGGTCTCCTGAAAGAATTTTGCCACTCTTGGGTATAGCTTTCTGGTTTCTGGATCCCACTGATGTAGCTGTTAGAGCTCCCAAGCAAAGTCCTGGAGAGTTAGTGTGGCTCCACTGAGCCGCAATAACTGATTGCCTGTGTCCTCTGC
Organism: Harpia harpyja; assembly: GCF_026419915.1. Taxonomy (NCBI): domain Eukaryota; kingdom Metazoa; phylum Chordata; class Aves; order Accipitriformes; family Accipitridae; genus Harpia; species Harpia harpyja. The sequence goes on from NC_068969.1 coordinate 20,988,715, forward strand.
CCATGACAAATACAGGCTCGTACCCCAGTGAGATACGTTTATGCTAACGCATTTTTCTTAATTTGCATTGGGCTAAAAGTGTTGGTACAGGCAGCTTAGTGAAATGTAGTTGCTTGTTAATCCATGGCAACTTAATCATGTGTTTGGGCACTAGCTGTACTGGTTGGGCAATTTACCACGGCAGATATTTGTTGCCTTTATGGTTTTCAGACAACTGATACTGTTTAGCTGGAGGATAAACATTTCAAAACCACGCGATGATTTAGGAGCCGTGGGCAGAATGTATGGAAGTTGGGTATCTAAACTCGTTTAAAGATCTTGCTGCATATTCCTATTTCTAAAATGTGGCAGTGGGCCAGTTTTCATAGATATTTAAATACTGACAGATGCATGTAGAATAAAAATCCTACTAGGTGACTATCTGCATCCTTAGACTTCTAAATACTTTTATATAGCTAGCATTTAAAAGCTTAATTTTCCAGTCCCATTTGTTTGAAATAATTTAATGAGTCCACATTGCTTTTAACAACTTAAGACCTTAGTTCATACGGGTATTTCTGAAAAGAAGTTAAGTATCATAATCATTCAGGAAAAGACCCTAAAATTGAGTTTATTTGAATGGCCTTTTTGAAAACAGTTCCCCTTTCTGTAGCAAAGAAATTCTTAGAGGTACAGCTGCATAGAGTGATACTGATAAATGAAGAACCTTTCTGCCAACTGTATGGCAAAATGAACAAGGTCTGCTTTTTCCCTAGAGGTAAAGAGCTCAGGCAGAGATGCACGAAATGGGTGCTCTCTCAGGACTCTCCAGTGCCAATTGATCCATTGCTGGCAAGTTGCCACGGACAGAACTGGGATGAGGGTGATGCACCCGATGGGATGCTCGTGGTGGAGGAGCACCACTGCACCCTGGCCGCTGCCCAGAGCTACCAAAATTGCCAAGGCTGGACCTGCTCTCGCAAAAAGTGTTCTTTGAGTTTGGTACCAAGAGGAGGATTTGCCCCAGAGAGGGGAAAAAAGCTAAAGTTGAAGAAAACCAAGTGTTTTGGGCTGGATGGTTTTACATGTCTTTTCTGATCTGTGGGGTTGGGAAAGGGCTCTCTTTGACTGCGTGCTATAAACTTCTGCACAGTCATGTCTGTGAATTGCAATAGATTGTTACTAGCACTAAGTAGAGAGAAATGTGACTTTTTTTATAGTTGTTTATTTTTTAATCAACCCTGTGATAAGCCTGTGCATACATCTGTCATCAGAGACCCTCTTCCCTTTGCACTTAATGGCATTTCTGCTGCCAACCCGAAGATTGACTGTACAGGGCTGGCATTTTTCCAGTATCAGTTTTTCTTCTTGTCAGCTTTTCTCTATTTCTTTTTTTTTTCCCCCCTCTTTGGTGACAGTATTTCTCTGTTTAGCTTCTTTTCATGCTAGACTCTTCCACACTGAAAAGCCTGGGTAGGGACTTTGCTGCACATGCTAAGGAGAGATAGCAAAGCATGCTTGAAAGTGGCTTTAAATACTCAAACACATGGGAGACATTAGCTAGCAAAGGAAACGTTTTACTGTAAAGTAATCTACAGTTCAGTGAATTTATGGAAGTAAATTTGACTGCAAGTTAGGCTGGAAAGGTATAAAAGTGTGCTGGAAGGAGGATTTTGCCAGAGGGAAACTGCATAAAATGGCTACTCTGGAGAAGGGAAAAGGGCAAGGTAGCAGGGCACGAGGACACGTGGCATGGATTTTGTGCTTTATTTCATTATGCGTTCATGCATTGGTGCCATTCATTCATACATCAGGGTCTGGTTGGTTTTTTTTTTTCCCTTTATAACAGCTATAGCAGCATTTGCTGTTGGCCTGGTAGCCCGCGCAACTCAGCTCTTCACTGCTTCTGATGCCTGTACCAGTAGGCTGAAGTCCACGTCCTGCGGTCCTACCTCCTTCTGCTGTGCTGTTCATATGGCAAGCCTGGGAGTTGGACTGGGTCCGGACAGAGGATCTGTCTCCTGTGTAGGTCCTGGATGTGGGAGGCTTTTAGGGTCTGTTGAGTCCACAGGGCTGGAGTATGTGTATCTGGCTTTTCTGCAGCCCATGTCTGTGCTGCCGTGTCACAGAATCATGGAAGCATTTAGGTTGGAAAAGACCTTTAAGATCGAGTCCAACCACCAACTATGCCCACTAAACCATGTCCTGAAGTGCCTTGTCTACGCGCTTTTTAAATACCTCCAGGGATGGTGACTCCACCACTTCCCTGGGCAGCCTGTTCCAATGCCTGACAACCCTTTCAGTAAAGAAATTTTTCCTAATAATTTCCTGTCCTGGCACAGGGCATGGCTTTTGCAGCCTCCACATAATCAGCTGGAACAGAACCCCGATGTCCACGCCCCGTGGAGACCACTGGTTGTGAGGACAGCAGCTAGAAATAATAACAAGGCATCTAGGGGAAATAAGAAATGGGAGCACCTTTCAGATTTTAAAGATGAAAGGTCCAAATAGCGCTTGTATCCAAGTTTTTCTACCTGCTTCAGACAAGGTAGCGAGCAGGCTGACAGCACGAGCTCAGAAGACACCGTGAGCTGTCAGCATGTTAATTCACTCACACACAAAAAAAAAAGTCTGGCTTGGACATTTGCCTCAGACCTTTCTGACTTTGCTTTATTCCATAGGGCAGCCTGTCCGGAGCTGCACGGATCCAGCACTGCCTGTGCTGGTTCAGGCTCAGCGTGAGCAGCTGCAGCTCTACTGCCTTGACAGAATTTGTGTTTTCCTGTGATCAGATCTGACCCCATTTCCCCCAGCTCCGTGCTGTATGAAAGCTGCAGGCAGGAGACACGCTGTTTAGATGACACTGAGTTGTTTTCTAGGAAAGGCGCCCTAGTAAGTGCTAGCAGCTTTATCGGATGAATTTAAATGTATATCATCCTAAATGATGACGGTTTGTAGATCTTTACTTTGGCACATTATGGAATTTATGGGGTGTAAAACAATTTCAGAATCGATGGCGCAGAGATCAGAAAACACTTGTACGTTTGGAAATGCAAAGCAACGTTTGTGAGTGCTGTGCTGGGACAGGTGCTATCGGCTCCTTCCCCAGCTGTAAGGGAAAGCAGAATTGTTGTGGCAAATAGTGACAGTCCCAGTGCTCTGCCAGCTTGTGAGTGGAGCAGCTTGGTCAGTGCCTGTGAATTATCCAGTGAATGATTCAGCTTTTAATTGGGTGCAAGTGCTTAATAGCCCTATACAGTTAAGTAAATATCATGTAAACAGAAACAAACTCTAATAATCGGAGGTAGCAGCAGCAGCTATGATGAGATCACATTTACATCAAAACAACTAATTGCCTGAGCACGGGGTTGGCGAGTTCAGACCCAGCTTGGAGAATTTGCACATCCGATGGGCTACGGTATTTGCAGCTGTGTCCGCTCCTGGGTCCTCCTTCCCCGTCAAGTTCTCCTCCTTCGAAAGCCAGCGTTGGGGTTGGTGTTCCTTCATAAGACAAGACGCAGACCTATTCGGGATGCAGATGCTGGAAAAGTGAAGTTTGCAGCCCTGGGAGAGCCTGGTTGTCTCCTCTATGCTGCTGCTTTTTTGGAGGACAGGGAGGGGGCTGCCCTTAGAGGGGAGCTGAGGGTCCTGGGGCGAGGCGTGCTGGTGGGGCTGAGGCTGGGACACCAGCGTACCATGTGGCAGGGTCAAATCCAGCTGGCTGCCAGGGCTAGTTTCAACTCCCATTCAGTCACCCCTCACCTTTGTGAACTCCTTCCTGGCCTTATCCCTGTAATTTAGGGGAGAAAGACCATTATAAGCTGATGGAGATGGTTTGAGTTTGGCCTTTGAGGTTTCTGCTGCAGGTGCTCCTGACGGTGGGAATTTCTCTCTTGCACTTGTTTTGGTTCGGTTGATAAAGCAATGATTCCCTCTAGTACTGCATGGTTGATCTTTTTTTAAACAATGGGAACTCTCCATTTCCAAAATTGGCAATAAAATATTTGAAGTGTGGCAATTTATGGAAAAATGGCAGTGTTTAATCCAGACAATGAGAACTGGCAGCAGTATATTGAAATATTGGGCTGGTATTTTCTTGCAGATAAGGCTATAGATAAGAACAAAGATAAATTGATTCTCCTTAGTGTCTGTGGCAGTAAAACCTCTTCTCTCTGGACAACTTTCCTACGCTCTCAGAAACTTGGAGATAAAAGAAGGCTTGCAAAATAGCGGAGTCCTTACTGCACCCAGACCCCAGCAGAATGGGTCCTGGTGGGGTGAGGAGGAAGGGTGAAACCAGCGGCGTGTATGCAGCAGAATGGAAAAGATTTAAAAAACTACTGATTTGGGAATGTCCGTGGGGTTATGATGTGAACATTTTGGCATTAATAGAGAATTCAAAGACAGTCGTTGGCGGAAAGAAACTTAAAATAGCCCAAACCGGTAAAATTAGCAACAGTAGAGGAAGCAGCAGAGATTTTAAAAGCAGGCACTTGGGAAGCAGGGACAATAAAACTCAGTAAACAAAATGCAAAGCTGTTTGGAAGGTGGTTAGGCTCTTGAGAGGTGTTTCCACTGTGGAAAGTCTCATTCTGTATCTGTTTGCGCATTTATAATGGCCCGGGGCAAGATTCAGAGGAGGATTTAAGCGTCGCAGCTTAGTTGAGTGCAACGGAATTTAAGCCTTTGTAGAAAGCACATCCTCACGTTGAGCCTATAACTGCCTGGTGTATGTGAGTGAGTTTTCTTTAGATTTATTACATTTAATTGTAATTAAATGAAGGAATAGATCTCATGTTTTCCAGGGCTGTGCTATAGGCCACCTCTGGTCTTCCACTCTCGGTAGAAGAGAGTCTGGAAACATGGAAATACTGCATTGATTGTTCAGCTTTAACTCGCCTGCAACACAGCACCTGTAGGTGACAGCCAGCCCAGCAGGAGCTTTTCCTGAGTGAAATCTCAGCTCAGAGTTTTCTTTTCTTAGAATGCTTGGTTACTGCAAGGATTTACGTTGGAGAAGAAGTTGAAGAACAGCTTCTTTCAACTTTTGGCAGCACATAGGTTCCCATGAGCAGATTTTTCAATGAGAATAAATTATTCTAGTAAAAAATTCTACAAGAAATTAAGTTGGAGTTAAATGTAGATGAATTTTTTTTTTTCTTTTTACCCCTGTTTACACTACGTAGGGAAGAGGCTTACCACCTGAACGTGCAAATTAAAATGCTTTTCATGTATATTTTTCATGGTGGGCTTTAGTTGCTCCTTCCTTTTTTAGAATGAATACTTTCACCTCTTCTTCACCCCAATATCTGCATTTGTATTTGATTTCCCAGGGCCAACTGCCCAAGCCATCTCCTAGAAATTGTTACCCTTGGTCATGCAGAACAGAGTCTGAATTCCTGAACTGTCCCATCCATTCCACTGAGGCAGTTTATAGAGGAATTGTTGCAAGAAAAGTCTGTATTTCCCTGTCCATCCAATTACCTTTGTGAAAAAGTAGCTTTTTTCCTAAAGCCTTTAAAATAAATTAGTGTAATACTTCGGTTTTTGTTTTTTAAAGCTGTCAGCTTTAAGATTTATAAAGAAACCCAGAGCTTATGCCTTTCCGACACGTTGTCCCAGTGGCAAACCAGCAGTTACAGCCCGTAATGAATTATCCTCCAAGAAATCATGGACATAGTCTCATTGCTTGACTGTAGGTGGTAAATACAGAATTTAATGGCTCAATTGTTTAAAATTATTTGCATGGATACACAACCATATGTATACTGCAGTTGCATCGGGGAGACCTAGCTTGCGGTGTGAGCTGACTGCTCTTGGGTGCTGGATGGTCTCTTTGCCTTCATCCGTCTTTGCTTTAACAATGTTTACTTCTGATTGACAACATATTGCAGAACATTAGCTCTAAATCCAGCACTTTCTCTGAATTCCTGCTGCTGCCTGGAGCCCCCTTCAAGGCTCCTCAAGCCTCACCCTCCGCATCTCCAAACACCAGCGTGCTTAAAGAGGACTTCCATGAGCGCATTGCGTGAGCCCCTGAGCACGTGGTGAGGAGGTCAAATATCGTGTGCTTGCCTTTGGTTTGAGGTGTGTTTCTGTAAGGTTGCGTCTGTGGTTATCACTGTGGTCTCCAGCCAGCTCATCGCACATCTGAGAGTTTCCTTAAGAGCATTCTTCACCTACAGGGACAAAAGTCTAAATTTATTAATTTCTGAGTCTTTGCTTCCAAGAGTAAGGGACCCCACTTCGCTCTCTGAGTGTCTGGCTGTAAGACCAGCTGAAGTCAAAGGGGTTTGATCCCAACATTGAAAGTGGCTTAACCCGTCCAGGTTACAGACGGGTCCAGTGAACTTCACGGTGATTCTGCTATTGTTAATGTTATATTACCTACGCTGAAGAATCCATAGTTGCTCACATTTACAGTTTAATTACTTGCTGTTATTATTATCTTAAGAATTAGTTAAGTTGCTTGAGAAAAATGTACTTAAATTGCATTACAATCATGACTTTGGCACTGATTCTGAGGTCTGTCTTTATGTAGCAGAGTAGTTTCGTTGAATTTAATCTACTGTTTGCCTGAGCAGGAACCTGAGTTTTGCAGAATCAAACCCCCTATTTTTGTTGTAGGCTTCGAAACTGTGACATTGCTGTGTGTGTTGTATGACAGCTGTCACTTTTATATTAATAGTATAATTTATTGAGAGCTTTGATATAAACACTGTAATTGATGTGTTTATGACAAAGAATTGTAGCATTCAGTGCCGGAGGGTTTAGCACTGCGTCTGAGCAGCAATTCTGTAACATTCCCATTTATTTCTCCCGCACTTGTGTTTACCTTGTTTACTCACATCTGAAATGTCAAGAGCGGTACACCTCAATGCAGGCCATTGTGGCTAACAAGACGAGATTCAGCTAATATGACTAAAAGCAAATTCCTGGGTGGAGGTAGGTCTATGCTGATGCTACTATTTTTCTTCTGAATCGAGTGGTTTCGACGCTGATTTTTCTGATGCTGTGTCAAAGGATATTTCAACGTGCCTTTGAACAAGGCGTAGCTGGCTGGTGTCTTGGTGTGGACCCTGGAGTAACTTAGTGTGGCAGAGCTGTGGGGCTGCAGTGTCCCAGTGAATTGTTGGTCTTTTGGTGGAATGGCAGGAAGGTGAGAGCTGGGTAGGACACAACACATCGATCCCCTTTTAAGTGCTGTTGAGAGCGGGTGTCTGGGGAAAGCGGGGTCAGGAAAGAGGACGTTGCATTTGCTGCAGACCTGGATCTAGGCTCGGCCTTGCTCCCCAATGCCTCGCTCGCCATGCCCATGAAACACAGGCAGGTTGGTGGCCCATCTCTCCAGAGTCTCCAGGTCCCAGAGGTGGGAGGCAAGCCAGCCTGATGGGCAGAGGGGGCAGAACAGCAATCGTGAGATGATTTAGGAAGCTGCTTCTGACCACCCCTTAGCAGAGAGCTGCTACTTTGCAGTTGAGACAACAGCCTAACTACTTGAGGGACACAATAGCTGCCAGCAGCAGCAGCCAGCGGCATTCCTGGCGGAGCCCAGGAAGGCAGCCAAGGCAAAGCGCTTCTGCAGTTCATCTGAATTCTTCATACGAAGTGGCAGTTCAAAAGCAATTAGCATCCCTGCCAGAGCTTGGCTGCAGCGGTGCGGAGGGCACCGCCGGGGAGGTGACAGGTCTGCTGTCCATCCGTGCCCCACCAAGTGGCCACCAGGCTCGTGGGGAGGAACCGTGGCACGCTGCCACCGTCCCCAGCTAACCGGAGCCCAATTACGGAGCGCTCCTGCCATGCTCGATCCCAGCATCGTTGCGTGGGCAGATAGCAGGGATGTCCCCCTCTCCCTTGCTGGGAGTGGGAAAGTGGCCAAGAGGAGCAGAGAATTGTGTACAGATTTGACAGTACATGACTTCCCAAATACACCGGGCAATGTAACTGCACTCACTTCTCCTAATCATGTGTATAGTTTCTGGCACTTCCTCCAAAGAAGTGTGTTTCCAAACAGGGGCTCACGGTCAGTGGTACCATCTGTTGAAAAGGGTATTAGCTCCATTTGCATGCCTAATTTGCACATGTAAAATAGTGACCCAGTTGCACATATGCTACTGCAGGTGAGACTCTGCCTTTAACTTTCTGAAAATGAATCCACAAATGGCCACAAGTTTTGATGGTTCTCCAAAAAGATGCGCTTTTTGTTTGTACCGTCACGGTGCTGGGACCGGGGAGCGCCCGTGGTTCAAAGGGAGCATTGCTGCTACAGCCAGCCCGGCGTTACGCAGCATCGCTCCTGCACCTGACTCCAAACGTGTGATTCTTGTTGAAAGCAATGTCAATCAAAATTGCTAGTTTCTGCAATATTGTGACACCTGCAGATCTATTTGGAAATAATCTACCGACGTGCAAGTATAGGTTCCTAACTCAGAAGGGAGCAAAAGAAGGAACAGCAAATTGCCTTTGTGCTTGGATTTAATATTTACATCTCAGACTTTGCCAAATAGGCTTGTTATTTATAGCAGTAGCAGCAGTAATATTCATCAGTTGCCATGGACATACTAAGCTCACCAAGTACAACAGTGAACCACAATCTGCACTGGAGTAATTTTAAAATGCTTTCATGCTGAGTGAAATAGTTTGTATTAAATTTAAGAGTTAAATGCTAAGTTTCTCTAATGCCATTTCTGGGATTTCAGATATAAAAATGGAAATACTTTATTGGAAATTTAATGGGAAGAGCAGTGCTGTATACAAGAACCCTAAAGAACTTCCTGTCACTAGGCAGCATTCAGGATCACAATTTACTGTGCTTAAAAAGCAGAATATGTAATGAGAACATCTAGAATTCCATTAATAAGGATATATTTTTGATGAGCTGAAAAACTAGATGGAAAATAACATTTTGTAAGTTAACTCTTAATGGATGCACATTTAGGGGGCCAGTTGCTGCCTTCTGTGTTGTTGGCATCTTTATTTGAAGCGGTTGGTCAGTGTGTCTGACATGGGAGAGCAATCATGCATGCAGACCACTGCTCTGATCAAATCCTCCTGTTCTGCATTTGGGGAAGCAATCCTCATTTCTGAAACGCCAGACCTCCAAAAGACCGCTAGAGATGCAAATTTTTCTTTCCTGGGATAATTTAGGGAAAGAAAAGACAGAGCAATTATCTAAGACGCTACAGACAGAGCCTGTGAAAAGGGTTAAAACTGGGCAGGGAGTTCTCACTAGGTACTTACTGGTTATCCACTGAACCTGGCCTTCCCCCTCCCCAGCCCAAAGAACAAATCTAGCAGTAAAAGAACAGCTGAAAGCTGTCAGGCTTTAATACCTATAGATAAGGTCATTCCTTGGGGGAGACTTGCTCAAATGCATAATAATATAACCAGGAACTGTAAAAGACACTGAGGTATATTAGAAGATAAAATAAAGCAGACTGAAGTTCAAACACAGAAAAAATCTAAGCTTTATATGGTGAAAGGTAAAATATTTCCACAGATAAGTGAAGGCTCTTGAGTGAGGAACTGTTTGAAAGACCTGGGAGGCTGGTTAAATCTTTGGGGATGAGAGTTTGAAGACTTACATGATACAGATAATGGAAGAGGCGGGTTGTGAGAGGGGGCCCATCGGAGATGAAAAATCACCTGCAGGAGCGGGTCTGAAGCTGAATTCACCCACTGCAGTGGTCGTGGGGTCTGAAAGGGCAGGAGGGACTGAAGCATCGCTTTGGCCAAGTGGAAGAGCTGCAGGTAGCTGGGGAGCTCCCCAGGAGTAACCCTAAAAAAAAAAAAAGCAGCCTCCTATTAAAGTGGAGACTCAGTCGTGGTGTGGCACAAGCACTGAAGGGCAAGGCTGTCTCTGGGGTTCTGGGTTTTTTCCAATGTAGTTTGCAATATTTTGTGCTAAAATTGAGAAAGTTTGAACTGGATTGTAGATAAAAGTATCTATTTCGAAGGGATTTCTCTGCTGAGCCTTTTTGGATTAATGTTGTTACTTTGTTGTTGTTGCTTTTTGTCTTTAACTTGCATTTTTTTAATGCAGCATCATACTGCAAATCCCCTCAGTGGGACTGTATTTTGGTGTGAGCCTGGCCTGAAAGCTACAGCTGAAAACAGCACACGGTTTGATAACGTCTCGATACATCCATCTCCGGTGGGAAATGAGTCTAATGCTCACTGGTTTTAGCTGGCAGGCCTTAGTTAAACGCTTTCACCATGGGGGGGGGGTTGCTGAAGCAAGCTCTAGCGCTGGATTTTTCATACCATCTTAGTGGGTTTATCCTCTCTCGTGGCTCGGATCAGATCATGTTAGTACTCACCTGAGTTTTGCAAGGTTGTGCTCCTGACTGCATTGAACAGCCTTTTGCGTTTCATCTGGTATTTGCGCAGGGGCCAAGAAACTACAGCCCATCGTGGTGGGAACAGGGGTCAGCATCGCTGGCCGGGCTGGGAATGTTTGCTTTCAGGGGACACGGTGGCTTGGGGGTGGTGGGTGAGAGTGCCAGCGGTTTGTAGTCAGGACATAAGTGCCATTTTTGGGGGGAATCTGCTGATTTCTGAGAGAGCTGAAGGCTGCCAGGACCTTTCAGCACTGGGACTGGAGCGGGTTGTGCTTTGCGAACAACGTAGTAAAGGGAAGAATTCAAGGATCAGTCTCACCAATGAAATACCTATACTTAGTCTAATATTGTAAAATTTTAACAGTTCTATGGTTCAAGGCACAAAAGTGATTATGGGCTGGACTTGGTGTAACTGAGCTTCTTAAAAGTAATATTGCAAATGCAATTGCAGAGTAGGGAGTGTTACAGCCTGTTAATGAAACTTTTGGTACTGGCTAAGTGGTGGACTGGCCTTTGCAGGTTGCAGATTGCTCACATTCCTATCTGAGCTCTTTCCTGCTGCCAAAACAGCCCGGGAGTCCGTTCTTCCATAATAGTTTTCTCTTTTCTTCTTCTTTACCTGATTGGAGGCTTGACAGTTCTCAAATAGACTTAGATATACTGCAGATATTTTATAGTTTCAGCATGTATTGTTGTGCACAATGTGTAATTGTATTTACTTGCCGGCAATAAAGAAGTTGTAAGAATGAAAAAAAAAAAACCCCACGTTACTGTTGTATTCTCTTCCTTTTCATACAATGCGGTGTGGGAGAGATTACTTTCCTGAGATAAAATTGCAACATACGAAATCTCACACTGAGCACTTCAATGCATTCTTCTTACAGGGAAAACAAATACAAAGAAGAATGGGAACAAAACTCACTGTTGCTTTTGTTCAGTTTTGGTTTTTCTTAATGCGATTTTCATTTACAAACTTTTGCCAACCAAAAGGGATGTGCAAAGTAAAAATGGTGGGAGAACTGTTAAAAATAATTACTTACAGGCCCTTAAAATCCAGTATGTGTTAGCCCTTCAAATGCTATTCCTCCTCCCTGAAGTGCAGGGCTATGTGGCTAAATAAACTATCTGGATTATTTATAATCATCAGAGCTATGGCATTAGCGAAACAAGGAGAAAACACAGTGCAAATGATCCCTCCTTTGCTGTGCTCACTGCATCTCACGAAAATGTCCTACTGCGCTTCAGGGTGTCTTCGTGCAACAGAGGACTCCAGCAGGACAAAGTTTCCTTCCCTTGATTCCATCTGTAGCTATTCTTTCCAAATACGAGTACATTTTGTCTAGAAATTTGAGTTCACCTAATTTCAACTATCCTGCAATATTTACCATAGCTTTCTGAAGGCAAGGAAACCTCAGCTATGTGGAATTTCATAAAAATGGGTCTTGTATAAGCAGGGATGCTCTGACTTTAAAAAAAAAAAAAAAAAAAAAAAGATTTATTGAAACCTCTCTGGAAGTAGAGGAGTCATCAGTGAGGTCTGTGTGTGTGCCGCTGTTTTGGTCTAGTGCAATATCAACGTTTTGTATTCCAAAAGTTTAGCTCCAGCTCTTGCAGAATAGTTGGGGAATTATTATTTGCAGATAAATCTTGTGTCTAAATTGTACTTCTTGGTTGCTAATTTTACTAATTAAAATATCTATCACCCGTGCACGGCCATAGACTGATTTAGAATAGGAAGATGACTGTCTTTAATTTAATGAGGAGTTGTACATGAACCGCAGATTCTTATCTGAATGGCTGTGCTGTAATTTGTCACGGCGGTAGGGCCAGAACGTTCCAGCGCTGGAGAGACGTTAAATGTATACTGATTCGGACAATAATACACATTCTTACAGAAGTGTTTGGTAATGCCGTCACTGAGCCATAGGGTGCCATTCTACATTGGAGGAACCTGTGCTGATAGGACAAGGGATAATGATTTTAAACTAAAAGAGGGGTGGATGAGGGGGGTGAAGCACTGGCCCAGGTTGCCCAGAGAGGTGGCAGGTCCCTGGAAACTTTCAAGGTCAGGTTGGACGGGGCTCCGAGCAACCTGGTCTAGTTGAAGATGTCCCTGCCCATTGCAGGGGGGTTGGACTAGGTGATCTTTAAGGTCCCTTCCAACCCAAACCATTCTGTGATTCTAATTCATACGTTTGCTTTGGAGCTTCAGACAGCGAGACCATAAAATGTACAAAGCAGTGTTTGCCTAGAGCATCGCAGTTTAAGTATAATGTTTTTCACGGAACTTCTCATCAGACTTCTGTTTGCGTATCTCCTCGGGGAGGAGGAAGCGGAGGAGAGGGGCTGTCCAGAGCTGAGCAGCAGAAGAGGTTGCGGACGTCAGTGGGAGTCCTCTGCAGGAGACGTGGCTTTGTAGGAAGCACGGCACTGCTTTCCCTGCTTTTCCCTGCTTTCCCTGCGGGGCAGAGGCATAAGATGCCGTTCCCTGTCTCGGGAGCAAGGGGGTCCTGCAGGAGCAGGACATCGTTGGCACTGTGGGGGAGAGACCGCCCCGTCTCCCAGCGGGGATTTCCACGTGGGACGCCCGCCTTCACACCCTTGCTGGCTTTAGGCAGGGGGAAATCTCCTGTGTTTTCTGCTCTGCCTCTGCGTTTGAATGGGAAACAGCGTTCCTTGTTCACTAATGTGCATCATCAGTCTTTCAAAGATGCTTGATTTCTGTTTGATTCTTAATTATTATAATAGTTAAGGCACTTAACATGCTTTAGTGATTTACTTCATTTAATTGGATGTAGTGATTAGAATATCTTTTATATTACCCTCACTGCGGTTTTAATTTAAGATTATAATCTCATGGTTCTTTTCAGCTTCCCTAGCTTTCATTTAGATGCTGCTTTTTCTTTTCTGATTTCTTTTTGTTTATTCATTTTTCCTGCTGATTCAGTAAACATGCTGCTAGGATGATTTCTCAGGAAACCTGAGTGTGGTTATAAATTCTTTCATTTAGCACAGACACTAATGAATTGGAAAAAAAAAAAAAAGAAAATGATGCATGAGGCCGTACTTGGCCCCTGGAGTTGTCTGTTGCTTTTTGCAGTCATTTATTAGAATTCAAAAACAACAAAAAAGAAATTATTCTCTTGATGAGGCCTAGAGGGAACATGTGAAATAAGGAGATGGAAAATGATAGTGTAACGTCCTCTTCGTGTGTGTCATGTCCTGCCTAAGTAGATGGATGATGTACAGATTAAGATTTTAGTGTTATGACCCAGCGTGTGAGATTTTGGTATCATTACGCAGTGTAGGAATTGCTCTGGTGACGGGAATTGAAGTCCGAGGCTGTAGGTTCAGTCCCCACTGCCCTATGCTGAGGGCACCAGCACAGGCACTGGGGAGGAGGATGGAGACGAGAGGGTGCTGGAAGCCAGGCTGAAAAACCTAATTCGATGAGCAGGCACTTCTCTGGTGGGGACTATGGTGGATTCTCCAAATTAGTTTGAAATATAGTATGTTTGAAACATACTACTCTATAGTAGTATGTTCTTTTTTCCTCTTGGTAGTGCACAAAATCACACAGATAATCCAGCTGGCTTGTCACTGTAGAAATATATAGTATCTCTATTTTGTTTCTGCTATAGTGCCAAATCCTAAGCGTCCTCCATGACTGTCAGTGCTCCTTTCAAAGGGAAAGGGCCAACACAGATATGGGCACGCACAAGAACTCAGAGGATTTACAGGTCCAGCAGGAGAGAAGCGGTTGCTTTGTAAGAAATTCCCTTTTGCAATTAGGCTAAGAAAGCCCAGAGATCCATTTTATAGGCTTCTCGGTGCTTGGAGGTTTGGCCAGCTGAAATATGTGGAAGTGGTAAAGCGCTTTATCTGCTTTCTCTTCTCTTTGCCAGCACAGATAACTGTTATTGCAGCACCAGGAATATGGTTTGCTTGAATTCTGACAAAGAACTACCATTAAAAAAAAAAAAAAAAATCCTCATCATTAAAATGTATCAGTGATGCTGTTCAAACAGAATAAAGGATTAGGTCCCCAGTGCAGTGGTCCTGATCCTGCCCAAAAGTGGCCGCTCAGAGAAGGGAAACAGGGCTCATCGCCCACTGTGCCCCTCCAGCTCCTAGTGCCGGCAGTGCTCGGGGCTGGAGACCAGCTCGAAACAAAGGGCCTCTTCTTTTTGTGTCCAAGGCAACTAATTAGGTGAAAGCCATGGGTACATGCAGGGCTTCAGAAACAGTCTTTGATGAATTAGTTATTTAGCCTGTCTCACTGCACTTATGTGCCACTGCACCGTATCACCATCCCCGACGGTGTGAATGCACCTTCGGAGCCAGATCCTGGGGCCTTTAATCACTGTGAATTGAACTTTATTCTGGGAAGTGTCCCAGTGAAAGCAATTAGGTTTTGTGTAGAGCAAGGTGCTGCTGAACGCGACTACGGGTACCAGAGCCTGGCCCTGGGTGACCGCCGCATCTGCTCGGACCGTACCGGAGCATCACAGCGCCCGGCGAGGAAAATGGAGACTGTGTCACTACGTTAACATGAAATATTAAAATGGCTCCAATGTTTGGAGCTGCCAAGTATTGGGCCTATAATACGTGTCCTAAAGCACTCAAACTGTTGTTATGAGTGCAAAAACATTAACAAATCATTGGCTATTTAAACGGAATCATTGAGGGCTCATCTGGCTAATGAGGAAGCAAAAACGGAGCTGAACACTTCTTTTCAGTTTTACGGAGACATATGAGATCAGCTGTTCGTAGGAAGCTATCAGTGTACATACCTTGTTAGCTCCCTCGTGTAAAATTCCTTATTTGTGTCGTATTAGTCTTTCATTAATTAAAGCTACAGAATTCAGTATTTTTTGTTAGCTGTTCTCTCGGCATGAAATCTGGCTAATTCTTCTACTATGGGAAACAAAGCTCAAAGATTGGAGTTTATTCTTATTGTGTTCTTTCAGTTATTTATTTCATATTGCTGTCATGCATGGATGAATTTATATGATGCTCTGATGACCTTTAGAAATTCTTCTGAGTAAATGCTGTTCTACTTCATTATGACATTTCTGTACTTGTACTACCAGATTTGATGTGTACAGCTTAATAACACAACCAGACATGAATGCTAATAACTTTACAATTCATTGCATTGCTATTTTTTAATGTAGATGAATTTTAAAACAAGTTTCTCTTGCTGCGGGCTTACATGAATCATATAAATTAGAAGGTAACAAAGGAACATATTAGCATTTGTTAGCCTGGGTGCACAAATTTTGTAGTAACCATTTTAATATGTACTACAACTTTTCCAGCCTCAAGTTTAATATGTACTACAACTTTTCACCCTCGATTTTTCAGCAAACATCATAATTGGTTTCCTTCTTGCCTAAGGATAATGATTTTACACTGATGGAATTGTTATTAGATTCTAAGGATTATACTGATGTTGCCTGTTTTACATAGAGCTAAAAAAAAAATTAAAGTTATTCAGCTGTTAAATACCTTTACACAAAGGCTACTGTAAGTTGGAGATAGATGAACTAATTATTATGTTTAGAGTTGTTGTTAATATCCAGCATCCATAACTGGAGCAAACTTCTTGACATAGCTCTGTGCAGCGGATGTAGAGAGCTTTTGAAAACCCAGCCCCATTCCCTGTCCTTGAAGTCTGGCAGGTGGTAACTTGCTGTTGTGGAGCTGATGCTGTGAAAGCATGTGTTCATCGAGGCAGGAGCTGGCTCCCTACAGATGTTCACAGAAATTGCTCGGAAACCTCCTAATCTATAGACACAAGCTCTGGTAGTGGTACAAGAAGCAGAGAAAAGGTGGAAGAAGGGGGGGGGAAGAAGGCGTTACCTAGGGGACAAGTGTTTTTTACTGGTAGGGATCTAGTTCTCATTTCAGTTTGTGTCTGGAAGATCTGCCCGTGCTCCACCACACCTTCCTACGTGTTAAAGCAGTGTTTTAACTGGTGCAGAATAGGTGAGAACCAGCTCACCAGCATCTGCTGTTTTCTGTCTGCACATCCAAGCATCGCTTTGCTGCTCTTGAATGCGTGGAGAGAAAATATAGTCCAGGTTAAGCATAAATGATAAATTTCGGCTATCCTGAAAAACATGAACGTTTCATGGGTAGTTATACTTCAGGCTGCAGAAATAGCTGTTGAATTAATTGATTTTACAGTTACTTCCTGATGAGCTAAGTGGGTGTTGGTCCAAGCAGACATGTCAAAATAACATCTTTGGAAATCTCAGTGGTAAGACATTTACCTATATTTGTTGAGTAATGAACAATATAAATATCTGCAACCTTTAATCAGACAGAAGAGGAAGAAAAACTTTATTATTTCCTTTAAATCTAGTAAACATTTTTGCAGTTTTTACTTGTCAAATATAGAAGTGTCTGGAACTGAAATTAAGCAAGTAGTCACTCTCTGACTCCCTTAAAACTGGAGGTTAACCTCAATTAAAAAAAAATATTTAAGAATCATATTTCTTTAAGCATCCATTTAACATCTTTTTAAATCATAGGTGAGAGACCAGTCAGCGTAACTCCAATGGACTGCTTTTCTGCATGATTTTAAAAAGCCTTCATGCTTCATTACTGTGGATGGATGTCACTTCTAAGGTCAGGAAATGTGATTGCTTTCCCACACTTACACTTCAGTCAGTTTTATTCACTACAGAAAACAAGAGTAAGGAGCAGCACCAATTGTAAACTTGTACTTACTCAACTAATTGTATACGGAGTGATCAATATATGAAATCAAATGCTATGTCCATGGTGCATTAAGACGTTATCAGACTACTGTGCTGCTTGGCTACTCTAATATGCCTCAAGGTATAGCACACCACTCTGGTTATATGTGGTTCAATAGTTTCTTTAAGCTGAGATGTAAACATGTCTTTAAAAAAAAAAAAAAAAAAAAGAAGCTGACCTAAAGCTAATAGAGCTGCATTGCATTAATCTCAGATAGATGTTAAATTTTCTTGACACCATTACCCTTTTCCTTTGGAAACTTCAGAGTGTTCTTGGCTAATAATAAAAATAAGGAAAAAAAACATGTAAAAACAAACCAAGAAAAGTCAGCGGCCCATCTACTTTCAACCTTTTGCTCTTTGTCCTGGGTATTCGCAGCAAAGGAGACAAAATCCCATCAAGCTTTCTTTTCAGCAGTGCTTTATACTATTTCCTATGCTCGAGATTTTGCCTGTAACAACAAAACAAAGTAATTAAGGTGCTTCTAGCAAAGTTAAATCAAAACGATAGCAGGAGACAATATCTCTGGATTCTAACCCATGCTCTGCGACTGATTTATTGAACAACCTGTGCTAAATTGTTTAACCTATTTGCTGCTGATTCCCTGTCTTTAAGGTGAAGGCATATTAAGCCTTACCTACCTGTAGCATCTGTCACAGCACTTGTTGACTTGTATTTGTGCGGTGCTTTTGAAACACAGCACTCTGTAACGTTGCAACGAAGCGTGGCTCTGCTGAGACACGAGAGTCCTCGGAGGGGAATCGGTCCTGCCTTGGCTCTGCAGATATTGCTGGCAAGTCCCTCTTCTCGCCCCATCATGAGAACCAGGGACTTGGACTCCCCATCGGTGCGTGCCCGTAGCCGTACGACGTGCTGTGAGCTGCCGTGTTCCTCAGCAAGGAGCCAGCCCCAGGTGAGCACCTCCTCTCATCTTGGCTGAAGGCGACGTGCTCGGGCAACCCAAGGAAAATGTGTCTTTGTGCCACGGACAGAAACGTCCCTAGCAAATCCTGGGGCTATTTCCAGCCACTTGATGGTGTTGACATGGACCTGCCTCGTCCCTTATGAGGACAGAGTGATACCGTGGTGCCAGGTCACTGGTGAGGCACCAGTGAGCTTCAGCAGGGTGTGAATTCACCCACTGCCTTTTAGTTCAAGGTCTAAATCTGTGTCTGCCTGGATGCTGGGTGCGGAGCAGGAGGCGAGAAGGCATGGCCCCACAGCCCTCATGTCTCTGCCGCTTCTATCAGCTTCATGACTAGTGTCGACTTTGGGTTTTTTTGCTCCCCAAAGCTTGAGTTCTAAAAATTGACCAGATTTCTGTAGATCTCTAGAGGAAGAGTAAAGTCTGTTGTTGTTGCAGTAAAACCTCATTATAGACTTGGTGTTACATTTCATATGGGATCAGTTTGTGAAGCATCTGTTGCTGCTCTTTCGGAGAAGGTGGAGAACAGAACTGCAGAGAAGCTTTAAGTTGAGTTTGGGGGATCAGGCTTAATTGGCAAGTTGCTGAAGACTTGCCACGTGCTGTAATTAAAGGACTGCTGCCAAGGGCGAAACAGGCATAAAAATGTGCCTTCCTTGGCTGCTGTCCCCTCTGGTGAGTTCGTTTTAATTTTCAACGTTTGATGGAGAATTGAATTTTGAGATGGGAAAGGGAATGTCTTATTTTAGCGAGACCTTGATATCTCTTAGTGCTCTTCTGCGGGTACCCAGTCTGCGCAAGCATGGGAGAAGCTGGGTCCTTGATGTATTGCTCAATCGCCCAAATTATCATAAGGTCTCTCTAGGGTATGTGCTTGACAGCAGGAGAGGGTGACTGTAGCCCCAGTTGTTTGACATGAACAACCAAATGTGCTGTACCACTGGGTTCACCTATAGCCACGACTTTAATGTCAGCTGGGAGAGAAGCTCAGCTGCACAGGTCAGCTTGCCAGCTGGGTGGGGATTATTAAGGTAAATACAGAGGTTTCTGGGATGGATTTTCTTGGCAGATGTCAGAAGATTTCTAGGAAGGGAGCACTTGAATCTCTTTCGCTTTGGTAGCTGTTAAGCTTCTGAAATGCAAGGAAACTTGGACCACAGGCTTGGAGACAGCCTTGTCCTCGGCACAAGTTATCCCAATGGGGCGAGGTATCAAGTCTGTCTAATGGACAGAAGCGCTCCTGAGGACGCACATCAATATTTGGCAGACCTGAGCTCTAAAGGTGTTTCTGTGTTGCCGTGACTGTAGTTTAGACACGCGTTAGCTTCGCAGTAGCTGGCTGGGATCCTGCGAGCGGTTCCGCTGCAGCGGGGCTGAGCTCAGTGCAGTTGCAAAGTCCATCTGAGAAGCTGAGAGGAACGGCAGTGTTTTAGCAATTTCTCCATCCTACAGCTGTATGCTTGGGCAGAGAGAGTGCAATCACTAGCCAAAACTAATTTAAAACTGTGTAGAGCTGACACAGATTGCTCTCACAGGAGTGACTACAAGATAGATATATCCTGTAGCTCTCTGCCCACCAGGTCAGGCCATGCCTTGAATAATTCGGATGTGTTCTGGTGGACTTGGTGGTCTCTCTCTTTCTGAAGAATAGGAATAGGGATCAGCAGCTACAAAAAGGCAGCTAGAAGAAAAGGTTTATTTTTCTGTGGTTTTCTTCCTAAACAACATTTCATTTGGTGGAAATGTTAATATTGACAAGCATATTTTATAATTTGTAAATGCACATTAGGCTGAGATGGTGCATTGGTTTTTAATGTTTAATGCACATAGTTTAGGTGGCACGCATTAATCATATTCCTATTGTCTTTGTTACGTTAATGGGAGAAATAAGCTCTTTTTTTTTAATATTTAAAAAAAGAAAATGGGTTAGACTTTTTTAAAGATGTGTTATATATCAGCAGCTAATGAAGAGGAAATAATGATGACTCTGCACTGTAATATGTATTAGAACACTAATTAGACTATAGCAGAACTGCTTACGGATGTCTTTTAAACACCTGCTTGGTAATTTTCAGCCCCATGCATTACTCTATTTAACAATGCGTGCATGATGAGAAGACAGAGTTAAGACTGAAATATGAAACACAGTACACATCAGCTTTCATTTTTCTCCTTTTTTTTTTTTTTTTTTTGGTCCAGCTTTACGTATGTTTAAGAAAAAGATAATGTGGATGGTCACAGAATAGCCCTTTTTGTGGGCTGGGCTTTCTATTGCCCGTTGTGGGTATAGGAAAAGGAGTCAGAGATGTTGTGTTCTAACTTCTTTGTGACCGTACAAAGGCATTACGGTTTCAGGGCAAGAATTCCCAGTTCGGGCTGTTGTCTTGCATGTATATTAGTCCAGGATGCTATGTATCTCCAGCATTTGCTTATCATTGATTTAGTTTTGAGTGTGTGTTTTTGAGACCATTAAAAGCTGTGCATCTAGAAATAATGTTGGCCTTCATTTTTAAAGCTATGTTTTGAAGTTGTCGTCTTTTACTGTAATAAGAAACCACACATATTTCTACTCTGTATCTTATTTGCTTTTACAGTTTTGTCCATTATGTAAATAATTGAATTATAAACATGAATTACAAATGTGGACCCTCAGCCTAATAGCCTGCAATGAGAATAGTAAAAAAATCCTAATTATAAAAGCAGTTCCCATATTTCTATGATGAGCCAAGGCTTTATCTGTAGGCTTTGAACTTGCACTAACAGAAGTAGATATTGTCAATAACTTGTTCGTAAGAACATCAGTCCTAAGATAGCAAGTGCTTGCTTTGCATTTTCATACACAAAACATTTCTAATTTGCTCCCATATTACAGTGCTACGCAGTGAAAACTGTTGGCCTGAGAACATTCATAGTTATGCACGTTTTGTAGCATCTGACTTTACGCTTCATGTGCACGGCGGTACCCCATAGGGAAGCCAGCTTAGGGACGTGGCCACAGTTTCCTTACCTGTTTTCAGAAAGAAGCCCCATCTCAGGAGGTGTCTGCATGGGACATCTTCATTTCTTTAGGCGGGAGCATGTCGGCCAAGGTTTGGATGATCCCTGCCTTTCAAACAGCCGGACAGCAGTTACTTTCAACCTAAGGCTATTGAATTTTGGTGTTTTCATTCTAAATGATAAATGGTGGTTTAAACCAATGATACAAAATTGCCATAGAAAATCAAGGATGTGCAAATATTTTAGTGGTCTCAGACTAATGTATAGGAGCACTGGTTCAGTTTGTGAGGTTTTTTCAAGCTTCTGTAATAGATTAATGACTCCTGGTGATGTTTTGTTTGCTGGTTATACAGTGTTGAGCCTTATTGACAGTGACTCCTCAGTATCCCCCAAATACTGAGTCTCTGCGGTGCTTCAGCTTCTTTTTTCTCGCTCCTTTTTCCGAAGGCAATCTTCCCTAACCATGCCGTTAATGTGTTGTAAGATATGGAGCTGTTTGTGCCTGAAAGCCTGAGCAGACGCCAAATGAGCATGCTAAAGGTGAGCAACTCTGATTCAAAGCTTTTTTAATTTTTTTTTATCTTGACCATGAAAATTTTCAACTGATGTGCTAAATCCTGAGATAGTTACACATTTAAATGCAGTATGACCACATTTCTCGTAAAATAACGCATTTAAAAGTAATATGCAATATTTCCATTTTATAGGTGTGTCAGAGAGAATTTTTTCCTCTATTTTGAAATTTTTTGGTACTATCTGCAATTTTATATAACCCCCATTTCGGGTGGCCATTGTGAACTACAAATGTTTCCATCCTGTACATAAGATCAGTTTTGCCTTACAGGGATGATGCTGCTTTATGTAACTTCTGCTCTGTACCCTAAACGTAGCAGTAAAGCTCGGGTAACTTAACGCAACACGCACAGATAAGATATAGTTGAAAAGGAGAAGAGTGCTGGGGAAGTTGAGTGTTACGCATTGGTAGCATTTGAGTCCCAGAATGGTAACAGATTGATGACTTGCCCAAGGACCAGGCGAGAGGTGAGTGCAAAGGGGTGCAAAGTAGCATCAGATGCTATAAGCCAGCATGATAACCGGGTGTGGGTTTGTTGAAGGGAGAGAGGGAAAAGGAGAATCTCTTTTCCTCTTCCTCCGTCCTCAGCGTGGTCTGATCCAGCCTGTGGTCCTGTGCTGTATGGCGGATGGACAGTGGGACTCCTGGAGGCAGACACACGGAATCTTTCAAGGTGTTTTGGGGCTGAGAGGGCTCTCTGGTGCTGGGTGATGGAGCAAACCTCCGAGACTTCACAGTGTCAAATAT
The DNA here is from genome assembly GCF_026419915.1 of Harpia harpyja. NCBI lineage: Eukaryota > Metazoa > Chordata > Aves > Accipitriformes > Accipitridae > Harpia > Harpia harpyja. The sequence continues at coordinate 21,011,045 of NC_068969.1, forward strand.
TATCACTGCCCCATGCCCCAGGGACTGCAATACTGGAAGAAGATGCCTTTGGGTAGGAGGCTTACAGGCAGAAAGTAACAGAAAACTTACTCTGAGTGTAAGACAAGGGACTTGCCTAGATACAGACAAACAAGCAGCTAAAAAACCCCCAAACCCCCAAGCAATTTTGTCACATTCATCATCAGGATAAGTAGTGGTCTCAGCACACCAGGTGCCTCAGCACCATCAGCGCTCGTGGAGGCAACAGAGCAAAGCATAAATGCATTCGTGCAAGGGAACCGGGAGGCCAGAACCTGAGTCTTCCGAAGCCCGAGGCGAATGTTTTGCCTTGCTAAGCAAGTCTGCTCGCTTGGTGACACCAGCTGTACCTACCCACTGCCCCTGCGTAACGCTGGCGGTACTCCCGAGAGTAGCTGCTGTCAGACCCGAACTCACCCTTCAATGAAGCGCTGAACAAGTACCTCTAGGATTTCTGAGTAAGGCGTGCTCATCTTTAAAATAATGTTCTTCTGAGGTTACGCACTTTCCTTCAGTTACGTGAGAAACCGCTTCTCAGTACCTTGAGAGAAAGAAGAGGGAGGGGAAGGAGGGCGTCTTGAAACAGGTCTTTTTAAGTCCCACTATATGCGGTTGTGCTGGGAAGTCTGAGGAGGTTTTGCCTCTGCCGTCAGTGTTGATGGGGGGTGTGAGATGAGAGCTGTCTGTACTTCTGTCTGCTCCCTTTGTTGTGGCTTCAGAAGCTGTGCTCCACCTCCAGAGGGGACGGGACCATGTGCTACCTCACCAGCAGGTGTGAGATAAATGATCAGTCCAGAATAACTGAAATAATAGCCCTCTGGAGGGTATCCACTCCTTTCTGGGGTTGAATAAGTCTCTCCAGGGGTCCTTCCCTGCTGGCTCCCCAGTGCATTTCAGGTGAATCCAAAGATCTTAACTTCTATTGCTCTTTAATCGCTCATCTATATCAGCAGTATACTTAGGCATAAGCCATATTAATCTAATCACAAACCCAAACAAACCAACAATCATTTGAGTCCTTTATATATTGGCAGGCAAAAGCAAGCCCTTGCCTCTTAGCCATTCTGCATACATATGGTTTTTCTGCAACCTTCATCAGCACCAGGAATTCAATGGCAGAGACCAACATTTATGTCAGTAAATCCAGTGTGTAGGTCTGCCCCTTTCCTGAATATTCAAATATGCTGCCACATCAGTGTTTCTCATTTGGAAGACAATGACAAGGGTCATAATTTTATTCTATATCGCCCACTTCACCTGCTCCTGAATGCCGAAGAAAGGGAGGAAACGGCATACTGGGGAGCTCGGTGGTGTTGATGACAACCTTGCAATGCTCGACCGTTCGTCAGGGTGTCACGGGAGGATGAGGAGGAGCGAGAAGCGCAGCTGAGCATCCGTGCCTTGCAGCCCTGGCTGGCGGTAAGGTGGTGCTGGCGGTAAGGTGGTACTGCCGAGGGTGCTGGGAGGGAGACGGTGGGCGTTAGCCCTGCCCACCCCTCCAGCCGCACGGCGCAAAGCCGAAGGGCAGAATTGCCGTGTCAGGTAGGAAACCTTCAGCCTCGTCAAAAATAGGTCTTATTTCTGAAGATGAGAAAGGTTAAAATTGAGTTTGTGTCGAACGTCCCTCGGGACTGTTTTGTGAAAAGGACAGTGGGTTTCGTTCAGTTGCTTTCCACTTGCGCTGCATTTCCATGCCTGAAAAGATTCAGCTGTCATAGCCCCGACAAGTGCTAAAAAGCTCTTGTTAAGGTCACCAATACCAGAGAAGTGTCTCTCATACAACATCCCAGTGTATCGGGGCCACCGTCAGTGGGAACGGGAGCCAACGTCAGACACTGTTGCTACAGACGAGATTGTGACCCCGACGTCCCGGCACGGCTGAGCCAGCACTTTTCTCACCTCTCTTCCGAAGGAAAGCCATGTAACGCTGCTCCAGCTAAGTGCAAAAAAAAAAAAAAGCAAGCTCTAAACATGCATGACCTTTAAATTCAGGCTGAAGCTAAAAGATCTGCTGCTGACTAAAAATCTGGGGTTGCTTTCATGTGTCTGAGCATTCAGGGAATAGATGTAGCTTAACATGCAAATGCAGGGCTTACTGCAGAACGGCGCTGCTTTTCAAGATCTCTCATTTCACGCTGTTACCGCTCCATGCCCTGCTGTTTCTATGAAAAGAGGCTCTCTGAGGAAAAGTTTCCCACAGACAGAAATCCAACTGATGTGGTAAAAAAAACCCAAACCCAACAACTTATAGCTTAATTTCTAAAATGTGTGGTGTCCATCCGTAACCTGGCAATTGGCCTCTTCTCTGCTGCTGGTGTTTAGAAAACAGCCCTCCGCTCCTTCAGTTTTCGGTGTATATACTTTATATATTTGTCCTCATCTAATTAAGCGACTAGATCCTGAAGTCGGGAGCCAGGAGTCCTGCCCTGCTGTAGGTGTGCAGAGGGGGATTTTCCTTCTGGGAACAACGATGCTGAAGTGCCTTTTGGCATGTCCATTTGTGCATCCGTTTGCGTATGAGTTACCGTGCTCACATAACTTAGGTGTTCTGCACATATAGAGAAATAGATGTCTGAATGCTTTTTTCCTTATCCCTAATGAAAAATGCCTGTAAAGCCCATGTAGAGCAGCTGTCTGGCAGATCCCTTCCCTGGAGGTTACAGGTGTGACAGGCCACCAGCGGAGTCCACTTGCTGCAGTAATGTCTATTTGGCACTTCAAATATCTTCCTTGAGCCACTGGCCATCATCATCTTCTGTCTTTAAAGCAATGTATGATGCATTATTGATGGGTGAAATATAGAATTTGTTTGGCATTTCCCTAATACCTTACATTTTTATTCTTTTCTAATTTGAGGTATTTCCCATTCTATGCCACTACCATGTAATTCAACATTTTAAGCATATTGTTCCTCACGGCGTCTGCTTATATTTTTAAGCTTGCCTGGTTATTTTGACAACAAGAGACATCATAAATTATGTAAGCAATTTCTCTCCTTACAAGCTGGTCCCAGCCCTGTGCTGCCCCGATAAGAGCAGTGAGACAGAAGCTGCTTCAGCAGCGGCAGGACTCGTGTGACTGCACTTCAGCTGTGCTGTGACCCGAGAATAGAGCATGTGGCATGTTCAAAAAGAATTGAAACTACATAGAATAGGGGGGGGGGAAACAGATCCAAGCCTGGCTGAGGTCTGAGACTCCTCTGAGATTTCGGAAGTGCAGTTTGTGGCAATTTAGTCTTGAAGCTGTGGCTGCGACCGTGCCATGGGCCGTATGTAATGGAGCTTAGTTAGCACATTATCTGGGTCTAGAAATCACGGTACTTTCATCTTTAAAAGCTGCGCTTTCGTCCCAAACACGTAGCTGGGAGGTCAGGTAGGTGTAAGGGAGGGTTCTAATCCACGAGGCTTCAAGAAAATCAGAGATACTGGGTTAAAACCCCTTGGGCAGGGGGGAGGGACCTGAATCTGTCCCATGCTTTCTAGCGCATACTCCAATTAAGTAGGAAAACGGCCACAAGCAGCAGCGTCTCGGTTCCTACTTGAACTCAAAGAAGAGCAAGAGTCCTGCGATTTCCCTGAAGGAAAGGGAGGTGCTGGGAAGCGATGCCCCGCTCCTCATCTCGGTACCTGGGCTTTTATTAGACTCCACCATGATGTTTGTATTCAGAGGTCAGCCTCCTGACCCTTCAGTCACCTTTGTCATAGAAACAATCATTACGGACTAATTGATAATCTTGAGAACTGGCAGCAGTTATCTGGGACAGATGGCCTCTGCTGGGAAACCTCTGCCTTTGATAGCTCCAAAACATGACATAAGTCTCATCTTTTCAAGAAAACCTTTACCAGATGGGTCTAATCTAAAGCATGGCCTTTCTTGTTTCTTCCTAGAGGATAGCTAATTAACTGCAGAACGGATAGCTCTGCTCCTCTGAGGGCAGGCAGAAGTGGGTGTTTGATATCGAAACATTTATGGGTTTGGTTCCAGCGCATCGGTGAGGAGAGAGGATGAACTCGTTAGAACAAATCTTGGTAAGTCTATTGAACTTCTCATTATTCTGAATTTACTAGCGCTGGCCAAAGAGAGACCAATTCTTGAGAAATATATTGTGAAAAAATGTCTCTCATCTCATTTTTATTATTGCTCTGCAATGACCGACCCTTAGTCAATTTGTATTATCTCTCATCAGTCCTGTTAGTAGGCTGCTGCCAAAATTTGTGGTCACAGCTGAGGAGCTCAGAGAGCAGCTCAGAAGAGGAGGTTGAAATAAAGCTCTTGTCTTGCTTTCCGAGAGCTGCCTGCGTCAATCCGATTGTTTCTGGCAGTCTTTTCCCAATCAATAGTCAGCTTTGTCACTTGACGTTTGAACCTTTGGCTTATATTTAGCTGGGCTCCTCACAGTCCTTGGTTTGCTGCTCGGAGGAGGCGTGAGCTCCGGGCTGTGGTGGGATGCTTTATTCTCTTTTCCTCTTGTGCATCAAAATGGCTCTGGGAGATTCTTCTCCTTCAGGCAGGAAACCCTGAAAACTCTGGATCTTTTCAATTAGATGCATTACAAACTGTGCTGATAGCTAGCCTTGTCTCTCTTCTCTTACATGAGCTATAAAATATCTCTTCTCCTCCCCTCCCCAATTGAACTAAAACCGGCCTATTTTTATATGCTTTTTACAAGCGTGTCTACATGGTAGAAATGAGGAGTTCTAGCTTATCTTGTGTTATGTAAATATTTCCATGCTTCTAGAATAAAGTTTTCATTTCCCTTTGATCCAGCTTTCTTGCAGTCAGCTTAACCTTCAAAAAGAGTCAAAAGAGATTCATGGAGATTGCCAATGGCATTATTCCTGAGGAAAATTGGAGGAAGAAAAGAAAACTCAAAATCACCGATGTAAACAGCTCATTTAGAAATGGATGGCTAACTAAAGGAAGAGGTTGTCTTTCGGTGTCTTGCAAAGCACATTTTTGCTTAAAATAGCTGGGACCAAATGTAAAAATAGCATTTGCTGTGTTTGCATAGTGTTACAAGATGGAAGCAGTGCTTTTCCAGCAGCCTGGGAGGTGGCTGCGTCCCATCCCTGTGCCGTGGGCAGGATCTCCAAATCCCGTCCCCTGGGCTGCGGTGGAGGGACGGGGTACGGCCAGATGTGGGATGGCTGCGGGGCTGGATCTTTCCCCCAGCACACACCCCCTCAACAGTGGGGACCATCACCAGTGTCCGATCCCATCCCTTTTGGCTGTAGTTGTTGAACCGTGTCAGTTGAGAAAAGGAACAGTTTGAGTCTGGTTATAGATGATTTTCTCAACCAACGGATGTTCCTGGTGGATTACTTTTCTTAAAATGTTAATTATGCTTCTTTAGAAGTATGCTGAGAGGCAAAGCAGCTCAGGTGGGGAGGCGGCAGTGAGAGACCTGGGAGAAGTCACAGTCTCCAGTGTATTTTGCTCATTAGCCTCCTAAGTGGAGGAGGCAGTTTGAAATGCTGCTGACGCATTTTGCCTACAAGCACTGAAATGGGTCTTGAACTTCGTATATGCTCATGCCAACGGCCGTGGGGCAGAGAACCTTGTAGGGGCATGGTTTAGTGGTGGACTTGGCAGTGCTAGGTTAACGGTTGGACTCGACGATCTTAAAGGTCTTTTCCAACCTAAACGATTCTGTGACTCTATAGGAGCGTATACATATGATGGAAAAGCTGTAGGTATGGCTGGAATTAGACGAATCAGGCTCCTGGCGTTAAGTGGCGAAGTCAGCTTTGGGTTTGTGGCCAAACTGTGCCCTTTTTAGTACCAAGTGCTGTGAAGGCGAGGCTGGGGCTCGGTCGTGCCCACGGAGACAAGAAGGGGTCGGTGTGTTTGGAAGGGACGAGACGTGCCCATCGCATCGTCGCGGGGAGCTGGGTGCCGATACAGCTTCGCCGTGTCCCTGCTACAGCCCAGGGAAGCGGCCGGGGACGGCTGCCAGGTCCCCTGGGTGCAGAAGCCCCCGTGTGCTCCGCGTTTGGCCGGGCCACGGGCTCATTCTCTGCCCGCTGCACGGCGTGACCGCCGCGGCTGCAAATGCTGGTGGTCTTAGAGTCTCAGACTCCGACGTTTCTCCGGCTTGTCAGTGCGTGCCCGTCTTTGAACGGGCTGTGCGGCACATGGGACTTCACCCCGTTCCAGCGTCTCTTTAATGAAATACTTTCGGTGTTGTCAAGTACTGCTGTGTTAAAACCCAGCCCAAATCCGAAACCAGATAATCAAAGCTCTTTAGCGATGATGATGGTCAACTTTGTGAATATGAATGAGTGGAAAATACTCTAAAATTATGCTTGGATTGATAGACAAAGATTAATATTCATTGTACATGAAAGAGAAGGGACACTTTGTATAGTTCATAAATGAGAAGGATTCTTGGAGAAAATTAAGAAGATTTTACTGGAATTATTTTTATCCTTCCGTACGTTTGTGGCTGGACTTTGAGCTGATTGCTTTACACTGTGCTGGCAGGGGAGGTGAACAGTCTTTCCAAAAGAAAACTTTAGGACAGCTTCAAACTCCCACAAGAAGTTGATTCTAGTATTCACCTGTTTCAGAGAGATTTATAATTAGGATTAATGCACCGCTACTAATGGGAAGAAAAGCAGCAAGCAGTCTCTAGTTAAAAAATGTTTAATTAACAGTTAAAAATGATTATACAGAAGATATAATAGTAGAGACATCGTTATTTGGCAGTATTTTGGGCAGAAAGAATGATAGCAGGAGGTCTGGCTGAACTGATGCTTCTGTGCCCGTGACCAGGACTATTAGCATGATTTCCTATATGGAGAAAATGTATACGTGGGATTGATGTATGTTTGCATGGATGTTTATCAGGTCAGCTGCTAGTACCTCTTTGAAAAAAGAGGACATATATTTTAAAAAATAAACAGATGACAACGTTAACAAAGTCATGGATGTGAAGGCAAGAAGGAACCACTGCGAACCACCACTTTGAGCGTCTGCCTGAAGCCTTCTGGTAAATCTTCTGGAAACGTGGTCAGAAGTAAAATTTGGCTGAGCTTTGTTCTGCCTCGGTCCTCTCCTTGTTTAGAAGGGCTGATTGATCTGTCAAAGTCTGCTGAAATTGGGGTAAGGGTTTCATTAGCCTTGGATCAGGCCCTCAGCACTGGATACTCCAGTTGCTTGAAAACAGGTAATTAATGGCACTTTATTTTTCATGTTTCCAAGGCAACACAAAACCCCAAGACATTGTTTTCCAGTATGTGAGCAGAAGCTTTTGGCTGCTGCATTAGAGTTCCCCTCTGTCTCATGTGAAGCTGCTGTAAAGGTACTGAAGCCTAATTTTCTGTCGTTATAGTCGATTTACATCCTATATCCAAAAAGTAATGATGATCAGATGCAGCTGATTAAATGCTCTGTTCTCACTGCAGAAGAACTCATTCAATCAGCCGAGAACTCTGCTGTTCAAATAGAAAATTAGTGTTGTGACAAGTGTTAACTTTAAATGCCTCAGTTTGGTGGCAATGTTAGGAAGTGTGACAAAAATTAAATTATTTGTCTGCTTTAACCATGGCCCTCCTTGGAGTGCTAATGAGAGAAATTCTTGTTAAACACGTGTCCTGTTTGATAGACTCCTTTACAGGTCCTCAGTTGGGAAAATGATTTATTATTTTTATCATAAAGGGCATGAAAGAGAGGGCTTTCCCTTCTTTTCTCTGACTCGTTTCTTTTTATGTCTTGAGCTGATGTAACAGGTCATTGCTTGTGTTTCAGCATAAAACGGAAAGATCCCCTAAAATGAAATCACCGGGAGAGCAATCCCAATGAACGCCTTTCCTGCCTATTGATACTCTTTCTGAATTAATTGGCACGGGGAGCATTTGCAGCACCTTCCCTGGAGGTGACCAAAAAAAAAAAAAAAAAAAAATCAATCTACACTTCTACTTAGGGCTGCAGAGCAATGAGTTCAGAGTGTCTAAAAATAAGTCCCTACGTGTGCTTTGAAGTACCTGCCTTGGTGTGTTGTAACTGTGGGGCATGGTGGGGAGACCACCAAGCCCCCCCCGAGGTCCGGAGCAGGAGGATGCTGCGTTAAGTGCTCAGGGAGAGCGGGGAGTCAGTCCGGAGCACAGCTGCCCGTCACTTTTACTCAAAGAAAGCATTTTTATTAATGGCCAGATGTTTTGGTAGCTGGTTTTAGGTCCCACCTTTGACCTTCCCCTTGTGCTGCTGGAGGATTCCAATCCTGCACCCTCAGCTGGCAATGGAGGGGGGGAAGCGACTCTGTGTCTCTTCTCCTCTTGCAGCTGGGTCATTCTGCATCCCGAGGAGTGCGGGGTTTGAGAGGCTGAGCGGGCAGCAAGGAGCTGGACTCTCTCAAAAGTTCCTCTTTCCTGATGGACAATTCTGGGATGTCCCCCTGTCCTAGGAGTTGCTTTGCATTTAAATCATCTTGGGCTGAATTAATGAACATCTTGAAGTTGTATCCTTTCTGTTGGCTCCTAACGGGATGCTTTTGATTCTTCCTCTTTCAGCATTTGCCAATGCCTTGATGTTCTCCCACCCAAAGGGAATTAATCGCCGGGATGGAATGAAGAGCGCAGCGCAGAGAGCAGGCATGGTCCAGACCTCACAGGACTAATTATGTTCTTAAAGGGTAAGAAAATAATCTTAGGTACATTGGGAAGGAAGTGTTGTAGTAATGCTACATAGGGTTACTGGCATGTCTCCTGTATTTGTGCATTTTAAAAAAAAAAAAAAAAAAAAAAGAGACTTTCAAAGATACTTCTTGACCTCAAAAGGTTCAGCAAGGAGCTCAAGAAAAGAAATTTAATACCAGATGAATTTATCAAGTTTTCTTGACCCTTAGAGATGGGAAAAAACAAAGGAAAGATGCACATGAAGGTCTTGTGAAATTCTAATGCTGAAACACTCTCATGCACAAACTGAAAAGTCTCAAAACAGAGAGAGTTCAAAACCAAAGCAAATGAAGAGCATGGTACGAATTACAATAAGTGCTGTCGCAGACACTGCAACATGGCAGTTAAAGCTGATGAAGAGGACCCATGAAAGGAAAGGCAAGTGTCTGTTTATCAAAATATCAGACTGTTGGGGAGGGGAACTTTTTTGTGCACCTAATGAGAGGCAGGACAGAGTTAGAGGACTGGCAATACACAGCCATTGTCTGCAAGAGGAAAACGTGAAAGCAGACTCAGAATTGGTGACAGGCTGGGGTTATTTTAGTCTGCCAACTATCTGTATTTGTGGGAAGCGTACTTATGCACAGACATGCACGTATACTCCGAGGGTATCTCCTAGAGATAGCCGTATTCCTCTGGCAGTGATGAGACGCTACCTGCTACTCAGTTTTGCACGCGCTGCACCGGCTGTGGCCGTTTTAAGAACGGTGCGGTAGCAGAGCAGTTCCCTGCCGAGAGGTAGGACCGAAGGTCGGTCCTGGAGAGGATGCCCGCTGCCAAGGACAGTGTGGGGGGACGCGCCGGTCTTCGGGAGGGCGGCCAAGGGACCATCCGTCCGCATGTCCTCGTTCCGCAGCCAGGGCTTTCTGATGGAGCGGCAGTGAGTGGTCCCACTGCTACTAATAAGGTGTCGGCATCCTTAGCTGACCTTGGGAAAGACTTCCAAACCAAAGGTGAGGCACGAATAGCCCCTCTGAGAAACGGCTCCCATACGCGCAGGGTGCAGGCAGCCTCTGCTTGCTGCGCCTGTTGAAATAGGTGTTAAGCTTGGAAAAAGACAAACGTCTATCCTTTTTTATAAGCTGTGCATCCTGCTTCCTGGTGAGGCCCAAGCTGTACGCACACCGGGGAGGCAGCTGTGAACTGTGAAGAGTCTTCGCGGAAAAGCTCTTTTCTAAGAGGGTAAGACTGATAGCTAGAGATACAGTTAAGTAGTGTACCATCTCCCCCCCATCATGTTGCAGGTTGCGTGATGCATGCATCGGATTTAAAGAAAAGTAGTGTCTCTTTTTATCAAGCAGGCAGCATTCAGTTCTATTTCTGCTAAACATATCCTTTTTTATTGCTTTTTCAGGAGTTCAAGGCATTAGCATAAAACAATCGAGGAGGTTGTTTTTCCTAAGAGAGCGAGTGCCTGTTTACAAACTCATTTTATTTTCACAATATTCCATTGTTATTTATTTCAGACAGAAAGCTGTCAGATTAATGCACTCCCTCATGCAGGACAGCTTGCTTTATTGCCTGTTATTAAGACATAACATATATAACCTGACAGGCACTGCCCACGTCTGCATTCCACCAGTGAAAGGCAAATTAAGTAGAAAATGGAGATCTCCAGTATTTCTTAGGGCTAAAGTGATATTAGTTTTTAACTCATTTTGTATTCATAGAGGATTCTGCACGTTCGCAACATATCCGACAGAGTAAACTGTCCAAAGAAAAAGGTTTTTTTTAAATTCTTATAGTAGCTGCCTCTGAGAAATTCAGGCTTTAGAAGCATAGGAGGAGTCATCAAGTCCCCTTGTATAAACAGTTGCCAGGAAAGAATGAAAAAACGATGTTACTCGGGTGGCACAAGAAACCCTTCAGAAAGCAAACCTTGGAACCTTGGGGGAATAGCGGTGCAGGGTGAGAAACTTTAAACCCACGCCTAAAACAACCCAACAAACAGCCCTTGCCCTCCAGACCTCCAAATCCCAAACCACAGCACTCCTGTCGCCTCCAGTACCGCCTTCCAGCGAAAGCCGTTACAGCTTCCAGAGGAGGCACGTGTGGTTGCAAACATTTTATTTTTTAAGCTGTATCAAATTCCTTTTTCTTTGGTGTGCGTATCCAGCTGGTGGCAGGGCTCTTGTCCCCTTTCTCCTTTTCACAGCGACTGCTCGAGTGTCCAGAAAACTCCGGCAAGTCGCCCAGTTTTGCGTTGCACCAAGTGTATCCAGAGAACCCCCTGAAGTCTCTGGGGGGTTCTCGCCCCCCTCGCAGCACCTGCCTCTCACCACACATGCCGTGGGGAGCTGGAGAAAGGCCTGGCTTATCCCTCCGGGGGGGTGTCACCTTCCCCGCTCCCCCCTGCTCCTCCTCTGCCTCCCTCCAGGTTTGGGCTTTGCTCTTCGGTAGCCGTCAGCGTTACGGAACAGCTTGGAGGAATACAGCCGCGTATTTGGATAGGGTATTAAAACCCATACATTTTACAATAGCGTTTGCTTAAAAACTATGACTCAAGCCTCCTTTCTTACTGGATTTCAAATAGCAGCAATTTTAAGTGACAAAGTGCTGATTAATTTTGGTGCAAGTGCCAGTGAAAGTGGAATGGCAGAAATACCTTCCCCACCATCTGCAGTTCCAGTCATGTAAGCAACGTTATTAGTATTTTTCATTATCATTGATTTTTACTTTTTTTTTCTTTTTTTTTTTTTTCTCCCCAGGACTGAGTTGCTAAACTTAGTCACAGAAGCTGCTCTGGAAGAGCCTGCAAGAAGTAGGCTGGCTCCGGGACCTCTCACCTTGTCCCTTTACTGGCTCTTGACCTTTTCCTCCAATACTTTCCTGGTAACAACTTATTTTTTCCAATTCTCCCTGGAGAATCAAGTCGGTTTTATTACCGCAAATAAACATTAATATTAACTAAGTTAACATAAGGAACAAACAGAGGTCAGATTAAAGGAAGACTAATCTGAACATTGGGGAAAATACAGAGTGAGGCCCATGTCCACCTATAACCATCTGAAAGGGAAAACCTGACAGTCTTGCCTCTTGTGTGTACACTTGTAAACGTGTTGGGATTATTATTAACCCTTACTGCAGCGTCTGGACCACCTCCCTATTAACGCAGGTAGAAGGCATGCTTTAAAAGCTTAAAATATATAGTTCTGTTTTGTCTGTGTTCCCAGCGAGAAGGTTTTAGTGCTAGAAAGTCTTGGGCTTTATGGGAAGCTGCAGTATGTAAGGAACAGGCAATTTGCAGGGGAAACAAGGCCATGCTATTTAATGCTAAATAGTGATATACTAAATAAATTACTATGAAGAACTAACTCTTCTTCAATGTAATTACTTTTGTTTTTTTTTCCATTTCAGAAAAAACAGCCTAATGGGATAGGTAGGAAATGAAGCCAGGGAAAGGGAGGTAGTTTTTGTCTATTGTGCTGCAAATCTGTGGGCAGAGGCAGAGCTCAGAAGCTCGAGCACAACCTTGGGTCCCTGTCCCATTGCGTGTCTGATGACTCTGGGGCAAGACCGGGATGTATTGATGTCCTTGCTCCTCTTCTCCCTCTTGCCGTGCTTTCTGTAGAAGTAGGCCTAGGTATAGGGGTTAGGATTTTAGTCTTTTGGCAGCAAAGCTACTGTGTGGGAAACCACTCGTATCCTGCCAAGAAGTGCCAGTTTGCAGAAATATCATGAAGCTGCAGTAAATATCATTTTTAGATGCAGTAAATCCCCATGTGTGCAAATATATAATATGAACAAGCAATAATACTTTGAAATATTCTTGTATCCCTCAATGTAATAAATATTTTATTAGAGTAATAGAAAAAAATGCATACAGATAACCATAGGATACACACACAACTGGAAGTTTAAGGATAAATTTCAAACTTTTCAATATGAAACAAGGTACTCGGTACATATCTCATGGAGATATATAACTAGAAATTAAATAATACAATGTAATCACATGAAAATGGCAATACAGGAACATGGACTAGAACTTTGTGAAACAAGAATAGAAAGAGTCACCCTTTGTTGCATGAAACATAACTATATACTTACTAGTAACACCTGTTTTTCCATCCCTGCCCCCCCCATTTGCAAGTGTCTGAAAACATCACTGGTTAGCCACATTGAAAAGCAACTAGCCGTTTATAACTATATATGTACAGTATATACAGATCTTGCTTACTTCAACAGTTAGCACATATTTTCATCTGGATGTGATACTAATAAGGTAATTTGCTATTTGAATGCATATCAAGGTATCTTTTCTACAGTGCTATCATAATTTCATTAATCCTGGTTCTCTCCCTTTATAGTTCTGTGTATTGTAATAATACTGAGAGACTGAAAAAAAAAAAAGTCTTTAAAAGGATATGCTTTAATGTCACATGAACACTTGCTCTACTGCGTATATAGGCAGCTCTCTAAGAGGTGTCTAAAAGGCTGATTTGACTAAATTCACAAATATAGAAGTCAAACGTACCAGGTTTAATGTATCTTTAATATATTGCTATGAAAGAAAGTGTAGATTTCTCTATAATAGCAAGCTTGAAGTGTCTTTGTGTATTTTTTTATTATGACCTATAGTATTGCCATAAACTTACCAGAATCATGTGACAGAAATAGGGTGCATTAGAGTGCAAGAGCAGGTGAAATAGTTTTGAATTGGTTGAAGAGCAGAAGGAAGGAGAGTTATGAATGTAACACTGAATTAAGGATGAGTTTACAGTGCAGTGCAGTGGACAGAAGAGCAAGGTAATTTGGGGTTGCATATTTGGAAGCACCACATCACAAGGGAGGGAGGTGGTAGTAGTCCCTTTTCATAAGGCCATGGTGCAACTGCATTTCAGTAATGCTTACAGCTGGGCACTTTTGTTTGTTAGTGAAACACACTGACCGGAGTTCAGAAAAGGGCAGTAAAAATGATCCTGAACATGAGAGAATTTGATTATGGATAAAGAACCTCGTTAAGAACTATAGCTATAAGGAAATTAACTTCAAAAGCTATTGCTAGAGAGGAAGATTAGGCTTTTGAAAAGGTACATAAACTTACATACACTGCGATAAAACAGACAGCCGCCTTTGAAACAGGGCTGTGAAATCATTTCTTAAAGAGTAGTAGTGGAAGCCCTGCCCCTTGGACACCCCAACGTGGACTGTGCAAAACTGATGTCCATACTGCGACTTTTCTCTACCTTCCGCCTTTGATTCCTTGCTAGATTTAGAGTAATTTGTATAAAGGGCAGTAAGAAAACTGATCCAAACCTACTGGATTATGACACACTGGCTTAAGAACGGCTGCTCTGTCGACGTGTTATCATCCAATTGAAACGCTATGTCTCTGATTTCTTCTTTCATATGTCGAATGACGTTATTGTAACAATGCAGAACATACCCAAAACAATTCAGTGTCACTGCAAAAATGGAGTTTCTCACTGAGCTAAGCTCTTCCTCGTAACTATGATCATAGTGCCATTGCTCTCCCTCTCTCTACGTTTTATCTTAAGTACGTAATATGTAAACTCCTTTGGTTCAAGTATTAAGGCATTTTAGATTCCTTTTTAAAGGATTTGCTAAACTTTACATGATATTTTTACTTCAACCTACAGTGAAATATAAAGAATTTAAAAACACGTCAGGAGAGAAGAAAAACATGCATTAACCACTGCAGTTTTTTTAAAAAAAGCACTTCTCTGTAGTAACTGATTTTTTCTTTTTTTTCCCCCAGCAAATGAAAATGTATCATCACAACACTGAATTAAGAGTCAAGGAAAATATTGTTGGTAAGAAGCTGGATACACTGAAGATATTCAAGACTGATGGACCAGAACCTCTTGCATCCATACCTATGACAAATAAAAAAGGTCAGGATTAAATGAAAGCATGAGTATCTGCTGTGCCAAATTATTAGTCTGCCAAATTATTACTCTTCCTAGATGCTAAGCAAAAATTATTGTGAATTTTTATTTCTGACAAGCAACGAAAATTTACAAAAATACAGTAAGTATTTTAAAACTACAGCAATGCCTTGCAAAATGCTGAAACTGTATGAATGGTCTTTACTTTCAAGATAATAATAAAAAAAGGGGAAAAGGTAGAAAAATCTAATGTTTTTAATACCAATTTACATGGTAATTTACCAGTTCAATAGAATGAAGTTTGTCTTGCATAAGGGCATGAAGACTGTTAATTGCTTTTCTTTTTATTACCTTATTACCATACAACATACAAGTAATTCTTTTTTTCTCCCCATCAATAAGGACTCAATTCTTGCAAAGACAGGCTGTGACAACTGCTGGCTGTCAACTGCAATTTTAGTAATGATTCATTACGCCAAGGCGGAGGCATGTCTTTTTATGCTGTGGCTGGTATGAAGGAGGTTCTGGTATTGGTTAAGAACCCCATAAAAAGCATGTGACAAAATAAAAGTATTCAGCTTCAACCTACTAGCTAGTCTGGGTATCAGGATCTGATCGCTGCTAGTGCCATCTCCGCCTTCAGTTGTTGCTTTTACTTCTATAATGTAATCTTCGTTAAACTGGAGCAGAAGCTCAGCGGTTGTCTTGTCCGTGTTCAGCACGTTTATAGTGGTCTGACTGCTGGTCCTGTACAAAACCTGCAACACAAGCAAAGAGCTGTAGTGTGTCATTTCTTCCACTAGGACCTGAGCAGCAATTTTTATTTGTGTTTCTTAGGAACAAGGTTTCAGTCTTTAAAAAGAGGGGATGAGAGAAAAGATCTGATTTTTGGTTACTACTATAGGGCAGAATTACATTTAAAGAAAAAAGGTAACATCAGTCAAGGTCTTTTATTCTAGCTTTAATCTAAAATGGCACAATGTATAATGATAACAAATGAATAATATATTCTGTTGAGTGTCTTAATATATTGTTCTATGAATTATGCCACCATCTGGAATCTGCCATTATCTAGATCAGCTTCTTATGCCAATAGGTAGTTTGGGAAGGAGAGAGCTAATCAAAAGTACAGACTATGTTGGAAGATGTTCTGCAAGTGCTGTGTGATTGTTCTGTCATGAAACTTAACTGCATTTGGCATCCTATGTTTTAAAGAATGGGAGCTGCATCTGAATGTCACAGCCCGCTGCTCAAGATGATCAGGCAAGAGGAGGGATTTAAGAGCAACATCAGCCTCTCTTCTGTCCTGAAGGCTTGAAAAGCCCAAAGGGTCCCTAGTGCCCGTGGCACAGCTAGGCCTAGAGAGAGGTATGTCCTGGCAGAGTTAAAAAATATGTGGATCCAGCACATTCACCTGGCCAAGTTTCACAAATTTGACTAGCAGGTAAGCTTGGGAGTTTCCCCTTGCAAAAACCAGCAATCCCAACTCCCCCAGAATAACAGCAATAATGATGAAATGGAAAAAAAAATGCAAAGCTATTGGAATTACACACACACCGCTGCCCTGGAGACATGCTCCGTCATGCTGTGCATTGCTATAAAACGCTCTCGGAGGGACACAGCTGCATGGCTTGCTTCCACAGTGACCGTGCTACGGCTGCTCTGGCATTTTCAGTGTCCTTTGTTGGTTCTTCTCTTCCTGGCAAACCAACTTTTGTTAACCATACTGCCCTTGCCTTCCGGGATAAAAACGACCCCCTAAGTGCTTTACTTCAGTAAAATTAACGAGCTTTATCAAAATTCAGCTTATCTTTGTGTACTTAGCAATGTTGGTTATCCACAGGGGAACCTGAAATTGTTGTGGGAGACAGAGTATGCAGTTTGCAACTCCACATGGTATGTTTTTAGGTCAGCTACCGTCTATGAAACTAGGTGTCTTATCTAAACTGTAAACATGTATTTTTTGCCAATACAACTCAGAACACTGCATAGTCAGATCTTCAGTGTAAATCTTTTATGCAGGAATATATCATATGGGATCCAGCTGTACACAGCTCATCAAGAACATCCTCAGCTATTCTCTTAAACACACTTAAGTAAGATATATTTAAACACTTGTACATTTGTGCGCTGATCAGATTTAGAGTAGATGTAGCAACGTAATTTCTATCAAGACAATGAACATGTCCCACAGTAGGTAAGAAGAAGGGTTAAGAATATCAGTTTGATATATGTGGTACTAATAAATATACCTGGCCAGCAATAGAAACTCTATCTATCAGCTAAATCTTTGATTATTTGGTTTCTTGCAAAATGTTATATGTTTCAACAAGTGTTATACATTTATATGTGATAAGTGTTATACATGATTTAACGTACAGTGTTATATGCCTGGGAAAGTGGGATCCCAAAAGCCAGCAGCAATGCCTGCAGCTCCTGGCTTTGTTTGCATGAGGAGGAGAAGGCATTTAGTGTATGATTAATGGTAAAAGGACCATGGTTTATGAGACATTGTTAGACTATGATTTAAAATCCATAAAAAGGAGACACTACTGAGATGGTTTAGATGTGGTATTGTGCATCCTCTGAGCTTACTGCCTTGCAATTAGACAAGAAAAAGCAAACCGTGGATTGTTTTCAGATATTTTTCTGGTCTGTTTTCACTTACCTTATATCCAGTCACCTCAGACTCATTCTCCATAGCTCTTACTTCCTCCCAGCTGAGGATTACTCTGGAGTCGGTGACATTCCACACAACGTTTCCCGGCGGTTGACTGGGTGCTTCAAATACATAACCAGAAGCATGACTTTAATTGGCATTAGTGATTTATTCTACAGTAGGAAATAATAGCTCAGGTAATGGACTGTCATTACGTGTCAGATGCAAAAGCAACTCAAATGCAGCCTTGTTGTTTGTACACTTTAAGTTTCAGAGACTAAACTGGAAAAACAGAAGGAAGGAAAAATAGAACAGCGCATAAATGTTATTTCTGAAGTTGCGTTATCTATTGATGGTCCTCCATTAAATACAGCCAGACAAAAAGCACGTGTCTTAGGACATGGATGATCAATTAGAAAAAAAACTCTAATGAAACCAATGATGGTAACAGACAATTTCTAATTTTAGTATATTGCCAAGAATAAGCAAAAAAACTTTACAATATATTATGTTAGACAAATTTAGTCTTCGTGAATATTCAAATCTACACGCTATGCTGATTTACTTTAACATGTTTGTAATGTAAAAATATTTGACAGATTTTGTTGTTGTTGTTCTTTTAACTCGAGGCGTGATTTTGAAATGCAGTCTGTACCATTTCTGTATCTGCGATTGGAACAACAGTGGGCTTTGGCCAAGTAAATCTACTGGGGGTTTTTTTGTTCATTAACAATTTGAGACTGTTACTTTCAAAAGGAGTAGTATGCTTTTGGCTGTATGCTTTAATATATCTTGAAACTGCCAAGCGTTCAGGGAAGGTGCAGGTAAGTACAAACCTCTTAAGATGCCTCAAGTTTGTTCCCCAGAAAATGGGTCATGCAGTGACACAATCAATGATTAAAATCTTTTCTAAATGTCTTAAGGAAAACAATTTACTGTTGCTGTCACCTAGTGGAGGCAACTGCTGCTTAGGTGGACGCTTTGATGCTGAAGGTTCCATATTAAACACTGACACTGGTTTTAAACACTCCTATGCATATGCTTACGGGGTTTTTTTCTCTCTTTTTTCCCCCCTCTTATTTGTAAACTCTTTCACACATGTAACTCTCTATCTTCTTTCCATGAGCAGTCAGAACAAACCCCACCTGATTAGACACAAAAATGTAAGAGTGAGACTTCAAAGAATTATTCTAAAGTCAAACAACCACTCACAGGTGGGAGTTTTTTGCAGTATTTGCCTTGTTCTATACAATAAACAGGATTTAACCTGATGCACTAATAGCTACTTTTTGTAAGTGTAAGAGGAGATTGTTTTGCTCCTGAGAATTAAGTATTACAGCATATATGAGTGGTTTTCACACTGAGATATTAAAGCTGAATTTCTAAAAGATATGAGTCATTCTTTTAAATCCACAACAAAATACTAATATAACATCCGAAGAAATGAAGAGTAATTATATATAAAAACTGTAAGCCTCTATCTATCACTTGACTTATGGAAGTGAGTCAGAAGGCTCCAATTCACTTCAGACACAAAAATCTCTAGTAATCTTCAGTGTTCAGAACAGCAGAACTTAATTTGTAAACAGGTCAGATCCTGGACCACCACATCATGTAAGTACATGTCCGGTGCTAAGCATGTAAAAAGCTACATGGATTTCTCTGAGACTCCTCAGATGCTTAAAGTTGGTCATATACACTAGTATTTCTCTGAATTAGAACCAATGGACAGAACATTTGGTTGTATTTTAAGGCTTTCTAAATGTGAAATAATTGTAACATCTTGCCTTATAAACTTAGGCAAGTCTTTGCCAGTTACTTACTATTTTATATAGCAATATTTTATGAAACAAAACCATACTTCTTATTTTGGGCTATGAACATGAGTATTTCAAATATAAAAGCAAAGATACTTTAACGGTCAAAGACTGAGTTTTTGATCTTGAAATACACTGCCAGTTGAACTTACGTATTTGCGTTTCTTGATATAGGTAACAGTTACTAAGCAGCATCTTGTAGATCACGTGGGTGAAGGTAAATGCAATGTGCACAGAAATCCTTCACAGTGAAAAACAACATCAATCACAAATATTCAAGTTAAGGTAGAAATTGGGATTGATTAAAAATCATGCATTTGAATGAAAAATCAGTTTCTACTGTAGCAGTACAGAGAATTATTTGTCTTAGTCAATTCAACTAGTAGTTAGCAAAATCTTTCAGATTGACATTATACTGTATGGCAATGTTTTTGCTCTCTCTATTCACCAGCAAGATACATGGACATAGTACAACTAATTTTTAATTATTCCAAATAGCATAGATCTTGACTAAGGGCCTGACCAGATCCTGTTCAAATCAGTGGGATCAAGGTGCTTGTCCATTTCTCCTTCACACATCCCAAAGGCAGGTGGTCACTAAAAAAGGACTGAAAAAAATCACTGCGCTGACCAGGCTGGCACAACCTCTTGTGAGCAGCCAGTAGCCACACAGATGATTAATTAGAGAAAACTATTCACCACATGCCAGGTACAGGCTACAGGCAGTGAGTTACTTCATATCAGCCAATTCATGGTAACTATGTATATAATAAATTCAAACTCTAGCAAATATAACCTAATCTGAGTTGGTTCAGTCCTCCGTGACAGAGTGTTGATACTCATTTCTGCATATAATAATTTCTGATAAACTAGCTTATTTCATAATATTGATGATGCAACTACTTTTGGTAGAATGATGTTAATGACTATTCCAGGCAATTTGACCTTTCAGACAGATTTAATTGTACATTCTTGCAAGTCTGACAGAAATACTTCAAGATCAGTGACCCTGATTCTGAGTTGTATTACAATGTAAGAGCATACTAAAAATATTTCCATTTGTAGAAAAATTAGTGCAGCCTTTGACAATCTGTTCTCCAGCTTAATTTCTCTTTTTAATAGTAAAGTGGCCTCTCGTGCAGTTTGTTCAAGGGGAAGCAATGGACACGAAGGATTGTTTTGCATCAATTGTATGAGGATCATTGCATTTCAAACGCCGTGCCCTAGAGAACTTAGAACATTTATGTCATAAAACGCTGAAAAATTCAACAAGTCTCTGTTTTTTCCTTCCAAATAACCAATTTTTCTTTTAAAATTCTTCCGGTTACTAGAAGAATAATAAAGGTTCTATGCAGAAATTATGTATCTTCAGCTCCAGTGGCATAGTTGACTTTTACTTACTCATCCTGCTAAACTAGCAGAGGGTAGAAAATGGAAGATCGATACTCGAATTAATTGTGTGACTCCTCTAGTCTGCATGAAAATTTAGGTCACTTACGCATATTGTGATTCCCAGTAATGCGCCTATTTTTCATTTCCCTGCAAGTGCTAACACACCATTATGTCTCTCCCCACTTTAAATTCAAGATACTTACGTGTCTTTTTTGTGGTAGCATTTACCGTGGCACTAAAGGGACCTGCTCCAGCACTGTTATAAGCACGGACAGCTGTGTAGTATGCTAAGTTGCTCTTCAAACCTGTTATTCTTACTGATGTCTCATTCCCTGCAGCTTTTACTCTGTTTGACGATTCTTCTTTTTCACCATTATTCCAGTACCTAACCTAGTAGATATAAACCAAAACCATTTAAAATCTTGCATGGAGTGGACTGTTCACCCACAGCATTGCATTTGACTCTTTTAAGTGCATTTTTTTTCTCAGATGAAAAAGGCAGAAATACATTGAAATTTCAAAAATATGCTTACGGTGTAAAAAAAACCCCCAAACTTATCCATCTGCTTTTCACGCTTACTGCTCTTTTTAGTGTGATTGTAGGAAAAAGGAAACTAAAATATTAGATCTTGCTTGAATTTAAAAATGACAAGAGGAAAACCATTACTTCATTTAAGAAGTAAACAACTTAAACTCAGAAAACTGTACCTTACAAAATAGTTTCTTGGGAGGTAAATGTAATTCTGAAATGTCAGTTTGAAAATACTGTTAGACAGACACATGACTATCAGCGCAGGAAGCAAAACACAATTTCATTCTCTGTTCTTTGTTTTCGAAGATCCTTAGAAGAAAATACCCTTCTTCTGGGTTGTAGGTGGGGCAGGAAGCAAGCAAGATATGTGGTAATCTGTCAGGAATTTGTGCTGCTGTGCTGCAGCCTGCATGATGACCCTTCTGGCTCACAGCCCTTTACAAATGGGAGCATATTTTAAATGAGCTTACCTCGTAGCCCAGTAACCTTCCACTACTCATCTTCCAGGGAATGGCTGTCCAGGAGACCTCGATGACCGAGGATGACAGACTCGTTGCGGATACACCAGAGGGTGCTATGCTAGGCTCTGTATTCAGAAATCAATAAATGAGAGATGATCAGCAGCATTGGTGACTGTGGAAATAAGCATGTCCATGTTCAAAGTGATCTCATTTCTAATAACTGTTTGTTGCTATATTCTCTGATGAAACATCTCATGTTAAATATCTGGAGATAACACAGTCACATACCTTCTTCAGCTGAAAAAACTGTGGTTACTGAACTAAACGGCCCTTCTCCTTTATTGTTATAGACGCCAACTTTGACTTCATATGGTGAAAAGGGCAAGATGCTTTCATTCCTGAAGACGTATCTTGGTGTGTCAGGAGAGGTGACCACGGTCTGTATCCATGTTGTGGTGCCAAAGGGGCGGAAAGCAACAACATAGCCAAATCCTTCTCCATTTTGTAATTCTTCAGGGATGGGCTGTGAGAAAAGCAACAGACAACAGAAGTCTGTGATACTACATACAGCATTGGACATGTTTTGCAGGAATAAAGTACTGACAGACTAACATACGTGATTGCAACCAGGTTCTGGTACTGCATTTGGGATCATTCCATCAGCAAATTAACTCTGGTAAAGCAGAACAAAATGTGTTCCTTCGAATGTATTTTTAAGGTTTGCACTTCAAGAAGAGAACAACTTTCAGGTATATTCCTTGTTTTCCACTGTTTTAAGATGCTCTTCAGTAAATACAATTTTTTTCAATTTCACAATCCATAGTTCATTAAAAAAAGAGTAATTGCTTAGTCAACAACTATTACAGAAGCCTGATACTACCTTTGTACAGTGGCTCATACCACAGTGATTATGATTAGATAGCCACACAGAGTAGTCAATATTAGTAACAGATGGTTAACATTTTTTAACTCATTAAAAAGGGGATACATAATATAAAGTAGTATCTGATTGATTGTTTGTATTGGCTGGCACATGCATCCAGAGTTAATGGTAGGAAAGCAAGAACTGCAAATTTGCACTGAAAAGCATAATTCTTTGGTTCAACCTTTGAGCAATAACCCCTTCCTCTCCCCTGCCCCCTTTTTAGTGTTAACATTTGTGTGAGAACAGAAGCAATCTCAGACAAATTAACTAAATTTCCTACTGATTGCCATCTAGCACAGTAACACATGAAAGCGAAAGAGGGAAGGCAAACGTGCATAGCTCACATTACAGAATGTTACCGAGCACATATACATCCTAGATGAGAAGCTGCTGCAGCCAGGGAAATTCATCTTTTAAGAAGCCTTTGAATGAAAACAATCATTCTCTGAAGAAAATTGCTTGCCAGAAAACTTACATCCCATGTTATGACCAGTTCAGACCTGCTGCCTCCTCCCCCACTGACTTCAGATGGGGGAATTTCAGGAACTGTGAAAAGGAAACGTATAGCTGTCTACACAGTGTAGATAGATACAAGAGACAACATCATATAACATTAACCTCATGCTCTGAAGCTAACCCGGTTGTATTCGTATTGCTTTTGCAAATCAAGGTCAATGCTTTTGAGGCAGGGTGGGCAGTCCTGGGAAGCCCCAGCCCTGGGGCTTTAATCCTGGGGTTTTAATTGATGTGTTCTTCTGAGCCACATGCTTGTTACATAGAAGGTATACACTCATCAAACACTAGTAATGAAAAAAACACCTGACAAAATTAACCTCTCTCCATCCATTAATACCTTCAGACTCTGCAGCACTGCCTGATCTGACAGACTCTGGCATACTAAATACAGTTTAAATGTATTTAGATGTTATGCTTCTGTGATGCTCAGTAATGCAACACAAACTGTCCCACAGCTAAATGGAAAAATCATGAACAAACTACTTATAGGCTTTTATATTCAATTGCACTTCCAAGCTTGTTTGCAAGGAACCAAGGGTATGAACACTCCTTTTTTGTTAATATTCAAGATTCTTGAATTAAAAACAAGTAGAAGAACCCACTAACCTGCCTCTTCAGTTCTTACTTTTTCTGAGGGTAAACTAGGTTCTCCACCTCCTATTTTGTTACTGGCAACTACACGAAATTCATATTCAACCCAAGGATTTAAATCCACTACTGTGGTTGTGAATGTTTTTCCATCGATCACATCTGGAACTATTAAAAACAAAAAGAAAGAAAAAAAGGAAACTAAGAACATGGTGTCCCTGGTCAAAAATGTTTCAACAGAGTCTGTAACAAGAATTGTGTTTTACCTGTTGTAACTCGCTGCCAGCCAACTGAAAAGGGTGTCCTTGCTTGTACGGT
This sequence comes from Harpia harpyja, assembly GCF_026419915.1. Classification (NCBI taxonomy): domain Eukaryota; kingdom Metazoa; phylum Chordata; class Aves; order Accipitriformes; family Accipitridae; genus Harpia; species Harpia harpyja. The sequence goes on from NC_068969.1 coordinate 21,034,798, forward strand.
GTAAGTGGTTACCGGGCTGTGATTATCTGTGCCTTCTTGCCAGGAGATCTGAGCTGTGGTATCAGTTATTTCATCCACTTTCACGTGTTCAGGGGGCCCAGGAGAGCCTAGAATCAGATTGAAAATTACCTAGTGTTTTGTAAAGCCAGTACCTTGGAAATCACTAACACAGCAGTATGGATTCTCATTTTATCAGCGCTGTGGGAGGAAGAAAACAATTCAGCTTGGAATAAGAACACTTGTAATTATTGTTTTACATTCACTAAACTTTGATAATCTAATTGTCAAATACTCTGAATTACAGCACGGATGACAGGGTTTTGTTTTTTTCAAGAACCTTTGTTCAGCGTGATCCCTCTATCTTTCCAATGTCTTCTACTTTAGTCCTCAATGTCCTCTTTCAAGCTACTAATACATCTCTGTAGTCTGCCAATTTGTTATCTACAGCTGTTTTATTGTACAATGCACTGTAGCAATTTTTCAGCGCAACATCTGATCAGCACCCCGAGCAGCAATTCAGTCAGGCAGGCTTTCTGCTGCCTTCTGGAAAATCCTGACTCTGGGCATCCTGGCAAAAATGCTGGGTTTTGTCTCATCTGCACCAGCAAAGGGGGTTGAAATAACTAACAGCACATCAACAATTAGAAAAATATCTGGCATATTGTAAAATATATTGAGTAAGTGTTGATCACATAATACGCTTTCGTAGATCAAAGCTTTTTCTCTTGCAATAAATGTAGCTGTATCATCAGCAAAGAAAGCTACAGTTCTGGCTTAGCTGTGACCATTCCAGCTCTGAAGGAAAAGGAATAAGCCTGCATTAAATGCTTTAAATTCCAGTGTGTCCGTAGGACAAACCCTATCCTATGCTCTGGCAGCAGTAGCCCATTTCACAGGAAGGATTCTGGCATCACCAGCCCCAACTGTTCAGTTTGCAGAGGCAGCAACTCACAACTCGCTCACAGCTGCCAGTACCAAGTTCCCTCTCGTCGGTGACTGGAAGGACTGTCAGTGAGAAAAGATGTGAAGTCAATATTATACCCTCCAGCTCTTAATTTCTCTGGGAAAAGTTAGGCTTCATCCAAAAATTGAGCTAAAATTCTCCCTAACTGCAAAGCAGAATGACATAATTCAAGTCAAGTCACAGTCATTCATCACATAATTCAAGTCATGAATTGGTTTTGCAATCTACTACATCAGTTGTTTCTGTAATCTACAATATGAAAAAGTTAGAAAATATGATTCATGGTAACCGAAGCTGGAATTTACCTCGTACGATAAGGTCTGCTGCAGATGCTACGCTATCCACTTCTGTCTTCACCATACAAACGTATTTTCCACTATGTTTCAGCTGTATGTTTCTAATCATTAAATCTCCTGATGCACTCTGTCGAAATACAAAGTTATTATTAACATAAATGTACTACCTTGTAATTTAATATTAAGATTGTATTTGTAAATGGAAAAGAAATCAACCAAAAATGTTGAAGGTAAAGTTGCTCAGAAATTGCACTGGCAGACAGCCTGCAGGATAGCAAGTTACTACCCATCAGCTGCTCCATGGTAATTGTCTGTAAGCATTTTCCTAATAAACATGAGGTAGTGTCCCTCTTTTACAGGAGAAGTAAGCCACGACATCGTTAGGTCGTACTGGGAACACACCTCCTGACTGCTATTAGGAACCACGAAGAAAGTCAGTGCCCTATGACCAACCATTTGTCTCAAAGCCCTAAGGAAGAAAAAACATGGTTTCTATGGCCATTAACCAAATTGATTTCTAGATAGAATTTATAAGTCTAGTTATCACAGATTTTTAAGGAGTTCAAATGTGTAAACAACAAAGCTGAATTTGGTCCGTTCTACCGGTTATTGTGAGCACACTTTCATTTAAAGGTTGTACATTTCGAGCTAAATTCCCCATTTTCCAAGTCTAAGTTCTATTCTTTGTTCTTCATTGAATATTTAATCTTTGGTCATTTTTTTTCCCATTGGTCTCTCTCATGTCAAAGCATATGGTTGATCTCCTGAATCAAGGGAAACATACATAAAACTTGAGTAGTAACTGTGACTTCATCTCACGTTAGGGCTCCTTGTATACTATTTGTTTTCTGCATCACTAAGCAGAGAGCTTGATACTAAACCTTTGGTAGCCAGCGTCACTTCAAAAAAATCTCCTCTTTATGTCAGCCGAATTACTGCTTTTACCCAGTTCGCATCATATTTTCCAGGAGAAAAATCTCCCAGTCAGATTTCAGCTTTTAAAACTTTTGGGGTTTTTTTTTGTTTTTTTTTTCTTTTTAAATTTTCTGGAGAAGCAGTGTTTCATTTGAGGACAGAACCCTGGTTTGTGGATATTTTCAGCTGCTCTGGCCACATGACCAATTCTTGGGCACACAGTAGTTTGGGAGAAAGGAGAAGACACAATTCTGGAGTTTAGTTTAGTCTTCGAAAAAAATTAACCACCTTTCCAACCATTTTTCTTTGTTTCACATTCACACCCATTATTTCAGCATTATGATATCTCACTTTTTTATTTAACAAAAGCTGAAAACAATTCTGCCTGATTCCCTTCCATGTGCGTGTAAACACAATGCCTGGTCTTCTATGAAAGCACACATGCAAGCATTTGCAGGACAATTCAGCACTGACTGCCTACAATACATTAGAAGTTGAGTCAAAGGCAATCTAAAATCCATCTACTAGATTGGAAGTGGATATTCAGGGAATGACCAACAACAGCAATGCATATTCACAAGCAAATCATGTTCTACGTGAACTTATTTTAGCAAACTAAATTTAAAACATCTTGACAAAGGGGACTGTCAAATGGAATAATTTTACTTGAAATAAATCCCACCAAAATATTAACCCTGCATTTAAATTATTTTGGGGAAGAATCCCAAAGTACTGGGGAGAACACAGAAACCTGCAGCAGCAAAAAGCTACAACGTAGAAGGCCCTCTCACCTCCCATAGCTCTGCAGACCATCAGCAGTATCCATATTCTTGCCTAGCCAGACTAAATCTTTGTCAGTGTGGACAAGTCCAGGTGACAGTAAGATCACCTTCCTTTCTCCATGCTACCCACAATACAAATAAAGAGTAGTCCATGCAGTATGAACAGCTGCTGAAATTGCTTTTGCTTCTCCTGACTGCATAACAATTTCAGCCATTGCTGGGCACTATAAGCAGGTGATACCCGAAACAGTTTAGAGTCAATCTGTTCAAAATTTTGGAATCTACTTGGTTTGCCATACTCTGTATAAATCATCTGTCTAACAAAAAAAAAAAAAAAAGAAAAAAGAAAAAAAAGAAAAAAGAGCAGTAAGACAGTGTTACATCCTATATTTTTCTAACCATCTGGAAGACCAGGTGGTGGTCCCATAACATTCCCGCTAACTACTACATGTCAGAGACCTCAGGCATGCATGACAGGGACTTCCAAGACATCATTACATAGAAATCTATCCATTGAAAAATTATTTTCTTTTTGCCATGTTTACAACCAAGAAAGCTGAAGTTATTTTTGCACAGATATTTTCATTTAACACATATGCACTGCAACCATGGGAAGGCTTAGAACATATTTATGCTTATTTACTTACCATGACCTGCATATAACTCCAGATGACATTATTCCACTGACCTTAATGTGATACAAAGCCCATAAAATATTTTCGTGGATCTCTTGGTAACCTATGAAGTTTTCTGCCAATGAGCTTCAATCCCTCTTTACACAAGTAAGAGTTGTTTTTTAAAAAAAAAAAACCCCATGAATGGCTATATTCCATAAACCCCCCTGATTCTGTACCTTACGACAAATTTCCAAGTAAAATGTTCTAGATTCAGAGTTCTGAGTTAGTTAGCCAATACTCCCCCTGGATTTTTCTTCAGCACTGACTGAGAATTTTTTGTGAAAAAATTCTTTTTTGATGCTTTTTTCCTCTGAGGAAAAAAAGAAAACGACACCTAAACAAGGCTTTGATTTGGAATTATGCCTGTGTTTGTTTTAGGAAAAAGCTGAAATTTTTAGTGACAAAAAATACTGCATTTCCCAATCAGCTTATGAAGCCTTAATTGAGCCAGTAAAACTGTCAGATTCAGGTTTTGGTATGTTTTTAACCTTTCCTTTCTAATATTACTATTTGTATATACAACCAGAGTACAGCTGGGGGGAAATATTACTAAATAAATAAAGTCCATGTAGCAGTACTGGAAGGTAACGGGCTATGAAACGGAGCATTCCCATTACAGCATGACAGATGGTCAGTTTGTAATTCTCAAAACATTTCTGTGAAAATGTACATGATATATGAATATCTCATGGCTCCTACAAGGAAATCTCATCATCTCCACATGCAGTTATATTTAATCAATTGCAAACTGCAGAACAATCTGTGTGTTTGGTGCCTACTGATTAAATGCTAAATCTTTCAAGGTTTTACAGGCAAAAAGAAAAAAGTTAGGTGCTGAAATTTCAGTTTCACAGGCAGTAGTGTCTAACCCACAGCTATTCCTCTAGGGCAAGATATCTGGCAAGAGTATGTGAAAGGAAACTTTGTGAAGGCTTATAATGGCCAGTTTCATGCTGATGCTCAGCTGCTTGTTTTCTTATCACTTGGCCATGGCTTGCACTGTAATAAGACCCTTTTGCTGTAATTGATTTCATTCTCTTGATACATCTGTCATCTGTCTTAATACTTTACTTTTCATGTTTTGATTAGAAGGCTAAATTCTAAAAACCATTAATGTCATCATGCCCACCCCAGCAGCATCTCTGCATCTTGCGTAGGAGATATTTAATGAGGAGATGCTCAGGCAGAACGTTGAGGGATACGCTAGGGACGCAAGTGCCGGAAAAATAAGGAAAGATGGGATGGTTTTGTTCAGCTTTAGGCTGAAGCCCACAAAGTCTGCACCAAGTTCCTTAATCTGTCATTGCTGAGTTTCATGTGATCTTGGGGAAAATCATGTGGGGACAGATGTGGAAACAGAGGTACACACTTCCAATACGTCAGGTCTAAAACACAAGGCGTCTGAACAACGGGCAAGCAATGGGCAGCAAGCTAGCTCAATGAATAATTTCCCTCCAACATAGAAGAAAATTCTACAGGCCCAAAAGAGAAGCAGCATCCTATTTTTACCATGTCGAAAAAAGAAAAAAGTAAGCCTGTCTGTGCTGCATACATCTACAAGGCAAATGAAGAGAAGGTGTTTGCAACTTACCCCTCCAACCTTCTCAAAATGAGAAGCGTCTTTCTTGAAATCGGTGAGCGTTCCATTAAAATACCAGGTGAAGCTGATGTCCAGTATAGGATCATGCTGAACCTGGCAAGGCAAGATGACGCTTTCTCCAACAGTGACATCCATGTTGGAGGGTGCCAAAGTAATCCTTGTTGGCTCTGTTGAGAGCAGAAGTATCAGTTATTGGATTCCTGTATTGCTGAGCTTTGCTTGCTACTAATATTCTACCACGTTCTTCAAATATGATTAATGACAGTCACTTCAAATTATGCAGCTGGACTATAAATGCTGCTGCCCGACCCCTCTCGTTGGAGCATTGTGCCCTTGCACATTTACCAGTGGGAGCTACTCGACACTGAAAAGGTAAATTTTCACCTGCTGTGTACAGGCCAATATACTTTACAGAGCTAAATGCACTGCAACCCACAGCAATGAAATTACCATTCAAGAGCATGTGTGGTTCTCAGCAATAACACTCATGTTTTGGAGCAGGAAGCTGTAGTAGCAGCCACTGGGAAGATTAAGAGGTGGGAGTGAGAGAAGGAGCTAATAAAATCTGGAAACTAGAGGAAATCCACATAGGGTAGAATGCATTGGATATTTATGTCCATATATCATATAGAACATAAATAGTGTCATTAAGAACAGCTGCTTGTTATTCCAGAATAACATTAATGGAGAAAAATTTCAAGTACTGTAAATACTGCGGAAATAAAATTTAATTCCAGAAATCCTTTGTATATAATTCTATTATTTGTATATAAAGGGACATGAATCATTTAGGAGCACAGACAGAAAATATGAAGCTGTTAATTCACTGAACAAAATAATCCTGTTTGGCTCTATGAGATATATAGGATATGTAATGCAGTAGGGTATTAGATAATTCTGAGTTTGGAAAATCTTTCAGATATTCCAATCTTTAAAAAAGAACATCATGAGAAAAGACATTCTTCAGAAACTCCACAGACTACTGGTCCTTTTAATCCAGTATCTTAAACAGCAGCTAGTAATGGGTGACTTAGAGGAAGGAGCAAGAACCCTTTTAACAACAATTACGTATACAATTCACTTTTGAAAAACTTTATATTTTACTGCCCTTGGAGTCCCTGAACGCTCCTGCAGCTGTAGTTTCTACCACACCTTTTTCCATAGGCAAACAGCGTATAGTTCCTTAGGGCTAAACAGATTTTGGACTGGAATATAAAATTACCTCAAATATTTTTTTTTTTGCCATGTTTTTTTTTTTTTCTCAACAAGTTCAAAAAACCCCCAAACTTTAAAGCAGAATTGTACTAGTTAGTATTTAGATAAGTGAGAGAGGGGAGGAAAGTGTTCAGAACTTCCTCACATCTGAGAAATATCTTTGTCAAAGACAGAAAATCCCTCAGTCTCTTTCCTCTCAACTAATAAAAGAACTATAACAAATATCCTTTTATCTTTGCATTTTGTTAAATATATAACTTCTCACACTCTCTACTTTCTACCACTTTTAGTATTTTTTCAGTAAGCAAACTCAGACTCCACATTGTTGCAGGCTTCCATTGCAGGGTTTGCAATTCAATTTACATCACCTCACAGATGACCCCATTCCAGCTCACCTACCTGTAACTATTAAGTTTGTTGAGCCACTGGCTGTTCCAAACTGGTTTGTTGCCAGGCACATGTAGCTTCCAGCATCAACTTTGGTCACATTGGCTATTCTTAGTTCTCCATCCTTTAATAACATGATTCTAAAAAATTATGACGAGATTTTAAAAGTTGCAGCACTGGTTTGTAGACAAAATGCTTTAATACTCATACTGTTACCCTTAGATATATCAAACTGCATCAATTACCAACCTGATGTTTGAAAATTTTGTGGCCATACACTGACAATATACAACAAATGTGAACCCATCCGTATATTACTCACCATTTTGGACACCAGTAGAACCAATGTTTCAGACATGTATGTATGCCTACGTACGTGTGTGTGTGTGTGAGAGAGAAATCCCACATTAACTCCATCTTTGTCAGATGCACCAATTGAAACTAGAATAATTTTCAACTGTATTACATTGTTTGCCTCATGCAGTCTTGCGTGGAAACTCTGAAATAACTGTGTGTCATTATTATGATGGTGCAATAGGATTTTTCATAAGCAATCCACATTTTGCACTTTTCAGGATTCATAGATACAAGCCTAACACCGACTGCATTGAAGTCAATAGCTCATTTGCACAACTGACTCTCTAGAGTAGGAGTCAGCCCATGCAAGTAGAAACTCAGTACTTGCATAGAAAGCAAACTGAGACTTCACACCGTTGCAGACTTTGTCTCAGTTTATCCCCTACGCTAGAGCAGGAGCGACCTGCAGATGTAGTAGAGGTATGCTTTGCGAAACGACTTGAAGGAAAGAAAATTCCCTCCACCCCACACAAATTCCACCAGGGAGAGCGATGCCTAACGGACAGACAGCATGGAACAAACCAGAAAGATGCTTATAAAAAATGTGGACAAAAGACGACCCACAGTACTGCTATAGACAGAAGAGCACCAGCATCCCAACGGCAGAGATGACATCCTAGACAACAGCCCTGGAGGGAGGTAACGGTAAGGCTAATTTGACTCCCTTTTTCCCTATTTCTAGTCCTCCCATCTGTCATATCCTCAGATGCAGGGCCTCCTACCAAGTATTCCCTAAGATAACCTGGAGCAGCTGTATAACTAACTGTATATAAAAATGTCCAGAATAATTAACAAAAAAGTAGACATCATCCTGATACGCCTAAATCAAAAAAGCTTCAGAGCTTCTTTCTCAGATCCCATCACTCCATTTCAAAGGCACCAAATGAATCACAGCGAGGCTATTTTGTCGGCTCCCTAAGCACCTTTAGCTAGAAGGTATTTTGGAAATGCCCCAAACACCCACATCTAGCTACACAGAATCAAAAGAACAGCAAACAACATTAACACTCCACAGGAACCTCTAACCACATTAGTTGAAGTCTTACACAGTTGTCAGAGTAAGTATCAGCTGAGAAGGCAGCAAATGTCATGAAACTTAACATTGCTATCTTCCCTTTCTCAGAGGAGTCATGAGGATTTTGCCTTCTCAGTTGTATGTACTTCATTTATTAACCTGCTGCTTTATTCAGTAAAAAATTCATTAAATACCTACCCCTGCTACTCTTTTTATTTTTAACATACTTGAGGCAAATTAGTATTAATGGAACTTCATTTGTCCCAGCTTAGATTTAGTTCTCTAAAGTTAAATACGTATTACAAAAAGTAGATGGGGAAGTCTGCTGTTAGGTGGGAATTGGGATCACTGCCTTTCTTCTCAAAACTTGTCCCAAGCATGGGATAAGCAGGATGCTCACTTGAAAAAACAGGTTCCTTGCTTTTCTGGCATTCACACACTGTATCTAAAAGCTCAGTGTGAGCAATTCTCCGTGTGAAACCCCACATGTGCTATGGTGGCTTATGAAGGATCATGCAAGCTTGAAACCGCTGCACCAGTTGCAGGGCAAGTCTGTATTAGAACTGAAAGCAGGCATGGCTAAGACACACCTGGTGAATGCACCACCTTAGATGTACTTGCACTGCTGAAATAAAAGTTGGCCCATAAAAGGTATATGCTTCAGTAAGCTGCACGGTCATTAATTATTTATATTGATTTATATTATAAATAATACAGCGTTACAATATTTTTGGTTGGTGGTTTTTTGCCTTTTTTTTTTTCCAAGCAATGCATCTGAATCCATTATTTCAGAGAATAAAGCTGGTAAATAAGGGCAGCAGAATGCAACTCTGGAGTTTGATGGGTTCAGTGACCTTTACCTTCACCCTTAACTTCTCTGATCCTCCAAAACCATGTTTGCTAACCACAGACCACAGCAGTGGGAGTCTATCATGGCTCTGTAGTTATGCTGCTCCTTTCCCTTACCACCAAATTCACCTAATCCTCAAGGCCACATGGAGACTGCATTTTAAGTGTCTGAAAGCAGGAGTCTGGATTCCTTCCACAGCTGCACTGCTATTACACAGCTCTACAATGAAACACACTCTAGAAATAAGTACCACTTTTAACTGTTTTTCTTAATTATTCTCAATTGCATTTTATATTTTCTTATAAAAGGTGTTGCAACACTCATTGCTGCAGCTGAAATACATTTCCTTTGGGCAAAGGTGACACAATAACAACATTAACAGATGCAAATTTTAAGTGGTAACAAGTCACTTTGTTAGAATGACAGACAAAAGCATCTTAAATGGGGGAGAAAAGAGTTATAAATAGACAGTTTAATCAGTTTACATCTGGAGGTAACCATCTTTCAGTCTTCCAAAGTGTACTGAGGTACCTAAGCCAATGTGGCAGTGTTTGAGGCCTGTTTGTAAGGAGGGTGTGCTTCATCAGTGTCAGCGCAGCTGACCTCCCTGAGGCTTATTAACTTGGGTTCTTTTTGAAAATTCAGAAGTAATATTTGGCTGCACTTTATATTAGATGGAGCATTTGTAACTAACTAAATCTTGCAATAGGGTTTATAGGTATTTTAAATGTGCTAAAGAAGTGATTAATACATTTTATAGGGAATTATAATGACATCAATAAAAGGTGTTAAAATGTATCAATTCTGGTTGAAAGCAAGCTATTGAGATGTTGGACTTTCTAGCTATCTGTATATTTTGCAAAGGCTTGTATCGCATCATCTCCTTTGAAGCAGTTTCCAGTAGAAAAAATACAAAACCAAATGAAAACCCAACACTGTTGACAAAGCCTGAGATCAAATAAAGGAAAAAATAGGATCGGGGTATAAACCAGAAAATGTCCATTGTTTAATTAAAACGAATCACATTCGTGATTCTGAGCTATCTGCAAGTCTAGCTTGCCTAAAATAATTAAGCAATAGGCTTATTAAAACCAAGATATAATTATTAAAAAAACCCCCAAACAAACAACAAATCAATTCTAGAAAAAAATTATTGTCGAAATAAAATCTTTACTGGTAAATTAAAAAAGAGAAACGCTTTACTTTTTCAATTACAAAACAGTAAATGCAGCACAGCCTATGAAAACACTAAACCCAGGAATAGCTCTACCCCTTCCTGCTGAAGCATTACACAAACTGAAGCTTTTAGTATACTTAAAATTATTAGATATTCACATACTGTTATAAAACAAATGTACTGTGGCTGGCCTGCTGCCAGGAAGTGATCTGGATCTCTAAATACAGAAAAATAACACATCCTTTAGCATTCCCTGTATCTACAAGCGTTTTTCCAATACATTTTGTTGAAGGCCAGCAATTTTCAAAGTGAATGCCATTTTCCACAAGCTGCACACTTTTGATGCACTGGCAAATGGCAGAAACTTTTAGCCCTGTAAAATAGACATAATTGGCAGAATAATGCTTTGGCACATATCCATTTGCACAACAGGAGACTGATTTAGGACCTGTTTCGTTCTCAGATCAAAACATCATTGACAAAATCATCATCTCTAAGTCTTAAGCTAAATTATGGGAAATTCATCTTCGAGAAGATTCTTTTTTTCCAATAGTCAAAGGGATGGCATAAAAAATGCCGAAACAACCCAACTAAACAAACCTACAACAGCCAAATGTCTTAACTCATGCCCATGCTCTTTGAGGTCGACAGAACGGGGAGAGGGATTAACCAACTTCACGACTTCAGGGTTCTTGACTTGAGAGGCCCATGATGGTAAAACTATGAGAGTCCTCCTGTCCCACCCAAACTAGGAGCATGTATTTGGCATTACAGATCTTCCAGACAGCTGAGGGACTTCAGTGGGGTTAAAGTCTCCATCAGTTCTGCCCCATCTGTCAAGTTTTATACATGACATTATAATTTGTTATTTGTTATCTTAGTCATAACTGACCATGGAGAAATCCAACTGTGAAATAAGCGCATGCACTTCTCATACTGATAAATTATTTTAGTATTGTTACAGACTGCACCAAATTTTCACATTTCAGATACTGAAACAAGTATCATCTGGGACTGGAGGGCAAGTGGTGCTCCAGGATGCCAATCTGAGATCTGTCAACTTCAGTATCTGTAGTGTAAGAATAATCAAGCTATTCTGCATTCACTGTCCCCACACCTACTTGCTCAGAGAACTGGGACAGCATCATCTGGAGGTCTGCATAGTTTTACCTTACCAACCAGAATCCTGTTAAATTGAAGTGTTGGTGCAGTACAACCATATACACATGACTAAGGGCCAGAATATGCCTCAGGATCCAAGACCACAAATTTAAGATTCAAGACCTGAAATTTAGTGTCATTAATGAAACCGTTAATGAATGCAGATTTTTCTCATCTTCCTGTGACAATACTTTATTACTGAAATAACAGACATAATCAAATGAAGTAATCACTGCCTTTTTTGTCAGATTATTCAGCAGAAGAGTCAACTATTTTAGATCCTTATTGATATGAGAATAAACACAAACATATTGCTTTCCAGTTCATAACACTTCAGTACAAAGCAACAGTGGAAAAGTGGGTCAAAACTGCCTTTTTATATATCAATCAAATTCCAGCTAAATTAAACCAGATTAATTAACAAGAAAGGCAGCAAAAAAAAAAAAGCTCCTATTGAAGCACTGGTAAGTAAGTGCATTACTTTCCACATCACGGCATTTCAAACTGTAGCGCAAAATGAAATAAAAATACTTAATTCAAACCATAGAGAAGATAAAATAAGTAGCTGATACTTCTAAGAATCATGCAACATTTTATCAGGAATTATTTCTCCTCTTTTCTTTCCCCCTTAGTTTGACATCACTTCACCACAGTTAAAGATGCTGAAACTGGAGATTTTTAAGACAACTGCACTAGAATGTCTTTTAGTGAAGTTGACATTTGCAGCACCTTTTCATTTTTTTCTAGTCTTGGTAAATCTAGAAACATCTAGGAATAAAGGAAGATTTGTTTACAAGTGAAATGCTGCTCCATACGATCTCAAAATCCTTTGTATTAATCTGTTTCCAGTCAGATATTTGAGCCAGGAGCACAGGACCCACTACAGACAACATGTAGCAGCTGTCTAGTACTATATATCAATTACAAATCATATACATACATAAAACATACAAAGAAATCTTTAAAGGGGTATCTAGGTTGCAGCATATTTTGGTATGTCTTCTGGTTTTGATGAGTTAAACTAGTATCGAGTGAATTTAATCTTGGTTAAACATCTAATCCTCCTTTTTTGGAGGATAAAGAAAAATAAAAGCACATTCACCTGGAGATGGAGGTGTGTCAGGCCAGCTTTTCAACACAGAAGAAGGTACATGAAGGCAACTACAGTTTCCATCCTCTGCTTTCTCTACCTGGAGACACTAGGGGCTATAGCCTGCTATCAGTAGCAGCTGCTCCACATTAATTTGGAATAAACAAAACCTAGTTGTGGCTTAATGACTGCAGATAAAATACACTTTAGAGAAAATTTTTAAAGGCCTTATAATGAGATGGTTGTCAAGGAACAGCCTGAATAAGTTACAAGCTGCTCCCAGCGTGGTGGTACACACTATAACCGTGATATGGGGTGAAAAATTACCTGTGCCAGGTAATCAGGTACCCTCAGTACCTGATCTGGCAGTCATTAAAACCAAGAAGATTCTTGCTAATTCTTGATTATTATGCTCATTACATCACCCAAAATTATTTATTTCAAAGGTCCAAAACTGCATTCTGGTGGGAAGCATTATCTTCCTTCAATACCCAATTAATTTAATTCCCATTTTCTGTCTTTTCTTCTGCATGTTCTACAGTGACCCCTATGCTTTCACTTCTCTCTGTATTCCACTGCTCTTTACTGTCTACCTCTCTTTATTCAAGATATTCTAAAAAAAAACCAAACCAAAACAAAACAAAAAACCCCACATATTTTGCAAAACTAACAAGAAGCAAGATTGTATTCTTCAATGTTGAGCGGTTTCTCAGTCCAGAGCTTGTGAATCCATTTTGAATTATATTTTCCTCCCTCCACAAGACATATCATATTCAGCTCATTTAATTAAAATCTACTGAGTCATTATCCAAATCTTCTACAGACTGAAAACGCAGCACCATTTAAAAATAAATTAAGAATACAAGCAACAGTGCCATCAAAATGAAAATCTTTCAGGTTTTACTGAAGTAATGTGGTCAGTACCTCCACCAAAATGTAAGTTCTTTTACAACAAAATACTGTGAATACACTGAAGTAATGCAATATTTGTGCTTCATTTTTATTATTCAAATGGGAATTTTCTTAAAACATACTGATTCAATCCATGTTGCTGCATCTTATGTGACATTTTCACTTTTACAGCTGACATTAAGGACTAGTTCCACAATCACGCTAAGCCATGTTTGCCCTCTAAGCCTTCCAGAAAGCATTCCCAGTTTAGGTACTGTCCAAACTAGCATGGTATAACCACGGTATCTATACCAGAGTGCTGGTGGAGTGTGCTGGCACGTCCTCAGAAGAGGACACACTCCAACATTTGTTATGTTTACATGAAAAACAAAACATTACACTGTCCCTGTTCTCTACCAACACAGAGTAACTCCACCGTACCACAAGCAGACGTACCAATATCAGTAAGAATATGGTTTTAGCTACTCAAGGGCAACTAGATTTGGGAAACTATACATGTATTTATCCACGTGGGATATAGTGCAAGAGCTGTTCCCTTGCAGGAACTGACTTACAGAGACAAAATAACTTGCTGCACTCTTTGAAGACTGTGATTTCCCTCTTGCTCTTTACAAGCAAATGGCAACTGTAAGGGAGGGGAACGTCAGTCTCCATCTCACACTCAATCTCTGTCTGTCTCTCCTAAGGAGCGCTCTGTGAGCCTGAACCCTACCATAGGTCTGAGCTCCAAATGTAATTAAGCTCATTATGCCTCCCCTACCTCTCCCAGGTAAAGTGCATGCTGGACCTCTGTGGCCAGCATTAGCCCTTTTGGGAACTCAGTCCTTCCTTTTCCCGCAATTAAAAAAGACACCCCCCCACCCCATCCCCCCCAAACAGACTTCTCCATTAGAAATGTAGTTAATGGTTGAAAAATGTACTGCTAATTGGAAACACTTTCCTGAATTGCAAGAATTGTAGAACTGCAAGAAATTCATGAATTGCAATTATTCATAGCAGACAGTAATGAACTCCAGTGCTTTCTGCAAAGAATCGCATTTCTGCTTTTCTCTGAAGGCAAGTGTACTTCATTTAGATTAATTCAGGATTATTGGCTTGTTATGTTTCTACTGTAAGGCATTTGCAGTGTGCGGTCAAAAATATAGTAAGAGACACTTTGGGCCACATTTTGGAAATACCTGCACTTTGCAGAACTGAAAGCCATAATTTATGTTCATAAATCTAAGCAGGCAGCATCATGCATGATCAATACATTTTCAGAAACTGAACATTGCTTTCTTTAGCCTGGTACCATAACCACAAATGAAATTGGTGGGTACTGCTTTTGAAGGGCAATCCAAAGCAACCATTAAGACTAGATCTGATGTCTATTCAGACAGATAGCTCACAAAGCAATGCAGAAGTGGTGGCTGGAATGCTCTTCTCTTGGACTTGTGTGGAGCCCTGCAAGGTCCAGCCATGCCTGGCAGATTTCAGTATCACGAATCAAACCTACACAGGTTATCTGAAGGCTGGTGACAGGCAGCTCCAACAAGAGACAAGCAGGAACAGGAACGATAGCATTCTTCCTGCCTGCCTTTTTAAGGAAATGGTACAGGGACAAAAAACAGGAATTTTCCTAAATGCGGAATATCAAGTGCTATGCATTTATGTACATGCTTTACAAAAGTGACCATAAAAATACAAACAAATGAGTAACATCAAAAAGAAACAGGTTTCACTCAAGTTTTAGAGATCATTGGTGGCCCCGTGTTACAGACTTACTTATCAATGTGATACTACGTCATTACAAGACGATGGGAGGTTTCACAGAAAGAAAAACCAACTAGTGTTATTCCGAATGAGATTTTGCTTGCTTGCTTGCAAGGCATGCAGCCAGCTAGTGAGTCTGTGGTACCGTGTCAAGCTCTATAATGACAGATGCCTAATCTTCTGCCAAATTGCCACATTTGACAACACTTAATACTAGAACACATGAAAACCATCGTGGTCCCTGTGAAGAAAGAGCCAGAGCTGCACAGATCAAGATGACAGCAAGTGTCCAAACCTTTTGGGTAAAAGGAGAGAGCTCTAACCTTACGATGGAGCAAATAATGGTCCAATTGCAGCCTCTCAAAGTTTTGATCTATCTGGTAGCATCATCTGCATTTAGAAATTTCAAAACAAAACCACAACATTGTGTATTACAGAAATAGGACTACAAGAATTTCACCCAGCTCAGAAATAGCTTCCCAGTGACAGGCTAAGCTTTGTACAACCTAACACAAAGTCCTAGAGGAGGAGGGATACATTCATAAACACACGACACACTGCCATGGCAATCCTTCAAAAACAAAACGTTCAGTTTCCTCAGTCTCATGTTTGGACTTTTGGCCACTTCAGTGATTCTGCTGTCCCTGAATTACCCTGCAAAGTACAGGGTGATACCAGAGCGTTGCAAGAGGAACACTCGTAGTCATCTGGTCCTCACTGCTCCCAGGCAAACCCTATGACCTTCTGTGGCTGTTGCTGTGAATACAGTCTGTATCTAACTCAGATAGTCCAGCAATTAACTAGCTGCAGAAAGGCTGACCACAGGGCAGACTAAACTCCCAAACAGTTATTCTGCTCCTAAGAGTTTTTACAGCCTGTACAGAGTGCTCAAATGCTGCAGCTGGAATGTCCTAAGTATCAAACTGCCTAGTTTCATGTTAACTCACATCTGTAACTCTCTTAACTACACCTTTCATCCAAGGGTTTTTTTTCCTGTCCCAGTTCACTACCTGAAACTCTCAGTCTATGCAAATATTGAAATGTAAAACAGAAAGCTTGAAAAGGCAGTAGTCCCTAGCGTTGGAAAGATGTAAAGCAACCGGCTGCTCCAGAGTGCAGAGACGTATGCTTCTGTATAGTTTGATTATACAGTTTAATCAGTAGACTTGGGCAATTTTAGTTTATGACTAATTCAATAATGCTTTAATGGTCATTGCTGGAAAAAAGGTTTACATGTTGTTGGAAGTCAATAGCTGAGGATATAGGTGAATCACAAACTCTCTACGGAGAATTACTAACACCAAAACACATTCACTATCATGTAAACACTAAAGAAATGGCAACATGTCATTACTGGTAGATAAAAGTTCATAGTTGCTTGAAAAGAACCTGAAAGTCTATTTTCATTTTCTTTTCCTGTTTTCAGCTGAACAACATACACATGACATTAAGTATATGTATGAACAAGTACATTCATAATGAGTACACATCTCATTTTCTTTCACAAACCTCTTAGTTCTTCCTGAAGTCATACAATCTTAATCTTTTCAATGGCTGAACTGACTACAGATCCATTAGTCACGCTTGTAAGTATATTCATCACCCATCCGTCATCTACCCCTACTACTGAGAGATGACCAGCACTTACACAGTGTCCAAGGGAATGAATTTTTATAACGGCATTAACAAAATTTTAAAAGTTATTTTCTGTTCTGTCCCATACATATCACTGCTCTATTATTTAACTGATAATGCACACTGAGCACGTTTGCACCCACCCATGCACAGTGACGCTTGCGTCACTTTCCTAAGTGTTCCCAGTTAATTTACAACACTTGGATACAAGTGGTTTTAGTGTTTTACTTTTTCTTTCTGAAGTGTATCACACTTCTGCCAATATTGATTTTCATGTGTCACCATTCAGCTCAAGTGTTTGGGTTTATGAGGTCCATCTTCCAATCACCTGGAAAACGTTGCATATTTCTTTTTTCTGTATGTGTCTCTGTGTGCGTGACCTACAATTTTGAGTCATCTTTGCAATAACTTTTCCCATATAAACAAACACAGTACTAGAATGGTAAAAGAATCAGAATATCAGAATGGCAAGAGTGCTGTTCTGGACCTATCAATTATTAACTTTTGCCAACTGGAAATTTTTTTTTTTTTTTTAAAATCTCCTTCCCCCCCCCCTCAGCCACATTATCACCATGGCTGTAATACGCTTCATCTGCCTCCTTGCCAGCATATTCAGAGTATTTTGTTAAAGGCTTTAAGTACTGTTTTGTAAGCTTTGTATTTCCAGTTTTTTATCAGTACCTGGTTCTAAATCAGGCCAAACTCTACATTAAACTGAATATAAAATCTGGCCCTTGACCTTAAAGAAAGCAATATGCATGTACTCTCAGTGCTTAGATACAATAACAATTAAAAAACAACCAAACAACGCCCCCAGCTAGACAGGCTTCAGAAATACTTCATGACTATTTCAATCTACAGATGACACTATTGCATAAAAAGACATAAACACACTTTTTGTAAGAGTAAAACAAATAAACCAATGTAACTTGATACCTTTCATTTTCGTGTAGCTGCTCACCTCCCTTCTTCCAGGAGCATTTGGCCTTAGGGGAAGCTTTGGGTTTGCATTCAAAAGTAACTGTGCTGCCTATTTGAACCTGGATCAGTTTCTTCATTGGATTCTTAGAAAAATCTGGAGCAGAAGCTGAAACAGAAGGGATAATGAGAGTGAAGTAAAGCACCTTTAATCATATTAATGATACTGCTATTTAGCACTTACATGACACTTCTCAGCTTCCAAACATAATTAAAAGCATGAATTAGTTAATTCAACATGATCCTTCTACTGGACAATCATGCATTTCTCCTCCTTATGCTGGTACAAAAGTAAAGGTCTCAGCTGTGCAGAGTACGTCACCTAAGGAAGCATGCACAGAAGATCACACTGACTTGATCTGAGCTGAAGCTCAGTGAACCCAATGAGCTTTAAGGACATGCCTAACTTTACACTTTGCTGAACGTGACCATACATGACTTGTCTAAGTTCAGGGAGGGCAGTCAACACCGTCAGTCTCATTAAAGCTCAAGGAACTGGCTGGCTTCTAGTTTTGTGTGAGAATGCACGTTGGTATGTTAGTGTCCTGGTTTCAGCTGGGATAGAGTTAACTGTCTTCCTAGTAGCTGGTACAGTGCTATGTTTTGAGTTCAGTACGTGAAGAATGTTGGTAACACTGATGTTTTCAGTTGTTGCTCAGTAGTGTTTAGACTAATGTCAAGGATTTTTCAGCTTCTCATGCCCAGCCAGTGAGAAAGCTGGAGGGGCACAAGAAGTTGGCACAGGACACAGCCAGGGCACCTGACCCAAACTGGCCAACGGTGTATTCCATACCATGTGACGTCCCATCCAGTTTAGGAACGGGGAAGTGGGGGGGGGCAGGGATTCACCGCTCAGGGACTGGCTGGGTGTCGGTCGGCGGGTGGTGAGCAATTGCACTGTGCATCATTTGTACATTCCAATCCTTTCATTATTGCTGTTGTCATTTTATTAGTGTTATCATTATCATTATTAGTTTCTTCTTTTCTGTTCTATTAAACCGTTCTTATCTCAACCCACGGGTTTTGCTTCTTTTCCCGATTTTCTCCCCCATCCCACTGAGTGGGGGGGAGTGAGTGAGCGGCTGCGTGGTGTTTAGTTGCTGGCTGGGGTTAAACCACGACAGTTAGACACGTATGTTAGATGACATAAAATTACAGCGCACCTCACTCTGAATGGGTATACTTTGCATTAGCTAAGAGTTAAGTAAAGGCCCATGGCTTCTACCTATACTAACACTGAACTTTGAGAGGCAATTCAGCATTTTAGGAGACCAAGACTGAGGGAGCAGTCTGCTGATCGACTGTAACCTTAACAACAGAAAGGAAATAACTCACGTCCCCAAAACACGCTGCTCTTAGAAGGCTGTTTTGAAATCAGTCTACGCTGGAGGTAGAAATTGCACAAGCATACGAGTGCATAAGGCAGTTGCAAGCCCAGCGTCTCCCTCAAACAAACAGTTGTCTCTATTTTAGACTCAAGCACTCGCCGTCTGAACGACCGAATGACAATCCCTTGTCCCCTTGGTCAAGAAAGGCGGCTCACTAGAGCAGCCTGTCGCTTTTAAATGACATGGCTCCCCTGGGAGCTCTGGAACCAGTGCAGAAGGGGAGTGCAGCTGACGGGGGTGCGGAGCCAGTGCTGCCTCTGGACCACGTGAGCTGTTTTAATCTTCAGGCCTGTGTCCAAGCCCCCGTCTCTGCTCTTCCGCTAATGAATAATTTAGCTGTGTTCTGTTTTAAAGCAATGAATGATTGGACTGTAAATCCTCTGGAAGCAGATGAGTCAACTCCTCGGCGCTGCAGATAAAAGATATCAGGTCGCCAAAAATGTTTATTTTGGTGATAGCATCTGAGGGAGTTAAATTTGAGATCATGACGAGGTGGAATATGAGGTAGGTGGAGGGGGTGTGGAGAGGGAGAATGAGGCTTGTGTTTTCCTGAAAAAGGAAAAAAAAAATCTTACCTACAACCCTGAGGTCTGCACTCGAAGAGATGACGCCATGTTTATTTTCAGCTATGCATTGGTATCTGCCAGAATCTGTCAGATTTAGATTTGATATTGTAAGTGCACCATTTTCAATTTGGATCCTTCCCTGAATATTAAGAAAAATATCTTTATTGATGATATATTTCCTGTGAAAAATTTAAAATAAGTAAGAAATATAAATAGGACAGCATAAATACAATAAATGGGGTAAATGTAACGGCATAATCATGAGAATACTTCTAAAATAAGTGACATGACCGCATCATGGTATGGCGACAATGATCAGATAGAGAGACTTGCCAACACAGCGTATGAAATTGATTCTTCAAACTTGCTCAGTTTCATAGAGGTTTTGCAATCTCAAATACCCTCGTATTTCCCCAGAAATATGGACAAAATCATACTAGGCTCCTCATGACAGCCCAGAGTATCCAAACTATACAGATGGCACTGGCATTTCGTACTATTTAGAGATTTCACACATGCCATTTGCTAATGAGCTCTCTGTAATACTATGCAGAAAAAATTCCAACAGTCGTTAAACGGAAGACACATATTTAAGTGCCTTAGAGCCGACAAAGCTACTGAAGCATAGGGATCTTCTCACCTTACTTATTCTTGGAAGGCTGTATCAATTATGGTAAGAAGTGACTAATTAGAGGACGGAGTGGCAGGAACTGGTGAGAAAAAGGAACCAGTGACAAAAGACAAAACCAAAGGAGCTTCTCCTTTGGGAAAAACCAGAGAAACAATAACGGACAAAAGAACAAACTATTTTCCCTAAAACGTTTTCTGATTTTTTTTTTTTTTTTTTTTTTTTTTTTGATCTGGACATGGCTTACCAGGCCTAATGCAATGGTATTCACTCTCTGCCTTTTCCTAAGGGCATGCACTTACAGTTGGCCTCACTGCAGCATGACTCCGGCTATCTATGGGCAGCCAGGACAGCTCAGCTCAGCTCCTTCCTTGACAGGTCCCCTCCCAGTTTACTGCAAGGAGCTCAGCCAGTTAGACAAAGGACAAAACAATCCCAAAGAGGAACAGGCCTGAGTCTCCACGTCTTGATCCTCTCTCTAGCATCCCAAGCTGCTCTTCTTACTCTTCCCTACAAGACATTTGTTTATGGAGAAGGGGAGCTAAGCGGAACAACCCCAGCAGATTTTTGTGGAGGAGACCCAGCATGAAGAAGGGTTATTGCAGTCAAGGAGCTCAAGACAACTGATCACTACACACAGAGAACTCCTCTTCCGACATGTCCTCAGTGCCAGCTTTCAAAGAGTTAGTCCTGTAGTTTACAGTCCTTAAACATTTCCAGTCAGTCATGCTTATGCTCTGAAACCATGCCAAAAGACTGGACACACCAATATTCAAAAGTGGAGACGTGGGAACAGTGAATGAGAGAAGATATTTTTGTACTTACTGAGGTAAAAAAAGTACATTACCTCAGTGACTTTGTATGATACGGTAACAATGCTCTTAAATCACTGAGATGAGATTTTGTACTCCCTCATTTAACCTGTCCACAAAACACTACCATTCCTTTTAGTGAGCATGTAACTATAACACTCTGAATGGTAAGAAATGTTTTTCAGTGCTTAGATCATTTTTCATAGCCATCCACTGAATTCACTTTAGCAGTCGCTCTTTCTCCTTCAACTCTGAGTGCCAGCGTTGAGCACAACGCATTGGCCCAGGGCAAAATGCTTCCTGCGATGGGCTAGTGCCCATAGTTTATATACCTGATAACCTGAACTGGGCAGTTTTCTTAATGAAGCAGTGAGATTTAAAATCAATATGGGATCAGATGCTTTTCTGCATTTCTGATCTGGGAGACCAAGTATCTCACCTTCGAAGTACAACCTCTTTTCCCTGTCAACAAATGCATTACTTTCCATTCATTTACTTTAACAATTGTATTAAACAGCAATGTAACATAGGTATTTGCTTTGTATTTCATTCGTTGCATCAAGTAATGGTGACCCTATGAATTTTTAGGATTTTTGTCTTTTTTCGTTGAGAAGTTTGAATATGTTTTCTTATTACCTTTAATGAAATGCCAATAGCAAGTATAACAAAATCATTTAAGTTCTCTATCCCTTACTTATGGTTCTTAATGTATAACTTTAATTAAGCTTCCTTCTCCAGTCTTTCCTTACATACTTATTTCTATGCTTCTATCATTGCTTTTAAATCTGCTTTTAGCTGGGCTATTTTTGTACAACATAATTTGTCTCTGTTTCTGGTATCGCAGCTTTTGAAGCTTCCATCTGGATGCTCCTGACAAACATATGAAAACCAGTATCAAATATTTCTCTTGACTAATTACATGGACTTTTGCGAATTCTCATACTTATATGAAGTACTATTGATTTTACATAGCATCATGTTTTCAAAATAGAATGTTACCTCTATTGACAGTTGGTCTCCATTCTTCAGCCACCTATACGATGGTTTGGGCTTCCCACTTGCTCTGCAATCCCAGTATAAGGTGTCCTCTACAGCAACTTCAGTATCTTTTATCATCTGGATCCAGTGAGGTTTTGCTGCAGATGAAATACACATCAGCAACAAAGACCCTAACAAGTTACTGTTCCATATGAGAATTAAAGGGCTAACTTGCATGGCACTCATCAGTTTTCTGCATAGACTGGTTTGTACCAACAGAGGTTCTCACTGGTTGTGCTTCAGGTCACATAACGGAACAATATACTCACTGTTCCTTTTATACATTTTCATTACAAGCAGTAAACCAAAAGAAAATTGAGATTACAGATCACTAAAGCTGAACTAGTGAAACAAATATTAAAATCACTCATGATTAAACAACACAACTTTGAAATTGAGGTAAACGTAAGATAAAGAAATTAGTGGTGACACTGGAATTAAATAATTGATGTAGCTAAATCATCAAATTAATGCTGAATTAATCCTTTAAGTCCTCAAAAAAAAAAAGAATGGTATGTCAGATTTAGTTCCAAATTCCGTTTAAATTGTTTTCTAATGCTAGTCAGTACTGAACTGGATGAATACACGAATATACAAGACTGGTTTTGAAAGCATTAGTCTTAGCACAGCATTTGGGTGAGGCAAACAGGAATATGGCCTGAAAGTCCCCCAAAATCACTAATTTTTAAACGAAATTTTGATGTATTAATACCATACATCCTTCAGAATTACCTAAAATACAATTAAAACTGTAGAGATAGAGTTTAAAACATCTGTTACAGCTTTCATAGGTTAAAAAAAAAAAGCACGCTCACTTGGCAAATAAACATCACTGCATGAAAGACAGCATTAGTTTATTCCTTTAGTGCTATTTCACACAAGAGCACAACACTGTTTTCTAGCTAATTCATGTGAATTTTCTTTGAATTTATTCAATTTACTAGAAAGTTTATAATCTCAATATATGCTATTTCTCCAAGAAAAAAAAATTCTGGACATTGCATATGGAGAAAACAGATAAAAAGTAGGGTGAAACTTGGTTGCAAATATATAGCTAAGGGCCAAAGAATTTTCCAGAGTGAATTTGATTACCCTAAAGATTTTCCTAAATTGGTAATTTAGGAAAATCTCGTAACACTCTCATATCAAAACAACTAGGGAAAAAAAAAAATCCCTGGTGGTACAGGAAAATATTATTATTTAATAGATGAGTTTTGGAAGCACAGAAGGTCAGATTAATTCCTGTTGAACTTCCTACTACCATGGAGTTACACCAACAATTAATTCAGACCAGGGAAATTAATGACTCGCTGACGGCCACAAGGGAAGTCTGCAGCGCAGCTGAGAGCTGAACCCGTTCCATTGCCATAGGCACAAGACCAGCAGACCAACGTTTGGCTGAGGGTTGGTATTAATCTCATTAAAGAAGATTCACTCTTTTCTAGCATACAAATTTTCTCTCCATCATACATTCTGCAATGCAGCGATAAGATCTCAACACGATCATGTACACTACCATACTTTTATGGCAACAAGGATTAATACTATTTATGATTTATGTATACATACTTAGGATTAACTTCTCACAGAAGAACTTACTAAAATGTATTCATTGAGATACTAACTTAGGAGGTTTGGGAATTCAACCAGTATTTGCTGACAGTGAAACCCTCTCGTTACTTCTTTTGTTTTGCACGTCCCTTATACCCTGTGAGGTTAAATGCCTTTCACTGATTTGGAGATGATTTTTTTTTTTTTTTTTTTTACACTCTCTTTATCAAGGTCAGCTCTGAAAGACAGGATAACCTTATCTTCATGTCAGACAAATGTACTATCTTACTGATTAATTTTGGTTAAATCTTGGAAGTTAATGTTACAACACTGGAGTTCAAGAAAGAGCCATTGCTCTATCTCACATTGTCATTTGGTGTATTTGCCCCACCTGTGTCAAAGGGATGAAAGCTCAGGACTCCACATCAGCATGCTTCCTGCACTTTGCATACCTAAATATTTATGCAACAAGCAACAGTGCTTGAATTATTGATGGATCCATACATGTGCAATATTTCACATCTGCTACATATCTCCACTTGAAAGTAGATTAAATATAGTCTATTTTCAAGTTCAAGATCTTGGATTCAATTCCATTAATAAGAAAAACATTGTCTACACCATAGATCTTCATTTTAAGATTCTTCATGTCAGACAGTCTCCACAGGAGGGTTTCCCAAGTCTCCATGGTAGATATGATAAACTATGTCTTTTTGGAAAGCATGGGAGCAAGACAACCACTCAAATCAGAAATGAACAGAACAGAGCTTCCTAAGCCACAATCTGAGAAATTTATGGTGCTTGTTCATTCGCAAGAGAGTGTTGATGTAGACTTTAGTGATTTCCTTGAAGAAGGCTCTTTTTCTCTTCAAATTACTCATGAAGCAATTCAGCAGAAAGAAGAATACACCTTTCAATCTGCCACATCTCAAAGTCTTTAAAAAAGGCTGTAAAAGTATTAGAAACTCTTTGAAAAAGAACAATTCAACTGACCGGTTCAAAATTGAAAAGGCAGCTAAACAAGGGCAATTCCAGCTGGGAATATTCCACTGCATACTCTGATTCCTGGCCAAGGTAAAGATGGTCCACATTGCAGCAGCTGGGAACAGTGCACACAGGAGGTCACGTAACAGTAGATTTACATATCCTTTCAGAAGATAAGCATGACTTTCCAAGCCCAACACTACCTTTTTTATTGAGCTCTGCCTGACTGTACCTAAATGATTCTGTATATATGGCTTTATTCCTCTTGAAGTTTAGTCAATGCTAGACAAATGATACCTGTTTAGAACACCTGGTTCCACCGCCACATCTGTGCTCTTGAAGGAAGACTAATGACTTGGTAACAAAGCCTCATTCTCTCATGGAGCTACTGCATTGGCTCCGTGTGTAACTTGGATCTTCCTGAGGAGACACCACTCCTTCCTTCTTAAACAAGGAACAGGCAAATAAGCAACATACTTTCATTGAGATGAAAAAAAACCCATGTCCTGTAAGTTGAGAGGTTGGAAGTTAATTTGAATGGAGTCTGTAGTGCAGGGTTTGAGACTGTGACAGGAATCCATATTGTGTGGTAATATTAAGAATTCTTAGGAACTTGCTGTGCAATCTTCATGAAAGAATCATATAAAATTCCCTTAGGACAAAATACTTGTAGGTAACTGATTTTCTAAAGAAGGTTAGCCATCAGCCTCATGGTCAGTCACTTGGAAAAGCACCAGACTCTGTTTTGCTTCAGTTGTTTTTGCTTAAAATATTCCTTGCAATACTCATGGTCCCACAGGCAAGAAGTGATGCAAGTGTGTAATTTCATAAAATTTATCTCAGTGAGAAGACTTGGTCTTTTTGGTGGCTACGATCACCCTTTTCTTCCAGCTAATTAGTCCAGGCAGGTCTTCCTGAAGAAAACAACTGTTGCTTCATTACACTCTAGGGCATCCCTGTAGGCCATAAGGAAAGTGATAACCATTTTTTTTATTTTAGATTTTTAAGATACCTTTTGTGATGACTGTTCTGAGTTTTGATGTGAATGAAGACCAACTGGAATGAGTGACTGCAATGAAGCTCTTGGAAGCAATGGCTGAAGAAGTTAACACTTTTCAGAAGCTGTGCTGAGATCTCATTTCCAAATAATTTGTGGGATACCATGCACAATGTATGTCAATACGTATTTCTATATATTATTTCCTTCAGAACAGGAGACCCTAATAAAAATCTCCTTCTAATTCTGTAAGCCATAGGAATATTCTTCCCCTATACTCAGCACTGGTGAGGCCGCACCTCGAGTACCGCGTTCAGTTCTGGGCCCCTCACTACAGGAAAGACATGGAGGTGCTGGCGCGTGTCCAGAGAAGGGCAACCAAGTTGGTGAGGGGCCTGGAGCACAAGTCTTATGAGGAGCGGCTGAGGATAACTGGGGTTGTTTAGTCTGGAGAAAAGGAGGCTGAGGGGAGACCTTATCGCTCTCTACAACTACCTGAAAGGGGGTTGTAGTGAGGTGGGTGTTGGTCTCTTCTGTCAGGTGGCTGGAGATAGGACAAGAGGAAATGGCCTCAAGTTGCGGCAAGGGAGATTTAGGTTAGATATCAGGAAACATTTTTTTACTGAGAGGGTTGTCAAACATTGGAATGGGCTGCCCAGGGAAGTGGTTGATTCACCATCCCTGGAGATATTCAAAAAGCGAGTGGACAGGGTACTTCAGAACATGGTTTAGGGGGCATGGTTAATGGTTGGACTCGATGATCTTGAAGGTCTTTTCCAACCGAAATGATTCTATGATTCTATTCTATGAATAGCATGAAGGAAAGGCAGAACTTCAGGCCCATGACTTTTGTCTAGACACTGTGCTCTCCCAGAAAGTAAAGGTCTGCTGTACCTCTGCTTGGAGGCAGAAGACTATGGAAAGCTCTTCCACAACAGTCTCTAATTGGGGCTTGCACGTAAGATGCGGTCTGCTTATACACATATCTTTACTTTGAAATTTACAGTCTGAAAGCTGGGCTGGAAATCTCCTTTGAAAATACCTTTGGATAGCTCAGCAGTTGGACAATAAATCAGAGTCAAAAGGAACTTTCCATAGTTCAAGAGAAAGCAGCTATGAAGCATACTGGGAAAAAAAACCAACCAGATAATGTAAACTTCATTCTTCTAGGTAGTATCTGAAAGTCAGGCTATGACACTCATACTGATGCCTACAGCAGCAATGAACCTTATTTTATCTCAAAACTCCAAGTGACTTTACGCATGAATAACTCTTTTTCTGATAAAACAACTGGGCCTAGAGAAGCATCTAAGGCATCCCTGAATATGTCCATTATTTGACTTCCATGCAAAAATAAAAATGCTCTCAAGCAACAGGTAATTGCTACATCATTGGGGAAAGTTTTAGTATATAAAAAAGATGAACAATTTGTCTCTGTAGCAAGGCAATTAAATTATTAGACAGCATCAACAATTAAACTCCAGGCTGATCAAACTCCGCAACTCTTTGACGGTATTTAGTCATTTATAGGTTCGTAGCTAATGTTTTGAAGACAACTCCGTGAACAAGATAGAATCAGGCTATCAGACAAAAAGCTTTAAACAGTGAGGCTCTTTCACATACATGAATACTGTAGCTTCAGTATCATTTTGGTGGTACGTTATTACCTAAGTAATTAACAAAATAGACAAGTATTTTTTGATATACTAACAAATTACGTAGAGTCTATGTATTACTGGGGGTTCGCCTTTGCTACTACAGACCACCACTGCAGAGCAAAAGGAGAACAGCAGCAGAGTTTTTTCTCCCTGTTAAACATTTTACCTCAGTACTATCAAGCATGAGTTCCATTAAATCAGCATATGCTAATTAAGAATGCATTTTCTTCAATTATACTTTAAATTAATTGCTTTACATATCTCTACCATGTTACATGTTTAATTGCATCTTAAAATAAAAAAAATGTAATTGTTTCATCTCTTCTAATTTTTCCATGCCGTGAAACGTCTCTGTGGATTCTTTCTTCTTCTGTTACCGCTTTATGGAAAGGGCTAATAGTGATGACAAACAAATATGCTAATAAAGTGGAAGCAAATTATTTATATATCCAGGTTTTATATTAAATCAAACTTAGATAATCTCATCCTATTTTTAGCACATTCTGAACTCCCCTGAGGAGAAAACTGGCATTAAACAAATGTTGGAACTGTACAAAGGACAAAAAACTGAACATTTGGTGTTGGGCTGTTCTTCATAAAATCCTTCTTGAGAAAAAAGGAAGATTAATAGTCTGTTAGTAATGTTATGAAAGAACCCAAAATATCTGTTTTAGAGTATCTATTTTAATTATTGACTTCAACTATGGGTTGAGACTCATATTGAAAACCCACAATGAAATTAAACAGAGTGATTCTATTTTTAATAAAGAGAGTTACAGATGTGCACAGAATTTCTATACCAAATTTATAAGCATTCTTGAGAAAATGACTATGGATACAATTACAGTTGAGCCTATGTTCAAGTGCTTTGTGGTTTCAAGACTAATTCATTATTGGAAGAAGAGGCAGGATACACAGAAAACATAACTGATCTTTTTTTGTAATCAAACCATTTACACACTGAAAAACCCAATTTTCAGAATTCAAATTTTACAGTTTCAGCTCATAAAACAAACCAGGAGAATAAGAGTGTTTCATTTCATAGCAGAGCAATGAAATGTTTCAAGCTTTTGTTTAGGTCTAGCTTTATGTTTCATTTACAAAGAACTTTTAAAATCTGCAAAGAAAGGAAAACCTTCTATTTTCCAGTCAATTCTTGTTATACTCTTTCTTGGGTAAGCCAGAAACATGCTTCATTCTTTTGAGAAGAGAAAAATAAATGTTTTAACTTTTAAAATAAAAAGAAACCTGTCCATTTGTAATGCATGTATTTTTCTATATATGATTAGCAGACACATCTTACACTTCTACCAATAAAATATTTTAACAGCAGCCAACATCCACTAACATTACCACACAGATCTGAGTCATCTTTGCCAGAGTTGGTACTTTCTGGCAGATAGATGTTTTTTATTCTAAGTCTTCAGTGTATTGCATTAATTTCCCCCAAATCCTCACCTGCTTTTAGAACAACTTCCTTAAATATCTATCTTTTATTGGAAGAATATTAGAAGAATGTTAGATTTCTTTACCAGACAGATTTCTGAGCTTTGATATCAGATGCCAGAAAGATATCAGAACAGAAAGATATTATCTTCGGTTATAGAATGTTATTGATCCACAAACAGAATGAAAACCCTTCAAATTATCGAAAAGTGTTAAAATGATCCTATCCTGAACAGAGACTTGTTGGCATTCTATTTGCAACAGTAAAGCAAGTAACAAAATAAGAAAGATTTAAGTAATCTACTTAATTCTGCAGAATGGGTTTCATTAGGCAGAACAAATGAAATGAAACAGCTGGAGTGCCATTAATGCCGCTACAGGTCTCATTATTCTTTTTAGTCTGAACATCCATATTAGGGATGAATCTAATATGGGCAGACATTTATACTGGAGTATGAACTCTATTTGAAGGTTCAAATCCCTTTCTGGATTTGTAATGAAAATGTTCACACTAATTTACTTGTCGCAAAACTGCAACTCACTTGCTTTTATTGATTAGCAACATCCTTTGTTTCAGCTCTGTGTCCTTTAATGAGCAAAACAAAACCTGGGAAGCAGGTCAAATATCTCAAGATTGCCCACTGTTGTAATTACATTACAAGAACTAATGAACAAATCTACTCTATTTTGGATGTAGTTTACATTGACATGTCTTATAACTGCCCTGATTTAAAACTGGACTAGGACTACTAAGCCAAACTGATACACAAACCACAACTTGTTTGAAACTTTCAAGTAGCAAAAAAAAGTCACTTCATAAAATCCGATGCATAGTGCCAAGTTTGGAATGACAGATGACACTGGCAGATGAAGCATCTTAGATCTTTTGCCCTATGTTATTCATAGGATTTCTCAAAAAGTCCTAATTACAACTAGTATATGGAAAATTCAGGTTGCTCAAAGTCCCCCATCCAACCTGATCTTGAACATTTCCAATGATGGTGTAATGATTCAGTGTAACTATTAATTTGGAAGTTGAGAGGGGGAAAAGTCTCTTTTCCTTCCTCCTTATAAAACCTGTTATGCCTTAAAATTAAAGTCTTCATTGACTAAAATCTACATTGCAGCACTCTATGTGTTCCAGTAATCAGCAGCTTCCCATACAGAAGCAGTAAACAGAAAGAACATTTGCTTGAAGTTGCACAGTAGCTATGCTCCATGCTTTTTCATACAACTTAAAAAAAAAAAAAAAAATCTTTGCTCAAATATTCCTACATGAGGAAAAGCATTCCAAAGCACAGTCTGAAACACTCTTTAAATTGCCATTTACCTAAAGAAAATTGTATTTGCTGAGATCTGGTTTTAACAAAAATTGTCAATTACCACGTTGTTGCAAATCACACTAGCTTTAAAACACCACCAGTGTGCTTTGCTGATACTCATTTCACTCTATAGCCTTAAATGCACAAAAGACTCTGTCTGTTTCCAGCTATTAAATTTCATATTATTTCATTTCCTATGCTGGATTATATTCTCTCATTTTAAAATAAAATTGGCCATTTTGAAAGCAAAGGATTGACAATATCCATCAGTAGTCTCTTCCTAAAGCAAGATAAAATTTGTATTTCCTGTAAATGTGAGGCCTAAATGAACCCCCAAATAAATCCAATTGACTGAAAATCTAAGGTTTCACCAATGGACCAAATAAGAATTGTTTAAAAAAAAGCGTTTCTGTCACTGAAAAATAAGCACAAGCACTTTCTACACTACTCTTAGCAACCCTTTTGAGCCTGGACATTTATTACAAGTGTTATACAAAAACCTGGTGCACAAGTTCTCATCCTCTGCGAATAGCCACGGATTTTTAAGCACAAATGCTTGATGGTATTGCAGAAGCTATAAACCCCAAAGTACCCAAGAGTAGTTTATATTTCACATAGAAAGAAGGGTAGGAGAAAAGAAGGAAGAAAGTTTCCTACCATAGTAAGTGAGACGTCCTCTTGCGATGTTTTTTCCTCTGGAGTTTTCAGTAATACATTCATATAGTCCTGCATCCTCCTGCTGGAAATTAGGTATTTCAATCATGCCGTTGGATTTCCGCAGCTTTATTTTACTTGGAAACGGCAGACCGTCAGTTCTTCTCCATTTAATCTGAGGCACAGGGCTAAAAAGAAAATAATGGGATATTAAACAGCTTTGGTTAAAGTATTTGATTGTCAAAACTAGAAACTTTAAATAATATACAATAAAACTCAGAGGTGACTAAAAGCTTGCGTTAAAAGTGGTATCCATACTGTAGATGACGGATGGTCAGGCACTATGACAACTGATTTGCATGTACTGTTCTGTCTCATACACTGTAACTTGTGGTACCAAGTTTTTCATGAATGTCTGTGTGCAAGTCCAACGATTGTAAAATGTTTTATAAATCAGCACTGGCTTCCCCTGAAGACAGGTGAGATTTACCAATGATTTCCACGGAAGGAGAATCAAGGCAAGTCTTTTGAAAACCCCATCCTACCACAGCCATTTGTTCTCCAATTTTAAAACTTTCACTCACCTAGCTGGGGAACCAAAGCAATAGCATGTGATTAAGTTATCAATCTGGCACTTAAAATTATGAACACCTGACAAAGCTGTCTGCAAATAAACCGCAAAGTGGTAAGTAAATACATTTACAGAAACATAAATGCATTCTCAGATCATTTGTGAAAGAGAAAAGATATCAATTGTGTGTGAAATATTCAGAAGAGAAATGCATTTTAATCTTTATTTCAGCTATAAAGGAAGAACAATATTATGAAAGCATCAAGTACATTTAACAGTAAGATTCACACAAAATTCTCACAGACGTCAACAACATTTTCTTCTACTCAGAGAAAGCAGAACTATGTCAAAGGATATTTGCAAAACTGCACTGATCTTATTCAAGATAATTTGAAATGAAATGTAAATTCCTGTATTGCCAACATACATGTTTTAATTCTGAACAAAATAAAAAAAATTACTCCAAGACTCTTTGCCCTCTTATTCCAAGGCAGTAATTGTGATGATCAAAAAGGGGTCTTTAAAAAACACCACCAAAACAACTGCCAGAACTCCACATCTCTTGTGCAGATGAACCCTAATGTGCATCAACTTTCACTGTTGGTGAAGTCAAAAACTTACTTTCCTAGTGCAAAGCATTCTAGCTTCACAGTTGAGCCTTTAGCTGCAGGAAGTGTCTCAGGAAACTGAACTTCTATTTTGGGTTCATATTCTCCCATCACACCTGTATGAGATGATTGAAAAAGGTAATTTTTAATTTTTAAAGCCTTTTTTCTCTCTTTAGCATTACATCGCATTAATATCAAAATCAAGTTTATTTCTCACATGCTCCATTTATAAAGAGAAGCATAGGGACCTACCAGTGAAATCACTGTCAGACTTAGGAGAGGAAGAGGAACATGTAACACAAAATAGTTTATCTTCTTATAAAGCAATCAATATTCTGAGAATGCATGAAAGGTTACATTGTATAAGACAAAAACATTCACTGATGACTAGACATGTTATTTATTCACGGTGTAGAAGGGAAGTCATACCGTCTGTCCGTAGTACTAGAGGAGTTGGCAACCCAAGAACTTGGCTGTTGGTCACAGTGCTGGTTACAACACAGGTGTAATTTCCTACATCTGATGGCTCGACTTTGGCTATGTAGAGGTGACCGGTCTCTTGAGACACAAATCGCCGACTGTCCTCTTGTACAAATGACGGATATTCATTGAAGATCCAAGCAAATGATAATTCTAGTTGGTAATAAAAAAAGAAGTAAAGATGTTTGGTAGTGTTTTTCACATTTTTTTCTTTGAAAATCAGTTTATTTTATTACTGTATTTTGTAATGTTGTATTATATACAATACTGTATTATGTAACAGACAGGACGAGAGACAATGACTGAGAAAAACTCAATTTTAATAAGTACCAGAAACTAACAAAACCATTTTTTTACTAAGGCCGTATCTCCTCCAGCAGAAGAAAAATGTGAAAGGAATTCAAAGTGTTTTACACACCAATAATTTTTTTTATCTACTTTTTTTTTTCCCCCCAAGACTTAGTATGCATGGAAATAGGAGCAGACAGCAAAAATGAGACCAAGCATTACTAAAACAGAAACATTATTCATTCAGTAGATACTTAACTCAGCTAGATACTTAGCAGATAGAAACAGCACAGGAGCATGCAAGTGAAAGGAATGTCAAAAGAAGCATAAATTCGCAGTAGGGCTCACCACGCAGCAAAACTACTTTTTTCATACAAAAATCTGTAAAAACGCCACTAAAAAAATCTCTGCATGATATGGCAAAGTAGCTCTCACAACCATTCATTATGGTCATTTGAAAGGAAAACCACACTTCAAAAGATAAACTATAAGATTTGGCAAAAACTGCATTAGAATTTGTTTTTTTCTGAACACCACTCTGAGCTCTGCGTGTCCAATTTTAATTGGCAAAAGCCCCTTCCTGTGCGAGGACATGTGCTTGTCTCATTTATATCCCAGAGAATCAAAGGAAATTAATTTTTAATGGTTTTCCAGGCAAGAAATAATTTTTCACCCAAGTGCCGCTCAGCTGAAAGTTTATAAAAAGATTACAGCTTCTGCAAGTGCTAATTAGAGGCGATTATAGGTTGATTGACCTTCCTTCATGTAAAATATCTTGTAGCATTCACAAAATGGAGATCATCCTTTTTTGCACAGGTTTAATTTGAAAGTGCATAAATTTGGATGCAGTCATGAAGTGGAGAGCAGGCGTTTTCATAACCCTTACAGCTGAGTATGAATATGCAGCCAGGCAAGCGCTAAGCCAACAGGACAATTAAACATAAGGTAAGATTATTGAAATGTTTTTTCATCCACACAAACAAAATTATTAAAATATTTAGGGACTGGCTAATGCAAAATGGGCATCAAATTAAATGGCTTATCATAATTGCATTTATAAACTCCTTCCATTAACATAATTTTGCAGGAGCAGTGTGTATGAACAATTAACAGTCTCAGTACTTTTCTCAAGAGTTATACTTTTGTCATATTTGGAAATACTTATTGTTCAAAACAGTCATCTACCCTTCTGGACCTGCACAGTGTCTCCTCAGGTGAAACAGTGGCTTTCACTGAAAGTTCCTTCCTACGTAACACAAGAAGTGTTACTAGTTTATTATAAGGAAGGCCAACGAGGATTTGCCAAGAAAAGATAGGGTCGTTAGTGCCGTGAGAAGTAAGACCCTATGATCTAGATTGACTTCAGTAAGACTTTTGAGATGTGCCACAAGAGTCTCATACACAAGCCAAAGAATATTTATACAGTCAACAACAACAAAATATTCTGTACAGGTATTCTCCCATCTTACAACACAAATACCAAGATGTAGGGGACAATGGTTTGCTGTTGAATTGAGAGGGCTTGTTGAGTAAGCACTGTGCAGCAGAGTGGTTGCAGCGGTGCACCATTCTGCCTGTGATCTGGCACTATTCAATATCTACCAGCCACTTCAAATAGAAAAAATAAAATAAAAAATACTTTTAAAAAAGGAAAAAACCAAAGAGTATACCCAAAGAGGTTGAAGGGGACTACTACCTCTTTGAGAGCAAAGATTTTATGGTCTTGCTAAATGGGAAAGACCAGAAAATAAAGCATAATTCCATTTCTACAGAGCAGCTGGATGAAGAGAGTGTTCACAAGGCTGAGGGAGAGGCTGTAGACCAAATTAGGTATCAATTCAGGAACTGTAAGGAAAAAATAAAAAAAAAAAATTTACATTTTCAGCTCTACATCAAACTCAGACATCCACAAGACACAAAAGCGTGGGAAGCCAGGCTTTATTGGTTCTGGTATTTATTGAGCTACTTGTTTTCCTTAGCTCAAATTTTTTTTTTTTTAGAATAAAATAATAGGAAAAAAGACATTATTCAAAACATTCAAAGGGGATGGACATATCTGGGTACACAGCAGGAAAATAAGCCACTTGATTTCGTTCCTATTATATTGGGTTAAGTCAAGAGTAAACTCATTGAAATCAGTCATTATGATTATGAAAGCCACGCAAAGTGTATTCCAGTTTAATTGGATCCTTCAACAGCCTATGAATAAGTACTCCTGGAAACCTAATTTCCTATTCAACATATATTTTCATCGACTCTCTTAAAAAAAGGAGCAGGGTGTTTCTTTACCAGTGCCCCACAGCCAATATCTCATTTTATATTTATTGTACTTTACAAAATTGTATTCTTATTTTCCAAAAAAATTCATATTAAACAACTTGTTCTGTGATTTATTATGTTTACACCATTTGCCTGTTGCTGATCCTAGGGCACCTCAAGGGACATAAACTCACTCCCTTTCTGTCAATTACAAGTTTTCAGTTGATTTTCTGTTACAAATGGAAGTAATATGTCTCTCCTGGGCTTCCTCAGAGATCTAAGCCTTTGCTTTCCAATGCATTTTTTCCTTATTTGGCAACTATACATGGATAAGGTATTGGAAATTACAGTTATTACTCAATTTTTATTTGTTTACTACATCTTGGTTGGCTGCTTCTCTTTATTTTGCATTATTTGATTATTATTTACTGTGCAGTCTACAAGCCACAACACACTCAGCATGCTCATACTGTTCTAGGCACTTTGTGCACCTAAGTGTTCAATTAAAAATTGCTTATAAAACTGCCTGTCATTTTTAAACTTAAATTTGTACAAAATTCAACAATTAAATCAGCATGGCCTTTGAAGTCTACCATAGTCATTTCCTGCAATCTATGAGCCTCAAAAAAAAAAAAAAGTATCTTCCCTTGCTGTGTAAGAAAAAAATTAATGTTGCTAAAGGAACATAAGGGCATAAACCCTGCACATTTAGTAGTTTTTAACTGAGTTCAAAGTTAGGCCTTGAGCTGCTTTTGAAAAGATTCCTTTTAATTATATGACACATTTCCTCTAAGAGAGGCTGCAACACATCAGTGGGAGACCACTGAATAGAGCCAGGGCAATTTTATTTCTTGTAAACTGAATTCAAGAGACACCATTAGTTGTAGAAATCCAAAACTATAAATGAATTCAGGAAGCCGGCAAAGCAAACGTGGCAGGGCAGGGGGGAGGCATATAGACTTTTGACCGAAAGGAGAAGGACAATTCATAAAGTTTATTTCACCCACTAAATGCACAAATTCTGAAGGTCATCTCTTGCTCCTTTTGTTCTGGACCATCACTCCTATACACCTGCTTAATATGTATCCACTATTAATTCCCCACAATTCACACTCGAGTGGGATTTCTAAAATAGCCGAAAGTAAATGATGCGAACAGTCTTGTTCTGAAATAGATTTAAACTTATGTTCAAAACTGATTGGATTTCAATTAGTGAAGCAGATGTTTACATAAATAATTCTGAAAAGAAATGAAAATATGTGATTTTGAGTGCATCAAGCTGACTGAACAAAAGTTAGAGGTTTTACATTTTGTTTTTTAAAGAAAAGAAGTTTCATGTCAATTATTGATATCCAAATCTGTATTATTTCATGCAGTTCTCCAATTCAGATTTTAAAATATCCTGTAATAGAGATATAACAGGAAACTGAAATATCCTGGTATTTTTGGTCTTCAACTGGCACTCTGCCTAACCCACAGGATGGTATTTGGCTTTTTAAAAAAGCCTTTGCAAGAAAGTAATCAGACAAAATTTAGCAATGACAGAAACTGCAATTAAAGACATGGAAGTTTGTTAACAACCAGCTATTTTGAATTATCTACCTTAGAGTTACGAGTAGAAGTAATGGAAAAGTAACACTGATTTTGAGAGGATAATGACAGATTCCATAATTAAGGAAGAAACCAATTAGTTTGTCATTTGGCCCAGTTTCAGCTCGAACTGTGATGAAATGACACAAAGTGGAGAAAAGTCTCTTGCTTTGTGGATGAACATCACTCAGGAAGGAGTAAGCTCTCACAGCACAGACGTGAGGCAATCAGGTACGGTATTGTGGGGCAGTCACACACAGAAATGTCAATTTGTCACCATGGCCGAGGACAGCTCTGTATATCTGTCTGCACAGGAACCCCTAGGAAAGTGCAAACAAGTTATTTAAAAGTAAGAAATTAATCTGCATGAAGTAAAAGTGCATTAAACTCCCAGAGGATGCTCTTAACCTAGACGTAAGCTGTCCTTAGTTCACTGCAGCCTAATCCTTAGAGGATTACACTGCTATGAGTTTAAGTCACTGTACTTGTGGATGCGAGTGCCCGCAGGGATATAATGCATTTTATTTTACATACACTACTTTCAAACTTCTCATTAACTACTTTTCTTTCCTTACTTGGGCAAACTCTAGCTACTTTATTCCACTTAGTTCACCACCTCGAGTAGTCTGTCCTTCCTTTGGCAAGCCAGCACGACCAACTGCAAGGCTATGCTCAGAGCCTGGCCTTTAGCAAAGAAAACAACAAACAAACAAACAAACAAAACCCCCCCAAACAAAAAAAAACCCGGAGGTAATACTTTATCTCTGCCATAAAATAAATCACATCTTTCTCATTTTTTGGCAAACATTGAAAGTTGTTTTACAAATAAAAATCTTATGCACTGTAGGCATAAGACAAGGTGTTTATGTACTCCAACATGGGATCCCCTAACATATACCTAAACTGGGTATTATAATCTCTTTAGGTGCCACTGTCAAAAATGGTATCTTTTTGACAATGAAAAAACTCTTCAGAATTTTATTGGAATTAAATTGTACATAATTTTAGGGTTTTACGGTATATTCTTGAGCACATTAAATGCCCAGGAACTGAAAAACTGTCCTAAGTATGTTCAACCGGGAAAAAGAAAACCAAAACAAAACTCAGACTGTGTATTTCCCAGGCACATCCTGAATTATTTGCATGCACGTAGTTATACCACTAATAATGCAAAAGTCTCTAGCTGTTTATAAAAGCTGCAGTCACACTTCAGAGTACAGTCTATCTATAAACTGTAGGTTGGTGGTTTACTTTTTGTTGATATCAGGAGTAAGGTGAGACAATGAGTATCCAGTTAAAATAGTTGTAACATTTTCCCAACTTGGGGAAAAAAGTTTGGAGATGTTTATAAACAATTCTGAAACTCCCCTTGAACTCTTTAGGGTAACTTTCTTCTTTTGGCTGAACATAAAAATGTGAATTGCATGATGGGAATCTGAGTCCAGCTACAAAAAGTGAAGAACGTATCCTGAGAAACTCATTTTATTCCAGAATATAATGGAAACACCCTGATTTGAAACTAATGTATACCATTAATCTTTTTGGCATAAAAGGTGAATTATTTTGTAGATAAAATATAAAAGATCAATTTTCAGCATGCTGTGCAGGTAATTAGGCATGCAACTTCTGTGTATGGAATTACCCAAAACAACAAGAGCAGTGCAAGAGACCTACGTAATATCTTGCAATTTCAATCTACACATTTAATGAGAATATTGAAATGTTTTAGCTGAAATTGCAAGGTTCCTACTTCAGGCTAACACCTAATTTTCAATTTTAAATGGAATATGGTAAGAGTCCAGTCATTTTCTGATTTCGAAATGAACGTGTGATGTTAAAAAAGATGCAAATCCTTAAACGTAGTTGCAGCATGAATTGTATTTTTCTCTACTGCCCCCCACCTAAACCACAACCATAGAGTGGTCAAGTAGTAATCACACAAACTAGCTGGTTACCTTTGCACAGCTGCCACAGGTGACAAGCTCTGCTGATGTAAAATAGTCCACTAAGGTCTCTCTTTATACTCGACAATTTGTAGAGTTTTTCTAAGTCTTTCAAAGCAGTGTCAAAAGCAAAGCACGCCACTGTAATTAAAATGTAAACACTTCTAAGCTCATCCTTGGGAAACACAGATGTTCAAGACTGGCAGCATTACTTCTTTATTAATACCACCAAAAAAAAAAAACCAAACCAACCCCAAACCCTCACAGTAAGCACATTTCCAAACAGCACATCCACTGGAAAAGCAGCTCAGCAATATGGCCCTGCCTGATGTCTGTCTTTTCTTCCCCCCTCCTCTTGTCACACGTGGGATTTGACCATTAGCTAGTGTTAAATTTCAAACTGAACATGACCTTGTAATATAAAAGTGCTCCTTAACTGGCAGGTTAAATGTTCCTTGGTGCTCTGAAGGAAATCCAGACACTAATGGGAAAGTCTAACAAAATGCTTTTCTACATTTGGGTTCCAGTGCTGAATAAAAACCCAATTTCACTTCCCCTGCAGCTGTGCGGGATGATGGATTAGTTTCTCTTTATCACATTTCTGAACTAATTGTTTCAGACTAGCTATGTCATTCAAAGTGTACAAGGTCTGATCAAATTGTTCGTACTCTGGAAGTATGCAGAAAAGTAAGAAACTGCTTTAGGAAGCAATATTTAAATACATACCCATTAGCCATATCTATTTCAAATGACAAATTGTTCTTTTAATCACCTCCCTAAAACTTTTCATTTAATTGCTCAGAGCATTTCTAACAACCCTGTTGTGCTTTTTCAATAGTTGAAAGTATTTTAAATTGCTTCCTGCCTATAATAATTCTGAGGATAAAAAGATGATAGTTTAGTTTATTGCTCAACTAAACCACATCTGATTTCTTCTGAATGTTAAATATTAGGGCGATAAACTAAGGGAAACTAATGGAAATACCCAAGAGTAAATTTTCAAAGGAACGTACTAATGTTTATAGGTGGAAGTAGTAATTAGTGACAAATTTCATTTGCTAGTCTTGCACCCATTTAGGAGAAGGTACTTGGTAAACCCCTGTGAAAAAAACCAAAAATTACTTTCAGGACTCTTGTTAAGAGTGTAATGATCAGCTGTGACTGTGTTCTGGGACTGCAGCCATCTCCCTCCTGCCTCTTCCTAATCAATTAACCTGTTTCCAAAGAACAACTCAAGTATTTTAATAGAGAAGATAACAAAGAGCTAGAGGAGAAAAACCCCACAGTAACAATTTAGGGATAAAAATAATCTTGGTACAGGGCCAAACCCAGTTATTTTCTCCAAATTCCTCCTCTTTTTCCCCAAGGCATACCTGAGATACCTGGGACTAGCTAAGTGAACAGGCTCCAACTGAACTTTTTTCTTGCAATTTGGTTCTTCCTAATCTATCTCTCTCTCTTTATTTCCATCCCCCCCATCTTCCAACAAATACCCCACCACCAAGAGACATACTTTCCCATTAGAAGACTCTTATCCCATATTGCTGCCTCTTTCAGTTTATTCAGGTTCAGGAAAGAGGGCTAATGAGAGCAGGTATCAGCAATAAAGTGCACATCCCCTAGTTTTCAAGGTCTTCTAGAGCATCCACGTACGTTTTGCCGATGAAACTTATGCAGTATTATTCCCACAAAAGTCTGCTCTACTCTTGCTCTCTCCCACAGCAGCCCACATTATATATGCTACTACTTATACGTACGCAACTCTTAATGAATATTTAGTGGAAACCAAATGTACTGCAGCCAGCAAGAGCTGATCCAATCTTACGCAAAACTCCTCCTTGGGCTGTAAGCGAAGCTGTACCCTGCACTGTAGACTATAGGTTCTGACATGCTCTCTCTCACCCCACTAATGAAAAGAATAATCTAGCTTTAAAATACTGAGATTTAAAGATACTGTTTTGTTTTCCGATTTGTATACTTGGGAATGCTGCTTAAAAAAAATTTTATACATATATATATATATATAATTGAAGGCTAGAGTCTTTCCTTAAAAATGAAATTATAAAAAGCTGCAATATTACCATAGTCATTTTGCAGTGGGTATTCAAGATGTAGTGCAAAACTTACAAGAGCTAATATTACTAGATCATAGATGTTTTCAGGCTTTATGCTCTACTGATGACCTGGCTATGAAACTATCCTTCATGATCTAGATACATCTCAAACTAAGACTTACAAAAGGGACAGAAGACCAAATATCTAAGAAATAACACAAAAATGCAAATATATTCATATGTTCAGTGTCATTGATGTGCGTAAGGGAACACGGAGTTAACAAAATGTTCTGTAAGAATTTGGAGTGATACCCTGCTTGTCCAGTTTGTCCTCTCCCAAACTGGAATCATGAATCTTTTGCTAAAAGCTTCTTCAGCCAGTTGTACGCCTCCACGCTAGCTCAAAAACATGTACTAGAAAGTAGCTGCAGATGTTGCACAAATATATAAATAAGGATATACTAATTTTAGTCTGGTTTACTTCAGCCTGGAACACAGGTTTTCAAAAGAAAAAGTGCTTTAGAAAGACTACATTTGATAGAGTGCAGAACAGAGAGGGTAGTCTGTAGCATTCGTTTGTTACTGGTGGTGAAAATAATGCTCTGACAGATAGAAATCATTGTAAAATCCAGCTGTGAACATGTATTATTGTCCCTCATATGGACAAATATAAGTGTCTCTCAGGTACCATTCGATTTCAAACCGTCAGCTGAAATTTGTGCAGATGATGATGATGACACCAGCAGGACTATTGCAAAATGTATTTTTAAATAAAAATACCATTTCTCTTTGGCAGATTGAGAACAGCTCGAGAACACTATGGAACCATTTTTAAGGCAATTGCTTTTACAATATTCCACATACTATTCTCCTTAGAATGCATTTTTGTGTAAAAACATCATAATGTGCCTACTGCAAGAATGATTTATTGCTCATGCCCAGCTGAGTGTCATCCAGAACCTGAAACAAAAGCAAAAAGTAAAGGTGCAAAACCAGGATGCTTTGCACCTCCTGAAGACACACTGATGGGCAGTAGAAAAGAAACTGTATTCTCAAGTTCTATCAGTCTGGTTTTGCTTTGCTTTAAGGGTATGAAATGTTTCCAAAGCCAAATAAGTAAAACTAATTCAATTTACAGTTCCCTGAAAAATAGCATGCTGACATTCAAGAGTTGTGGAAAAGAAATAATCAAAGCATCAAAATATTTCTGGCATATGGAGATACCTTCCATGCCATGTTATTCATGAAGCAGTCTTGCTGGAACTTGCAGGTCTCCAAATGGCAATACAAGAGATAAGAGCAAAAATTTGCAAGTCTAAATACTAATTTGCAACAGACATGACATTATTCACTGAATGATTTGTCATACCAAACAGTGAGCAATGAATTGGGATCTATTTTTCCATGATCTAGTATCATTTCATATCAGCATGTCACAACTTTAAAATAACATGCTACAAGCTAAATTGATCCCTATCCTTCAAATATGGTCTCAATTATCAACTAAGTCTCCATTTATCAGGGCATGACAGTAAGAGGGAGGACATACTCTTGCTGCTTTATATATGTAGAAATATCCTTGCCATATTGCATGAAATAGGAACACTTACGTTCGTGATTAGCTTCATGTGATAAGACAAGTAGAATTTCCTTGCAATTTCCAAGCAACAGCTTGTTGGCTCCACAACATTCTTGCCATTTAC
Organism: Harpia harpyja; assembly: GCF_026419915.1. NCBI lineage: Eukaryota > Metazoa > Chordata > Aves > Accipitriformes > Accipitridae > Harpia > Harpia harpyja. Next base: position 21,077,101 of record NC_068969.1, read on the forward strand.
TTAAGTTCTCATAGGTTATGGTCATATTCGACATAGTAACAAGGTAACAGGGAGTATATCCACCAACATAAAACTAATGCCTAGTTTTTCCAGGCAAGCCTGAATTCTTTGAAATGTCTGAATAACCATCAAGCAAGTCTTTACTTCTACCATTAAAAATCCTCTTTTTCTCTGTGTATAAAACAGCCCTGAAACCACCACAGACAACATAAAAGGACTGCGCCTCATTGCTTCCTCCTCTCCCAAAGAGCAGAATATACCTCATAAATCCAAAAATCAATGTCAGATTAGTAGAACAGACTGTACTAAACAAATATAAATCACAACATCTAGCAAACAGAAATAAAAGCAGAAGACAAGAAACATGATAATCAAGATACACAAACAGTAGTAACAGTAGGTAAAACCCTAAAGGAACTTGCGGATTTGCTTTACTCAGGGCTCTGTCACTCCTTAGATACCAATTTTGGAACAAAATCAATAGTAGAGAAAAATAATTTTTAGATCTCCGTATGTCTAGCCTTTTCCATTCTTGGCAGAATTGAAAAAAATTAGCATTGCACGAATGTTTTTTAAGCTGCTGCATGTTAAGTGTGTCCAATATTAAGTTTTGTATGTTGAGATGTTTGTTATATCAACAGTCCTTTAAAACCATCAAAGACATAACAGTAACAGTCAAAATAGCTGTAGAGAGTTCAGCAGAATTTAATGGTTCTAACAACTGAAAAAGATAGCAGCAGATGTCATTTTATCTTTTGAGTATGTGGGTGAGATGATTTACTCATTTGTGGAAAAAACAGGGTATTTTAACAGGTTCCCTGTAACAGAATTAAAATTACATACAGAAGTATGGTCATGCAGAATGATGACAGATGACCATCCTAATTATCCAAAAATCACTGCTCAATTACAATACAACTTACATTATCTAACATAAAACCCAGCTGAATTAGTAAAATACTGGGGGGGGGGAAGCCTTCACACACAAAGCCAGTCATTTATTGAATCTCCCATTCAGTAAATCTCGAACAAGACTGCTTAAAAAAAGGGAATGCCAAAACCGGAAAATGCACTAACTCTGAATAAGATATTAGAGCGGTTTGTGATACAGCTCGTGTTTAATGACAGAAATATAAAACTGATCTGTGCACCCTCAACTGGAAATACTGAGCATCATCTTCCTCCCCCTGTACACCAACAGCCATCACAGAAACGAAGCTAAAATACAAGCTCAGCATACGAGCCTATGTGCACGAAGTTAAATTGAGTTTCATTGTTGGTTTAAATAGTAGATGTCCATACCCTGACGGAACTGGAACTGCAAACTTCAAAAGGACAAAAGTACCATTAACTTCATGAATAATTTGCTCCCCATTGAAAAGGCATATTCATATTACTTACGTAAATATCTGTGGCTAAGATAAGCAAAGAAAAAAATATGCCAAATTGTAGAAGGGAAGCAATTTCCTTTTCCCATACTATGAACTGGTATTTCTTTTGGGATGAACATTGGTTTCTATTGTAACTGGAATGCTGTATATGGAAGAATAATCACAATTTAATCAAGTCTCCTCTTGAAGACTCCTTACAGAGAATGCAAGAAATAAGTGCAATTAAGCTAGCAAGAACTTAGAAATTGCATGACATGACAGAACACAAAAGAACAGTATTTCAGGGGCTAAAGGGAAGGAGAAAACAAGGTATTTGAGGAGGTTTTAAGGATTAGTATTGTCTGAAATTATTTGATAGCTCAGTGCAACAAATACAACATCAAAGAAAAAAAATAATCAGATCACCGATCTGAAAAGGGCTGAACAGCCCTCAGAGCCTGCAGGACAGGTCAGCTGTTCCTAAACCATCCCTGCTATTCCTAAAAAAACTATTTCTGCTTAATGGATAGCTACTTTATCTAAGACCTACCAACCTGCATCCTACTGTGCCAGATCTAGAGGCACCGTATGCTTGATGTCACTGTGCTATAGGTTTATTTTAGCGAAAAAAGAAGAGGAAGGATTTTTTCCACCTCACTCCATGTCTCCTGAAAACTTTAACGGTTATTCCTCCAACTCTCAAACAAATCCAAGGATTTTAAATAATTCTGGTACCAACTCTCAATTCCATTTGATAATTCAGGGAGCCCTCCGCTCTCTTCTTTTGCATGAATAACACAATTGGGGGGGGGGGTGTCAATCATATCCCATCTGCTGACTGCAGAAGAAATTCTCACCTCTTCAAAGTGTTGATTTAAACCACCATTCTTAGCAATATGAGCATGTTTTGTATCACCTCCTGTTTAACACCTCACACTTAAACATTGCAAGAGTCAGGCAGAGTTGTAGTCAGTTTGGCAATCACCTCTAGGTGTATAGTCATGCAAGGGATAAGAGTAAAAATGGCTGGCGTAATTCTGACTTTGGACTGCATATAGAAGCAAAATTTAATCATTCTAATTCTTATAGATAGCTGGGAGAATGACCCATTTTCTCAGCAGCTGAGAAGACAAAGCTGTTGTAAGGTTATAAAGATGATTTAAGAGTATGTATCAGTTTAGAAAGAGAAAAATTCTGCAAGCTCAGACAGTTGTAAAATTGCCATTTTATGGCTGTGTCTGCTTGGACTCTGCCAAATTTAAGAAGCTGCAATACCTATATTATTGTATCCAATCTTTAGCTTATATTACCTTGTCTTTGCAATCAAATCTAATGTTTAACATCACAGCCCTTCAATAATGAGACTCCATATCAATTAAAAACAAATAAAACCAGTTACTTTCAAGTATTACTTGAGGCTCAATAGCAATTAGTCAAAGACTGAAGATGCAGAATGAATGATAAAACGTACTTGCCACTTTTGGTCCACCAAGAATCCACATATCTAGATTTCTCTCCACCCTTGAGACAGCAGTGTTTTAAATTATGCCAGCATCATTACATTACACTATCAAGTGTCTTGATTGCAAGAAAATAGGCAGATACTAGCATAATTAAAGACAACAATATACTCTTTGCAATTGTCTAGTCATAGAGAAAAACCAGATTCATCAAGGCTCGGCAATTGTGAAATTGGGCAGAATTTAACTCCAGAAGATACTCAATTAATTACTGGAAATATCATAAAAATCAGACATGTTAAGTGCACAGAAATCACTAGGAGCTAGAAAGCCATTTCACAATAAAAGTAAATCCTCACAAGTACTTCCCTCCCCCTCTTTTGGTTTTGTTTTCTCTCTCTCTGTATTTACTTCAGAAACCACGTTTCATTCTTGCACTCTCTCCTGCATTTCCAGGGAGATATTCCACTTTACAGTCAATCGGCTCCGGTTGAAGCACAAAGCCTGGAAGGTCCCTTACCTCCCGCCCGGGGGGGTGGTCCGCAGAGCAGCACGACTCCCTGTCCCTCTCGAACTGACACCGCGCTTCTCATTTTCGTCCTGGAGTTTTCAAGATCTGTTTTTGAAAGAAAAGTGAGCTGGATATTAGGAAACAGAAAAGACTAAATACACAGGAGTTTCAAGTTCTTAAACCCTGATATCAAATCTCTTAGTAGGCAACTAAGTTCAGTGATTTCAGTGAATCAGTTGCAAAAGAAATGGCTGTTCAACATGAGGGAGGATGACAGAATTAGGACTGAAGTGAACTAATTTACAAGAACATAATTAAACAGATCCTATGGCTAATTTTGTTCTTATACTAGGCTTATGCTACCCTAATTTTGATAACCAAAAAGGAGTCGTAACTGTAACTTAAAAATAGGTCTTTAAGCCACTGTTTCTTCCAAAATGAAGGCTCTGATGAAAATAGCATCAAGATCCTACTGAGCTCCTCTAACCAACCGTAAAATAATGCTAATAACACAGCTATTCAGAAAACGGATATATATCTTTTCAAACAGAAAAGAAACCCCTCGACCATCTCCCTGCAGCAGAATCCCTTGTAACATCGCTAAGCTCTGGCAAAGGCAAGCGCTTTGCACCTCGGTGTATTGACCCAGCACTCTGCTCTGCCTGGCTTCAGGTCTTCTGTGATCTTTTTAAACTCTGTAAGAGGAGAAACAAATGCTACCGAGTATATATAAATGCAAAATTTCAGAGCAGCAGTATTTTATCATAAATCTAAATTAACTTTCTCTCTAACTGGTGACTCAAGATCCAAGAAGGTACAGCCTCATTATGTCCTTGAATTAAGCTAGATGTAACATTCAATACAAACTAAGATTGAGGTACCACGCTAAGAAATATTTTTTCCATGAATAAGCAATGTATTTTTCCATAATAAAACCCAAGAGAAGACAATTTAAAAAAACCTGTTTGTTTATAACCTTGTAAAGGATAGTAACACAGTCTTTAAAATAAGGCTACCTTTAAAACTAAGTGTAATAGGAGTAGTGAGTTGACCAACAGTAGCTATTTCCCAAAATATAATATTTTATAATATTGAAAAGCAACAATTGTTACAATCAGAACACTGAACAAGAGTGATTAGAATTTCAATGCTTCATTTTAAAAAAATACATTTAATGCCACAATAAGATACTGTTGTATTATTCTTTGTTACTGCACATAAAGCTCAGAGGAGTTTCTTAAAAGGGCTGTTTTAAGCCTTCCAACTGAATTTCTGTGCAGGTACATCTCAGGGCCTATGTTTTCATGCACATAGTAAGTTTGGATCCTTCCACTGGACACGCAGAAGTCACATAAAACCACAGCCAAACCGATTTCACCGAGAGATCAGAACAGTGTACCCTGCAATTCATTTCAGGCCTTTAGAGCATCTTTCTCTTCCCTCCATGACAATATAGATTCATTAGCCGCCCCTAACACAACTCCCCTGAGTCACGAAAGGAAGAACCAAGAGCTGACAGCACCCAGAGGACACACACTACTCTGTATTAGAATGAAAAGAGCTATGCAATTTGGATTTTAAGGTTTACCCAAAAAGAAAGAAAGAAAAAAAAAATCTATTTTACATATAAAATAAGTTTAGACCAAATTTTGCCCTCTTACACCACAATCACTGAAAGTCATAAATTTTATGTAATACACATAATTTCTGTAATTAAAATGAAATGGTTTATCACTGCTTTCTAAGCATGTGCATTCATTTATTGCAAACACAGCCCTTCAGAAACTCGGTTGTCTTTGTGCTGTCTGACACATGGTACGAGCACGATGGGATTGGGCTGGCAGCACCCTCAGGAAGGGACGTGACCTGTGGGACATGCCAAGGCATTCCGAAAGGTACGTCCTCGTTATCCCACAGGTACCCGGTGGGGACCCACCGCAGCTCTGCGGTTTCATCTGTTGCAATATTGTACTGCAGAAGTTATTAATCACTGACTGCTGATGAAGACTGCTGTCACAGGGGAATAGTTTTTTGGAAAACAAGAAGCAATTCAGAATCCATCAGAAAATGAAGAATATGAGCCATACTACAATAAAAGAATAATTTTTTCACTAATTAGCAGGAAGCTCTCCATCCTACCTTCTAGAGTGGTTTAACTACCAGACTAATCACACAGCTGCAGAAATATCATCACTTAATTCACTTATATACTTGTATACTTGCTTTACACATTGTCTGGCACCACTTTGAAAATAATTAAAAATCACCATGCAAAACAGTAATAGAGTTCTCTATTAGCATTATACAATGAAGTCCAAACCTCTGGCCTTGGAAAGTACTCACTGCTTGTATACAAGTTTCTAGTCTGGTTTTCAGGCATCTCTGTAGCATATTCAGAGTATTAAAGGTCAAAGCCAGTCATGTTCAGTAGAATAGCAAGAGAGACTAGCAGGTTTTTTTTGTTTGGTTTGGTTTTTGTTTGTTTGTTAGGAGGTTTTTTTTTTTTTTTTATAAAGTCAGTATCCTAACCACAATAACACTAGGGAGTAAGTGCTGTATCTTCTAACAAAAATTGCTATTACATTAAATCATTGGGAAGGAACATCAAGTTCTCAGAAAACTGACAGGGTAAATAAAATACTGTAAAAGGTGAGCAAATAATGGAAAAAGATTGTTTACTTTTACAGATCAATTTGTATCTCTAAAATCAGAGGCTCTTATCCTGCTGAAATGTCTTAATAGATAAAATATTACTGGAAACAAAGAATGAAGATAAGAACAGGACAGAAGATGGTTTTGAAAAGTGATGAGTCAGAACAGGACTCGCTTTTCAGCACCCCATGGGATGACAATATCACACTGTTTTGTTTGAAAGAAAAGGGCAGCAACATATATAAAGTACTTCTGCATTTTACCTGTTGATGTATGGATTGTTTTATTCATCATCAGATTTTTAAAACTTCTAACACTTTCTCAAACTGGTCACCAAAATAAAATGTTTTCATCAGTTTCTCTTGCCTACGTCTTTTTACTTCTTACTTGCATTTATTATGCCCCACTTTTATCTCCTTTCATCTCAAATGCTACCATTCCAGTAGGAAATGAGCAACTTTATTACTTAACTCTACCAGGCAAAGTCTCTAATCATACCGCTGAAAATATTTTGGTACAAATGTTACAAAAACCTGACTACACAAGGAAAAAAAAAATCCAACTTAAATCCAATCTAGGACTGCGTAATTCGCAAATTAAATGCTTTTATTGCCTGTTTATAGTTTGCCTTATAGAAGAAAGTTTAAAATTAGCAGCTGAGACTTTTCTGACTCCTGAAACAGCATTTTCTTCTCCCTTCCCCTGCTAATACCTATATTTGCCTCATTGCTTTAGTACCAAATACATAGTTACATCAGCTGAAATACACACGCCATTGCAATAAAATGGAGCAAGAAAATGTAATTCAGCTTTATTGAAAAGTCTTTCATTCTGCCTGAAAAGGAGAACAATGAAACGTGTTCTTGCACATACAAACAGCAAGGATATGAAAACTGCATATTCCATCAGGTTCTCTCCTTTCATTTAATAAACTAAGTTTTCAGTCTCAAGCACATTACTAAGAAAGATTTCAAAATATGGAGTAAAAGTAACACGAGCATCATTTCCACTGCCTCTGCCCCAGAGTAACTCTTTATGCATTTGGAACAGAAGCATATAAAAGTTCATGTGATACCCACAGTTATTAAAACACACGGATTTGTGAATTCATGGGGGTGGGGAGAGAATATGCTACCTGAAGCATCTGTAGAAAGTAAAGCAGACCTTGTTCTCACCTGATGTCAACAGTGAGAAAGAATAAAAAATTTGATCTTCATCTGCAGAACACGTGCCAGTTGACTGCATTCATTGCAGTTCGCTGCAAATACCTTCTAAAAACGTATCTGGTTTCTGTAATCTTGCATAATCAAGGAAGGTAAGCAAACAGATTACACAAGATCAGATCAAATATTGCATCTGTGCTTTGAAAAGACATAGAACACCATGTTATGAAAAATCCAGAGAATTTTTGATGGCAAAGCTGCTCCAGACACGGCTCCTAGCTTGTGGCAGCATTGAGTTGTATCACACTGTGCCAAGAAACCCGAGTGATGTTTCACCCCTAGTCACACGTATCTGTATATATAGGATCTTCATAAAATCAGTAGAGGCTGCTAGAAATTATACCAACTTAAAAGAAAAAAAAAAAAAAAAAAAGAAGTAATGCACAGGACACATTCACGCCCTGGAGAGGAGCAGGATTCAGTAGGTTTCCAACTCTAAGCCCAGTGACACCCAAGCATCTTATTACTTCAATTGATATTTATTCTCAACACACATTTATTAGCAATTCTACCATGTTTTGATAACTACAGAATGAGGGTTCATGCTCTACAAACATAATTGTCCCTTAAGAGCCACAAAAATATTTATTCCATTACTTCATTAGACTCATTATTATTCAAAGCAGCAGAACTTGTTAAATGTACTTTATGTATAATTCTGTACTGGTAGGATGTTCAAGTATCTAAATGAGTCAGACAACCAAATCTTAACTGTTTTCTTGAATAGGTAATTCTGAAGTGGAGACTTTGTTCAATGTCAGCACATAATGAAGTACTAATTCATAACCCGCTTGCCCTGGTAAAAGTCACATTATTAAAAAGAAATGAAATACCAGACTCTCAGCTCTTAAGAAAAAATAACAGCCTCAGCATGTTGTAATACCTATGTTGGTAATGACAACTTCTGAAGAAAATAGAGTAACACAAATTAGTTTCTTTAAAAAACAAAACCAAACACAAAAACCTAACACAAAACCACACAAAAAACTCCTCACCATCATCACCTAAATCACCTACGTGCATAAGCAAACCTTCTTCCCCACCACCCCAGAATTGGCTATACCAAGGTGTTTCCGTGACCATGTATTTTATACTTCTTTAGACAGATACCAGAAACTGAGTGTGCACTTGGCACAGTTTTAAGTTTATTAAAAGTACTTGTATCCGCTCAACAGAATAGCTGGATACAGGGCCTGTTAACGCCAACACACTGCCTGCAGACATACAGCACTTGGAAAAAAGCACAACAGAGCTGCATATGGAACAAGTGAGACTTTGTGCTGCCTTCCCTGGGCTTTGGATCAAGCCTGAGAGAACCAGGCTGGGGTGGAAGGGAGGGATGGGACCAAAAATCATCTCTGTAATCATCAATTATTTTTGGAGGTAGAGAAAGGAGAAAAATATTAACAGTGCAAAAGTGAACATTAGTCAAAGCATGCAAAGAATCAGGGTGATTTGTCACTCCAGAAGAGATTCACGGGCTACTGGGGAACCACCTCCACAGTTTCTTTGTCTGAGTGTACTTCTCCAGGCCAGGAACAGCAGCATTGCTCCTCCAGGTTGAGACCCAGCCCTGCTGCCTACAGCCACCAATGCCCTGGCCATTTCATGCCCTGAAGGCTCCAAGGACAGGGAAAGCAGAAACAACCTCAAGGCACTTTTTATTCACAACCCAAAGCACTACTTGGACAACTTTGAGTTTTTGGTTTGAAATACTGCTCCTGTCTCTGCTCACATTACATTAGTCTCGCTCAGCAAAGCCCATCTGAGTTGCATCCATAGAAATATTGCTAATAAAATGCAGCAAACTTCTATGGAGAAGAGTGAGCAGGTGAGGGAAGAGACCCTTGCAAGTTGTTTCCATTGCATGAAAAGCAGAACATCTAATGAGCGAGTTGTGCAGGGGTTAACAGGCTGCTGGAGCCAACTGGCGGTGAACAGCACCAACCAACAGCACCAAAAACTTACAAAACTTTTAAACTCTTCACCTCCCCTTAAATCACTTGGGGTGCAGCAAAAAATGAAACAGGGAAGAATTAAATACACTTACACCAATTAAACAAGAATAATTTAAGAATTATACAACAAAGTCTGTGTTATATAAACACAAAGAGGAAAAGGTAAAAAGAAATCGGCACAGATGTATCAGAGTGCAGTGAACATGAGATACCAGTATGGAAAAAAGCCGAAGAGTCTGCAGTAATGAGGGAGAAAGAGGGACAGAGAGCAATGAGATGCTTTTGTGGGCTGTGTGGAACTGAAGGAAGAGACCAGAGGCAGCAGAGGAAAGAAAAAAAAAAAAAAAAAGTACAGGAACATTAATAGCATAAAAGTTGAGTCAACATCTGATGAGCAGGGAAATTTTTTTTTAAACACGCTTCACACTGACAAAAATGCACGGAAATAACTGGAAAAAATAGTGTTAAAAGGGAAATGCATGTTTTGAAAGAAAAATTCTCCAATAGGTATTTCCAAAAATATGCCTGCCATAAATTCATATTATCTGGGAATTACCACTCAACTCAAGGCAAACACAGGACTGAACAAAGCAATTCAAGCAATTTGAGAAATATCTCAGGAGGGAAGGATGTTTGCTCAAGGAAATTATCCTACAGCCGAGTTCTCAGATGCAACACAGATTTTGCCCCCCTAACGCTTTCCTAACACAAACCCTAAGAATACCCTGAGAGTCTACAAAGCACCGCCATCACTAACCGCTCGTGACCACAAAGCAGGTTTAGTATTGAAGAACAACAGGCTATTCACGTTTTAATAGTTAAACAGATGGCTGAATGCTTTGCCAGATCTAGGTCTAATTACCTTAAGGGGTTTTTTTTAATTTATTAAATAAGTGGCAGTGTTTCCAAGAAGGCTTTCCTCAATAAATAAATAAATCAATGAAAACCATCATGCAACAGTTCATTTTTGAAGCACTGGGAACATGCTGATGACAATGCGATTTTTCTTCTGTCACTAACTTCACTCATTTATCTTTCTAAAAACAGCCACCTTCCTTAAAGAAATGGACAGATTCTCCCACAAATATTACAGAATTGGGTTGTCACCAGAAAGTATTGCTAGGATACGGGTAACCAAAATCTGTCATCTTCCCCATCTCACTCGGTATGGAGCACCTGGCAAAAAGCCCCAGTGCTTTGATTAGGGCCATGTGGATTATAACAGATGTAACGATAACAAATAACAGATATAGCAGATGACTAAGTGTCTTATCAACAGATGTCTTGCCACAGCTGCTGCTTCACATGTAAAAATACACTAACTTGTTAGTCAGCATAAAAATCCAATATTCACAGACCTTCAAAATATTTATAATTCTCATCTCAAATTATGTGTCCTACCTGGGTTAAGCAAAATAATATGAAATGCACAAGTTTATGTAGAGCTGCAAACATAAGCAGGGCCGTCAACTCCAACACAGCTAATTAAAAACATGGCCCCTGGAGGAAACTGCACCATCTTTATGGAGCTGCTCCAGTTCTCCAGAGCAAGCCTCGAGCTTTCACAACCTGAGGACCACCTCTCTGAGGATCAGGCTCTCCAAAGCTCTGCAACCCTGAGACCGCGTTCCTTGCTGTGATTAAAACTCTGAAGTAGCTTTACCTGTTTATGTCTGTCCCTCTACCACCAGCTCTGCAGCCTGCAGGCGCGTGCAATGAAACAAGCCTTCTCCCCATCCACGAGCTACAATACCAGAGTAATCTGCCTAGAAGAAGAAAGCAAACCTTAACCCATGACCTACCCTGCCAAAATCACCTGTGCCATTTTCTTTTCTGGAATCGGTTGGGTTTTATCTCTAGCTCCCGCTGCTCTTCAGTATTTTTAGCTTGACATGTTGGGAAATCCTGAAGAGCTAACACTAATGGATTTTTATTTTTTATTTTAGTAATTCTCCAGTATACTGTTTCTCAATCTAAAAACAGATGGGTTTGTCAGGTACATTACACATCAACCCTTAAGTTTAATACAAAAAGTACAAGGGAACTTAGAGAAGATGACTACTTCTACATAAGTGATTTCAGTAACCTGCTTGAAATAAGCCATAGAGGGAATAGAGTGCAAGCATAGAAATTAATACTGTATCAAGAATAATATTTACAGAGGAATTCGGAAGAAATTAAAACTTTTAATTTTATTATCAGAGTTACTGGTAGATGAAAAATGGAGAGGCAGAAATAAAAGTAATACGTTTTCATGGTAGCAGATTTGCCTGGTTCATGGAGGGGAAGAACAGTTATTTTACTGTATTAACTATTCACATCACAATTTTAAGAAAGAGGTAAGCGAATTTTCACATTTGACAAATGAAATAACTCAGACTTAGTATCCTGAATATAGTATATGCTACTGACATTAATTGCTTCTGTGATGTCCAAATCTAACATTTCTAAAACAGGGATATAATACACCCTTCCTTGGGTGCTCCACTACAACTGCAGCGGTATCTAGCCGAGTACAAAGACATTGCCACAGCATAAAACAGATTCTGGAAAATTGCTGCAAACATTTATGACTATAAATCTCTTAGGTTACTAGCTAGGATTAGACTACATTAACAGGCTCAGGAGGACAGGATAGATAAGAAAAATGATCTACTCCTATCGAGGCACCATACAGCAACACTAAACGTGTAGCTTAGTGGATGTTCAGGAGCACATCAAAGCAAACCAGAATATATTTTGTTCATTTCCTTTACAGTAGCCAAAAGTGGCTAAAGCAGATGGTCTGTAGCTACTTTCTTACAGGCTTCAGGGAACAAGGATGCAGTGAAATGCATTTCTTGCCATGATGTCATTTGCACCTGACAAGCAAAACCGGTATTTTCTACCACAGAGAAGGCAGAAAGAAAGAAAGAAATAAAAAAAAAAAAAAAAGAAAAAAAAAAGAAAAACCACATCATTAACATCATTATGATGCTGACAGTGGATGTTTAAAACAACAAAAAATTGCCAGGTTCACATAAAAATGAAAAAATGAAAAAATATAACTTGATCTCTAGGAGACAGGACATTGTGCAGTCCAAGCAGCAGAATCACTTCTTGAATACTGAAAATGAAAGCCAAATGACAAAAAGTTTCCCACGAAGCTGTATCTCCAACCTGTGCGCAAGCACGAGTTCTTAAAAAAATTATTTATTCAAAAGCTAAAAAACACTGCATAATCTAATTCAGTATTCTTGTGCAAACACATTACTGTAGTCCCTAATAAAATTAGAAGAACATACTAAGGTTGCAAACTCAATTATTTGGAGTTAGAAAGTGCCAGAGTTAAGGTTGCCTAAGATCACAAATATTGGCTGAGCAAAAAAACCAAACCAGTAAGATTTCAGCACCAAGGGCTTGGGATGGGAATGCGCGTTGGCCCCTGTTGGCTGGGGACACGCTGCAGCTGGGAAAGGCACCGAGGGACATTTACTATCAGGAGAGAAGCCACCAAGAAGGTTGTGAACACAGGTCCCACGAAGCAGCCACCCGGACAAACCCCCAGCTCCAGAGAGCCCTAGTCCCAACGCCATGGTCTCTCATGGGGTCTGGGAAGCTTTAGAGATGCAGTTCCTACATGTTTCTGCCATTGCTCACCCACTCTCATGCTTGTCCCCTCTCCGCAACGGCTTCCCCTTCAGTCCTTGCTTCCCCAACTGTTCCAGCCACCTCAACTCTTACCAACACTCAGGCTCACCACATTCCCCAACTTTTCTTAAAATCCCTTTATCCCCAGCCTCATGAAACTCATTCTGCCAATCTCTCACCCCTTAATTATGGTCATGATATTCATTACAATCAATTAAATTCCTCTATCTCCTCCCTTTTCTTTTAATCCAGACGGATTTCATAGTTTTTGCTGCCAGGGTCTGAACTCAGCGACAGACTGTCTCATCTCAACAGCAATGCCAGGCTCCATTAGGCGAGCATTACAGCAACAAACAGCAAGCGTAGGGAGCAATCAAGAGTTTGGGCGTGCTCTTGGTAAGCCTTCATGTGTAGGGGAAGACCTAGAAAGGGATTTTCTTGTCTATATCTAAGGTACAGGGAGAAGGAGATGCTGCAGTGAAGCTGGGGAGCTTCAGGGAGCAGAATTTGACGGAGGTGTTTCTTAAACAGCAAAGACAAAGATTAAGAGTCAATTCAACCAGAACAGCCTAAAGGCCATCTCAGAATCATCTGGTCTCATTTTGGAGCTGCTCAGTATGGGTAGTTGATGATTTGTACCAGAATTTTCTGCTATTAGAGCAGCCAGTTTCTTGTCTTATCTGGAAACCTCTCTTTTCCTCAAGTGCTGCTCAGTATATTTAATTAGTTTTCAAGAGCCTGAATGTGGAAGGTACCAAATTATTTTACACCTACAGCAAGCTGCAGCAGGCATCGAGCACATGACAGCTCTTGCTGAGCAGTGACTTCGTGCTCCTGGTAGGACATTTAAGGAAACCTGACGAGCAGTTGCAACTTGCAGTTGCTCCAACACGCACAGCAAGACGCACTGCAGCAATTCTACTTATCTACGCTGAAATATGTTTTCACTGTAAGCAACTTTCTTACACTTGTACCTTCCCATCAACAGACTCACAGCAGTCAATAAAGAAATCATTTAGAGCGGAGAAAAGGCATACCAGAGGAGTAAACACCACCACGACCTGCAAGGCTGGCGCTGGCTTTGCAGCAGCTCTCAACAGCACGCTGCCCGCTCGCCTGCCTACCGCCTTTTCACAGGAGCTTCTCCTGGTATCATTTCTTAGGTAGGACAAACCCAAAGGCTGCAGCCAGATAAAGTCAAGTTAGAATTAAAACTCCAGGCAGTTCAGAAGAAGCAGTAAGTTACTGCATACTGGGTAACAGTTTAATGCAAGGGTTACAGAGTAAAACTATATTGCAATATCGAGGAGAGCAGAAGAGTTCATCTAACAGTTCCTTCTGATCTTTCATCTTAGAAAGACATGAGTAACCTACGACATAGCTTATTTTCTCAAATCTAAAGTAACGTAAACACTACCCGCTACCCTACCAAACCACTGCTCTGTTCCTACCAGCTCACAAACACACACTAGTCAGCCTGACCAGAACTATAGACAGAGTCTACCTGCTGCAATTAAGCCAAAATGTCATTTGCTCTGCCACACGTCTACTTCTGCCCCTCATATCCTCTATAAAAGCAGAACAGCCTTTTCAGGACAGGTGCCAGAGCTTCAGTCTGGTTACAAAACCTCTCTTTCAATATTAATCATTGCTCTGACCCAGATATAATAGAGAGACATTTAAAAAACAAGCAGCGTAATCCCCACATGCAGATAACAAATCCCATGTTTTGGTTTATAGAAACAGGAACAATAATCGTTACACAATTAAACGGGGGTAAATAGATGATAAAATCACATTTGGTCTTGCTCAGAATGAATTGGTACCTGATACTGCATCATGTGGAGGAAGAACAAGAGACCCTTGCAAGCATGACTTGGAATAAATTAAATTCATTACACAAAGCAATGATTTGTGATAAGAACTCGCTCTAACTTGGTCTACTTGGACACCTTATATAATGAGAAATCAATGCAATTCAGGGTGTGTGGCAGACAAGTACCACAGTGTGGCTAAGTGTCCTGCTTTCAACCGAAAACAGTTGCAATGCATAGCAGCCCTTTTCCAGCCTCTAGACCAACATCATCTTCCCACGGACACTGGAAAGTGAGAAATCGATTTTACCCTTGTCATGGAGTCAGTAAATACTGAAGTCTGGAAGTATGTTTAGGGCCCACAGTTTAGACACAAAGCTCAGAATTGGAATCTCTAGAAAATTTTTTCAGTAAAGAAGGATTTATTAGGAGGCAAAGAAGGTTTCTGAAAGAAACAAGACAGTAATTCCACTGAATCCCCATCAGAAAAGCTAGGAGAAAGAAAAATACAGGACGGATAAGACAGAACTAGCTTAAAGAGAGGCTATAGTTACTTTTAAATGGAAACGAACAAGAGAGTTAGTTATACACTAAGATGAAAGGGTAAATAAGAGTAGCATATGTTATTAAGAGAGGAGAAAAATGCTAGATTTTGTTAACCAAAGCAGCTGAATATTCAAAAAAATTCTTCCGAAAAGAATATGAAATAAAACCAGAAAGATACATGTATTAAGAAATCAGAGGTTTAAAAATAGCTGAATGCAAAGGAGCGTGAACAATTGATAAGGAAATGCAAGACAACTGTTAGTATCAGATTATTAATAATCAAACCCACTTATCTGGTACTTGGGGAACGAGTGAGGAAGCTTACTGGCAAATCGCGAACAAGAGTTCAGAGAGCAGATCAGAAGCTGTGGCAGTGTAGAACCAGTCTCTAAACCAAGAAACCCAATAAATCACTGACTCATTTGATTGTTTAACTTCATTACTGGGTAAAATAGCAGTACATACAGTAGAAGCAATCAATATAAAAGCACTAGGAAAATACAAATCATTAGACGTTACAATGATGGGAAGTTCATAAAGAGAAACTGCACTCAATGACATTACAGCTGCTGCCTTACATGCTGAGTTTGGAATAGATGTCCCCAGACACTGGTTTCAGCCCATCATCTACAAGCTCTCATTCTCTCCATCAGCTCTGCAAGATCACAAGGCTATCCACACTGCCTGCAAAGTATTATTATAATGCAAACATTAATATAAAGTTGGTGGGGGGGTGCGTGTGTTTGTTTTTTGAAACGGTACCACTTGTAAATGACAAATGTCTATGGACAAAACACTGATTAAACTTCAGTCTTAAGTTATTCCCATACATCATTAATATTTAAACGTGGTTCGGCTGGTTTTGAGTAAAGAGGTTTTGACTTGTTTATTTCCATAGTAAGTGATATTAGAAAAAAAATCTGTATAACCTCTTAGTAAAGAGCTAAAAATTAAAAGTACTAAGGAAACAAATGAAGGCATGTGAAATTCAAGTGGTAAAGAGGGCTCTCACTTAACCGGTGAGTTCATCCTTCCAGTTTGCTCTATCCCCCAAAAACTAGTGCAAACAGATTATCCAGAGCACTTTCTTCTTTGCTTTTCTTGCAGCAAGACGGCAAAAAAAGAAAACGCAGGGATCATTTGAGCACATTAACCTCCTTGGAAGACAAGGGAACGAGACAAGATCTTTAGAGAAATGCATTCTGTCTGCCTCTGCAGTAATAGCATTACACGTGAATGAAAGCAAAATTATGTGGAAGACTGTTAGTTTACTGAAGGGTCAAAGAGATGACAGCTGTGGCAGGCAGCAGTAAACCTTTAATATGCCATGATGTACCAATGTGCATATCCTTCAGTGGATGAATAAATGTGGCTGAACAAGGGATTACACCTGAGCAAGCAACTGCATAGATTAATAAATTCAGCATCAGACTATTCAACAACAGAAGCTGCAGGAGTGGAGAAAAACAACTGCCCAGAAACACCTATCTGTTGTTCTGCTACTGCATTTATAAAACAAATACAATCCCAGTGTTACTGAAGAGAGGTTAATAGATTGAGACATGTACATAAGAAGAAAACCCCCAAAACACAGTGGGACCTCAAATCTTTTTGTTGGTATCTAAGCAGAATCGTTAAGTGACAGATGCTCTATGTGCAGATTGATCTCCAGCCTAAGCCAAATTGCTCCGTGTAGGGTGATGTAATCCTCAAAAGTATATCGTTAACTACAATTTAATAAAAAGCCATGGGCTGAAAAAATACAGTTTCATAAAAAAGAAAGAAGATCTTTCACTGCACAGGGCTGAGAGAAGTAATAACAGGAAAATAAAAAACAGGTACTGCATCTCTTCTCGTAAGTAGTGAGAATTTCCTTGGTTATTAAATGAGACTCCCCACAATTCACAGCCTGTGCTCTCTGCCACCGCTCACTACCATATTCTACTAGAAACACTTATGTAAATACATTATCGATACAAAAATAAAGACAGAAGCAACGCAGTGTAATAAGAGTAGCTCTGCAAGTTCCATCACTTTGGTATTAAGATACCTACTTTGCTTAGCAAGTAGCTATACCAACAATAAACATCAGGAAGCAAAGTAGGCAGGTTGACAGCAAATCGGAGCCCTGAAAAAGTAATCTTCTTACATTTAAAGTAAGAAAATACACAGTGAAGACATTTAAACAGTTATTCTCAATCCCTCCTAAATCTGACATTTATGTGTTGCAGCCATGGGTTACTTACAGTTAAAATTTAAGGTACATGTCTATATTCATTGAGTGTTAGTATAATTCAGTACATCACAAGACAACTGTGCTTGTTACATGCCTTTTAGCAACACCATTTTTCCTATTTCAGAACTTGTTGCTGTAAAAGGCATTCAGACTTCTTATTTTAAGTATTTATTTCAGTTTGAGTAGGCTCAAAATCCAATAGTTTATTAGCCATGAAGGGTGAAGTATGACACGGATAACACAGATGCATTTATGTTGACTGAAACGTTTTTTATGTTTGATTTTTTAAGTTGTAAAACTGCAGTTGAAAGATCAAAGCACTGAAGTCCTACTGAACATTCCTATCAACTTCAATGGGCTTTAGATCAGGTGCTTAACGGGGTATTAATGTAATGCAGATATTTTTAAGTATTATCTTAATAGTATCTGTAGTATGCTAAATGGGCTAACAAGACCCCATTAGTGTAATTCTGACAAACAAAACAAGGGCTGAAATTCTTCCCTAACAATGACTTGCTTTTATTTTTCAGGGAATAGAAGCTTTATAAACTCTGTTTTCCCAAATAAGCCATATTCCAGAGGCTTAAGAACAGTCCTAAAGTGCAAAAATCCTAAGGAAAGTCACCACTTTTCATTAAAAAAAAAAAAAAAAAAGAAAGAAAGAAAGAAAAAAGAAAGCAGCAAGAATTGAAAACATTTTGTTTAGAGCTTTACCAGGCAGGAGGCATGCAGGAAATGCCGAAATTTGTAGTTATAAAAATTCGTACGCCTACAGAAGTGAAGCTAGCACTTCAAGAAGCTCCTGTTAAAAAGATTTCAGAATTTAGGCTTAAAGTCTAAATATCTAAAAATATAACTGATCATATTGGTTTAATATTTATGTATATTCTGTGATTGAAAGACAACTTTCAGGTTTTAAACGCCTTAAAAAATCCCCCACAACCAACCAACCTCTTCACCCCAAAAAACCGTCCCCCCAAACCCCACCACCAAAACCATCAAAAAACCCTTACAATGTAAGAACTAGACACTACACGTGCTAAATAATTTCAGCAAATTATCGCCCTCCAAAGAGTATCTAAGTTAGCAAAATTAACACTGGAGTCAAAAACAATTATTGCCAAAATGTAGATAGCTATTAGAGGACTGAACAAGAGGGATTATGAGGATGAAACATGAATGGGCTAATAAATAAACAATCCATTCGTCACCCACTGACAATAAATACGTTTGAATGCATGCAGAACGTTTGGTAGCAAAGCTGCTCTCAGCAGGACTCTGGCAGTTACTAATAAAAGGTGGTGGACAACCAAAAGCAGGTGAACAACAAGGTGCATGCAAAACTGCAGTTCTAGAAGATGCTTATTTATTAGTGTCAGTACTAACACTGCCGCAACCGGGTTGCATCTCTGGTTCGCAGCAAGCTGCGGCCATCAGGATTAAGGTAGCACACAGTTAAAATATCTCCATTACAGCTATGGAAGAAAAATTTTGATTCAGGTCAATTTACATAACTATCTTCCATTGCACTTCAGACACTTATTATATTAAGCAAGTCCAATCAAGTGAAATATTTAATATGAGAAAAAGATGTACAGAGACAAAGCAACAGCTGCTTTTTTCAACCTCATTTAATGCCTTAAAATGGCAAGCAGATACCACTAATGGGATGGGAACCCTTTTGTACAAACTGGTTTTACACTCTGACCTGGGGTGTCATCCCTGTGATACAGAGGATTCAAAAGACCCTCCCCAGGTCAGGGTCTTCCCAGCTCTGGAGCTCTGGGCCACCAGTCACGGACCAACAGACAGAAGGGCTGGACACAAAGCCGGGGGTCAACACAGCACCCAGCTAAACCTCTGCTTGCACCCAACTTTCTCTTAAGAGATTCCAAGTTACACGAGGAGCAAAGTCACTGCAAGTTGAGACTTATCTTCACTGAAAGTGGCACTTTTCTTAAGTTATATAAGCCATAATGTTGCAGGTCATTAAGTCTGTATTTTTGGCTGGGCACGTAGGCTGGCCTTCAACTTTCTGCAAGACTTTTGCCCAGACAACCTACTAAAACAGTGGGAAAATCTTAGTGTTCATGAAAAAACTACACTAAAAAAAAAAGACATAATAAATACCTTTGGGTAAAAAGAAGATTTTTATATTTATATATACACACACACAGAGAGATATCTCTCTCTCTCCAGAATACTCTTTCCCTTATTTCCTATGCTAGAAAGCCTCTGCTCTCTCTCCTCGCTATACTCCCCTCCTTCACAAGCTATTCATGCACAAGCTTTGAAAGATAGTAAGACACAAGCAGATTTACATCAAAAAAAAAAAAAAAAGATAAGGTTGCTATGGGAATAAGAAGACAAAAACTGTTACTTAATCCAACATAAAAAGGATGGGAACTGGAGAGAACTCAAATGGAATTGAAACTGTCACCCCAACTGATAAGGTTATGATCTGCAACAACTGCTTTTTCTCCCTCATTTACTCTATGCTTTTATGTAATTTCATTTTCTCCTCAGATACTATTTACAGAATACAATAACTCAAGTTAAGATCCAAAAAACTTAAAAAAAAAAATCAGAAGTAATATTTTCCAATATGTTGCTCGCTACTGTCACTCACTTGTAAACTCTCGTAAAAGCTGAAATATGCCCACTCTGCATCAGTGCTACAGATGTAGATATGGAATTTGAGATGAATCTTTAGATTTTATATATGAAATATACACAAAAAGATAGATTCAGCCATGTAATTTTCTTTCTTTAAACTACAGTCCATTGTCTGCAATGAAGTTTTGCATAGGCTAGTAAGTAAATTCAGATTTAGTTTTTTTCCACAGCTGCAATCAAAGACAATTCTTACAAATTTTTGAAGGCAGAAAGAACTGTGACACTGCCCCCTCTCCCTAAAAAGTCATGGCACCATTAATGTCAGTAGTTTATCTCAAAAAACCCTGTCTCTTATCAGAGCTTGCTGGAATCACTTCCCAGCTAGCACAAAATATCACGGGAAGGAATGAATCTGTCCCATTTTTAAGCTGTTGATACAGGATAAATGTTTCTTCACATTTTGAAAACTATAGGGAAAATGTATTTCCTTCCATTACACATCCCCATAGCTGCCTTGACTCATTAAATAACATGCCATATGATCTCCCTACACAGTGAACCTTAAAAATGAGAAATGTGATGAAACCTTAAAAGACCCAATTCATGAAGTCTCTACCGATGGATGAGCTCTGGCAACATAAAGACCAGAAAGTAATATGGAATGAACTAGCTAAAAAATTTCTTGAACATACAGCAGAGCTTTAGAAGACTGGTTCTTACTTGCACTTTTAGCTCTTCCCAAGCTATGCAAAGGCATCCTAAAAACGACCAAGGAGCAGATTTGAAGCTCCTTTAAGATGCCATTGCAAGATTTATGTTGGGGTACATTGGCAGTGTGAATCAAATACCATGTCTGGTACTAAGGCTGTTAGTGTCACGATTTGCCTGTTATTTTCAGTATCATAAAATCTGCCATTCAGTTGTTTACAATAGCAGTACCTTTATCTGCCACCTCTGCAGTATGGCAGAATCCTTAACTGAATCTAATATTGAACTATTTGGGGATTTTCTATATTGCTTTCAGAGTTATCAATAGGTATACGAGCAACCAGGATAAAATATACACCAATTATCATAGTATCATAGAATCGCTTGGGTTGGAAGGGACCTTAAAGATCATCGAGCTCCAACCCCCCTGCCATGGTCAGGGACACCTTCCACTGGACCAGGTTGCTCAAAGGCCCATCCAACCTGGCCTTGAACACTTCCAAGGATGGGGCAGCCACAACTTCTCTGGGCAACCTGTTCTGGTGCCTCACCACCCTCACAGTGGAGAACTTCTGCCTTACATCTAATCTAAATCTACCCTCTATCAGTTTAAAACCCTCATTTACCCTCAGCTATGCAAATTAAGCTGTTTTTAATTCAGGTTTAAAACATTTTGAAGTTCTCATTGCACAACAACTGCCAAAGGCAAATGAACACTACATTTTTTTCTTTGCAGTTCTTTGCCTCTTGCTGCTGAGCACCCAAAGATGCACTGAATTATTTTGCAAAGTATATGCATTGTGTGCAAGCCGTGACTTGCAGATCACCGGGGACAAGGTGGCATTTTGAGCCTCTCAAATCTGCGATGGTGGAGGAGTGGCACAAGAGTTGTGAAATCTTCTGCTTATTTAAAATAAGCTCCTGACATACTCCATTGCCTCTACTGAACAAAAGTAATGCTAATCCACCGATTCCTCACACTCGGTACTTAACAAAATGACACTTAGGAGCTGGGAACAAACCCCGATGTGTATTTAGAACAGTGCAGAAAGTCTCCGTTTTGTGACTCTTTTCACATAGACCCTTGCAAGGGTCATTATGCTTTTTCCTTGCAATTTGAATGGGAACTGCTAAGTCACCTGCACAAGGTCACAGCCATCACAATTCAAACCCAGGTCTCCTTAAAACCCACAGCCCTGCACCCTTTGCACTAGGCTATTCCAGGTTTCTCATTTTACACTGCAGGGAAACATCCAGCTGGCTTCAGTATACACTGTGTATCATTGCATAAAGTTACTCCATACCTGCCCTTCTTCACTAAGGTTTTCTGTTCCCCTCTGTTGGATGAAAATAATACAAATACTTCAGCGACTGGTTCAAATAAAGTGGTTTCTCTGTTCAAATTCTATGTTTCTGCACCGAGTTTGCAGTCCCTGAACATCTGACCCTGGACTATGCAAGAGTAAAGGATAACCAAGCACACACACACTCACCTACGTGTCATCTTCTGCTTTCTCTTCCAAAAGAGCAAACAGCACTTGTCTAGAAAAAGGTCTAGATTCCTGCCAAAAGGCATGTGTTTGAAATGCTTTTGACTTTGTTACAAGACTCCTAAAAAGTCAACAAGAAAGTCGTGACTATTTGTTCCCTCCGAGAAGGAAAAAACATCACGCTACGTTAAACAGCTATATTTTAATATTCTGTTTATAGTTATGGAAATTTGGTTCATTTTAGCATCAATAAGTTCTGATTGTGCTAATCAGACAAGAATATAAATGAGCTTTTATTTGCTTAGGTTTTCAAACATGTATAGTAATATGGTTGAGGTTAGGCTTTTGCTTTACAACCTTGTGTTATTTTTTTACTGAAAACCAAGTGTGAAAATTGTGTTCTGATCCCTGATAAATACTGATCCCCAAAATCTCATCACTGATATGTACACCCTGTATTGGAATAGTTAAAGGCTAATATTATCCCATTTGTTATTAAACAAGAAATGGAAAGGTTAATTATGGCAAAAAATCAAGCTTTTGTCCAAGAGGCTAGTAGCAGCATATTTGATATTACCAAAAATTTAAAAGCTAAAGCATTCATTTTGAACATGATTATTAAGAACAACAAAATCAGAACAGTTTCTCCTGGAAGGCTTTTTTTAAATAAAAACCAAAGTATTTATTCTCAGTTCTGTTGCTTTCCTGAGCATCTGCCAAATTGTTCAGCTTTAGATTTCAACCACAGTGTACCTCCCTGTTTTTCAACTGTCATTCACAACCACTTTTATATGTGGGTTGTCTTTTTTTTCCCCTGCAGTGTCCTGAGCTCCCCAAGTAAGGGGCTCATACAGCTTATGTTCTGCACAGCAAACTTCTCCCAAAGTCCTTTTCCCTTGCATTCCCCCTCCCCAATGTCTTTTACATTTCTGCTTGCAGAGAAAAGGGTTTCCCCCTGACCATCTTGGTATTTCTATAGCATGACTCACCTGAATACCTCCAGCCTTCATAAAGCAACAAGCACCACTAGATCTATTTTGTAAGTAAGAAATAGAAGATTAAAGGTAGCACCCAAGACACCTGGAATCATCACACTAGATGAGATTACTCATCCATCTTGGTCATCATTTATTCTTCAGCAACAGCCAATGACAGATACTTCAGAAGGTAGTTTAATCAATGAAGATGGCTGAACAGCAAGCCTGGGATGCTTCTGTCTAGTCTGCTATCAAAAGGCAGAAGAAACAATAGGGTAGCTATTCAGGTAATGAGTGAAAGCTTTATCTTCATTTCATTACACAAACCAGCAGAAGAAAGGCAAAACAGCCAAACTCTAAGCTTTAATCTCTTCAGTAGGGACAGCCTAGCAAGTAAAGAAGAATGACTTTAATAGCTGCTGCCAGGGCACAGGGAAGAAGAGATAAACTGATGCTTTAAGAGAGAAGAAAGAGGGATCCCTGCCTGCAGAGAGCAGATGACAGCCTCTCCTCAATGCAGCTCCTAGTGTCCCCTCGTTCCACCTCAGGATGGGAGGGGAGGGCTGCCTGATGTTGGGGCGGAAGCCAGCTGACAACTTCCAAGACCTTGCTTCTTCTGAAACTCCACATTGCTGATGTTGGACCATGCTAACCCCAAAAACGGCTGTGGAGAGGTTTCTGTCCTACCCTCATCACATGGCAGGCATGCTACATGCTAAGGAACAGCTATGTACCTTCAAAAGCTACTTTCTCCAAGACAGGAGACTGTAGTCATACAGTAAGTAGCCATATACTGAATACTTGGCACTGATCTACCTACCAAGAAACTTGGCAAAGAGAAGTCCCAAGGCACTGGGAGTTATCACCGTTCTTATTAAATAAATATTTAAACTGTGGATTTGAGTATTCTGTTAGGGGTTACTATTAAATGCATCCAAGCTCCATAACTTTTTACAAACAATATACTGCAATTACTTGCTCTATTCTACCATACTTTAAACAGCACTAGGCAGAAGAACTGTATAAATACAGATGTACAGCCTTCATGCTCAGTAATATCTGCAATAAGAAAATTTTATTGCATGATAAAGCACTTGAGAATTTCTTCTTGTTAATTTATGTAAAAAATTAGAATTGCCACTAGCCAAAATTTCTCCATTCAAATGTCATAAAGTCTGTGATGAGTTTAATTAATGAAGATAAAGACAGCATTTGTCTTGTTGAAATGAAGCATTAATTGCCTGGAGGTGAGGATTCAGCTTTAAGGTTAGACAGTACCTGCAGCAAGAAGTAGGTGCTTTTCAAGAGAAGGTTTTCTTCAGCTTAGAAGACAAAGCAGAAACCAAGGAGACTCTTCAGAGGTATTTAAGGTCTCACTTCAAAACCAGTTTTAATATCACAGCATTTTCCACACTTAAGGAATTAAATATTGCAACCGATAAGAGTATGCCCATCATCGAATACAGACTCCTGTAAATCCACTGAACTTGGAGGAAGTCCATGAAGTCAATGACAGTCTTTTCATTGACTTTGATCACCTCAAGTTTATATATAGCTAAAAAGAAAAAACATGGGATCCTGATGAAGGAGATTACATTCATTCCCTCGCTTAATTGCAAGTGAATGGATTAGCATCATTCTCCATTGCTGCTCACCTTCTTATTGTAATATTGATGAAGAATGAAAAGCAGCCCTAAAAAGCCTTTCTCAAAATGAACGTGCTCCATTGGTAGGTTGAAAACAGAAAAGCTCACAATGCTAAGGCACAAGTGTACAAGACAACTATAGCTGTATTAAAAGCAAGAGTTGCAGCAAGAGGGCAGAGGCAAGATTTACACCAGTTCATAGCAAGAGG
Source organism: Harpia harpyja (assembly GCF_026419915.1). Classification (NCBI taxonomy): domain Eukaryota; kingdom Metazoa; phylum Chordata; class Aves; order Accipitriformes; family Accipitridae; genus Harpia; species Harpia harpyja. Next base: position 21,102,147 of record NC_068969.1, read on the forward strand.
TGAAACTGGGTCTCCAGTAAGCTACCACCTTCTGTCAGTTTATAGGCAGAAGATGCCTGCAGCAGGGCAAATTTCTTGCCTCCCAGAGCTTACATACCAGGTTGTTTGCTGCATCCTTTTTTCACCATAACAGAGGACTAGTTACGCTTGATAGTATGTTGGGTTTAAGTGCAAAGGGATATCTACAATGAGTGTCTTCTCAGATTTACAGCAGCAACTCTGTTTTCTGATACCAGATCTGTATGAAGCACCCATGACACCAAACAATTCATAGAAAAGCAGAACTCTAAGACTGGTTCCTCATTTTATAACTAATTCAATAAGCAAACAGAATTTTCTATCAGTGTAATGAATCTTGTTAGCAATATACAAGCCATCCAAGCTAAACAATTCTGACAGTCACTATTGGCATAGATGCATTTTAACATTATGACTTTACATGTGTAATGTACAAAAAGGATATTACTATTAATATGCAAAACCATTATGCATTAAGATACAGACTGGCTCTGTCTGAATGCTGTAACTCTTAATGAAAACTGAATTTTAACAAGAGCAGTGTCATAGTAGTAAGTGATGATAGCTATTTATTTTTTTTCTCCAAATGGATTCTTACCCATATAGAAACTCCTCACTGAAGACTAAATCAAAATTATTGCAACTTTCTAAGAGCTATATCTGTTTTGCACTGGGGAAGGTATTGTTGGCATTCTGCCAATGTCCAAGAAGCCTACGCTAAGAATTACACATTTATGACTGCAAATATGCTCCTACATCGGATTAGTTTCAATACAAGAATTCACCAGAAACACGAGTTATTTCCTCATCTACATTAAATCAACATGTTGATGTTTGGTACATCCTTTGTTTTCAAGAAATACCGAAGCCAAAATAAAGCACTCTTGTGCCTTCAAAAGATGTTTACCCGCAAGGAAACAGCATCTCACTATATAAGCGGGTACCAAGAGGAAGATAACAGATACACCCATGGATATTGGGGGAGAGACTGAGCTCTTAAACAACCAGACTGCACATATAAAATGCAAGGTAGCATGGATTGAGACCACATTCATTACTGTGGTCAGATCCTACAGCAGCACTCCAAAAAAAAATACATATCCCAGACTGATGGGAAGACATACGTACTAGTGCATCTGTAAAGCCGGTACAGGAGCAAAGCACTGGCTTTCCAGATCAGCTGCCTAGTAAGGATTTGACAAAAACTCAAGCCTGTCCCCAATTATATTGGATCCTAGAATGAACAGGCTATTATTCGCTCATCTCATTGATCTTACAGCATCCTGATATTTGTGATCCAGGGCAAGTGCAATGATATTAAAAAGTAGACCCATATCACACTGTTTTCAGTAGTATTCCCTTTTTGCCTCTCCAAATCAATATGGGACAGAAGATGTAGGGTCAGAACAGGAACCTGACTGACATCCTTTGCACATGCGCAAGCAAGTCACCCACCACCTTATAAAATGGTATTCCGGGTGTGGAGAGCCAAGCTTTTCCTCTAAAGAGGATATTTCTACTTTCCTCATGGCATGATTTAATAGCAACAATAAATCAGTATGAACATGGAAGGTTTGTTCTCATGCTCTTCAGAAAATAAAGAAAGAGTAAGAATCATGCTTTCCAATTTCAAAAGTCTCCTAAACTTAATACTAATAAAGAGGACAGCTGTGGATCTCACACATGACATTGCTGAGCCTGAGGGTTTAACTGAGTTTTTTCTGTATTAAACTGAGGAGAAAAAAAAAAAAGAAAATGAAAACAATGAAAACACCTGAATTGACGTAAAGAAATACATATAATGTGATTGTTTTAAACTCAAATGGACTATTAAATAAGGAATTAGAAGGAAAACCCGCCTGTTGGCAAATTTCAGTGTAAAGGGACAGAATACAAAACAGGCTTCAATGTCCAAATAATTTCTGTTATGTTACAATAGTTTTTTGGCTGGGTTTTTTTGTTGGGTTTTTTTTGTTGTTTATTTGCTTGGTTTTTGCCAAGGTTTATAATGGCTGGAGGGAAAAGTTTAATGGTAATTTTTTGTTTTACCCTATTTAGATAAAGCACAGACAAGACAGTGTTAAGATACAGTGTTTGTGGTGGCAACAAATTAGAAGCTTAGCAAGGAAAGTTAGTCCAAGCAGATTCTACCAGTCTCGCCCTGGACACGCTGTTTCAAATGTGCCCTTTCATCTCCTGCAGAACAAAAATTTTATGCTTTTACACACACAGTTCTCCTTTCATTTCTTTGAACTTTCTCTTTATTCATACCTTTCTTTCCCCTTCAAAAGTTGTTTTCCCTCTTAATTCTCAGGAGAAACTTTAAAAAGATACCTTTCCAGGGAGAACACAGCAGTCAGTTTTAGCAGTGTAAACCAGCTGAAAACAGTAGAAAATTATAAGAAAGCAAAAGAAACTCATGCCTGTGCTTGCACCAGTGCTGCTGTGAAAGGCTGGGTGAGGAAACCCAGAGCACTTGTGCCAGCTGGGGCTGAGGGAGGCAGCACTCCCCATGGAGCTTACTCCTCCTCTCCAGTTGAACAGTGCAATAAACTGGGGCAGGAAAATGAAGCCAAAATTAGCAAGAGTGTCAAGAAAAGCTAGCTGTCATACAAACTGCAGAGAAGCAGTTCACACACTTACATGATAGGTGTTTACCTTAATCATCGTAAATGTTCACCATATTCATCAGTCACTGCAATTGCGGTGCATCACAGTCTGCAGCACACTTACACTCCCGTGTTCTGGAAACAAAGGAACTGCTATGCAGCTCACCAAAAGAGTAAGTGAAATCAGCTGGGTCACTCAGGACAGGTGGAAGTCTATACAAGAGTCTGGAGAAGTTGTAACACACCTGGAATCAATTCATGACTTCACCACAGATCACGGCTTATTTTGCACTTTAACTGTTCATGTTGTTTTGCATATTTTATTCCTTTTTATCTTTAAATTACTCTGAAGAACTACTTCAAACATAATAATACTGAAGTACATGTTTTGAAATTCCTTTTCTAACAAGGTAGGCATTTTGAAACTCCATATATATATATATTTAATGCTAAGTAATCGCCTTTTTGCTCCCCAGGGTAAATGGACAAAAAGACCACAGGATCATTAATCATACAGATATAAGCATACGTCAATAAACAAAAACCCAAGGGCCTGTTTGTTTTGTTTTTTTTTTTTCATTAGATACTCTCACATCCCCACTTTGATGAACTGTGAAGATTCACACAGGATAAACAAAAAGCAATTCAATATAGGGCACTGCAATAACGGAACTAGTTTGAAATACATTATCTGTAAGGACAGAGAATGTCAAGGTTTATAAGCCAAGATCAGCAGCATCTCCATTTCTGTAGCTATGATGTTATTTCATAACACTGAACTGCAGACAAGTCTTAACTGTCTTTTTGCTTATAAGCAGAGCGCAAGAATTGTTTTCTATAGAGTCAGAATACCTGCTGATCTATCTTAATGATAGGTTAAAAGTAATATTCTCAAAACGGTTTAACAACTTATTTTACATTTACAGTGTGGTCTTACTAAAATCCAGCTTGAAATAAATTCAACTATAGGATTGCCAAATGGATTTTAGAAGCACGCAGTCCACTAACAACATTCAAGTAGTTGAAGCAAACAGGTAATGTTAGCGCTAAACACATGCCCAGTCTCCAAATAGCAGAAGATCTGTGTGTCAGGATTGAGACCTTCTGCAGAGTTTCAAGTGAGATGGGTTAGGCAGCTGGAAATGCTCAATTTGGGCTGTTCAGCAAATTACATCTGGCTCAAACTCTTGTCTCTGCAAGTGCTGACTGTAACTCCAAGCAACATTCTCAATGACAGCAATATAACAACATTAAGTCAGGGATATATACATCAATTATGGGGGCTCAAGGCTTCCAAGCAGTCCTGCTCCATCAAGCCATCTGGCTTTTGGCAATGTGAAAAATAGCTTTCTCCTTGACTTCTTGCTGGTCTTCCAATCTACCAACTCCCCATGGCTACTAAACTGACATTTGGGAAGTACCCTAATTGAAGGCAGATGAACTGAAATAGATGCAAAGAAGGGCTAGGAGGATGAACACAGAAAGAGGACAGTCTTACACAAGACCAGAAATCATTTGCACTTCAAAATATTAGCAATGTTTTCCTTGTTACTGCAATGGTCGTTGGAAATTAAGTATTCTACTAGTAATTAGCTGAATAACAAACATTTCTCTATTAGCAAACTCAATGATAGTCAATGACAACTTAGCTATTGAAAATATTGAACTTTGAGATATGTGAATTGGTTAATTTGCAGCTAACATCATCCCTTTCATACTGTGTCCCTTTCTGCAGTTACATTTGCATAGAACCATGCATTTATGACTAGTTTTTTTTTTCAGGAAGTCATTTGGTACACTTGGTATTAATACAGTTTAACATAAGAAACCTTGCCATTCATTCTGGATCCTTAAGGCTATCCTTCCTCATAGGCGGCAAACACAAAACTTGCTTTCATCTAAGTTGCTTTTAAATATGACCCAAAAGAACTGAGACGACATGAAATAAAAATGTGAGAAAGATTAAAGGATAAAAAAGTCCTTCAACAGATGGGTGAAAAATCTTTCATCCTTGTAGAAGGAGGTTATGTACTTCTCCACATGAACCACTACCAAGGTCAAAGTGATCTAAGCAAAGCTTTGAGGGTGTCATACCAATAGTTCTACAGGTGTTGCAGCTCACACTCCAAGTAGTTGTTTGCAAGTCTCCAACTAGGGATGTTTACAGCTTTCTCCTATTACTGCTCATAACACATCAGCAGTGCCTGAGAGACAAGGAGAACCCTGTGCTTTAAGAGTTGCCTACCCTCCTGGGTCTGAATGCTACCACATGTATTTTCTCAAAGGTTTTTTTCATTTTAAAAAAAAAAGCATATTTAAATTGAACACATCAAGGCAGAAGATTTGCATGCTTTGCAATTTAAAAAGATACAACTTCAAGAAGGGTAGAGAATGATTGTAGTTTTTCAAAAGAACGTTTTACTGTATGTTATCTATGAATGAAATATTGGGGGGTTTTAGCCTTCCCTCTTATACTAGTTGTATCTCAGATATTTGTTACGATTCAAAGGATAACTATTAAATTGTACAAATATAACTAAAAACTACAGCAAGAAAAGTTATTAGGCCTTATCTTATATCAACTGAAAAACTTAAAGAAGTTACTTTTAACAGATTAAAAACCTGCCCCCCCCCTTTTTTTTAGCATCAATACTCATCTAACACTAACATAACCATGAACATAATGAAATCATTCATTCTACTACAAATAACATGCATGATGCCAATCACCAATACAAGTGATTTATTGCGTGAAAATTATTCATACATTTTAGTTAAGTATTGCCATGTAAATATAACAAGACCAATACCCAGCAGATCAAAAGCAGCAAGACTACACTTTGAAAAAAATCTTTAGGTAGCAAATGATTTTTAATGTTTGGATATTACCTGTTTTTTTTTCCCCACAGTAACCTTCACTACATCAATGAATCATTTTAAAAACAAAAAAGGGTTTGGCTTAGTCTATATTTAAATTAACAAATAATATGTCTCCTTTGAATAACAGCTGTACTGAACAGTCAGCAGAAATCCAAGTTACATATGAGAGGTTCAGAAGCATGTACATACATTCTGCAACAATTAATTGTTTTGCTGACATTTATAACATCAAATTTTGCCAATTCAGATGCACCAGCAGCTAACTGGCCTTGCAAGTAATTCCCCAACAATAACAGAGATGTAGCACAGAGTGGACTTACAACCTTCAAGTAGTTTTAAGACCACAAACACACTTTCAACTTCAGGTATTTCCAGATGCAGCCCAAAAGGGGGGCACAGCCCTGGCTGGGATGGCTCCAATTTCTAGCTAACACAGGATGCTCACAACTTCACACTCCTGCCTCACGCAGCACCGTTGCTGCACACGTTTGCTGCTCAAAGAGAAGAGCTGGAAGTACAAGAGCGGCATCGAGCAATGCCACAACACACTACCTCTAATCCTCCTCTAGGGAAACAGCTCCCTGCCACCTTCTCCCTCACTGTTTTGGGATTTTCACAGGCTCAAAGAGGGTCACACTTACTGCATGGCTTAGGACATAGCAGCAGGGTGGGCCAGCCTGACACAGGGAAAGCATGGACCCAGCAGCAATACAGTGTCTACTCAGAAGTATTATTAAAAAGGTAGCTTTGCTCCCAGCAGTTTAAAGGGGAGAAAAGGAAAGTCCCTCTATTTCAACTAGTAATTCTGTGCAAGCCTTTTATGATTGTTTCAGTGTCAGAAATGCCCAAGACCTCTTTCAGAAAGCAATGCATAAAGTAGTCTTGCAGGAAAAACAATTTTTATTTTTCAGTCTCTTGGGATTTTAGCACCTTTCACTTTACAGATTGGTTTAACAACATGGCTTCCCCTTCTTCAAAGTTTTTGCCTAAGCCGAAAGCAAATCCTGGCTTTCTGAGTCTCCATATAAAGCTAAATCCATATACCTTACTCAGTTACATTTCTGTGCACCTCATGCAGGAATTCAATCCTCCTGAGGGCAGCAAGAACATAAGCAGCAGCTACAGGAGGAAGGGGGATGAGAGAAGAGGCTGGCACAGCACACACCGCAGCATCAGTAAGTAATCACAGCCAGGTGACTGCACAGGCCAGCCACAGCATCCAGGTCTCTCTCCATCCATCCCTGTGTTAGAGTTGTTGCAAAGAAAACCCATCTACTCACAACAGACCCAGGCTATAAGCCATTTGCTTTACATGTTTCAATTCAAGCATGTGCATATATACTACCCTCCTTCTCAAAGTAGCGCTGACCATTCTGAAAAGGATGCACATAGGTAATTTGGGCACTATCAGCTATACCTGCTCTTTGCAACCCTGGCAATGCCAATGCACACTGAAGTCACCAAGAGTCAACCCCTGAGGACAGAACAGGGGCCTCTCCTCTCTCCTTCACACACACCTTGGCATTACTAGGCATGCTCAAGCAGAACGTGTGCTGAATGAAGAGATCACCAAGAAAAGCAAGGGACTTCTACTGCTGCTGTGAGCACTGACCTCAATAAGGTAAAGAAAAATGACTCAGAAGAGCTAACGTGGCAGTAGAGGGAGAACCTGAAAAGCAGCCCAAGTTCCAAACACTGAAAATTAGCTGGTTTATTGTCTGGCAGAGTAGGAAAAGCAAACTTCTGAACTGCTAAATTGGTACAGTGATAACATAGCACTACTCCTCATGAATACACCCATTCGAAAGTAAACAAAAAGTTTTGACAAAAGCTGCAGTAATCATCCCCAGTTACAGTAAGAATTTGAAGTCTGCAGTTAAAGAAAAACACATATTGCAGCTATTAAATCAGCATGCCCATGATGCATGCATTACTAATAACATCCTTACTGTATTCAAATACCTTCTGCTTGCTTTGAAAGCATAGCACTATATAGTAACTTTGGAAGAAAAAGGTTATTTTAATTAATTCACCATTAGTATTTTGTACTATTTAAGGTATGTATTGCATGCTTGGTTTCTAAACTCTATGTGACATTTGCATTTCAAAGCCTCCGTGGTTCTATTCCTCAAGTGCATTTCAAATCTGGAATCTGGAGACTTATGCATAGCTCTAAACTGGAAGTTAGAGATTATTATATATTGTTACCTCCAAGACAGCCAACAAATGATACCAGGAACAGCTGTTTCCACAGCAGCAGCATCTTCAGTCACCTAAATTCAGTAATTCTGGTTCAGTCTCAGGTGAACTGTATGTTTAGTCATCCAGGTGGCAAGGTTTAACCTGTTAAAAGAACAAATAAAATTGAATCCCATGATGATGCCTCTGAACTGGCTTCCTTGTTAATGCGCTTTTTAATAAATACAAAGTTGACAGACCCTCTAATGTTCCTCTTTTTTCCTATGACTTAACCATCCACAGAAGGGTTCATACACGTATCACATTTAGGTGTGTATATAAGGTGTTAGATAATTCAGCAGCAGCAGAACTGACGGGTAAGTCGATTCTGTAGTTCCTGCTTCTCACCAATCTCCAGCAATCATTTATTTGTAAGAAACAGTAGTTTTAAAGGAAGAGAGAGAGAGTACATGAGGTGCAATCATACACAAAGTACAGTAGTTTAATGCATCTGTTACAAGAACAGCTTGCATTGCACTTGCCTTGTATCACTGTGCTAGCAACAATCTGAACGCATGCAATAACTGATTTCATTAAAGTCATGTCAAACCCATTACTTTTTGTTTGTTTTCCATACTACATCGGTACTCAATATGCATAACAGCATTGCAGAAGTCTGAAGAGGAAGATCTAGCAACCAAAAAAACCACCAGTGAGCACATTGCACTCAAGTGCATCAGGTGTAATGACATGCTATGGACTAATTTGCTAGCTTCCATTTCTACCTTTGTTACCAGCCAGATGATAAACAGCTTGCCAAATTCTACTAGCCTGGGTATGACATTGTTCTTTTACTTGTATTTTTTCCTAAAAAGGCTTTACAGTAAATTTTCTGAAGTTGTACGACAACTGTGGCCTTTATATTTTGCGTGTGTCCCTTCCACAGCGTCCTTTCTTCAGAGCAAAGGTAGCTCGGCAAAATTTGCGGTTCTGCAGTACACAGACCAGACCAAACCAAATGGTTCCTCCTGAAATTAGTCTACAGATCAATGCACAGAAATACTAAGGTCAAGAAAGCAACTATTAATTCTGAGGAACCAAATCGGAGATGTCCGAACTTGATTTTTGCACGTGAACTGCATTTCACATTACAGTTGAAAGTTTATAATACTTCTGTAAATCAGGTGTCTGAATCTCAAGCTAAGCACCCCAGAAAAAGAGATCACGCACTCTGATACAACCCCACCCCATGATTTGCTAAGAGAATTTCAGCTCCCCAGAAAAACATGGCACGGCCCTTTGCCACAAGAACTGTATCTTTTGGCATCCTGCAATCCCGGCTCACGCAGGGTACACTAATCAGCTTCTGCAGCAAGGCACACAGCACCGACAGTGGAATCCTCTCCTCCATACGGTCAGAGGTATCGCTTTCTGATTTTTTCATGTGTTTCTAAAACAGAAAATAAGCAAACCCAAAACCGTGCATTTCTATCAAGTAATAAGTACTGATCGCTTAGCAGGTATCTGCTGCCAGCAAAGCTGGTACAAGAGAGAAGCTTAGTGTAGGGGTACAGGGGTACAGCAATTCCCAAGTACCTGAAAAGTGGGGGGGAAACATCCCATCCCCAGGCAGCTCTCTGGATGAGACAGTTTGAGGAACCACACCTAGTTCTCATAGACTAAGAGCTGAAGAAGTTTATCATATGCAACTAAAACATTGTTGGTTCCGAAAGGAGTCGTGTAAGCACAATAAGTTCTGGTAAGTTTGCATGTTAAAAAACCCACAACACTGCTTTAGCGACACTGTAATTCTTCCTTTCCTGGAGCCAAAAAACCCCTGAGGTCAGATGCACATACTGAAGAGATCACATGAAGAAAGGTAGAAACCTGTTTTGTGTCAGATCTGCAGTTCAAGACTGTTTTTTTCTTTTTCTTTTTCTTTTTTTTTTTAAGAAAAAGAAAAAACGCAAACCAAAAAACAAACAGAAAATGAGAAAAACACTTTTTATTGAAATGGAAAACTTGGGTTTGGTCACTCCCCACCCTGTGTTTCCACGGGACATCTGCAAAGCCTTCTGCTAAGTAACATTGTCCGTGGGCAGCCAGAGACCAGAGGCAGGAGAACCAAACACCCACCCAGCCCCAGCCCCAGCCCCGGCCGTGCTGCTGGAGGACCGGCTGCTCCCACAGCCATCAGAAGCCATGGCTGCGCCAGTGCCACGCCAGCCTGGCACAGGAACATCTCGGGACAGCTCCAGTTTTCAGCTGCAATGCTAAATCCTGCCTAAGCATCACCATCCTAGCCCATAGAAACTAGCGATTTTATAGCTGCAATGTTTGCCCTGAGCAGTGAGGATAGCCAGAAGGGCAGAAAGGGGAGAGGGGAGGAGGTGGAATAGGAATACTAAAGTAGGTCATTCTTATATGTCAGCTTTCTTGCAGTCTAACAAGGAAGGAAAAAAAAAAAAACGATGGAGAGGCTAAATTAATTTGATTTTGTTCCTTAAGTGCTCTGGGCAAAGCAGAACATGATAGATCCATTTCAGGCCAGAAAAAAAGTGCTTTGGTAGAAGCTAAAAGAATTGAAAAGTTTTATATGTGGGTATAAAATCATAAAAATACATCCCAACCTCTGCCTGCATTATATTTTAATAAATTTTAATCTCTAAAAGAGAGAATGGTAGTTACCAGCTAGCTAACCTTGTAAGGTTTAAGTTACTTTAAATGCTTCATTTTCTCTCTGTTCTGTAAGACTGTGCTAATCTAGGCTCTATTCCTGAATACCCCAAAATTTCATTTTTAAAACATGACACTTGGTAGTGTTCAAATTTATAGCTTTAAGCCAGATAAATGTATCCTTATGCTCAATAACATGTCAATTCTTTACAAAAGAAGATGCAAATTCATATGCACACCCATTTAACACCAAGCAGACACCAAAATATAACATTCTCGAAGTTTCTCCTCAGTTCATTGTTGAGCAACAGCCTTCCCATTAAGGAAAAGAAGCTGAAAGGAGGTTTTCTCTGCTGACACCATCCCAGCCTGCTGCCATTAGGAACATGAAGGGTTGCAAAGCGTGCGACCCACCATGGGTTCCCTGCCCTCCCTTTCGGCACCAAGGTTGCCTCCGACAAGTCGGAGGATGGTATTAGGCTGTTTATAGACCCTCAGTGAATATCTGTCACTGGAGTAAGCTTGTTGCTTTGAAATTGCTCCAAAAATCAAGTATTGAGTACCACCGTAGCTCAGCTTTACTGTAACCTTTTTTTAAAAAAAGATTCTATTAATCTAAAAATTAGATCCCCATCAGTGGTAACAGACAAAAATCCATTATTTTAGCAAGGTTGCAGTGAGTCACTTTTCATAATATATGTATTCCAATTATCTAGCACATGGAAATAATTTGTATCAAAGCTATTCACTGCCAATGCAGGGATTCAAAATCAGATGACAATGCTGAGCATCTTTGTCACCTTCAGAGCTCCTAGATAACCCCAGTCGCTTTCCAGATCATCCACATTCAGAAAGAGGTGAGGAAGAGTACAAAAAAAGGTCCCAGCTCCTTGCCATTTGATTGTAATGTTTCAAATATGTCACATCTTACAAACGGAGAGTAATGTAATATTAATAGCAAATAATAATTTTACCTCCCCCTCCTTTTGCAGAAGCAAAGGGGCAGATCCACAACATCATTTTGGTGCTTTTGGAAATAAATGGACTTAAATTACCTCCACAGAAATTCAGCACTTCATATGTAAAGGCCAGAAAGAATAAAGAAAAACAGAACCTGCTGTGCTTGGAAAAGATTATAAAGAAACCAAAAGAGTAATACCCACAGAATATTTAAAAATATATTTATATTTTCTTTTACAATTAGAATGCTTCCTAGTATTAGGTAGTGCTCTGGTTTCAGGAGAAGCCAAAGATATTTCAAAACAGTAAGAAAGGAAACCTGTGAAGTGGTGCAAACACACCAGGAAAAAAATAATGGATTTCTTTGTTATACATTTCTTTGACTTTCAGAGAGAAGTAAATTCTCATGAGTTCCCCCAAGAAGTCTGTTGAAGACAACCACAGGATAGTGGGAAAAAACCCCACCATCACCAAACAAATTACATAGGATGAAAGCACACACGTATAAAAAAAAATTCAGCTTTATTTTTCTTCCTTCAAAATTAGCTTTCCAAACCCCATGCACTTTCAGATCATATAATATAGCAAGTGATGGACAAGAAAGTCTGAAAGAAATAGAAAGTTTGGGAAAGGTTCAAGAGTCAGTAATTTTATTCAGTGACCTGAATTTTTACTACCCAGAGTCAAGTGTAAAAAGCAGTAGTTCCCCAAAGATGGAATTTTTATTTCTATATTTAGAAATGGAACTTGTCAAATCTGACCGACAAGTTCAAGTTAAACTTTGAGTATGAGCTGGAGGAATTTGTAGTGTCACTGAGTCTAAATTAATCAGAAATTCCTGGAACTCAGGAGAGCTAGAGACCTAGAACTTATTTTTCTGTATTGATTCACCAACCACAAAACAGAAAATAAACTGACGACTGACACTAGAGGTCAGCATATCTTTGCAAAGGGATGAATTATTAGAATCTCATCTTGATAAATTATGAGATTAACACTCTAGTTAATGATAAAGTCATCTCCACATGGCATCATAAAACCGAGATGCATTGATTAGTGTGGAACACCCCTCAGCAACTTCAAGTAGCCTTTTTTTTTTTTTGGCCAGGGGCTGGGGGGAAGGAACAGGAATATCCACTTCTCATTTCCCTCAAAATTAAATTACTGGCTGTGAAAAACTACCCAATATACTTTGTTTCAATGATGAATACCTACATGGTAGACTTATCTTCCACATCACTGAATCAAGCCTCTGCCTCTTATTTTCCACACTCTAAGACTGATGGGAAGCACTGCCATGATCAAAATATACTAGCTTTGTATGGTAACTACACACTTACTTTTCCGTGCTCAGTGAAATAAATAAATAAATAAATGCTACAATCGTAGGCTTTTGAAAATCCAAAAGAAATACAACAAAACCACTGTAAAAGTACTACATTTGCACACAGTTTATCAAGCTGGTCTTTCTGTAATACTAACTAATCTCTATACTTTGCTCCTATACCAAGATCACCCCGTTCACCAGGATCTGTCTCTGTTGAGATGAATCCAACTCAAAAGTGCTAAAGGTGTATGGAAATATCAAGTCACAGGCAGACCTATCCAATGCCAGAGTTGACCATAATTTTTTTTTTAAATTAAAAAAAAAAAAAAAAAGAAATCAAACTTATATCTGTTATTTGTTCCACTGACGCAGACACGGTGCCAGCTCAAGATGAGAACTCAGAAGGGGTTTCTGTCACTTGAAGGAAATGGTTAATTCAACTCTGACATCATCCAATGGGCAAATCTAGAGATTAAGGTATCCGAGTAATTCAATGTTAGAGATTGGAAGGGCTCTGAAAAAACAAAACCCAGAGGAAATATTGAACATTACAGAGCCAGTACTGGCAGCATACTTCTGAAAGAAATGCAAATGCATCTAACGTACCTGAAAGACTGTAAATAAATAAGAATTGACCAGTTAGAAGCTACAGAAGCATGGCAAAGAACAGAGTTAAAAAAAAAAACAACTTGCTAAGCAATACCATGGCTTGTTCCAAAGAAAAGTTTAAAATGGTGCTCCAAGGATAATCGTGGCTGCTCTGACTCCTTTGGGGTCTCATTAGATCTTTGTTCCACAGCTGCATGGTAGCACCACTCATTAGGAAGCAGCCTTTGCAGGTAGCAGTTGTGAGGCTGCCTGTGGCTCTTCCTCAGCCTTCCCATCCCTACAGGGGTATCAGCAATAGACAAATCATCCTGATGATGCTGGACTGTAAGCGCAAAAAGGAGGAAGAAAGTTTTAGAGAAACTTCACCACACCAAGCACTAAGTAGGATTAAAGTCATCTCCAGTGTGTCATTTGCAGAGACTTAATTAGAAGCATCATTTTAAACACAATTAATTTATAAAAGCTTAAAATAGAAGAACCAGCAACTGTTCTATGGAGAGTTTTATTGCAGCTTCTCTTGTCTCACTGCATTTATTGACTTTCAGCCACAGTCCCCTCCTTCACCTGCCCATCCACCCTTTGCACTTGATCAAAATCTCACCAGTACAGAGACCACACAGGTCAACAAAGAACATTTGTAGTAATTGAATGCCCACTCTCCCTGTATACTAATCTTTCCACAAACATGTTTATCAGAATCTCTTTTAAGTCTTTCCATTTAATTAATTACGTGATAAAATTTAAAATCCATTAGGTCTTTTAAGCAATAGCAACTTCAGACCCAACATATATGTAAGACCTATTCCGAACACAGTTTGATGATATGTTTAATTACTGTCATTAAAAACTAAATTATGCCTATTTTTGTTGTTGGTACAGTGAAGATGTTACACTGATCTGTTAATTTTTCAAGTTCAAAATATAGATATTAAATTAAAACAGAATTATATTGCTCTTTTCTACCTTACTTCATGAAATATGAAAGTTGATGAGACAAAACAGATTTGCACAGAAGTTCACTCGAGACCTGAAAACTTATCTTGATACTATTTGCTTTTTCTGTCCAGACAATCATGGCTTGCAGCTGACAGGCTGACAGTTTATCAGAAACAAACGAAAATGATATTTCATGTTCTCTTTCCATAATATTTTGAAAAGTTTAGTTACAGAGCTGCTAGTATTATAAAAGAAACAAGACCTCTACTCACAGAAGAAACAGAATAAAGACACCTATTAAACAAAACACCTGCTATGACAATATTAACTACACGGGCATCAGCCAAGACATTTCATTTCAAATGGCACGAGCACAGTCCCGATACGGTTGCAAGTGCGGATTCTGTCCTTGCTGCCGAGGGATGGCTCTTGATCCCTGAGGAGCAGACTTGTAGGTTTGCTGCAGCGTTCATCTGCATACGGACTTTGTGTGCCCTAGTTACCATCCAGCTCACTTCCAGTTTCCAAATAAAATCTTATCTTCAGTGCCAAAACTGTACTTCCAAATAATAAAGGCAGAAAGGGCTTTTTTGCAGTGTAGCAAAACTTTCAGGCTGCAACTTCTTGGTAAAAAAATCTCTATCTATAGGAATCTTGTCTATTTAGCACAAAGAAAAGTTTGACATTCCCTATAAGCGTTATTAAAATTTAAAAATATATATTCACCAGTCATCGCCAAAAGCTAACTTCTGCTGCTACTTTAAATACCTCCATTTATTACCATTATACAGATAATCCTCTGAAGTATAGAGGAAATGTATCAAATGCCTTCCCAACTCATGCTACACAACATCAGTACAACAGCCTCTTGCATTTCAAAACCCTATGATTAATGTACTGTAATGTTAAAATTGCAGTGCACCCTTGATGACATGACCTGTGCTCTGTCTATTAATTCTTCCTTTCTTGGAATAACAATATTTCAAACCAATAACCAACTTCAAAAAGCCTTTTTTTTTTTTTCCCCCAGAAGAGTGACCTGTCACAAATAAAGTATTTCCTCTGTTATTTTCACGCCCCTATTCGTATAATTTGTATGCCTGAGGCTTTCCCCCTGTAACTTACCAATTTCAGACACCCTTTTGATAACACATATAGGTCATCACCTTCAACCAGGCATTCCAAGACAGGTACTTCCAGAGGTCAGAAATTCTTTGAACCCAAATGACAAGATGTCACAAATCACTTCAAAATAATCTAAGGCTCCAGAATTATGATAAATAAATCAAAGCTATTGGAAAAATCACATATGAAGTTGGATGAACTATGCCTTGTGCAGCTGCAGTGGGGGGAAAGAGGGGGGACCCGACTACCTGATTTCTATTTCCATAACTTGGATGACTACGATATCTGCATTTGCATTACCTGCTCTCCAGGGCTGCCAGAGTACTTGCTGAGCATTAGCACAGCTAGCCTTGGGATGGCAAGAGATGTTGCTCATGAGCCAATATTAAGTCTGAAAATAAGACTGACCTTTGGCAGTTAGGGTTACTTTTATTAGCCAGTCCTCATTCCCATATAAGGAACCTTTGTATTACATATAGAGAGTGGTCTCTGGTGAGATACAAATAGTACAGTATTTGTTTTAAAACACCTTTGGTTCCATCGCCTACAAATTGTAACTTCAAAAGCTTCTTTTATCCTGCATGGTTGCCCAAGTATAACTCATCACTTTGCATTGCATAGCTAATTTCACTTTGATATTCCTAGGCCAGAATAAAGTTGATCTGTACATCTTGCCTTGTTGCAGCCAGCATTAACATCCACCTCCCGCAGGGCACTGCCTCACCTGGACAGGGAGCCCCACAAATATTGATCAGCGTTTGCTGACCTGGCTCCGAGGGTTACCTACAGCAATTTGTCAGTAGTCCTCTACATCAAAAATTTAAGGACTGATGAATTTCCAATAATCCTATTGACCACAGTAATACCACCTAGTTCAAACATATTTTTTAAACAGAACATGCTGTTCTCCCTCATATTTCTCCCATACAGAAGTGCAGTATCTACATAAAACAAGCAAGACTCATCCTACCCTTGAGATGGGCTCCAAATCCCGGTAACTGAAATTCAGGCAGTTCCACTGACCTGAACTGAAGCATCTAGGGAGCAAAGAAGTGCCACAGAGTAATAATAGACTGTCTTCAAGCACTTGCAAAAACAAAACAAGAAATCCAACACAACCCCAAGCATTTCCTAAACTCCCTCCCAACACAGAAAGATTAAAAAAAATGAAACAACAAAACAAAAAACTTAACCATAGACAGACCACTAAATGCCACCAGACAAAACAGCAATGTAGTCAATCCACTTAAAAAGCATTGACAATATATTACTCTGTCAGGGTGCTGTAACTCAAAAGCATAGAAAACACCACAGAAATACTCTCAACACCAGACTGTACCAAAATTTACACCAACAGGCCCCTGTGTTTAACTAACTTCTCCCGACAGATAAGTTACTCTGATTTACAAAGCTCCCTGTAAGAAATATCACTGCTCTTAGTCCACAAAATACTCATCGAAACGTACACTCTAGCCTTTCTGGTCTCCCTCACTACAGGAGACCGTACAAAAACTCAATATTTCTATCACATTAAACTTTTCCTTAAGCTGAGAATTTAAACTACAACATATTAGACACAGAATAGTTTTCTCATAACTTTATAGCTGACAGTCAGTACACTTTGGGCTTGAAAAAAAAGAGATTTTGCAGGTTAAACAGTAAAACATGTTGCTAGCTGTGTATATGTATACACACATTACATACACACATATTTACAGCTAGCTATATATATAAAAAAAGTAACAATCTAATAATGTATACTAAACAAACAATTGCAGAAAAATCCCTTCCTTCTCATCCCCTTTCCTCCTTCCAAAAGTCTCATTAATGCTCAAGTGCCTACAAGAAAATTTATTCAATTTTAATGGCATTTTTGTCATATGCATAACAATACAGGCAAGAAATCCTCAATGCATAACCACCTCTTTAGTTACTTAAAACACCCAACCAAAACTTAAAACATGACCTGTGTATTGCATTAACCAGGCTTTTTCTAGAAAAAGCAATACAGTTACTTCTTTGTTTCCAAAGGAAAAGGAAAAAAATTCCTAACAGAGATTTGAGGACAAGAGCCTCTAAGTGCCTGTGCTCCACCTGCACCTCTCCCATCTGAACATCACCGCAGGCCTTGTGGCTTCCCACAAAGGTGTGGACTCAACTTTGCTTTTAAATGGAAAAGGTCTCCAAGATTTCATGTTTTAAAGTCTTTAATAATACATTTTAATGCAGACTTTTCTGGCCAATTTACTCAGTGAGAAAGGACAGCCTTTCCTGCATTACATTTCAGAGGTCTGATGGCCAGGTTTTCTGCACTGGTTTTGTTTTGGTTTTTTTTTAACCTCTAATTCAGCTTTGTACATAACTTAGCAGGGAGTTATTACAGTGGATAATACATCAAAAACCCAAGCAATTGTATTACATGACTTTAAGGCAAATGATCGTCCCCCTACATAGCTCCTCTGGCACATTTGTACACTTACACAAAGGTGTGAATTAAATGTTTTACTATTACACCATATATTTGTTTCTTCTTGACCGATACCAATGAGGGAAACTCCCTAGACCAAAACTGACATAAAAATTGATGCAAACTTGTTGGTGAGACACATTGCTCCACGTGAGCAGTAATGGAAAGTTTCTCTTCCTTCCATAAGTCTCACACAGAGGTTTCTTTTCTCTCCCTCCAAGCAGAAGCAAGCCAAGAGGAAGACATGACCTATAGGCAAGCCGACCTGAGACAGACCCCACAGGCTTGTTTTCTGCCTCCCGGCCAGAGAAGCAGAAGGACCAGCCTGCAGGTGAACACAGAGGATCCTTTGTTGTTTCTTCTTTAGCTATTAGACATCTACAGTTTTTGCCACGTAGGAAAGGGTGAAGAGTCATATGCATCACTGAACTAGCAGTAAATCCTTGTTTTTAAGGTCAGCGCACATCTTCGAGTACAACGGTCTTTAAACCAATATGAATGCACTGGATAGATGTTATTGAAAATGCAACTTGCTGTTGAGACGTGGAGCAGTTTGGGTGAGGAAGCCAACAACAACAGGCTCCTCTGAAGAGTCCTCTGCTCCAAAGCTCAATGCATCCTTCAAACTGCCTCCAGTGATGGAGAAGCTAAGCGTAACGCTGGGCCACACACACTGCTCTTCGTCAAAGCAACTACTCACAGGGAGTAACTCACATCAAACCATCTTATGTGGGTGAAGATAATGGACAAAAACAGCACCAGGGGAATGCACCATTGCAGTCCCAAGCTGAGACCTCACCCTGCAAGCTGAAGGACCAGCCCCGTTTCCCCACACGCTCCAGCCACAATGCTTTTTTACAGCCTGACAGCCGACACACAATGGGTAAGATGTATTGTCTCTGTTTAATTGTAAAAGAAAAATTAATTCCCAAGAAGTAACATACCAAGAGGGCAAAATGGCATAAATGCTTCAAGTATATACATAAACAAGGGAGGACAAAAATAAAAGCTAAAAAGGTGACATTTACATTTTATATACAGTCTTCCCAGCCTTTTCTTACTCTTTTGAAGTATCTATAGCCTGGGAATGGAGGAGCTAGATAGAAGAATTCACAAATTTAGCAAGGAACTGAGCTTCAGGAGATATGGCCACAGGTACCCTTAATCTATCCTGTCTGTGATTATCTCAGTTGAAGTCACATGCAAGAAAATAATCCCCTGCAGCATAGAGCACTGATGTGAAAGGAAAGAAAAGCTCAAAGTCACAGCCGAACGGTTATAGCTGAACCCATTTCAGTACTTTTCTTCCCTTCCACTTCCTACTTGAGACCAAGGCAGCTTAATCTGCATTGATGTCTATGAAGTTTCACTTTAAAAGTTACTCAGCCCAAGAGACTTTCCTCTCTTATGAATAGAAATAAAATGCTGAAGTACTTTTGTGCAAAGTTTTTTAAAAAAGAAACTATGAGATATTGCCTGAAAACTTGAATACTGCATTTCAGCCAAATTTCAAACTAGTAGCAGAGATATTAACCCCAAAGAGAGATTATAACACAAAAAACACTTAAACTGAACTAGCAGGCAGAATAATATCCATTGGAGAATATAAAGTCATTACAGACGTTCAGTTGATTAGTATGGCTGATCCGCTTGCACACAACAGTGACTGTTTAACAGAATTGAACCATTTTATGGTTACTATTAAGACCACAGAATACGTTTGGGGTTTTTTTTTAATAATTACTTTTATTCTAATACAACACATCCCTACCTCTTCCCACTCCTTACTTCCCCTCTGTTTTGCCCCACACACCCCTGCCTCCCCTTCATTACTGCAAAATGAGTTCTAGCATTAGTTCAGACACACACTTGCTTTGTTAACTCACTGCTGGAAGAGGACAGCACCTAGACCCCTATGACGGAAAGTAAAGCAGAAGAAGGAGAAAACATGATGAACAATGAAGTGACAGCAGGTAATCTCAGTTTCACGTAATTTAGAGATTAGAATTATTATTTAGGTATCCTTGTTAGTCATGTCTCCAAGCAGGACACCAAGTCTCAACATAAGACCGTAATTTGAAAAAAGCAGAATACTAGAAGTTAAAATTTAACTGAGTTTTCTTCCATTGATACTAAAAGAGGAATATTAGCGTCTATCCCACGATTAATGCCTGCAACCACAGTCAATCTATGGCCACAAAAAGCAGTAAAGAAAGTACTAGACTTGTTAGCCAAGCAACTGTGAAACCCCTCTTTTATCCTTCCCACGTAACAAGGCCTCACTTTCCGGACCAAAAAAAAAAAAAAGAAAAAAGAAAAAAAAAAAGCTTGACAAAAAGCAGTGTTTAAATTAAAAAACTGTGTTTTAATTACTTAGTAAGATCTCTTTAAATATCAGAAAATTACTTAGCAAGATCTCTTTAAATATCAGTACAAGGTTAGATGCGATAAAGACTACATTGGCTTTGCTAGATAAGTTTGACAGCTTTGGTTTAAAAAAACCAAACAAAACTGGAAGGAGCAGAAAGCTACACTGAGATAACATTTAGTGGCGATGAACCTAAGAACATCTAAAGTACTGAAAAAATCAATTTCTTGACTTAGGAACTAAATTCGAATTAGGAAATCTGTCTGACAGAGGTTTGAAAACCATGGAAAATAAGATGGGGAGGGAGGTTGGTACAAAATGCCCTGGCAGGAAAACAAACCTGCAAAAGAATCATACAGAGAGACCACACAGAGTTTGCACCAGGGAGGGGGATGCAGGAAAAAAAAACCCAATTTTCATTTTGGGGTTTCAGGAGTTTTATTTCATCCTAGTAATAATAATATTGTTCTGAAATCATTCACAGCGCCAAAGCAAGTTTGAAATACAGTTTCAGAAAACCTACACTTGGAGCTTTGCTAACCAAAAAGCTCACTTCCCAAATATCACTTTACCTTTTCTTCAGAGAAGAAAAGTTGTATTCCACCATGTCTAACAGGAAAGTAGCAACAAGTCCCAGACCCCAGAAGATGCTGTTTTTCTTTTGGATCACCAAGGTTCACTTCATGTCTTACTGCACTTGGCATTACTCTCACTATTAATCGTGTACTGCAGACCAGTGCTTTTCTAGGAAATGATCTCAAACTAAATTCATAATTCTTTAAGAACCAATAAATCCACTGAACCAGAAAGCTCAGGCCTTCTGCAGTGGGCTGCAAGCAGCCAAGCTGCTTTACTCCCTTTAGCAAAATTCACTACCACCTTTTATTTAAAGCACTGAGTGGGAACTGTTTATATATTTTAACAGCATACCTGTGTTTTGAACCACTGAAGGAGGAAGAGGCCAGAAGACCACAGAAATCCTTTATGAACAGCTACACTAGAGACATGCTACATAACTTCAATCTGTCACCAAGTTTGTATTTTCCTGTGCTATAGCCAAAGGAGCAAAGGCTCCTGGACAGTCCTACCAAATACTTTTTCCTAATCGTCTAAGACCTAGGGGAACATCCCTTAGCATTTTCCAAATGTTCCTACAGAAATCAAGATCTTCTGCATTTCGTTTTTCTGGAGTTACCCTCATTAAGAGGAAAGATCCTCTATGAAGAATGGGTACATGTGTGTCTCAACACATATATTAGATGGGTCCTTACTCTTCCTCGCAGGGAGGAGTTATTCTAAGTTAAATATGAAATTTGAATAGTCAGATCTATGACACGGCATGAAAGATGCTGCAGTTACTAAAATATTTGGGACGCCTCTGCATCCTTCTTTGTACAGGAGAGGGAAGGTGAAAATTGAAACTTATGTTGAAACAGAGCATTAAAGAACATATTATGCCTGGCTTTAAGTGGTATCATTAAAGCAAGAACACAAAGTATAAACTCATCTACGACAAATCTTGTACAAAAGTACTTGAAGCTGTGCCTACAATGCATATTTTTCTAAGTCATAAAAAGTAATTTTAATTCTACAAAGGCTTTTGGAGCCTTTTTTGACTAACAAGGCCATTAAATTCACCTGAGCACGCACAATGAATCCAGGAAGCAGGATTTTTCAAAGCCTAATGTTAAAGGGGGCTTTCAAGACTTCTTTCACATTCCTATAATATTAACTGGATCTACAAATATTGGGCACAGTCAAGAAGAATAATACCATAATAGAACTTTGTCAACTGATGATAATGCCTTGCTGGGATTTTGCTTCTAAAAGTACCAGCCTCTTTTAGTTAGAAAAGTCTAAGGTATGTAAAATATATCCCAGTGAAACAACGAAGGGTTGTATTTTTTTTTTTTTTTTAGAAGTCCTCTACACAATGCAGAGAAAACTTGTGGAATTTATCAGAATAATACATCACTCAGGACTCAGGAGGATTTGCAAAGGAATCAGATAAATAACACAAATAACAAGCGTGCCCAGAATTATAGTCACCTGCATTTGTAAAGCAAACAGGGGCTGGAGCCAGCGCTGCAGGACACGGCTTGTAGCTGCCAGAGGCAGAGGGAGGAACCAGCTCCAGGAGCAGCAGATGTAGAGATACAGATGCCATCAGGCTTGTTGCACCCTCCTCCAGGTAACTGGGGTTGCCTGTTTGCTCGGAACATCCACCCAAATATTAAGCTTGACTTTGCATAACTCTGAGACTTTGATAGTAAGTGATGGCAAAAGGCAGTTCTAAGATGAATGGGAAAAAATTCATCGCTATTTCTGTTGCCAAAGCAAAACCTGACCTGGTTAGGGACAAAAAGAGAAGAAAAATATACACTAGCACTTTTCTACTCCCCAGTTCATAAGAGTAACACGGCATATTTCCCTAAGTCCGTTATGGGTTAAATTTAATACATGTAAAGTGTAAACGCGTGTTGCCTCACTGCAATAGTAACATTTCTTTTGTGCAAATTAAAAAAAAAACCACAACAAAAAACCAGCTCTCTGGTGCAATACCTGTTTGTATCTCTCTCAAACAACTTCTTTTCACATGTGCCATTTAGCTAATTCACATCACTATGTAATACTACTTCCCAGGAAGTATAGGGACAGATTAATCTAAGAATGGTATGTTCATTACGACCTTAACTAGGCTTATTGGACAAGTCACTGAGTCTTTCAGAAAGGAGAAGTTTGTATCCTTACAAATTCAGAATTTGAGGAAATATCTAAATTAGAATTGCAGACAGTTAACTGTCTGCAGTGCTTATTCCCCAGACTGATGCACTTCAAATTTTTCTCAAAGTATGGTGGAAATGCTGATTCTTCCCTCTCTGCTGCAGTGAACCAAGGGCTGGGAGAAGATTCCTTTTGTTACAGTATTGTAAAGGGTCATAAGGATAAAGGAGATTATTTTCTTCTGCTTATTTTGCTAAGATACCTACAGAGAAAAAACATGGTTCTCCCCTTCCGGATGATGCTGTATGCATCAGCTACAAATTCCAAGCCTGGTTCTCTTAAAAATGTCACTGTAGACTGTTATCTGCTGGAAAGAGAGCATCCTTGGACACAAAAGGGAAAGTACATCTATGTTATTAGTGATTTGTATGTTTGAGGCTTACGTGCAATTCTTTTCACACTATAGTGTAAAAAGCTTCAGGGAGCAGCTGGAAACTTCTACCATGACAGTATCCGAGGTTCCCAGAAGTGCAGCAGATACCTGATGAGGAGTTAAGGGGATCAAATGACTCAGACCAGAACTCATGCCTACTCTGCATTAAGCAATCAAGAGTCCATCTAAGAATGAAAGCAGACTGGAGAAAACTTCAGGTTTAATCTCACCTAACCTTATTACTGTTTTCTATCAGTTTCACACGTTTTACCAATTTTTTTCCGATTTTTTTTTTTTCCTGAAGTCACAACTATGTGAAAGGTCTGGGAGCTTTTTGTTCTTTCAGGATAACATGCAGGCATGAGCAGTTAACTATGCAAGTTATCAAAATCTGTAACATTAGGATGTTCAGATGCTGGGGGAAGAGAAGATTTTATGTTAAAATAGCTCAACAGCAGGAAGCGCGAGGTGGTGGAGCTTTGCAACTTCCTTAAGCTGCTTAGCTTCAGATAAGAAGCTTATGCAACTTTCTTAACTCTGGAGTACATTCAGCAAGTGATATCAAAACAGTTTTCAAGTTAAGTTACACTTGGGACAGATGGCTCTTGAGTACTGTCATTCTGCCCTCTTACCAATGAAATAAGCCAAGAAAACCAAGCCCCCTTCCCCTCCACCTTCCCAAACCACCCACCCACTAAAAGCTAGGTACAGTTTAGTAGAGGAGGTAAGTGCCATACTCATTTTCCTTGATGTTTCCCCTGCATGATATGGGACATCTGCGCAGTAAGCCCAGCTTCTGAGCTTTGGCAGTATGAGCAAGAGATTATTGCAGTTTCTAAGTGGAGCCTGACTACTAAGAAGCTGCTTTGCAATCATCTGGAAATACTTGTAGAAATGAGTATAAATACTGCAGTTATTCTAGTCAGAAGACAGACTTAACAATAAGTTGTTTGGATTTTTCATCTGAAACCAACCAACCCACAACGGACCTAGTCAAGAACATTTTTGGGACAGGACAGGGACAAGGTCAAAAGCTTAAAGTCTTACAACAGTCTAGATTAAGTTGCATCAAAGCTGGGACTTGAATGAATAATGAACGTGAAAGAGATACTACGCTCCTCTTGGAAGTTGTTGAAAAAAACGTAGAAAAAGCTAAGAGAAGTCCATGATCCTTTTCTGGACCGCAGCACCTTATGGAGAGGCACCAAATGCCACCATCACCACTTCCAGAGGAAACACAACAGCAGTGTCAAACACCAGGTCAGGGCACAGCACTCCCCACAGCAGATGCACGGGGCCAGCTCTCAGAGAGGCTGGGACCAGTTGCCTCTCCAACCAGCAGCTCCTGAGGGCTGTGCTCTTGAAGAGGATGGTGTGTTTCTTGATGAAGATTCACTTATTTCAGCTGTTTTGTAAAAGGACAGATCTGCAGAAGGGCTTTCTGGTCTACAAGTGCACTTGATGAAATACTGAAACTTTCTAGTACCTGGATTTTGGTGTGTGAACCACAGTTACACGGCAGGGAAGAACTTACTACAAAATAAAATGACAAGCAAAACCCACAATCTTTTGTTATTCTCCAAAGGAGAAGGGAGGAAACCCTACTTCATGGAACAGTCACAGAAGGATAGTATGGTTAGACATAAGCTTAAAATGCAAACAAAACAGGTGTTATCAAGGAAAAAGGATGCTCAAATAGACTAAACTACAGCTTTTAAAACATTAGAAACGTAGCTCCTTACCAGAGCCACACAGATTTCTAGTTTCTTTACCAATACAATAGCAAAGATAGTCAACATTAGATTCAAAATCCAATAGTTAC
The DNA here is from genome assembly GCF_026419915.1 of Harpia harpyja. Taxonomy (NCBI): domain Eukaryota; kingdom Metazoa; phylum Chordata; class Aves; order Accipitriformes; family Accipitridae; genus Harpia; species Harpia harpyja. The sequence continues at coordinate 21,127,279 of NC_068969.1, forward strand.
AACAATTACAGTGAGAAATTGATTAACTGCAAGATCTATAAACAGATTAAGCTAAACTTATAAAAGGAAAACTACCATATATATGCAACTACTTCAGTAACTGTATTTGATTCCACAAATCATTTGCTAGTTCTCTGTAAGGCTTCATTGCTTTTTCCACTGTAATTTCAACACAGCTTTTAGAACAGGAAAGATGCGAGACAAGCAACAAGAGGAATAGCGCTATGTGAGAAGACAGACCCTCAAAAGCAGGGGGAGAAGAGGCAAATAAATCCTGTTTACATTAATTTAGCTACTTCTGGAACAAAAGCTAACTCTTGCTTAGTCAAGAGTAGACAAACATGTAAATGTTCAAGAATGGGTGAAGTGTTACACATGAGCAGCTGCTGCCCTTCATCTTATCGAGAAGAAAAAGACATTTAAGTGCACTTCCATTGCAGCTGTGCGACAATGGCAACAGAGCTCATCAGGGCTGCGTACAGCAGCACCAGGCTCCACAGCTTCTGCAGGCTTCAGCACTGGTCCCAGTACAGGCCGGGATAAACTGTCACCCAACCCAACCCTAGTGGAAGAAAAAGAAAAAAAGTTTTCAGCATGAATTTAGCCAGCCACCTTCTACCAGTTTTAACAGGGAGCCGTTCGGTCAAGTAAACATATATACGTCTATCTTCTTTCGGTATGAATGCTGAGATCTTTAGTCTACAACAACAAAACATGTATTTTCTCTGGGGTAAAAACTTCGGTATACATATAGAATATATACATATATTCAGTGTACATAGAGAGCCTTTTCATACACCACTAATGACATGCACACAAACCTAACGAATACCTAGAATACCTCTGTAGAATCAATAAATCTTTATCTGGAGGAAGTACACGTTGCTAAAAACGTACGCTTACATGCTCCAACAGATGCTAGAGACTGCACAGTTGAAGACCTCACATGAAGGACTACAAACCTTAGGAACTCGAGTTCTGGTTTTCCCCCAAAAGACTTACTTCGAAATTTGAGGGTTCAGTTACATGGATGTTTTTTCAGCAGCAATGCTGATTTAGCCTGTACCCTTGCCTACTTACTCACTCCTTAGGTGATGCCAGCACAGCCATTTGTCAGACCTGCAGTGAACAAGGTCAAAGAGTTGATGCAGGCTAAATTAAAGGGTTATTAAGGGGATAGGTGACTTGATCCTCTGTATGTCTCCCTTAACGGACAGATTATAGCTCAGGAACAGCCACACAGTCACTTAGGCATCTCTAAGTTTTTACTCATTATCCCAAAGTCTTTCAAACCTAGAAGGGATTAAACAATTTATTTAAATTACCTCTATTCTTAACCCTATTTCCTTCCTTCCTGGCTGCTAAATTAGTTTTGTTTACCCTCCTTCTCTTCTGCAAGCTTTAGCTTTGCTTTTTATCCTGTAAACCAATGACTGCACATAAAGGAGACTTAAAAATTTACGTCTTCAGCATCGCTTGGAAGTGGCAAAAACTCCAAGACACATGTAGCAATGCTTATTTTCCACCATAACTCAGCCTCAACTAATGAATTCTGCAAATTTTCAGGTAAAACTCATTTCTACTGTAAACTCCTCCCCCTCCCCTTTTTAATATGGCAGCATCATCTGCAACCTCCTGACCTCAGCAGCTTGCTTCAGAATTTAATGGAAAGAGGCAAGAAAAATTCTAAAGATAAAATTAAGAGCTAGAAACTGATACATTAAAAACCCAGTATACCATATGGCTGATAAACATAAAACCTCTCCCTGTTAAAGTTAGTTTAGTTTGTCTGGTTTAAATCAGGTTACAGAACAGATAAAACAAAGAAATCAATTCAGTTAAAGTGAAGAATCAAACGCTTCTCCATTTCAATATTCCAGGCTGTATTAAAAAAAAAAAAAAAAAAGAATAAAAATCCCAGCAGATGGTTCAGCAGAGAGGGTCAGCATCATGTCGCACCTCTCCCTCACAGGAGACCCAAGAGCCTCCCCTGGCCACCCTCCTCAGCTCCTTCTCCATCCATAGGGAAGCATGGATGTCCTGCCGGATGACTAGACATGTCTGGCCAGAGGATAAGAGGCTCTTGGGAAAGAGGGTAGAAGAGAGTTGGCACTAAAATGAAGTGCTGCAGTGGTCCCTGTTCCACCTACAGATACCGACTCATAATCACGAGAGTAATTAACACACCATTTTCCCCTTGTTCCCCTGGGAGGCAGGATGGGTGACAAGTTGCAGTGAACCTCAGGAATTTACGACACCCCTGACTACGCCACTGATCATGGGCACCTTCCTTCACCTCCCCAAGTCTCCCCATCTGCAGAGATGAAATAACGACCAAACAGCTCTTCAAAGTTTGCAAGCTACATGTGAGTTCTTTTAAAAGAAGGGTTAAAAATTTAGCCATCATTGTAGGAGACCTTCATGTGTTTGAAGTAATCTGCCATAAGTAGCATTACATAGACCACAAGATAAACATTTACCAAGCCCATACAACCAATGTCCACACTGCAAACATTTCTGCATATTTCAGTACTCAACATTTAAAGGGATTTTCAGTATTCAGTTCTTCATATTTGCTCATTTATTTCCTCTTTTAAGCATTCACTTCATTCGTAAACACAGCAACACAGATTTCTCCCCCATTTCCATTCACTGGTACTCACCCCCACTCCAGTAGTTACACTCAACTTAATATTCAGGATCTCATTTTTAAGGAATAGCAAATATTACCCCAGTCGCACCCCAAACTTAGAGCAGTAGGCAGTCATCCTTTCCTTTCAACACATGTATCTATCTACCTGAAGAGCTGGACTGGGGTACTTTGCAAATTGTCTCCCTGAAGATCCCAAAATATGCAACTCATCGCCTTTAACTTTTAGCATTTTCCAATTACATAAACTAAAAAGATGTTGGCCACAGAAGAAAACACAAGGAATGACACAATCAAGCACACAGATAATACTCCGTATGACTTTTAGCAGAGCTTCCATAAAATTTAACCTTTTATCTACCAGTTAATCCACACATTACTTCCTAAGGCAAGTATTTCTGCTCATGAATGGGACAACAAACATGAAAAAAATCAAGTTAGGAGTCTGTCTCAATTTAGCTGTTGATTCCCTCTCTTCTGCTATAAGTTGATCAACTTACTACTAACAGCCTTCAATGGGGCTTCCACTAAACTTTCTGGAGGTATATTGCTCAGCACCATTTGCCATTGATTTAAACTACTATATACAGCATCCAGTTTGTAAGATTCAGACATAGGAAAGCATGTTTGGAAAAGATAACCTGATATTAATATTCACCTACTGGCTTGATCCATGGTCTCGGGGAAAGCTTCAATTCCTTGTATCTTGTGGTTTCAGCTTCAATGGAAGGACAGTTACGTGAAAGCACTTAGAAACCCTGAATAAATTACACTCATTACTCTTTACAAGCCATTATGGTAACAAGTGATTCGATTCACATATTTACATGCACCCTCATACAAAAGAGAGGAATGAAAAGTTACAAAACCTACCCTTTCCACCTAGACTACGCAAAGCAGATAGTCATTTTCATACATTTACCTGCACAGTTAAAAAACACACTCAATGTATTTAGTCAACACAAGCAAAAACTATGACAGATGGAAAGGAAAGAGCTGGAGCCAGCACTAGTGTGTAACAAATGCCAATTCATGTACAAAAACATTAGGAATTTTCCTAAAAAGCCAGATGCAGACCTGAATGGTCCAGAAGCCGGTACCAATGCTCAAAACTAGGGCTTATTTAACAGGCGACTTTCAAAGGTGGCAAGGCTACTCTCTTGTTGTAACTTCAATCAATCAATGTTTAAATATATCCCCCTGTGACATAGCACAAAGGTTTTCAACGCAAATGTTTCCAATTGCCTTTTAATAACTCTAAGGCAATATATTCCTAAATCCCAACGTTAAAAGAAAACAACTGGTATCATTAACAGTTCCACAGTATGGACCAATGAAGTGAAACTTAAATTCAGTACAGATCAAAGTGACAGAGAAATTATTAGTGCTTAATAAGTTCAAATATGTTTCAAGGGCAAGTATTTATAATAATGTGCCCTTGTAATTCAAAATGGGAACAGTGGCCTACCAATTATTCAGGCATATACTCCACTCTAAAAAAAAAAAATATAAAAAAAATTTAAAAACCACAACAAAAAACCCCCACACCACGAAAATTAAAAGGCTGATTCCAGCCTGAATTCAGCTCTGCTCCTTCCCTCCAGTCTCAACTCTGCCCAAGCAGATTTGAGCACATGGCCTGAAATGGGGCATCCCAACACCATGGTGGATTGGCAACGGACTCTTTTTACATCATTCTGGATTTTCAGGGCAGTCAAAAGGCTGTGATGAAGGGCAGCTGTCACCAGAACAGCCTCCCTTCTGTGACCATGCCCTTGACTCACTATTCTCACCAGCCATGGCTGGCAGCAGGAGAAGAAACAAAGAGCACCAGCTGTTCCTTCTCATACACTTCTGGTTTCTCTGCAACTATCATCTCCTCGAGTATTCAAAGTGACCAAATTTTAGAGGAGATGCGATAGAGAAGAGTGGATGGAGGGACTTAAAAGCCAAAGCATTGTTGAAACAAAGTCCTGTTCCACCACCTCAATAAATGCTAATAGTACAGTACTGACCTCTTTAATGAACGTGTTTTAAGAAAGCCCTAGTTTCTGCAAGGTAAGCAACAATAAGAAACTGTACAATGTGATTTAATTGCTTCATAGCAAGAAAGAAATGCACCTATTACAGCCCCAAGATCCTGCCCCACCTGCAGAAGTGAGGTTTGCTCCTGGCATCACTGCTAAGCTTCTACTGCAGGGCTCGAACTACACCACAGCCCAGAGAAATCCTCCTCACCAGCTAACTGTAAGCTTCCAAACAGAAACATATGGTCAAGGAGACAACCACTGTGAACAGGAGTTAGGGAAGATCCTTACTTAACACAGCTCTCTCCTGTAACTGTGGAAGTGCCAGAAAAATCCCACTGCAGGTTTGAAGGTATTTCAATAATATGCAATAATTACCTATATAATCATTATCCTACAGTACTCATACCATTACATTTATAAATCCTGCTGTTTTAAAATTGTATATCGATTGCAGCAATTATTTAGAATTATTAAAAAACACCCTCTGGTCTGTCTTATTGCAATGAACAATATAATTTCCTGCAACAAAATTTAACTGCAGACAGAAAACTCAACAGAATAACCCGAAAGATAAATGTATTTTTCCTTAACACTTTTGAAGGACTAAGTTAACGTTCACCACTACTTTCCACAGCATTTGGACGCTCAGATTTGAAATACTAAAGGTGAGAATACAAAGGGTCTTCTACTGATCTTAATAATGGAAGGGGAGGACTCAAAAGTGCATGCACATATTTGATAGCATATATGCTAATAGCTCGATTACCGTGCTCGGTTTCTTCAGAGCATTTGTTTTTAAAAAGTGCAATGAACATTTTACTGTTATTATTTAATTGTCCAGCAGCACGTTCCCAGCATGTAATGCACTTCACTGGGAAAGAGGTACTGGTGGTCAAACAGTGACCCAGCAGAAATGCTATCAACCCATACTCTGCTTTATAAATTACCCTAGTAAAACATACATGCATATACAGCCTTTTCTTTTTATTGTCATTTACAACCTACATCACCATACTTGCCTGAGATGTTAAATAATCCAGGATGCTGAAGAGAGCTTTCCTCCCACTCATAACCTCAGCTTCACACACACAAGGACCTGCACTACACTTGTAGCAACAAGCACCAAAAAAGTTACCATTTAAATAAAGAAAAAAGTCATCAGAGTAAACACTGACATTTCAGTCATGAGTTTTTGATGTAAAAACTGCACATGATAGTGCACATGTATGTTCTACCAACACACCATCCCACCACCCAGGAGAGTGTTCCTATCCTACACCTACAAGATCAGGGCCACCAAGGGTTACTACCTGCTCCAACATCTAATAAGCATCAAGCTCACCCTGATGCTTCTCTCCCCCTCAGTGAGGGCACCAGTAAGTGGTTGAGTGGTAGCAAAGACCCTGTTTTCATGGTTTTAGAAACAGACTATCCTCAACCAGCAGGACAGATGGATAGGCAGGACAGACACACATCCAGGTGACTGCAATAAGCCTTAAGAAGCTAGGATGAAGTCAACACATTTGATTATATTCAGGAAAAGTAAATGATGGTTTCTGCATCAGCCGTACGAGTCCGATTTCCCAGTTTCTCCATGTAAAACATCTCCACAATAATATGCCATTAAAACAGTATTTTTCATCTCACACATTTTACTGGGAATGCTAAGAGACACTGACTTCAACAAATGGAGCGTCTTCAAACGCAGAGATGCATGATTCTTCTGTAAATGAACTGTGAAAATCAGTATGCTTGCAAGCTAAACAAAATTTATCATTTACTGACCTGCTCTGGATTGGATTAGACAGGATTGCTCCTTATGTAGTCAAGTAGCACAATACACTAAAAATGATTGTCCTGACCTCAGTACAAGCAAAAGGGATGCTGGCCATGCTTTACATTAAGCCAGATTGTGGAAAACCCGTTGATTTTCCCCACCAATTTACTCCAAAGAGAGGTTTACAGCTACAAACAGCTGTAATTTATTATATTTTGAATTTCATAAAAGACCTAAATATGTTGAGTGGTAACACTCTTCAGAATTGTCAAGGCCTATTGAACTGAAACACACTCCCCAAATTACAAACATTGCACTGTGATTTCAGCAGTGCTAGAGAAATAGTATGATTTTTTTTTTTTTTTTCAGTACATAAAAGACAGGAATAGGGAGAAGAGCATTTTTTAGAACAACGAATGCCAGGGGGGCCCATTACTGCTTGGATTAAAATGTAGATGGCAAAGTAATCTGGGTTTAACCATCAATTTTCAATGAAGCTCAAACTACTGTTTTAAAACTACAGCAAAATTCAAGATTTCTCACTTCTCCATTACAACTGAATGCGCAAGCATGCCTTTCCTCAACTATACATCTCAAAACCAAAGAAACAGCATATAGGAATAGATCTACAGTAATAAGATATGAAACCTGCCCATATCCAACGCCCCTGCTGCTTCTTGCGCTGCGTCCACTGCACCTCACTCGAGCACAACAGTTCTTCACTCCTCAGCTTCCCTGGCACTGCACTACACAAGTGACATACTATGGTAAAAAAATGCTTTAGTTTTTGTCACTCAAACACAGTATGGAGGAACTAATTTGTAACAGCTGGACCAGTTTAATCATTCTCAACTTTTGCTGCAAATAAGCTGCAATCAGAAAAGCAGAGACACCTGCCACCACCAGACACACACCTGGGTAGAGGTACAGCATAGGAGTCTTGCTCCATCCTTGCCTGTTGGAACTGCAACACATTAGGCAGCACATGGTCCCCCAGGATGACAGGAAGGTTGGTGGCACTGTCTTTTAAGTCAGGTTTCACTTGCGCAAAGATTTTATAAGCTCCTTCACACACACATTTATTAACTCCTTGTCATCATAATATGTGTCTCCCCCTCAAACTGCAGGTCAGAAATTTAAATAATATGCACTGTATTACAGAGACCCTCATGCCTGCCCTCTGCCCATCACAGCAGCACACCAGAAGGAATAAGCCTTTAAATGAAAACAACTTTCATTGTATCTTTTTGCCCTGTTGCTTCACCCACCTGTATACATATACATTTGAAGTGATACTAGCATTGCACAGTAAGTTATCTGATGTTGAGGGACTGGTTTTGGGTTTGGTTTTTTTGGGGGGGTATGTGTCATGTTTGGTTTTTGTTTGGATTTGGTTTTGGTTTGGGGTGGGGTTTGTTGTTAGGTTTTGGGTTTGTTTGTTGGGTTGTTTTGGGGGGGGGTGGGGGGGTTCAGTGTTTGGGTTCAGCTACAAGAATTCCAGATACAAGATATAAAGCAGATAACAGCTCAGGAAAAGAAAGATAATTCACTCAACTGTTAAATTTCAAAAGCATGCTCTTCATAACCATAAATGTCAGCCTGACTGTCTGGAATTAGTCTCTCTGACAACAGCTTGCTTATTTCCACTATTTAAGGAGGAAAAAAAAAAAAAAAATCTAACCTATTGCTGTGAAAGTACCTCAGAGCAACACAGTTAGAAGAAATGCTGGCCCAACTTTGGTGCATTGGGGTGTGAGTTAGCAGTATAACTCTCTCATGGGAAAAAAATGAGGTTTATTCTTGTATTTTCCAGCACCCAATAACTGACTGATCAATAAAAACCTCCCAGACAATCTGGTCATCTCTGGTTTTCTCTTCCTATTATCTGAAGCACTTGTTCAAAATCCTTTTACAGCTCATGTCACTGTGTCTCCTTTTCTGGGGGCCCACCATATTGGTAGCTCTGCAGTACGTATTTTAAATGCTTCATGATTCACAGTCAAACGCTGCGAACACAAAGCTTCTCCTGTGTGCAATCAGGATTAACAAAATACTAAAATACATGTCCTGGTTTCAAATACCATCCATTCTCACTATGGAAGTTTCTCCAGGAGAGCACAAGTAGGCTGCAGACGTGATTGTTCAGGGCTGAGCACAACTTCAGTAGCTCTGACTGCTGTTTCACTCAGCTGGAAACGCAGCAACTTTGCCAGTTAATTATTCTTTACATTGATCAACAGATATATTTTTCAAGAGAAAAATACTTAAAATTTATAGTTTGGGAAAAAATCCTGTACCAGCTATGCAAAATGAAAGTATCATTGGCTTTAAGGAATAATATTAATACTTTATTACATTTAAAAAGTGAAACTTTAAGAGTATAAACCTAACTGCTCTTTCAAATAAAGCCAATGCTATATACATTCTGAGCTGTATTTTAATTGATCTTTTCTCAGACCAAATTTCAACATGCATATTTTTGCCTGACCAAAAAACCCAACTATCTGCTTTTTTTCACCGGCTGACCACCTTCTCTTTTCATTCAACCAAGTATGGGACTGAGAATCCTTAAGATTTTTTGAACTCCTGCCACTTCCCTTCATTCTGTATTAGCTCCTCTTTTCTTTGCATTAGACAGCACACTAAAAACCACCAAAACCTGTGTACAGTAAATTTAAGCTGACCGTGGTCAAAGCTCCCCCCCTCCCCATTTCTGTTATCCAAACAGTACCCTCCTGGATACACTTTCATTTAAAAGGCCATCAACTTTGATCTGTTCTTCGGCAGTCTCAATGGACATGAGAACAATGTGGCCTTTTGAGCACTGAATCAGTACCTGTAAACGGGAAAGTACTTCTCAGTTTATGCAAACCTGCAGCCTTTACCTAATTCTTTCCTCTCCTAAGGCACATTACAAGGTATCACTGATGATTCTTCAGTTTCTTCCTCTAATGCATTCTCCTACACCACATGCTATAAAATGTGAATATTCAAATCTACATTGAGAAGTTAGAGCTATGACTCTAAATAGCTTCACTAAATCAAAGGTGGAGACGTTAGCATAAGAGAAGACTGCAACTCTATCAACTTCATGTTTCTGCATTTTAATTGTTTTTAATTGGGATAATCACTGACTGATCTTTTCGTGGTTTGGCTAAAAGAGGCTGCCTCTGAGGGAAACTTAAGCTGTAGAGCTGCAAAACAAAGACGACCTAGGAAAAAGGACTTATTGTCACTGCAGATCTGCTTTGTCAAGGATAGCAGCAACAGAGCAACCATTTCAGAGCATGAGCATCAAGGCAAGTCTTCTGCTCCTCCATTTCCAGAGACAGCTTCTGTGGCACAGTTTTGAAGAATCAAAACAATGTTTCTAAACTTCTTTAAACAAAAGTCGATTTCAAAGTATCTTGCCATTTAATCCATCTTGACATCACCCACGTACATGAGCTTAAGCAACGCATTTATCACAGAAGTCCCCTGAATAAGTCATTTCCCATCACTTCTAACTTCAGTAGTGTTCAACTTTAACGCATGCATCTCAGGTGACTGTAATCTAGTGTTCACTAGTTTCCAAATATGAACTAGGTTACATATTTGATATCAGAACAAGACAGACCTAGCTGCCAAAGCCAGCACCAAGAAGGACAAAAACTAATGCACTCAAAAAGCAACTTTACAGATTAACAGACTTCCCATTTTCCTTGCATTTTCTAGTAAATCAAGCCCCATCTTGTAATCATTTCTCAAGTCATCCAAAATTGTCTTTGTACTCAGGAGGGATACTCACCACCAGCCATAGTCATTCCTCATCACTAAGAACTTCTTCCCTCTCTCTGTAGGCTTGCTGGCTCCTCAGACAGCAGCACCACACCACCGTGCCTTTCATCATTTCAAATGCATGAAAAATCTTGTTTACAGATTGCAGTTAATCTGTGTCTTCCAGTATCAAAGTAAACCCCGATAATCACTTACGCTCATGTAAAACCACTGGCTTAATGTCACTTGTAAGAATCAGTCTCTTCCAGGAAGAAAAGCAAAAAGATTGAACCTATTTGCAGAAATTTCCCATTACAATACCACAAGAACATATAGATGTGGCACAGAATGAAAGACAGTGAGTCTTGCTCATAAAAAAATCCCCAAACCATTCCCCCACACGAGTGGTTGGAAACGTTTATTTGTGGAGGGAAACTCCAATACAAACATTACAGAAAAGTAACATGAAAATATGGCATCACTACATAGCTACAGCGACTTGCTCTTCAGGAATTTAAAGAACGAGTTGTTTTGGTAGGTCCATAACTCACACATCTAAGTCCCCAAGCCCAGGGATTTGCAAAGCGTGCAGCCAACTGGATACATGCACAGATTTCAGTGCAAGACCCTAACTAAGGTCACTGGCATGGGAGCTGAATGACTGCCAGAGCGACAGGAATTACGTGCAGGGCCAGAGCTTGCCACTGCTCTGCAGCAGCTCCGAACCCCACAGGCTTTCCAAAAAATCTAGTATTTCTACTTCCCTTAACATAAAAGGTACCAAGTTGCAGATTAATTAGGCAACCCCTACCTGATGTTCTATTCATTAAGCAACCATCCGCAAAACCAACTCTGGAAAAATCCCATAGCAAATGCCAGTGCCAACTTGCAGATCCTCTGCTCTGACAACACGGACCAGAGTGGCACCTCCTACTGCTTTACATACGCAGAAAACACCAACGCTTTCAGCTCAAAGCCTGTAGATCATTCCGAGTGCAAGGCAAAACTAAGAGTAATACAGAGAATTAAAAAACCACTATAAAGCCCGTAGGAGCCCTGATGAGTAAGAGAAGTGCCTGTGTAGCAGGACAGAGAGCTCAAGGCACAGGGAAAAATCGCAGGGCATCAATATGCCTTTAAATTGCAGCCCCAACAAGTCAGCAGCATTTTTAGGAAGAATTATACACCTTCACTAAACCATTTTCCTCAAATGCTTTCACAAATTCATTTGTCAGATTAGTATGGAAAGTCTCTTGCATAATAAATAACTTTCTGGAATAATTCCACAAGGAGTAGCAATACACTTCGAACGCTTCAAAGTTAGTTTAGCACTTCCATTACTAATTTTAATAATTTGTTCATAACTTTCCATCTAGACTAAATAATTACATCACTGAACAAACTTGGCATGCAGCTTAAGCTACAGTTCAAGTTTCTCTTGCAAAATACCGCAGTCAATAGTTTGGAGAGTTTGCTCATCCTTCATAAGGTCTTAATTTTTATTTTTACATTTTTGCACTTGTAATAAAAATACTGACATTATTTCCCCTTGTATAAAACAAGCACTTTGAGGACAGCTAAAAATCAGTATGCTAGTGATTTTGTGTGTGTGTGTGTGTGTGAATGTCATCAGTAAGGTAATCATGACTAACCAGTTAGCACCCAAGGCTATTGCTGGATCATTTCACATCAGAAATGGACTGATCTCTCTCCGACGCATACAACAAAATGGTGCTTGGATTTAGGTTAATCACAGCCAGGCACCATACTTAATTGGCAACAAGGTCACATAGTGATACTGGGGACATCAGCAGCTCAGACCCAGTAAGGTATGAATCGTAAATAAAAATCAAAGAGTTCCAAAAGAGAAGGCAAATCACTAGCTGAAGAACCAACACCAGAGCAGACAAAACCTGCAGAGAGGCCATTGCAGAGAGCTACAGGAACAGAGGGAGAGCAGAGCCATCGGCTGTGCCGAGCCACGTTACTACCCACTACCCAGAGAGAGAGATACCACTGAAACTTCACATCTAGCTCAACCTTTTCCCCCTCGTCTGATGGGAAAGTTCTGGTTTTGTCAGAATTTAGTCGAAACTGAACGGTCCCGAATGATGCACAGAAAGTGCTAAATGATTATTCAAGAGGAAAAAGAAAAAGCTTTTCAAAAAGCCTTCACTGGAGTGGTGGGGGGGCTGGTTTTTTTTTTTAAACCAACTTGCTAGCATCCCCAACGACACCAGAGAGAGGGAAGAAAAAGCTCACGTACTCGCGTTCTTAAATTTAAGACTATTATTAGTAGTTAATTAAAAGCAAAGCCAGAGAAGCACAGCTTTAGGACTTGAGTAACTCCAGGCTCACTTTAAAAATTTTCCGGGAACGGGGAAGAAAAAAAAAAACAACATGGAAATATTCAGATTTTTAGTAGTTTTTATGCCCCAGTGCAGCCGCCCAGGCCAGGCCGAGCAGGCAGACCCCAGCAGCGCCCAGCCCGCAGCCCTCGGGCGCTTTCCCACCCCTCAGAAAGCGGCTCCGGCACCAAGGACGTTTCGCGGAGCGTTTGCAACCGAGGAGGAGACGCATCAGGACGGGGGGGGGGAAAAGTCGCGCAGCGGCTCCCCGCCGCGCACGCAGGAAGGAGAGGTGCCTCGCTAATGCAATTAGTGGGGGGGGGGGGGGTGTCAAGCAGGCGAACAGCAGCGGTGCGTTTGCACCGGCGCTGCAGGAACACGTACGAAGCGCCCGTGCTACACCTTACCTGGAAGAGCCTTATTTTCTGCACCGGACTGGAGATGCGTTCAGCGAGGCAGCACGCCAAGCCCCGCTCTTTCCCCCAGGGCGGGCAGGGACACCCCCCCCGCGGTATTTAAACTAACACCCTTCAGCTGCGTGCCGATGCCGGCTGCGATCCCAGCTGGAGCCGTTTCCCCCGCGCTCGCCGCCGCCAGCGCCCGGGGCGCAGCCCCGCTCCCCCCCGCCGCGACGCCAACTTGGGCGCCCAGGAGGCGGCCCCACACACGGCGGTGGCCGCGGTTCCTTCCCTCCTTCCCTCCTTCCTTCCTTCCCGCGGGTCGCGGCGCGGGAGGGCTGAGGGGAGCCGGGCAGAGGCGGGCGGCTCGGCTCGACTGTGGCGGGAAGCCCTCTGCCACAGAGCTCCCCTCAGCCGCGACCCCGCGGGCGGCAGCCGCCGGCCACCCAGCCCAACTTTCTTCCCCGAAGTTGCCCCACCTCAAGCCGTGAGCCGCTCCCCGCCGCCAACCGAGCCTCGCCACAGCCCTTCCCGCCGAGCCACCCGCCGTAATCCTGCCGCTCCCTTCTTCTGGAGCGGGGAACGCCGCGCTTCAGGCGGCGGGGCGGGGCGGCCACGGCGCGGCCTGCCGCCCGCCTACCCACCCACCCGCTCCCCCGCCGCCCGGGGGCCGTGCCGAGCCCGGCCCGGCCCAGCCCAGCCGCCGAGCTGGGCAGGTCCCGAGGGAGCCGGCGGCGCCGGGGCCGACGCGGCTGGTGGCGGCAGAGGAGCGGAGGGGGAAGGCGGCGGCGGCTTCCCTCAGAGCCCGGGAAAGCCCAGTCAGAATTCACCCCGGGGCGGCGTGAAGTGGGCGCGCTGCCTGGGGCGGGAAGGGGGGGGGAAATGGGGTAAAAGGCGCTGCTGCGGCGAGGGGGTGGCGGGGCGGGCTGCCACTTCCTGCTCAGGCTGAGCGGGCTCGGTGTTGGACGAAGAAAGTTGACGCGGAAGAGCTTAAATAAAAACTCCATCTAATTTCTGGGCTGGAAGCCCAGGAAAAGAATCAAGTTCACGTAGGTCTCTCTTGTGCGGGAGCCGGATGGAGATTTTATTGAATCTGGCTCCAGCTGATCACAGTATTATAGCTGCGCTGCTGTAATTAAGGCTGAGCAGAATTCTTATAAGTCCCTTTCTCCGGCAGGTTATATAACAAATAGTAATAAGTTTCCTGAAACCTCTATTATCTTTCAGGATCCCAAAGCCCAGCGAAGTATACATTACAATAAAGTGCACATTAGTCTACTCTGCTTCACCCGCTACGCAAGGGATGGATTTGGCTTGGCGGCCACAGGGAAGCCGTCGATGGCAAGAGACGAGAAGGACTTGGTGACTGTCCTCTGCTGCACCGAGGACTCTCGGACAGGGGTGGTGATGCATTGCTCTCCGGGCACGGGGAGAAAGGACAAGAAGAAAACAGTTTGCTTCTTCAACAAGTAAGATTTAAGTTGCTGCCACCTCTGTTTCCCTTTCTGTCTGGTTTTGCGGTGAATTATTGAAATGTGCCGGCTGGGAAACGGTGGCATCTCCTCTGGGGACTAGTAGAAACTCGACACAGCATCTGTTGACCCAGACTAAGTGTAGGAGCCCTGACCTGAAGAGACATCTTTGCTTTTCTGTGCCTGTGCAAGTTGATAATTACGGAATGTCCAGCCCTGAAATGTAGTCACTTCTGCAATGAAATGTGGCACTGGTCTGAGGAAGGGATGTCAAAAAATAAATTACCTCAGAAAAACAAGATGCATTTTTAATTGGCAGAGTGCGATCACATAGGACTCGTAGAGGTGATAGAATAACTGTGATTTAACGAGTTACCGTTGATGAGCTAAGCACTGATACTCATACTAATATGGTTCAGCTCAGCTTTGGCACGGAGCAGGAGCGTGCATTCAGCCTGTTACTGCAGCTCAGGTGATGTATTACAGCGTGGTAACTCCATCACATGTCTAAAACTTCACTTTGGGCTTTTGCCTGGAAGATAATATTAACTTTTGATATTATTACACAAAATCTTGTATTAGGACTCGGGTCAAGCCTTAGTTTTACAGAGAACTCTAGCACAGGTAGGAGCACAGTGGCTGTGGACACCTCTGCGGGGCATTGACTGAGCACGGACCCGGGAGCAAAGCCCGAAATGCAGATTTGGCTTCCTCAGAGGTCTGCCGTTCACGTATTCGCTACAGCTGATTCACTTGGGCTTATGAGAGCTGACAAGTTCATGGACCTATGGCATAGTTCTCCACTTGGAAATATTAGCTTTAGCTGTGCAAGACCAGCATGAGAAGGATAGCCTGTATTTTATGCTTGACTGACCACAGGTGCTGTTAAGATTTTTAAAATGCATTCTGCAGGTTGCCTTCCCTGGTGTCCTTTGTCACCTCCAGCCCAGCCCCACATTTTGACTACTCTGGCCAACTAATACATTTTTTTCAGTTTCAGTTAAGTCAAGGACTTCAAAATCCTATCATAGGTATCAAGTTACACCATGTAAAAGATGCTTTTTTAAGTTTGTCAGAGAGGCACTTCATGAGATTTTGAGGTTAAAAGATGACTTTAATCTTTGAGATGACAAGTAAAAAGGGACAAAAAGCACTCTTTCCCTCACTTTTTTTATAGCAACCCAGGCATGTAGAAATAGTGGGGGTTTAAGTGCTTTTCCTGTATTCATTTCAGAAAACACAGCAAACATGCGGTATCACCGTATACTTAACTGAATATAATCAATTTGTAGATGGTAAATTCTCTGAGGCTAGATGGCATGTTTTCACGCAGTACCTGATACTACGATGCCCTCCTGCCATCTGGGGCTTCTGGACCAACTGTAATAATATACATGTTCAATAATAACTTAATTGCAAGTCTCGCACTACTTCCAGCTTAATGATTTTTTTCATTTCCACTTGTCATTCAAACATCACTGTCGACATGTCTCGGAAATTATATGAGAAGAACAAGGATGCTTCTACTCTAGTGTTGTCTAATTAATGCTTCCTAAAGATTAAATGGAAAAAAACTTACTTTAATTTATGAGCATGGGTGTAAGCAGGTAAATGAATATGATATTTAAACTTCCCAATTAATAAATAATTTAGTTGGAAGACCCAACTTAACCCTGTCCATCCTGATGCCAGCTGGTGTAGACCTAAACTATCAGCTGAGCGCTTGCTCCCTTTAACTATACCCCCCACACACACTCTCTGCCAACTGCCATAATTGCTCTGTCTACTTTCAAGTAATATTTCTCTTGCCATGTTCACATTTTCAGCACATGGGTTGCCTATATAACTGTTTTGTGCACTGCTGTTGTCACTGTCTGTTTTGACAACCCTTGTTTTTTCAAATTTTAGATGGGAATTTAGCCACCAGTAACAAGTAGGCTCAGATCCACCATAATTTCCTCCAGAAAAATCAGTCATTGCTTATCTCCTAGATGCTTTGGCTTTTGAAGACTTTCTCTTACCACTGGCAGAAATACCAACTAATTCACCGCAGGCTTAAACTGAATTTGTTTTGCAAAGGACCTCTAGGACATTGTCAGAATGGGATATAGTCAATGGGACCTGATGGACCATTATCCTGGTCTTACCACGGACAATCGCTGCTATCAGTTTCTTTGGAGGTAGATAAATCAATTAATTTAATCTGAAACAGCCACTGGACAGTAGAATATTAAAAAAAAAAAAAACAAAAAACAACCATGGTTGAAAATATAGTTTTCTGTCTTTTTATGTGTGGGTTGTAGTAGCCCACCTTTTCCAATCACAGTTTCAGGCATAATAATGTCAATGATGAAAATATACAGACAAAATAGATGATGCTTAGGATGCAGTTAAATGAGTAGAAAATGCACTTTTTCCAGTAATACTTATGGGAATCTTATTTAAAGATAAGTGTTTAATGTAAATGTAATCTTCCTAATTTTTAAGACATGCTTCTCTCCTTAAGCCAATATTGATATCAACTTATCTGAGGCCTTGATCTGCAGGCACAGTTAATAGATTATGCATTTCTTTCAAGACCGAGGTCAAGTGTGGTAACTAGATGGTATTTTGAATATGTATATCACAAGATAGCATGCCAGTTCTTCAAAGCGCAGGGAGACTCCCTATTGTGGCGGTGTCAGGAGATAAGCTGCATTCACTCTTGTGCTTGGTCCACAGTCGTCTCGCATCGTTGCTGTTCCCAATGCTGACACCAATATCAGACACACTCCTCATGCCCATGGCCATCTCTATTTTGTCACCATTTTTGTACAATCCTGCTCTCCGTAGGCCTAGGAGGCATTATGTTAAAAAGTATAGTGTTTATAGAAGCATCCAGCAACGGTCTAGTCCAATTTCACAGAAGTCAATGTTAACAATTCTTTTGGCATTAAATGCGATTGATTAAATCACCAGCATCTTAAAATTTCCATTTCATTGTCTCCATGATCTCCTGCTCGTGCTAATAAATGGAGAGTGTAACCGGTGTTTGGAGCAGCAAGAAGGAAGGACTGGGAGGGGGAGGCTAATGAGAGGACCAGTCTGTATTAAGGAAATTAATTATGTGACTGGATTAAACTGCAGCACTGAAAGCCTCACTTTGCCCTGACACAGACTATATGCATTAAAGGTTTATGCCGCTGTAATAACCACAGTGGTGGTGTTATATGGATGCAAATTTCCTTAATGCAGGCAGGACCTACATCAGACCACAGTGACTGATACGAAACCGATAAAAAAAAGTGAGTTATGTGCAATTGTACCGGGGAGCATGATACAGAAAGGAAATGATAATAGGAAGGTTAAGTGCCCAGTGAGTGCAAACTGATATACAATATCTTGAAATCACAGAGAGAGAAAATTAAAATGGTGAAATGATTTCACATACAGGTAGATGGAGGCATAAAAGCAATCTATGAACTATGGGAGGGAGAACAGGGTGAGAGCATGGTATTTTCAGATGTACAGCCTTTCACCTATTGGAAATGAGTAAGTGATTGAAGGCTAATTTCAATAAACAGGCAATTTTACTTTTGTTTTTATTTCAGGTTTTTGTTTGGCACTGCTTTTTTGTGTCATTGAAATATTTGTGTATTAATAGATACTCATTTTAATAGCATTACAGTAATCTGAACATCTGCAGCTACTAAGCATTAAAATATGATTACTTCCCTATATATCAAGTTATTTTCGCAGTACTTGTGCCTGATTTTGTCATATCTATTAAAATGCAATGGATCGGTTCTTATCATTACCTATTAACTGGCAACCTTGAGCTGAAGTGCTTAGCAGAAACAAGCCTGATGCCTGGAGGCCTGGCCAGCAATTCAGCGGAAGGCAAAGACGTTTTATAGCTGTCCTGAAAGCTAAATGATGGGCTGTGTGACTTTCCTAATCAAATAGAATTAAATACAAAATTATATTCCTGCCACCCTTTGTTCAAACAAATCGCCTGATGTACTGTTCAACAGTTTACTAAATATAGAACATTTTCTAGATTAGAGGTTTTAATTCTACCAAAAACTCAGCTTAGTTTATTAGAGAAATGAGATACTTTGTTTAGAGTACCGAGGAGCTCTCACACGGCATGAGGGCTCTCTCAGGATGAGAAATGACTCCTCTCCTGGGCTCAGACTGACTTTTGAAGAGGTGAACACACCCAGGGGATAAATGCATCCAAACCATGACTGTGAGTTTGCTGTTAAGGGTTAGCAGGCAGAAACCCAAGCGTAGGCAGCCATTGCCAGTAAAGATGCGGTCAGTAAATTTTTGACCAGCAAAGAAATACTCCTTAAAAGCAGTCTGAAATGTGAGCACTGTCACTATCACGCTAAGGGGGAGTAGAGGAAACAGCAGGCTGCTACTCCTTCCCTTCTCCTTAGCCTGACAGTGATTTTTCATTCTACTCAAAAGAACTTAAAAGAATCCATATTTTTAAAGTTATTTCTGTAATGGTACAATATTTGTTTCCAAATGCGATGCTGAATTTTAGTCATCTCCAAAGCTTTCAGTTCTAGAGGGGAAATTCATGGCAGTCATGACACACAAATATTAGGAACTATCTTCATCCTATCAACCATCAGCTAGTATTTCTTACACAGCATCCTCCATGCATCCATGGAGTGGTGCTCCAGCAACGTAGTTCTAGATGTAGAACTTTAAAAATCATCTGACATTTTAAATTTTAATATGATGAAGTAGGTTCAGGTTTTAATATAATGCAGTTTCATTCATGAGTTAGCTTAGGCATCCGAAACATGTCTCAGGGAAAAAAAAAGGTAAGTGCATTTAATCCTAAACTTTGTCAGCAGGATTAGATGCAGCCAGATAAAACAATGAACATAAATAACACTGACCTATGAAGAAACAAAATGAAAAACAGCATACCTGAAAGATAAACAAGACAAAAAAGTGCCCCAAGAGCTTAAATTTGGTGAAGTATTTCAGCCAGCCTTTATGTTTGTCTCTATGAAAACATATGCTTTAATTCCTGTCTAGGTTAAGAATACTGTCCTAAATCAAGTACTAATAATTCTGAGATTTATAAATACCCTGATGGGAAAACTCCGTGTCTGTAATGAATACAAATGACCCTGTGCAAATGCACTCTGAATAGAAACCATAAGGAAAACAGTATGTCAGTGACCTCCAACCAAAACATTACTGCATCTCAACATGAGGGCAGTTGTAGAGCTTAACAAATTGAAAGCAAATTTTAAAATCTTTAGAGAATTCTAAAATAAAAAGGAAGATTCTGGGAGCATTCAAGGTGCTAATATTATGGACTACCAACCCCCCCCTCCAAACTGTGGGAATTGTGTAGGAAATCCTTAAGGACGGCATTGCCATCCAACTAACACGCCTCCAAATACAAATGGAAGTCACACCCTTTAATCAGCAACAGTTATATCTTTTTTCTCAAATTGCCAGTTGCTTTACCTTCAATGCTTTACAATTTTATTTATTTCAAATGAAATGTTCTATAATGTGAATGTTAAGGAATAGTAAAAAGGGTGTAAGCCATTATGGTTTTTTAAGGAGAAAGTCCTGCCACTCCTGCAGGGCACGTGGGATTTTATGGCTTGAAACTAAAGGAATGATTCTTATGAAATTGGACAAGATCCCCTCTGTAAGCAGAGAGCTGCTTTCAGATAGAGGGAGACCATTCCCATAGTCCATGACTCTCTGAGTAAAGCCATTTCTTGACTGTGCTTTCATCTTCCCA
This sequence comes from Harpia harpyja, assembly GCF_026419915.1. Taxonomy (NCBI): domain Eukaryota; kingdom Metazoa; phylum Chordata; class Aves; order Accipitriformes; family Accipitridae; genus Harpia; species Harpia harpyja. Next base: position 21,147,477 of record NC_068969.1, read on the forward strand.
GCTGGTCCCCATTTCCCAGGGTCTGTAAGGAGCTGGTAGAGGAGGATGCTCTGCTGATCCTGAGGGGCTGGAGGACTGACTACCCCGCTGCTGAAGCCAGTCACTGTACTGATAAAAAGCATTTCCAGGAGGGAAGAGATGCCCAGACAGCTGTTTCTTACTGTTTTCAAGCTAACATTTGGAAAGTCATTGTAGCTCTATCTTGTAAAGACATCTGAAGATTGAGAGAATTTGGAGATGTTGGAACTCGCATTTATTAAGGATGCTGTTGCTAACTCTAACTTACCCTGCTGCTCAGTTAGCTACACAGAATATTTTAAGAGTAACTGCATGCACTAGGAAATCTGCTCTTCATCTGCAGCACATCAGCAAAAACAAGTGACAAGACAAAAGGAATCGTTTTTATATTGTGAAGGGAGAAGGTTCACAAACTCAAAAAATTACTTTGAAAAGTTTGCACAGTCCCTGGTAAAGCTAGCTCTTTTCTAGTACATGCATTACTCACTCTCCGTCTATATATTATTCTTATTATCCCTTCTAAGCTCACTGCAGAGCCAAGGGTCTCTGGCTCAGTTCCTGGCATCAGGCTGAATGATTCAGCCAGAACCTTCCTTAGGATGCTTTGGTGGGGTCTTGATAACTTTAGCTATGTTGATCCTTCTTGTGACCTTATCACAAAAATGATTCTGTCCATGGCTGGCAGTTTCCCACATTCTTCAATAATTTTGTCAAAGTTTTTTTGACGGCAATGTGCTGGTTGGCTAGAAGATAACATCTCTAACTTCAGGGTTAGAATAAATCCAATATTAGGTTCTCTACTCACTGAAATCTTGCACATAGTTATCTTCAAAAATTTACAGACGTTAGTCAGAAAGTAGAAGAAAATAAGTTACTGTTTTTTCTGTATTTTGTTAAACTTTGTCCTACTGGATACTTCTCCTGTTAATTAATTTTTCCTTTACAACTTCAGGTAAGCTATTAATCTATTGAATTGAAGATTTTTCAAAGCCTTTCCAGAAATAAACACTGAATGAAATTATCTTAAAATATGCATGACGAGTAGAACTGTTGTTTTGTCATTTTCAAGCCCATGGTTTATACTGAGTCAGTCCTCTCTCATTCCCATTACGTGGATGTCAGATGGAATAATACAAGGAAAAATTACCCCAAGATTTGGTTTCCCATTGCAGAGGTGTTTTTTTACATAAAGTTTACTAAGTTTATGTATAAAATCTGAATTAAAAAAATCCCAAACCTTCCAATCCCTACTATTTAAAAGCTGCTAATTAATGTTTTTTAGTTTTACACTATTATTTATTTTATTCTAATCATGCACTACCACCTCTTTATCTTTTGTTCTCTTGATCCCATTGCCCAAAATATTGCTTTCTGATAGTGAACTCTACAGAAACACTCAAACACTCTTGCGGTTCTGGAATGCAAAATAATTTAAATACCCTTCTCTTTGCTATTAGCAGTTCCTGGATAATGCAGTCAAAGTCCACAAAATGTTCATTATTGGAAATAGATGTATATTATTTTTTTCTTATGAATTTTTAAATTGCCTTTATTATGGCATGCTGTGTATGAAATGAATGAGATTTAAACAGTTGTGCCCTCTACTGGCATAAAGGAAATAATGAAAAAAGAGAAAAATGCCTTCTTTCCAGATGATGTATCAAAACAGAGTGCCAAAATCAAATTTTGTGGGTTTTTTTTTTTAGTATACTTTAGTCACATTTGAAGGCTAGATTATTTTCAACATTAAATCTTAGCACCTTATTTGCTTACAGATTTATATTTTTTTTTTAATAAAAAGGACCATTTACACTGTTAAGGCAGTGCAAAATGGCCTTTCCATAGATGAACATGATGGTGTGGATGGTATGTTAACACAGTTAAGAATAACTTTATTTTTATGAGACTTTAGAGGAGCTATACTATCAGCTAGAGAGTATGAGAGCAAAGCTCTATGACAAAATCCCTTACAAAGCTCATAGAAACTTTGGGGCATTCAACTATTTAAAAGAAAGTCTGTAGGAGTTGATGCATAATGTGAAGTAGAATATAGAATTTCATATAATACAGTAGAATTAAGACCTCACCCTCTGCTGAAATGCTTCTAGCCAATCCTTCACCTTCCATTGAAAAGAAAGCTTATAATTTTCTGTCCTATCCCCCACTATTGAAGTTGTCAACTGGCATTACACTTGAATAACAAAGAAACAAAAACATACCCTTTGGTAAGAAACTTGCACACTGCAACTTCCCAGCGTGGGTAGGATTAGTCACGGATGCTAATTGAAATACTAATTGACATATATATACCATCATATAAAATCCATTCAACACAGTGGCAATAATGTTCTTACCTAAAGTAGCTGTAGCATCCATGTGGAGAATAGTGACAGACTGAAAGTCAGCCCCACACTTTTCTTTTAGCCTAGTAGGAACATTTCAGGTTCCTCATTTTTCACCTTTTATAAAATGTGGTAGTTACGGACTACAGATTAAATGGACGCCAGACTACATTGATGCCAGAAGAAGAAAAATAATTACCTTCTAGAAAACTTAATAATCAGCAGATGAAGAGGCCAACATATTCTTGCCCCTTCCTTTGGCTCCAACATTGTCCCTCTGTAGTGGAAAGGGAGTTTATTTACCAGCAGAAGCGAAATCATTAATCACAGAATTAAGTTATAATATACCCTATATAACTGGCTTTATTCGTAAGTATCTGCATCTGGAAATGAGGTAGGTACAAATAGCATGGGGTCAGCCTTTCAGAAATCTCAGTCCACTATTAAGTGCTTCATTGCCAGAGAAAACTACGCTACCAAAATGAGCTGTAATCATACATGAAAGCAGAGGATAGACTCTTGTGCTTACAACACAATTCTTTCTGCCAACTTCTGTGTACAGAACTGTGTTATAATAAAAGTAAATATTAGTATCTCAGGCATGACTATTGCTTTGAATTGCTGTGCGTTTTAACTGTATTTAGCTTTATGGCAAAATCTTTCTTAAAAAAAAAAAATCCTTTAATATTCCAGGTTAAAAATCTACTATGTATTTTTGCTGAATCAGTGGAAAGCAGAATATTTTTTTATGTATCACATAATTAACTCAGAGACAAAACCCAGTTCCATTTCCATGGAGTTCAAATGTGCTCAAAGGGAAAGACGCAGCAGTATGAGGGGGTAAAGCAAAGGAGAATGGCCCAGAGGAGAAAACAGGAGGACTTAGCAGAAGGGAACACAATCAAAGAGGCAGATAGAGGGATTTTAAATGGCGGGGGGAAAAAAAAGGGAAAACTGCAACATGCCACAGGTACCCACAAACGCTGCCGCAACACTCACGCAAGATGGATAGAAATGCTGCAGATGGACAACTTCATTATGTTTTGCATGAAACTACAGGGAAAGTTTTAACTGAAGTCAAAAAAAGGAGAAGGGGATAAAACGGGAACAGGAGGCACAGAAAACCACTGCGGCCCTGCAGTTAAAAACCCAGCAAGCCCATGTTCAGGAAAGGCGGAGCAGAGGGAAAGGTGGTGAAGAGGTACGTCTGTTCAAATGCCACAAATAATTGGCAGCTGCCAGGTCTAATGTGCTCCGCGCTGCCTGCGAAGCGGCAGCTTGGACCACCAGTCATCTCCTGGGCGCTCACGGTGAACGCTGCCGTGACACGACTCGGACTTGCTCAGACTGCTGCATAAAACCATCAGGACCAAGAGCAATGCCAGCCAACCCCCAGGCGCCAGGGAAGCCCTGCCTGCCCCAGCACGGGTCTGTCCCACACTAAGGAGGGCAGGGGATGATGCCAGCCTGGCTGTGACCTTCTCTACCCCTGAGCCTGGGGACCCCAAACGCTCCCCCTCTCCAGGCAACTTTTGCAGACAAGTTCACTCCTTGCTCCTGTAATGAGCTGCATGGGACAGCATGGACGTAGCGGACTCCAACTTGTTAATCGGTTGCAACAATTAGCCAGGGCGCCTGTGGTTACGTGTGTGAGCCCGTTAGAGTCTCATACATATTCATGCCGCTTCATCCCCACACCAAGAGCTGCTTCCCCAGCCGTCTGCCCGGCTCCTTCACTCCGGCACACACCCAGCCCACCGGGAACCATGAAGGGAAAGAAGTTTCCTTTCTTTTCGCATTTCATTGAAATCAAGCATTTGCTGCGGCCATAATTCATGCAATGCAAATGCAGAAAAAGCACATCTGAGAGGGAAGCACTAAACCGGGCTGGCCAAACCTCGCTTGTGCTCTAAGAGGTGGAGAGAGACGATGCTGGATCCTTCTCTGCAGTCACCTGGCTCAGTAAATTAACCACAGCGCTTTACTCAGTTGTCTTGGCCACAGAAGCATCTCACTTCCAGTAACAGACTCCCCCCATAGGGCCACCTATGAGATGACTCCTTTCTTCTTATCTCCTTAATAATATATCCGTGATTTTATCTTGCACTGTGGTGAAGCTGTAATTGCACCACCTCCAACGTCGGCCACATCTCCTTGATAATATATCTGTGATTTTATCTGGTGAAGCTGTAATTGCACCACCTCCACCATAAGCCACGCTCCCAGGGTCAGCGAGGGAAGTGCTGGGCTGTGATGGAGGGCCTGGGTCAGCTCCTCAGAGCGCGTACCCCTCAAGGGAGCTCAGACAAGCCTATAACCTACAAGCAAACCCAGACCCCCCCCCCATTTTGTGACCGCCCAAAACCCAATGGCTGAACATAGAAACCGCTGTTGCCATTACCAGAACAGCCTCTTGAATTGACCTGGTGCCTTAGGTGAGCTTCAAAGTGCATGGGACAGCTACCTGGGACCACCCGGCAAGAGCCCGCAGTGCGTCACAGCATCTTCTAGCTCTTTGTAATCTATGACTGGTAAAACTTGATCTCTCAACAACTTAATTCAACTACTCAGCTATCTGCAGCTTGCTTTCTTCCTCTTTTGTCTGATTCTTGTTTCATAATTTTTCCCCTTTCTGTTGCTGCGATTTTGCCTGTTATGGGAACTTTGCAGAAGAGAAAAATAAACAGATCAGTGTTTGATGTTGTGCTTTCTGTTCAGAAGTTTGTTTTCCTTTCTTCTTCCATTGCATCAATATTAACATGTTGATTCATAAGCAAAATAAAGTCTATAAATACATTATTTCTTTTTTTAAATCGTGAAACCTCAAAGTTACAGTTCCCACAGCAACTGCACAATGTGCACATACATTAAAGGCAGGGATATTACCACCCAAGGCAGCAATCAAATATGCATGAGGGACTTACATTACTGGCACTTGGAAGACTGTGCAAGTTTGAAATCCCAGAGCCACGAAGCACCTCCATTCTGCCCGTGTCTGTGTGCCGGGAAGAAAAGATCCTGGAGACATCAGTCCTTATGGGCACAGCGGAACTGGATCTTGCCATGTGCAGAAGTACTTGTGGGATAATTGGGTGGTGGTACCTTTACTGTTGAACCAACTGGCCTCAAAGATGTGAAGTCACTCCAGAGCTAAAGATGCTCTGGATAAAGTAATTACTGTTAATTAGCTGAAATCCACAGCCAGAAGGTGTCATAACAACCAAAGCATTATGAACAGAAATCATTGTTCGCAGTCCTGACGATCCTTAAATGCTATGAATGAATTTCTCGCAGTTTGATTGAACAGGAATGAAGAGTGCTCTGTACATTGTTGGCGAAGTTCATGCCATCTATTCCCTGTATCTTTTACAATCCATGAAATTATTTCATTAAATAAAAGGATGCTTAGCTTCCTGGTTTCTGGGTCTCCACCAACTATTGGCTAATCAAAGTTTATTTTTCTAGGTCATGAATTTGGTGCCTGAGCACCTAACCACACCTGGCCCTGTCGCACCGTTGACTGCTCCCTTATAACTGACATTCTCTTCTCTGCGCCTTGCGATTTTAAGCTAAAGTTTTCAAACAGTGTACGCAGTGCTGTCATCGTACCCTGAGCCAGGAATTCTGGCATCTGCTTCAGCAAGTCTAATGTTGCTTGGTAATCAAATGCATGCCTCCTGCTGGCTGATGAAAAACAGCCCAGAGACCCCCGTTCTCTGGGAGGTGCCTTCAGGGAAGAATAGTGAATTCAGATTTAAAAATTTAACGGTATAGATTATTTTCTTTTCCATGGTCTATTATCACAAACAGTAGAAACTATAGGCATCAGATATCTGTGATAAAAAGAAAAGCAGCATGCCATCAAGTGACTAAATGTCTTGGTACTATTAATCTCTTATAATCTAGTAATTAAAAGGAACTGGAGGATTCCAGAATTTGAAAAGAAAAGCCATTAGCATGTTTAACTATAAGCAGCTGGATATTTTATTGAAAAAAATGGGCTAGTGGTTAAATATCAAGATGGGACTTTAAATACTTCTAAGCCTATCTAGCCAAGGTATCTTCTTGAACAGGTGCCAGGCTGGTTAAAGAGCAATTTCTTTGTGATTTCATTTAAAATTTGGGAAGTGAAAATTAAGACATCATACACAGAATTTTAGCCAACTTAATCTTTTCATTACTTGAAGGACTTTTGGATTTGGCTATTCACTTTGTGTCGTCGACAAATATAAACCTCTCAATCTGAAAAATGTTTGGGTTTTGTATTTTAAAATGAGGAAATGAATAAATTAAGGAAATAAATAAATTCACATTGGGTTGAGAATTAAGGACAATTAGTTTGTCTTGTTGCTGTAGCTTCCACTGTGAATAATGTGCAATTTAGATTTTTCCTCTATGTCAGTGTTGAAATGAAAATCTAGATGGTTTCATAAAGGCTATGCCTTTGTCTTTGAGACTTGCAGGGAAGTTTTTTGTCTTTAGATGGCACGTGGAAAGTGATGCTCTGAAAAACAAACAGCTACACAGAAATCACTATTACAAATTTGCCATGCACACACAAACACATTTTTTCCTCATGGACAGCAAGAGAGAAGAGCACGTACAGTATTTCAGTATCTCTTTCTACATTTTCATGGTTGATTTTTCAAATTATTAGTGTTTAGGCACCACGTGTGCATTTGCAGATCATCTCAACTGCAGTATTCCTACTCTGGCAGTACTCCTCCAGAACACGTGCTGGAGAGAGAATTTCTGATCCAAAGGAGAGAGCCATCTTGAATTGTCACCTTGAACTTGCACATAAGAACAGCGTTTTGCATTATCATCCATACCCCCTATATTTAGCATCAACATGTGTGACATTCTGTGAGAATACAAGAGCCTATGGTCTGTTTCCGTAGAGAATGTATTAGATTTGTTTTGTTAGAAATAGGTGTGATTAGCATAAATTTACCTTAACAACAGTAACAAAATTTGAAAGTAATTGTATCAAAGCACCATCATTTCTGTGGAGCAAGTTTTAGCTGCACTGTGAAATACGCCTTTTAAAACACTTTTTTTTCTCTGAAAAGCAGCAGGTATTGCCAGCCAGATAATTTTTCAAAAATGTTCCAGGATTTCTTACGGATATTAATTTCTCTTTAAGCCTCTCCAAACTTTGACAGAACGACAAGTTTCATTTTTCTTTAACAAGTCCTTTAGTAGTGCAGATGTTGTAGCCAGATTGGCAATAAATTTTACTGTAACAGTTAACTTAGGGAAAGGTGCTGTTATTTAATAATCTGATTCTGTGTCACCTTTTGAACCTTAATTTATAGGTGATGTATTTTATAGTTCGCATTCCATGGAAGTCTGCAAAGCCCATTAGATTATTCTGTTCTCTGCCAACAAAAGTCTGACTGTTGTTCTAAATAAGTGTCTTCTAAAGCATGAACATTAAACATTGCATAAAGTAAAAAGTCCATTTTATGTCCCATTTCCAAATGGATACATATGTTTTGATCACACCTCTCTAATTTCCATCAGTCTGTTTTTGTCTCTCCTTTATTGGCCTGATTAAAAGCCTACTGAAATGAGTGGAAAATGGAAACTCTCATTGACTTAAGTGGCTTTGAAGCAGTTTTCAAATGGTTACTTCACATTGGTTCCTTATTACACTTGAGAAAAGCTGTATTTTTTTCCCCAGTTCCCGTTTTGCCTTGTCACGAGTATTTTGCCTAAAGATCAGAAATCTATATTTACACTTGCATAACCTTGAACATTTGCACTAGTATCAGCCCGTGAACTGCAACAGTTCATTTTCAGTGCAGAAAAAGACCTCCTGACTCCTCAAAATACGTTTGATATTCCTATGAAACGGAGTGTGGCCTTTGCCCTGGGCAATGTACATGTCTCCCTAAAGTCAGTTTTGGCTGTGTTGGGAGCGATGCATGGGAGTTGCCCTTTTTTCTCCTCCACCTGCTCAGCAGATAATCTAGGTCAGTGATTTTCATCGTCGCTTCCACTGACTGCTGGGGGTTTGTGCGTGACTTCTCAAAACGGTAAAGAAAACCAAACCTGCTCCCAGTTAGTCAATATTCACTATACAGGGCTCCGCACCCTCAGCGGGACGTATTCAGGAGATCCACAGATCCCCAAAGCACGACCCTGGCCGTAGCGTTCCTGCCTGACTCTGCGGGAGTGCTTCCTCCGGTCTTGGCATCTGCTGTAGGCTGAGGCACAGCTGATGAAGTTACGATATTTAAGCTGCCAGTTTTGGCAGCTGCCTTCTGTAATTCAAAGACAGACTTTGAATTTGGGGTTTCAGATATCTGACCAGCAGTAATATAAAATGACAAGCGATCGGTATAATTGTATCGTAATACTCATGACAACTAACATTTTCAAAGAGCACATCAGAACCCTTACATCTGAAAGAACTAGTGGGCATCAGAGCTGCAAAGCAGGCTTATTTTTAATAGCTGGTTTTGCTGCAGCAGCCAGACTTACCGTGATCTCAGGGAATTTTGTTTTACTTCATTACTTTGGTAAGTAAAGAATCTATCTGGAACGTAGAAAAATAACATCCTTGCTGCAAACAAAGCAGTCCTGTTGAAAGAGGATATTTGCATTCCAGACCCGAGCCTTTCTGCCAGAGGAAATCCCTGTGGGATTTTCTGGCATATGAAAGATGGAGAATGAGAACCGTGCTGGAGGCACTTCGGTCCACTTACGTACGACCAGGCGTTGCAGTCCCAGGCTGACCGACTCTAGGGGAGCTCTCCCTGCCTCTGGTGCTTGCTCTCCTGGGGTGGGCACCTCGTTTTGTCTGGGCTAGTGGCTTCCTCTCCCTGTTACATTTTAAAAGAAATCAAATCTGATTACAGCTAAAATCTTAGGAATATAAAGTTATAGTGTGTGACTATAGTAGATAAAGAACTTAAAGAATGTGTAGTACTGTACTTTTAGCTGATTATCGTTGGCTTATATTTTCTTTTAAGAAGCCAAGGAGATTTGGTTCTTGGAAACTCCCTACCTTTCCCATCTTGATAACTGAAAGACCAATCATTGAAAAAGTTAGATTTCAAAAGAGAACATAGTATACATTTTTATGCAAACTAATATAGATAGTGATGAGAATCATACTGCGCAGAATCAGCTAAAAGAGGTCAAGAAGCGGACAAGTGAGGAAGACTATGAAAGACCACCAGAGGGCTTCTGAAGACCACCAGAGACCTTTGCTGCGCCTGCGTGAAGAGACATATACATATGCTAATGATTTACTGGAAAGTTGATGATTATGTATAACATTTCCCAGAAACTTAATGAATATGTATAACAGGTGTGTATTTAACTGTATCATTAGACAAGACAGGTGCACACGATAGGTGGAGCGATCCCCCGTGTGCCCAGCGCTGCAATAAAGGAGTGCCTGCTTCTTAACTTCTCATTGCTGTTAAGGAGTTTTATTCCGGATTTCGGCAACATCCCCTTCCTTCCCCCTACTCAGGCTTGGACCTGCAGCAGCTCGAGTCAGTGCTCCCCAGCTCCTCCACAGAGGAGGACTCCATGGTAGGCTGGTCATTAGATACTAGCATTTCTCTATTTTGTGGTATCTCTTTTTACCGCGCCTCTGATCCTTCCTGCCAGGCAGTAGGGCATCCCAGCCGACCATATGATCCCGCGGCACAACCGTCAGTTTAAGTCCAACCAACACCAGTTTGACCAAAATCCAGGTGGATCCAATGTTCAGGGTATCAAGACTGTGAGAAATTTTGGGAAGAATATGGTTAAGAGTGAACTCAGAAGTTTACATTCAGCTATTGCTATCAGAGTCACCAGCAAATACTTGCTCAAGGGGACAGAGCACACACCAGTAAGTGTGTAAACAAATTCACAGCCCTTAGAAATTACGAGAAAGAGAGAGCGGTAGTGCTGCTGCAGTCCCTAGCCAACCCTCACTTTTCTGAGGCTCAGAAAATAGCAGCTTCTTGCCTTAAACACTTGTTTGTTCTTGCAGGGATTTAGGGAAGCTTCCATGCAGATTCTGAATTGGCCCCACTGTTCATCCTTGCAAATTTTAGAAAGTCCTTTTAGAAAGCCAAGCAGAGAGGAAAAATAGCTAAAGGTTTCTTACGTGGCAGATAGCTTTCTGTTACACTGCAGTAAAATGGTTGGCACTCAGTGGAGCTAAATTAATAAACTTCTTTATGATGGTTTGAAGTTACGGTTGCTATATTCTGGAGTAGACAGATAATTGGAGTGGTCAGAACTGTATCTGCAGTGCTGTGAAATTGATGTAATAATTCTGGACCAGAAATTATCTAAATTTAGGAGAAAGCATGAGCATATGCATAATATATCTTCCTGAATTCTACTGAGACCTCTGGGGAATTGGATTGTGAGTTAATAAACTGTTAATTAAAATTCGCATGACAAGAAAAAAAAACCTCATTAACTAGGTCTATTGACAGCTTCCATGATAAGGTAAACAACAGTCTATAATCATTAACAGATCGTGCAGAAATCTGCATGAGTTTGCTTATATGAGTTCTAATAGAGCCATTGAAAAGGAATTACAAACACAGGCAAAAAGGACATAGTTCTCATATGTCACTTTTTATAGTGTTGATTTGTATTTTGATTCCTTTTGCAGTGAAGGTTGCTAAGAGTTATGGCTGTCTGAGGGTCAACAAATTTCAGAAGGAACTAGCCCTCTGCATTGGCCTGAAAAAATCCCAGAACCTTGAGCTTTGAAATTCGTGACACCCATATGGAAAAGTATCATTTGCTGTGATTTATTCTGACAGTTACATTATTGGGTGCATGTTAACCAGGACAAATAGCTGTACAGGAGAGGAGTGCAAGGAGCTCCAAATTACATTTTTAGAAACTTTTCTCTGTATGGTATGCTGGTAACAGAGAACAAGCAATGGCTTTTCATAGGGTAAGATCTCAGCAGGAAACTTGAATCAATCCCTCCTGGCTTTACCAGCAGTAAGTAAGCAGCCCATACCAAACGCCCACCACCAAAGCTTTACACCAGGCTGTCCCATCAGGCTCCTGAAAGCTTTAACTACACAATGTGTTTGAATGCACAGAGAGCAGAAATAGCAAATATTAATGTGGTGTCACTGTAGTCTCTTCTCTTTCATTACTTTCTCCTTCGAGGCTATTGTGTAATCTGGCACAATACAATACATTGCTTTGTATTTCCTCTTGTACGAAACGTCCCTTTATGTCAAATTTCGTTTGCAGACTTACAGCCATAGAGCAATTCCTCTCACCCAGAGAAGCAGCGAGAGAGAGTGTGAGGTTGTTGGCATATCTCCAATACCATTGTTAACAATTATGACATGACTGTCAAACCTTATTATCAGCTTTTAGGAATCTCTGTGAGATCCTGTAAGCACAGCTGTTTGGCTTTTCTCTGAAACACTGCTCTTGGAAGGCAAGAGAAAGAGGGAATACACTTCCCCTTTAGGAAGAATTACTAAGTGCTTGCACAAAGCCACAGCAATCAGTTTTTTGGGGGGGTCCACTCTACCTCTGGTTACGTTGAGGTCCCGTAGCTTCGTCCCCAGCCTTGCAACAGCTTGGTTGTTTTTCATATCCTTACAAGAGATATTTTGGCAAGTGGCCCACAGCAGCAAGCCAAGGAAGGATGCTGCCCCAAATTGAAATTTCCAAATTGGAAAGAAGAGGGGAGTGGAAGAGGAGGAGAGGGTTGGGAAAGGGCTGTGCAGTGTTACAGTAAGTTGCATTCCTTGTTTTGACCTGACCACCCTGGTTCTTTCCACCCTGTAAGCCAGTCCTTACCTTCTGCGCTGACCAAAGCGAATCCCTGCGTTGCCCCCCATATCATGCCTCGTTTCACATCGCAGAGCACTCTTGCATTGCACGAATTGGTTCCTCTCAGATGAAAATAAACTGGAAAATGTCCCCGCAAGAGCACACCTAATGCACCCCATCAGGAAATAGGCATTCAGCCCATGGGACGAGACTGGCCCTGTTTTGCAGTAAAAAGCCCCAGAAACATCCCTCACACCAGCTACGGACCTGCTCCTGTTCATCTGCCCTACCTGCTGGAGTAGACACAACCACGGGGACCAGTACCCGTAGCCCTTAGCATGACAAAAGGCAGACCATCGTGGTGAAAGAGTAAGAAAATAGCGATCCTCGTGTTAAATGGTGGTTTCAGAACATAAGCAAACTTATCCATTGTCATATTTTTTGTCGCATTATGTCCAAAGGGAGTTTTGACAAGAGATTTGAAAGGCTGCAATGAAGTAGCATTGCAGTTACCTGCTGAGCAGAGAGGTAAATGTCTGCAGACGTCGCCAGTAGATGGAGAGTGATTATCACATGCACGCATAAGCTCCGCTTATTTGCTTTGTACCACCACTGCTAATCTGCCATGGGAGAGGTATTCTGGAGTTTTAAGATAAGATGTTCAGCAGGCCTCTGTCTCACACCCTAATGACACAAAAAATAATAGATGCTACATTTCACATGCTGTTTCTTGGAGTCTGGAACATCCTTCTCCTGCTGGCCTTATCAAAACTCCCATTGTAATTGGCAAGTTTTCATTTCAGTGGGAATCTTAGGGGGGGAAGGTCATTGATTTCTCACAACCGATTCAATCTTTTTACATGCCTGACTGCCCTAAATCACTACAAGTAGGAAACTATTTTCAAAATTTCTCAAGAGCCCTGAATGTATTGATTGAGTCTAACTTTGATTTCAGACATTAAATTCTTTCTTTTCCTTGGAAAAAACAACCCCTAACCTTCTATAAGGCTACTTGGTTTTAGTTGGCTATCTGTTCTTGCTTCATTTATTTATGCTCTTCTCAGTAGTATTCAGATTAAACCTTTGATAGCTTGTTCAAAATTTCCTTATTACTTTTTTCACATTTGCCAGTGAAAGTTAATTTTATTTGAATTTTCTCTCTTTGTGTTGGTTAAATTACAAGCCCAAAACAGTAGTTGTATTTTGTGCTAAAAAGTAGCATATTGCCTGTGTAGTCATCATTATTTCTCCTAGATTCCACTATCCCCAATTAAACTGCAAGAACTTTGAAACTTAGAAGTTAGTTAATGGGGAAAAAACCCTTCACTGTTGGATAAATCTTTTTGGTAATATCCTCCCTTGCCTTTATAAATATATCCTGAGAGTTAATGCAGTTAGCACAAAGATTAGTGATAATGTTTTACCTCATTTCCCCCAATCTATTACAGTGAACAGCTCTATTAGAATTGTAGATGTGGTCCATCGCATTAGGGACCTCCAGTTTGGATTTTAAGTCATGCAAGTGCTCGGCACACAGAAGCACATCTGGAGTCTATAGAGTTCCAGAGCCAGAAGCCTTACAGACTCAGACCTATGTATTTTGAAAAACGGATTAGCTATATGGAGCTTACCTGGAGTACACAGAATAATTTACAACGGAGCAAAATGGCAGCAAAATGTAGAGGAAAAATTATTTTTTCTTTCAGTTAGGCTAGAGAACCCAATCCTGTTGTAATGTCTTTGCCACTCAGAAAGTTGAAAATTGTTCTCCGAGTCATTATCTCAGTAGTTATTTGTGGGGAAAAAAAAAAAAAAGAAAGGAATGCCTATTACAAATAGTACAAGGAACAAACATTGAAGAAAGCCTTCCGTGTGGAATAGAGAGCCTTAAGTTGGTCACATTAATTTTTTTTTTGTGCCCACTCTTTTCAGTGGAGTTAAGCCACATCACAATTATTAGGTTTATATGCAATTTTAAAAAGTAGATGCATTAAAAAAAGATTATTTGAATATTTTTAACAAAAAATAGAAAACATTGGATAGTCAAAGACTTCTTGCAATATGAAAGATTATAAAATGGGAGATTTGTACAAAATAATTTGAAAATCCGAGGAAATACCAAGCTGTTTCAACAAGTAGCACTGGTAATTTTTGCGGTCCTAACTAGACTACATGGTATAAGGCAAAACAGTCCTCATCACTGACGAAGTGCCACAATGCACATTGCTACAGGTTGCTTCATAAAGCAGAGCTTTTCCTCCTGTGGCTTCCTCTTATTCCACGTACTCAAATCAGACATAAAACGCAACCGTAACATTTCTTCTGCCAACAGCTAGTTAAACTGACTCGGAGAAAACACATGCTTTCACTTGCCGGTACGGGCACCTGGGTGCCACACTCCTCCATTTCAGCACCAGTCAAGTCTCTGACATCTCTTAGCGTTACTGCGACCAGAGACCACCACGGCAGCATTAGAAACAGCTGTGATATTTGAACATCAGAACTATGTCATCTTCTAGATGACAGCTTCTCCATGTTTAGCTTTGGGGATGTCACTCCTCCTTCTTGGTACCGAGGCTTTTGTGACAGTTAATAATCAGATCTCAAAATGCAATAAAGCTGTCTTGTGAATAATGCTAGAAAGTGGCCAGTTGAAATCCAAGGCAGCAATTACAGCTGTAGCAAGCTCTACTTTCTGCTCCCAGATCTGCAACTGGAAACAAAGGAGATTTCTCATAGTGTTTTGCTCTCACTTTGATAGGCTATGAGCACAAAAAAATAAAGCTGTCAGAGATGTGATAGCAACTTTATAATGATGGTTATTTTAAACAACTCTGTGGAACTCAGACATTACGCAGAAGTTCCTGAAGAGGAAGGAAGAAGCAGAACAATGATTTAGATTTCTTCCTTTTCCTTTCTTAATCACATTTTATTTTTTTATTTTGGATTAAACATCAGTTGAATAATGTGATTTCTTTACTGCTTTTGTTTTGGTTTCAGGGTTTTTTTGTTTGTTTGTTTGTTTGCTTGGGTTTTTTTGAGATAGGGTTATTAGGCTGTGAGGTTTCATCAGGGAGGAAGAAAACCACGAGAGCTGCAGTATTGTCCAGGGACTCAGAAGACACACGTTTTAGTCTCAGCCGTGATTGCTGGCAAACCTCTTAAACTCATATCCATTTGTATCCGCTGTAACAGGAAAGAAACGGATCCTAGTGATGAGCACTCATTGAACTTGTATCTGTAGCTTCAGAAAGTGAAGCATCTTTTGCCACTCAGGCAATTCTTCCCAGCAGCGAAGCGCACTGTTTGTAGGAAGGCTGCACGTTGCACCACTTAGTCCTCATATAATGAGGAGCTAGAGAGAACAGAGCATATTTTATGGCATTGGATGAACAGTGAATTGTATCTAAATCACTTCCACCTCCTCTGTACAGAACCAGATTTTGGAGAACATTCCTCCTGTATGCAAATCTGTGTATAAGACTATGGACGTTGTTCAGGCGTAGTCCCAAAGGCTCGCAGGTGCCTTTCCAGGCAAATAAAAGGTATGAGCACACACTGCAGTTTGCAGTGCTCATATTATGGTTAAGCTTGAAACACATAGACATCTTTGTAAAAACTGAGTCCCCGGTGGGAAGCAGTCCTTGTGAGCACTGTATACAGAGTGCCCTAACATTACTGAATGGAGCTGCAATCTAAAATTATGCTGGTAACTTTGATGCAGAAACATAAAGCCCGTAGGAAACTGAACTTCATAAAAACATGCACTTATGCACACAAACTGTAATTTCCTATGAAAGTTAGTCTTTTCTATTACTCTTATTACATTTGTAAATGGAATGCTGGTTTGAATTATGGCCTGGTACAGTACTTCTTTTATGCTTCAGTAGTCATTGCTTTGGTATTTCAAGTATTTATTGTAGAATCTTGTCAACTCTCATTCATCATACACCTCCATCCCAGTTCTGCACAAGGATAGTTCGGAACCACAGCAAACTTACTGTCAGTATATTGCAAGTCAGTGTTTCTGTTGCCTCTCTGCAATAAATTAATTACTAAAAAATAACCAGCAAGTACTTAAGCATGCATTTGAGTCAGTGCAATTACTTATGTGCTTAAATGTAAGTATTGTTTATGCTATAAGCTGAATCCTGTCATAGTCATAAAATATATTATACAAAATTGAATTTTGCCTTACATATATGCTAACATTGATACTATTTTTATGATCGATCATCTGCATGAAAATACAGCTTCCTTTTCATGCAGAGAGCTTTTTATTCTATGGGTACTGTGGAGAATCTTTAGAAGACTCCTGCTAGCTGTCAGTAACTGGTAGCAAATCGATGTAATCTGCATTACAATACTTGCATCATGACTTTGAAGAGGGACTGAACTTCTTTGGCTGCCTGTGCATCCAGAATCACTTTAAAGAGACTGTTTCTGACATTCAGGGTTATCTTTGGCTTTGTTCCAATTCATTTCTTTGTAAACTGAATTCAGAGGCAGCAAGAGTAGTGAGCCAGCGACATCGCGACTGACACCTTCAGTTCGTATTACACAAAATGCACGGTAGCACAAACCACGTCCTTGCACTGGGCTTACAATCTAGCTATGTTGCTTTTGTAGGAAGACAGAAAGGGTTAGAACAAAACTACTTATTGTATCGCTTAGGTGCCTCAAGGCTTGCTGACCCCATATGAAACATCCTGCGTGATTCGATAGGAAAGTGCTCCAATTTATCATCAGTTATTTTTTAGAGGCTGACGGCAAACTGTTTGCTGTAGCAACAGAAGACAATACTGTCACATATTACAGATATTAATATCCTCCTCAACCCCTGGAAAAATGTATAAACGTACTTTCATGCACATTCTATAGTTGAGACCATCCAAGCACAAACGAAATAATGTGTGCAATGTTATCCTGAAAACAAAGCTATGAGAAAAAACAGTCTTTCTCCTCCGAGTTCCAGCAAGCTAACCATATCACCATCTTTTCTGCCCTTTAAGCTAGCTGTGTAACCCCATAGCTAGCATACCCCGATACAAAATTCTCCAGCATACTTGAAGTTCCTCCAAAGGCAACCCCTCTACACATCTTTTCCCATAAGTTGGATTGTTGTGGTGCTGCTCACACAGCTCTCCTTTATCCATTCACACGACATTCTAGCAAGTAATTTTTCCAGTTTCTGGCGCTCGATGATCTACATGAGGAGAATTCCTCCCTTGAAGCAGGCAGGGTTGAGCACCACATGAATGAAGGCAAAGAGACGGCAACAGTCAGAAAGAACCAAACGTGTATGAGCCATTCTCTCCCCTGGAAAATCCTCTATTCTAGGAAGCCTCCTTTTGAGAGCTTCAGGTTTCCCATGGCAACGCTTTATTGATTCTGTATAAATAGATTATTCTTTTCTTCAAACACTTAATATCCTAATATCTCAGCAGCTGCAAAAGTCAACATGTAAAAAGAAAAAACATTAGCCAAATTTAAGATTGGCTTCCATGTTGGAAATTTCAAAGCACAGGGAAACATGGCATCAGCCAAACTTTTGAAAGTGTAGGTACTTTGGCTAGCAGTTTATGCATAAGACTTCACATGAATTAATGCAGTAAGGAAATATTTTGCTGGAATAAAACGTGCTAAGGGAAGCTGTCCCTTCAAAACAAAATAAACCATCGGATTTCTTTGGTAAATAAACTGATCTTGGCCCTTCTTGCACAGGCCACGCTGCTATTGCTTTCATGAAGACAATGGGATAGAATAATTTTTTCTGAACTCTTTACATATATTAAAGTAGATTTACTGAGGCTGAAAACCTTCTATGGTCTCCTCATGGACGAGTCAAATGTATTAAAATGGTAATTCTTTCCCATATTTTTAATCCTCTCAACATGTTTCCTTCACATATACAGTATGAACCAAAGATAGCAGGACTAGAGAACATTTGCAAATTTTATTTTGGCATATTGCATAACGCAAATTCAAGGTAATGGAATAAATTACAGATCCCTGAAGGAAAGAGAACATTGTCATTTCTGAAACTCAACTGTTATAATTGGGCGTCCCAATTATGTATAATCCTGTATGAATTAGTAACTACAATGGTTCCACTGAATAGGTCAAAACTATTGCAAAGCAGCAGACTTCTGCTTGGCATTAATTTATCACCGCTTTTAATGAAACCACCATGAATAAATCTGGTCCATTATTTATGAAGTTACCTACCCATTCATTTCTTTTAATCATAATTTTCAAATCATTCAGTCCTCCCATCTTTTCTTCTACCGCTTACGTGGCAACATTTTCCATATGCCAAAATTATTCATTCATATTTCTTGATCTTCTTAGATTTACCATCCTTGCTAATATTCCCACTTCACGGGTTCTTTCTCTGAAACAGCAAACGAGTGCATTTTGTCCGACATGATAAAATTTTGGTATGGATGTAGGACAATACCTGTTCCTAAAGTACTATAAAGTTTTTATTATTCAGTGAAAGAGTACAGAACATAGTACACTTTAACTTGATACAAAATCTTTGGGAACTTCCTTCCTCTCGAATAATTGAAGTTTTCTGTGATTTGATTCTGTATCAAACTGCCTGAAATGATGCCATACAGCTGGTTTTTAAAAATGTGATCTCAGGCTATATGTGCTAACATCAGACTGATTGTTTTAAAACCTAAAATTCGCTTCTTGAATAGCATTTCTATTTGCAAATTTACTAATTGCAATGTTCAGCCTTTTTGTAGGGGCTATGTTTTCATGATCTTAATGGTGTAGAACAGCCTGCCTTAATTAGGAAAGCATCATGCACATTCCTAGTAGGAAGGGCAAGAGATCAAATATTTTTCATTGGACTCTCAAACTAATGCTAAATTATATAGGCACGTCCTTGCCAATGGCAGAACAGCAAGACTTACGGGTATTTGCAACTTCTGCTAAATTTAAGAATCCAAGATGCTGGCCCATATGACTTACAGGGCTCAGACTGATGCTGGAAGTCCAGATTCTCTGTCTCCAGTGGTAGATGCTGAAAACTGCTGCCATCCCATACCCTAAAGTGTTTTCTGTTACTTGGCACAGCGATGCTACCACTAACATGAGGAAATGCTTGAGTTTTTCCTCCAAAGTTGACTCCTTTCAACATATTTTCATATGGTAGCCCTACCCTACCTTCTGCACCCCTATAGATGCAGTTGGTGCTTCCGAATTTATGAGGATCAAAATGCCCTAAGCTGTTCTATTCATGTTTTATTCATATTTTCAACCTCTCGTTTTATTTACCTGATACACTGCCTGCCAGAAGTAGTTTTTGGCAGACAGCAGATAATTCATTTTGTGGACATCTGCTCAAAATGTTTTGTGAATAATTAGAGAAGTCTGTAGGGTCTATTCAATGGGATTGAACACTGACAGTATCAAGGGATATCTGATCCTCTACTCCTCCTCTTAATAAAATAAAGATCTTCTTTAAAAAAGAAAGTTTCTTCAGTATTCAAGTTATATTGCTATAGCAAAGCAAAAGAACTTATGTTAGGACCTGTTGGGCTCCAGTCATCTTTTTGACATATTTCATTACCTCCACTCTGATGGTGAAAGAGGGAATAATTCAAAGCTATATATGAAAGAACAGCTTCATAAAAAAGGAGATGGGAGGAAAGCCCTGACTGCTGTGTGAAGATAAGATGCCACATTTTAATAAAAGAAATGCTAACTTTGAGTAAGGGATGAGCACACACTAGTTCCATTACTATATTTTCTTGCCAAAATAAGCAAATTAAAGTGAAGTTTTTCAAGGTATGTTTGTGCTTACCTATCAGTGCAGTTATTCATGCCCATTAGGTTAGAGTTATCCAGAAACATCTGGTATAGTTTAGATATTTGCACCATTTTTGCTCCAATCCAAATCTATTTGGAAAATCACTGATTGCTACTGATGGTGTGTTTCCATTTCAATGGCCTTTGTTTTATGGAGAGCTCAGGATAACTATCTTCCACAGTATTTTAACCTACCTAAAAGCATCCAGTCTCTGAAAAGTTTTCAGATATAGCATATTGAAAACATATGTTTTCAACATCTTGTTGATGCTTTCATTTTTAAGATTTTTTTTGGCATGTTTTTTGAATACTCAGAAATAACCAAAATTAGTTAATAAGTCATTCCTCTCTTTCTTAGCTCCTTGGCAGACAAAATATTTCAGATTGTTCTCTTTATTTATATTTCTCTAGTGAAATAGTCTCATTAAAAAGTGGTAACAGCATTTAAACCTTACAGAATTTGATCCAATGTACCAGTGACATCAAATACCTTCTTTTCTTTCTTCCTGAGCTGTACTTAGGCTCCCAACAGTGCACACCAGCCATGAGACTGTTTTTGAAGACAGGTCAGTTTTTGCAAATGCTATCCCTCTTGCCAACTCAGCAAATAAAAGTTACAGTTTTGGAACTGGAAGCCAATCCACTTCCAGCCTGGGGTTTGTGATGGCTGTATACGCTACACAAACATCCTCATCACTGTGGAAATACATACAATCATCACAAGCCATTAACTGAGCCTACAGATGAAATTATGATATGATTGTCTCCTATATCAGGCTTTTGAATTGCCTTTCGAGGGTTTTGTTCACAGCAAAAGGCACAAAATGAGCCTTCAGATAGTTAGCAATAGCATTGTTAACTACACTTTTACCTTGCTGCAAAGCAATGTTCATACAATAATCCAATCTTTATTTTCTCTTCATCCGTGTATTTCTTGGCTTGCCTGGGCTTAAATGAGCTATTCTGTAGCCATTAATCGGTTTGTTTTGTTTTGTTTTTTTTTTTTTTTTTCAAATGGACCTCAACTAAATAAAACAAAAGTTCAGGGACAATTTCATGATTTTATTTTCTTCCAGAAAAAAAAGCATGTGATATTTTTCTGTCCAGTTCTAGTTTGTTCACAACAGGACAGAGTATATTGCGGCATAGGGCAGCTGCTCCATCAGGGCCAGCAGCTCAAGACATTACAGGCAACCTTTGAATACATTTTTAATTCTATAGAAGCATTAGTATGTTGTATATATCAGAGTAATCCAAGAATTAAAGAAATACAAATAAACACGATCTCAACTGCTTGAATAGAGACAGTTGGCCCTAATTCCTCACACTGAACTGCTCTGCCCTATGTGCCGAGGTGCGACGCTTATTTTGAACTCTGATGTTGGGAGCACAAGAACTTCCTTCAGAAGTAAACAGGTTGCTAAATCTGCTACCAGCAGTTTTATCTGAGCTGCTTCCTATTCCTTCTTTGATTTCTACTTCTGAATTTTTTTTTTTTTTTTTTTTGCATCTTACTACATGTTTCTTTCATATATATTTACCTCTTTAATTCTTTATTTTTACAAATGCTATAAAAGCAGGAAACAATTATCTGGCCTGGAAAGGGGAGTCGACAGTTTGCTCTGAATGTCACTAGATATCTTGTTTTTGCAGGTATTTCAGTGCCTGCAAATCTTCAGTATTTACACCCACTGTTAATATTTAAGAACCAAGATTTATTGCAAGGTAAATAGGTATCATAGAGAAGACAACACTGAAAATGTCATACCCGTTATTATTAAAATAATATGTGATCCTCTTTTTGGACTACAATTCTAAATTTCTTATCCGAGTGAATGGGGTGCAGAGTTTTCTCTCCTCAGTTTACAACTTCATAAAAAAAAAAGGCAGCTTAAAACCCAGTAAACTACATGCACCAAAAGCTTTAAACACTACAGCACTTGTATTGCTAGACACAGACTACTAATAGAGAATATTTGCAGCAAATTTTAGACATAAATGAGGCTTACATATGATGAATTACATCCTTATTAACTATATTGTACATCTCAGCTAGCTTTAATCAAAGAATTTGGTTATCTCTAGCTAAAGGAGAAAGACCTCTATTAAGGGCAACTCATCCAACACAAGGAAAGCTGTTGGAGAGGCAGAACGGGGAGGTGACCACGTTTTACAGCAGAAATCTCGATGGTTAGACGGACTACGGACACAGCTTTCAGATGGCCAAATGGAACCAGGGCATAGCGTCTTGATATGTAGCTGTATTTGTTTTCTTGATAGTTATCTTCTGTTTAAAAAGGACTCCGAGCGATGACAGCACAAACAAAGTTAAGCATGCATCGAGTGGCTCGAGCAGATTCTTACAAGTATTGTTGACTCACGCTAATTACAAAAAGGGAGATTATACAAGAGAGTTTACATGGGAGGGTTCGTCCCCCATACCCAGCGGGCATTACAGGCACGCAAGTAAAAGAAGGCTGAAATAAAACACTACTACTAAGGATTTACCATAATGTCAAAAGAACTTTAATTACAGTTGGCTCCAGGACTTTCTCCCTGTAATCGTACATCAGAGCTTTTCAGCAACTGTTCATCAGCAATATATTCAGCAAGAAATAGAGGTTATATCTTACTTTTCTCCTTCATGTAATGAATTATCTGGAGCTGGTGGAAAGCATTTACTGGACTGCTTCACGGAAAGTTCAGGATAAAAGGGAAAAATATATCTTTTCTTTTCCCTTCCCCAACCAAGTATTCAGGGACCTTTCCGCCAGGCTGTTTGGGACCTTTCAGCCATGCATTGCTTTTGCAGCAAAGTTCACATTCATGTTAAGCAGATTCTCTTGGAATATTAAAATACAGAGGTGGAGACAGTCCAAAAGCAAGCAAGCAAGCTGATTGCCATTTCAGGCCTTCTGAGGTCAGTTTGCACCACTAAAACAGTAAGAGTCTGGAACAGCGTTTCAATAGGAGTAATGGGAGCAATACAACCTACCACGGCTTAGGATGGGACAGCATAATTTTATAAGCTATAGTTGCCAACATAGCAGGGCGCAGGGTTTAGTTTAAAATGCACAAGGCTCCTTCCAGGCCATGTTTCTAAAGGGACTTGATGCAAAAAAAAAAAAAAAAAAAAAAAAAAATCAGCCATTTCTTGGGGTGGAATTGGCAGAGATCAGGTCACTTTGCAGAGGCAGAGGTGACCCCCCGGGTGAGGAAGAGGGGCAGCTGCTGGTACCCAGCCGGGGCTGGCTCGAGGCAGTCTTCATCGGGCGGTTGAGGAGCCACTTTAACTGCTGATGGCATTGAAGCAGCCCGGACATCTCTCATCCAGCCCCTGTGTCAGGGACTGAAATGCATCTACCTGGAAGACAAACTGCGGTAACTGTCTAAAAGTGCGCAGATGGTTTAGTACAAGAAAGTGAAGAAGAGTCCAATGGATATCAAACTGAAAATTGACATGTGAATTTTAAATAGACAGAATGCAATTACCCAAATAGGAACTTGGCTTGGGCTCCAAGCAATCGAGGGTTTTATATCTGTATTTTGGAAGTTTTATGGGCTTCCATAGCTGTGCCATGTAAATATCAGAAACAAAATAATAGCTGTACTAAGAGAGCTGCTCAGACTGTGCTTTTGTGTAGCGATAGAATGACAAAATCTCCCTAGTTTAAAACTGTGCTGCCATAGCATAGAGACTGAAGCATTCAACATGCTTTTTGCTGTTTTAAAAAACCCCAGAGAAAACCAAACAACAACAAACTCCAACCCAACAACCGAGTGCTCTGACAGTTCTCATTCATCAAGATGTGACGTATCTAATATTGAAAAACTGATATATAGCCGTAGACCCTTAGCGCAGTCCTTGTTAAAGATCAGTGCGCATACCTGGGGGACACAGTATGCGTTCTTTATAAATCCAAAGCAACATAAGTAGCTATAGTACTGTATCACCACCTTCTGCAGCATTCAGCTGCCTTAGGGAGCTCCCAGCTTTCCCCAGCACTGCTTTCGGCAGCGTCACCTGAGAATGCTGACAAGAGAAATACCTACACATGACTAAGGCTGCTTAGTCCTGTCCTGCATCACTTGGTGGTGAATGGTCACTTTTGGCACAAAGGACACCTACTGTATCAATGATTTGGTTCCTACCAAAAAAAAAAATTTTCTTAGAGATTTCCTCATTGAAAAATAGAAACACACTGATGTGGTTCAAACATACTTTTTTTTTTAGCTCAAACGAGTATATAATGCAAGATAGCATACTTAAAGAGTTGAATTTTGGCTTTATAGTTTCATTTCTCCCCCTTGCAGTGCCTTCATAGCATCCCTGTCAGTCTAACATCCAGCAAAAGATGCATTTTAAAGTAGGAACAGCAATGTGGTGCTGTCAAATTTTGGCACCCATGCAGAATGATTGAGCTGTCTGCACGGGAGGAGTTTAGTTAAGAAATGACACAATTCCCAAGCTTATCCAATAGAGTTGTCTGAATTATTAGCTCCTGTTTTCTGTCTTTATTTAGCGACAAATACACAAAAGAATTGGAATTATTTCTATTATGGTCTTCCTGACTAACTACCTTCAGCAGTGTTGTTGCCTCACCTGCCTAAAATTTTAAGCCAGTAAGTACATAACTGAGTTTTCATTACACAACAATTTCTTACTCATTTCAGATAATTAATCCTAATAATTTTAAGTAATCCTACAGAGAGATCCTTTCTCACTTACATGAGATCTGCGTCAGATGCTAATTCCAGTTCTGACAAAAGCTAAGCACCGTCCATTTTCTCTTTTGCCTTTCCTCTGTTGTAGCTTTTTCCTCTGTTCCCACCAGTGTTGCCATGTTGGCGTTTTTCCCCTTCTTCCTTTAAGTTTAACCTTTGAAGGTACCAGGAAGAAATCACCAAATTCTAAAATGATTAATTTCCCCCCCCACCACCCTATTCTATGAATCTAGCCTATGTTAATACACTCAAATCCCATTGCCCCACTGTAATTCCAGCTTATAAGGGTAATGCTTTTAGTTCCACAACATGCCTTCCAAAGTAACATAAGCGAAAACAAGTAAACACCCTCTTTGTTGGATATTTATGTGTGTACGTATCCATTTCAGGACATAAATCGCAAAATAAATATTGGCTGAAATTCAGAAGTGACATTTGCTGCTTTATTGTAAGGTACTGAGCTGAAGCAATTTGCGAGCTGTGTGTTGCTTTAGAGGTACGGTTTGGCTGTTCTTGACTTCGAGGTTGGTACTTGGAAGCTGTGCCTGCGAAACCACTCATAGTTACTAAGCAACTCTGGGGGCCAGGGTTAGTTGAAATTTCAGCAGCTCTTCTGCCTACAAAAGGGGGCCCTCAAGGGTTCTCCTAAATATAAAAAAGCATGCGTAGAGCATTGCACGACCCAGCTCACAAATCAGTTTTTTGTTGCGTTTGTATGTCATTTGTAAATTCTGTGAAGAGCTCAAAGCAAGCTAAATGTCATAAATCTTGAAAGAAGCTAGTACTGCTTATAACTTATATATCATGAGAGGTATTGAGTAGTGCCACTGAGTTTTAAGAGACTGAAAAGAAAGGGGAAGCAGCCTGGAGCCTAAAACCAGAAATGGACTAATTAAAGGGGATAATAGATGTTTCTCCACAAGGAAAGGGTGTTCATGGACTGTCACCAGGTGCCTCCGTTATCAGGATGAGAAAGGTAAGAGGCAGAGGGCAAGTGAAGAAGGCCGAGACGTGCCATCCTGGGCAACCGGAGGAGCAGGTCACACCGGCCCCTCGAACAGGGGGTGCGGGAACGTGCCGCAGGATCCGGCACAGGAAACCCAGCTGAGTTTACAAGCTTATGAGTACTAGCTCACGAGGGTCCCCAATACATTTTTGCTTTGTATAACATCATCCTTTACTACAAATCCATGGTTTTAAGCAAATGTATTACTTTATCCTTACGTTCTCCCTAGAGTACCATTATTTCATTGCTTTGTTTTTCTATCAAATACACACAAGCGGTTAATGAATCCATTACTCAAAGGTGGATGGTAAATGTGCAAGGAACCTGCCATCTTATGAGCCTTGGATTCCCCAGAGCACTCAGGATAATAGTGATTACAGATGAGTAACATAAACTGCCAGTTTTGGAGACATCTTTTTTGACAAGCAGAAAACCTGTGGTAGAAGAGTGCGACACTGGGTAACCTACAAGGTAACCTAATACACGTGCTCACAAGCTAGTGCTAGTTCCAATTCTGTGCCAAAACAGAAATACTAAAAATCCTCTAGAAACCTGATGGAACAGGAAGGGTGTGTGTGTGAGAAATCTTACCAATGAAATCTACTCCATGCAAGTCATTACAATCAGGACTAATAACAAAGAGCAGACTCTGCTTCCTGGAGATCATAAGTGTTTTGGCAGGTTTTAGGCTGCATAAGCATAGTCCTAACAGTCTGTAATTATAGGCGTTGACTAGATGATGCTTCAGCAGTGGGAAAAGTAGGAGAGAGAGACTTAAATAAAATCTGCTCATTTTTTATAGTGTTGCACAGGTCATCAGAAACAAGGGATATTAGTGCACCCTAGAGAAGTCTGACACCATCTGTTTCTGTATCAGGCATAATCAGAAGTATATACCTAAATGTAAAATATGATTTACTCCACAGTGTTTCAGTGTACAAGCATAGGTGTTAGTCAAAGTGAGCAGCAAGAAGAAAACATCTGTTATGAAAGTCCCTCTAGAAAGACTGTAAAGTCTTGCTTCTTTCAAAATTAATTTAGTAATAAGAAATCTATGTGAACTCTCAGAAGGTTCCTCTCAAAATAACCAAAGTATAGCCGGGGTTCCTTACACTAATTAGTACTTTACTAGTAGAAACAAGATTCACCACTAAATCCTTCTGTGTTGATACTTAAAGATCAAGATTTGTTTGCATACAATGAGATGGTGGTTCCTTACCAAGGATTCAGGTGTATAAGGCAGTAGTGTCAAACCTCTGCAAGTCCCAGGCCTGAATCAGTCCTTACCAACCATAAGTTGAAGACAAAACAAAATGGAAAAAAAAAGCTGAGCTGAACATCTGTGGACTGTTTAGAGATTCAAAATTTATATCAAGATGGAGGCAGTGATCCCTCTTTAAAGTATCACAAATCTAAACCTATGCCTGGTGGGTGTCAGAACACACCATCTGTTAAATTAATACAGTTTAATTAATCAAAGTTAAATGTTCTTACATTTTTTTACTTCTGTATCTGAATACACATTAACTCTACAGAATAGTGTATATCCTGCAACTGGATCTGGGAAGAATTCAGTGTGATTAATGTGTTTACAGTGAACATCCAGCCAATGGAAATGTTGAATTGTAAGATATATGGGGAAACTTGCAAAAAATGCCAAATATACTGCAGCAAATATTTAACATACTGCATAAGGCAACGGACAAGAATAAGACCTGAGTATGGCAGCTGCCATCCAGATGACCAACATGTGGAGAATATCCACACGTCTTATCCATATTCCTTGAACAATCTGCTGTGAAAGATTTTTCCACGTGGAGAGCCTGTGTCCCCATAGTACGGCCAGCTAATATGACCCATAACTGCCTTCGACTCCTAGGTAATGTTTCCTGGTTTTGGATAAAGAGAAGATTTCCTAACAGTGCCTTTGAAATGAGTGCAAGGGAGAAGACCTGCACTGAATGAGTTCCCATACAGAATCTAGTAACATTGGGCCAACTGGACCTGAACTCTCAATCCAATAACTGTGTTATTTACCTTGTACCAGCACATAGAGCCCCCACCCTGAAGGCCCTCACGGTGTGACATGTATAATACAGATGCCTATCCTCATCGTCCCATCCCCACAACAAAGGTTTTCCAGATAACTTCATAAATGGTTGATAATGTTTTGATTTTATCCATCACTATACTTACTCACATTGCTACTCAAGCAAAACACCTATGCTAGAGGTTATCACAGAAAAGTTATCTGATGGAGTTACTAGCAGTTCATACAAAATAGTCACTATATTTAGAAAAACATACATACATACAATCTGGTATACTTACATACAATCAAGTGAAGCTTTTTTGCATAGTATGGAAATCTGGATAATATTTTTGAAATGAAACGCAATGCTAGACTGAAGCAGAGGATTAATCTTGTCAGTTAAACCAGATGTAGATGTTTCATAGCTACCCCTCTGGTAGTACACAGGGCCACTGAGCTGGAGAGCTGGGTTGGACATCCCTGCACTGCAAATGTGCTATTTGTGCAGGAGATTATGATGTGAACAAAGCTTTTTTTCTTCATTGCAAACTATGCTGAAAGACTACTCCAGGGGACAGAAATGGAATAAATAAAAAGGCAGAAACAGCCATAATCATGTTGTTAATAAGCAAAAACATGAGCTGAGGTTGAAAGTCAACTTTTAAGAGAACACAGGTTAAAGTCCCAGAGGATTAACAACAGAGAACTCCTGGATTTGTAGTTAGAAACAAATGCAGACACCATGCACAACGCTGAGCAAGGGTTCATCTCAGGGCTTTGCAGCTCCTCACATGAATGCACAGTCACCACCCCTGCTACTGCATTTGGAAATGACTGCGTGGGGGCCTTCTGCTCAAGTAAGAGAGCTCAGGATTGAACAGAAGGTGAAGAGACTAGAGGGAGGAAAAAGAGAAAGGGAATAGCGCAGCTCTGCACATGTAGATGCCTCACTCACGTCCTCCAAGTATTGCCGCTCTTTTCTAGGAGACAAAGAGCTTGCACGCTTTCTGCTCTCATGCTGTTTGTGATGGCTGTAGTGGCAGTGTAATAACTTTTTTTTTAAGCCTATACACAATACATAAAACCAGGGAAAGATGACAGAATTTACTGAGTAGCCGAGTACCACAGAACTAGACTTTTAAAAAACATTTTTTTTTTTAAAAGATAAGATCAGATAATGTAACTTAGGCTATTTTTCAGGACATGATTAGCTCTCCTCCCCAGTAGCACCTTTCAGGGGACACGTGGGAAGCGTTCCTGCTGGACAGAAACTGCACAGCTTCTGTCTTCTGTGACCACTCCTTCCTACCCCGCCGTGACACAGCAAAGTAGGGCTTATCTTTCTCTTTCCAGAGAGCTAGGAAAAAACCCAATACTAAACAACTGATTTTTGCTCTGCTGTGTCTCTTTTTACATCTTGTGCTCATAAGATCAGAGTTCCCTGTTGCCACAGAGAGATCTCAGTGTGATTCAACAGTCAGATTTACATAGACAGTACCAGAAATATCAAAAAGAAACACTAATTAAAATTCTCCTCAGCTTGGCAGAAGTCATCCACCTGTGCTTCTGGAAGCCCTCTGTGCACTATCATTGTTCAATACCCTTCATCACGGTCAAGGCAGGCATAAAGGTGACACAAAATGAAAAGAAAAGCCATAACAGTATAAGAGCTATAAGACAAAACCAAAAGCAAGATATTGAACATCTTCCAGCAGGTGAGGGAAGAAGCCAAACACAACGGTGGTAGCTCCCACCTCCACATGCCCCAGATGTGGCTCACAGCTGCACAGATGTTTCTTTCTCTGGGTGCTCTCCAGCAGCCCACATGCAGCACTGCTGAGCACATTTCCTTCAACACACGCTAGGCCAGGCTTGTGCTTACACCAATTACATTAGCAGAGATTTAATCTGGTTGCAAATTGTTCCCGAGATCAATGGAGCTCACAGTGCAGTTAGTTATTGAAACAAGGCCAAAACTACAAAAAAAAACCCCCAAAACCACACAGACCCAAGAGAACTGGACTGCTGCAGTCAGACTCATGGTTTCAGAACTGCCTCTGCGTTTTGCTGGACACGTGAGCTTATGCAGATGCATCTGTGACCACTTCTTCAAAGGCAGAGCAGGTAACTCAGGGTCTTTAACCCAGTCCCTCGTTCTGTCTCAATGACTTATGCCCCAAGGAGCTGAAGGACGCTGTTCATCTGCCACAGGGCTTGGCAGTGCCATCACTCACCTTAAAACCAGCCATCTCCAACTCTCGGTTTGGTTCTTCTTCTCATTTCCACATTACCATTTCTCAGTTCTCCTTAATCCTAGGGCATTTAGGCAAACCTACGTCAGCTGCTGCTGCCTGCAGTCTCCACTCAAATGCACACAGCCTCTGTGTTGAGCCAAGGTATTACCTTAAGACGGTGAGGATAGAAAGTAGGCGAGCAGGAGTGGAAGAAGGCAAATGGGCTATAAGTACTATCAATAGGAAAGAGAAATTACAGATGCTGCCATTGAAGAAGATGGAGTTAGAGTAGCAGCCCACTTAGATGCTATTAAAACCCCCCAAACAACAAAACAAAAGTACTCTCTCACCCAGATACAAAGCAGTACCAGGTAGAAGCTTAGCAAGCTAGTAGTCAGGCCACTCTCTCTTCATCTCTCTTAAGTACAACTGGCTTCCCCACCAAGAGTAAAACACCTGGTTCTTACTGCCCTTGTGGTCTACATTTGCCTAATTGTCAAGAGGAGGACCAGAGTGGGGAGCGCTGGAGACACACAGGTGATGGTGGTTAGGGCAATCTTCTCAGAGGTGAGATCAGGTTTAAATTTCTTCAGAGAGGAAAAGAAATGGAAAATTTGTTTCTCTTTATTCTGCATGAACTATTGCTTAAGTAGAGACACAGGAGAGGAAAGAAGAGCAGTTATTCTTCCTGGAGCAGGACTGTGAATGTTAGCCCTCCAAAGCATGTCATACAAGTGAAGTCATCTGGGTGTTTCACTCTGGTGAGAAAGAGTGAAGAAAAAAAATCAATCAGTTTGACCTGTTCTATTTTTTTCTCTCCTTTGTGTTTTGGTTCACCTTTTAAAGCAATTTAGGTAATAAAGTCAAGCAGAAAACAAGTATTCCCTCCACCTTCTTTGTGCTACAGCAAGCAGGAGCAGATTCAGCTGCTCGTGCAGCCCCTCCTTTGTGCCTTGTATAATCATTTGCACCTGTGAAAACTGTGTTTAATAATACACCTGCCTCAGAAGGGCAGCATTTTGTAGGTACTGAGCACAGGCACAAATGACAACCCACTGCTCAGGGCAGCAAGGTGTTTGCTTCTCCATCTGTTTTTCTCTGTGTGTGAAGAGGCTAATTCAGAATACCCCTGACATGGTTGCACAGATCACTTGGCTGACTACACGTCAGAGATGATTACAGAAAAAGGGAAGAAGGCTTTCCTCTGGGGACTCTGAAGGCAAGTAGAGGACAGGCAGTAGCTGAATGGTGTGAGTCAGGGGGAGTTTGTTCTATATCTGAGTCGCAGCTCAGCTTCTTTAGCCACAAAGTTATCAAAAATACAATGTTGAATTTTGTTTGGGTTAGTGGTTTATTCCCAAATGCTTCAGTGATTTATGACCCTAAGACTGAAAAAAAAGAATTGCTTTGTCTTCCTGCTAAAACTTTGTCCTTCTGAGTCAGAGGGAAGAATAGGTCGTTGGTTAGGATGCAGGTCTGGGACCAGAAAAATCTTGTTTCTTCCCCTTTCCATCATAAACTTCCCATGTGACCTTAAAACACTGTTTTCACTTGCATCTTCGATGTTATTCAGGTAACTAGTTTAGATTCAGAAGCTAACTAGTCTCTGAAAAAGGTAGAAAAGCACTTCTTTCCTTTGCTGGGGTATGGTGAGAATGAATATATGGGATTTTGACTAGCTCAGCTATCAGAGTAACAGGTTGATCAATAGCTAGACCAGATTCAAGCTATCTGTTGATGGATGGCATGAAGGGATATACCAACAGAGTTCAGCAAAAGCTTAACGAAGCTTCTGCACAGCAGGAACTAACAGCTCTTATCACCTCGTTACTTTATGCATTCATCAGTTGATTCTTGAGGTGTGGGGAGGAAGAGGAAAAAACAGATTTTTTTTCTGTTTCAAGCTGATATCTTGATTAAATAACTAATTTGATTGTAATTAAATTGCTGAGATTGTGTGCATGTCATTCCCAACTGCTTGTCACAGTGTGCTAGATCACATCCCTGAAGGACCAGAGCAGGTCTCCAAGAGCAGACTGTGGTCCCTGAGAATTACAGGGCCTCCTGGAGATCCCCTCCCGAGAGGGAAAACTGCTTGTTTTATCAGGTTTGAGCAGGCTGAGCTAGAAAGCTCTAGAAGTTACTGGTAGCTGAACTCCCAAGAGAACAAGGCAATTTTACCCTGCTAATGGCTGAGCAGGTTCTTAAAGGGTAAAGATCGTTGTCCCCTTCTTACCAGAGATGGTGGTGCTCCCATTGCTCAGTTTTCTTTGTTACTGTTCATTTGCACTGTGCTAGAAAATGGAAAACCATTCAACACAGGCAGACACAGGGATGGATTCAGCCAAATTTACCAAGGAAGCATGAGACAGTAATGGTCAGCATGATAAGTAGCAGAAGGAAATGGCCGCTTTCACTTGACTCACTTTAATTGCCAGCAGTTCAATAGCTTAAATCACAAAAGTTCTTATTAGAAGATCTGCAGCAAAGCCTACAAGGCATTGCAGAAGTGGGTGCTGCTATTGGTACGACCTGGGAGCTACGACTATATTTCAGACACTCCTGTGCTAAGAGAAGGCTGAGCTTCCTGATTTCAGCATCCTCCTATTTCACCCCAGCTGCTCCTTCCCTGGGGTTAAGTACTAGGGATATTTTCTCACTTCCCAAAATACCAATACCATTTCCCAGACAGTTGTTTACATATCTATGGAAATAGACATTGCTGAAGGTTATATTGAGTTGATTAACATGGAAACCCCTGCATACATCAACTTGAGCCTCGCTCTGCAAGGCCTCTGATGCCAGTTGGATTTGGAAACCATTTCTGCTAATTTTTGCCAGCTTTGTTAATGTCTTTCTCGATGCTACTACATGGCTTTGGGTAATTTTCTCCCTGGTGCCTCCTTCCCCTGATTTCCCATTTTCTCTGACCAGAGAAATCCAATGAGTAGCACTGAAAGTTGCTAAAATCCATGGACTTTCACATTTGCAGAGGATTGTTGCCAACTCTGTAGAAGCTCAGGATATATATATATATATGTATAAGTTATCATAATTAGATATGCATGGATGCATGTGGGTCACACGAGCAATGTATATACACACATATATATGTGAATACACAAGTCCTTTCAAAAGAAAGTTTGCTTCAGCTTGCTAATGTGTACAGTATTTGTATTCTCATAAATTTCCCTTAACTGTATTTTTATTAGAACCACAGCAAGTTGTCAAGCATAATAGTTTTTAGCAGCAAAAATAAGTTCACAAATGTAATTTTGTTGCAAATACTGAATCACTTTCTGAGTAGTGTTTATTCCAGATTTCTCTCTTAGTGACTATCATTTAATTTCAGAATAGTTTATTGCTGCAGTGCACTGACTTTGGAGATAATTTTGTAAACTTTTTAAAAGAAAATGGACATAAGGTTTTCTTGTTCAAATCTTCACCACTTATCAACTTTCTTCCTGAAATTCCCATATAGATAACATTGCCCATCCTAGGTGTATATGACAGTAACTATCAATACAACAGAAATAATTGAATTTACAGTTGAGATTATTATTCCTATTCTTATCAATTTGTGAATGACACAAACCCTGATGTTTAGATTACTACTCAGAGTCCTAATTTTTCTTTGTTTTTCACTACTGTTGGTAGTGCCAACTATGCAGAGCATGTGCATAGTGGGGGAAAAAAATGAATATCCAAGCAATAGCCTTTTTACCTGTGCTTTGAAAGTAAAACTTTAATTGAACACACAGAGTTCAAAGCAAGAAAGATAGGTTTTGATTCAGCTTTAGGGCTTCTCTGTTCAGATGCAAATCCCCACAGCCGAATGACAGCAAGTACTGATTTGTTGTATAGTACAGCCTGTCACTTCAGGTTTGCTTAGAAAATGCTTAGGGCTGACTTCACAGCAAAGAGCCGGTGACATCGGGCATCATCTGCCCCCAGCCAGCCTCGAAAAAACACCATAAACTCAATCCCTTGTGCCACGGTTATTTGGGCTGTGTGCCTCAGCCAGTTCCTATGGGCAGATCCAGACTTCGTGGTTGCAAACCCCAGGTGCCTTCTCCCTTACGTTCCTCGTGCCCATCGCAGCAGAAGAAAAAGTCCCCTCCCGTAAACGACTTTTTGGGCACATATGGGTAAATTTTTCAGAGTGCGTTTGGATCTCTGTGAATTCCACTGTAATCAATAGACTTTAGATGCTTAACATGTTTACCACTTTAGCTAATATTAAATCCACTTGTACCCCTCATGTGAGGGAAAAGGGATGTACTCAGGGAAAGCCTGCTTTGTAGGCTTCGGAGTTGCTCGGAATCTTAGCTACAGTCCTCTCTGACACACACTTCTTGATTACAAAGTCACCATTAAAATTACATTATAGGATGTGAATGGGGTCAACAATACTAGTAAACAAGAGGTAAAAGCAACCATTAAAAGGCATTTGCTGGCGGGTAATCTTTGTAGTCTTAGAGGAGGCCAGGTAGGTCACTGAATGTGAAATGGTGAGACCAAGAAATGTAATCAATTATTAATTGTCATAATTTATTATTTATTTCCTCGGTGCTACAGTTTACCTAGAGCTTTATCAGCAAACAAAAGTATCGGGGTATTCAAATCA
Organism: Harpia harpyja; assembly: GCF_026419915.1. Lineage (NCBI taxonomy): Eukaryota > Metazoa > Chordata > Aves > Accipitriformes > Accipitridae > Harpia > Harpia harpyja. Next base: position 21,182,056 of record NC_068969.1, read on the forward strand.
AACTTATGTTATGACAGTTTAGTTTTGTATCATTTATAGCCAGTGTTGTATCATAAATTTAGAGCGGCATTCAAAGGACACTCGAGTCAATGGCAAATCTCCCTCATAATTAAGATAGTAGCCAGTTAAGGTTCTCTAATCAGCTTTATTCCTACCGTCCCAGCACATGACTATGTCTACAAACCAGATTAACCTCCTGGCTTCCAAACTGTCTTACGCTCTTGTACTCAGCAGTATTTCTGAAGGATATATTGTATACAGAGGATTTTAAATTTTTTTTTCTCTCAAAACTTGTTCCCCATTTCCAGTGGGGACAGAGTGGGTGGGTAAGTGCTAACACTGCAATATTGTTTGGATTGAGATAGTGGGAAACTAAAAGTAAGTCTTGGATAAAAATTTGGATTATTTGATCCCATGCATTTAAGCTTATGTTCACATAGGTATAGTCCAAATTAACAGTCGCCTTCGTCTTAAAAAATCTTGCTCACATGTTTGTTTTAATCATAAGAGCAATGATCTGCAGATCTAGACCTTGCGTCTTCTTGGTTTAGGCTGATATCTTGAAGATGTACACCCTCCACACACTTTTACCATCCCTTTGCAGATTGGGGTGAATATTAGTCTCAGTGAAAGTGAAGGGAATTTATCCTTTTGATGGAGACAAGCATTTAATTCCTAGTGAAAACAATTCATTATATAAAGCTAGGAAAAGACAAATGTTTTTCAGGATTGAAGCCTTGGAAAATGTTGCTCTAACTTGCAAGCTGAATTATAGAGGCTTAGTTGTATGTTTTCAGTGAATTCTGGGGGAAAAGAATTTTGTTAAGCTTTGCCTTCTGTAGATGACGGCTAAGCTATCCTTTTATTAACAGTAAAACCAAATTATACTGAATGATAAAGACTTTTAAAAAATCTACCATTCACTAATGTTCCTTATTCATCCCAAACCAGCATTTCACCTCATGTATTACATCAAACTAAGGACCAATTAATTTGTTCAGCCACAGTCTGGACTAACATAAGTCACTGGAAGTCTATTAAAAGAGAGGAGCTCAGTGGGCTCATGTCAGCAGAGAAAGCACGTTGTTTTTAAACGCGAGATGCTGACAGAAAGCTGACAGCCACGACTATGAGAGGTAAAACGCCGCAGCGGTAGATGTGTTTCTTATTTATCTGTTTAATTAAAGAGTGAATTAATTCCTGCTTGGAGGGCAGGGAACATTTGGCATCCCCAGAATCTGTTGCCTAAACCCCTTGGGAAGTAAAACTCATCTAGATACAGAAAATGAAAGCCAAGTGCTAGGCTTTTTCAGAGCATCACCGAGGATCCAGAAGCTGGAGGAGGTTGCTGTAAAGAGTGTATAGTGCCTAATATTCTAGTTCTGTAACCCAGAATTAGGGTATTAAGTGGTACAAAGTGGATGACTGAGCATGAAAATTCATTGCATGACAAATAAAGAGGGAGCCAATAATTTTATTTCTAAACGTTAGTATGGAAAACAAAGAAGTCCAATAGGGTTTAGTTATTAATGAGACCTTTGCTTGTTTTTATGAGTCCCCCTGTACTTCAGAAGAGTGTGCTGGTGATGGAGCACACACCGAGTATTTACAAGCGGGGAGAAATGAATAGCCTGTCTGATTCTGACAAATTATCCTTGGAGAGGAAAATAACTCCATAAGAAATATAGTTGGTGTTAAACTTAATAAAAACAGACCCTGATGGACTCCCCTTGGAGTTGTGGCAGACCTTTCCCATGCACTCTATCCCGGCTCCTGCCAGAGAGCCTCCGTGAACTTATAATACATATGAAAAAAATATTCTTTTTAGCCATTAAAACATAATTACTTTTCCCTTCCCCCAGAAAGAAAGAGAAACTTGCAGGTAAGGCCCTATCTGGCTGCTAGTGTAACTTAAAATTCTGGCTAAAACATGAGGAGCTTAAGAAACTACCCACTTTTTTTCCAGAGACTCAGCAAGATATGTTAAGAACAATTTGCTGCTCTACTGGGAAATCTGTAGAATTTGCTTACCATAAGGAAAAACCATGCATACTGTCCAGCTCCATGCAAAAGCATTTGAAAGGGTCATATAGAGATACCGCATACATTAAACTTTTTGAAAATATGCATATGTGGGATACATTGAACGTTAATCTCTGTCGTAAAGAAGATGCATCACCTTTCATCCATTTTGGTGAGCACTTGTCAAGATTTTGACTATTTTTGCAAGCAGCTGGCGTGTGCTGGGACTCTGAGAGCCATTACTCGTCGTTAGGAAATGAATTGCCTTTCCAGAGAGACGTGGGGAAGGATAGAAAAATGAAAGTTACTGCAATACCCAGTGAGATGCGGGGGTGGTGGGGAGAGATGAAATCAAGGCGTCCTGGGTTCGAAAGCCACAGGTTGTGTTAAAAATGTGCTTACTGGGAAGACCCTCGGGAAGGAGCCAGGTCTTTCAGCTGGTTTGTTGGGACACGGCTGTAAATAGGCAGCGTGATTCACACTGGGACTTACCTGCAGTTTCTGATTTGGGGGTTCTGGGGTCACTGTGTAGCATCAGTTGTCACTCTGCCATGGTGGTTTGGGGTCCTCTTCTCCGTCACTGCCCACTGGGCATACAGGAGAGTGCGGGGTCCTGTTTCTGTGCAGCCAAGGCACAGCGGTGCCCATCTGCTACCAAGCACTGACTTATTTTGTGGTTATAGCCACCATCATCCATAGATTATATTAAGCCCTGCTAAAACTGTAAATTTAACAGCAAGTGTGTAGTGGTAGAAGCCTCTTTTGCATGGTTTATGGAGGTCTGGAAGGATTTATTTCTTCCACCCAGAAAATTCTTTCACTAACACTCAAAGATTTACAACCCCCCATATCAGGAAAAACTCTACTCCCAGCTTTATTTGAATATCTGTTGATAGACCAACAGATCTTTCTGCTATGAAATCCTCCCTTTGCCACTTCCTTGCTTGTCTGAAACATGGGCTATGTGGGCTCAAAAGTACCTAATTCCTATAGCTGTTCTCTTTGGGGGGTAAAAGAAAAAAAAAAGGTCGGTTGATTTACTTTCTGTATAGGGCGTATTCCAAGTGTTGAATATTGCATTATGTCCACAGCAAGGATTCCAGGCTTAAGTTGTCTGATATTAACAGACTAATGGCATGTTATGGAATTGATTTTCCATCAGCCTTTTCAGGGATATCACTCCTCCTTTGTTCTTTTAATAGATAACATCACCTTCTATAACCTCTCCTCTCTGTATCTATTAACTGACATGTGTATTCCTCTCCTTCCCCTTCACTTTTTCCATATGCTATAACTTGATATGAATCTAGTTTTTCAGATGGGTAATATCTTAATATTAAAGAGGCAGGTGAGATCCAGATATGAGCATTTTTCACAAAGAAGAAAAATTGCTGCGCTGAGACTGATGCTTTCATGATACAGAAAGAATACTGGGCGCAGTACACTATAGTCACCAGCCTTGGGTTTGATACAAAATAACAGCTTAGCATTAAGAATCTGATTTAAGGGAGTACCTCAATCCAGGGTTTTGAAATTATATCTAAGCTATTAATTCCTATTAGTTTCTCTCAGATGCCTTTCCGTTAGTATTAAAATAGGCATATTAAATAATAATATACATTTTAAAATACATCCTGGAAGATTTCTGTGGCCTTTGGGTTAAGCCCTAATTGATTTATACCAGTAAAATACTTAATATATTTCAAATCATACAAGGAGAGGACTTTTCTGAGACATCTGAATCCTTGCAAGTAAGGAAGCAGCTAAGAAATGGTGGAAAATTTTGAAATATGTTATTAATGTATAATACAGAAAGGGGAGAAACAAGCCCAAAATATTTTTCTGGGAGATTTTTGGTTACATTTAGATTGCCTCTCTAAACATAACAGAACCTCCAAGTGTTGTACTTATCCCTGAAGTAAACCTACTCCCATATATGTGGGGAAATATTTTATGTTCAAATTAGCAAGTTGTTGAATTGATATCACCTGGTCTGTCTTTAATGTATTCTACTCTGTTAGCAATCTGTGATACCATCCAGAGTTATGCAAAGCTGACTGAAGGTTGTGCCAAGTTCAAATGAAGTGTCTATTTATCAATTGTAGGTTTCCTGCTGGAGCCCGAGATGTTAATATTGAATATGCCTAATAGCATTTCTCAAACTCAAACAGTCCTGCCTTATTGCTGAGCATTTTGAAACAGAAATCTCAACTGATGCTGGCATTCTGCATTAGAAAATGCCTACCCAGCTTTCTGTAATTATGGGTTTTCATTCTATATGGTTCTTCCCATAAGACAAACCAGAGAAAGGGACTGAGAAGTCCAGGTTTCCACAAAACAGGCATCAGAGTTCAGTTTTGTATGACCCAAAGAATACTTGCTAACTATATGATATCTACTACATACAATACTGACTGGAGGCCATTAATTATTTACTTTGCTTACAGCTGTCTTAGGAGAGAAGTATAAACTACTGATACTGTAATGAAAATTGGTCTTTTCTTCACGTATGCCTTTGTCATCCTAATACACCTTGAAATCGGACAAGAATTTTAAAACTATAATCCTGTTTGCCTAAAACCCCCCAAACCTATTGAAGCTACCTCATCTCGCTGTCCTGTCCTCCCTCGTATAGCTTTTGAGCTCCATGACCAATTTTAACCAATTTTTAGTGATTGTGTATCCATCTCAAAAATAAGATATTTCTTCAAGGTCCGCAAAAATAGAAATGAAAAGTCTGTGTTAGGAACACACACTGCTTTTGTATTGAAAACGGGGGAAAAAAAGACAGGCAAAATGCTTTCATTTGTCCTGTCCCTTTCCTCCTATACAGGAAGGAGATGTTTTGAATGCCTCCTTTGTGTGGAAAACTTCTGATGGAGTTCTCACTTTATTAGGCACCAGAGAATCCAACTACAAGAGACAAAACCATATGAAATCAGGCTTCATTAGTTTCATTGCTCATGGAAGTGCTTGTTAATACAGACACTCCATTTTTAAAGTGTGTTTCTCTGAGCACAGAGACTGTCTAGTGGAATTAAAGCTACGTAGAAGATGGGCCCCTTGCCAGTTCAAAGGAACACAAATTAAGGCTCTGATGTTGGTAGCGTTTATGTGCATGCTTAATTTTACAAACCAGTGGGAGTAGTCATAGATCTGAACTTGAACGTATCTGTAAGTGTTTGCAGACCGGGGACTATGGAAATAAACATCATTTTGTGATACTGTATATTTGTACTATGTAAGCGGAATATAGCACTTGAAGATGCACATTTGGAGTGAAACTGGAAGCAGGTGTTTAAGGATTCTGCAATGAACATATATAATTCCAATTTTTCTGATGAGTCGGTGCATTCAGGTTTAGCAGTTACAAAGTCTATACAAGTAGCTGTTGTTTTTAAAAAAAAATCATTCGTTATTTTGGAGAGCAATTAGTGGATGCCAAGTTAGTTATATTCAGCAACAGCAACATTGGACTTGCTATAATAAGGGGAAAAACCCAATAACAGAGGGAAAAAGTGTACCTGCAAGGTACACCAAGGGCGTGTACCTGCAAGATCTGCCCAAATGCAGGCTATTAATTTTCAGCACTTTCCTCCACACTTTTTCCTTCTCTCGCAGTTCCGTGCTGCATTCAGAAGCGCAGGCTTTGAGAGCGTGCTCTAGAAATGAGTTTAAAGGACTACCAAATATTTTGTATGTAAGGAAAAGGATACTTTCCCTATCCTTGGGAAGCAAGTAAAAATGAGCCGTCAATTTAAAAGTAGAAAAAGACAACGAAGAGATTTGAGAAGGGTGCACGGGAGGCTCATCTGAGCTGCCGAGACAGCGGCAGAGGAGCGAAAAGGGCGGCTGAGACAGCGAGGGGGTCCAGGGCAGAAGCAGCAGGAGCACAGCTCCCAGCTCCCGATGCCCAGTTTGGAGCACGCCCTGCCAGTCCGATGGCACTAGCATGATTCTGAGGACTCGTTTGGGCTGGTTCCCTCAGGTTAGCAGGACCGTGCCCCGCTGCAGGCTCAGCAGATGCGATGTCCCGGGCCGTGGGTGTCAGACTGCGCCGTGTATTTATGCAGTCAGGGTCTGCAGCCCCTGCAACCACACCAGGCTCTCGTTCTTCGCATTTCAAACGCGGATGCTGGGTCTTGAGCTGGCACAAATCACGATAATTACGTGCAGCCCAACTGATTTATACCAGATGGAGATTTGGTACTGTAAGTTCTCTTTGGTTTCGGATTAGGTTACTCCAAAGCATCAACTCGCTCTTCAGGAGCACCTAAGTGGCTATCAAAATACACATTCAAAGATTTAGACAAAATCTGTTTGAAGGCTTAATGCAACCTCCTGTAAAAACATGTATCCTGGAAGGGGTATAGACTCATCAGAAATTCAGCATAGATGCACTCAGATCATACCTCAAATGAATCAGAAACGTGCTGGATGTTCCTCCCCATTTAGGACTCCAGGATGTTATAATTTAAGTCTAAATATTGCAGCGCGCATTTGTCTGTGGCATTGAACTACTGCATATTGTTTGAAAATAGAAGGGGACTATTTTTCAAACCCTGAAAAGATGAACAGGTAAGTAAGGCTCCCTAGAAATGTTTTATCACATAAGCTCTTCTTCCAAGCACAATTAATGAAAACATATATCATAGTTGTAGAAACAATTTACTGAAAATACCCCAGACTTTTAGCCTGATTGTCCTCTCATTTACATTGATAGAGATTGGGAATATCTGCCTCTGAATCCCAAGGTAAATTATCAGCTGATTTCTGTTAACTCAGTGAGGTAAAACTAATGGAGCAAGAATTAGACCCTTTCCATTAACTGCTATATGTTCTTTCACATTTGAAATTAAGATTATACCTTACTGTGAGGGTAATAAAAAATTACAGCCATTCTGCTGAGTTATTTCACTGACCTTAGTTTTTCTATTAAAAATGATTGCTGTCAACATCAGCATATCCATTTTGAGTAATTTTTATATACGTCTTGCCTGGGGATGCCAGCAAACTTGCTGGTACTTCCTTAACACTCTCAGCAAATGGATGCTGTATGAAAACCCACAAAAAAACCAATACCAGACATAGTCCTTTCTCTGAGGCTTCTCAGTATAAATTCAGTGTTATCCAAAAAGAGGAAGAAGAGCAAGCAGGGTAGGAAGAGGAGGGGGGAAGAAGCTGTAAATCCAAGTGTCATTTTTGCTTGATTAAGAATTCCTTTAGGACCAAAGAATGGAACATTTTGAAAAAAGCCCTGCAAAATTCAATCTTAGAGGGTTGAGGAAAAAGCTACTGACACTCTCCCCATTTGCTGGGAATAAAGTGAAAAGAAATTTCCTGTGCTATATTTTTCATACACTGCCATTATTATGTTTATATGCTTGTTTTCCTCCACTGTGTATTTTGGAAAACAACCTCAATCTTTTCAATGGCATCTGCAGAAGGATGCAGAACTCTCTGTGCACACATTTGGTAGCTGTTAGCCTAGTTTGTAGTCCGTAGGATTTTCTGTAAGTTTGAACTATTCATTGTGTTGAACTACCTGGTTTCTGTTAAAGTCTGATTAGATTTTAATGCCAAACTTTCTTATGCTTCTTAGGAAATCCCAGCTATCAGGCATAAATAATTTCCCAACCACTTCAAACAGCCACAACTTGCAATTAAACAGAGCTATATTCAGGATAGGAAAGAACTCTTAAATCCTGATCTAAAATGAAGGTGACCCAAACTTCAGAGAAATGTCAGTGAAAGCTGAAAGTTCGATTAGTTCAACTGTTGACAGCCTGTCCTTCTGGCTATGGACTTAATAGAGGATTTTAAATATGCACTACAGACAGTAAGATGTCTAACATCTGCATAGCATGTACATGCAAAAGTGTAGAGATCTTGCTGATACGTGGTTAAAACCAGATATTTGGGTCTGAAAATGAGTTACAACCTAACAATGCATTCCCATTGCATTTTGTACCTGAAAAGATGCCCACTGAATAATAAAAAGAAAGAGACGGAAAGCGATGTTTCTGTCTGGGGACATTAGGAGCAGTAGAGACAGATCCCAGAAGGGAGCTCTGGCTGGTCGACCACTATGTCTCCGAGCAACCTTGATTATTACAGAGCTGCTTTACCTCCCCCAGGTATTTCCACCAGTTTGTAGAGGAAAAAACAGAAGCTTAAGCAGCGAATACATGTTAGTGCTAGAGGATGGCACTTATTCTGACTGGAGGAAACAGAAGACGATTTCTGTCATGTGTTTTGGACCTCAAAATAATCTTCCCTAGAATATGAGAGATGATGCAGTAGAAGGAAAACAAAACCCAGAGCCAGACCAGTGACATGAGTTGCATGTATAATGCTTCCAGCAAGCCTAGGGAAAAAAAAAATTCGATGTGCAAGTTAAAGCAGACAGTAAGTTTTAACTTAGGGGCTAGAACCAGACAGACAGCAGATTACTCAGTCTTACTCATGCAATCCTGACACTATATTACAACATCTATATATTTTATACCGGTGGACTGTTCTTTTTGAGTGATATCTCTGAGGTATTAGGCACTGGCAGCAACAGGCAAGCAAGGGCTGTCTTTGTCTTTTTTTTTGTCCATAATCATCATCATTATGGTTACCTGCATCAAAATCCCACTTTACCTTCTTGTCTCTCCTGTCTCTTGTTATTACAACTTCTTAGGGGGAGCAGGGCAACGTTACCTTTCCTATCTCACAGCTTATTTTAGGGATCTTACTGCAGCGCTACTGCAGCAATAAATAATATTTATTAACCATAAAAGCAACAAAAATGATTATAAACTTTGATCCTGCTTCCAGTGAAATCAGTGGTAAAACTGTCATTGATTTCCAGCCAGCAGGAGCTAGAGAGTTTTTCTTCATCCTCTTTACAAAGTAAAGACAGTGGAATTATCCTTCAACATTAATGATGAAATGCAAAACTGAGTTCAGCAACGAAACATTCAAGACTTTTCAGGCATGAAACGACAGTAAAATTTAAAATCATTAAAACCAGCAAAATATTCTCTCATACTATTGAGCTAGCTATTACCGTTTCTTTTCCATTTTCTTTTCATGTTTTTCTTCCATTCTCCTTCCCAGGAGAAAGCTTCCATCATTCCTCTTGCATAGAGCACCATTTTCTTCTTAACTGTTGTGCATATTCTCTCTAGATACTGAAAATGGGACAAAACCGGTTCTTAGTCTCTCCTTAACATTTTCAGCATAGGAACAACCAGTTGCTGCTTATTCAGAACACAATATTTGAGCATTTCCAAAACTAATTTCTAAACTATGGAATATACATGAGAACAATGAACCCCCCTGATCTTTAGATCAAACCACTACAATCACTGCCTATCACATTGGATAATGTGGGCTGAACAGCTTTACTCAGTGATCTGCTCATCAAGCCCATACATACTCTTTGGCTGTACTGTCTTGAAGTCGACTGCTTTTGGTTCAAGGGTATCACAGAGCAGAAAGTCCATTTAATTCCAAGATAAGTTATTTTAATGGCTAGAAATGTTCAAATTTGAATTAGCCTCACTTCAGCAAAATCTTTTTAATATCTTTTTTTCTGCTGGATCAAAGACTTGTTTACCATCACAATTTCCTCGTTCATCACTGAAATAGAGCCTGCTCTTAGACAGGCGTGAGAAATGTGAGCCTGTAAGACAGCATAAGAAGCTCCTACTGACACAGAACAATATTTACGGTGGAGCTATGATAATATGCCTCAATAGCAAATCTGTCCTGGGATATGGATATTATTTAATGGTTCATTATGTCATTCTTGCTGGCCTGTGGAAAGAAAGACAAAACATAAAGGATCCATGTTGACTCATCATCTTTATTAATTACCGCTCTTTGGGAACTCTGCAATTCCTCGGATAGAGTCTGCAGCCCTTAGTCACTATATCTGTTGCAGGGCTGCCATCAGCAGTCCATCTCTCCGCATTTAATCCACCTTGCCTTTTAACTCCGGTAGCATACCTCTTTATGTGGTAAAAAGAAGGGCTGTCCAAATGCACGAGAGGTGACAGAAGGTGCTCCTCTTGTCACACCATCCCAAACTCACCTTGCTATCGAGTCCCACCCGCAGAGCTCCGAGGGAAATAGCTGCCACTGGGGGGCATAAATAACAGATCTAAACACTGGCTTTCGTGATTCATATTCTTTTTTCAAGTACCGTAAATTTCTCTCCATAACAACTGGCATCTGTCTTATCATGCAGGACCGAAGCAAACAGCTGGGAGAAGTCAATCACAAAACTTTGGGTCAAACATGCAATGTTTTGCTCACAGATCCAGATCCCAGTAGCTGTGATTCATTGGTCATAAGGGAAGGCACAGAAAAGCGCTGCACTCTCTTTCCAGTGAGGGTCTCCAAACACTCCTCTACATCAGTCTACCATCTGTCTCAGGATTTACAGTGGCTTTGCTATTGTTCAAGCCAAGGAAACTATAATACTCTTTTTCAAATAGAGTCTTAAATTAAAATAAAATGTTCTTGTCTGTGATTGCAGAGAAGTAATACTAGCCCTATAGCATAAAGTCTTTCCCTGCAAGGCATGTTGGGGAGGAACCGAGGTGGTGATGCAGGAGTTGCAGCCAGCGTGAGCAGGGATCAGGGGTCCAACTGACCTCACTGGCTTGCTCATCCAGCTGGGACATCATTTGCATGCCAAAGCCAAAGAGGAGGGGAAAAAAACCCCAGCTATAAAGAAAAACACCGCCTCTTTTTTTCTCCAGCAGCATAGACAAAAATCATCTGTGCTTGAAATTTCAGGGGCTGCATTTCAATGCATTTTAGAAAGGAAAGAAAACTACTTTTTCTTCTTTTAAATGGGTGACACTAGTGAAACGAAGGTAGAACTTGAAGTCAAAGACATGCTGCTAAGTACTGTGCTGGACCAAGGTCCCAGCCTGCAGGTATTTTGAGGACTGTTCCTATGAAGAATTCATATGCAGTTATTTTCAGGGAAGGGAATTCTGCTGCATCTTTACCATTATCAGCTCTGTCTTCTGGTTGGTTGACAGGCAGACTCAAACCCTGGGGAAGGGAATGTGGATAGAACATTTTCTTATTTTGACATACAAAATAGTGCACTGCACCACTATCTAGTAATGGAAAAAGAAAAGAAAAAAAGATTGTTGTGATATATATGTGAATAAATCAGCATGCTCCTTCATCTCTTTGCAAACACACTAACTTTAACTGACATGGAGACACCCATTTTACTCAAGTGTTTGCCTCAGATTGCTCTCAACCTTGCTTAAGTAGTACTTAAAAGAAATAATGGATATTAATTTAGACACTTATATATACCCTTTAAAACTAGAGTAAGAAAAGCGACTGTGGATTTGTACTGGAAGAATTTAAGACATCAGCATTTGAGATAAAGATGAGAGCTGAATTTTTAAATTAGCACCGTCTCTTTTGTGCCTATACTAAGTGCAAAAACTTTTTGTATTTGGAGTAATTATCCTACACTTTTTTTCTGCTATGCACTAATCTGCAGAAAAGGAAAAGTTGAATAAACAGAGGTTTCTAAGAACTAGCCTAAATGCCAAAATACAATTTATAGATATTTTCAGGAATGAAACTCAGTTCATGGCCGAGAATTCATTTCCTTCTTTCTTTCTTTTCCATGTCACACCTTTTTCCTCTTACGCTGCAACTATCCTTATGTGCTGCACGTGCAAAACAGTCCGACTAAACAAGTGACATAGAAGCAAACCCTAATCGAGGAACAATTTGGAAGGATTCCACTTTGACAATGCTGTCTTACTGTGCTCCAAACGTTGTATCTGATGTAAGTAAGACTTTGGCTTTACATTTTTCAGTGCAAAATTGTCTTTTTTAAAGAAATTTATGGCAATGCACTGCCTAGAATTCTGGCTTCACAGTAAGGTACCTGATTTAATATGTCATGTTTTAATAGTCAAGCCATTTACCTATTTCAATATGAACTCTGCCTACCATGTAATGTATTTATTTCAGCATAGTCTAAGGCATCTCTTGCCCAGGATATATGTTTCAATTACATTTCAGTGCAAAACACATCCGCTGCAAGAATCTTCATACTCCAGGATCTTGAGTAATGAAACATTTTAAGTGCTGGAGAGCCCAGTACTGAAATCTTTATTCAGGCAATCTCCCACAAAGGCAACCATTTCTCTCAGCAACTTTGATCAATACCCCAATATGCCAGACCAAAAAGCTTTAACAGGAATGTGGATTCCTTCTGTTCCTATTAATAAAATATGTAATTAATTGGAAATTGAAAACTTGATTAATTTGGATTTGATTTTTTTTCATTCGAATTCTATCAGCCATATTTTCAGATACGTATGGATCTGGCCCTCATCTGGCATGAAGCAGGGAAGCTCCAATAAGCCTTATAAAATCAGATTGAATCTAAGATCTAGAAGGCAGAAATGGCTGGAAAATGAAATAGCTCATGTATACTGGCTGGTGAATTGACTTTCTATATACCAAGTACCTCAGGTGCAAGTACTAGGTCAGCATGTTAATTAAATCGGGAGCCTCTAACATCCATCTACCCCAAGTAAAAAAGTGATGGTCCCATGCAACCTTGGCTTGCTTGGGCACTGAGGACTCGCGAGGTGTCCCTGCAGCAGGAGCCATCCAAACTGGTCCCAGGTCTATCCCAGCACTGCTGCTGGGGCCGGGAGGGGCCGAGGAAACGCAAAACCGGAGGAGTCCAGACACAAAGCAATGGCCTGATTTTCTACCCTCTTACACCAGTTTCATGCCAGTGTAAATCCGTGGATGGGTCTACAATAGCAAAAGCTGTGGGGGCAAAAAAAGCGTGAAAAAGACTTAAGGATTCGAACAATTTATACCGTGTCACGTCCTCAGCTGGCTTTAGAGACTCAGGTTGAGACAGGGTACTGCATTAATGTCAGGAAGAAACCCTTTATCACCGTAACCTATTAGTGAAGCTGCTAAATCTGAAGCCTCCCAAAGCTGAGAACAAATATGTGTTTTAATCTGATTTTTTTCCTGCAGCTGCAATTAATCTGAAGGGCTTTTTAAGTAACTATTTAACAAGGTGGCAAATTGCGGTGCTGCATTCTTGGTACGGCCATTGGATTTTTGTTCACAAAAGTTGTTTCCTACTGGAGTTAAATACTGAACCAAATGAAAATAATCTAGTAAAGACGGGCAATAGATACAGATATATGAGATTTATATGCTTTCCACATTAACAGAGCTTCTATTATAAATCCCTATTAATCAGGCATTCCATCAATATAAAGTTTTCCATTAAATTCAAAGAGGAACTCTAGCGAGTGTAATCATAGAGCTTGTTTAATACAGTGCAACGATGCCAACATTTCCATCTCATCTATCTAGCTGCAGAGGTTTTTTCCTACTGAGCTTGTCACTAGAGTAGCTGAACAGCTCAGTGACAGAGTGGAAAAATCTCCCAAATATCTACAGTTTTAAAGCAAAGCCAGCAATAGCAGAATTTCAGTACAGATGTTTACAGTTTTTCTGGGCCCACAGCTCACCAGTTTAAAAAATGCCTCAAACGTAGCTGTACAGCTTCTTCTTCATACTTTTGATTTTTCAGGTGACATCTGGACACTTCACAGGAGCAGAAGTGAAAAGCTGCACTGCCCTGGGTGAGGCACAAATGGAAAGAGTGGGGTTTTTTAAAAGTATTTGTATGCTTTGTAAGTTTTTTATTGTCCAGTATCAATACAGGAGAGGAAGGAAGAGGCTAAAACAAGCAAAAGAGACAAAAGGAAGGGATCACGTAATTCAGATCTTGTAATGAAGCGCTGCAAAAGAAAATGATATTTTTGAAAGGAAACATTATACTGTCTTGTTAAAATTAAGTAGTAGATATTGAGTTGGATTAGACATAAGAAAGAAGAAAATGAAATGGAACAGCATAGGGAGGAGGGATGTTTAACTCACCCAGCTTCACTGGTGAGAAGTCAATGAGAAGGAGAAAGGCTCCTCAGGGTTCATTAGGCTCCTGGAGAGTTTCTGTTCCCTTGATTACAGGGGGTTGTTAAGTGAGGTGTGGAAGTGGGATGGAAGCTTCTCCACCTCAGTGGGCTCCTGAGGTTGGCAACTTCTACAAGGCTCCAAGAATTCCGATTACATGTTTTGTTTTGTTTTTTTTTTTCAAAAAACCAACACCAATATTTTTCATTTCTTTATCATCTCAAGCCATTTTGTTGGTGTGTCCCTGGTGGACTTTTGTCCTGTTCAATCTTGTTTGCTCCAGGCAAAACATCCAGGGCTTGACCCTCTCCTCTACCTTGGCATCTTCAGCTTCCTGTGACAAAGGGCATTTCCAAAGAAGATGGATTTGTCTTTCTTTCATCTCAGAAAGATATGAAAGCAAACAGTGAAACATTGCATCTTTGAAAAACGAAACAATTGTGTTCTAGTTGGTCTTCAGTGAGATTTATAGTGTATCTTCAGTATCACTGATGTTGCAGCACAGTCCAAGAAGGCTCTTTCACACCACATATTTTATTCCCGGTATAGCTGGTGCTCTAACCCAGTAGATTGCCAGGGTTGCAAAGTGCGTTACCAGTCATAAACATCTCCCATGTCAGCCTATCTCACTTTGTTTGGATTGCACCAGCTCCCTTTTCCACTCATGCTTCCCAGCCCTGGGTCACCAGCTTCCCCACTTGGACTGGTGACAGTGACACAGGCCAGAGGACTTACACAAAGTGCAGACTTCGCAGGTGAAGTGGAGAACAAAAGCCTCCTGGGGATTTCCTGGGGTTGGAGGAACATCTGAGGCAGCAGAAGAGTTTGCTTACGGGTGACCATGATTTTACGTGATCCAGAGCTCGAGGCCTGTTGCACAGTCCCAGGGAGGTGAACGTCCCCGTTGTTGGATGAAATACAAACAGTCAGACAGATGAAGTGGGGAATACAGCAGACACGGTGAAAGGTTCAGAATCAATTTATTTTCCACTGCTGAAGAAGAGCACACATGCCTGGCTCATCCCGGTGCCGTGCTCCACCACTCATGAGTTGCGTGCTCACCCTTCAGTAGTGAAAGCTATTTATTTGGTCCACACTGAATTTATGCATTCTGTCTGTGTACAAGTGTGGACAGACAAGAAGAGATACTGGGAGACACATAAACCATTATATGTCCTCTCTGTTGATGGTTTAGCACGGCTGATCTTGACTGTCTGATGTAATACCATAGTTTTCCCATCAGGCGTAACTGCAGTAATGCAAGTGGATTTTGAGAGAAAGGAGATCCAGGAGGAGGCAGGGTTGAAGAGCAAAGGAAGAGTCTAACATTTTCATACAAGGGCAGAATAAAATCTTTACCCTTCCCTTAAATTTATCTCTTCCTCCTGTGCCAATTCCATGTCTTTCTGCAGACTGACGTGCAGACAATGAGGTTTCTTTTCAGGAAAGTATAATATTTCTTCCCAAGAACGACTCCTGTGCTTCAAGTTAGATATGTTCTTAAAGACACCCTTGACTCATGACCCAAGATATCATTTGTCAATGAAAATCTCTCTCCTTCTACTTCTCTTTTGGAGCTAATAAGTCTGTGCATTTACACAGCAAATTCAATACATCTCAAAAACCCAGTTCTGCAAGCAGTACATTATTTCCTGTCTTTCAAAGGCTTTTTAGGCTAGAATATAATAGATTGTCTTTTAACAAGTACTCCCCAAAAAGTAAGAAAAGTCAGTATAGTGTAGACTTTGCTATCAACATGTTAAGCAACTGAGCTGAAACCCAAGTTCCTCTCACGAGCTATATTTTCAGCAGGGAAAAGGTGTATTCTTAAATCATGAAGCAACGAACAGAAAGTTAAATCACAGTGACAGCAAAATGTAGTTTAATTCAAAGTTAGCAGGTCAAGAAGGGCTATGAGGGATCCTTGCTTTTACCCCAAGCTATTAATTCAGATAAAAACTACTAGCTGCTTCAGTCCTCAAGGATTTTATTTTTCATGTTTCTGCTTGTTAGCTCACACAAATGAAGAAAGGATTTTTTTCTCTGAGACATAAGCTTCAAATTGACTTGTCTGACTTAATGGCTTGGACTGTATTACTTCAACAATGTCCATGTTTGAGCACCACAGCCAGAAGTCTAGAAAAAAAGCCTCAGTTTATGTACGTATATATCCCCCCTTCCCTCTTTTTCTCTGTGTACGTCTTTCCATTCCCGCCCAAGTACTACAAAAGGTTGTGCCTGGCTGCAACTCCGTCGCTTCCACCCTGTGGATACTGGAAGCCCTCAGTGACACACTGCCTTCAGCATCCATGAAGATACATAGCATCTGCCAGCATCTGTCCCTTGAGCTCCCCAGAGAACAATGAAGCAAATAATTTCTTTAATTATTTATCAAGGGCTGCTTCCTCAGTCAATAAATTTGTTTTGCTGTCTCCTGGAGGCCTGGCTCTCTACTTTATTAGTTTCTTCTTCCACATGCACTTGAAACATGTTTTATTATTCATATTAATATCTACTGCAAGCTTCCTGTCTTTTTCTTCTTATCTTTTTATCATCAATTTTATGCTATTATTTTATTCTGTAAGCTTTTTGTTGCTTTTTTTTTCTGTGCCTGATGTTTTATAAGACACAACTTGACCTTTAATTAACCTTTTAACCACTCCTTTCATTTGCTTCCTTCCCCTGTCTTTACATTGGAAAAAACTTTGCATATGTATTATTTTAATTGACCACGGAGTCATTTAATTCCCTATCTGTTGTCAGGATTTGACTTGGGGGAAAACTGGACTATTCTTTTGAGTGAAACTCCTCCAAATAAGCACATTTGCAGTTTTGTAATGAACTATTTTAATCAACAGCTGTGAAATGGCCAATAAAACAAATTTGTATTCAGGGCTTATGCAGTGGGAGAGAAGATTCATGAATTAAAAAAAAAACAACCAAAACCGAATAAAAATCCTTCTTGCCTTACTGAAGTGGTGCCTGGTTTTGGCTAAACTCTCCAACTGCCAGTAGGCAAAATGACCTTTTTTTTTTCTCCCTCCATTTTGGCAGCCATACCAAAAAAGCATCAAGCCAACCCCAAGCAAACGCCTTGCAAATTGCTTGGCTACTTGAAAAAGTATGAGGGAGTTAATTATTCTTGTTAACAATTAGTAACAGAACCGAGGCAGGAGTCAGGAGTGGGAGGAGGAGGGTGTAGAGGGAAGAGAGAGGGGAGGAGCAGGAGGAGTTTTTCACCCATCCACAATCTGGTCCAAAATAATCATTAATCACGGACTTTGTGTTCTTCATAAGAAGACTTGCTGTTTTCTGGTGCAGTGATATAATCTTGCACTTAAGGATATTTAACTGGGAAGAAGTCTGAAAAGTGTCACACGTATCCCCATCCCTCTATGCAACATTACAGTACTTTCCACATATTTCATCCCAGCAGAGCCTGCCTTGCTAAACAAAGGTATATAACGATAATTCAGCAGGGATTATTCTCTGCAAACAGCATGCTTATTTTTTATCACTACTTCCATATGCAGTTTATAGACTTTGTTTGCCTCAAAATTGTACACTGAAATATGAAAGCAGCCAAATCCAAGAAAAACAGACGCAAGAGAAAAATGAAATCTTATAGAGACAATACAGCCTTCTCTTTTATGCCTATACAAAAAAAATAGTGAAATATTAATTGCATCTTGAAAAACAATGCCATCTGCTCTAATACAGATGATGGTTTCCATCAGATTGATGTCAGATGTTGTTAATAGAATTTTGACATTTTTTGGTTGGTGGAATTTTGTCTTTCATACCTAATATCCTGCTAGGCGTGCCACATACCTATGCTAGCATATCTCAATGGTCTTTCAAGACAAAAAAATAAGCCTTTTTGATCTATAATTATGTAAAAAGTATATATTAGTCTAGGCTAGTTTACATATTCAAACAAGTTACTACACTAACTTGTCTGACTAGAATACCATATGAAAACATAATCAGCAGGGCAGACTATATGGAGTATGTCCTTGCAAATCTTCAGCTCTGTTTGGTTATAGTCACAGCTATATATTCAATGCACTATTGAAATAGTCACCACTTCCTCTCACTTTCATAAATTTTAGAAATAGTTTGCCCATTCTGAAAGTGCAAGAAACCCGAAACAAGCCACATCCATACCAGCTACCCAGATAACTCACTCACTTTCCCCCTTAGAAGCAAACTAAAACATTTCAAAGACTATGACCTTCCTAAGGGAATCCTCAAAAGAAAAAACACCACCTTTTTATTTCTCCATCTGCATTATACCTATCTGATCAGTAATAGTCAAATTCACAATAGAAAAAGACAGAGGGGAGGCGGGATACACTAAGGAAACGAAAAATTTGTTGCTTCAAATATTCATAAATCTTATTTTCAAATGTAAAGGTGAGAAAGAAAGTGAACTGGCTGGGATTCTGAATGGTGAAAAAAATATCACTAGGAAAAGAAAATGAGAGAAAATAAGACAGTTTACAGTAGGGGAGACAAGTCATTATACTCTGTGGGTGCAGGACGTAACCTTCATGAATGTAGCAATCTGGGGCTGATTTATTTTTTCATGTTTAATCAAAAACTTTAAATATCTTTAAAGACATAATAAGTTAAGGACAGTTTAAGTTCCCCTTTGGTTTGTTTCACAGTGTTATGGGAGGTGTAGAAACTCTTTTAGTGTGAATTAGCAAATTCCAGTGCTGGATTACTTTAAATTATTT
This sequence comes from Harpia harpyja, assembly GCF_026419915.1. Taxonomy (NCBI): domain Eukaryota; kingdom Metazoa; phylum Chordata; class Aves; order Accipitriformes; family Accipitridae; genus Harpia; species Harpia harpyja. Next base: position 21,200,811 of record NC_068969.1, read on the forward strand.
ACCTTCTTTTTAAACTAGATAAACCCTGGTTAGAAGAGACTGTCTATGAACAAGCATTGCTCAGCCGCAGTATTTTCTAGACCACATCTATCACTGCCTTTATGGAAAAGCAGGCAAGAATCTCTGTACAATTCTTCATGATTTCCATGGATTCACAGACTACCAACATTTAAAGAGTTTATGTATACTGTTACACAAGATTCATAACGTATGCTTTAAGGCAGTGTATTTGTAATGAGTAGGAAAATTTGCTTTTACTTAGAACACCTCAAGACATCATTTAATTTCCTATCCACAGCTGAGACTCACCAACTGATTTGGAAGGAACTGCATCCTGTGTTGCCATGCTTGCTGCCAAACAAGTCACACACATTCCAAATTTAATACAAATGTTTTATGCAACAGTAAGGGTTCTTTCACATTATTTTGAATCATTACTTCACAATCCTTTTTCCCCCCCGGAAAAAAGACTCCACTGTTAATTCATAAACAAGGACTGGAGAGGAGAGGGGTTGCCAAGGCACAGTGTTTCCCAGCCAACATCACATACCTTCTCCAGGGATCTTTGTCGAGCCTGGAAGGATCTGTGTACAAATACCCACAAAACTGCATTGAATCTTCCAGAAAGGTCACCTTTCCCACTCTACCAACAAAGCTCAAAAGATTGCGCACTTTTGCAACCATTCACTGTAATCACCTCACTGGTATCTTGTGCTTCCCCATCTATTTGAAAACATAGGATATTGATAGCAGCTGCTCCTCTACTTAGTACATTGATTGCTTATCTTCTTGTTCAAGTCAAATTTTCTCTAATTAGAGTACAAAGCAGAAATACCTTGGCACAGAAAATGTTTTACTTGGTACGAAGGAGCAGTACTAATTATTATATGTTAATTTCTGAAAAAGAAATTAAGCAACGAATAAATAAATGGAATTCTTCTGATTGTTGGCAAAAGGTAACATATGAAATACGTCAACTTCTCAACAGATAAAATGGCATATTGTTTGCTACCATAATGGACATCTAATTGAACCTCTTTGAAGTGTAAAGGATAAAATAGAATTGAAAACAGCATTTGAGCCTTTTTTTTCCCCTAAAATATGTTCAACTTGGCATGACAACAAGTTAGGAAGTCTAACTGGCTGCATTTCAAACTCACATCTTGGGCCTTTTCATTCTAGATTGAAAGTTGATGCTGATGGAAAGCCTTTTACTGAATTAAAACATTTTGGATCAGGTAGTCGGTAAGGAATTAAGATGTTCAAACCCCTGATCTCAGTATGACTTTAGAGCTCCACAGCAAAGATTTTGTCATTAGGTGAAACAACAGTAAGAGTTTCCACTCTCACTTCTTGTTTTGTACCAGCTTCAGTTTTTTTATTTTACCTACATTATGTATGTTGCATTTCATTATATAGTCTATGTCCATATTTTTCACCACAAATAATGTTTTTTACATGTTTTCAACTTCATCTTAGTAGGAAACTCAAGGCCAAAACACCACAATTGTTGCAGATGCAAGCAATTATTAAAAATTGGGCTAAAAATTTGGGAGATGTAAAAATCTTGATTTTTTACTTCATCTTCTTGTGGGACATTTCTTTATAGGGTTAATAGGCAGCAGTTACCTATATAAGTGAAATACACTTAAATATACTGTATTTCAAAGAGTCTCACCAAGATTTTTGTGGAAATTCATTTAACATCCTTAGTTCAGCTATGCTGCTCACTCAGTGTCTGGTCACTTTATCCCTTTTCATTACATATAAACAGACCTTAATAACAGACTGTTTTCCCTAATAAGTCTTCCATTTTTCTAATTGCTTCTAAATCACATCCCTAAGTGTTCTGCTGAATGGAGAACAGATACTGCTGAGATCAGAAGTTAAAAAGACACCTTGCTACAGTCTTCACTGAAAGCAGGGGGATCTGCATTTTAACACACATTCTGCAATCCCACATTAGAGGCTAGCAAGCTGTATGCTTAAGAATTGACCACTCGGGCACTATCTAGCCCAAGATTTAAAGACTGGTAACAGTTTAAGGTGCACACAGCTTTTTATGTGTGTTAAGCTGTTCACGTTAAAGTACCTCGTGCCCAGGAGACGTTTCCAGTAGGTTCACTTCACATATTCTACTGCAACCTTTTGCCCTAGCTTACACAAGACCTTAACAGGGATATAATTCTTGAGCATCTCATGTGAAACTGTTCTTCCCTTAGCTGTACTTGCTTTATTTTCCCATATATTCTGCTTTGCTAAAGATGCTCAAAATAGGCTCAAATAGCTCCAATTATGCGAAGCACAATGCGATATGTCAGTATAGCACAGCAAGGGCAAGGAGAAGACTGGCATGTGGGAGTAACACATCAGAGTTGTACAAGCTAACCAAAAAAAATTTTACAGTTGCTTCAACATGTAAAAGAATAGACAAGTTTTTTTAGTTTTTTTTACTCTCTCCTGCTATATTCTAGTAACAGATTCTTATTTCTGCTCCCCAGATTTCCTCAGGGACACATCTTTCCCATTAACTGATCGACTGAGGTCTGACTCTCTCTTTTTTTTAATTTGACTCTTTTACTTTATCATCACCATTTTGAGGACTTGATTCCAGCCCTTAGCTGTCAAAGGATTTGCCTTTTTTGCCCTGCCCTTCATAGTAACTTTCAGTGTGTGTTTACTTAAAATAGACTGCCAGTACATGAACTGTTTCGTGGGAGCCAGACCAAGATGAGTTTTTTCCCCTATGATTGCTTTTCTATCTAGCATTTCATGTGTGGTTTTTTTTTGTTTTAAATGGGGCTATGCACAAGGGATGAAGCATATGTCAAGTAGTTTGTGGATGTTTGGTTTAGAAACCACAGTTAACCCACAGATTGTAAAATAGAGCGTGCACTGAAATGTTCATTAGCCATCTCTGGTTTGGAATTTCATATTTTAAACTTCTCAATAATCCATCAATAACAGTTCTGTACTTTTGGGAAGTATTAAATAACTAGAAGCATTAGGTAACTTCCAGAACAACCTGCCTGCATGTCTCGCTAGCAATTGCAACAAGATGCAATTTCATGAGACACTAAAGCAATTTGGGTGACTCACCACAACATCCCTTAAACACAAGATGCCCACAGTGAGCTCTTCCAGGCTATCTTGGCAAAATGACATGTTCCTACTCTCCATTTACAGCACATTAAAGAAGTGCTGTGCCACCCATTTTCCGTGAAGAAGGATCCTCCCCGTTCCTTGCTCTCCACATGGCTCTTTCAATCAAGGAGTTAGCATAGCAAAGGATGCAGCAGCCGTTCAGACACATAATCCTGAATTCTCTTCAGCTGCTACTTTTGCTTGCATTAAAGTCACAACAAATCATATCAGCTATTAAAATATTCTGCAGAACAACATGGATTGAACTAACGACAAAGCAATCACAGTCATCTGCTTCCTCGCAATCAGTCTGAGCCGTGGCTGGTTGCTCATAATGTGAGGGCATATTAAAGGCCATAACTTTCTCTCCCTCTCTCTCTTATCAAACACAAGCTCTTTTTCCTATTGAGTGTCCTTCTGTAAAACCTTTATGCTTTTCAAATGGGCAAGACTCCTGGATTACATTTTTTGACAAGATAGATGAGACTACTTTTCACATGAGACCAAGGAAAGTAATGAGCTGTAATCTTTGAGCTGGAAGATATCTATCTTTTTTAATTACAGGTAGATTATTTCTATATTAGCCCCCACGGCAAAAGACAGTGCCGCGTAGGTTTTTCAAAGCAGTGCTGCATCAAGAGGAAGGGATTATAAGTGTTTGGGATCCTGGCAGAAAAAAAAGGGATTTTCAAACCTGAGTCTATTTTGAATTTTATAAGTCCATGCTATTTATGTTATTCAGCAAGCAGGTATTTTGACACTGTTATTCACTACAAGTAATAAGATATTGCCATCATGTCAGTGAGCTGGTTATTAGATGGTCCCTACCAACATTTCTGCCTTAGTCTGACATGTCTCCACTGTCCTTGTCAAAGGAAGCCGCAGCCCTCACATCAGTTAGAACAATTTAAACCCATTTAACCAAAATATCTGTTTGCATACTTATTTTCAAATATAGATTCCCTTTACCTTATGCCTGAAGGAAGGAAATGTTCTTACTTTCTGAATGTTAGGCTTTTTAATCATCCCTGATTTATGCTTCATGACTTGGCCTGAAAATAATCCTTTAACTTGTCATACTTCCTGGGACAGTCTTGTCTTATCTAGCTAGCTTATATGTGAAAAAACAGAAGTGGTTTCTTGTTGAGCCTTGCCTCCTCATGTCCAGCTCCCATTTAACCACTTTCACAGCCATGGCTTTGCTAGGGAGAACTATCACAGTAGCTTATGGAAAAAGATCAAATCATTCTCCAGCAGGGATTTTAGAAGAGATGTTATTCATGTGGTCCCATTCTGTTTTGCTCTCAGAGACCGTGATGCTTCCCCAAGATACGTCTTTTATTTTGTACTAACAATTTTTGCTTTTCCACTTGTGTGTGCCAAGACTTTGATAATGTCTGGACCCTTGGAGGTACGCTGTCAAGGGCAGGACAGCTTGACCTACTGCAGAGATGAGCATGTTGAGCGTTTCACCTCCTCGTGATCAGCTTAGTGACTTAAAAAGGGGGGCATGACCGAGGGCCTCATCTACAGCCTCCAAAACAGATGCCTCTTCTTGTAGCACAGCTACTTTTCTCAGTCCTGCTCCTAAGAGAAACCTGGAGTGAAATCCGGATGCTACTGATATCCCAGCTGAGCCATAGAGAATAAAACCAGGATCCAGGAAAAGTGTAGCTTGAAAGTTATTGGAGAACAGCTATATCAAAATATTTATTGTTTGGAGCCAAACTATGTCACAGTTCTGGTGATGACATTTCTTCTTTTTTTTTCTTTTTTCTTTTAAATGGAAGTTTATTTCTTGTGAATGGTTCTTGTTTTGTGTGGAAAATGATTAGAAAATGTAGGAGTTCCCTGGGAAGCAGCACTGACAGTGAAATTTCACAGAGCCCTACTCTTTTTTAAGTTTATTTCTCAGCACTCTGTTGAAAACACTTCCAGGACTGAGTCCGTGCTGAAACCCGCTGAAGCAAAAGAGTATGGCTCCTTGTAAGGGATGAAGAATGACATAGACACTTCAACATCTTGAGAAAATAGGAAAAGTAAAGATAGCAGAGAGAAGGGAAGAGGAAGACTTTAAAACAGAAGCAAGAAAGAGTAAAGGGGAATCAGGTAAAGAGACAAAGAAGTCTAAAAGAAACTAAAAAATGAGTTTAGGATGGAAGTCCATGATGGAAGTCCCTCAGTTATTGAATTGAGCACTCTCCACCTGGAAATTATTATTACGTGAACATTCAAAAATAAAGCTGAAAAGCAGAAAGCTGTAGCAAAGTGAACTCATGCTAAAGGAAGCCTTTAACAAGTTTTACTTCCCGTATTGCACCTCACAGGTTATATAACTTTACATTTAATGGGTATTCTCAGCTGGAGTCCTATTCGTGAACTGAAGGGAATGCTATTAGTATGCTAATCAGTTCTGCAGAGTAAATTGGTTATAAGGGTGGGGTTCTAGGGAAAGGTACTTTAGGGGAATATTTTTTAATTAGCACACTATGAAGTCTATTCTCCCCTCAATGCCTGTGCATATCCCCTATTGACATTAACTTCAGCCACACAACTTCTATTGAAATCAAGGGGGATTGCATGACTCTGCTCCAAAGCAATCCGAACGTATTCGCGGGAAGGGATGATGGCCACTCTCTAATCTGCAGCTGTAGAAGTGCTGGCAGGTTCCAAGCACGGCTCTTGCAGTAGGAAGCATTGCTTATGTCCCATCAGGCACTCCCGTTTGAAGGTACGTGGATTCTCACACGCAGGATGTTCAGAAAGGAGAGTTCAACCTTAATTTCAGTTGACTGTCAGTTTTTATACCAAATTCCAGATGGGCTTAGTGCTTATCCTGGACTCAGGCTAAATTCACATTTGCTGCAGATGGACTTGTAGAGTTTATCACTGGTGCTTGGAATACCTGAGAGACTCAGTCCTGCAAAACAATATTGCTCTCTGATTATTTTTTTTTTTATTAAAAAAGTTTCTTAGGTTCACAAGCCTCAAATGAACCTTTAGAAGAGTTGATGGAGAAAATAATTAAAGCAGCAAGAAAAATGGTGTTTTGGGAATCATAATGTGAATAATGAAAACAGGCAATAATTTGCAGTTTGGTATGTGGATTTTATCACTTGAGCCACATTCTTTTAAATTCTTTTCCTTCAATATCAGCCACCCTCAGGAGAGATACAGTTTTCAAAGTGCAATGCCCAAACTTCCATTTCCTATATAATGTCTCACAGACCTTATGCTAGAGCCTTCCCACTTGATCCCTCCAACTTAAACAACACCAAAAGTTGGCTTTTTATTCTAATACTTCTGGTCTGCTAAATTTTAATTGCAGTGTTAATATAAAGTACTTTGGAATCAGTTCTTTTATCAGGAACCTTGAGGCCTATCTGTTGATGAAGAGTCCTGCTTGAGAGCTGGATATCATGTAGCCATGAGACAGAGGACATTGTTAAAGGAAAGTCAGCAGCTATAGGATTTCTGCAAAAACTAGTCATCTAACACCTCTGCAAGCCCCAAGGTTTTCTAAGTGCATCTCACGCATGCCCCCACACTGGATGGGGAGTAAAATACTGCTGAACATACTGAAGCTCCTATTTACTATAACAAGGCCAGATTTTCATCCTCTACTTTCATTTATTTATGTTTTATTATGGAACAATTCAATATAATCTGAGATTTAAATCCTTGAGAGAAAGTTAAGCTGCCTCTATGATATTTTTGACCAAAGTTTCAAAAGGGCTCCAGCATTACTGTAAGATCCTCTGGAAAGTCAGCTTTAATTTCCACTCTTGCAGGTAAAGGATAAGTGACAGTTCTGTTGTACTAATTTCTGAGTAAATTTATTTCACTGAATTAAATGGTTTTAACATTATTAGAACACAATACTGTCTCACAAAAAGTAAAAGATCATTGGGGGTTTCAAGGACCTCAGCCTTAATCTCATTGCAATAACCACCTCAAACATATGCCTAAGGATTATTAAAATACTGAAGAAATGTTGTATTAGAACACATGAATGGAGAGTATTGGTTAATTGATCTACACATCAGGTGTCCTAACAGCCTTATCTCCTTTATCTCGGGCTCAAGAGATATTTATAAAGACAACTCACCGTTTGCTGCCTTTTTTTTTTTTTTAATACAGGCTAATAATTAATCTTTCAGAGGAAATGAGAAGATAGTTAAGATGATCTGGAACTGTTTGCTACTGAACCTAAATCTCGGAGGTAAAAAAATTCAAGGCTACAGATGAGAACAGTAAATATAAACATAGCAAATACAACCCCCACATCCTAAAGCCCCACTGAAACCAATAAACAGGACACATCACAAATATAGCTTCTCTAATTGGTATGGATTTTCTTCTGCAACCTGACTTCAGACCCAGATTGAAAGGCTGGAGGGCATTTACAGTGCTTTGCCTAACACAGGCCATGAGACTCTCCTGAATTAATTCTTGAGAGAACTAGAGCAGATCATGCGGGAAAACTTGCAGTCTCAAATTTGACAGAGAATCAGCCACAGCCTATTCTCCAACAGTTAATCACCTTAACTACAAGCATTGAAGATATTTCTAGAGTGATTTAAACTCCTAACCACTACTAAACTAGAAGAATGTACTTCTTATATCTGCCTTCCCTGTTCACAGTGAGTGATTAAAACTTTAATGATTTCTTGCATGATGGTCCAAACTTTTCCATTTTAAGGACTACATATTTCTTTTTATGGAGCTTCCACTGGCCAAATATGAAGTTAAAATGCTCGCAACCCACTCTTCCTATAAGGGCTGTCGTCAGCTTGCAGAACACACTAAAGGATTTACAGCTACAATAAATCATAGATAAGATGGGACTGATGGACATGCTGGAGGTTATAGGAGTTTAATCTAATCGAGACGAGCTATCCCAAATCTTTTAACAAGTCGTCCTTGAGGTCCTTTCACTACTCCCATCCTTCCCATCTGTGAATTCAAGAACTGGGCATGACACTATTAGCTGCTTTAGTGCCCCTTAGGGCAGACCAGCCCCTTAATTCCCATTTGAGTTTTCCTGGTCCATACATCACTGATCTTGTAGTAGAAATCTGTCTCTTCTCCCCAGAATATTAGCTCACACCATTCTCCCAGCAGTCGAGCAATCACGAACTCTGGTACGAGGGATTCAGCAGAACCACGTGAACAAGATGGAGACAGAGCCCTGGGTTAGATAAGAGCAAGTGGACTATGAACGTGTAACCCAAGCTGGAGCCCTGCCAAGGGTCTGACATTTATTAGCCAGTGTAGAATGCAACACTGATGGGGTCGGCTACTATATCAATGTAATTTATGTTAGTAACATGGTGTGGTCATCTATATTAAACAAAAAAAAGGTGTATGGAGCATAATCTTACCCATTACTATGTCAGAAGCTCATGTTCAGCTTGGTTAGCCACCATGATCCCTAAGGGCTTTCTCAGAATAACTGTTTCCCAGAGCTGAGCCTGACATCAGTGAAGTTTCATTGTTCCTATGTGTGATTTTACATATGGTTGTACTAAAATGCCTGTTTCTTAATCTGGATGCAAAGAGGTGGTCCATATAGTTTTGTATCGGTGATTTGTCCTCCTCTTTTTAAGCATTCTTCAAAACCCAGAGTCGTTTTGCAACCCAGAAAGCCAACTGCATCCTGGGCTGCATCAAAAGAAGCGTGACAGCAGGTCGAGGGAGGTGATTCTCCCCCTCTACTCCGCTCTGGTGAGACCCCGCCTGCAGTACTGCGTCCAGATCTGGGTCCCCCAACATTAGGAGGACATGGACCTGTTGGAGCGAGTCCAGAGGAGCGCCACGAAGATGATCAGAGGGCTGGAGCACCTCTCCTATGAGGACAGGCCAAGAGAGTTGGGGTTGTTCAGCCTGGAGAAGAGAAGGCTCCAGGGAGACCTTAGAGCAGCCTTCCAGCACCTAAAGGGGACCTTGCAAGAAAGCGGGAGAGGGAGTTTTTACAGGGGCAGGTAGTGATAGGACAAGGGGTAACGGCTTTAAACTGAAAGAGGGTAGCTTTAGATTAGATGCAAGGCAGAAGTTTTTCCCTGTGAGGGTGGTGAGGCACCGGAACAGGTTGCCCAGAGAGGCTGTGGCTGCCCCATCCTTGGAAGTGTTCAAGGCCAGGTTGGATGGGGCTTTGAGCAACCTGGTCCAGTGGAAGGTGTCCCTGCCCATGGCAGGGGGGTTGGAGCTAGATGATTGTTAAGGTCCCTTCCAACCCAAACCGTTCTATTCTGTGATTCTGTGATTTGCAGACTTGCTCAGTAACAACTATTTTTCCTTTGAAATCATAAATAAGATACCTAAAATAACAAAGGGATAAGAAATTCATGGAGTCATCAGAAGAAGAAATACATAGCTAATAAAGATCACTTCTTAGAGTTAGTCTGAGCCTTGTCAGCCAATTTTTAATCCATTTTATGTGAACTATTTATTTTGTATCTCTCTATTTTTTTTAATCAGTGTCATGCAGTACCAAGTCAAACGCTTTATAGAAGGCTATTACATGAACATTATTATGATTATCAACAAAATTTGTAATCTCATTCACAAAAAAGTAATTTTGACAGGATCTGCTTTCCCTAAGCCCACGTTGATTGGCATTAATTAGATTTCTACCGTTAATCCTTTATTAATCGAGTTCTACATCAGCCATTCCAGGACCAGTATCAATCTGACAAACCTGTAATTACCAGGGTCATCTCATTTTACTCTTTTAAATACTGGAACAACATTTGCTTTTCCCAGCCTCCTGGAACTCCCCCACCATTCCTAAACTCATTTAAAAATTCACAATAGCAGCTGGAGGAACTCAAGCACAGAGCACACTCTTATCAGCCACTACAAGATTTGGCAAACTTGTAGTAGCACCGGGCTGTTCAAGGCATTGCTTTTAGCTGTCTCATTGGTCACAGGCTCACAGTAGTGTTGCAAAAGATGCAGTCCGGGTTGATTAAGCCAGGCTCTTAATAAACAGAAGGTAAAGAGAGAGAGATAAGAAAGAAGAAATCAGACAAAAAAGAAAAGGATGCTTGAAGCAGAGTTGACAGCAAATCCCACGGTTCATACTCCATGCCCTGCAGAAGGTGTCCTTGTGAGCTCCCTCTGCAGGTCCCCTCTCCAGCCCGGATGAGGAACCGTGTGGCCATGCCAAGGCCTGGGGACAATCCACTCGTCCCGGTTCTCACCCTGTGATCCCCAAAGCTCGCTGAAGAAGCGTCGAGAGTTTCACCTCAGTTCTCACCCAGAACTGCTTTAATGTTGACAATCAGAGCCTGGAAGCAAGTCATTCTATGCAAATCTTCACCTGCAAATCTCGGAGCTTCTTAAAATACCTTGAAGTTGTTGACATCTTCAAAGTGCAGTTCTGGATGGTTCTTCTTTCATAGTCAAGAGGTGAGGTAGGACAGAGGCAATACTGGCATTTTCCCTCTTTACACATTATCCTCTGGCCAAAGGTCTCCCTCTGATATTGGGGATGCACTGGGGATTAACATCTGTATTTTCAAAGGCTCTGAAATGCAAAGCTGGTTTTCTCTAGTTATAACCATTAGGCACCCAGAGTAAAAGGATTAAAAATTCTGTACAGATGGAAATACCTGGAGCAGAACGCTGGTTTCAGAGTGCAGTTCTGCAGCTGGTGTTTCCTGGTGGCCAGCTGTAGCTGCTCTGGAGGTAGGCTTAGGTGCCTGCATCTCCCACACACTGCAGAAGGCAGCCGAGAGACCATCTCAGTGTTTGACACCAAGCGCAGAAGTTAGTGATCTCCAAGTCTCCTTTTTAAATGCAGCTTTTTTCTTGCAGTTCACCTTTCTAATCCTCAGCCAAAAGCCTCACTTCTAAGGAAGCTCCAAGGATGCAATGAAACCTCAATATTGCCTTTATTTTGTCATCTAATGAGTCCTGGTGTCCAAGACACCAGTTTTATTCCATTCTTTTCTGACCCTCTTCTCTTTTCCACCAGTTATCTTAACTCAGTCTTAGGGTGGTCTGGATAACCCCGTTTCTTTGAGCTAATTTTGTCCGTCTCATTTTGTCTTCTATCAAGCTATACCATTCCAGAAGGCTGGAGGACTTATTAAATTTTCAGCCCTTTTCCAACAAGCAAGCACATGGTCTAGATAATTCTGCTAGACAAGAATATTTTTTCAAGAAATCCTTTTTGTTTTAATGGTAGAAACTTATCTTAGAGTAAGATTAATATTAATCTATAGAAAAGAACAAGATAAAGATAGATTTCACCTATTAAATTTAAGAATGACAATCAGTTAAGTGTCTACTAAGTACAGCTAAATTAAAATGAAATACCAAGAGAAGTACATATGACAGGCTATAGTGTATTAAATGGTTTCATTATCCTCTGATATAATGAATAACAAATGGATTTGGAAATTGATGCAATGTTTTGAAAAAAGTATTCCTGTAGAATTACAATAAAATTAGGCTGAATTTATGTTTCCACCATTACAATTTTCACTGCCATCTCACAATGTTAGCTGTGGTTTTTAATGCCTGTTTATGTGCCTTTCTTGAGTAGAATTTGAAATTAGTTGATCAGTTATCATGTAAGAACTGCTTAAGAATAAATCCATATTAAATTAGAAAAACTAGGTGAGATAAGAATGTAGTATTTGTAATGTCAGTAGGGAAAAAAGTAAAGACAGCAATATGTTTAAATTAGAAATGAACTAATTTAATTAGGTATTAAAGTAGCCAGTATTCACAGAGATTGTGCTGCTTCTGTATATTCTAAATAAGTTTTCTTGCAGCACAGCCTTGTTATCATGTTAAACAATTTTTAGAGTGTTATACCTGAAAGATCACAATAGATTAAATTTTGTTCAATAGATTTTACTACTGAACCAGACTATTTAAAATTCTCTATGAAATGTAAAGATGGATTTAAAATTTATGAACAGGAGCATACAATGACATAGGGCAGATAAAAAAAGTGCAATTTAACATAAAGTATTATTAGTAATAACATTGCAATCAATCACCCTTCTTATCTACTCGTATGTCTTTAGATTATATCTTTTAAAAAGCCCTAGTGAAGACAAATCATACAGTGCTGAGCTGAGCACTGCAGTTGGGGTTTTCAAAGGACCGTGGTGGAATTCATCACTTCAGTGCCCAACTCCTCGCTGGAGATTCACACAAGCTACTCCTTCTGCGTTTAGAAAAATTAAACTAGCTTTTGTTCAAGGGAGAGAAGCAAGAAATTGAAGATTCCTTTTTTTGAAGAAAAACTTCAGAACGTCTCTGCTCACCCCCTGCATGTTAATATAATCTTGAAGATTATAAAAACTGTTAAAACCAAATAAATACTTGAAATCTACAATGTTATTTTGCAGAGATTTTTAGCCCTCTTCTAATAGGTTGTTAGGCAGAAGAGGTTTTTGTTACTGTAGGTATAATTCTCAGTACTGCCTGCTGAGTAATTCCAAGGTCACGGAGAGGAAATACAAATACAAAAACTGAGGTGGGGGAAAGGCATCAAATGGGAATAATACTGTTCTCCTTTGCAAAGAGCACTAGGGGCTGAAGAGGAAGACCAACAGACAAATGTAGCTTCAGCATCATTCTCTGTTGTTTTCTTTATTGTTTTGTTCCTTCCAAGATGTCAACAAGAAATAAATAATGTGTCAGAAATTCAGGAAATTAAGAGGTCACAACAAAAACAACCAGCAAAAGAGATTGCAATCTAAATTATCCAGGGGAAAGACATTTAGAAGTGAAGTGGAGATGGTGCCAGCGATGTGGAAGAGAAAGGAAAAGCAGCAGAAAGGGAAAAAAATCTCAGCATGTAAACAAACACAGACATTTACTGTAATTAAGCCGGTAACACTCAGCAGATAGCATGCAGCCTGGTCCCTGGCTGCCATCAGCTTTCCTGCTGCTGCCAGCCCACAAGATTTCTGCAGCAAAGGTTGGGCATGTCACCAGCCCCTTGATGGGAGGCAGTGTGCTGTCAGGGAGGTCTTGTTTGCCATGAAAAATAGCCAGAGATTTACCTTGAAACTGAGTTTTCCAGCCCGCCTAGTGTTGCAGTTTAATCAATACTTCACTTTGATGGCTTTGTTACATTAGGACTAAAATGAAGTTTACGGTCAGTTCAAAAGATCTTAAATCCTAGCAATCACCCTCAAAACATCTCTTCCATTGTTTTTCCCTGGCCAGCTGGGTGTTAATAAGCACCAGGATTAAGGAGGTAGTACTAAAACACTCCTAATCCATGGCAACCCAGGAGGAACTAAAGGCTACTCGCTATTGTCTGAAACTGTATGGAAAGCTCCAAATAAATTAGACACTTTGAAATTTTTGATTGCTTTACTTTTCCTCTCGTCTCTGCCATCCTCTTCTGCAAGAGACAGCAAACGGTGCCAGGAAGATAATACATTCCAGGCATACGAATCCGGAGACACTAATTCATGCACAGTCAGTTCTTTTCCAAACCTATGCTAATATTACATGGAAAAAGCTGCTGGAGTTAAGTGACAGAATGGTTAGCTGCATTGCTGTCCTATGACCAGCCCAAAGCTCCTTACCTGACAGATTAAATGAAAATTTTGTAGTGTGTGTGCAGAGGTGCGAGGTGTGCAGGTGTCACAGGGTATTCCAGTGGCTAAGAAATGCGTTGCAAGAGGAGAAACAGTGAAGCTGAGAGCAGCTGGCTCCCGAGCCAGCTCCCTGCTAGGGAAGAGGCTTACACAATTGCAGAATATTCTTCTTTTCCACTTCCATATTAAAGCAACACTGTAGGGGCTGTAGTCTTGCTGCATATCTATTGTCTGTGAGGACTAACTTGCAGGTGGTTTAACTGGGGAGTGTTCGACCAAAGCCACAGGGAGATGTCTTCTCCCGCATGAAAGGTATTAAATTAATCCATACAGTTGCTTTCTTCTGTCTTTCAGGTTTGTCTTCGGGAATGTGCCTCTCTGGCTCGCGTACGGGTTCTTTAGATATTTGTGTGGTCTCATCTGATCAGCTAAACACTCCTTTTGCTAGAAACTGCCTCTGTTAGGTTGAGGTACTGGTGAGCAAAAGGGTATGCTCTCCTACCCACCACCGTCCATGAACAGGGGCAAAGGGACCTCAGAGAGCATCTGCAGCATCAAGCCTTGTCTGTCTTAGTGGAAAGATTTCAACACAGCACTGAGAGTACGGTACATATCAAATGAGTGATATAGCCTGTTATTTAGAAGAATGGCGCTGAGAAAAAATCCAGAGTCTTACCAGAAATTAATAAAAGGCAATATTGTACATTTCTTTCCTTATCTTGTTCCAAACAACCTTTCTACGTAGTTCTTCCTTATTATGCTTCAAATCATGCAGCATTTTTAAAGATGCTACCAGTAGTCCCTATTCCATGTCCTAGCTAATGTTTTTGATGGTAATCACATATACGATTATCTCTTGTATGACTTGCATTTAACTTAGACTATGAGTTTGTTGTGTATTTTGCAGATTCATGGTTCTGAAGCAAATTTGATGGATGGCAATCACCTAAACAGGTACAGGATCAGCAAATTTCTGCAGTGAAGAATAGGGTACTTTTATAGTATTCCTATTAGTTTAGAGACCAGAGTTCTTGTAGGTCAGCTAATCTAGCAGGAGGTGAGGCAGGAGGTTGGCTGCTCTGTTGGCAGAAGCAGTCACAGGCAGAGCAGGTGTCAGGAATGGAGATGCGGGAAGGGCCTGGGTGACTTTGGGGTTTGAAGCTCTAGGAAGCCATTCCAGGTGATTTTCCACACAGCTGTGGATATTCTGGCTTGCTTTGCTGAGGTATTTTGGCCTTCCCATGCGCGGTGTGAGGAGGTTGGATGTACGTGTCTGGGCTATGGCTTCCTCTCAGGGTCAGGAACCTAAACCATAAGGGTTGCAGGGCCAAGGCTGGAACCGTCCCAAATGACCCAAGTACCCTTAAAAGCAAAAGAGCAGGGGTGAAAGCTGTTCCTCAGAGGGCTGTGGAAGATGTCACCACTATAATGCCAGCAGGAGACCCTCCTGCATTCATAGCTCCTTCTCACACAGTGCAAACTGAGAAGAGATGTGCCTCTTTTTCCCCATTGAAACTTTGGGGATTTCAGATGCCTTACGCTTTTGTAAGGCATTTTCTGAAATTACGGAGTCTGTGAAAGTGCACTCTCCATTTTGTTATTCATTAACTGCCTTCAGCTCTTTAGTATGCCACTGCATCCTCCTTCTTCTGAGAGCCAGGGAGAGAGATGACAGAGCAAAGGGCAGCACAGACAACATCAAGAAGCCAGAAAAGCAAGGGAAGCAGGGAAAGATTGTTTCATCCTTTTCTTACAGCCACTTATTTCCATGCTGAAAAGCAGCATGTGGGCTGTGATGCTTTACTTTGCATTTTACACTGAAACTATGAGAACTATTCTCAACTTATCACTGAAGGGGAATGGCCCAGTGCAGTTCTAGTCTGATGGAATTAAACTACGACCATTAAACGAACCTACCACTGGAAAGCGGGAAGAGGAGCTGCTGAAATATTCAGCTTTCAATTATAATGTGTCATCTACTACATCAGATTATTTATCTGGGAAGGAAGGGGCTGTAGTTTTCTCCCTGTTAGACTAGCTTCTGCTCTTCAAGGGTGCTCATCAAGATCATACTCAAGTGACATAAAATACTTGAGAGGACTTTGTCCTTTTCAGTTGCTTCCACTATTTATTTTCTTACTTGTGCTGGTTTTGGCTTGGATAGAGTTAATTTCTCCACAGTAGCTGGTATGGGGCTACGTTTTGGATTTGTGCTGAAACAGTATTGATAATTCAGGGATGTTTTAGCTATTGCTGAGCAGTGCTTTCCCAGAGCCAAGGGCTTTTCTGCTCCTCAGCCCACCCCACCAGCGAGGAGGCTGGGGGGGCACAAGGAGTTGGGAGTGGATACAGCTGGGACAGCTGACCCCAACTGATCCCAGGGATATTCCAGACCATAGGACGTCATGCTCAGCAGATAAAGCTGGGGAAGAAGAAGGAAGGGGTCACATTTGGAGCGACGGCGTTTGTCTTCCCAAGTCACCGTTACACGTGATGGAGCCCTGCTTTCCCGGAGATGGCTGAACACCTGCCTGCCCATGGGACATGGTGAATGAATTTCTGGTTTTGCTTTGCTTGCTTGCGTGCGGCTTTTGCTTTATCTATGAAACTGTCTTTATCTCAACCCACAAGTTTTCTCACTTTTACCCTTTTGATTCTCTCCCCCATCCCACTGGCGGGAAGTGAGTCAGCGGCTGTGTGGGGCTGAGTTGCTGGCTGGGGTTAAGCCACGACATTATTCTATAAACCTGAACTTTGATAGCCTACTCTGTTTTCCCACCTTCCGCCACCTTTTGTCTACTGAATTTATTAATAGCTGTAAGTGGGTTGCTGACATACCCAGGAATTACCCATGTGCTCTGAGCCCTTTTAAGTTGCAGTGAGACTAGTGAAGAAAGATTGCTAAGTGCCTCAAATACCAAGCTGGGATTCAGGGAGGCCAGATTGGACTCTCCTCAGCAGGTTCCCTTAAGACCCTCGGGGAATGCCCTTTTCCCCTGGGTTTCAATCCCTGTCCAGAAAGCACGGGTCCCTTTCCTTCTCCCTGACCTGCATTGTAGTGACGGCATTCAAACACTGTAACAGATAGGAAATAGCTATATTAGCTTGTAATAAGCATTAGTCTACTTATCTTTCTAAAAGTACCATAGTTCTTTTCCTGTAAAAGAGGTCTTTCTTTAAAATGAATTGATGGAGTATAAGCTAGGCAGTAGCAGCCCTGTATCCATTACTACTGGAGGTCTTCTCCCTAAAACCCTTCAGAGGGAACTCCTCCTTTGCACGGACAGACTACGCAGCGCGAGCCGTGCAGTCACAGCCTGGCACATCCAGGTCCGTCAGCACTTCAGCCTCAGTGCCACCTAAGTGCTAAAATCAGCTATGTTTGCAGTCCAGGAATTTTCACAAAGAAACTCATGTTGCTCTGTAAGCTGCTCTATAA
The DNA here is from genome assembly GCF_026419915.1 of Harpia harpyja. Classification (NCBI taxonomy): domain Eukaryota; kingdom Metazoa; phylum Chordata; class Aves; order Accipitriformes; family Accipitridae; genus Harpia; species Harpia harpyja. The sequence goes on from NC_068969.1 coordinate 21,217,971, forward strand.
AAGAAAGCAAGAGTGGCAGAGTGGGCCATGGAGACAAGGAAGCAGCACTTAAAAAAGACTAATTGTGATTAATATATTCCATTTCTACTGTAAGAATTATTATTCATGGATATGTCTTGCAAACACAATGTGACAGGGCTAAGAAAGCATACAGGCGTGTTCACCTATTCTTAGCTCAGTGTACAAGAAGTTTCTGTTTTGAGGCAAGGACTCATTTTACAGATCACACTTGAACAATTTTAGGATAATTGAGGCAGCTGTTGGTAAAAAACTCTGTAGCTTGAAAATCACTTGAATGTTTAAACTGTAAGTAGTAAACTGTTATTCCCAGGTATTTGGTGAAGCAGAAGGAGAAAACACTTCACTTCTTACCTTGGTATAAGTTTCATGAGTATTGTCTGAGAAGTTGCTTCGTATTGCCAAGTTAAGAGACCAGTTTTATGGTGAAGGAACTGGGAGAGGGTTTAACATGTTTCAGTTCCTGTCTCCCTACGACACTGAAGACAAGACCTCAAGTCTTCATATCATTATTGAGTCAAGCATTTTTTGCTTCTTCCCTGTCGTATGATCACTGCCGTAAATATCAGTCTCTCCATATTTATGAATACATTTCATTTTACACGCAGAGCAAAATCACTGGGGTTGAACAGGATGCACACAGTGCAAGAAGTCAGGCATACGTCTGAATCTTAAACAAATCAGTCCCTTGTACTATATTGGTAGACTACAAAGCCTATAGTCAGGACATGCCCCTGATAGTGTATTTACATATTGCTTTGCACAACAGGGCTATTCGGTGTTTGTGTGATTCACAGCAGCCAATGGCTCCACTGGCTACATCACAAAGCAAGTGAATCCAAGTGGTGGGTAACTTTTTTTTTCCCCCAGAAGTGTGGATGTATTAAATAAGCACCTTTCTTAAGAGCAACACACACAAAGAAGAAAGCACAGCTGACCTGTGGCAACTATCCACATGTCTTGTCTTAGCTTCTGGCAAATCGGGTATTTCAAATTAGCTTAGCCTTTTATCCAGAAAGATTACATGGACTTGTATTTGCGTTATGGCAGGGCTTAGAGCCTGCCCACCAACGCTGCTGGAAGGTAAATGGTATAAGGTAACTTCATTGTGTGCCAAAGCCCTGAGCATGATACCTTAATTAACAGGAGAATCAGAGAATGGTGGCAAATCAGAACTGTTGACTGAAAAACTTATTAAAAATTTTTGACTAAACTCTACTAAAACATGCACCTAGAGCAAGTTTAGAATTAGTCCTGGTACAGAGGAGAAACAACATTATATTTCCTAGTTAGATAACATCTGTGTCTCATAACTTCTGTGTTATCCCCAAACAGAAATTTCAAGTCTTGATCAGGTCTAGGGGGAAAGAATCTTCCTCTTTGATCAGTTGTCCATCACCAGTTAAATAGACTTTCAAACTGTCTTGTATCCTACCCCACCTTTGCCACGCCTGCAGGTTCAATGCAAGGCAGAACATCTGTACAGAACATGGTACATACCAGGGCATTCGTTTTCCTGTGCCTGTAACACAGCAACGATCTCTGCCACAAACTAGACCAAGTCAAATGGGAGATTCCCTTTAGAAATTACACATGAGATTGGGACTCTGAACCTGCTCATGATGAGGCAGAATCATGCAAAGTTAATGAACACCGAGCTTATGTTTCTTTATCACACACATGATTAACAAAGTTTACAGATTGGTACTTGTCTGTCAAGCCCCAGTGCTGCCATTTGAAGAGTTTTTTAACAATAAAATTACTATTGAGTAATTGACATTTTCTTTTGCCTGTCAGAATATATACAAGCTGGTTTTTGCAGCTAAATTTCTCTTGAAATGTATGCAGGCATGTCTTTCCTGCTTCCAAACTGAAAATCAGATTACTGTCTTGAGTACTAGCTGGGGTCCTGATGAATGTTTATTTGGCACCATGTTCATACTGTTATGCACAAGTGCATAGAATTAAAATAATAATTTCTACTTGATTTCATGCTTCTCTGGCTTAATGGTCTCTGATGTTTTTTAGCAGATCCATTATACATACTTAAATATAGAAAAGACATACTGCAAGGGAAAAAAAGAAGAATAAACTGGTGACCAAATTTACTCCAAAGTGAAGTTGGAAAGAAAACTGCAAATATGACTTTTGCTAGGATTTCCCACTGTGTCTTTCCTGGATAATATGACACTGAGGTATTCGTAATAAACAGTGGTGTACCCAAAACAATTTTGTGCTTGTCTCGACAAAATCCTGACAATGCCTGTTTTTCCTTTAAGTGCAGTTGAATGTAATTAGCAAATTTCTCAAGGCTTGATTAAAATGTCATTTTGTGAACTTGTGGTATCTTCAGCTCCTTTTCTAAAGCCAGTCATTATCTCCTCAGCTTAACCCTATGCCAATCAAAGATCTTGTCACCAAGTAAAGTGAAATTATTTTACTCTGCAGCTTGACGGCATCCACCTCTTTCCGCCCGACACAGCTGGTGAGTACCCAGAGTGGTAGGAAGAGGTACCAAAAGGATGCTGAAACTTGCAGTCACAACAGGGGTTGTCGTTTTAGATGCCACTGTCAAAAGCCATGCCTTGGAAAAGCATCCCTTTGGGGAGTGACACTGCAGTGCCACGGAGTGTTGACAGGCTGAGAGTGCTCACTCAGGCAGTCTTACCTGTGCAGGGACTCAGGAGAGATTTCAAGGAAAGGGATGGGAGATAATGTAAACACAAGTGATGGTATGTAACATGTGCAAGCAAACATTCCCACCCCCCGAGCTACACCAGCACAGTTTACTGTTCCCAACTCCGTCACCCTTCAGCCAATTTCTTAAAATATTTGCTTTTCCATTCAAGCTCAGGTTTAAAAGAGTAGGATCAAAGCAGCTTCAGTTTCATTTGGAGTAATGGGGAGTTGCAAAAGTGAAATGCTGCCATTTGCATTGCATCAAATGGACTTTCAGTGGGAATGCGCAGGTGTCTATTCTGAGAAGGCTGAAGTGTTCATGATCTCACGATCAGCCTCAGCTTCTTCAACTGTTGTCACCACCTAAAGAGATTGTTTGTTTGTTTTTAAAATTTTTTATTAGCTTCCCTCCCTTTTCACAAAACCCAAGTTATTTTTATCTCAGTTCTGCCCGGGGAGAATGCATTGATATTGCTTAACTTTGCAAGACCTATTTATACCTTATAGCCTTACAGGATCTCACACAAGGAGAGCAAATACACTTTGGTTATAGCTCTGGAAAAACAGAACTCAGCTCCTCTCTGCCACCATACGTGAACACACACGTTCACACACTTCAACATGGAAGATATTTCATAACCTCTGTCCTTTTCCTATCGCCCAGCTTCCTAGCCAGCATTGTTCCTTCTGTGTAGCTTTTTCTGTTCTTCCAAATTTGGCTACTTTGTGCTGAATTCGAGCAATATTGGCACATTAGCTGGTAGAAATAAATCATGGAAGGAAATCTAAGGTTTACCCAAGCACCTGTTAGTACATTTTGTCATGTCTAGCATTTTTAATACATCCCATTTTTCCCCCCCCAGTAGAAAGAAGGCCAGAACGTGAGCGTTTATTTGGAATTTTCTACCACTGCTATTTTATAACCAGGGATATTTTACAATTATGTCTTCATTGTCTCAACACAAGTCATGCTTTAAATGATTAAATAAATCTTAACAAAGACATAGGATTTTCTGCACTGCTGTCTATGAGTGATTTGCATGCAAGTGAAATAGATTTGGACCTGTCCCTGAAAAAATTAATTTTCTAGGGAGCTGTGAATTTTGCATATTTAATTATTACATAAGCATTTTTGTTTGGTATTGTTCTGGTAAGTCTATATTTTATTAGGCCTCTGATGATTTATAATAATAAATGTTTGTTCAGCAACAGCTGGTCTCAGATCATTATCCTATCAAACATACTTTATTTATTTATCCCGCCTCATTTTTAACCCTTATGTGTTTTGTTTTCTTTCTCTAGTCACAGCATTTTAGCTGGAAAGAAGTGAAGATCCCTTTGAAAATAATTCATAGCAAATTAAGGTCACATGTTTCTGGAACAGACATTGGGTAGTACTTGAGCATATGAGCTACACCCCCTGCAGAATTTGTGCCGTGCTCTTGATGGATGCTGACTGCCCTCATAGTAAGGTACCCTCCAACCTTGCCACAGAGTTGTTAACCTCTTAAAAATTAGACTTTTTGCACTGGCAGCAGGCTGGATGCTACTAACTGGTATCAGTGGGAGTCCCGCTTTTGATACCATCAAGGAAGAGAAAACTACAGACCGTTAATGTCATGTTCCTTTGAAGTTTTTGGCACGCTTTACATCTAACGCTCCAATGGAGACATATGTCTCTAGAATAATAGAGAACAAAATAATCCCCATCTTGGGTAACTCAGCTAAGGGCTGTTGGTTTGGACCCACAAAAATGCATGCCAGCTTGGCTCTGCTTTCCCACCTCTGGAATACCACCTCTTGGTGGTATTCTGAGGTCCACCATGCTCTTAGTGGGATGCAGTGATCATGCAGTCCTGAATAAAAGCCAGCCTGCTTACAATGACACCATCTACATCTGCCAGAAGGAAATACTGAGGAATATATTACGGCTTCAGTCTTGCTTTTTGGGAGATGACGTGCTTGTCCCCTGACTGAAGGGGACCTTATGCCATTCATAGCATATAGATCTGAATATTTTCCTGACCAGATCAAAGCAGAATCAGGAGGGAGAAGGGAGAAACAGAGCCCTTCGTTCAGCTGCCCAGGGTTAATCACAGGAATACAGGAGATTTAAGTTCAAATCCATCTTCCTTATTTGAAGCAGAGAATTGAACTTGACACCTCTCCTCATCCCAAATCGGAGTGCATTAACCATGAGAGCAGAGAGTCAATCCTTCGGTTTTCCTCTACCTTCATCTCAGAGACAATTAAAGTTGACATTATTTAAACACAGAAGTAACTTCAAGGAAATAAAGGAGAGATTGGGTGCATCTCAGATGTCATAGTGGCTGCAGAATTTTTCTGTAGGAGCAGGAAGAAGGACACCAAACCTTAACTCAGACGAAGCAGAAAATAGAAGGCGCATAATACTGAGACAGATAATGTCACAAAGTGAGGGTCTAACTCAAAGTGTACTGAAATAATGAGCTGTATTTTCACTAATATTACAGAGCTTGAATCAGGACATGGATATCCAATTTGGACTTTTTTCAATCCTTTCTTCACATTTTTAACTGAAAAAAATGCTGACACAGAGTTGAAGATAACAGACGGATTGGTACAGCAACTATTGATCAATGCGCAATATAAATATTCCAGCTGAATAAATAACAGGCAAGGCATGACCTTCAGTAAAAGAGTTTTGAACCCCTATTTAATTTGTTGGATATATAATACTTTTTTCAAAAATACTTTAAGATATGTTCATGTGGAGATCCACCTGTTTTGAGAAGGTGTAACTTAGTATTCCAAAAATTGCAGCCTTACATGACATTCAGTTCCCTATGAGGCTAATATTCAAAAGAAATCAGAAAATCATTGAACTTAATTTCTTATGGTCAGAGGTCATCACATTTATAGAGAGAGAGCAGCCATACTTCAAGAGGGAAAAATTCTGAAATGCAAATCTCAAATAGAAGGGAGAAGGCATTTTATTTTCCCCTTACTGTTACAGGTTTGTTTTTTAAGCCTGGCTTCACTCCACCATCCTTCACCACATGGCTGGATGTCTCAAGTGATGCATCCTTTACTGATCCCTTTGTCATCATTAGAAGTGCCAGGTTCCTACTAACACTGAGTAAGAAACTCTTTTGTAAACCTCTTTTATAAAGAAATGCTTAACAGGTGATGTATACTATTCCAATTTGCAATTGGTTAAAGTTTGCTTTATGCCCCATCATTCAGAGCCTGTAACTACCTATAAGAAGTCTAAGAATTAGTGGGTCCTGTTACAGTTCATAGTAAGTAAGCAAATATTTCTAGAATCTTCTGTTATCTTTTTATTTATCTCTGGGCTATTGATTAATGGAACCCTGCTACAAAATATGACTAATGGATTTATGTAGTTTTCAGCTGCACTTATTTTTTTTTATTTTGTCTTAATAAAGCTATGGAAATACATGAGGAAAAGAATAAAGGTGAAAACCTTTCTCATTTACCCAGACATGAGTAACTATAGAATATTTTCACAGTGATCGTTGAAGAGAAAAACTTGAAAGCGCACCAAATTGGCACAGTCATCTGAAATCCTTAATGTATGTGCTATAGTAGCAGTATATTATAAGAAAGTATTGGCTTTAGATATCCCCAGTTTAGATATTCAGTGATCACTGGAAGGTGAACAACCATGCATTAACAGTATTTTGTCTTCTCATGTATGCTCATGTGGTTTTCTTGTATTATCTCATGGGAAGGGCACAAACCAGAGTATTTTTAGGAGCTAGTCTAGTAATGCTGAAAAGCAGCACTAGGACTGTGGATTTATCCATCCACATGTAAATCCACAAGACGCTCTACAATGTCAAGCTCTAGATTTCAGGGTTCTGGCTTCTAAAAGGGAATATACAATCCTAAATTCAGCATCTCACCTTTACAGCATGGTAAGATCTGCAAGTCCGCAGATGGTATTTCCAAGAGCCAGCATGCTCAGAGAGGAGCTACCAGCACCAGGGAGCACCGCAAACGGCCAGACTCGTACCTCTAGCTCCTGCCTTGCAAAAGCCTTTCTCATGCATGCGCACGCACTCGCTGCTTTGTGTTGCACTGATTCATGTTATTTCATTCAAAGATGACAAATGCACACAGTGGTTCCTGCCAGGTAAAATGCGTACACATGGATTTTAAGTGAGGCTTTTTTATGTTTGTGATCTCAAATAAAGCAAGTTTACCAAATCTTTCACTGTTCCTCAGATAGTTAGGAGTTCAGGACTAAGTTCTTAAAAAAAATACTATTTGCAACAAACATTGGAGCATGTTCAGTTATTTTCCAAGTGACTGGTCAGTCTCCTCTCTTCTCTTTCATGTCACTCAGTCACAACTCTCATCCATGAACACAGGCTATGGCAGCTGAGGCAGCAAGAACCTAAACTGATGGCATCATGTTGCTTTGGCTTTTCTCGCCAGGTCTTGTTTTCTTCTTTAATCTCTGCTGGCACCATACTCTTAGCTCTGAGTGCCACCTGCTACAAGGATCCCCACTGAACCATTTCCCAGATATATTGTACAGGCTTCTCTAACAACAGAGAAATCCTCCTTGTGAAGTCTCAGTTATTGCTTTCATACTCCAAGCAGTTCCTAAATCCAATTTATGATGATACCATTTTGATTCACAACATCTTGATCTGGTGTGTTATATAACTAAAGTGTTTGGATAAAGACTGCCAGTATGCACAGCATTATTGGTATTGAAGAGCCTTCCTATTTCACTGTGTACTTTACAAATATACTGTGACAGTTTCCCCTTAAGATTTTTAGAAGTTAAGAGTAGGGGAAAAAACTAAAAGGGCAGGAGAAGCTAAGTCTCAAAGTAGAGATCAGCTGTGTAGACCTTTTAAATGCATCCTATGGGAATTGCTGCTCCTCTTTTTCTATAAAAAACCCAAACTGACAGATTGATTTTCAAGTCTTCTTTTATTGGGCTGATACAAGAACAGCCAAAAGTACTCAGAATTTTTTGCGTTTTGTTGGTAAGCATAGTAAGCCACATTCTCTTCTCACTAACCCTTTCTTTAAATGAAGGCAAAGTTTGAAGCTGGTTAATGGTATTGATACTTGTTGATTTTATACTTTTTTAAAATAAGGGGTGGAGCAGGGAGAAAGAAACAAGAGACCAATCAGGTAAATAAAAATATGTTTGTATAGAGCTTAACTTTGTTGGGCCTGAGAAAAAGCAATAAGCAGAAGAATATGCAGCAAGTATGGTGAGACATCTCTAAGTCTGCAACCACAATTGAGATGGTCCTTTGAGAAGTCCCAAGACCCAGAAATAGATTTTATATGGCCTGAAGAAAGACCATAGGAAGGCAAGAAAGAAATACTTATGAATAAGATGTGGAGGGGTTTTTTTTTGTTATGGCTAGATGGGCAGCTGCAAGGGAAAGGTGTTTCGGGGTTTTTGGTAAGAGAGGAATGTGTAATATATACATAGTTTGAAGCAATAGAGAGAAGAGGCAAAGGTGACTTGTAGATCAAGAATTCAAGTGACATGGAGAAAAATTATATGACTTAGTAGTAGGGAAGATTTGGAAAAGAAGGTTAAGATGTTACTGGTTTGGTCATGTTTATATTAATGAAGTGATCTAAGAACAGCAGATCAAAAGCTTCAGTTTGAAGTAAATTAACTTGTGCAATATCTTCCACTTTTCTATTTAAAAGTATTTTGTATTCTTCCTTTGAAGATGAACTGAATTTAGAATTGCTATAGGACCAACTTCTGTAAGTCAGAAGAAACAAGTAGAATTGTGGCTTATGAAATGGCAACAGACGTGTAAAGTTAAGACTTGCAAACTTCTCTGTAACACAGAGAAATATTCCTGTTCCAGCATTCCTCCTTCCCAGGCAGCTCACATTTATGTACTCAATCTAGTGAAATGCATCTTCAGAAAATTCTGCAGTGTTAGAAGACTGACACATTCATGAGTCAAAGCCCTCAGCAATCCACACAGTACTACTGCATTAAATTTTCTATAATGTATTACGATTCATACCTGTAAGTGAAATAGCAGTAAACCATATCTGGCTTTTCAAGCACTATAAACTGGAAAATGTTAACGTCTTACATATTTACAATCATATGCACATAAACAGAGCTTGAGTCATCAACTCCTGATGTAACAGGGCCATATTCAGTGACAAGGGACTTGGAACAGTGACTTGGATGGACAAATATTGGGGGCTGGAATAGATCTTCTCTGTTCATACAGTTTGCAGGCAGTTAGTCTGATTCAAATATCACTGAAAGAAATGGAAAGACCCCCAGACTTAGGAAAGAAATGCTTAAAGCAATCTAAGGCTAATATTTGCAATGCTTTGGGATGTCCTTGAGAAGGCACAACTTTCAGATTATATGCCTGCATCAATCTGACATCCAGGTACCTTAGAGTCATGACTATTCCATTTTCTCAATGTTTGCAAGGGAGCACCGGATCATCCACACGTGAGACAGGGAAAAAGACACAAGCTAAGTTATTCTGTAAAACCTCACAGGAAAGTCTCAGCTGACTTAAGAAATAAACATTTCTCAAGACCCAACCCGGTGTCCCAACCACTATTCTTCACTGCTGCCCATCCAGACATCCTTACGTAGCCAAATTCCACTGACAAATTGTGCAACCTAAAATTGTTCTTGAAGTTTCCTACTTCTTCTGCACACTCATAAATTAGATTCATTCACATATGGGGTAGCTTTCTGCTAGTGGCTGAGTACCTCTAAAGCCAGTGGAGCCTCCAGAACAAGGTGCAAGCAAGTACCATGGGTAGGATGCAAACCTCAGGGCATTTATGTCTCCTAGCAACCACAAAAATCAAATAGGGGAAGATTGAGAACTTACAGTATCCTATAGACCACACTGAAAAGTACAAATTAATCAGCAGGGGGACTAAGCCTGCCTGTCATTGCTGGCTGGGTCACAGGAATCAGGAGGTACCTGGCTGGGACCCTCTTGCTGGTCCATGTCTGAAAAATATTGTGAAATAGAGATTACAAGATCTGTGGTAGCTCTTTAAGAAGGTGAGGCATCAGTCATACTGCTTGCTGACAGCACGGCATTTCCAAAAGGTTTTTGGAGTAGTTACCCAGTCCTTCTAAGGAGTGTGAATACACCTGACTAGCTTGAGGAGAGATATCAACACACAGTATTATGCCTTTAAATAAGGTATAACCTTCACAATCAGAGTGAACACAAATGTCAAAACATTTCAGAAAAAATTAATCTGAACAGTTTGCTGAAGTTGCTAAGAGGAGAAGATGGATTTTGGTACAATTTGACTCACCTTTTTTTCCCCTTCTGGCAAATCCACGTTTTGCTTCTGTCTAGCATTGTCTTTGCTTTTTCAAGAGCATATCAGATTTTATTTGAAAGTAGAGCAAACAATATATTTTTTTAAAAGCCTTCATGTATATTTTATCCTAAAGCGATCTGTATCATTATTGATTGTTCCTGCAATAAGAAAGTTAATAGGATGAATTGCAAGTAGTTGCCATAGTAACTACCATTGGTCTCTTTCTCTTGAAGAGGAAGCATACAATTAATTTGTCTTTTAGCCTACTTTATTGCTGGAAAGCCTATATAAATGCAGCAGCACAGGTCCAGATTCATTATACACTTCTGTGTCATTGTCCTCTTAAATCATCTTTTCAGATATATTTTTTTAAGTGTTTATTGGAAAGAAAGTTTTCATTCAATGTATTTCCTGATGTCTAATTTGCCTAGGATGAAAGCAAAGATGTTCAGAGGAGTAGGATTCTTCCTTTTCCTATCATTCATCCAATACTTCACAGCCCATGCCCTCCCCTCTCCCCCTGCTAGCAAAACACTTTGGAGCAGACCATTGACTTCGCAAAACACATCAGCTCTGAAGCCAACACACCATTTTAGGCTAGACTTGAGTTGTTTTACACTATATTACTGAATGGATTTTATTTTGCATTTTGATACTTATATCATGTCCTTCTGGCATTATTAATGCAGGTTCTGGCAGTTTTGCCTGAGTAAGGACTTCGGGCTTTGGCACATGTTCCACCCACTCCATTCCAGGTTAATCGGAGGAAAACACCTGTTATCTTCTGCAGGAGTTCTTCTGGGGGCTGTTTCCTTAGTACAGGCATTAAATGACAGAAAAACAGTGGATGAACGTGTTTCTGATTTGGTTTGCACTCCCTTTACACTAGAGAAACTTCATGTCCTTGTAACTTCTACTTTACAACTGTAAAGCAGAACAGTAAACACTTTGGTATTTGCCTTTATTTGAAAGAAACCATGTTTTATAGGGAAACCATGTTCTACAGGTTTTCCTAGGTTTCACCTAGATAGTTCCTGTTTCACTTTGGCTGATACAGGACACAGAGTAGCACGATGTAAAAGAGATACGTAATGGAATCATCTTCAATGTGTGTACCTTCCATTTAAAAAAAATTAATTTTAAATACTAAAAAAATCCATGCATATTAAGCATAAGTCTATGCAAGTATTAGGCATAAAGGAACGCCCCTGCACTATTGCACCTTCTCTCTTTTCCTTCCATTGGATCATACCTGCATAGCTGTTGATGACCACAGTCCCACTGCCAAAGTGATCTGGAGAAAACATGGAAAATGCAATTACCTACACAGCTGGTTTTGCAAAGCAGATCACTACTGGATGGGGAAAGACACAGAAACTGGGAGGCACAGGGCCACACAGATTTGCAAGGGGTCATTTGGACCCTCAGCATCTACACTGAGAGGAGAAAAAAGCCACAACATGCCACGCAGCAAAAGATGTCTGCAATGAATGAGGAGTACAGGTGTGTTTACTCAAGACATGACACTCATAGTCATTTATGAAACACCAAACAACTCCAAGGAGCTTTGGATTGCGTACCAAGGATAAAAAAACCAGAAGTTCCTCTACACATAGTTCTTCCTTACATCCTTATGGAGACTGAGGAAATTATTCACAATTAAAATACCACCATGTGCTCAGGTATGACAAAGACATATTACAGATTTGCTCCACAAAATGGGAGGTCAACCCACAGGAAGATTTGCCTATAGACTGTTTGGGGAAGCCATCCACCACATTCGCATACAAAGAGAGAGCAATAGTGGGGGGAAGAGGAGAATAAAGATCCCACAACCTCTGAGATGCATCAGAAAGGAGGGGGGTTGAAAAGGTTGAAGGCACTGAGACAGCAAAAAAGGTGGATAACTAATAATGCAGAGGTCAGAGAGTGGCATCCTCACAGTCACAGTTGCAAGAGGGGAATTTTAAGCAAATTCTGTTCAGAGGAGAGAGCAGAGGTAAATCCTTGTAGACAGGTCATTCATTTTTACCACCTCCTACAACTTCAAACCTCCATTTAAACCTTTATTAGATCAGTCTGGACAGGAGCACTTGCTGAAAGGTGCCTCCAAGGGTGGGAATTTTTCTTTATTTAATATTTTATTTTTAGATCAGCTAATAGAATTGTTTGTTATAAGCATGAGAAGTGAGATCATTCTTCTCTTCTTCTCATGAAATTACTATAGCCAGAGCAGGGAACATATGAGAAGAATGTCTTCTTAAAAAAAAAACAAACCAAAACAAAACAAAAGAAATTGAAACAAATAACTAAGGATTTAAAAACCTTAACAAATTAAGTGGAGCTCACAAATTAGGAAAGTCTGAAGATTAGTACATGAAAGAAGAGTTAAGGTAATTCAATAGTAACACAAAAGTGAGATTTTATTTTTAAAAGGGTTTTTTTTCTCCATCTTCTCATTTCTTATGAGCCTGAAGTGAATTTTTGTTTTGCTTTTTAACAAAAAGCAATGCCTGGATCTATTCATGTTTGTTGACAAAAGCACTTTGACAGCTCCAAGAAGGAAGAAAGATTTGAAGGAAAAGAGAGATGTCAGCCACTTCACCACAGTAACGTTTAGTGGTACGTGTGAGGAAGAAAGACGAGAGAAAGATTTTTGGTATCAGGACTTGCCTCCTGAGAGGCAATAACACAACCACCCCAGACCCAGTTCTCCATAGAAAACAGGATTTCTAACTAATGATTCTCCTCATTTCAGTACTTAAAAGTCAACCTCTGCACAGGTACCTTCTCTGCTACAAGCAGAAGATACAAGTCTACCGCAGCAAGGCTTGTCTAGCTACTTCTGTTAGCAGCAGCAAAGACAGGCCGTACAAGACCAAACATCTAAAGCCTTTGCCCCTCGTTTTCAGGTGTTTTAGCTAAACCTAGCCCAGGTGTACCTATGCGTCAGTTGTGCCACAGCATAACCTTTAATCTCAGGTCCGATTTAAGATTTCTCAACAGCAGGATTAGACATCTCTGCCCCCTCTCCCATCACCCTGTAAGCGCATGTACCCAGCAAGGATGAAGTGAATTAAGTGGGAACGGTCTCAACTTTTTATGGCTTTGTATTGTCGATGCCCTGGTAGCCTGCAGGCCTCATTCATCTCTCTTTTTTCACCCACCCAAAGGATGTAGACACCTTGCCACAAGACAGCAGTTTTATTTCCCCTTTCTGTAGCTAGTTATTTTTCAGAGGACAGAGAAAACAGGGTTTCTTTTCCCTCAGGACTCTGATGTACCTAGAGTGAGCACAGCCCATGTGTTTAATAGAAGAAGAGGAAGCCTTAACTCTGGGAGGAATACATAAGATAGCATCCAAGCCCAGTACCAGCTTCTTGACATCTATGGAGAATCCCAGGGTCTCCCTCAGCCTTGTTCTAGAGCTCAGCTGTGCCAGCCTGACAGCTCCTACACCACCAAAGCTGGGACACTCAAAAGTTAAAGGCACCAAACTAGTGAAGCCCTTATAAACTGGTCTCGTAGCACAGGTGTAGACCTCCCACTACACCCCATCTCCTATTTATGAATTCTTTCCCTCCATCCTTAAATTCTTTACCTGGGTGTGACATGTGACAGTATGACCCTGTAGCAAAAATCCTGCTTTCAGCTGATAACAACCGTGCCCAGTTTCTGGATGCTTTTGTCCCAGATAGCAGCAATCCTGTCTGATTCCTCAAGCCTACAGGAATGCATAATTCCTCAAGAGAAAACAAGGCTTTGTATTATCACCACTATTTCTTCCTTTATTTAGGCAGTAAATGCTGCAATTAAATATGTAGACTATCATTGCATCTTCAATCTATAGCTGCATTTTAGCTGCTACAGACCTTTCAGTTATGAACTTTTTGTATGTTATCAAAACAACTTCCAATTTAGAAAAAAAAAATCCTTGCTCAAGCATTTTTTTAATTACGAGGATATTTATTCAGGTTTCCCCTCATGCTTCTTTTGTGTACTCCAGTCAGATTATTTTATGAATACCAAAGGACTGATTCTATTTTTTTTTTTGCCCCAGTGTGTTGTGATGTCAATAGAGTTATTTCGAATAACCTTATTATAAAATAGGTCAGAATCAGGTTCTTTTAGTGGATGAGAGTGCTGTTATTACCTCTTATTAAAATTTCCCATTGAGCTTTACAAACTTTCTCAATGCATCAGCAGAACTTGTGATGAAAGCTCTAAAAACCAAAGTTTTATTCATTATTATTATTATTTATATATTCAATGTTATCCATTGTTCTGTTAGCTCCACCGCCCTGGAATTCTCGTTTTGTGATCTTGTCTGAATGGTTAGTGGGCAGGTTGATATCATTATATGGTTTGGTTCCTCCACTGGACTATTCCAATATCTCCTCCATTGTAACCCTGCATCATTAACTTCATTATAATAAATAAATCATGTATACAACAGTAGTGCTGGCTGAGAATAGAACTGGTTGTGTTAGGCACTGTAAAACTGTGAAAAAGAGACTTGAAGCACAGCAACAAGCCAAGAAGAGGTGATGGCAGAAAGGTCTAACTATGAGCTGGACAGATAACGTCAAGGCTGGGACAGGGAAAGACATACAGAGGGAGCAATGTGATCTTGCAGACAACCCGTTATTCCGGTGGTGTTGTTTATAATTTCAGTCCTTTCAGTGGGTATAGCAGGGCATTACTCTAGCAGAATTTAACCACACACAAAGCTAAACGAACAAAGGAGGGGAGGGTTGTTGCAAGCAGTCAGCCAGTTTAGGTGAAAAAATATTCAATCTAAAGGCTGCACAGATTTTTAGATAGGTCCAGTTTCATAAATAACTCGTGCCCCAAGGGCAGCAGCATTGCCTTGAATTGCTCCCTGATACTGCTGCCCCTCCCCAGCTACACTGGCACCCTTCACTATTTCAGCTTGCCTTCTCCTGATTCAATTTAGCAGTTCCTTTCCTCATCTTTTTAAAGATGTTCTGAATTGTAGGCTGTTGGTGGGCAATAAACATTCCATTTTAGACTCAGACAGCATTTCCCATCCAAATTCCACATATGGGGCCAGAGTTTTGTGTACAGAAACACCCACTTTGCTGCTTTAAGGCTCCAGAACAGGCATGGAAATGCTTTGAACAGGCGAGCAGGTCTCCTGGGCAGTACGGAGGAAGGCAGCAGCATGTGCTGGACCACCCTGTGCATCAGACACACCAGATGCCAGCAAGGAAGCACAAGTGACAGAGAGCCTTCTTTTACCCTACGCCGTGCTTCAGAGGAGCTGTAGGTCTGACTCAGGCTCTCTAATTAGTGGGGGAAGAAACATCTGGCTTGCTTATGTCCATGGCCGATTTCTGAAAGAAAGAATAATAAGTAACCTCAGAAGATCGTTCCTACTTAAAACTTCTGGAAGGCAATGGAAGCTCTGGTTGATTGCCAACTCGAGCTTCAATATCTGAAATTACGAGGAGAGCATGTGCAGGAACATGGCAAATATAGCTTTTTTAAGACCTTGTATTTCTTGCATCGGGGATGACAAAAATGTGTATTCACATTATGGCAGAAGTAGAATGCTGGAAGACTCTCAATAAAAGTGTAGTGCTGCTGCCTGTACTGACACACATGTTTGAAATTGTTATTTTGCTAATGTCATTAATGAATTTGTACAGCCTGCTGCAGCAGTTCAGTTCTATTGTCATTCTATTCTCCAGGAAAATGTTAAAAGCATAAGCTGAGGAAAAAAAAAAAATCAAACTGATTTCCCAGCCAGAGAAAACTATTGCATCTAAATTGTACATTAACTGGGCTGTGTTCCACACAAAGGAACATGAACTTCTGCTGCACCACTTTTTTTTCACATTCAAGATAATTATGTATTTGTCCTTGCCTTACCTTGTTCCTTTTTTGCAGCACTAGTTACTTTTTTCTACTAAGAACTCATTTAAATGCTCAGATTAATAAAAGGACTGGTCAATGTGATGGGTTATATGAACAAAATCATGTGCTAAATCCTCCACTGCTATTAACTGATACAGCTCCCAGTGACACGCAGCAGCTGAGGGTCCAGCCCCACAGCCTTTCTGAATTGAATACAAAGGTATGAAAAAATACCTTTGCATCTCAATAGTGTGTCCTCACTGGATGATTTTTAAATATTGATTATTGAGTTTGAATACTGTGAATAGGGAACAGAAGCTAGTAAGGGAGTGGTGGAGCCCCGAGGACACTCAGAGACCTTGATGGCCCTGACCAGCCTCACCTGAGACTTCCACCCACCCCACCCACGGGCCAGGGCCTCTATTTAAGCTCAGCCCTGGGTCCTCACTTTGGTTTGAACTGTGTTGAGGGGGGTGTTGGTTTCTAGCTTTGTTATGGCCTTAGTTCATCTGGATTCTGACCTGGGGCTGGCCTTCCTGATCGGACCTTGGACCTGCATTGCTGCTTGGGAACTAACTGGGCGTTGGTTGGTGAGTGGTGAGCAATTGCATTGTGCATCACTTGTTTTGTATATTCCAATCCTTTCATTAGTATTGTCATTTTGTTATTGTTATTACTATCATTATTAGTTTCTTTCTTTCTGTTCTATTAAACTGTTCTTATCTCAACTCATGAGTCTTTTTTTCCTCCTGATTCTCTCCCCCATCCCACTGGGTGGGGGGGAAGTGAGTGAGCGGCTGCGTGGTGCTCAGTGGCTGGCTGGGGTTAAACCATGACAATAGACCAAGGCTTATTGGAAAAGTAAAATGTGAGGGAGAACTTGGAAAGCAAGATCATAGCTAGCAGCAGACTTGAGAGCCCTTCTTTCTTGCTGATGTATATATGCATTGCCTATAGGGTTGTAAGCAAAAGGCTCGTTGTAAGCCTGAGAAACACTGATGTTGGAGAACACAGTATATATCCTATGGGGAAGAAAATAAAAAGGCTTGAGAAGCAGTGCTCTGAGCAATGGAAAGAAGTAGGGAGCAGTTGTTACAAAGCAATGTTTACAACCCATGGCCGAGAGCCCAACTCCCTAAGGTACCTATATATTTTAAAATTCTTATACCTGTATCTTAAAAGATATATATGAAATAGCATGGGTACTACTGATTGCTCATACCTTCTTTCACTAGTATACCACAGCTTTTAGAGACTGTAATACCTGAAGGTTGCTGAGATGGTGACTATATACCACTTGCCTTCCTGTTGATGGCAGCTTTATCTCTGAGAGGCTTTTCCTCTTGACAGACAGCATTTGACATTAGCTTTCCTTGGCATCTTCTTATTCTACCTGTGACTGGCTTCACCAGGTGGCATGGCATCTCCTATGCTTCTCTTACTAACTCCCTTGTTAGAGTATGGCCTGATTCCAGTAGTGCTGTTTGTTAGCAGGCAGCGGGGCTCTTGTATCTCCAACAATAGCTAACACGGAACCATGGTGAACACAGTTTTGCATGCAAGTGCAGAAAAGACTTGCTGCAAAGCAGATTATAAAGTACAAAACCCATAATAATCTTAGTCATATTCCACAAGGTAAATTTGCTTTCATCTCTGAAGGACCATAGGATTGTCATGGTATATGGGGAAAATAAAAGCACCTCTAATATTGCATAAACTTTCTTCCTTTTCTCTTCTCCTGGTTTGTCTCAAGACTGCTGCAACAAATCCCGTGTCTGAGAAAATCATCCAATGTGACTAGACCTTGGATTCCTGCTTGTAGATGAGCCTCGAGGAGAATGTCCAAGATCTTTGAAGCTGAAAATTGAAAAATGAATAGGAGTGAGAAGCTAGATCTCTCGAAGCTCATGTATAGTGTTTCAGAATGCTTCACAAAGCTTATATATAATTCCAGTTAGCATATAAGCTGCTCGTATGGTAATATGTTGGCTTCCTTTGCTGTTTCCTTGCAGCTGGTGAAGCAGGGAGAAAAATCAAGTCATAAGCATGTTTCAACCTCTAAATTTCACTATACCTGTAAAACAAGAGGTTGCATCAACCTTTGCAGGAGGGAGTAATAGCTGATAATTTATATGTGCAATTTGAGGAAAGCACAGTTCCATGGGGTGATTACTGCAATAAATAACTGAAGTAGAACACCCTTGTCCTAACATAAACCCAACATCATTTTTCCCAATACTCTGCGTGAAGAACCTGATCTGGGGCTGGGAGGGTGTGGGGGAGGGAAGGAAGCTAGAAGAGAAGCATATGTAACCTTCCCATGGAAGTCAAAGGGATCAGAAAGAATTTAAGATCCAATAGATGAGATTCCAGTTTATTCTGCAGTAACGTCAGTGATGTTCTGGTGTTATGACAAGTAAAAATAGAGAGGCACTAGCAAAGGCAATATATGCTATTGTATAGGTAAACTGTTTAGGGCAAGAACTGTCCTTTTGTTTTATTGGAACATTACCTGACACAACCTTGTTCAAACCAATGAGTAGAATTTCAGTGAGCTGTGAGCCAAAATGATGACAATACTATTACACAGCTAATAATAAGTTGATGACCTTTGATCAATATTTTTGGCTTAGCTTCATTTTAATAATGTCTATATGTAGCAGAAACATCTATCAAGTGAAAAACTCCTTTCGAAACCAACTAATATGTTAGTTCCCACTGTCAGCCCCACAATGTGTTCTGCTGCAGGAGCCTGAGCGGTATTTGTTTTCTCTTTACTGTGCCTTTTGCGATTTATATTTCTTGCCACCCTGGTCTGTTGCTAAGCTTAATAAATAAAACATGGGACAGACCAGTAGGGAAACACATTCCAGAAAAGAATTTACTGGGGATGTGGAGAAGCAGTTGCAAGGTTGCTCCATAGCTTAGTGGAGTGGAGCAGCTGACAGAGGATGTCTCTCTACCCCTTCTTCTCTATTCCCCCACCATGTCTGCATTCCAAGGTCCTTGTCTTGCCCTTACTTCAGCCATGTGCACTCGGGGACTTCTTGGCTGAATATCTGTGCTGGCATTAGCTGCTGCAGGGTGGCAGGAGGAGGGACAAAAGGAGATCGTCTCACTGAGAACCAAGCTTACCATGAAAAGCTTCAAAGGTCAACAACAGCTCGAGTCCCACCTGGATGCCCAAAGGCAGCCAGCTCATCTGGCCAAGCAGCAATGGGACATGTTCTGGACAAAGTTCTGCCTACCAGGCAGGCGGCTGCTGTCTTGCCTTCCAAACAGCCTCCGAGGGCAGCCTCGAGTGGGGCTTGCTGCTGTACTCTGAAGTGGCAGTCAGAGAAGGAATTATACTCTGTTTCTCATCCAAAACTGCCTGGCCCAGCAAACGCGTATGAAAGTCTCCTCTTTGGTTTTGCTGCCAACAGAGCATCCAGCAAATTCCCTAAATTGAGCTCAATCTACAAACCCATGGCTTCATGCTCCCAGCCCCTCAATTTGTGACTGCTACCCTGCTCTATTGCCTCCACCAGCAGTGACCCAGCCAGGCTGCCCTCACCCAGCCAGACCTCATTATTCTTGTTGCTATTATGGTAGAGCCTAGGTGGCTGTAATTACTGTGATTTTTTTTTTTTTTTTAATGTTTAAAACCTAGCAATAGATATCTAGCAGACTTGTTCCACTGGACTAGTGCCTGTAGACATAATGAACATCTGTAGCAGGGAATTACTACACACTGCAGATGAGGTAGCCTATAGCTTAGTCCTCATCATGCTCCCGGGTGTATAATTGAAGACAAGTTGACAGAGAAATTAGAATTGAATGTGGAAATGATTTATTGGTTTTCTGCCCACAATGAAGATTTTTTTTAACTTAAAATATTTTCTTTGCTGAAAATCAAAATGTGTATTTCATTTTTCAGTTTCTAACCCCTTTTTAAACTCTGCAGTAAGAGTTCTGGAAATATCCTGAATTAAGAAACTCAGAATAAACCTCTTGTGGTGTTTATTTTTGTCAAATGACTATTACTCAACATGACCTGCCTGATAAATACTTCATGATTTTGTTCCCCCAAACTGTATTTTTCAGTACATGAGCTCTTCAGCAAAAAAAAAAAAAGTAAAACAAACCCACAACCAAAAAACCAAACCAACACCACCCACCCCAAAAGCCCACAGCCTTCTCCATCTTTGAAACAATAACACTTAACTCTGATGTGTGAAAAAGAACAAACATCTCTTAGTCCTCAGGGTGGAGATTCATATACCTTTTACTGGTCAAATAATCAGTCTGAGAGATCCCATTACTGTCTGGCTTTTCCCTCCTCCTTCGCACGTTCACTGCACTGTCAATTGTTCAGGTACATTCACAATGCTGCACTTCAAACTGCATTGGTGAAATAACAAAGGTTAACAGTATCTCTTTTTTTTTTTTCTCCTTTTCCATCTTCCCTCTTCCTGCTGTATTTCATTCACTATTTATTGACCGTGGTTGAGACTGGAGCTATCTGTTACAGAACTATATATATATGCATTTCTTGTACTCCAAGTTACAGAATTCTATGCTAAAACAAGGTACCGTGCACAGATGTTAACTATCAATGTTTGCAATCAACACTTTATCACATTAATTCAGGTAACAAAGGTTAAGTCACTAAGAATACAGAATGGTAGGAAAAGATGTTACTTACCATCTGGTCCTCTCAAGGATTTTGTTTTAGGCTGAAGTTTGGATTCACATGGAGACCAGCACAAACATTGAATGACCTGTGTAGTGCAGATGTTCAAGGTTTAAGTAGAGCTGTATGTTGAAACTAGTGGGTGAAATAAACTGTAAAGGTGGTGTTTGAGGCAGATGCTAGCTAAACTTCTGCAATCTGCTATTGTGACTATAGCATGTGATATAGAAGATTTAAAGCACTAATAGAATTGGGTCTTTGGGCCATAAAGACAATCCATGTTCTGTTGTCCCATCTAGTGTACTTGATGGAGTGCATGAGCCACAGTGCCTGAGGAAAAAAAAAAAAAAAGCTGGTGACAGGTGATTTTAGTGGAGCTGACAGAAAGTATCTGACCTTCTTAGATGTTGTTTATATCTGTGCCTACTTTCACAAGAGTTAGGGAGCTGCTCTCTTACCATGCTCACTGGTTCTGCACTTCTTCATTTTACAGCAATCCCAAACTGCATGCTCTAATTATTCATTTTCTGCATGCACCTGCCTAGCTATATTTATTCCATTTGTTTGCTGCAGGAAGTGGACTGGGCCAGAGAAGAGGCATTGGTGCAGGAGTCAGGGGCTTTAGGTCATGAGCGATATGTGTGGGAGTATGAACCCCTTCATAAGCTAATTCCAGATCCAGAAATGAGCTCTGGACCAGGAAGCAGTTAATGCAGCCGTGGGAGTGTAGTGCAGGGTCCAGGTTAATGAACTCTCCTGAGAAATAGGTTAATTTTTCTGGATTTTGAGAGATCTTGCACAGACCTGGGAACTTTCAGAGCCTGTATGATGTAGCTGGGAGGCCAAATGTCAACCCAGATACTTGGAAGGTTTTCCTCTCAATGTTTTTATCTTCCAGCAGCCCGTAAATAAAGAGCAAAGTACTTTGTTGTTATTGCCGATTGGCTTCTGTAAAAAACAGCTAGGAAATAAGCAGCAAAAGCCGTAAATGAGATCAGTACAAATGCTTTGGTCACCCTCTACTATGGCAATGTTGTGTAATGAACAGCTAGATAAGCAGAGGTCTTTATTAGGACTGAAGAAACTGGGATAAGAATAAATTGCCTGGATGTATCTCAGAAGATAGCAATGCACCAATTTTTCAACTAAAAATATACTAAAAATTCTTTATATTTACACGATTCTGCCATTTAGGTAAATCTTTTTTTCCCCCACTAGTCTTGTTGATGAAGACACAAACCCATTAGAAGTTATTGCCTATGTAATTAATAAGAAGATTGTAGAAGGCTTGCTGTGTGAGAAGCTGACCCACTGGAGACAAGCACATATGTGTCCTCGCTACCACCACCTCCAGGTTCCTATCCTAGGTGATAGGAAACACAGTCAAGTTGGTTAAATTACTTCAGACTTATGGCTTAATGACAAGGCTTTTACTTAAAGGAGGAGACCTCTGTTACATGCAGAGTTGTGACTTTTTCAGGAAGCCTTTTCTTGTTGGCTGAATCTCTATATTAAGATGGCTTGACATAAGCTGCTCACAGCCCCCTGTCAGGACATGCTGTCAGTCATTTTACCTTCTCTCTGCAGGCATACTTCAAGATGATAAAAAGCTCCATCAAAGCCAATAGGACTTGCAATAAAAACTATAATAATTACATAATTTACTACGTGAAACTACTTTTACTCCTATGTTTTTCCAAGGTCTTGTATTATCTCTTCAGAATTATCAATTATTATCTTTTCCAACAAGAATGGCATGTTTAGTACCACAATTATACTTTATAGCAGGGATTCACATTAAAGCATCAGCTCCATTTGTTTTTCCTTGGTTTCCTAACATAAAAATCAAGAAACCAAATACTTCCTGTAAAGTTTTTTTTTAGCATTTGTTTCTTGCTCTCTCTGGAGAGGTAAAACAGCCTTGTTTCCAATTGTGGGATAATTTGTGTAATATAACAGGATTTCCAGACTTATTATCTTGCATTTTGTTTAGCTCATGACAAAAACATTTTGTTGTAAGGAGAAATAAATGCATGGTGATATAGGCTTGAAAGGGATGTAGGTTGTTTAGGGGATTTTTTTGCTTGCTGAATTTACATTTTGTGCACAGTTGAAGATTTGCTCTGGAAGGATTTAAAATTGAGGTATTTGAATTGTTGAGAAATGAGAGGGAGGGGGATATTAGGGCACATGGGAATGTAACAATCAGGTTTGCACTGTTAAGAAGAAAAGATTGGCTATTCTTTATTAAAAAGGTTTGTCCAGGTGGCAGGCTGCATGTGTTCAAATACTGACTATTTCTTTCTGTTTGCTTGACACAATACTGACTTTCACAACTGATTTTTTTTCTTTTGCTCAATCCCATAAATACCGCATGTTTTTTTTTAATGGAAGTTGTTACATAAAGCTAAAATTAGTTTAGATACTGTCATACTTTTGGAAGGAAATATGAATGCTGTTCAGTAGAAGTGACATTGGGTTATATTGGAGCGAATGAATAGATGATGGTTTAAATGCCCCTCTGGAACATGAATACCAACATTTTGATTAATGTCTTTGTCATGGGCAAAGATTATTTAGTTAATGATTTGCAGTTTCCTTTGCCTGGCTGTAGGAAAAGCATGCCAAATCCCAGGGTGAAAGGGAGGAATGAAGCAGCTTGAAGTCATTGGGTTGTTCATGTGTTTTCAGCACGTGCCCAAATGTTCTTCTGGATCAGGCCTGAAGCTTACAGGGGAATAAAGCTCATGAAATACTAGAAATAAAAATATCTCTTATTCATACTCTTTGATTTACAGGGCTCAAAACTTAAAAGAACCGCAAGGGAGTGTGGCCATAGCACAATTTGGTGCCTTCTGCCGACAGCCCTGCCAGCTCATGGAAGCAGCAGCGGAGCTCCTTCCAGGCATATACCCTGTGCTGCTCTTGCATGGCAGCGATCTCTGGACAATGAAACGGACCTCTGTGCTTTGCCCAGAGGCATGACGCAGGGCCCAAGTTGTTAATTTTTTTTTGCAAACCTGTGCTGGCTTTTGAGAGGAACTCAAGTGTTTCTGCTCTGTGCAATGAGAACAGGAGGCGTTGAAGGGCACGATGCAGCATCGTCCTGGCTGCCACCTTTGCCAGCGGGGCTGCAGAGTGAACAGCACCAAAGCCAGCAGCTGAGGCAGTGGGACGAAGCAGCGGCGGCCTTGTGATGGGATAAAGAAGTGGTAGTGTTTCGGGGTTACCTGGGGCAGCAGTCCCAGCGGAGAGGGGAGAACGTGCCCAGATGACGGGACAATGCCATCAGCATGCCGCTGCTTTACTCAAAAGGCTCAGAAAGAAGGACAAAAAGTTTGGAACCATTGTGCTAAATGCCTTTATCAGTAGGGATCTTAATGCTCACTTTTATCAGTAAAACCAGCTGTGATAATTCTGTATAAGTGAAAGAACAGCCCTGTTCACAGTGCCATTTTTAGTTTCAAAGCTAATTTTGAATGAAACATTTCAATGTTTACATGTGAAGTTCTTTGTAAGCAAATTTATTTTTCAAGTCCTGTTGTGTACAACCTGTCCCCTTCTGTTCTGTATGCACATTATATTTTTCCTCTCCTGCCTCTTCCATTCATAGCTTTCACAAAGACTGAAATGGAAGAAGCCATTAAAGGTTTGAACAACTTAAGCAGTTACTTTTAAATTATCTTAACATGTTCAAAAACCTTGCCAGATTTACCCTTTGGAAGGTAGTAAAATAATTTTGAATAGAATGTGACCAGATAAAATGAATATGATTTTATTATTCATGAATACTTTAACCTGAATGCTTTAGTGCCTACATCTCTCTATTATATTAAATTATGGTGAAACATAAAACTGTCACGCTGGGGTTTGTAGATTGATATTCCCTATGGATTCCCCTTATGTTTTTCTATAGCTATCCCTGCTGCTGCTAATGGAACCAGTCCTTTGATACCTTTTTCCCTTCTAGTTACCTTCTACCTCTCTATTGACTGCTTCGAAGCACCTTCGTGTCTGGTTGGGAGGTTAGCTACCTCTTTTCACAACGAACACGCAAATAACTCTTATGTATTCCCACCCACATGTGTACTTTTGTATCTGGCTTGCTCTTTCATATTTCTCTTCTTTTTTCATGTGTTCTGTCTGGGCATTTTTTTTTTTTTCCCCAGATATCACACTTTAGGGTATACTTTTGGAGTGATGTTCAGATATTTAGGTGAGACTCCCATTAAAGTTAATGAGACATGTGGCTAAATGCCTGTGCACTGCATTAACAATACCTTTTACTGTTTATTGTCTGGCTTAGAGAAAAGGTCACATTGGTTCCTTACTCCTAGTCCTGGATCTTTACCTTCTCCTTTAGATCTTAGAGGTCACTGAAAGAGAAGAATGTAAGGCACAGGGCCTTGCAATGCCTATTTTTTTCAGCTGGCAACATTGTTCCTTTAGCTCCATTTTCTTTTTAAATGGAGCTATAGAAATTACAGACCTAAGAGAAACTTTTATCCCCAATTGTCAAAAGCACAGTGATGACAAGTTATTGCTGAAGCACCACGAGATTCACTATGGTGCTTTGTGCAGAAAATTCCACTGGAACCGGGAAGAAATATCAGACCTTCAGAGAAGGGACTTTTATCACACTGTGCGTTTAGAGTCTAGCATGATAGGATTCTGGATCTTGGCTGGGGGGATAGCTTGCTTATCCCAATATAGATAATACGTATTAACAATAAATACTTGCCGAGGCATGCTGATGATAATGCAGTACACATTTTCACCTGTGTCCTTGCCTGAGAATTTTTGGTTAGAAATTCTGATGCTGTAGCAGGAGAAGGAGATGATAGTGAGCACAGGTCTGACCTAAGATGGGAGGAGATAGAAAAACGGAAAGAACTGCAACTTTGCAGCGGTATCCTGTGAAATGAGAGTGCATACAATTCCAGCCCCTTCATCTGGGCTTGGGTTAGGGTGGGATCTGATTGATCAGGAAATTGGTATTTCTAAACAGTGCTACTAAGTATTCTAAATAATAAATGTTATTTAATTTTCTTTGTGCCTTAGTCTTCTCATGGGGATTATGATATTTAAGTTTAGGCAAACATGAGCAGAGAGCCTAAGGTGAAACATACAGTAAATGTAATCTTTGTAGTGTGAGCAAGGGTCCAGCTTTAGATCCCCTTTCCATTCATCTTATTAGCCCAAAGGTAATATCTGTACTCTATTATAATGGAACTTCTCTGGTATAATGAGAAGTTAGCTATTCAATACAGTGCTTATCAACATCGTATTTTTTTCATGTTTCTAAAGCTCAGTAGAAAATGGCATTAACCATTGTATTGAGTCAAGGAGCTGAAGTACAGCAAGGTTAAACACAGCTTTTGCACTAAAATGGAAAATGAGACTTAGATTAAAATTCTGAAGTAAAAAAAAAGTTAGATAAATACATTGGGAGAAATGAAACATTAAAATTAAATGACTAGCATGGGTGGGTGAAGTTCAATATAAGTAGGAATGTTTAAGATGATGAGAAGGTTTTTATCCAACAGTGAATTGGCTAATGATGTTGCTGATGTGGGATCCTACAGCTGACAGTTTGTTTCTGAAAGCAGATACTGTCCTAATGTTGCTGCTTTGAGAGCTACAATTATATAGGAAGAACATGCCATTCATCAGTGCATATCATCAATCATTACACAGTCATTTCTGTTCTTCTCATCTTTGTTGTGAGCAGTCTATGGGAGTGGAAAGGAGAAATGTATTTGTATGGAAGACAGCCTCAGAGATGCACACAGCTCAGAATCTGACCAATGTTTTCCTTTAAGTGTTCCTTTGAAGGAAAAGAGTAAAAAAATCTAAAAGAGCTGATAGATAAAACCAAGTATCTGATCAAAAGGATTTCCAAACAGAGAGAAACGTTTAGTAACTTTCTCTGGCAGCAAGGTGAACAGCGGTATTAGCCTGTATGGACAGAAGTATTATTTTGACTATTTTGCTCTTTATACAGGGAAAGCACAAGTATTCCATTGCAGAAGGCAGGAACTAATTAATTGGTTAATTAATAATTCTGTCATTAATAGGCCTATTACTCATTTCCTCTGCAGTATCACACAGGTGTTCCAGTCGTAGACTAAATAGCTGATGTGCTATGCTCTGTACATGCACTGAATGAAATGTTTTTTGCAGGAAAAGAGCGTTCACGAAATGCAGTGCCCTCAAAGGGCTCTGATCTTTCCTTCCCAGAAGCTCTCCAAGGGTAGCTGCCCTTCCTGTGGAAAGGGCTATCCTGTACATTCTCACAAAGCTAACATCTTCCCCACGTTGTTCAACATCTGTGTGAAATACTGTGTAAATTAAATTAGCATCTAGCTCTAGGTCTTTGATATAAAGAAAAACATCTGAAAAGCACCTGTTTTCTGTTCCCAGCCATGATGATCCCCTACCTGAAAACTGGGTAACTCGCACACTGGCACAATTCCCTGATGTTTGCTTATATAGTAATGTATGCAGAGGAGGGCAATTCTTTCAGATCCATCAAGGTGACTTGGGAACCTAAGTCGTGATGTAAAAAGGGATGTGGGAATTGTGGCTGGGCAGGTAATGAATTGTGAACAAAATATATCTTTTCAACACTTACAAAGTTGCACTGCAACTGTAGTGGTGTTTTTTATTTTTATTAGAATTTATATTTCTAATGAAAACCACATTGAACACTTTTGACCATTCTGAAACAGAAGTCTAGGGTGTAAGAAGTCATTGCAAGTGACCTGAACGTATAAGAAGCTTTGAATTACCTGCAAGAAGCTGAGAATCAATATTTTTAGAGAGGGTGGAGATGGAAATGGAGATTCAAGAAACAATTTCAAGTCAGCTGTATTAAGAATGTAAGAGACTAGCCTCAGTGGAAATTGATGGAAATTGGGAACTTGGTTATCTATGTGCTTCTGTATGTAATTCTGATCAGAAGCAAAAGAGGAGGTGCAGTCCTTCATTTTTTAAGGTGTATGAATGAAATTCAGAGAGAAGACTGTGATCTGCAAAGCTGACCTGGATTTTTGCTGTTTCATTGACTTTCTGCTTTGACATATGCAGTCTTGTCTGAGGTCAACTGTGAGACTACAGCTAAGAGATGTAACCTGGAGGGGGCTTGAGAAATTGCTGGAAATGGGTTTACTGGGCAAGTTTCCTAACTTCCATGGTCTGCCTCGTTTCTCAAGTAGTAAAAGGGAGATTATTTTGCCCTTTCCTCTCTACTTAATGAATGTAAATTTGCTGCATTGGAAACGTTCATATGTCCTGAAATGTAAAAGGCAGGACACACCTGCTACACAAGAATAAGTAACAATAATTGCATGACTAATACGGAAGAATTGATGAGACCTCAGTAGAGTTAACAAGTGATGAGGATGCTCAAATGAACTGCTCTATTTGCTTACAGATCACAGTGCTCCTAATTCTGTATTCTAGCAGTTGATGGAGTGTTACATGGGAGTTTGGGAAGCATTTTTGGACTCAAAAATGACAGGTAAAATGTCAGGTATGTTGAAAGATATCCTAGCTCCTCACTTGAGGAGACTCAGTATTGATTTATATAAGATTGTATCACATTCATTTAGATAGGTATTCTGCATGTTGTATATTTTTTCCAATTGATATTTTTTCCAGTTTGCTGCCCACAGTCGAACTGAAGCCCTGAGTTCCCACGTCAGCACAGAAATGTAGCCTTTAACTGTAAAGAGCATGTGGCCCTCTTTACCTTCTGCTTACCCCATCTGAGGTACATCCCTCAGATGATGATAGGGAGCAGCCTTAAATTTGATAAAGAAGTTGGCTACAATGCAGTCCTGCAGTTTAAATGCCATGACATTTCCTAGTTATTAACATAAGAACATTAAATTAAAATTATGTTCCACTGGGACTGTATCTTCATATGGCTCGGGAGAATTCACTTGCTTATGCAATGAGACTCGAAGACTTGAAGCTGATTACTTTTACAGTTCATACATTCTTTCCAGGGGTACCACTTTGAGACAAAACCAGGAGTCGCATTTTGCTCTGAGATACTCTGACACAGCTCCTCAGAGTTCCTCCTAGCCCCTGTGAACGTACCTAACCCTCACTGACTGTGAGCCAGAGAAATCACCTGAGTAAGCCTTCTGTGCCTGATTCTTTAAATAGCCACATACTCAGAACCATTCTCAGCTGGTGTAAACTTGCATTGGCCTCATTGCCTTTCATGCAGCGATGACAATTTACATCAGCTTGGATCTGCCCTATTGAGTTCTGAATGGCTTGAAAATTAAGGCAAATGACAGCTTTGCTTAAGGTGGATATTTAAATGTATACATGCCACTCAATACCCTATGATTAAAACTCATTGCAATTAAACAAACATACATACTCCTAGCTTTCATGTACAGTGATTCATGCCCTCAAAACCGGAGCATTGGCTTTTAGATATTTGTTACCATCAGATAATCTAAAAGTTCTGCTAAAACTGGTATATTGTTTCTATAGTTACTATGAAATAGGATCTGTTGTTTTGCAGTAAATTGGAAACTATAACTTGTGCTTTGATTAATCTCTGTCTCTGAAACCTGGAGGTCATCCCTAACTTCCAGACATTTCTCTTCTACATGTATATTAATTTCTAGTAGCCTGGGGTTTAGTACACATGTCTGTTTCATTTCCACAATTAATGGTTGTAAGACAACACAGATAAAAATGCAAATGAACAACTTATCTTTATGCTTTTCAACTGGATGTTTACAATTGCAGTTACAGTGAGCTTTTAAAACTGGCCAAAAAGCTTTTGCTGAAGATATGAAAATTATAAAGATACCTTTATAAATTATGGATTCTAAAAACTGCTCTCATTTTTAAGGCCATATTTTTTATGTTTATTGAAACTATTTTGAGTATAAATGCAACACAGTTTTTGTTCTTTTTTTTTGTGATTCTAGACTAATACATATTAGCATAAAGAGAAGCCCATATACATATAAATAAGTACATATTTTTTCTTTTCCTCTGCAAAATTTTAGAGTAGAGACCCATAAGAGTGAGTTTCTTGCAATGGTTGCCTCTAAGTTCTCCTCCTGGATGCACTGCTGTGACAACATCCTAGAATCAAATGTGAAAAAGAAAGTACAAGAAAATTGTGGATCTTGACAAAAACACGGGGCTGTTGCAGCTGCAGTGTAATAGGGGCACTGGGAAATTAAAACTTTTCAGTTTTCCCTGAGCTGCATTTCTACAGCTGGTAGTGAGAACTTAATTTCTGATTATGTGTTAGTTAAAAAAGAGCTAATACAGTTGGGAAGAGTGTGTTCAAACAAGCAGATAAAGTTTTCATTCACCTTCTCGCAACTAAAACGAGAATTGAACTAGGACAAACCTAATATGGAGGCCATGAATGTTGTAAATCTGCTGCCTTAAATGGACTATGTTTAAAATGTTTTTTTTCCCCTATCCCAGAGATAGGCTGGTCTTCAGGAAAAATGAGATTTTCCTGTCCTCTCTGACAAAGAACCTTCTATTGCTGGGACAGGTTTTCATTTAAGAAGTAACACGTTACTTCTTCAATAGATCTTATGGCTACATCTATAGTATGTGCAAAACGTGAGCCCTTGATTTATCCAAACTGGCTTCATGTCTACAGTTTTTGATGTGGCCTCTGAATGTGTGTTGGTGGTACAACTTGTGTTTATGCTCTGCATCAGTACGGGCCAGAGGCTATGGCACTATACCAGCGGCTCCAGGATAAAATCAGCCCAGTGCTAGAATCTACAAGCAGACCATATCAACAGCCTGAATCCTTCATAGTCCTTTCTGCTTTGCAGTTTTTCACATTCTCAGTATGAGGTAAACTAAGCTAACTGGGTGGCAAGGAAGACTTGCACTACAGTGGGGGCCAGACTACCATACAGCGATAAAGAGAGAAGTAACTTCAGAAATGACATCTGCAAGCCAAGTTCTGGCAGTAATGGATTTCTGAATGTGGCATGTGATTTGCAGTGTAGGCTCTGCATATTTGAAGAATTTTGGTAGAATAAATTCCTCACTTCACTGCACTGCATGGTTTAGCTGTATTAGCCAAACCTCAATGATTTTTTATCAGAATCGTTTTCATAGAAAATGATATTGTTACTATTGGTCTTTTCAGGTGATTAATTATCCTGTTATGTATTCCTGAATATATGTATATTTGCTCATCTTATCTGTCAATCCAAGGTTTTTGTGCTTGCTCAGCTCGTCAGTGCGGTATTTGGGAATAGTAATGTCCAAGGCTGTGTGCTGGGCAACTTGTAGCTGGGAGTCTAAATTCAGAGGCTAGAATACTACACTTATTTCACATCAGGGAAAATAAGATGGCTGTATCCATGAGTGTGGCATGCAGACAGAAGAGCATCTCTGACACCACATAACCTCACAGTCTACTTATACCTTCCTGACTTGAATATAGGCTCATCATTGGTGTTCAATGGTAATGTTAAAAGTTGAGTTGAAGGTAGAAAGAAATGAAAGCATGCTAGAAGCATTTTCTCTAGGCAATTAAGGGGCAAGAAAAGTAATTAAGTTTATACAGAAGGAAATGTTGGCTGGGGCAAACAGAATCTCATGACAGCTCTCAGCAGGCTGTTTTATGTAAAGAGAAACAGGCAGTGAATGCCTCTGGAGTGCTGTACGCTTGTGTATGGAGCAGTGTATCCTGCAGCTTAATCCAGGAAATCAAACCTGATATTGCACCCTTTTTATCTGTCTTCAAATATTAGTAGCAAATGGTATTAGAACTGGCATCAAGGCCACAGGTAGGCTAGCCTGCCTTTTAGGTTGTTTCCTATCATTTTAGGTCAGTATTTCCATGCAGGCTTCCACTGCATTTATGCTGGCAAGTATAATAACCCAGAGTTGAGATGGCACCAAGTTAACAACTCCATTTGCCTGTGATTCCACTTTTGTTGCAGGATGTATGTTAGAGGTCTGTGTGATAATGAACAGAGTTCTGTGGAATTTTTCGTACAGATTTCTCATCACCTTTTGTGGCAGCTTCAGCTGAGCACTGAAAGCTGCATTAAGCACATGGCACAGCCACAGTGAAGAGAGTCTAAATCTTTTCTCTCTTTTCTCATCATATCGTCATGACTAATTATATTTCTAAGTTATGCCTTACTGTCAACTCCTACCAACCTGCCTAGAAAAGGGTATTTGTTTCACCTTTTGCATTTAGCTATTTTATATAGTGGGGAAGGCAGCGTCCTCTGATGCACTATCTCATATTCAAGACTTGATAACAATTAATAAAATACTTGCTGTTTCTTTCCTATCTAACTTTTTTCATTTTTCTTCACTGTTGTTTGCACAGAGGATAATACATATGTTCTGAACTCTTACTGGCCCTCTCGTATTTGTTCTCGAAAGTAAACAAAATATGCGCAAGCCACATTTGCCTGTGGAAAACAGGGTTGCCTTTGTCAACATGACTTCTTATAAGGGAGCACTGAATGGATTTGTGGCAAATTTCTCTCTACACTAGCAGTACTGCAAGAGGCAACACCACTGTCTGCTGGGAAGGTAATGCCATGGTAGTACAGCTCTTTTGCCACCCATCAAAACTAAGAAAGCTTAGTCTCTTGGCATGGTTGATTTTCAAGGTCTATCATTTGTCTGGTCTTTATCACTCAGGTACCAGGCTTCCTATCCAAGACCTGGACAGGCTCTAGATTGCTCTTTTGCTGAGATGAAGCATATTCAACTTCCTATGACTAAGCTTATATTCTGCTAAAATGCAGGATTTTTACTATTAATCATTAACTCGGAAAGGCTTGAAGATCTCTTTTTCTATATCAATATCAAGGGATCCACATTGAAACAGCAGCCCGTACTTTTTCCGAGTTTGGCAAAATCCTAGTCTTGAGGAATTCAGTTGCTAAGTTCCTGTTTGTCAGGGGGGAAGAAGGGGAAAGACAGTAAACCCTAAATTTGGGGCAATTGCCTCCATGCATATAGTTATGCAGTGACCTTTTGAGATTTGGGAGAGAATGGAAACAGAAGGAATATAAACAGACTTTTCGTGGGTTTTGGTGGTTTTGGTTTTTCGGTGTTTTTTTTGTTTGTTTTTTGTTTTTTTTTTTAATTGAAGGAAGGCTTTATCAATAAAGGAATCTAAATTCTTTTATTTTGGAAGAATGGTTAGAGAACCTGAAAATGGTACCTTATTGTATTTACTGTAGTATTACTACAATATTATGTTTTCCTTTCTATCTTTGAGTTTAACAGTACCATCTGTCAAAAATATTAGTAATGGAGAAATACACTGGATAAGGCAAAAGTAATTACTTGCTTTCCTTTGGTCCAATTTACAACAGCTTAAGTAAAATAAAAGAGCAAATAATAAAGTTCCCAGGCAAAATCTGAGCTTTTTTTGTATTACCTTTCCTCTAGTATCCTCTGAAGAATATAATTAAATCTGCACTTGGTAGATAAGAAGTAACACTGCTCTTTCATCTCATAATACAGATGTGTGCATTTTGCTTTTCGAATGTTGTTTTTCAGAGTTTGCAAGAGAGATCACTGTTTCTTGTCTTCCTAACAGCCTTTGGGTTAATGTTAACACCAGAACTCCATCTATAGATAGTTGCACAGCCTTCTGAAGCTGTCACTGCATTCTTCCCACCATCTGTTTGCCATCCCGAAAGACTGGCAAGGTTCTATAGGCCTTTGGTATGGGAGGATTATGTACTACTTGCTCATCAGCTCTGAAACAATCTTCCAAGTTTGTTTGTCGTTGCTGGGTTTTTCTCTGTAATGCTTTTGAACGTGAGAATGGGAGGTATTTCTATTTGTTCCTCAGTCCTGCTGCAAGCTTCCAGGTCTTTCTGGTGTTTTGTACTGTGTACAATGTGTTCCCATTCAGTGCAATGATTGCAGAAGTTTACGGGGATGCCCAAATTCTGGAATAAGATGAGTTTGCTGGGAGCAAACAATGAAGAAAAAAAAAAAAATACCAGCTTCCCAGTCTACTTTTTGCTTTGGCTGTGAGTTGCTTGGCAATGAGCTTTCCTGAAGCTGGGAAAGAATATCACTGCAGCACTGAAATTCTCTCTAAAGCCCAGTTAATGGTGCAAACTCAGGAGCGTGGTTCCCCTTAATAGGAAAGGAAGCTTGTGTTGGTTTAGATTTTTAAACTTGCACACCGAATAAACTATGAGGAATTGCCATCTCCTTGGATGGACTATTGGAGAGGTGAGTTCTGGAATTAAGTCCAACAGAATTTATGCTTGAATACGGCTTCCAGTTTCTGGTTTTTGCTGGATGTAAGTATTTAGGATGTATTTCGCACACCAAATTTGATGTACTAGAGAATATAATGTAACTACTAAAATATATCTGCTTTTCTTATTATTCTACATACACTGCCATTTATATCACTTGTAATAATACCCTAGTTACATAAATATTTAACAAAAAATAGTCTCTATGCATTAAGCAGGAAAATACAAAGCCACTGAAACAATGTGAGGTATTTTATTTAGTGTTTGTTTTCTGTAGGTAGAAAATGGTGGATACCATTTTAATGATCTTTCTTTGCAAGTAACCTAATTATCTCAACAAACTGACTTTCTGAACAGAACTACTTTTGTCCAGGGGAGTGGAAGGGAAATTTGAACAACAGGAAAGAGAACACTGAGTTAATTTTAGGTACACACATTTATCTGCAATGTTATTGGTCCCCCCTACCAATTTTTTCTTTGATTTTGTGCAGCATTGTGCATCTCTCGTACTCCTCCAATTGCTGTGTTTGCTTCTGTCCTTTTCTGACTTGAAATGGCAAAATAAGATTTTTCTATTTCTAGTAAAGGTTTTTAACCTATAAATTTGTAAAATATAATTACAATTTGGTGTAGGAAGCAAGATCATCTCTGCTGTTTCTTTCTAAACAGTTTTTAACTTCAAAAAGAAACACAATTCTGATCTTTCATGAAGCCTGCTGGAGACGTTGTGGCTGTTATACATATTATGTGGTTATCAGTGGCTTGAATCTTCAATAATGTCATAGTGTACTTGGGAGCGTTTTTCTTCCATATAGACTGAGTTTAGTTTTCTTCAGTTAAGCTGGAGGTGACAGAATGCAGTCTCTGTCAATAAAATGGGCAGTTTATGGTGGTGTACAGTGCTCTGACGATGTGAATGTTTTTTGTATGAACACACTGGGTAGTTTCTCAGTCAAGAACTGTAACAACAATGGAAAAGAAAAATGCATCATTCAAGGTAAGGTACTGCAGAAATATTTCGAAGTCTATGCCCACTATTTTTTAATCTTTCTAAATGAAATCACAGTTGAGGAACTACTCCATATTGGGGTATTTGAGAAAGTTGGCCCTGCTTAGGCAGCCGTTGCAGAATGGAAGGGTTTAACCGATACAGTAATGCAAGTAGATGTTCTTAGTTTTAAAATAACTTTCATTTAAATGCTTTATTCCCCTCATAGAAACAAATAACACTGGTTTAAAGGTGGTATTTTAGCTATTATATTTCCCAGTGGTCACAGACTCACAAAGAAGAATACATCAGTTATTGATTTCCATCAGACCTACCTAGAAATGCACTAAATGCACAGATTAGCAGTGTGCCAGTTTAGGAGTAGATGTGGAGCATTCTGGCCAAGAGGCATGACATCTACAGGAATCCACTTAAAGACAAGGAAGTGGTAGGCAGAGATATAACTAGCCTTAAACCATAAGATTAATGCCAAGTTTCTCAGGAGAAAAAAAAAAATCTCACAAGAGATCCACCTAATGTAGTTTTTATCACAAAAAGTCCCCATATAAAAAAAGCTACTGCCACTACTTGAGCAAAATAAACCATCTAAACACAAACACATAGCCCTTCTGCTATGCATAAAAGAATGTCATAAGGCAAAATCACATCCAAAATTATATTAGTATACTTGCAAAAAATTCTTATCAAGAAAAAGGAAATAAAAATATTCTAGGGTAAATTTCTTGTATAGACTTGGTGTTGGATCTCAGGAGAAGGCTTACGCCTATACACATTTCTTAGAAATCAGATTATGGTGATAAGATATTGTTATCTCATTATGGTGGAAGTCATATGAAGTAGTCTATATAACTAAAATATTTCATTATCAGTGGTTCATTTAATATTTAAAAATAAATTGTATCGCTTGGAAATATTTTTCAACAAATTTAATCCAGAAGTTTAACCAGTTTTTCTGCCTGTATTTCTACTGTTGAAATACTGCACAACAGATCATGTATTATTCCTACAGTGCTTAAAGATAAGTGGGAATAGTTTCTGAAATCAGCCAGGTCTAGGTTCACTCTGCTGGTTTCAAAGATTGACCTTCATTCTCCACGTGTCACAGGGACATGGGACAGAGTTCTGTTACCTGCTGAATATCTCCTGTGTTGTCTGTGACAATAAAATTTTCTCTTTCATGATGAAAATCCACTTTAAAAAAACCAGACAGCTCAAGAAAACAAAAATGACTCCATCATGAAAGCAGTGAAAGAAGATCTGCAGCAAGCTGTTCACTAGTGAGTCAAATCAGTCTGGAAAAAAAAAATCACTTTTTATGCCCACATCTAGCTCTTTTTAATTATACTATTACTTTAATCACACCTGCTGTCTGACATCCTATTATGTGCATTCCGGCATTGCCAGAGAGGAAAGTTTTTGACTTGAGGAAATAAAATCTGATTTCTGAGTACTCTGGTATTACATATTGTTCTTGTGATACTGAGACTTTTTTGAGCTGTCCTGGGGGGAAGGGAATCTTTCTTTACTGTTCTTGATGGGAGCTAGGTATACCTTAAAGTGACAGGTCCAAAATCTAAAGAGACTCTTGAGCTTTTTTCTTACTGAGCCAATAAGAGATAGCTATTCACAATTAAACAACTGAGGGGTTTGGGTGGTTTTGTGGTGGTTGGGGTTTTTTTTTTGTTTGTTTGGTGTTTTTTAAAATTTTTTTGTAACTACAGCTATAATCCAGCAAATTCTCTCTAAACCATATTCAATTTCACCTAAATCCCCAACACTTCAGATCATTTTGGGCTCTAGGGACTAGACCTGGGGCAAGCTACTCTACCCTCTCTGTGTCCATCTTCATCGTCTGGTAAATAGGAACACGGAAATTTCTGGGATTTCTGTTTTCTTGAGGGGAGGTGGAAGCAATGATGTACTATATTGCTATCATAACCTGCTTGCTTTACAAATTGTCATCTGTGGGAGGGTTGCTGTAAATGGAATTCAGGCATTCTCACAGTAATTTGCTAAAATCAAGCATCATTTATACATTAAAAGCTGAACACCAACGACAGAGCTTAGGACAGTGGAGAAACAAACTTTATTGCCACAGCTCCACAAAACTGTCTGTATTACAAAAACTTATATAATTATTTTTTCCAAGTCTCAGGAAAGCTGTCAGACTTCACTGACTCCTGTACTTCTGTCTGCTTTTTCAAGGTAGGCTGTAGCCACTGCTTTTGTATAGACCACCTGGTGCAGCTGGGGTTTCAAAGGGTTGCTAGCCACTACAGATCTAAAATAATGAATTTCTACAATCTGAGCTGTTGAGTCTTAAGAGTTTTCTGTTTGTGGCTCAGAAGAGGTTGTGTAATGTATACTTACCAGT
Source organism: Harpia harpyja (assembly GCF_026419915.1). Lineage (NCBI taxonomy): Eukaryota > Metazoa > Chordata > Aves > Accipitriformes > Accipitridae > Harpia > Harpia harpyja. The sequence continues at coordinate 21,255,197 of NC_068969.1, forward strand.
GACTTCCCTAGTATATCCATAGATACGTAAGGTTTAGATAATGATCGTCTCATGGGTTTTGTAAGAGCACAGGTAACTTCTTCTCACAGGCATAACCTAAGCAGGAAGGTTCTATTCCAGTTTTGTATTTTACCCAAATAATTGTCTAAATTAACTTTGTCAAACCTATGACATTTCTCTGTTATCAGGCTGGTGTTTTCACTCATGGACAACTGAGTTTCATTTTAATTGATTATTTCTCTTTTGGGATTGTTGATATATTTCTCTGGAGAAGTTTCTGGCACTTTTGAATCTCTGTGACTGCAGTGATGACAAGAGGAGGAACGAGAAAAACCCAGACATTCATGTAGTGCTAACTTAGTAGTTACTTTAGCAGTCTGGAAGGTACTTGCCAACAAGGCCAGGCAGAAGGATATTTGCCTCTAGAAAATACTGCTTTGTATGCTAGAGTCAGAATAACATTCAGATGTGGAAAGAGGGAGTTAGGAGGCTCAGCTGGAACCTGATTTTTTTTAATGCTCTGAAATGATATTCTGTATTCCTTAAAACCAGTATTTCTGCTCCAAATATAAATGATATTATACCAAATGTGAATAAAAGTGAAAATCTCCATATAAAGCCAGCCTACCTAATGAAGGCAGATCATTAGGGAAGGGGTGGAGAAAGAAGAGTAAATAATTGGGGTGATGGATTCAGAGTGCCAGTTGCAGTCATTTGGCTTAAATTCTATGAATGTCAAAAAGTTCTTTTCTTTTATGTTTTTTCTTAACAGTGAACAATCTATTTTGACTTATTTTTCACTGTAAGGTCTTGCTATGAGTAGGGTGGTCAGGAGAAGACTGCCTTTTGTTGCAAACTAAACGATAATACCACCCTTTAAACAAATTGGTGAGAGAGAACAGAATAGAATGTAACACATGTGGTCTGAAACTATAAAGTAAATCAAGTGATTTCTGTGAGTTACATGAATATATGTATATATTTTAGAATTGCTATAAAGAAAGTTGCAAAGCAGATAATAGTGCTTTAGCTAATGTGCATAGGTCTTAACTCCACTCTGTTAAACAGCCTCAATTATTTCAAACATGCCTGGATGTTTAAAATGGAACAGCTTTACAAAATGGGAATATGTAGAAGATTAAATGTTACAAACAACTTGAAATGCTCCTGAATTCTTGCTGGTGCATGCAATAACAACTGATAAAATCTATAACTAGAATGTTTCTATACAGTGATACCCCTGTGGGATACTTCTGAATGCATTTATTTGAAATATTCTGGAAACAACGTTGGAAGTGTTTTCAGTAAGCAGTGCAAAATCATTTAATTCTTTTCCTCCTTTCTTTTGAAATCATCCCTGTTACACCAATACATTTTGAATTTTAATGAAAAGATTTTGACGCTAGGCTAAGCTCTTAGAACAGAATACAAAGGAAAATGAAACACAGATTGGAGCACTGTACCCCCATTCCTTCCTCTCTGCTAACATTGGTGTTTTATATGACCTCATTAGTCCAAAAGACCCTCCATTTCTCCGCACGCTCCAATTTACAATGTCTACCTTCTGCTCAAGCCTCCATATTGCTCTGCCCTTGCCCAGCAGCAAGAGTGGACCCATGCTGTTTCACCACAGTGAGTGGGACAATACAAAGGAAGCAAAAGCTCCTTGTGTTTCCTGGCCATGCCATGTGCCCACCTGCATGCTTGGTAGTCTGTATTTGTGATGCAGAGGGCAGTTCTGCAGAGGCACCTGAGCTGAATTGCCAGGGAGTCCCAAAGGTTGTAGTCCCATCATATTTGCGTATTGAATATTTCCATGAAATTAGGATAGAGTTTGAAAGGGAGGAAAGGGAATTAAAAATTGCCTCCAAAAATTATGGAGCAAATTAGCTGATCCTCTGAATATCCAGGCATAATTAGAAACCAATAACAGCTAGAAAACAAATGTCAGCCTCAGCTGGAGGTGTCAGGAGGAAGTCATCAGTGAGCACTTTTTTTCTTCCCCCAATATAAACAGCAGATGAGGTTATCCCTAAAATAAACATAGCCCATCTGCTGTCCTCAAACTTAGCAAAGAGGGAAGGTGAAAACAGGCGCAGATCAGCATTGGGTGGAATGGAAGACACTCAAACCCAGGAAGCTATTAGAAAGAGCTATAATCAAGAAGCGCTTTGGGACCTAGTGCCTTGCATGGCTGTGTTCCCTCCTGCCACTTCTAGCAATGAAATTTTGCTAAAAGCACCATTGGAGGCCACTTTCCTCCGTATATACTACAAGCTCCACACCTATGAGGAAGAGTCTCAGAAGGAAGCAGACCTTTTGCAGATACTACAAGGTCTCCCTGGACCTCGAGGAACTCTTGTCCTTTGGGACCTGAAGCCTCTCTATGTCCTTTAAGGAGGAGGTTCCACTGATGCAAGCAAAGGAAATGCTGAAAGTGGAAACTCAGCAGATATTCTGAAACATCCATGGGCTAAACTGATGCTGAGGAATCATCTGACTATTGGTGAACAACCCAACAGCTCAAACCCTAAACTAAGAGGTAGATTTAAAGCAAATATAAATTTGACACAGAACTGAAAGGTAGTTTTTTTAGTATGGTTAGAATGAAATAAATATCTAATCATAGACTTATATTTTTCAATAACAAAATAATTATTTAGAGATAAGTTTTATTTTGAAATTAAATTTCAGAGGCAGAAGTTTTGCACTGCAAACAAACAAACAAAAACCCCAAAACTACAGCTGGAGGAAAAAAGGTGAGGTACCAAGTTTCAAGAAAATGAATTAATATTGTAAATTTGTGAGATATCCATAGAGATCCAATGTCTTGGAAAGTTCTACATGATAATCTGTCATTTGTGAATACATGCACAAAAAATGCATATTATTGTATTGCAGATTTGTATTACAGCAGCAGCAGCAGCCTTAATCAAAACCACAGCCCCCTTGTCATGGGTACTGCGCAACTATAAGGAACTGTACACATGTCAAGAATCTCAGTGGGATTATTTATGGCTGTGGAGTTTCTTGTGTGGTTTGGCAGATGCTGAATTCACAAGAATCAGACATGGTCCTTACCAGAGGGTGAAGATGTATGGGCACAAAGTCTGTGGCAGTCTTCTCCAGTGATTATTTTAAATCTAACATAGATGTTATTCTGAAAAAATTCCTTCCATTCAGTCATCTAAACCACTTAAATTTTACAACTGCCTAATAATTTTCTAATTGATGCAGATAGTTCTGTTCAGAGAATGTAAACCTACTGATAATACACTTGTTTCTTTCTCAACTGCCTGTCACAGACTTCTTAAATTCCAGCACCCCCTTTCCCTCATCTGGTTTCCCTCCAGGATCTCTTGGTCCCCAGCAAACATTAATTGAGAGGAAATTATGCAGGACTCAGGAATTATGCAATGGCAAACCATCAGCAGCTCTGTCACATTTGGCATCTACAGAGATTTGGACTGATATTAGATGACAAAAAGAATCATTGCTCACCTGGAAAACTCTTGACCCAGACACTCTGAGTTTATAAAAGGAGCAGAATATCCTCTAATTTAAAACATGTAATGTAGATCATACTGAATGGTTGGTGATAATATAGGAAACAAAAACTAATGATCTGCAAGGGTTAGAGCAGGGGTTTTTCTTTTTCTAAATTTGTTTCTCATCTCTCAGTGTCCATCTCAGACACTGCCAATAATGTCATTCAATAAGCTATCCTAACCAGAAGGAAAACTAAGCAAACTTTTCTTCCAAGACTACAAATACTTCAAAAAGTGCTTCCCCTTTTCCTATGATTTCAACATGACTCAAGGAAAAAGAAAAAAGCACTTGCTCTTACCTCATGAAAGCAGATATTTTTCTTCTTTTCACATTTAACAAACAGATCAGACAGCATCAACATACTTTGTGCTACTTACTTGCGCATGGCTTGGAAAGATTTTATGTACAGAAACACATTTACAAAAAGAATTACATCCTTTTTTTTTTTTTAATTGTTGGAATGAAACTGAGTCACCTTCGGTAATGCCATAGGTCGGATATTGTAAAATAATTATAATTGGAACAAATTGAAACATATTGATGTGCATTCTATTTATTTTTTTCCTTGCATTTGTTAGAACATTCAGCTTAATTGACTAACTTTTCCAGCACGGGAGTTGTATCCTGCACTCACTGACACTAATAGCAAAAATTTTAATTACTTCATTTGAAGCATAATTTTTTATCCATGAGAAATACCATAATATTTTTTCACCATCTGCAAAAAAACAGTTTTTGAACTTCATCTGGAAAATTTGACAAATGTTTTCAAATTTCTTCTAACTCGCTATTAGTTAAAAGTCTATATAGGTTTTTGATTTATTTAAAATCTGGATTAAGCTTTTAGAGCTTTGTTTCAATGCTATTATTAGTGTTTTGTGATTCAGTAAGCAAGAACTGGAAACTGTTCAAGTAGCCCTTTTCTTCTCAGGAATCTTAAAGATATCCAGAAGCTGGGCTTGGATTTAACTTCCATTTAAATTCCAGGCTATTCCTACAATTTCTACTCTTTCTATTTTTGCAAAGCTCAAAATCCATACGAAATGTTTCAAATTGAGTCAGGTAATGGGACACTGTGTTTACACCCGATTTCTCATAAAAATCTTATCAATTTGGAAAGATCTGCTTCATTTAACTCGTCAGTAATTTTTGCAGCTGGGTAATTGTGAAAGTTTTTACGCAATCTTGTATTTGAAAAAAAATCATCCCTTTTATTTATTGAATGCTTATTTATATTTATAGTATTTTACTTTTCAAACAAAAAAAATCATATGTGTTTCAAGATTTTGAAATAAATATTTTTTCTCTCTTTACCTAAATGTACAGCACTGTATTTTTTTCCCCAAAGATGTATGCTTTTCATTAGGGCATAGTAAGGACAAATCAATGAGACAAGTGTGCGCAGTGAATCATCAGGGGTTTAAAACTGCCTAAAGACATATTAACTCAGAGTGAGTTATGTATTAAGATATCCGTGCTACTAAATATCTGCCAACGTGAATGCTGGATAATGGAAAATTACCAGTTCTGTAATCTGTATTCCATATAACAGTATTGGGGCCAAATTTATGAAGTCCAGTTGGGTTTTAACGAAATCCATTCATAAAATCACAAAGTGTTCTTACGATTATCAATCAAATTAGAAAGTAAGGTTATTTTAGGAAAAAGAAAGGAATATATGGCTAATTTGATGGATTTGAGATGTTCATACAACCTTCTTTTTTTTTTTTGCCATAATTTCAAGATGTCTTTGAGGAAAAATACTTACAGAGCTTACTTCTGACAAGTAACTGGGGCTGTTATCTGTAAAAAAATGTGCCAAATATCCAGTCTTGGAAACACTGTCCTATGAGAAACTATAGGACTTGCACTGTGCACAGTGTTCATGCCCCATTGAAGATATCGCACATAAGAAGTTAGTATTGGATTTTACTTTTTTTTAACACATGCTTCGGCTCTGAAAAAAATTCTCTCCGACAGTTAGATACCAAGTTACATTGGAACTTTGAGACTTTAATGAGACTCTGAACATCTTAGGCTGAGAAAATAACTTCCTCCAAACACAGTTTTCAAAGTCGAACATTGCTGCTTGCGCTTATCTATAAAATGAATGTCATATTTGTTCTCATATTAAAAGAATCGCAAGATTTTTTTTTTTTAAGATTTGCTTAGGTAAGTATTTTCATATGTGATTGATGGGATCAAGAAAGAGAAATTACTGAATTTCAATTAAAAAAGATGTGCCAAAACTGTGTAGAACTACTGAAAAAAGCCTTGGTCTTTGTGTTCTGGAAACCAAAAAGACAACTGTCACATAACTTCACTGCAGCAGTGAGGGAAGTAGAGCAAAAAAATTAGCAATATTGCACAAGCCCTGATTCTTATATATCATTTGATTCCTGTATTAATCTCAGTAAAGCCTCACAGGCACCCATTTATACATACAAGTAAATCTACTGAGTTATATTTGTTTAATCCACTTTTGGTGTAAGTTTCCTCTTATTTTTAGCCTACTGCAGTTTTTGCACAACAGTTTTAACTTGTCTGCAAATGAAGAGAGCTTTTCCATCCCTTTCTGAAATCTTTTTTGCACTTGTCTTCCTCTGCTTTGTACTCAAGATGAAATAATTTTTTCTCTAACATGCTCTGAGGTTTTTTTCTCAGTGAGCTGCAAGAGTAAGCACTATAATTCTTCATTATCATCAGAATTCGAAACTGAGTGCATTTCCGACAGCTAGTCAGTGAGCAGTTCTGGCGTGCCATTGTACAGGGAGGCCCCACACATTTCATTTAACTTAAGGAATCCAGATTTGACTGCAATTTTTTTTTGTCCTTGAAGGAAAAGACAGGACCATCTGCTCTGTCTACAAACTCCTAGCTTAGGAACTCTTGGAGTTCTGAAAATAAGGATAAAAAGGATTAAATTAAGTAGCCACCTAAGGTGAAAATCAAGCCTATGTAAAGAAGTGGTGTAAGAAACATCCCTTGTCTTAAATCCATTTACAGTCCTCAAAATGTAGCTAGTGAGACTTAATGCATAGAGCTTATGTGGCTCCTAAATAAAAGTGAATTTCACCATTTGCAGGAACCTGCGTTTCTCAACTATTACATATCAAGATGGAGAGGAATTTAGTACAAACCCTGAATAGCGATGATACCTGAGAAAAAGAATGAGATGAATGAATGATAGCTTCACCATCAGCCAAGAAAAAGAAGAGGCACCTGGAGGGGTGGGTGGTTTTAACCTGGGCATGACACAAGGCCTGGGCCCGGTCTCGTGGTGAGGATATCCTCTAAAAAGAGCCACCACCACCAGCTGGAAAATTAGAAACGTTTGCAATGTTTAAAAGAACAGTGTATTGCTGTGGAAAGTGTCTACGGTGCCATAGGTGTGTGTGTTTTTCCCCGGTGAAATAAGGAGCCAGGAGCAAGCTATGGCCGGCCTCCTCCAGGCCTGAGGGAGGGCCGCCCTGTCAGGCAGCCAGCCGTGTGGGGAGAAAACCGCCCGAAAGCGGCGGCAGGATGGCAGAGCGGCTGAGCGCGGGGCAGGTGGGGGATCAGCCCCACGGAGAGGGAGAAAACGGCTTTTTAGGGCGAGCACGCAGCTGCTGTGGCCATGAGGGGCTGGGCGACAGGACGGAGCTGCCTTCTGAGGACGGGGTAAGTGGAAACTTATTCCCTCCTCCTCACCCCTTGTTTTCTTATTGTCTCATTCCGTTTTTTTTTTTTTACAGTTGTGGTGGCTGTTTCAATAAATCCTGGCTCTAATGTTTAAAAGGATGTTTTGTGGTAAAACTTGCAGGCAGACTGACCCCAGGCCTTGGGTGGGGGGGATAGCCCCCGCCGCTTGCCTGCACAGAGCTGCCCCCCCGGCCATGGCCACAGGGTGCTGCCAGGGAGAAAGCAGGGCACGGGCACTTCTTAAATCATAGCCAGGGTGCTGGTGCGAGGGCAGCCCTGCTGCCTCCGTCAGCGGGGGCCACTCGGGCCTGCAGCCGGGTGCTGCAGGCTCTGGGCCTCTGTGGTGGTGTTGAAAATATTTTGATAAAGAAATTAAAATCCAGTTATATATATATATATAAGAGTTTGGTTTGATTAAGAAGTAGAAAATTGTGAAGCATAGGTATGGGAGTGTTAAGTTTGAAATGTAGTCATAGGAACTTAGAAACTTTAGGAACTGTGTTATGTGTGACTATAGGAACCTTAGTATTGTTAAGTTTGAAATAAGCAAACCATAGAAACCTCACCAGGAAGATACTGGTCTTTCTATGTTTTGTTTCAAAAACTAAGGAAACCGTCATGGACACCAGTTTGCTGCTTGGAAACCCCCTTACCCTTCCCATCTCGTAGAGTTAAGTGAAATTGACCAATGATTGTTTTAACATAGGAATATTAATAAGGTGGTAGGATTAAAAGACCAATCATTGAAAAGGAATTAACATTTTGCTTGGAAATCTAGTGAATATGTATAACAGGTGTGTATTTAACTGTATTGTTAGACAAGACAGGTGCACACGATAGGTGGAGCGATCCCCCGTGTGCCCAGCGCTGCAATAAAGGAGTGCCTGCTTCTTAACTTCTCATTGCTGTTAAGGTGTTTTATTCCGGATTTCGGCAACAGTGGGGCTGGAGCTCGAGAGGCTGCCAGCCCCGCTCTGCGGCCCCCGGCGTAGCCCGCACCAGGCTGGGTCTGGAAACAGCCGTCAGTGGGGCTCGCCTCGTGCCGGGAGGGTGTTAAGTTTTACAGCCTGCTGCCTTCTACCTCCCTGTTTCAGCAAGTGTGTCCTGTTCATGGAGAACTGACAGAGGGGGTGAAGCAATATCGGTGTCTGATGGTCGTTCTCACCCTTCGCAGGTCTCAGGCATGTGGCAGCTGATGGAAGGAGGGTACAGTTGGTCCTGGCTCTCCGTGGCAGAGCTCGTGTTCTACCGACAACTCTCTCTGGAGCGTAACAGGTGAATGGATAAATTACTTTAATTGCAGTGCACGTATGTTGCAAATGTTAACTAACTTTTCGAACATCACACAATTCACTCCTTGAAGCTTCAAACAAGGAGAGAGGCTGATGTTAATTGTATGTAACAAGAAAATTCAACGTAGCGTGCATCATGACAGCAGTGCAAGTCTTAATATTTCCTTAAAAAGCAGGAAATTTACCATATATTCCCTGACTGAGGTTGGATAAACCCCCAGATTTTTATCGAGATACTCATTACAGTTGCATATATTAAATTATAATTTCAAGGAAAGTATGGTTGATGTAAGTCAAACCAGAACAAACCCTAAAAAAATCTTACGTAGGGTACAAAAAACCAATTGAAGCGTTTCTTAAAAATCAGCTTTTGTGTTCATAACATGATAAAAGAACCTGTTGGTGGCAAAAGCATTTTTTTAAAATATGCAGATTTTAAAATAATGTTTTAAAGGAAAGAAGGAAGACTCAATGTAAATGCTGTTCCAGCTCTTTGAAAGCCAAACATTACTCATGGAAGAAAGCAGATAATTTATAATTTTAGAGAAGAAGGAATTTGACATTAAAATAGTATTTTTAGCTGGACTTTGGCATTAGTATGTTATGTTAAATTATCAAAATCCTTAAAATATTGACAGTTTTAAAAAATTATTAGTCAGTGCACTTTCATTTTTCATATACCTGAGTCACTCATGATTTTTGCCTTTTGTGCACATTATTTTGAGTAGCTTTAAGGATTTGTGATTAATACAGGGAGTAACTGTCATTCTTTTTACTCCCCTGTGCGAAATATATATTTTAAAAGTATGTTTTAAAAATTTGTTCTACGTTTTACCCTAGTTTTGCTCAAAGTATCTTTTCTCTGCAGTTGGTCAGTGCCTTATTTAAAGTCATCTAATAAAGAGCATGGAGTCAAGATTCTCGCACTGTAGGAATATTAGACTTTGAACAAATGTCTTTATCACCATTTTGCAGTCAGTGTTCAGCTAAATGAGTAGATATTTGATCCAATGTTAAATTAAAAAAATATTTGTAAGAGTCTTTATAATGAATTCCCTTTCCTTTCCCAAGTGACATGAAAAATAATTCAGATTTCAAGAGAGCCTATCCTATCAGGAAAAAGAGTATGAAAAATATTATGCAAATACATGCATAAATATGAATCTTCTTTAGTGCTTGCGGTTCTGATGCTTGTGATTTTAGCTGTTGAGGGAAGAAACACAGCCTGTCTGTAATCTTGGCTGCCTTCATTATTTTAAATCCTACTGTGATCAAGTGATCCAACAATAAAACCTACCTCTTCCTCTTACTTTTTGTATCTGAATTACAAATAATTATTGTCATTTCATATGATTCAGTTTATCCTTAAAATAAGGGTGGTTGTCAATGCAGACTTTCCTGTTACATTGCTACTTCTGCTGCGGGAGGTGGAGGCCTTTGCTCAGGGGACTAGATGCAGGCAATGGTGCCTGGCATACTCTGAATGCTGTTGAAGCACAAAATCTCCTTTCGCAAAATCCTAAACCTTCATATTGCTGGTGCCAAGGGACACTTACTGGGCTACCAGGAAGGGAGCTCAGGACAGGCTGTGAGAAATGACAGTGTTATTCTGTCTGTGTTATGGAATCAGTGGGGTCTGCAGCTGGCTTTCAGGTCAACCTGTTAATGTCAGCATCAGCAAGTTTTAGTTGGCTTGCTTCCTGCCACAGATAAGGATTCTGTATATTCAGCAGCCTTGGCATCTTCATTCTTCTGCTGCTGGTTACTTGCATAGAGTATGAGCTGTGTGAAATAGGAGGCATATCTGAGCTCTTGGAGAAGACAAGTGCTCATGAGCTGCAGATCCATAGGTTCCAGAGGTTATCCCAGAGATCCAAATGGTGGGTGGAATGATTCACTTGTATGCTCCTTATGTAAACCTTACACTTCTGCATGCCTGGGATTGCATCTTTTCCATGCCTAAAACAAATGCTACTGACAGATAAAGTCCAATGGACTTTCATGTTAAAAGCTCTAGGATACAAACTTGTCTATTCTTCATTTTCCTCCTCGTCACAGCTTGAAGTGTTTTCTCAGTCATCAGGAGGAGGTGATCCCACTGGGAACAGCTTCTTGTGAAAGTGTTAATCTGCTGACTGTGACTGTGACTTCTCTGAGATGTTATTAAGCATCCATATGTCATTTCCCTCATTCTTCTCAAAGCTCAATGCACAATGTCTGACACATGCTGCAATTCTGTGGTGAAAGCTGTTATTACCAAAACTGTATTTCTGATTATTGTAGAATAAAGAGGTATCTCATGAATCTTTTTGTGTGTATATTCTTGCACTAAAAGATGATCTGAAATATTGCAGGTCACGTCATCTAGATTTCCTGCATTCCAGAGTTACCGGGGTCAAGAACAGCCTGTGAGCTGCCTAAACAATCTAGACATTTTAATGTGTATAAAAAAACAACAGATATTCGTGTTGTATTACCCTAGTTTATATATATATGGATAAATTTGCCTCATCTATGCTTTGAATTTAGGCTTATGTTATTTACCATATTGCTACAAACATAAACGTGTAACTTTGACTTGATCTATCATCTTGGATTAATTTTCCTGCCTTTCTCAGTATATAAGCCTGTGTGATTCTTAACACTCTTGTGAAAGCTCTTGTGAGCTTTCTCTTAATGCTCTTGTGAAAGTAGACTGACAGTAGCTCCCAATGTCTTCAAAAAGTAGTGAACAAGTAATATGCATTTAAAACTCTGACATGGCTACCTCACTTTCTCTCAATTGCTCCCTCTTCAAAATTCAGCACCTGGAAAAACTGCTGTGTAAGTGTCTTTTTTCTACTAGGAGCCCTCGTCCCCTTTTAGCAAAGGATGTCCCATCATTTGCTTGTGCTTTTTGCAAGAAAAGTCCTTTAGGTCATGACCAATTCATTGTCCCAAGCGAGTCGCTATAAAATGGGTAGAAGATGCTGTTGTAGTAACAGCTCCACAGCCCAGCTTTGGCAGATGTGTTGTACATAGTTTATACGAACTGCCCCTGCTTAGCTTGTTCCAGTCCATGCAGAGAAAATGGTAGTCCACCTCAGGCTTAGACTTGCTTTTAAAAAGCAGTTGGTAAGTCTTCACACATCCTCAGTAGAAGCTCTGGCCTTATTTCCCATAAATAAGGATCATCATTCAGATTGTATCTGTGGTCTAGAGCAATTCTTTATTGCCTTTTCTTCACTTGGCACATTGCTTTCTGAGTTACTTGATATTCTGCTATCTATAGGCATTACAAAGAACGTCTCATGATCTCTTCTGACTGTTATTTCAGTGGCCTTGAAAATCAGACCTTGTCCCCCAGAATATTTAAAGTCTTCACTCTGCGTTTAAAACCAAAAAAGCTTAGCTATAACGTCACCTCTGAAATACATTATTAAACTTGAGATTAAGTAGAGGGAAGGTCTGTGACAACAGAAAATTGCAAGGAGAAATTAGTACTGATTTCCCTTGAAGGCCCAGCTCACACTGTGGTAGCAGCTTTAAAGTAGTCACCAAAGAGTAGCATGCAGCAGGGGCTATAAACAACTACAAGAAACATTTCTAGCACTTTATATATGAAATTAGCCTTACTTTCTGTACACCTGGCTCCATTGGAAATACTGTGGTACCACAGGGGCAGTATGTATCAGGAGGGAGGAGAGATGTTATGAAAAGCTTTGCTGTAACTTCAACATACAAAGTAATAATTATTTCATTTTACTTGTATGTGAAAATGACTTACTAGCACATGTTCAATAAAAAAAAGCTCTTGCCTTTAGTGAACACACTCATCTGTGCTTGCAAACATAATGCTATTTGCCTCATAAGCTCACAATGGAAAGAGAACCTGTTACAAATTCAGTCAATGATCCAACAGGAAATTAAACCTTTTAAAAATGGATGAACCAATGGACCAAGAGTAATGGAAGAAAATGCACAAAATGGGAAGAGTGAGTCATTAACTTGATTTAAATATGATTTTTTATTTTTTGTCAGTAAGGCACCAAGGTCTGACATGATTTCCCTTTTCAAAAATGCAGCAAGTTGAGAACAGAATCAGAACTAAACATTGAAAAGATATGTATTTTTTTTAATTAGAAAAAAGAACAATGCCATACTGGGCAGGAGAAAAATATCAGAAAACATATATATCTGTGAATCTCAGTTTAATATAAAGTGACCCTTTTCTGTGACTTCTGAGGAGAAAAGGACTTGCTCTTGTTCTATAATATTTAATTATATGAAAGGCTAGGAAAGACAGAAGAAAGATCCTTTACTCTGAATCTGAGGAATTCAGAGCTGGCCAAAAATACATATTACTGCATGATTCCCACTGGCATCTGTTTTACAGAACCTCACTATCATCTTGATTTAAGGACGGTGGTGCTCTTATTACAAATAATATCACATTGTTGAAAGAAAAAAAAAAGTAATTGCTATTTGTAGACAAGATGTCAGGTCCCTCACGTTAACACACACAGCCCTCCAGGGTAAAACTCTGCTTTGTAGGTGTATGAACACTTTCATAGAAATATATCCAAAATTATTTGATGGAAATTGGTACATTGGTGGCAGTCTTGAATCTTGGGGTATGCTATATTCCCCTTTGCAACACCGACTTTCATTGCTGCTATAGCAAAGTGAGTTTAGCCAAGCTGACAAGTCAGTAAAGATTACATCAGAAAAATCTTGCTTTCCTTGCCTTTCCATTGCTAAATTGTTCAAAAACTGATCAACAACAAAAATAAAAGAACTTCCAGGTACCTAATCCCAGTCATTTTTAGAGATTATTGCTGGGATATTTGTTTCATGGTAAGGTATTAATTAATCTCATCCACAAGTAGGTAACATTGATGTTGCTTATGAAATTAACATCAAGACATGAACCTTTCAAAGGTGATAGTTTGTTTTAAGGGTGTTTTTATTGAAGTTGCTTTTTAGGTTTTCCTTTTCTTTTTGTATTTGTCTCCTCTGCACCCCTTTTTCTCTGCCCATATACATATCACCTTTGTGAACTCTTTTCCTCCTCCATCCAAAGTCCTGCTTAATTGCTTTTTTAGGGAGGTAGGAAAGCAAGAAAGCAGCTAAACCATCATCTGTCAGCCTTTGAGGGGAGTGGTTCTGTCCACAGGAGCAAGAAAACAGAAATATTTCCTTCCAGCCCAGGGTCTGTAAGACCTGCTGATGGGGACGAAAATGGTAAAAAAAGAGAACTTACTGAGCTGTAGTAGTTAGTGGGAGAAGATCTCATTTTGTGTATGTTTTATATGTATGTTTTGAGATGTTCTCTTTGGCACTTATTTAGATGATATATTATGGAAAACACATTTGTATTAGTGTAGCATTTAACATTTTTTCACACGCACCCAAACTAGTAAGAACATGGTTAGAATAATAACAATAGAAAACTATCCTCTAGAGGGGGACTTTTTAGCCACCTCTTTGCCACTAATGCTGATAAATTCACTCATAAAGAGCAATAAGAGTAGGGTCATCAGAGTAAAGAGGGAATCAGGGAATCTGTTAGTTGCTTGGAAGTTTAATCCCAAGGTCATGTCCTGCTCAGGAGCTTTTACATTGTGTTGCCATATGTGGAGCCATACACATGACCAGGTCTGTTTGGATTTGATGGTATTGCCAATAGGATTACTCCGTAAATGAGATACAGTGATGCATTTTCAAAGCAATAAACAGAGAGATGCAGACAAATCCTATTAACAAATAACAGGATTTGTGCTTGCACTGTACCTCCTACCTCCTACTCACCACCTTGAAAATTTACCCCATGCTGTCTGAACCGTTGTTCTGCATAAAATCAAGTAAATTATAGTCCATTTAAAAATAAGCTAAAAACCCCCATCGGATTCCACTGAAATGTGAATAATGATTCAACAGTCATCAGCTGTGGTTGCCATAAGAAACAAGATTTCATAAATCTATAACGTGTAGAAGAGACAGAAATGCCACAAGCAACATTAATCTAGTAAAATGATAACCAAAATGGGATCTTATTTTCAGTGCTGGGTCTTTTTTTTTTCAGCTCCTATGGTTTCTCAACAGATCAACAGAAGCAGCTGTCTGAATTCCAACTGTAAAACTAAACAGTTTTAGGAAGCCTGAAGGCTCAATCCGATTGACTGTATTATCTACCCTTTGTTAATAGTCACAAATGATTTGTTTCTTTTGGAGAAAGCCAATAAGAAATACAAATAAAGGAATTGTATCTGAGTCATAAGTCACTTCATATCACATTCTGCTGTTATACAGTCAAAAATACCAGACATAAGACAAAATCTGCTCTGAATATTTACAGTGTTTAATATTTTAAAAGTCCTAGCATATCATTTTTGGGGAGCTGTGTGTAAATTACTATGAACACAGAAAATGTTTATTTTATTAATAAAAAGAAATAAAAAGTAGAGCAAGCAAGGATCTAACACTGATCCTAAGAGCTGACTTGCTCAATTTAAAGCAGAAATCTCTGTTTTCTACACCTTGATTCTGATTTGTATGATCAGTATAAATTATCACAGCACAAGCAGGTCACTGGCTGATCCATGCATGAAGACAAAGTACTGTCTGGCACATTGTCAAGAGTTAGAAAAGGTTGACAATCATTGGGAGTCATAAACTTTGAAATGGGATATAAATTGTCAGAAAGGAAGTAAAAATAAGGGTGTTTCTCTGCAGTCTTTGACAGCTATAGCTTTCAGGAAAACATTGTGTTTAGATCTGCATAATGGTAGGAGCAGAGTAGAGTGTAACTAGTAAGGGGATGTGATGAACTGCTTGGAAGATTTCTTCAGAAGTATTTGGATAGGGAGAAGGATTGTTCTGGAGTGAAGGATAACCCATTGAGCTCTCTTTTCTACATTTAATAAACACCTTTGTAGAGGAAGTATGCTTTTGAAGTTATATTTTTGTGTTTGAATACAAATGTGTTTCTTGATGTTTTCTATCCTTCTAATGACATTGGACATACATTTGATGTAGGCTTCCAAGAAAGCTTGGAATAAAATATAACTATCCAAACTTTCCTTCCACTTTAATAGTTAAAAAACGGTTGCAATTAAGTAAGATTCATCTTCTCTGCATGTACATGTATAGCACTGTAATAAATTTAAGACACTGAATGTCTCAAACCCTTATTATTAGGGCTTCAGGTAAATAAATAGAGACACTCATCAAATGCAGTAACAGAGTGAAGAAGTTAGGAATACAATTTTATCTCATTTGTTTAATTTCCATTACTTTCATACTTGATTTTTTTTCTTGCATAGTTACATGTTTATACACACAGACCAAGGTCTGGGTATAGCATACAGACTTAGAGTCACTGCATAAAGTGTGACTTTACACTGCATACCTGTGTAAAATGGTGTATTTAGAAGTCAAGCATTACATTACATGCATGCCCATGTTGTAGTGTACTTGGGACTTTGTTATTGCCTGAATATAGTTTAAGGTTGAAAAGCAATATGTTAACATTATATGTATTCATGTAAAGATGTTTCTCAGTATCACTGTTTCTGGTTCAGATCCTGTGTAAGACCTCTTCCTGTGGAATGCATGCAATACTTCCAAATAATTTCTGTTTGTCTTAGCTACTAAAATGTCAACCAAAGGCTCTGTTCTGATGACACCTGCACATTAGTTTTTGGTGAGTAAGAACCTACTCACAGCCTACCAAAATTAGAAAACTGTCCTTGATTTCCAGAGAGTTGGACGAAGTGTATTCAAATGTTTCATTTAGTTAGCTTATGTATTCCCTCTTCAGTTTCCTGATATGCTTTCTGCCTTCTCCACCTGCCCCTCTTAATTCTTCAGCTCCCTTCTGCTTTAACCTTGTGTGAAATTAGAGTAAAAATTATTTAGGGATGAGAAATGCCCTCATCAGACTGTGAATTCCATAGCGTGTGCTTGGTAGAGCAAGATAAATAAGCATAAGTAAATGTAAGAACGCATTATACGGGCTTGATCCTTAATGGTATGCTTTTACAGACACCTGATGCACACACCTGTCCTCGTTGTTTTGCAAGATAAATTACATAACAAGGTCTACCAAGGAACTAATTTTTATATGAAATGTAAACTTGGGAAGTTTGGTAGGCTGACAGTATTGAAAAACTTCTAGGCTTTCAGTTGTTAATGGCTCTCTTGACTATCTTTTGTTCTTAAGTGTCCAGTTGGAATAATGTGAATCTTCCTACAGTAGTTTTCTGTGCCTACTCGACAGCAGATCATGATCCTACTCAATAACTTGGAAAAACTAATTTATGTATGTTCATTAGATGTTTGTCAAAAAATATAAACATTATTCATGAAGCTTAGCTTTTGTCCATGATTAGTTTAGATGAACAGACTTTCATTATGTTACAAGAAATAAATCCTTTTAAAGACTTAAACCAGTGCTCTTCAGATCCAAAATTATTAATTCTTCTACTTAAGGGAATAGAGCTTTCGTTAAGCTAGTATGAATACCATACATAAATTATTAACATTGCTTTTTGCATAATTGCATGGCCAGGTGAAATGCTTATATATATATATATTTCATTTATATAAAATGTGTATGAACCTATATATTGCATTTTAAAGGAAAAAACAAATGAGCGCTGCAGCAGTCTCTTACAGAGAATGAATTCTACTTTGCATTTTGGAAGTGTTGTAAATCATTGGAGCTATGTAGTCAGAGTTTATGATTTCCATCAAAGAGCATGAGGGACATATTTCACTGTGGTCTATCCATTATTCTGCACATACTTGAAAAGAGAAACTCAAACAAAGCTCTCATTAGGAAACATTGACATAAGACTAGCAGAGAATTCATTTACTTGTAGATGGTGATACAGCAAAGAAGTCAGTCAGAGCCATATATTACACTGCCACAGCAGGTAGAGGGTTTGAAAAGGAGATGTGCATCTAGACATGTATTTTTTGTACAGCTCTTCCAAGGTTTGTGTTTGTTCTTATTTCTGGTAGCTTGAAAGGAAATGAAAATTTATAGCTGAAGTGTCAGGGAGCAGGGAGGGCTGGCTGCTCCTTAAGCACCAGGAACTAGAGGCTGAGCCCACGTGGTACCATGGCAGGCAGGGCAGGACCCAGCCCCATGGCACTCGTGCAGGGCAGCCCTGGGAGCAGCAGTGGGGGCAATCAAAGGTCCTGAGCCTTAAGTGGGTCCATAGTGACAAGGCAGATCAGAAGGGATTTGAGTCAGGGTCAGCTCCAGCGACGATAACCAGGGTCAGACACAGTCCAATGATCACCAGGCAGGTCCATAGTGACAAAGGGAAGGTCAAGCTGGGATGAGACCCCTGGGTTGGGCTCTGGATCAACAAGGTCCATGGCCAGGCACAGGTGGGTGCTCCTAAGGTATAGCTCAGGCCAAGACTGAGGACCCAGACCTGAGCTGAATCGGGAACTCCCAGGTGCATCTGGTCAGGTCAGTTAAGCCCTATTAGTCCCCTCAGGGCCCTGATACAAAGCAGATAAAAATCTAATGAGAACATCCTGGTTGTACAACAACAGCAACTTTTCTAGTAATAGAAGTGATGAGCATTTTCAAGAGTGTGTTATGCAAGGGGGGTATGTATGCTTTACATATGTTGTCTTGACATATCTGTACCTATTTCATTGATTCCCTGCCTAGAAGGGGTTAAGGTTAGGGCTACTGTTGTGGTTGAAGTCCTGCCAAAGTAGTAGTGTAGGACCCACTTAAGGGCATTTAATGGGTTGGCCAGAATAAATGGAGGGTTAGGCAAGAGAAATAGTGTCTCGGCTGTACGTATGCTGTTTTGGGTGGTGGTATGTTTTTGTTTTTTATTTTGTAGGTTTGAGAAAACTTCAGATAATTATGTAAAAAAAAAAAAAAGTGATGTATATTCTGTGTGGGAATTTTTTTTTTTTTTAAATTTGTCTTGCTGAATATTTTTCTTTATTCTAGTTCTGCAGGTATCATGCAAAATACATAGAGCCTGAATCACATTTAAACTTTAATTTACACTAAATGAAATTGATCTTGTCAGTCTGTGTTCACTGGCTCTTACTGAATCTGTTGCTATTAAGATGATGTGATACATTCATTCGGCTTCTTTATAGTACTGATCCTTATTTTAGATTCTCACTGGTGTCATACCCTGTATGATACCTGCAGACATGGAAATGTATTAATTGTAGCATTATTTCTTCTCAAGGCCTACTAGCACCTTTTTCTCTGCCACCCATTAAATCTGTACAGTTACCAAGTTCACCGAACTGGCAAGTTTGCCCCCTCCTTGTTGTAGGTGGCTATTCTTTTTTCTTTTTTGGTCATTTGAACTCAGATGGTTGGGTTTTAGGCATACTCTTTTCAATATTCAAAACATACTCTTACAACCTTAAAAAATGTTAAAAGTTGAGAATTCTCTTAAGTAATCTTACAGGTAATGCTGAAACTCTTGCAATTCCATGTGTTTCATCAGTTATACAACATAAAGGTTTATTGAGAAAAGTGCATGGTATATCTATGATTTCCTTAAAAATTGATCCTCAAGTGTTCTGCGGTACTTCAGGAGAGTTTTAGTCTGTGAGCCTGGGTTCCTATTCTACTTCATGGCTCTGCCATATCTCATAGTTCTTCTTGGAGCCAATGGGTTTTATAACCTTAGCAACAAGTGAGAAAGTAGTTCTTGTAGGTACTGTGCGTGTAGTCAGCCTGGATGAACAGTGGAGTAGGTAAGTTACCTGACCCATATTGTCCTTAAAATACCATGTAAGCCTTTGTCTAAGAAGGATCGATCTGTTACTCAGATTAACTAGTATTCTCTCTGGTATCTTTGTCGGGGTGGGGTGGGGGAAGAGGCAGAAAAAAGAGCAAGAGAAATTTAATTACCTTTTTCTTAATAACTGGAAACCTGAAGTTACGTATGTGTTGTGGGAGAAGAATAGTGCCTCAGAAAACTTGCTCTGTAAGGACCTGTGGAAATGCACAACTTTGAGATAGACTTCATAAAGCAGCATTGATTGAGCCGGTCTGCTTTATGTTAATGTGAAATAAGTTAATTCTTCCCTGTATTGGAATGATGAGTGGATTGGGGAAGAAGTTAGGATAGAGAAAGATCCACCAAGAGGCCAAATATATCATATTTTGTTGTTCAATCTGCAAATGACAGATTTATTGTAATTCAGTTTTGGCTGCTGCCACAATTCCAAGTCTGCTTTCGAGATGGGTCTGAAAGCTTTTCCATCAAAGGACATGTTGAAAGTAGTTAAAAGCTGTATTGTGCACATATAAAGAACTCTAAAGGATTTTGTCTGGATCAGCTGTAGCTGTTTTGGTTTAGATCTGTTTTACATGAAAATTGTTTTCTAGGCATTTTTTTTTCTCCCAGCCAAGCCATGGCTGCTTCTGTGTGCAAAATGAAAATGTTCCTTTGTCTGACATAAACATCAAGAGATCATGGAGCCAAAAGCACAGGTTGGTGATACTTGTGACTTGGTTTAAGATTTTTCTGATCAAATTTGTCTTGATGTAGGATTAGGTAATGGCTTTGCTGCCAGGTCTGTGGGTACATTGATGTTATTCTCAGGATTTATGCCATGGAAAATTCAACCACAAAGCTAACTAGGCATATGAAGGAAAGGAGGAGGAGGTACACTGGAGTCATTGTGTGTCTGGCTGATCTGGCCAGACCACCTGTATTTGAAATGTGGTGTGGCTCCTGGTAGTATTCTTGGTAATGTGGTGTATAGACTGTAGTAGATACACATGCTTTGGGGGCTAGAGTGTCAAAATTAATAGCCTACTCAATGTGAAATTAATCCCAATGGTATCACTGATGTCACTATTCTGGTGGTAGAGAAATGCACAGTTCCTTGTCGTGTTTCCATTCCCCTTTATATATGAACATAACATGAAGAAACATTATTCTTTAAAAAAAATGCAGTAGAATTAGGAAACAAGATTATTACAATCTTTGAGAACACATTAGTGTTCAAATTGTCAATTATTAAATAAGGAATTAACAGTTATGTTAAATGGAAACACTGATCTGCATGTTTAACATCCTGGTAGATCTTACTGAGAGAAGCTATTTTGACTTAACAAAAGTCAGCTCTCAAAACTCCTATGGACCAATACACAAATGAGCACAAAGTGCCACTTCGTACACTGCTGGCTGGTTGCTGCTTTCTGACTGACAGCGGAGGTGGGGGTAAGGGGTTGGAAGGGGAGAATGAGTTATGCTAAGAGTGATTTATGAATTTCAAATAGTTGGTGTTTCAAACCAGTCTTCAGTTCTTCATCAGTAAGAAGCATAGCTTTTTTATTACATTCTTAAATGGGTGAAAGGAAATATATGCATATTACTGTAAAAAAAGCTTTATAAATGGTTGAGTGAGAACTTTTCAAACAAACCTTAGTAAGGATAGATAATAACATGGTTATTTTCTAGCTAAATTTAAACTGTTTTTCAATCCTACCCGGAAGGGACACGTGGACCTTTGTACTCTTGCATATGCCTTTTCTGCTGAGGGGCAGTTATATCAAAGAGTAATCTCAAAATCTGTTTGAATTGTGGAGTTAAAAAATTGCCAGCTGAGGCAAGAGTTTAGGTCTGTATTCTCTGCCAACAACAGTGGTCCTCAGACTAGCATGGAACTAGACTTACATGGAAAGAGATACAAGGCTAAAGGAATGATTTCCAGAAATCAGTGGAGGAGCTAAGCTGGGTGGGAATGAAATGCAGCACTGGCTGCTTTATCAGCTGGCTAGCCTAGGGTAATTGCATATGTCTGGCCTAGTAAATATTTCTATTTACATGGAATACTTACAGTTGAATAGTTTCCTCTTTAATAGCCTGCACCAGAACATCCTGAGCTTTAGTTTCATCTCGGGTTAGGGTACAAAGCGACCTTTAGATTGTGTTAGTATTTGCACACATCTACAAATAAAATCATAGGTATCTTCATGGGTTTAAGAAGTTATTGACCAGTGGTTTGAGGATGTTTGCAGCATTTAAATAATGAGGTTAGTCTGTATAGTTTTTGTTGGCAGCCAAGGAGGAGAAGCATGGCTCAAGTCAGCCTGGTAGTTGCCAGTGCTCCTCACAGCTACTGCCCTGAGCAGTAGTCTGGCTCCCTCCACTTGCAGCAGGCTCCCTCTATGTTCCAGGTGTTGCCAGTGAGGCAATGTAACTATTTTTGTGTGCTTTTCCTAACAATAATAAGGCAATAGCATTGCAGGCTGCTGGTATCTAGTTCAGTTCCCAGCCTGCATGATAAATGTCCGTCAGCATATAGGATTCAGCAGTTCCATTGCATCACAGGTGCAGGGAGCCCAGCTTGGCGCTGCCTGGGTCGGTGCTGTTTGCCAGGGATGGATGTTGGAGGGTCTGACTTGTAGAGGGAACAAGATGTGTCTTTCCTGCAGAGAGCCTGGGCATGAACTCATGGTTGTGCAAGTGTGCCTGAATGACTCAGAGGAGCCTGGGAACAAGCAAGGCAAAACAAGTGTATTTATTTTTTACTGAAGGTATTGGTCCCTGGGATATAAGGACTGTGTTGGATTAAGGTTTGGGTGTTGAAAGATTCCTGAATTTTAAACTGATCCCATATTCCTGCTTTTTTCTTGCTCCTATAGTTTCTCTAGAGTTACAGAAATGGTCAGTATGAAGGAGGACTAATGCTTAATGTTGTTTAATTATATAGAGTGGCATACTGAAAGTTAGGATTAGGGAATCTAAAGAAGTTAATATGCAACAGGAAGAAGAGACATGTAAATGTATGAATCTGCATGAATTCATGGTGAATTTAGGTGCTTCAGATAACCTTCTGCTTGTTGGCAGTTATGCAGACTGTGATAACTACACTCTTGTGTTGAAGGAGAGAGAGGCTAATGCTGAGATGTATTCAGTCAACTGAATACTCAGAAAAACTGTTTTCTTAATGTTGGTCCAAAGTGAAGAAAGGGTGGGTGTGGATGGAGAAGGACAGATGAGATAGGCTGCATGCTCACTGTAAGAGAGTGTGGAGAAGAAGAGGGAGCAGGGTCTGAATGCCAGGTTTCTGCCTAATGGATGTTAAAGGAGTTGGGGTCTGAAGCACTCAGATACAGTATTTAATATGTGAGCATTAACTGCAGCTGTCATGCTGTATAGTGGAATAGCACTATCATTATTTTATTACCTTTGATTAGTTGAAATTGCATTTATAGTGTTTTTTCTTGCTATAAGATACATTTACCAGCAGCTGTATATATGCTCTGCGCGGGCGTCATAAGGAGATGCTGCGTTACAGAGACACCATTCATCACACTTTAGATTTGAGGCAATATCCTCTTTCTAAATTAACGTCATCACCTTATAACAGCTGTGACCACTAGCTCAGTTATAGTTGATGAGCTTGTCACTGTTTCCAATATAAATTCTGTCTTTAATAGATTTATTTGTAAGTTAGATCTACTTAGCTATAAAAATCTGCTCTGGGTTGGAACTTGGCATATAGGGCTCTCCCTAGATGATTTTCTTCACAGTCCTTCTGTGCTTGATTGAAAAGTTTTTGCCAAATCTAGTCAACCATAATAAACTTCTGGAAATAGTAATTAAGGATCTTGATGGCTGTGTGGCTGTGTTTTTAGCCAAATGGTTCCTTCTGTGGGGAGCAGGCATAATCTATTTATTGATGATGTGATGTGCTTGAATATTATCCTGCCTTAAATGGTTCATTGAGCAATTTCGGCCTCCCTTCTCTTTCCAAAATGCATATCAGCTCTGTTCCTTCTCCTAAGAATATCAGAAATTTGAACAAGAAAATTTCATATTGGATTAAACAAAAATGCAGTCCTATGTGTTTATTTTTGGTTTAACTTATAAAATCTTCAAATTTAATAACACTTCAAAAATAAGCTGAAATGATTCACTATATCCAAAATAAAGAAATGATTTATCTCTGTTTTTTCCCTGTTTCTTTGGTGAAACTTTACCTGGAAAATTCAACCCATAAATACGCAGTTTTATTTAGCTGGAAATGCATTTTTGCTAAAAGAGCATTTCTCTGGAAAAAAATAAATTGCTGGTTTTAGTCTTGAGATGATACTCTATCACCTGTTTAGAGAAAATTTGTCCAACAATGCTAAAAAAATAACAGCTGGTAACAGCCACTCAACTCAACACGTATTTATCAGCAAAAATTTAAATACGAACATCTGATGACCAGATGTCTCCATTCGTATTGCAAGATAAGACGTTTTGGCAGTCTTTGTATTTGGGAAACAGGCAATTCATCAGTTATTTTTGCCAGTTTTCATCTCAGTGAATTAAAACTTCATAAAGCACTTCCATTACAGAAAACATGTAACTGTACAGAGGGTCTGTGTTTACATGCAGGATTCCGGGGCCATGCTATACAGCCGCTATAGAAAATAGAAGTGTGGAGCTACATTCTAGCTGATGTTATTGTAGAGCCCAGAGTAAGAATACATGGACTCTCATTTGAGTAGCATAGTCGCTCGTGTGATGTCTTTAAGACAGTTCCCGATTCAGCAGTCAGCAGACTCATAAAAGCGTGTATTTGTACCCGCTGTGTACTTCTCCTTGTGGTGCTGAAAAAAGAACCATGTCTTCCCGTATATGCAGGATGATAAACCAGCTTGCTCCAAGTATTGACAGGATCCCACCAGATCCAGCAACAGGTCATCATTTTTATGACAGGAGCTTTCTTAGGACAGAATATCCTGTCAGTGGATAAAAAGCTGAGGTTGTACTCTTATGTCCTTCCTTGTGCAAGAGACTTGTATTCCTCTTCCTGGCCGTGATCAAATCTCATGGCAGTTTGATCATGTGGAAAGTTCACTGCATTAATTCCTACATACATTAACTGCTTAAATGATATATTATTAATATTTCATAAAATGAAAATTATTTTAATATTTTTATAACTTTAATATTTGTTAGATCTTGTTATCATTGTAGTTGAGGAAAGATTTGTCCTGAAGCTGAGAGGGTTGTTTCTTTCTAGGGTGCACAAATGCTAGCACCAATGTTGATAGCTAACTGCAGTTACAGCAGGGCAGTTTTCTTGCCTGTGTTTATTAGCGTGCTGTGCAGTCACAGAACTATCAGGAGATCTTTCTGTAGCATTTATTGCCATGTGGGAAGGTCCAGTTGGATGCCAACCAACCAAAGCATGGTCCATGCGGGATGCATGTTCTTCACGTCTTCCCAATTTGTATTTCTACTCTGCAGGTTATTCTGTATCAGAGGAGTGATTAAGCTTTCAATGGAAATGGGAAAAAACACCAATGCAACATTCAGCTTAGCAGGTCGTTCACATATATCTATCTACTCTAATCTGTAATTAGCTACAGTTTACTGAAATGCTCCTGGCACAAATATTTTCACATTTACACACTGTTCCACTTTAAATTCCGTCTCATTAAAACATCATAAAAAGCAGTACCTCGACATGCTTCCCATGTGACTGTATGATTAAAGTTGCTATTTATTCATTCACCAAAATCTTTTGTGAACATACACCTGTGTGTTAGTGGCCTGGAGGGATGAACAAGACTGGAGGATTTAGGCTGACCCTGTGAGATCAGTCTGATACAAATGCTGGGTTTTGTAGCAGTGCAAAGCTAGCCTCCCTTCTGCTTCTCAGAGTTGGCTTTAATGTCTTCAAAACATGTCAGCAATGGAAAGAGGCATAATGAGAGGCAGTGCAGAAGGAGACGTAATTCAAATAGTCTTGGAATATGAGGGGAAAATGAAAAAATGGTGAGCTTTTTACAGTGCAGTAATACCATGTGATATAAGCTTTCTTGAAGCCTGGTAAACCTGTCAGAAACATTCTTACTAATAGTTCATAATACCTTGTTGTAGAAGAACTAATCAGTGATTTCTGAAGCAAACTGGCAATTCAGAAATGAGTCATTGCCCGCATTGATTTTTTTTTTTCATGTGGTCGGCATCTGTGTCATGAAATACACTTAGCAGTGTGTTACCATCCCATTGTCACAACTGTGATTCAAGTTTCAGTGAGGCATGACTTTGACCTATTCCTATGCAAATTCTTTCCTAATGTATTTTGATAGTTTAGCAAAACATATTTTGACTAAGATTTGAAAGAAAGGCTACTATTAGAAAGCTATAAGCTATTTAGGGCTGAAACTAATAATTTGTTAGAAATTCCTTACCAAAACCTGTTCTTAAAGATTTCTATTAAGAGCATAGACTTTGGGACTAAGGGAACCTATATTTTCAGTGACTGACAAGTGCGCACCAATGTTTAATACAAGCATGTAAGAACATTACAGGATATATATCTAGCTAGAGATAAGTCATCTTCTGATGTGTTACGGATGTCTTCTCTGAGTTCGGAGGGATATTCAAAGTACTGACAGTTCACCCACTGCCTCAGCCATCTTTCACTGTCAAATAGAAAATTTGAAATTGTACAGCCCCCAACTCTGAGCACTGACAGTGCTGTGATTATGAGTTATATTCCAGGTCTAACATTTCATGACTTACGAGGCTAGGAGGGAGAAATAAAAAAAACGTGAAGGAACCCTCTGCGTCATGTGTCCCTAACAGGCAGTCACTGAGACCATGGGTTATTCTGCACCATGTCGGCTCTGCTAGAAGTGCTGTAGGGACAAGAGAAAGGATAGGAACTATACTATAGCTGGGGTTTTTTTAAACATTTGCCTGTATAGGAGAATAGGTTAAAGTCAGGACATAGAAACCTTTTCTTGTGAAGGCTTGAAAATGGCTTCATAAGGATTTCATGCTCTCCACCACAGTTTCTATTGAGAAAATACAGTCTGTGTCAATATTTGCAGAGCTGAGAGTTGACCAGGTATCAGAGATGGTCTGTAAAATGATTGCAATCTAAAACCAAACAGGAAACTCCCAGACCTAAAACTGTAATGATAAAGGAAAACACTCCTACAGATGCCTGCCAGGAAACAGGTAAAACAGCATAAATGAACATTCATAAATTTATCACAGTTTTTTGTTTGATTCTAAATGAAAGTGATTATGGAAATAGATAATCATTGCAAAATATAATCATTAGATTTAAAAGAAACTGTTGTGTGGACCTACACTTAAAAAGGTATCGTGAGTCTACTTAAAGAAAAAAATATTGTTAATTGTCTTTGCTTAGTATTAGGTTCTTGGGGAATAGAGAAATTGTAGATAACATCTTAAATTGCATCTTGAATCATAGTACTCCTTCTGTTCTACCTTTTGTGACTGTAGAAATGCATCTATCTTCTCAGTATAACAAATGAGTTATTTCTTTATTTTCCATAATTATTTTCCACTCTACCGCTGAATTACAAAGTATAGGAGATGAAATGATTTTCTTATATTGGTGGTTTAGGCATTAGTGAATATTTATTTGGTATCCTAAAGATCATTAACACTTGGAGAGGGAGCTCAAAAACAGACATAAAACTAAAAAAAAAAAAAAAAAAAAAAGAAAAGAGGAGATATTAAAACAGAAAACTTCTCCCCTTGAGATACTCCAGGAAATTCCCATATCTTAATTCTAGTTTCTTTAATATAAATTTTCAGAAGGCTTGATCTTTCTGTGTATAAAGGAATTATCTTTTATTAATACATCCATAAAGCTGTGTGTATTGAATTGTTCATACTGGTGATATTTCTTAAACTTTTAAAACCATTTCTGAAATAGCTTTTCAGTTAAATATATGGCATATACATAATACATGATAGTGTACTGTGGTATAAAGATTTTAATTGGTTTTTAGTTTGGATCATCTGGGTTACTTACTCTTTAAGGCATAATTTTCTAACAGAACTCTGTTCCTATATTCTTCTGTGTCCTTTCTCTTAAAGATATGGTAACACACCACTCCTGCACCCACTGAAAGAAAATAGATTTTGCTATTGCTGTAAGAGAAATAGGAATTAACTCCTACCCTATGTTCCCTACACAGCTATCTGCTTTTTCATGTCCCCTGCTTCCAGCCTCCAATGTTTGGTCTTCAGTCATGTGAAATACATGAACTCTGTGTTCAAAGAGTATGCCTTTGGATCCACAGGGACTTCTACATAAATAAAGTACATTAAAGGCTGTCAGGAGCCAACCCCCAAGGATAAATCTAGAAGCTTAGAAGAGGAAAATGTAAGTTCTATTGAAACCAGTATGTTTATACCAACATATACAGCTAAAAATAAGGCCTGAAATGATAAGCAGCAGATAGGATCGGACCTCAATGCAAACTTGCAACAACTTTCAGATAAATACATGTTTTACATACAAAGAAATGCTCCCGTAAATCAGTCGGGAACTTCATAATCACAGCTTCAGAATTGAAAGTGTAATTGTTTTATCTGATTTTCCTATTTTTTTTCTTCTGAAATATAATTTCCTGATATAAGGAGGGGGGAACTCTCCACTCTTTATGATGTATTTTTTTAATTATTATTTTTTTAATTAGTTTTTCAATTTAATTTGCTTTCCCAAATCACTCTCGGTAGTGTCAGTATGTTTGTGGAACAATATGAACTCCCTCTGGTGGTCAAACGATACTTTGGAGGCTTTTGTGTCTTAAACCAACAGTACAGGGGTTTTCCAGGAAAGGGTGGTTTTATCAATGGTTATATACCTAGCTGTGAATTTTATGGTATCTTTCTTGTAGTCCAGTGATAAATGTAGCATTTACAAATTTAATATGATATGGACAAAATAACTTTAGCTGAATCACTGTGAACAAATTAATTGGCTTCCAAAATTTTTATTAAAATTCGTAACACCATGCAGCTATAGAGAAATCCCTTTTGGGGGCGAGGGGGGGAACATCTGTATGATTTTTCCAGTTTTCACGTACTTTTCTACAAACAGTAAGAAATCCTTTGTCATTAACCATTGCAAAAGTATGGTCCCATAAAACACCTGCATTCCCTGCGCACTTGCCTTTCAAATGACTTCTATTCCTTAAAGCAAATTGTTAAGAGCAGTTTCCTGAACTAGTTGTTTAAAGATTGGCAAGATTTCTTCCTCTGCTCTTGCTCTATCTCCCAGGGGCGGTGCCACCCAGGTGCGTTTTCCCATACCATTCCCAGTTGCAGTAAAGGATGCTACTGGCCTAGTCCCACACTCCTTGTCCTTTGCTGCCACAACCAATTAATATTAGCCAGCTTGCCCTCTGTCTCCACTCCCTCCTGCTTTCTGAGAACATGCTGCTAATGGACCACACATGCAGCAAGCCTGAATCCCTGAATCTGCTGTCTACAGCAGAGAAAAGGGCCATGCTTCACCTCAGGTGTTCAGCAGGAGGAATCCACATTAAGGGAAAATGTTACAACAAAGACCAGTGAATTGGGTGACATGTGTGATCATTTCTTACGCTGTAATCAAAGAGTCCAAAGATAGTTGCCTTCTGTGAAGGTATTGATCCAAACTATACCTAGTGCTTGTACATAATACATGCACAATCTTTACTTGTTTTACAACATATTTCTGAAACAGGGGAAGGAGCAAACACCACAATTTAGGTGAAAGGTTTCATATGAGCAGTTAAAAGAATCCTAACAGAGAAAATGTCTGGTAAGTGTCGTGGATGTCAATGATAAGATATGACAGCAATCCTGTTAGGAAGATCATCTCTAAAACTGGCAAATGAAATGGGTTACAGTTTTGCCTGGAATATGGAATTTAGGAGAAGAAGAGGGAAAACCATCTCAGGTACAATCCTGTGCAGTGATGCCAGCAGTTCCATAGCTGCTTGCTGTTTACTGTTACTGCATCTCACCACTCTGCAGCATGTAAAATTATCTCTCAAATAACCCTCGCCTGATGATGAGCCATAATGAAAACACTTCACAGATGCTACAGATACTGATGAATCACTAAAACACCAACAACTAGATCTTCCCACGCTGCATATCAAAACCTGTACAAGTCTGAAGTGCAACAAACAACTGTTTTAGGATTTGTTGTTGCTTAGTAAATGCTCAGACGAGTATTGTCTTCTCAAAGTATGTGTTTTAAATATGCCTTAAAGTTTAGGAAGCACTTTTATTTTACTTAAGGATTTGCACAAATTACATTCACCATTATCTGTGCTGAACAGGACTGAATAGCTTAAGCCAATCATAAAATAAAATTATATTTTGACTTGTTTGAGCCTGGCTTTACCAACAATCTTTATAAATATGGTAAGGCATCAGACTCAATGAATGCCAGTCCTTGATTTAATAGAACCACTGGATTATTAAGTATTTCATTGTGTATCAATAATATCACAGACTGTGTTAACAGATAAAAAAGGTTTCTGAGAATATCTTTATACTTGCTGACATATTCAAGCCATTCTTAGTCAATAGCTCCCTCTTTAGTTCTGCAGCAGAGATCAACATTAATTTGTCCTGGCAAATAAAGTCAGTTGTTTTATATGGATAATGGCAAACACATTCATTAGCTTTTGCAAAGAAATTTTCTCCAGAAAAGCTAAACAAAATAATGTGCTGGTAAGTGTAAGCTTCATGACAAACAGCATTTGCAGCTCTTGGAGTCTGCTTCTCCTTCTTGGTTATTTTGTTTTGGATAATTTGTCCAGGATGGACTATAATGTCTCTGGTCTTCAGACTAGAAATGGATTATGTGATGTTAGAAAAATAATTGAAATGGAGGAAAACATAGGAGGAGGAATGATGTAAGAAACTAATATACTGAGGAATATAGTACGCATTAAACTGACAATGGCAGAACAATTAGAATATGCACTTATGCTATTGGTGAATGTAAAAACATCTGTATACAGAAACATCTGGAGCAGTGTGAGCACAGTGAAGAACAAAGCTAATTCAAAGTTAAGGATGATAATTTAACCCATTTTATGAGATCATCCTCTTGTTGTTTGAATAATACCATCAGTTTTCTCCCATAAGTATGAAAATGATATTTAGTTCTAATGGCCACTTAAGTCATGAAAACAATATAATTAGAGTAATAAATACAACTTCATGTTTTCATAATTAGAGTAATAAATACAATGTTGTGTTTCCATAATTTATCTGATTGTTATCTGCAATTTATTTTTGTAATACCCTAACACTTAAGGGCCTAGGAAGTAGGTAGTGAAAATAGACCAGAATGTAGTCATTATCCTCAAAATTATCTTGATTCTTGAGGCAGGGGAAGTGGAAAAGATAGGTGGGAATGGGCTAGAAATGTCTCTGAAGGTTGCGGCATCTGTCCTATATCAGATGCTGCAGTCATGATAAAACAAGTGAAATAATAACAGTGGAGATAATAGTGATAGTTTAGGAAAACTGTGACCTTCGTGAAATTAATGATATTCTCAAATCTACCAATATTTTTTACCTTCTTCTTATTCCCTTGCAACTTCCAATCCCTTTTTTCTTTCTATGTAGACCTAGAGAATCCTCTGGCATTTCATCTTGCATACTTAATGTTCCTGTATTCCTATGAGGAATTCAGTATTGTTTTAACATATCCCTTGAAATTCCCAGGCTGTGGCCAGTGTACCCTCATGGAAAACCACAGCGGCTGAAGTCCTTGTATCAACTGCAGTCACTGTGAGTAATGCTTTCCTTTCAAAGTAGAAAGGACCAAAAAGGGAAAGGAGGCACTGGAACACTGAACTCCCATTGATATTGGAAGGACACCACTTCAGTTTTATAACTTTTTTAAATTATTTTTTTTAATGTAGTGTGAAGTCATGGTTAGTTAAGGGTTGGGTAGTTTTGCGTTATGTTTCTTACTTTGTAACACGTGTGTGGAAAGACAGGTCTGTGTGTGATGCCACGTGGTAGATACAGAGCAGTTGGAAAGAAAAAACAGACAAATGAAAGTATCTAGTTCAAAGAGCTGCTGCTTCTTCCATCTGCTGCTGTCAGTGCTATTAGCCTTATTTTAAAGGACAGCTATCCAGGGGACACTGTCAGCCTCCATATTCTAAAGCTGTTTTAACATATCTAATTTTATTTCTTGAGAAGCATTAGAATAACACAAAGAAGTGATGTTGTGCTAACAGTGAATATAAAATTCACTTTGTATTATTCTAAATGGGTAGTCCTTTTTTTTTTTTTTTTTTTTTTTTCCAAGTTCACCTTTAAATACTGTACTGTAGTACTTGACTGTCATTGAGGCATGTTAGGTATACCTAATAAACACACTAACATGCTCTGGAAGTGTAATTTCCAGGGTAAATTCTTAATGCTCCAGATGTGCTAAAACTGTCCAGACTAATTCAGATAATTTATGAACTGGGAGTCTGCCAGCGTTTATCCGCATCAGTGTTATGTAGCAATGCTTTGCACCTGCTTCTGAGCTGCTGGGAAGTAACAACAAATTTATTAGGAAGTCCTGTGACTTTTACTTTTTTTGCTGAATAAATTATTTCCTGTGTATTCAGAGGTAAAACGTCCATATTAAGCGGTGGGCTATAGAGTTCTTCTATAGATGTTATATTTTTGTACTGGAAAGTGACAAAAGAAAAATTAATGTCTCCCGCTTACCCATTTCTTGTCTGCTTTTGCCTTTAAAGTCAGGAAATGATTCAGCGGTGCTGCTGAAGCCAACACTTTGTTCAGGGAGTGATGCATCAGATGCCTTTTTTGGTTTTGGGTTTTGGGGTTTTTTTTGCATTAACAGTTTGGTTGGGTTTTTCCAATGGCAAACCGGGGCAAACCACTCAGTAATCTGTTTAAAGAAAATTATGAAATGACAGGCCTCCAAGGCAGATAATTATCTGTATTAGTTACATAAAGGTGGTGTCATTCTCCCAGTGAGTCCCCCTGAAATGGATGAAGAGGTCATCTTCAGGTACAGACCATGGAGAACCTTCATTCAAAACAGAGCAGGCCAATTCATGCAAACAATTATTCAAAACAAAATTCTTCACTAGCTGCTGAAAAAATGTAAATAATTTACTTAGTGTGTACTGTTTGAAAATCTAAGCAGTAGCAAAGTAGCATGAAAACATTATTGTCAAAAAATTTATGAGATCACTAGTGGGGAAGAAATTATTCATATAAATCCTATATGACTCATTTCAACAGTTCTAATTCAAGTCTTTCTAAGCTTTTAAAGTGGCTACATTAATTGAATAACCTTTGATAACTGCTTATCTCGGGCCAGGAAATGTGTGGATCCTTTGTGGTGGGACACAGTTGTGTTGCAGTACTTAACATTTAAGGTTCGTTGGCCTTGTTTTCTGTTAGCTCCATGGGCAATGAATTACAGAAATTAATGCACAAAAGTCCCTTAGGTCTGATCTTTTCATAGATTTCCATTCTTAGAAGGTGGAAAATCCTATGAAAGGTCTAGAGATTTCAGCTCTGCTTTAGGCAAAAGCTAAAATAAAACACGAGAATGTTAAAATCAGTGTCACAAAAAATGAAGATAGTACATTACTCTAGACTTCACAGTGTGCCAGTGCTGGGATCAGTTTTAACAGAACCTTGGTCTTATAGCCCATACCTGGGAGCTGGAGAGAAAGGGACAACTGACACATCTAAACTTGTGTGACTGCAATTAGGATCTACTTTCCATTGATTCTTTCTCACTTGCTATGCTGAGACTGGTTGGGGTTTTTTGTTTGTTTTCATGGGATTTACTTCCTGGGGGTTGTTTCAAACTGTATTAGATGACCAATATCTTTGACAATGTCAAGAAATGCATCAAGTAAGTATTTCCAATGCTTATCCAGAGAGTATGTTAACATTACTTAGTCTTTATTTGTATCCACCCTATATACCACCATACGATTACACCTCCCTATTGCGTTTATCTTTTTGGCCAGAATCTCTCGTGTGATGGATTCTCACATGAATTAAGGCTGGTTTATAAAAAGTCTTGTGGGGAAGGATAATTTCTTAGGGAAGCAGATGATACACCTCCTTGACAGCTGTTCTCTGCATAGTGCTTGTTGGGGTTGTGGTTGAGAGGGGGGTGGGGGGAAATTGCAAAAAACCCTACATGAAGCCCACTACTGCCCCATTTGTAGGGGAGGTATGGTCTGTTGGGTGGTAGGCATTCTCACTTTGTAGATTCCTGCTGATGTTCAGGCCTTCAGGTTTTAAATAAAAGGGTCCTGCCTCCAGGGCAGGCGACAGCAGCTCCCCATACTGACACTCTAATAAATGGAAGCTGTAGTTGATGCAATATGACTTGCAGAAAACACAAAAATTTGGTTATACTGTAATTTTCAATGTATGGAGTGCTTCACTTAGAGCATCCTCTTGTTCTGTTCACTTAGGAAGGGGGCCGGGGCTTTACCCAGCCATTTTTTTATCTCTGAGACCAATAATGAAGACACTGTGGACATTAACCCCACAATGTGTTTCTGTGAAACTTTTATTTTAAAGCGAGGCTTACATGTAACACAGAAATACAAATCATGTACTTTGGTACATGTAAAATATTGGTAGCATTTTAAATAGGTGTTTTAGATTGGTATTTAATTTGCATTTAAAAAGCATTTATTACCAGTTAATGAATCAATTGATTGCTCAAGGAGCACTTAATGAGATTTATTGCCTTATAAAAGGGAAAGTTAGCAGCTAAATAACAGAGAATGTAATTGTCACTACAAGTGTCATTCTATTTGTACCAATTCAGAAATGGCTTATAGAGAGGGCAGGTGGTGTGGTGCTGGTTGATGGATGAATATTGGCAGGAACCTCTTTAAATAAAGCTGCTGAGATGCAAGAAAATTGTGCATAGATAAAATAATTTCAAACACAAATGTCTGACTGGAGTAGTCATCTGATGGTCCCCAGCAAAAAGAGAACCTCTTTCACAATGGATTTGGATTCAGTTTGGTCCTGAAGAAATAAGTGGACGAGAACTTTCTGCACAGCATCTGCAAAGCCACCCTAAAACTTCATTCTAACCTTGGGAAAAAGAAACCGACCAAGGACTACAAAAGACTTAAGTTGTGCAACACTTAAGCAAATGTCCAATAACTTCCTGGATAAACTGCTTTATAGAGAGCTTTGCTCAGTATTCCAGTTCCTACTACCCATATGACTGTGTTGCCTCTTGAAAGTAGTTTGTCATCTTTTCCTATCCATGTTTAAAAAGAAATGTGAATTCCTTTCAAGGTCTGGTAAGTAACCTATTAAACATTCTGCCTCTTTGTTTTTAAACTCTCTCATATGTTATAATTTCAGAGTTTCCTTTGAATGTTACTGAGACTAGAAGAGGAATTCAGCTGTGCCTCATCCTCTACTGCAGTTGCTGCCTCCCAGAAATCTTTTTAGGGAAAACTACTCTGAGTTTCCTTCTTTGTTTTCCTTCAGGAAATATGAAGCAATTTGCCTTACTCTTCTTTAGTATAACTCAGCTGAAATGACATAATAAATTAGTATTTTAGTTCTGTCTAAAACACAGGGGCTTTCTTGTTCCTTTTGCCACATCTGCTTCTTTGTATTTCTGTTTTCACTTGCTCTACCGTCGGTTTTTAACAATACAAAGATTCTAATTTTCAATCTTCTGTTAAATAAAATGCCTCAGGTGTTAATTCATGCTTCACTGGTACCATCCTCTAGTTTATCAGTGCTAAATATGGATCATTGTCTGACTCTGCATCCTTTTTCATTAGGCAGTTTATTATGCTGGCATGATTTGATCCACCTTATTGGACTGGAAATAATGACCACAGTCTGATTTATGTCTAAACCCAGACTACAGGGAAAACTGCTTCAACTTATGCATCCTAATTTGGATCTTAGAAATATTACTTTAACCATGTCTAGCATTTCCAAATTGTGAACTTAATTTCGTTTTGGAACAGTTCATTTTCAGTGGAATAGAAATACCATTTCTAGTCATTACTCCTACCTTACTTTTTGCAGCTGAAATTCCAAGTTCTGCAGTGGAATAATATACATAGTTTATTCTGTTTCTTATGCTGCAGAACTAACTCTTATTGAGTGGTTGCCATGGTCTGCCCCAATAGTATTTTCTTTTAATGTTATATGCTTTGATGCACCTTAAGTTACATTGTACTGCAATTATTTTGCATCTTGTGTTGCTACAGTACATGTAATGGGTAAGCAAGCATGCATAGATCCTGCAGAGGCATAATACTTTTATTTATTTGAGGGAAGTAACATAAACTTGCCAACATAATAATTGAGACATTTTATAAATATCACACTTTTTAAAAATAAAATCTGAAAACAAACCAAAGATGTTTTTAGGAAACCATCTGGTTATCTAGTAGCTCAAAGTTTCTCTTACAGCTCAGTACTAAGGTTATCTAGTCTCTTACTCCAGTTTTACTTCTGATACTGGAAGTGTTCAAACAGAAATGGTGATTTCATTCAGCAATAAGTTTGGAAGCTATTGAGAATTATCTGGGATCCCCCATCTTCAGACACTGGTATTCTTATTTTTAGTCCCTAGCGATTACTTAAGTGCCACAGAAAGACTAGATGTTTCAGCATTGGCCTGCTACTGGACTATAACATCTTTATTACAGAATTAGTATTTGTTAGATAAAAATGAACCACGACCACTATTTCCTCTGATGTCAAGAGAAATTGCCCTCAAAAATGCCCATCAAGCTGTATGTCTCAGGGTAGAGATGTGTGTATATGTGTATGCGCACACACACACACACATATAGACTCATGCACATCTATGCATACATTACAGAGGTACCAGAATTGTATGGTTGAGAATTTAGTAAAAAACATGTTTTAGTGCATTACCATGCCTTTACAGTTCTGGAGTGGTTCAAGAATAATACAGCTTCTGTACTACTTCAGTAGCTGAGGGACTGTTTTACCTGCTCTTGCACAGTGCCGAAGGCTCTTTTAGATTTTTCCACGTTATTTTATACATTGCTCAGTCAGTGAGTCCATCTCTTCTGGCACCTGACGTGCTCCTCTGGTGTTTGGCTGCAGGAATCCTATGCAGCTCAGGAGGGGTGAGCTCTCCAGCTGGAAGAGTGTTGCAGCCACATGTACGCAGCTGGGTTGAGAGAGTTGTAACTCTAGTTTTTACTAAACCAGTGTCTTCCAGTTTCTTTGGGCTGAGAGTGATTTTTCTTCTTTCCCTGTGTTATTTACATGGGGAAAGGGGTGAGGTAGGGGAGTTTCTGACTGTATCGGTGACTTCTGCTGCAGTCTTGTGCTGATGCTGTAGTTGAGGGAGGGCTCGTTCTGCCTGTTTCTCTTCATGGGTGTTTGCCTGTACAGGACAGCTCTGAAGGGAGGATGCACCAAGCTGTCCATCCCTAGAAAGCAAATATACCATGAGGTGGAAAAGAAGGCTTTTCACAGCTCTGGCTTCAAGTTAGTGGTTCCTATTAAAACCAGTGTTTCACAGCAGTTGCTGCATGGTGGTGTCATAGCAGAGTTGCTTATTATTCTAAACTCTTCAAGTATTTCAGATAAGATGATGTGGGAAATGACAGCCTTTGAAAGTGGCTGTTATAGTACAGCATTAGGGAGTTGCACTTGTTTTGACTCTTCCTCTCCCTAAAGTAAAGAGTTATTTGTTCCATATATATTCAGAACAACCTCTTATGGAAACCATGGAAATCTTTTGTAATATTGCCTGACGATTCACTCCCAAGATATGCACTTTTGTAGCAGCATATAGTAAGTGGAGGTACTAGGAGAAGAGACAGACGTGTCCGGCTGAAAGGATGCATTACTAAATTGGATTTTATTTTTTTTTCCAAGTCCAGTTGGTTTTGTTTGGGGTTTTTTGGTGTTTTTTGTTTTTGTTGTTGTTCTCCTGTGGGTTTTTTTGTGGTTTTGGGTTTTTTTTTAACCCTTATCACATTTAGCATCAAAAGAAGTGTTTGTGTTTTGGAATGTAGAAGGCTGAGTGTGCTTAGCTCTTTTGAAAATCCAGTTAGAAGATGACACATTTTTCCATACCTCCCAGCTGAGAGCTGTAACTCTAACTCCCTGTCCAAATGGTCAATTGGTTGCTCCTCTGTTCAGTCACTATATAAAAACTGATTTAATCTCTATCTGACAGCTTTTCTAATAGTCCTCTTGTCTTCTCTCTGTATCACACACATATGGACACACCCACTCCATAACCAAGGATGTCTTTTCACGTGAGAACTTAAGGAAAAGTTGTAGATTTCTGTTCAAAAATTAGCTTGATATATCCTTGTTTTTCATTGGGCAAAAAATGCTTTCAGTTCCTTCCTTGCCCTGGGTACTGGACCGTTGCTACCCTGGAGTAAATCAAAATGCTGACTTCAGCTTCTCTGAAAACCTAAACTGAAAAGTTCTTTCTGACAAGTTAACCTTTTGAAAGGCTAATGCAAAACATTGTCAATGGAAAGTTTGTTTTTTAACTATTTAAAGTTTTCAGTAGGGGCATCTGGGTCGTTTTATATGTAAAGTAAAATATTTCCAACACGTTTTTTTTCCACCATCTTTTTTTCTTATTATTTTTTTTCCTTTTAATGAAGTTTTTCTGCTGGAAAATATAAACAAAACATACTTTTCTCTGAATGTTCTTTCCAAGTCAAGAATCTCTAGAAATAGTTATCTATTTACCAACTAAGGTAAGTGATGATATGGTTAAAAGGGTGTGGGCTTCAAGATTTTTACTGCAACACATAGCTAATATGGAAGAATATATAAGTTTTAGCAAAAAAAACCCCAGACAGGTTTTTAGTAGGGTCATTCATGGTAACAAGCTTTTTCAATATTGAGGACATGTAGGAATCTGGCTGTCTTCCAAAATATAGGACATTATGTAAAGGTTCACTTCTCTGAAAAAACTCAAGTTTTCCGAAAACGCTGCCTTCTTCCATCCCATATCTCTGACTGAAAGCACTGTGAGATCTCTGTCCTGGAAGACAGAGGTGGCACTTTTGGAAAAGGAAGATAGGGTCTGAGGTAGCATTTCCAGGAGTGACTGGTGACATTATGGCAGTAATCCCTGCAGAGATGTAAAGGAGCTAGTACAGAATACCTGGCAGCCCTTATTGATAGGGAGTCCCCAGAGTCCGTGTTTCTGTTCTATGGAGAGTATTGCATTATTTTTGCATGATCAGTATCTGTATTCAGTGGTTGTCATTGAGAGGTATCTGTATGTTAACACCATTGCACTTATAGGTAAATACATTTTTTGTAATAATCATGTTGAAATATAAATCCAGAACGTGCTGCACTGCAGGATGTGCCGAACATCTACTACAACAAACCTGTTGCTTCCTTTTTATATTTTTAAGCAGCAGTGAATCTTCTGTATTGTAGTTACAGGCTATAATTAGCTCACATACATTTTGCCTAATGGGCATAGCGTCAGTCAACAAGTTTGAGACCACTGAGAAAGTGTCATCCTTCCAGGTGCTTTGATGACTGCTCTTTGTACCATGGCTGATGTGTTCATGCTCTCTGTTAATTTCTTTGGAGAAGTAATAGCTTTTGAGAATCAGCTGAAAGAGATGTCTTTGTGTATAGCTGCAGCTGACAGAATGATTTAAAAGCAAATGGGTCGCATATCAACCGCTGTGTTAGTCAAATCCTTATTATGACCAAACTCAGTGTCAGAATGAAATACTATTAGTCCTCTCCACACAGAAGTGCATCCTCCTCTGCATTCGGCTTTGTTAAGATTGTTCTGCATTTTTTGCTTTATCCTTTCATGCTTTATGTTCCTTGTCTTTTTAGGTGATGCCAAGCAATCCGTTTGTGCAGACACCACAAATAGAGTCCACAAAAGAAAGAATGAATCTATTCTTGGCTTATAGCATAGATAAGACTTTGTCAAGGTAAAGTGTAAAAAGAGCATAGGATGGATTTGACGGTGAGATAGCCTGGTGCTGTCATTGCTCATCCTTTAGAGGAGCATTTTGAGATGAGTTATCTGCCCAGATGGTTCA
Organism: Harpia harpyja; assembly: GCF_026419915.1. NCBI lineage: Eukaryota > Metazoa > Chordata > Aves > Accipitriformes > Accipitridae > Harpia > Harpia harpyja. The sequence continues at coordinate 21,294,584 of NC_068969.1, forward strand.
GGTAACTGGGCTATGATACACTTCTCTGGAGATTACAAGTAGAAAATGTGTCTGTGCATAAGAAACCAGATAAACCTTTTCTAGAAATCCTAATTCCTGAGCTGTAGGTAAAACCATTATCAGGCTTCACTGAAATCTCTGCTCAATGTCCTGAACAGTAATAAAGCTCTGTACCTTTACCTTAGAAATGTGGTACATACCTGCAGCTCCCATTGCATCCTGCAGACTGCTAAGAAGTCCTGTATATTTTCCTTATGACTGCTATCCTAGGAGACCAAATTGCTTTAAAGAGCAAATTTCTGAAGTTTTAAAGTGTTGTTTCCACTTGCAATAGCATATTTGAAACTTGAATGGGTTTAGAAGCAACCACAGGAAACTGCCTGCAATATTAATTAGTTTTCCAAATTTTGTTAAATATCTGTACTGCTCCATGCTTTCAGCAGCTCCATCTTCAGTTGCCTGACCTAAGTAAATGCAACTAAAAAAGCACAGACTACAAAAGCTTCTTGGCTAGCCATACTGCAGTGTAATATGTAAGATACCCAATGCATCCTGGTTGAAGTTCTCGAATATGAGACTTGATGCTCGTTTTCCAAGTTTACCATGGAAGATCAGTTGTTTCCTCCACTCCTGCCTGTGAACTGCAGCACGCCTGAGTAAAGGCTGGAGGAATGAACTGCTTCAGATACAGGTGGCAACCCCCCGACCTTGACCAGTGCACTGACGACTCCAACAATTAAAGCCCGTGTGTTAAAGCCTAGGTTAAAGCTCAGGTTTTAGAGCGGCTTTGATAGTCATATCCTCTGCATCTCAGATGCATAAGGAGACCTGAAATACAGCCTCATTTGTAAATTATTTTTCTCTCTTACTGTATAATTTTAGACTTTATGACAGATCTGTAGAATCTGAACTCTGGTGGCACAATGAACTCTAAAGGGATGGATCTTGGCTTCAGGGGAGAAACTCTGCCTTACAGTGGACTTTCATACAATTGCACATGTGTTTACGATATTACATAATCTGTAAGGGATGCTATGCCAGACAATACTGTTAATGACTATTCAGACTATTGTAACTCTTTTTACAGGCGGAATACACTGTGCTAAATTTGGAACAAAGTGCCTTCCAGAAATGATTTTAATAGCCAAGATAAAAAGCCCACTAGTTAATAAAAAAAAAAACAAAAAAACTGTTGAACATGAATGTCAACATTTTTAATGGATTGCCTTTTTTATTGTGTGCTGCATGTTTTTGTCAGGGGAATATGATAATTATAAACTAGTAACAATAATGAGGTTTTGAATATTCATAGGCAATTAAAATAAGTCTCTGTGCATTTTATCGGTACCCAGTGGGAAATGTTGCTCGTTTTTTAGAAATAACTGGTTCACAATCCTTGGTGAAAAATACAGGACAGAAATCAAAACACCAAGTAGGGCATAACACTAACAAAGTTCAATTGATTGGGAAGGAAAAGCAAATGTTACAGCATTGATTAAAAACATATATTTGTAGTCCTGCCTTCTCAGTGACAGTGAATTCTCATGTGGAATAAAAGTACTGTAATTTAGGTTTTAAAAGGTATAGGGATGCTTTCCACAAACCCTTTTATGAGTATTAGGTATCTGTTTAGAATTAAAGAATAAGTGCAGAAAACCCAAACAAACAAACAAAAAAGGGGGATAACCCAGTAGCGGGCAAGAAAACAATAAGGATTTTTTAAGTTTTAACTAAGTGACTGGTGGATGTATGCACTAAAAATCTTTGAAGCAGCATTTAAAGCTTTTTCTCACAGATTTATCTCAGTTCAGCTAAAAGTTATTGGATTCGTCACATAACTGAATGGTTTGGGCTTTGTTATGTAGCTTGTCAGATTATTAGCAGATGATAAGCATCGTTTTGCTGTTGAAGATGTATGCGTCCATGTTTTTCATGAATGTAGCTACATTTTTCAGTGGCTTTTTATGATATTGTACTTAATTTTGGAACTTAAATAGGTATTACTTTAGAATTACTTCCTCTTGTCTTCGGAAATGGATTTCTCGTTAGATGCTTTTTTCTGATTCAGTGTACTGGAAATATTTATGGCGTGTTCATGTGCTGTGACATTGAGTTGTCATGAGACCAATTTTGTTGTCATGCATATTGATGCATAAGGAGAACCTTTAGCAACTTCATTAGCAACTCTTAGCGACTTTTCAAGAGGGATCTTGAAGAAAGAAGGCAGCATCAGCATGTACATGTTGGCAGAAATATGCCTGGTTCCCTGGCTGACAGCCCCTATTGAAATGGCACCGGGAGTTCTGCAAACAACATTGCCTGAATGGCAAAAAATGAAAAGGAAAGGTTAAGCATGATATTACTCTAGTCTCAGACTTGATTGATGAGCTTGCAGAATATGTTGGAGAAGAGTTTTCCATAGCAGTTGTTACAATCAACTTTTGAGTGCTATATTTCCATTGAGGTGTGTTTAAAAACTATGCCCTTGCCAACAGAAAGAGATGACAATGAAAATTTGAGCATCCAGAAAAATAAAAGGTTGTTGTGAAAACTGATAAGAAAAGCTTAAGTTTCTAGCAATAATTAGAAAAAAATTACTGTTATGCCAGAAGAATAAATTAGGTAGCTTTGCCTTGACTTTACAGCTCAGCAGGGTAGGGCAGTACTTGCACTTAGTCTGTCCAAGGTGATCTTAATTAGTCTCTTCTGATTACAGGCAGTTCACTGGCAGCATGATGAGGCAAGAGACAAAACTAAAATGACAGAGAATAAAACAAGTGCTCCATTTTCTTCTGTGACTATTTCTGACATGAGCTTCAAATGGGAGTGTGAGCCTAAGTGTCTAAATTGGGTATCCTTGCAAGATGTGGGCATCTGCCTCTAACAGCCGTGGCTACAATACCTGCAATCCAGTATCTGGGAACATGCAAGGTATGACTGTTGTATAGTGTCTCCCATGATACAAATGGGCGAGCCCCAGGTGTTTGGGCAACTTTTTATCTTAGTACTTGAAGTATATTTTTCCTAGATAAATCCAGATAAATCCTAGATAGTTTAAAAAAAATGAGATGCAGAGAGATGAAATGACTTATGTGTGCCAGAGGATTTTAACCCTGTTCTTAAAAGAACAGTATTTTATGTCTTTCCCACTGGACTGTTCAGACTGGGGCCAAGTCTAGTTCTTCTCCATTTGACCGAGTTGCAACTGTGCCTTCCTTAATCCAGGATGGACTTTCGCCGAACGTTTTTCCTTTTTCTTTTTAGCTTTCACACATTTTGAACCAGACATGTGACTTTTTTGGGCTTCTGTTTGTGACGCTGCAATGTCAGGGAAGCGAACTGCGTTTATTCAGTCTATCTGGCTTTTCAGTCATACAACTTAAGCTTTTATTTGTCTTTTCTTTATGATGATATTCATTTATTGTCTCTAGTGAGATTATTGCAGTTAGTTGCATGTGAGTATGTATGACAATGATAAATCTCTGAGCAGTACATAGAGGTAATACTGTTCCGGCAAACGTTGCTCTAATATTTTGTTGTTCATACATTAGCCTGAATTTAAAGTATGGATCCAAACAGTTGTTAAGTTTGGCTCTCAAAGTATGGGGCTATATCATCTTTATATCATCTCCATTTTTTTGTACCTTTTACCTAGGCATGTAGTAGAAAAAAATTAATTTAATGAATTTTGTAAATAGGGAATTGAAATTCAAGCAGGGAAACATGCAATTTAACTGTATCCTTGATCCAAAATGAAGCATTGGCATGCAGTCTGAAAGCTTTTTTTTTTTCCCCTATGCCAGCTTATTTAATAAAATACAATTGGTATCCTTACAAACCCACAGACATTTTAATTAGTTCAAGCATTTTATTTAGAAAGTAGTAAACCGGAGTGTTTCAATATTTTTGGCACTTTCAGGGTTTCTAAAGCAATAGATTTGTCAAAATCAATGCACATATATGAGATATTTTGGCATTGCCAAATTTACATTTCTTGATTTGGAAATAACCAGTAGAAAAATATTCCCAGCTGTAAAGCTGATACAGTAGCATTATCAGATTTTTTTGTTCATCTAAGCAATTGTATGTTTGTATGTAAACAAGTATTTATATATATCATTTGTGTTTATGTTTAGGATACCCAGCAGTACCTTCAGCTTGAAATCAAGAATAAAAAGAAACATGATAACTGTATGTGTGTGTGTAAACTACAGGCAGCATAGATACAAAAATTTAATCAACCCAAGTGCTTCAGATATGTCTTTAGGCTTTGGCAGGTTGTTATTTTTACTAGAGATGCCAGAACAAAGAGGGAAATGTATTAATAATCTGTGTATTGTAGCAGTCTGTGTATTGTCTCCAGCTTTCCTTCTTATTGCATGAAATATATATGCAAATGATTACAAAAAATATAAACTAAGTCCAAATACTGATAAACTGTTTTAATTTTGTACTCTGTAACAGTTCCCATCATATATAAATAATAAGCCTAAAAGCTATAGCCATTTGCTTCACAACTTCTGGGAATTAATTTTCTAGCTCACCTTTCTTTGCCTGCCCCAAGTCTGAAATCATCTGCAAAGTCAACCTTTTACATTTTACTTTAAACTTTATCCTTGATGCTTTGGCAAGGCAGCTCTGAAGAAAGTCTCATTTTGTCAGCAAAAATGGTAGTGCTCTCTTAGGAAAGAAGCAGATACTTAGAAACTCACCAGGGACTAATTTCTTTAATACATTATAATACATTTTTACATGCCACAATATTACATTGTTCTTTGATGTCCCAGCATGTAGCAAATGATTATAGTTTCATTGTGGCTGTTTGCAAGATTATGAGTGATAAGGTAAGCTGTATGCTTTCTACTTTTTTGCTTCTGCTTCATAGTCCTTATAAATAATTCATGGAGCAAAATTACTGTCCCAGAAAAATGCAGTCTGTTTCATCAGCCCTTTCACACTTTATTGATCAGCACATATAATTTTTTAATGTGAAGCGTCACTGGAGTTTTGAGTACTAGCGAGTTTCTTTCTCTGTTTCACGGAATGCTCCAGCAAAGGCTTCAAGAAAACTCAGACACTTCCATGCAAATATTATTTTAGGCCAAAGAAGAATACAACCAGCAGTATAAATTATGCTGTTTAGGATCCATTTTAAGTTTCCTGTTCACCAGGTAATAGAAGAACATATGAAAAATGACATGAAATGGAAAGAGAATGATAGAGAAGAAAATTGAGCTATTTTAAAGAGTAAGTCCTAGATTCGTAGCTGGTGTAAATCTTCACACTTCCCTTACACTCAATAGCATGATGCTGATTTTTACTAGTTGTAAACCTGCACAGCTGATGTGTAAAAGGAGTGTGATCTGCGATGAAAACAGAAGGAAAATGTAGAAAATGTCTTAGTTTAGTTTAAGCAAGACTTAAAAGGCATTTTAATATGCTGTTCTTAAAAGCTGTTTTAAGGCAAAAGCCTTATAAGCCATTAGCTTCTGAAACTTGCTCCTAAACTCGGCCCTTAAAACCATGCTATGTCTTTTTCAGCCATTTTGTTCAGCTTGTTTGAGGTACTGTTTATCTAAAGAGGAAGGTTTATATGCAGCTTTTAATCTATATGGTTCCACCATTTACTCGGTGCAACGTAAATGAGTGAGATTGGTTCTGTAATATGGCAAACATTATACCTGCTTTGCCCAGAGAGCGCAACTAAAACCAGGGCCTCTGTAATTCTGTTGTTCTTCAGAATACATTCATTTTTCTTATTTACTAGGTATAGCTGTATTTCAGTTATTCCAGTGGATCAAATTCTTCTACCTTTTGTTTGTGCTGTGGTCCCTTACCCCACAAATCATCCAGCTGTTATCAGTGGATCTCCTTACGTGGCACAAAATGCTGTTCATTGTTATCAAAGGAAGAAAACTAGCTCCTTTGGGTTTCCTAAGATTGATCATTGTGCAAGTACTAAAAGAAAAAAGTAACCTACTTTCAGATTGTTGCATTGTGTGGGAAATGATAGAAAATTTTCTCCTAGGTATTATTCTCACCTCTACGGCATTCTTTTTGATGTGGTAGTTAGAAACCTATTTGAAAGGAGATTTCAAATACTTTGGTGCAATAGTTAGAAGATGAGGTGTAAATCTGGTTAGAGACGATTCAAAAAAGTGTTTCATAGAGAAAGAAATGGAATTTTTGAAAGGGACCATTCATTTTGACAAATATATAATGCAAAAATCAGAAATATTTTGGGAGGGTCTGAATAAATGTTTCTAGCATTTTCAAAATGAAAACTATCCATATCTGTTCTGGAACTGTTTTTATTTAAAATATAAACCCATAATAATGTATTATATACTAAAGGAGAACCTTGGAACAGCTGAAATACTTTTCTCTGACCCAATGTTAGTTTTTATTCTCTCTTGCAGAATGTTTTAGAACTTTAATTTTAGTAGAAATATGATATTTTTAAACATACCATTAATTTTTTTACTGGTTACTAGAAATATTTCTCTCCAAATGTGTAAACATGCTTGAATTTATGAAGCTATTGTCATGTTTACATTTTGATTTATGAAGATTCAGAATATGGATTATGGCACTTTGTTTTCTAAAGTAAATACACTGATAGAAAAATTAAAAAAACACAGTCTTTTTCTGTTCAAAATAGTATGTAAAGCATGAATTGTTCAGTTACTGTAATGAGGTCTTTGCAGCCTCTGCTAATATCCCTATTATGGGATCACTGCTGTAAATCTTTACATCAGCATGTAGTAAATGGGGAAAGGATGAAATTTTTATGATGGCTGGTGTAAAAGATGTATTATAGAAGCAATAACAGAATGGTCTTGGAAGTTGCTTTTAATGAAAAAAGGGAAGGTGTTCCTCTCATTGATATGTTTGTTCTTGAAATGAGAAGGGAAGATATTAAAAATAAAGACCACAGTCCTCAGGGCCAGTGCAGAGCAGTTAATAATTGCTCTCTAACTGCAACCCATAACACTTTATTTTTGGTAAGGTTCTAGTCAGATAACTTCTTGAAACAGCTGGAAATAATAATAATTGGCTAAGGAAGACTCCAGGCAAGACAGATAATGCATATTGGCACTGTATCTTTGGTGTGAGACACCTGCAAGAGAGTTAATTCGCTCGGACAGGAACCCTTTTCCCGTGTGCACCAGGAGTATGCAATGTCAATTTACTCTGTGTCTTTTCCACTATGAGCTGAGAAGAAGGTGCTGTTTGTCTCCCTGAAACCCAGATGGTCAAAGACCTTGGGCACAGAGGTTAACAAGACTGCTTATTTTTTACTGGCTCTGTGAACCATGTGGGCATAATCTTGGAGTAACTGAGGTGCATTTAGTTTCTGGCAAGCATAGTTTGATCGAGCGCAAAATGCCCTCGTGGATTTGGAGCAAGAAAAAGCTCAATAAAAGAATCTGTGCAAAGCTTGTTAAGAGTTGGAGGAATTCAGTTGGTGGCTACTCCTGACCTGGCTTGCTTTGCTCATTGCTGCTTTTATCAGGCATGTATGTAAACTCATAGTCTGCCTCTTAGAATTTGATTAGATGGAGGTGCTGTTGTAGATTGTACTGTAATATCCAGCTTTTGCACCGTAGAAATTCACATAATCTGCAACAGCCGGTTGTCAATAGTATTACTTTGTTTTCAGGTTCTTCTGTAGTTATTTCAACAGTTTTTCCTGATGAAAGGCTCCCTCAGGAAAAAAAAAATATAGTCATGACAATAAGGTGATGTTAAATATTTCATGCTGCAAAAACGTTAGGGGCAAAAAATTGGTAGGTGCCAATTTGTATGGTAGATACACTACAGATAAATGCTTGCATACGTAGTAACATATTTGCAGAGTTTATTTCACAAACGTTAGTATTGCAATGATTACAGATTTACATTCCATCAAAAAAACCCCAAACCCCTCAAACATGCGTGAATTATTTTAGGCCTGTTAAACTTATTCTAAGAATCTCCAATATGTTTCTTATTGTGAGAACCATTTGCAGTTTTTCTAGTTTTATATCAGTATCAAAATTGATACCCATTAGAATTTGATAGCATGCTGGAAGATAAAATAGAGTTATGTTTGAGTAGTAAAGTGGGCTATTAATTTAATATTTATCATTGGATAATAAAATATTTTAATTTCTTTTTATTCCCATTGCAAAATCTAATACTAACAAGCAAACATTGTGGGTCACTTTGCTGTTAACAACACTGATATACTCTCATCCAAACTTCTTGCAATTAAAATTTAGTTCTTCAGTTTGACAAAAGCAGAATGAGTTGACTTTGTGAAATCCAAAGTTATATTCTATCACTGTCTCAGTAAAATTAATCTCAGGTTAGTGGAGGTAATCTTTATATACCTGTAGCAGACAAGACTCCGTAGATAAATGCCTGCAATATGTCATTTTACAGTGTATGTATAATTAACATCAAGAAGACCATCTTAATTTCATTTTAAATATACAAAGCCAAGAAAATTGGTGTGCCTGGCACAGCAACGCTAAATTACCAATGCCCTTTTTTTACCACTAAAAAAGTAAAAAAAAAAAAAAAAATTATATGTTATATGCATATAATTCTCTGTATTTCTAAGCAGGCAATGAACAAATTTGTAGTTTATTCTGGATGCATCTAGGCAAGATTCTGTTGGTCTAAGACTTAGGTATTTATTTAGAAGAAAGAAATTTTATTTATGAGGACTTCAGGATTCCACTTTATAAAAAGAAATTATTGTAATTTTGAAAACTAGAGAAAATAACTGTAATTGTACTATGCATGTAATAGGATTCTTATGACAAAGCATCTGTCAGGTCATACTATAACCCTGTTAAAGTAGACGTTTTCTGAAATGGAGAGTTACATTGTGCTACACTAGTTTTACTTGATTCGCCAATTACAACCCAGTTCTAATACTACAAGAATAAGGAATAGCAGTTCCACATATACCTTAACTGTCACCTTTATGATTCTGTGATTTTTTTTTTTTGATGGTTTATGATTTTGTATGCCATGATCACATTCTACCCCACATCCCCCTGTAAAATTTGTTTTCCTGAACATTTAGACAGCTGTTAGATTGCTGGTTTAGTAATGGCAATCTATATTATCTACTTAGGTCTTCATTTATTATTTCAGTGATATGTGGGGTCTTTAGTTTGTGCCTCTGGAGTTTCCTATAGTAATTAATTTCTGCACTGGAAATTTATTTTTAATCACGTCAGGACAAGAAGCAAATTAATGGTGTTCACTGGTAAACATCTGTATTCCATGGTATGTTGGGCTGTCAGCACCTACCCTTAGCAACACCTGCATGCTATTGTTTGGTATAAAGTGCTACTATTATATTCTATCCTGTTCAAGTAACTCAAAATTATAAACAATTTTGAAATGTTATGGTAGCTTTGATTAACTTGCAATAACTAGAAGTGCTACAGAACTTTTAACAGGTCTTTGAAGAGCAGTAATTGGATGCTATGCACCACTTGTTTATTTTTTATTTAACTTTGATTGGGCTCTAAAGGTATAATAAAATTAAATATAAATAAACTGCATTAAAGTAACAAATATTTGACATTGTGAAGCTCAGACTTGAAACGTTTGAAAATTCTCTCAACTTTCCCTTAATGGGAAGGATAGGCAGAATGGGTGCTTTCTAACTAGAAGGCATTAGGGAGGACAGGTCTGCACTATGGGATGGCTGCTATAATATCCAGCTTTGAATTAAGCCATAGCTTCAACTACCTATTTGAAAGATAATCTCATCTTGAAGATGAATTTTTAGTATAGTACATAATATTTGATCCTAAGTACAAATTTATATTCTTCCACTGACCATAAGATTCAGCCAGCCCTACTTATTACTGTAATGAGCTCTTATACTTTTAAAAAAAAAAAGTTTTGTAATGTTTGGGGTTGTTTCGCTATTTCATTAGCAAGCTCAAAAATCAGCCTATTTCTACTGAGGGGTTTAACTTTGTTCATTTTGTTCTGAAACTGAAAATGTCTCCCTGTATATAAACAAAATTTACTGCAAGTGAGCAAGACATTTCTGATTTTAATAATGCTATTTCAACTCAGAATTGAGTGGAAATAGGGATTTTTTATTTTTTTTTTTAGTAACAGTAATGCATACCAATTGAGGTTTTAGTTCAAAGATATTTTTCATTTAAATTTTGGATTTCTTTTGGGTTTAGTAAATATTAATTGAATTTTTTTAAAGGAAGAAAAAGAATGGAAAGTCACTTAAAGGTAGGAAGAGAAATAGGAGTGATATGGAATTGGTTTTGTGTGTTGCTTGCATCTTCCTCTATTAGAAAATCAAAAGAATAACTGAAATGATATACATCTGCTGAAGATGAGCTGATTGAAAACCAAATCTTGCGCTCTGTCAGACCTGATCAAATAATAGAATATGACCTAAAGTTGTCCAGAAGATTCTCTCATCATAGTGAATATTATTCTCAAGAGAGTCTTTTTGTAGTTTAAGAAAATATAACAGGTATTATAACGTAATAACTAATGTATGTTTTATGAAGGGAAATTTCCTGAACATCTTTGTTGGAGACTAAAGCAGCTCTATAGGCCTGTTGTAAAAATCATAATGAGAAGTCTTATTTGCTGGGGTTATGGACCCTGATATTCTGAGTCATTGATGACATCCTAACTCAAAAAAACCTACTAATGCTTGCAATCGTAGTAAAAAATTTGCTGGCAAGATTACTAACAAGTAGTTATGACAATGTTTTTTACCTTCAGGTATTTTTTTGCTCCTGGTCATTCAAGGAGTAGACTTTAGTTATGGTACGGGTCACTTGTGTTCTCCTGGTCATGCATAAAAGTAGAAAATTAAAGTTGTTGACTTGCATTAATATAGCTCCATTGGAGTCAGTTTTCACACCTATTATATTTGTTCTTTTCAGAAGATCTGCTAACCCCTTGTCACACCATAACTGAGAGAGGGCATTGAATGTCTGTAGAAGATGGTTTAAAGCCTTGGTAAATAGGTGGATTCAGGAGGCAATTTTGGGTGAGTGACTAGCTTTTTTCTAAGGTTGGGGGTTTTTTTTAGTTTTATTTTGTTGTTTAGTTGTTTTTTTATCAACATGATTTGACAAGATGAATTCTTACTTTGTAATTATGTATGTGCTAAATTCATTTTCAACTGATCAAAATTCTTCCGGGAAAACAACTGTGTCAGAAAACGTTCTCTGGTTAACAGATATAACTAGATCTCATTTTGAAATGTGTGAAATGTTTCAGTCCGAAAACAAATTAAGTGTATGGTGATCACACACTCAGGTAGCATATTTAGTGTCATATTTCATAAAGAGTGCTATTTTGAAATCTACTGTTACTTTCAAAAGGGGATATAAAAGAATGAGAAAACATCATTGGTATCACATAATTATATATAAATAAGTAAATATATCTTAAATATATAAAGACTACAGTTTAAAATCTGTCATGGTCTTATCTGTGTAACTGAGGAATGCATTTGGCTTCTGAAAAACAATGGAGTAGTAACATTACATTGCAGCTGTTAATGATCTGCTTTTTCAGAACAGCAATGCAGAAGGTTTTTTCTGACCTTAATTTGAATTTTGATGTAATCAAGTCCTGTCCTTTTCTCACCAGAGGCCTGGTAGAAAGTTTGTGACTTTGGCATCCTTCACCTCGGTGTAGCTTTCTGGACATTCTTCTCATCTTTTCTTCCAGAATCACTTACTCTCATCTTTCTCAGCTGTAGCCCTGACCCAAAATCTAATTCTTAAGAACTTATCGAGGAGGTTTTATTTTATATATTGATTTATATATTCGTGCTTATACATTGATATAATTTTTTTGTCTCATAAAATTTATGTAATCCTTTTTCATCTGTATCTCTGATTTAATTTTCTCCTGCTACCCTACTCATTCTTGATGTTCTTCAGACCATGTCAAGCCAGCAAACATAATAGTTTTTTCATGGGGCAGTAACATTTTTAGAGAAGCTTTATGTCTATAGCCCTGAATAAACATGTTTGCTGCACTTGTGACCCAAGTGAGCAACATCAGATCTGCAGCCTGCGAGATGGGTCGGGGTGAAGGAGAGGCTCACTGAGCCTTAGTGCTCTGAGCCATTCCCAGGTCTGTGCCATCTCTCCATTGCTCTGTACAATGCAAACCTTCTTCAGTGCTGAAAATTTTCAGTTTTTTTTATCTTGAATTGGATGTAGTTTGGCAGAGAGTGTTTTATATTGGTTAGAAAGCACTATGTAGTGATAATGACCTACTCAGCTGTCACTGAGCTTCTGTTTCACATGGTTTTAAGATGACCATAACTGATCATTTGTAGTTTATAAAAGTGTTGGATGTTGGTGTGTCATGATTTAACCCCAGCCAGCAACTAAGCACCATGCAGCTGCTCTATCTCTCCCCTCCTCAGCTGGACAGGGGAGAGAAAATATAACAAAGGGCTTGTGGGTTGAGATAAGGACAGGGAGAGATCACTCACCGATTACCATCACGGGCAAAACAGACTCGACTTGGGGAAAACTAACTTAATTTGTTGCCAATCAACCGGAGTAGGGTAATGAGAAATAAACCCAAATCTTAAAAAAACTTCCCCCCACCCCTCCCTTCTTCCCAGGCACAGCTTCACTCCTGAATTCTCTACCTACCTCCCCAGCGGCACAGGGGTATGCGGAATGGGGGTTGGGGTCAGTTCATCACACATTGTCTCTGCCGCTCCTTCCTCCTCAGGGGGAGGACTCCTCGCTCTTTCCCTGCTCCAGCGTGGGGTCCCTCCCACGGGAGACGGTCCTCCATGAACTGCTCCAGCATGGGTCCCTTCCACGGGCTGCAGTCCTTCAGGCACAGACTGCTCCAGCGTGGGTCCCCTGCCGGGGTCACAGGTCCTGCCAGAAAACCTGCTCCAGCACGGGCTTCCCACGGGGTCACAGCCTCCTTTGAGCATCCCACTGCTCCGGCGTGGGGTCCTCCACAGGCTGCAGGTGGATATCTGGTCCTCCGTGGACCTCCCTGGGCTGCAGGGGGACAGCCTGCC